>NC_133658.1:699665291-701102272 GCF_037893015.1 Macrotis lagotis
TTTTTTTAAATCTCTGGTTCCACAGGAAATAGTTTGTATGGCAAACTCCTGTGACCTATGCCTGGTCACTTGCTTTCCTGCCAATTTTTCTTCTGATCACATGGAGAAAATAATATTTGCTGCAAATTACACAATTGTCTGGTCAAGAAGAATAAGATCCTCTTAATTTGGTATTTTGAATTCCTGGTCAGTCTGTTTAACCAGTTTGTCAGACAAGTAGAACAATCTAGCTTTCTTTCCTGGCAAACCTCCATCCTTCTGACCTGGGATTACCAAATCCAATCTATAAATTCAACCTTGTATCTTTAGGTCTGGGACCAAGCCCATCTCTTTACTAGAAAAGTCTAATTCAGAAACCCCACATCAAGTCCCCTTTGCTAGTGAGGCTCTAATTTTAAACCTATTTTAGTCTTTAGAACACTGCTTGTTCCCCAGTAACATCAGTTCTAGGGACCTGGTAATTTCCCCCTTTGTTTTGCCTTCCCGTACTAGTTCCTCCAGAACTGGAGGCAGGAAGATAATCCTACCTTGTTTTGGAGTCAGTTCAGATGTCCTTCTGCTTCCTTTACCACAGGGAAGAGGGGGAGGAGGGAGTGGGCAGTTCTTTTCAACTGAGGAGACAAAGTCAAATTAAGTTAAGTCAAGAAGCTCTTCTTAAGTATCTACCATGTCCCTGATACCATGCTAAGTATTGGGGATCAAAAGAAAGTAAAAACAAAACAAACAAAAACCTACCCCTTCTCAGTGAGCTGACAACCTAAACTGGGGACTATAGGTGAATGCTGGGTAGGTGAGGTTATGAGGCTAAACGAGATTTTTATGGAGATTGTTTCAGAGGAAAGGTATTCAAAAGGACCAGGAAAGGCTTCTTGCAGAAGATGAGATTTTAGCTGAGATTTGAAAGAAGATTTGAGACAGTATGTAAGGGGAAATGGAGTGTCCTGTGCAAGAACCTCAAAGATGCCATATAACAGATCAGAAAGTATGTGCAAAGGAGTAAAGAATAAAAAAACAAAAACAAAAACAAGGAGTGAGATTATGAAAGATTTTCAGAGTCAAACAAAATATTTTATTACATTTCATCCTGGAGGCAATAGGGAGTTACAGCAGGTTATTGAGAGAGAGACAGAGAGAGACAGAGAGAGAGAGAGAGAGAGAGAGAGATAGAGAGAGAGAGAGAGAGAGAGAGAAGAGAAGAGAAGAGAAGAGAAGAGAAGAGAAGAGAAGAGAAGAGAAGAGAAGAGAAGAGAAGAGAAGAGAAGAGAAGAGAAGAGAAGAGAAGGGAAGGGGAGGAGAGGGGAGGGAAGGGAAGGGGAGAGAGAGAAGGGGAGGGGAGGGGAGGGGAGGGGAGAAGAGACATACTTTGATAGAGAGTAGTTTGTAGAAGCGGAGAGATGTTAGGAAGGCCGTCTAGAAGTTATTGAAATAGTTCAGGTGTGAGAAAATGAGTGCCTGCCCAGGGTTATGGCAATCAGAGGAGAGAAGAGGCTAACACAAGTGATATTTTGCAGGTCATACTGACAGGTTCTGGCAACAAATTGGATATAGGTATGAGAGAGAGGAAGAATGAGGAGGTGAGGATGACTCAGGTTAAAACCTGGTTGATGGGGATGATGTTGGCATTCTCAATAATAGGGAAGTTAGAGAAAAGGGAGGATGGTGGGGGGAAAATGAGTCCAATTTTGGACATGTTGATTTTATGATGCTTTTAGGACATGCCATTCCTCACATAGGACAATTCATCTCCTGAAGGGATGCATTCTCATCAACTAGAATGTTCTCCCTCCTCATCTCCATCTCCTAGTTTCCTTCAAGTGCCAACTAAAATCCCACTTTCAACAGGAAGACTTTCACAGTCCCCTTTAAATCTAGTGCCTTTCCATCTATTGACTATTGATTCCAATTTATCCTGTATAGATCTTGCTTGTACATAGATGTTCTCATACTTTCCCTCACTGGACTAAGCCTCTTGAGCATGGAGACTGACTTTTCCCTGGCACTTAGCACAGGACAGACATCTGCTTATAAATTCCAGTTGATTGACTATCTTCTTGTTCCTCTTATCAAGTAAGCAGTAGTTATTTAAAAAGGCTGTGCAAATTTCAGTAATGGTTGGAACTTTAGTTTAGGAAACAATATCTCTGATAGTATTACTACTTCCAATAAGATTTATTTCATTGTTTTATATTACTCAAGATCTACTGAGAATTTCTTAAGCCTTGGGGAAAGAGGTTCAATAAATCCAGGAAAACAAATGGTTAACATAGTAATATAAGTGCAGGGAGAGAAATTACTTCTATAGTTTTAGTTGAGCATTTTCTTCCTCAGAATTACAAATAATCCCTAAGGTATTTGCCAAGATAATGATTTTGCAAACATAATATTGAATAGACCACAGAGTCCAATTCCCTCCCCCTGTATATACAAAATTCTAATTGAAAGTCAGTGGTAGTTTTATATGAATAAGGAATTTGGGGTTGGTAATAATCTAATAAACTCATATTAGAAATTATTACTGAACTTTCCTCTCCTATGACTGCCCACTATTAGCTGCACCATCATGATTTACAAAGTGGGCACTTTCTCCAACTTAAGGATAACAACATAAAGATATTAATATCAAAGTTCCTACCACAATGGAGGACATAAAACATTTTCTTTTTCTTCTTCTGTTCACCAAGATTTATAGATTCTGACAGACAAGCTTCACTGAGAAATAACAGATCTTGAGACTCTCCTCAGTCAAAAAGTTTTATCCACTATAATATTTAAATTTGTCTTTGATTTAAAAACACTTAATAAAATGCAGCCCTGTTACTAAGTGTAAATTAAGGTTTAAACTTGATGAAATTTTGCTGAAATTCATATATTACACCTCTAAACACATGGGTTTGGTTTAGCACAATAGCTTTGGTTAAGCAGTTTACTTCCCTTGTGATACTTAATCAATTACCTAAGAACAGGATGTCAAAAATTCTATTGCCATTTGATAAAATAAATAAAAACACAATAAAATGTGACTAACATTACACTTTAAAATTGTCAATATGTGTCCTGCAGGGATCTGTATGTATAGAATATTGACCTATATGGAAAAAAAATTAAGCATTGTTTTGTGATTGAAGGTGAATCAAGATTGGATTATATTTTCTTTTTTTTTTGTAGAGTTTATAGACTGTGAATGTGAAATATTACAACACTTGACATGTTACAGAGCTTTTCTTTTTCTTTTTTTAATGTCTTTGGAAGGCAAGGCTTGCTTGGACTGGCAAAGATACTGGAGAGGCTTGCCATTTCCTTCTCTAGCTCATTTTAAACATGAGGAAACTAAGGCAGAGCATGACTTGCCCAGAGTCACACAGCTAGTGTCTGAGGCTGAAGATGAGTCTTCCTGATTCCAAACCCAGTCCTCTATCTAGCACCACCTAGCTGCCCTATCAGAAGATATATTTTGATAATAAATGCTATATTTTGCCAAAAATTAAAGTTGAGAAGTAATTGGTAATATATTGGATAGTGCTGAATTTGGAGGAAATCCTCCCTCAGACTCTTAGTACCTATGTTTCCCCAGACAAGTAACCCAACCTCATTTTCCCCAACTGTAATATGGGGGTAAAGATAGCACCTCACAGAGTTTTCATGAGAATAAATTAAATAATATAATTTTCAAATTTAGTATTGTTTGGTATTGTTAAATTCATTAATGTTAAAATTCATTTAATAAATTGTCAGGTATGATTTTTATTCCTATATTTGGATAACTGGAATTTTAGAATTAATAAATTCTTATATTAGAGCAGATAAACAAATTTCTATTCATCATAATAAATGAAAATAGCATTTTATTTTTATTATGTAGTATTAGGTACTACCTCCCTTGTTTTGAATTCTACAGATATTAAGGAAAATTGTAACACTATAAATATCTACAGTAGGAGAGCTTGAGATTACTGAAATTCAGCATACTAGAAAATACAATAAACTGATTTCGGTTTTAATGGTCTATTGAATTGTAAAGGGTGAAAGGAACTTCCTGTCCAAATTCCACTAATTACATATGTATACACACAGAGACACATATACATGTTCCTATTTATACACATACATGCATATATACCAGTATGTACAAAGACTATACACATGTACATAAATATTAATTAATTGGTATGATTAACAAAAGCCCTGATATAATGGATACTTTTTACTTAAAAAAAAATAGAGTCAGGGGTGGCTAGGTGGTGTAGTGGATAAAGCACTGGCCTCGGAGTCAGGAGTACTTGGGTTCAAACCCGGTCTCAGACACTTAATAATTACCTAGCCATGTGGCCTCAGGCAAGCCATTTAACCCCATTGCCTTGCAAAAACTAAAAAAAAAAAAAAAAATAGAGTCAGATCCACTAGATTTCTAGTTATGTTATATACTGGATAATTCTTAAGAGACAGAGCTCAAGGGTTCTGTGACCAGACAATATATTTCTGATCAAGCAATTATGAGAAAGATGCAACAAATGGTTCTCGTCCTTAGTCCACAAACAGGTAAACAATATATTAATTGTTCATATCTAAAAGCATCTTGAATTTTGCCATAATGACTGTGTTTGAATAGTTTAACGACACTATAAGTGACTAGTCTTCAAATTAAATTAAAAACAATTAGATGGCACATAATCTAAATTCAGCATAATTATTAAATTATCATTCTGAAAGTGAGGCTTTACTTTTTCCAAAAAGCCACACATCTTTATAGCAGCGAAATGGTTGACTAATATGAATTATTAAATGCATGGTCATTTTCCTCTTTCTCCAGAACATACTCCTTCAAGGGAATATAGTTTGTATTACAATGATTAAGGCTATGTAAGATTGAATTCAATTCACTTGTATGTCATGCACCACTACCCTGATGTTATGGACCTCTTCAAGAACGAAATACAAACAACAAAAACAGTTTGTATCATAATAATAATTAACTCTTCAGGATATTATTAATTTTAAAGATTATACATTTTTCCCAGGGTCTTTATTTCTCTGTAAAGTTAGTAGATGTAACAAGCCCTATTCTGGTGAATAGGATAATTTTTCACAAATGTGATCCTTTGATCTCAAGGCCCAATTAATGATATACACAGTTGCCTATCTAATCAATTCTTTTGATGGATAACATTTCTGTTTTAAAGAAAAAATGTACACTGCTGAGCAGTATCCTGTTCTCTGCAGACCAAAAATTATAGTTGTCATGGAAACTGCAAAAAGTGGAAAGCTAGTCATGACCTAGCTGAGGCATAATGGAAAACATCTGGTGGGAAATCACTCACTAGTACAGGGTCTTTGGTATGAAGTGCTTGGGAGAATTTAACCTAAAAATATTTCTTCAAATCAAATATCAGCTTTTCTTGTTGCAAATATTTACAATGTTGCCATCTTTGCCAATGTCTGCAGAATATATTCTGCTTTGGCAAATATTTATATATTTATGTAATTTACATTTATATGCTATATTATAAAATAAATTATATAAAATTTTAAATTTACATTATGTGTATTTTTTTTGATCCACTGCCCATACATTTATTTCAGGAATTGATTGGTATTCACCTTGAATCCTCATGAGCTAGATGCTGGAATTATTTATCGTAATGTTGAATTGATCCAATGCAGAGGGAAAAGGCTAGACAAAGAACTTATTTAATGTCACATAATAAAGGGTCTGAGTTCAAATTCTGAAATTATCCCAATACCAGAGTGACCTTGATCAGTTGATTGGGACATAGTTTCTTTACTTGTTAAAAATACTGAACTACATGACCTCTAAGTTCTCTTCCGGAGCAGCTATAAAGTACAGTGGATATAGTGATAGGCCACAAGTCAAGAAGAGTCTTCATGAGCTCCAATGTGACTCAGATACTTACTAGCTGTGTGACCCTGGGCAAGTCACTTAATTCTGCTTCAGTTTCCTCATCTGTAAAATGAGTTGGAGAAGGAAATGTCAAACCATTCCTGTATCTTTGCCAAAAAAAATTCCATTTGGAGTCACAAAAAGCCAGACACAAATGAAATAACTGAGCAGGTCTAATTCTTTTTTGTGTGTGTGTGTGCATCAGTCTGTATTCAGACACCATTAACTCTTTCTTTGAAATGGATGGTATTTATCATAAGTCCATCAGAGAAATTGCTTCAATATGTTTTCCCACAGTTGCTATTGCTGTCTATATTAACCTCCATCCTATTCCCCACCACCCCCATTTATTCTATTCTCTCTCTTCTTTCACCCTGTCCTCCTCAAAAGTGTGTTGTATCTGACCACTCTTTCCCAAGATCTTCCTTCTCTTTTATCACCTACACCTCCCTCACTTCCCTTGTCCTCTTACTCCCATTCCTTTCCTCTCCTTTTTTTCCTCTAGGGTAAAAGAGATTTCTATACCAAATTGAGTGTGTATGTTATTTGCTCTCTGAGTCACCTCTGATGACAGTGAAATCTCCCTCATTCCCCCTCACTTTCTCCCTCTTGCATTCCATTGCAAAAGGTTTTCCTTACCTCTTTTATGTGAAATAACTTGCCTCACTCCTCCTCTCCCTTCTCTTTCTCCTATTTGTTATATATAAACTTTGTGATTGTGGACTAATTACTTTCTCTTTTTATTTTGTTAGGTTTTTGTAAGGCAAACAGGGTTAAGTGGCTTGCCCAAGGCCACACAGCTAGGTAATTATTAAGTGTCTGAGACCGGATTTGAACCCAGGTACTCCTGACTCCAGGGCCGGTGCCCCACTACGCCACCTAGCCACCCCTTACTTACTCTCTAAAAACCAGAAATTACAAATGAGTTATTGATCTTCATTGGTGAAAGGAATTTCTACAATTCGGAGTGCCCCGGGGCGATAAAATCACAGGTCTGAACCAATTCTTTGTCCTTCACCCTTTCAAAAAACCAAAAAACCCCTCTCATAATGTATAAGCAGTAGTTTTCCTTATAGATATGAAGATTTAAACCATAAATTCTTGATATTTTTACCAATTAAAAGGAGATAATACCACTAAATAAGGGTATTATCAATTAGAATCAATTTATGATTCCAAGTGCTTTGTTGATATGTAGTGTAAAGACTTAAGCACTACTGTAATTCTTCATATAATTATTATGATAAAAAGTAACTGGTATATTGATGATGTCTTTCCCAAAAGCAGCTGTTGAGATAAGCTAGGTCATGGCATTAATAGAGGAGTGGGTGAGAAATTAGAAGTGCTGGAAAAAGAAATTATTAGAAATGGAAATTTTGATCTAATGCAGCTGGACAGTTTTGAGAAGACAAACCTGAGGTATGTTAAAGTGGTAATGTCAATTACAGAATTAAAGAATTTTTGATGGAAAGATTCTGAGAAAACTCAGAAGCTGCCTAGTAAATCCCTGAAAAACAAAAAAAGACTCCTTACTACAATATATTTGACATGATAGACTCTGGCTTCTGTCTAAAGACCTGCAAGGAGAGGAACCTCAGTACCTCCCAAGGTGTTCCATTCTACTTTTTCCTCACATAGACCATCCAATACCACAATCATTTGGACTCCATGATTTTTTTTAAAAAATATTTTGACAAATTGTTATGAACATTGTTATGAAGGTGTTCATAGTTTTTACTAGACCACCCAAGGGGACCTTGACACAAAAATGGTTAAGAAGTCTACCACTTTCTGGTTACTGTCTCATAATCAGTCTCCTCATGTGAAAAGTCTTCAGACCATATGAGCTAGCTCCTTCATGCTTTCCACATTCCACTAAGCCCACTGTGTCCCCTGAGAAAAGGCTGCTGGGGGCCAACCTAGGTATCTTTCATCTAATCCATTTTCATCTATTCCAGCACAAGCATCTTCCACCTCCTGTTGCCAGACCAATCTCCTAACTGGAATGTGGAGAACCTTTGAACCTCCCTTTTATTGAAAGCACTCATCCTTAGAAAGTAGAAGAGTAATACCCCTTCACTCAATAATGAACATTCTAATACATGGTCTTACACTTTATATCCTAGTGACTCTGAGCTCCTATAGATCATCATTCAAATCCTATTCCACATCCCTTAATAAATTCCTTATTCCTATCCCTCCTATTCTAAAGTTTCATCCTACCTTCACCAACCTTGCTCTCTGGAATGCCTGTTCCATAGGCAACAAACTTCTCTTCATCTTAAATAACTTCTTCCCATATACTTCCTTTACTCTTGTTCCCAATTTTAGAATTTTGTTGTAATTCAGTTTTAGAATTCTAACAACTCAGTACAATATTAAAAATTTGCTTTTCTACCTGTATAACGACCCACTTCTTTTGATATCTGAGAATTATTATTTTAACTAAACCATTGCTTCTTCCTACTTTTTCCCCTTGCTGTTCCAGTTAGAAAGATGCTAATGTTCCTCAATATTTTTACAGTCTGTCTTTGAACATTTTTACAATTTTTACAATTGTGAAAAAATGGTTGAAATACTGAATTTTAAAACATCCAATTTTATGACTTTAAAGATAATATTAAAGAAAAGGTTTTTTTATTGCACAATCTTAAATTTTATTTAAAATAGATTTTACTGAAATGTGGCTCATCCCCTGATAACACAGTCTCCCTGACCACTCTTTCTAATACAGGTTGAACCTTCACTTGTTCATTTCTGCTCATTAATCAAGATGAGAGATTTGGAATACTCCTTGTTCCCTCTGCAGCTTGTTCCCTCACACCTTTCCTCCATCATTCAGTAACCTCTCTTCCTTTAAGGTTTATGATTTTTATATCTACCACCCAATCAAAATCCTGATATTTCTTGTCTATAGATCCCCCTGCTCCCAGGTCACTTCTCTTCCTTCTGCAATGAGTTCAATATTTGGCTTACAATTGTCCATTCCTCCTCAACTCCTGCCCTCATACTGCCTTCAACATACACATTAATTCTCCCTCAAAAACCCTAACAACTCAGTCCCTCAATCTAGTCACCTCCCTTGAACTACTTCTCTATCCACCAGTCACATACAAAGATGGTCATATCCTTGACCATGTCATCACCTACAAATGTAACACCTCTTTGTTCAAGAATTTTAAAATTCTTTTATCTAACTGCAATCTATTAGCTTTTCACTTCTCCATTTGTTTTTTATCTACTCTTCATCTGTACCATGACCTCCAGTCCCTTGACCCCTCATTTCTTTCCTAAGCCAGCTCCCTTGAATTAGTTATTCTTTCTTCTTCTACTCATCTTGACTCTTTGGTGAACTAATTCAAATTTACCTTTGTTCCTTTCTTGAATCCCTAGGATCCTTATCCTATAGCTGACTATACCTAATCATCTGCAGCCTTGGATCACTCCCACCATTTCCCTGCTTTGTGCCTATACGTACATCTGAAAAAAGGTAGAGAAAAATCACACAATCTTTCTGACTGGGTCCACTACATATTCATGTTACATAACTTCTACTGGGTCCTTACTGCTTTTTTTTTTAGATTTTTGCAAGGCAAATGGGGTTAAGTGGCTTGCCCAACCTCACTGCTTCTTGACAGTCCTACTATACCTTCCTTTACTGTCTCTTCCACAGATATTTTATAAAAATCTTTCATCCCTCCTCAAATTTCCCAAGGTTCCCCATCCCCCTCCCATCTCTTTCAGTTTAGAACTTTACATTACATTTTACAGAAAAATGAAGCCATTTACCATTAACTCCCTCTTCTCCCCACTTCCTCATCTCCTATCATTCAAATGTCCTTCACTTTCTCCTCTATCACATGAAGATGTGTCCTTACTCCTTACCAAGGATGACCCTCCTATTTTATTTGTTCAAGTGATCCCAAGATCCAGTTCCATCTCATCTCTTCCAGCAGATTGCTGCTTCATTTTCAATCTCTCCCTCTCCACTGGCTCATTTCCTGCTGCCTAAAAACATGTAGAAGTATTCCTTATTCTGAAATAATCCTCACTTGATCTTTCCATCCCTGCTATCATCCTATCTCTCTTCTGCCCAGTATAGCTAAATTCCTTGAAAGGGTCAGTTATAACTAATGCCTATGCTTCTTTCTTTTCTTTCACTCTTTTATTAATACCTTAAATCTTTCTTCTTACCTTATCATTCCACCAAACCTGTTCTCTTCAAAGTTACTAATGTTCTCTTAGTTGCCAAATTCAATGGTCTTATCTCTTTCCTCATTCTCCCTAACTTCTCTGCAGCCTTTGATTTTCAGATTACCATTTTCTTCTGGTTCTCCTACCTATTTGACTATTCCTTCTCTGTCTCCTTTTCTAGACTCTCAGCTAAACCCTCTAACTATAGGTTTTCTTTAAGGTCCTGCCTCTTCTTTTCTCGGTACTTTACTTAATGATCTTATCAGCTCCCAAGAATTTAATTTTCAACTCTATGCCAATGATTCTTAAATCTACCCATCTTGTCCTAGTCATTCTACTGATCTCTAGTCTCAAATTTCTGTCTTTCTGACATAATAATTTTAATGTCTACTAAATATTTTAAGTATACTATGTCTAAAATGGAATTCATTATCTTTCTCCCTATCTCTCTTGTTGTTTCTAATTATGTAGATGACAACACCACATTCCTTACCCCCAGGCTTGAAATTAAGGATTGATCCTGGATTCCTTACTATTTCTTACCCCCCCCCCCCATATCCAAGTCAATAGACAAGACCTATTTCACCTTTATAAAATGTCTTGAATACATCTCCTTCTCTCTATCACTATAGAAGCCATCATCACTTCACACCTTGATTATTGCAATAACTAGCTGGGGGGTCTGCCAGCTTCAAGTCTCTCTCCCCATTCCAATTGTCCCTCCATTTAGTCACTAAAATGATTTTCCTAAAATGTAGGTCCACCCTATTCAATAAATTTTAGTTATTTCCTGTTACTTCTAGGAGAAAATACAAAATGCTTTCTTGGTCATTCAAACCCTTTCATAATCTATTTTCCCAATCTTCTTACACCTTTTTTCCCCCAACAGGTACTCTTTGGCCCAGTGACATTGGACTGTTCCATGAACAAGACACTTCATTTCTCAGCTCTGGGCTTATTCTCTTGGTTGTCCTCCATTCCTAAAATGCTTTCCCTCCTTCACTCTGACTACTGTTCTCTGACTTACTTTTAAATCCCAACTAAAATTCCATTTTTACCAGGGAATTTTCCTCAGTCCAGTTTCAGTGCCCTTCCTTGCTTTGTATATATTTGTTCGCATGTTGTTTTCTCTATTAGAGTATAAGATTGTTGAAGGCAGAGATTTTTTTTTTGTCTTTTTTTTGTTGCAAAAAAAAGTTCTTCGCCTGCCTGGCACATTATAAGTTTTTTATGTTTATTGATTGATTGAAGAACCTCTGGATTAGCCCAAAGTCTCTGATCTTAAGTATTTGGGAGAATTTAACTGGGAAAAATCCAAAAATTAAATTCCAGGCTCTCCCATGGCAAATATTGACAGTGGAGCATGCAGTTCAAGATGTTGCACTAGGTTTTTGAGTGAGAGGCAAAGAAAAAGTAAACAACCACTCTTCCTCAAGGAGATTAGAGTCCAAGTACAATGATTTGTCATTCCTAAAATATTAATCTTGCACCCATCCTATCAACTGGGGCTTCATGTTAATAACTGAATGGGAAGTACATCTTTACATTAGAAGAAAATATAGTAGAAGAATTGATTTTTTGACAGTTTTCTATGGCATGCTGTTCCAGATATATGCAGTACTGACATTATTTGCTCTTATAAAGGTAAAAAAATAAAACTATCAGTCAGGAAATGTTTTTCTTGCAACTCTATCACTGCCAGGAGAACAGTATTCCTGCTGCCTGTTTTGTCATTTAGGCATGAATAGAATCTTCAGTTAGCAGGTTTCCACTGAGAGATACCCATTTATTCATAAATTCTCCCATTTATGTACAATATTACTCTTTCAAATGTGCATTGTGTTTAGAGGATTATTTCCAGCCAGTAATCCACATGTTTGCTAAAAGTGACCTTGCCCTACACAAAGTACATGAATCTAATACCAAGCTGAGTTCCACCCTCTTTAAGGAGGTTTAAAGCATAAAACAAAAGATGTCATGCTCTAATGGGACAACTCCTTGCTCTAGCCTGTTGACTCTTATTTGACCTAGAATATATATAAAGTACTAATGCACAGAAGAGGAAAATACTTTCTGAAGAACAATGAATTTTGAAAATAGTGTTCAATTTTGGAGGAAAGTAACAAAAGGCTCTCTCTTGCATCCCCCATATTCCTATCTTTGGGACCAAGGACATTTCTTAACAATTAAATGAGATCATCTCCAGTCATCCTGACCTATGTTTTACCATTAGACTTATATGACCCTGGAGGAAAGAGGGGGTTTAATGAATGTGCACAGCTCTACCTCATTTAAATCTAATTCAATTACAAATCAAATCATCACCCTGCTGATGTCATTGGTCTTTTTTGAGAACAAAGGATAGAAAAACAAATTGGAAAGATACTATTTGATCTCATTCATTGCAAAAACAACTTTATTTATTTTCTATTCCTGCTCACAGATTTAGGAACATTGCTGGAATAAATCACCAAATTCAACCTAACTTCAGATGGGTACTCAGTATTGCTCATGATCCAATCATTTATTAATCTTGTTGATTCACAGAACCAGGGTTGAAAGGATCTTTGGAGTTCACCTAGTCCGGTGAATCAATCAGCATTTAAGTGCTTACTCTATCCCCATGTACCATGCTAAGCTCTAGGGATACAGAGAAAGGTAAAATCAGACCGTGCCCTCAAGAAGTTCACATTCATAGGATCAATAAAAGGGTAAAAAAGATTATCTCTCAAGGAAGGTACTAGCATGAAGTGGTGAGATAGAAATAGAATGGTCTTTTGCAGAAGAAGGGAGTTGACCTGAATCTTGAAGGAATTCAGGGAAGCTGAGAGTTAAAGGTGGGGAATCTAGGTAAGGAGGGTGCTAGTAAAAAAGGTATAAGATAAAAAGACAAAAATGTGACATGTAATGAAAATGTGCTGTTGGGTCCTAAAGAACATGGAGGGGATTCAATTATTTGAAAAACTTAAATTGGACCCTTGAACAAGAGTCTCTCCTATGACATCTCTAGCAAGCAGTTGTCCAAATTGTGCTAAAAGATCACCAAATTGAGTGACCTCATACTCTCTGAAACAAACCATTCCATTAAAAAAAAAAGCTTGGGGGCGGCCAGGTGGTGCAGTGGATAAAGCATCTGCCCTGGGGACATTTCTGTCTCAGACACTTAATAATTACCTAGCTGTGTGGCCTTGGACAAGCCACTTAACCCCATTTGCCTTGCAAAAACCTAAAAAAAAAAAAGGATAAGCTCTAAATGATATTTTCCCCCTACATCTTGATTTGAAATTTTTTTCTCTTTGACTTCCATACAACAGTCACTCAAATATTTAAAAACAGGTATCATGTATATTTACCTCTTCTCTTGTTTGTATCCCTCAAGTTTCTTCCCTGGTCCTTCTCTTTCTCTATACTGTATCACTTAGTAGTGTCATCAGCAGCTATGGCTCTAATGGGTTAAATTATAATTGTTTCCCATATCTCTAGATCCAATCCTAACCTCTCTCTCTCTCTCTTGAAGACCAGTCTTCCTTTGCCTGTAGTCATCTGAATATCAACATGTCCAAAACAAAGCTCATTATCTTCCTCCCCTTTCTCTGCCCAGACTCTCCCTTCCAACTCCCAGCCTTTTCAAGAAGCACCACTATTCTCTTAGCCACCCAGATTCACCCAGATCCCCAGTCATACTAACTCCTCATGCTCAATCAGTTGTCATCTTATTATTAATACTTTCACAACAGTTCTTTTATGCATCAGCTTCTCTGTTCTGAGACTGCTGAGACCCTGGGGTAGTTCTCAACACCTCATTCCTGGTCAATGAGTACTCTTGCTGGTAGGCTTTCCTGGTTCAAGTCTCATTTTAATTCACCCCCCATTCAAATATCAAATATGTTTTCCTCAAGTACAGGTTTGATAATATGACTTCCATACTCAGTCAACTCCAGTGGTTTCCTGTTACTTCCAGGATCTAATATAAAATGCCTTGTTTGACTTTAAAAGTCTTTTTAAAGACTTGTTTGACACATATAACTATATCAGATTGCTTGATGTCTTGGGGAAAAGGAGAAAAATTTGGAACTCAAAACTCTTACAAAAAAACAAATGTTGATCGTACAATGCTCAACTATGGTAGACTCCACTCCTCTCAGCAATAAAGACCTGTGATGGAAAATGCCTCCATTTCTAAAGAAAGAACTATGGAATCTGAATACAGATCAAAGCATGCTATTTTCACCTTTTAAAATTTATTTCATGCTTTTTCCTTTTCAGAGTTTTCTGCCCTTTATTCTGATTCTTCTTTCCCAGCATAACTAATATGTAAATATGTGCACACAATTGTATATGTATAACCTATATCAGATTACTTGCTGTCCTAGGGCGAGTGAGAGAAAGGTAGGAGGGAGAAAAATTTGCAAAAATGAATATGGCAAACTATCTTTAAATGTAGTTGAAAAATAAATATAAATATTAAAAATGAATATTGAAAACTATCTTTAAATGTAATTTAAAAAATACTATTAAGTGTAAAATGATACACAGTCTGACCTTTTCCAGTTCTCTTACACCTTATTCCCCTTCAAGTTTCTTTCTTTATGATCCAGGTGTTCAGGATAAAGTAGTCTTCTGAGGTGAGGGTTTTTCCTGGCTGCTCATCCACCTTGTTGTGCACCTGTCTTTCAACTCTCACTTGTGGCGCTAAGAAACTGTAATATGTGCAGTGGCCAAACTCTGGTAAACCATATTTCTAGCAGAAAGGATAATTGAACAAAAACTAAACAGAAATCAGAGGATTGTGCATATTTGCAGACTTGTCCAGACGTCAAGATCTCCTTTCTGGAAGCTGGAAAAAAAGGTTAGCCTAAGATTAAACCATCTTTTATTTTTCTGGAGTCTTAAATTGAGTAATGGACTCTGCTAAGGAAGATAGGTGGTAAATCCTAACCACTGACCCCAAGTTCCACTTTCCTAGTATACCTTCCATTTGTACTATAAGTGTATTCAGGAAAGTTTATTGTTAAATTCTCAATGTGAGCATTTACACCTCAGAAATTCACAAATTACAAATCAAGATTTGTCAATTGCCTGATCTTTAAAAAGTGATGAAGAGGGAGGCTAGGTGGCACAGTGAATAGAATGCCAGCCCTGGGGTCAGGAAGATCTGAATTCAAATTTGACCTCGGACACTTAATTACCTAGCTGTGTGACCTTGGGCAAGTCACTTCATCCCATAACCCTGTGAAAACCAAAAAAAAAAAAAAAATGATGAAGAAATATTTAAAAAGACTAAGCTCAAAACTTTCATTAATATAGTTTTTTAAAAGATCTAATTTGCCAAAATATTTACCAACCCATCATTGTAGTATAAACCTTCTATGTAATGATTTGTATATATCTTTTTGAGAATAACTGTATTTTTACCTTTGTATTCCTCTTTGCATAGTTCTTAGCATTTAATAAATGTTTAAATGCTTTCTGATTGATTCTTCAGACTAAACATTCCTAGTTCTTTCCACTGCTCCTTGTATTCTGATATAATGAGTTTTCTTAGCCTCCTGGACTTCTTGCTCTATACATGTGTGAGTTTGTCAATGTTCTTCCTAAGTTATGTCCCCAATAATAGAGCAAAATTATCCAGAAACCTAGTTTAGAAGAGAAGCCTAGTCGTGTGTGTTTGTGTGTGTGTGTGTGTGTGTGTGTGTGCTTTTTTCTAGCTCTCTCTTAAACTCAGACTCTTCCTTCTTGGTTGAAACCTACCCTCTTCACTGGGAAAAATCAAGTTCACTCAGGATGAACTCCTTCACTTTCCCTTTTCACCCACCATCTATACATTTCTATTTTTTCTACCTTTTCCTTCTCTGCCTCTTGGAGGAAAATATTTTATCTCATCCCTAAGCTTATATCTTCTATTTGTTAGCTTGTGTTTTTTTTTTCCCTTCAGGATATGGACTTCTAATTAATCATCTTTCTTTTGGAGGCCATCTTCAATCCCTGCTTCTTTCCCTTTCCCTACAAATATGCACAAGTTTCCTGTTTTTTTAAGAAAAAAAATCTACATTTCATCTTGCTGAATCATTTAATTACCTTTAATCTTTAAATTTCTTTCTTTGAATAATTGCTCTATGCCCATTGCTTCTACCTTCTCACTCTTTTTTCCCCTCTGGCTCTCTCTACTACAAAATCTGCCTCAATCACTTCTAGGAACACACCCAGGAGGAACTTGGCTAGGTATACTGGTAAATATTTAACAACTAGCACTGTAAAAATTTTCTAGTAATTTTTACCTCTCTATCCCCTCCCAGATGGTTATCATTACAAACAAGTGTATGTGAAATCTGTCCTCTCTCTCATCTTCCTTCATACGTCCTTTGGTCCTTTGTAGTTAATTTGGATATTTTCATTAGTCAAAATTATTTAGTTATTCAAAGTTATTCCTAACCCAGTGTGGCTGTTAATAAATTCAATATTTGCTTGGTTCTGTTCCTTTTGCTCTCCATTATTTCATGCAAGTCTATCTATGTTTTTCCAAGATCATGGAGTTCATCATTTCTTATAGCCCAGTAGTCTAAAGTTCCTTTCAATCTAAATCTATAATGGTATGGTAAGATAATATTTGTAAAGTGCTTAGTACAGTATCTGGCACATAGCAAGCATTGTTTAAATGTTAGCTATTAGTAATTAGCTAATTACTAATAATAGTACTATATTTAATTATTAATATTATTATTATTACTATATATACTATTACTATAGCATGATCCTAAGATCTGAAGGTGCACTTACATATATTAACAGAGAAGTTGTTTGAAAGAAAGTTATGTTCATTTTTCACTTGGTTGTCAGAGGATAAAAGCTAATCTTACCCTACTTCCTCTGAGCCTTGTGACATTATGGACAGAGGTTTAAGGGTTCAAGTTTTGCCGTAGATACATACTATCTGTGTAACCCCAGGTAAATCACTTAAACTCTTAAGGTCCTGAGGCAATTCTCTAAGATCATAAGTTGCAGAAAATCTGTAGATGTCTATATCTGGTAGAGGAAGACTGAATTCCAATAGATGCTGATGCTTATGAAATCTTAAGTCCAGATTGCTTTTCAAGGAAGAATGGAGCCTAGAGTATCCCAGGTATAAGATTGCCTAGTCTTCCACAAGAGAGAACAACTACATGTTAAACTGAATATTTGATAAAGCTTTTATTAAGTGTTTACTATATATGTTGGGCACCATGCTAATCACCAAGGATACAGATTCCTGCTCTCAAGAAGCTTCTATTCCAGGAGAGAAGACAATCCATAAGAGAAGTTGGAAAGGGTTGGGAGAGGGGAGTATGGTGGCTGGTCTAGGGGAGGGAATAGTTTGGGAAAGTTAAGGCAAAGTTCCCCTATTAGATTCCAACCTGAGGAGTAATCCCAGTGATACAGGGAGTCATGGACATAGGAGTTGTTGTGATTCGAAACAAGTTTTGCAGAAGGAAAAATACTGTCTGTGCCTGTCTTGGAGGCTCCCTGTTGTTCAGAGTAACTCCATGGTTAAATATAAATTCACCAAGATGGAAGTGGCCTCAGCTGGGTCCCCCTCCTCCAGCTTCTGGCTTCCAGTCTTTACTTGTCCTTGGCCATTGAAGGGTCAAGCTTTCGCTGGTATGACAATCATCTTCCACAGAAAATGATGTGTCAGACTTAGAGGTTATACACCTTGGGACAGGAAAGACAAGCAGGTAGCTTGCTTACTGGAGAATACCTGGAACCAGGTGAGTGGGGCCACTCCCCAAGGAGTGTCCAACCTGCTACAGAAATTTTTTTTAAAGTGCAGAGACTCAGAAGAGAGGGTCTTCTCCCCACTGCCTCATTCTCAGGATGGACATTTTCTTGTTCTTCCTAAGCCAGGGCCACCTGCTCCCAACCTAGGCTCACTGGAGAAAACTTGACCTCTCTGCCATGTAGCAGAACTAAGCCAGCCCTTGTGGCTGTTTCTCCTCTCTGTCTCAGCCAGGTCTCCTGGCTATTTTCATTTTCACTTTCTTTTCCTTCTTTCCCCTTCCAAGATAGACATAGTGTCTCTTTTCTTTCAAAGCTACATTTTTTTCCAGAACTTTGGCCTTCTTCCCTTCCTTCCTCCCTCACTCTCAGGCAGCTTTGCCTAAAACTTTACTATTTGTCCTTTCCTCATGCCATTTAATAACATAATCTGTAAAGTTGCAGGGTTGTGAGAATACATCCTAAACTTTCAACTCAATGTGAATTCTTTCACTTGTGAGAACTCTCAGATCTTAATTGGCAACACCAGTCCTTCAGCAACGCAAGGGTCCAGTGGGATTTGGGAAAAAGATGAAAATATTGGCCAGAGTGTAAAAAGCATATTGTAGAAATGACAAGGAAGTGAATTTCCAGGCAGAGATGTTGATATTTGGGGATATACATACATATATATATATATATATATAAATATATGTATATATTTATATATATATAAATATATACATATATTTATATATATATATACACACACACACACACACACACACACACACACACACATATTTGAATAAGCCATGAAACTTTATTTTGAGGCAATCAGTCCTGGTTTTAACATTTAGTAAGGACTGTATACTGGAAAAACAACTTGGATTTAACTGAAGCCAACATAACTCAAGTCACATCCTTTTCACATACTGTTTTCATTAATTAATTGAAAAAACCCTATTTTTCTTATTTGATGCTATAAGCCTTAAATAGCTTTCTGATTACTAATGCTCTAAGTTTGAGGGTAACCTGACAACTGGGTAGTTTATTCATTATGAAATCTGTTTTTTGTCTGTTGTGATTTGTTATTCAAGATGGAGTAAAAGTTGATTGTAAGGCTCTTTTTTCCCTCAAATACTACCATAGAAAGGTCCTTGCCAAAGGCTTTAATTAAAGAGGTCAATCTAGAACTCCCTGGATGAGTGGAACATTTCTACAGTATCAAAGTTCTTCTGTGATTCCTAGGTAATGCATTCCTAAGCTTCAAGCACAGTTGTTCCCTATTCTTAAACAATCAGCTGTCATAAATACTAAAATAGAAGTTGCTGTATGGTGTATAACAAGGAACAAATTCTGCACAATTATAAGAAATGTAGGGATATAGTAAACATCTGTAGCTTCAGTATAACCTAAATAAGTATGCAGTCCTCTTATGTTATCAGGGTTAAGATATTACTACTTATTTTTTTATGGGTGGGGTATTTGCAAGGCAATGGGGTTAGGTGACTTGCCTAAGGTCAAACAGTGAGATAAGTATTTTGTCTCTGAGGTCACATTTGAATTTAGGTCTTCCTGATCCTAAGAACAGTACTCTTTCCACTGGGCTACCTAGTTGCCCAGCATTACTACTTAGTCTGTTTCTCAGTACAAGGAAATATTTGAAAAATAAAAATAGAGGGGAACCCTTAAAAACTTTAAAGCTCTGAGGCAGAATAATCACTGATTTTCAAATCAGAAAATCTGGGTTCTCAGCTAAGATAACTTTTCAGGGATCATCACATTAAATTCCCAAGTCCCACAAGAGAACTACATTCAAAATTAACTTTCTGCTTAGGTAATTTTTAGTAAAAAAGCTTTGTTATTGCTAAATTGTAAACAAATGAAATAGCATCATCTAAATGATTTCTTTTGTTTTTGTGGTTCTTCTTGAAAGATCAGCTGTTGAAAAATGCTCTTGTAACTTAATTCTCATTTATCTGAACACAAATGATGCTAATGCTTGTTAACATTGTGCATAATCTTTTCAGATACCTTAAAATAAGTATTTTGGATTCTAAGAGTTTAAGAACATTTCCCTAAGTGCATAATTTTGTTAACTTTATGAGAAGATTTTATTGATCCAGATTTCAAGATGGGTGTGAGAAACAAGTCATGGATAGTCATAATCCCCATTGATATTATCTTGACATTCCTCAGACTTTTATTTGACCATAATCTCAGTAAGTATTTAGTAAACACAACATTCGGGATTAAGGCTGGGTAAAAAATGATGCAAAGAATGATCTCTTTTACATAGTTAAAAAAAAATCATTGGGGGGGGAGAAGACCCTCAGTGTTTCAGGCAAAATAGAAAAGATGGTTATTTATGAACACTCTGAGCCAAAAATCACTAAATGGGTGTTACTTTAGTAAAAGTGAGACCTGAGAACTGAAATTTAGCTTTAAAAGACCAAGGTCTCCCGCAGCTTTAGGGCCATCATCCAGATTCTTATCTGGCTAATCAACCCTGATGACTCCAGAGGAGAAAATGAGGCTAATGACTTTGCACAGTCCTCCCTTACTTATATCCAATTCACTTGCAATAATGTCATGGTCCTCTTTGAGGACTAGGGCAAACTGCAACACTGTTCTACCACATTGTACTATGTTCTAGGGATAAAGGCAAAAGATAGGTTCTACCCTTGAAGGACTCAGAATCTAATGAGGGGGAGACCACTTGCAAACAAGACAGAAAGGATAAATAGGAAATAATCATCAGAGGGGAGAGACTGAAATTAAGAAGGACTGGAAAATTCTACCTGTAGAAGGAAAAATTGTCTCTGAGACTTGAAGGAAGTCTGGAAGAGGTGGGAAGGGATGATGGACAGCTTCCAGATATGAAGAAGTCAGAGAAATTGCCTGAAGCTAAGAAATTGTGTCTTGTTCAAAGAACACCAAAGATGGCAGCATTCTTTTTTTCTTTAGGACCCATAAACTGACTATGGCATACAAGAATGCCCCAGGTTGGAACATCCGCAACAAATTACATTATTTGTCTTGTTGTTTCCTTCTATTAACTAACATAATCATCATGCAGTGAATAAAGCACCAGTCCTGAAGTCAGTAGGACCTGAGTTCAAATTCAGCTCAGACACTAGTTGGATGATCTTGGGAAAGTCACTTAACCCTGATTGCCTCAATTCCAGGACATCTCCAATTGTCTAGATTCAGATCTGGCCACTGAACCCAGACAACTCTGTAGAAGAAAGTGAGGCTAGTGACTTAGAACATCCCCCACCCCCCACGCTCAATCCAATTCATGTGCTTGGCATGGTTTTCTTCAAAAATGAAGGACAAAACATTATTAATCAAGGATCAACTATATAATTGAATTTTGTGACAAATCTATTCAACCATGTCTATGAATAGTAGCTTCAGAAGATAATTCTGCAGTGAAAAAAGCTCCATTAATATGGGTCACTACATTATATATTTATACTTATGTATAAATGAGGAAAGTAACTAATTCATGATCACAATTATAGTAACTATTGTAATCAAGATTTGAATACAGCTCTACTGACTCTAGATGCTCAGATCTTCCTGTGCTGTGTTGACTGAGGATTGCTAAGCTGTATGAAAGAATCCCTGCAATAGAGAAATTGACTTTAAAAACCCACATATTAGTATCATCCAGGTTTTATTGTATTTTTTTAAAGTTGTACAATATTTCCAAATTGCATTTTCATCTGGTTCAGCCCACCTTGTGGGCTCATGTTTGACACTTCAGGACTAAGTGGCTTCTGAGCTTCAACCCAACAATTCTATGACTTTATATTTTTCTAAAAACTATTCCCTGAAGTTGGAGGCATTTATTATAGATAGTTTTATCAAGGAATTTAGACATGAAAAGGAGAAAATAGAGCGGTTACATTGAGTGAAGGTTTTTTTTTTAATAATCAAGAAAATATGGATATGATTTTAGGCAAGAGGGAAGCAGTCATTTGTAGACAAAGAGAGATTAAAGGTTGATGAGAGATATAGGTGTTAGCAGGAGCAATCTATTGAAGAAAATAGATGGAATGGAATGGGATTCTGTGCAAATATAGACAGATTTGCCTCATAAAGAAGAGCTAAGTGGGGCAGCTAGGGGACAGAGTGAATAGAAAACTGTCCCTGGAGTTAGGAGGACCTGAGTTCAAATCTATCTTCAGATACTTAAGACTTATTTAATTGTGTGACCTTGGGCAAGTCACTTAACCCTATTACCCTAAAAAAATGGCTTTGTATTTTCTCCAATTCTATTCAGTAGAATGTAAATAGGAGCCAAAGGGGATATTCCAAGGTTGGGGCACGGGGCATGCTGCAAGGCAATAGGAAAAGTTGTCACAGACTTAAGCAAATAGAATAAGGTAAAACTGAACTAGTTCACCAAGGGATCAAGATAGAGAAATAAGGAAAGTGGTGAGAAGGAAGAACAAGGTCAGGATTAGCAGTTGTATGACAAAGGGACAGAAAGTATGATAAAAGTTGATGGTATGGCACTTGTGCAAGGTATCTTAGAAAGTGTCTCCATTTGGGGGGTCCTAAAAAGGGGATGAAAAGGAGGACCCCAAGGACATGACTTCTGGGTGGCTTCATTTCCTAACATTTTGAAATTCCCAAGGTCAGAGACCCCACTCCCTTCCCTGAACACTATGAGAGAAGGACTTACCAAGGTTCCTTCGAACTGACTAAAGAGATATTAGCTAAAGCTGGCAGATTTTTGAAATGTTTCTTCAGCTAATCAAAGAGGCTCCTCATTTCCATTCCTGGTTAGCTGTTAGGAACCAACTATAGGATGTCTACAGACTGTTTCTCCAAGGAACATCTCTTCAATGTCATCACAATTTTCCCAGAAGCCTATCAGTACCTCCTCTCCCCACCACTTCATCCTAAACCAAAATTTTTGAATGCTTGTTTTGACTATATTTTTGAAATAAATATTCTTTTATAAAAACTAAAAAAAAAGAAAGAAAAAGAACTTTTCCCTCCTTGTGCTGGGGCTACCTTGACTCCCTCCATTCCCAAGAGCTCCCTAATTTACTTTTCTCTGAAACTGTAATTATTCAAATCTCCATGGTTATCAGCTGTAAGAACTAGTTACTAGCCCCAGATGGCTATAAATCTTTAGCAATTCCTGAAACATACATGACCTGGGGGTTTATCAGTATTTTATAAGATCAGTGGAAGTATTGGGGAAGGTCAGAGATTGAAATGAAGCATCTGACTAAATAGGGCTAAACTTAATTGATCATTGTTGTTTCTCCCCATAATGGAGACAGAATCCATCATGTGTTATAGGGATTGTTCAGTCATATCCACCTCTTTAGGGTCCCATTGGGATTTTCTTAGCAAAGATACAAGAGTGATTTGCCATTTTCTTCTCCAGATCATTTTACAGAGGAGGAAACTGAGGCAAGCAGAGTTAAGTGACTTGCCCAAGGTCACACAGCAAGTAAATTTCTGAGGTCAGATTTGAACTCAAGGAAATGGGTCTTCTTGATTCCAGACCCAGCCCTCAATCCACTGTGTGACCTAATTGCTCTGCTAAAATTAATGTTCAGGAAAGAACCTATTGGTTTGAAAGTTACTAGAGCCTATATCATATAATTTTAATACATTTATTATAATGATAATAGCTAGTATTTATATACACTTTAAATGTTGCAGAGCATTATATATATATATGCATATATGTATTTATGTATGTAAATTTACTTGGTCCTCAGAACAGTCCTGTAAGGTAAGTACTATCATGATCCATATTTAACAGATGAGGAAATTGAGGCACAAAAAAGTTTACTGACTTCTTCAGGGTCACTCAATGTCTGAGATAGAATTTGTACTCACTTCTTCCTGACTTGAAATTTTACTTTTCCCCTATAACTGACCACTATGTTATTATAACATATAATCTAAAAGGCAACTAGTAATACTTTGCAAAGAACACTGGACTTGAGTCAAGAAGAATATTCACTGAAATAATATATGCAAATCACTTTACAAACCTTGAATCCTTCCAGGTTTCTTCGTGGTTTTTCCTGTCTCTTCATGAAACCAGAGATGCTATTTTGGAGGGTCAATTTATGTACAAGGATGAAGGCTTCTGTGGAGAAAAAGCCTTTTGTATTTTTTCAGCATGTAGATAATAAGGGGGCTCCTTTTTAGCAGAATATTTTGAAAGCTACATTCATTATAGATTTGCTTCCCTTTCCCCATCTATCTTCCATAAATCAATTACATCTATAATAGCAAAAGGAGGCCATTCCAAAGTATCTGATATTGTTTTAGAGGCTTTGGATCAGCATTAATGTCATAGTGCTTTAGGGAAGAGAAGGCTCAAGAGATGGATCCATACCCACCTTCTCAATATCAACAGCTGGCAGAGAAGGAGAGAGGGCCTATCTGGCTCAGCAGATCTGTGTAAGTTGCCAAGTTGTAATCTGCTTCTCCTGCCCATCCAATTGCTATCCAAAGAATGAAGAGTCAATAGAATGGACAGTATTTTTGCTGATGGTCTGTTGATCAATCAAGGTTGCTTCCATTGTTGTAGGGGTGTGGGGAGTGGGTAACTGAGAATGCTCTTTGGGGTGTGGATGTGATACATTTGGAAGTCATCTGAGAGTTTGCTTCTTAATGTTTGTGTGTTTTATGTCTCTTTTGGACCTGCCCTAGTTCTCTGTTTGTTTCTAAATAGAGAGTGTAGAATTTCTCTGGTTGAAAAGTCTCTTTGATTCTGTCTCCATCTGTGCCTGGCGCATTTTGAGGACTTAATAAGTGCTTGTTGACTGATGGGCAAGAAGGAGAACCAACTTGGGAATCCACCAGAGCCTGCCATATTCCCGGGAAATGTGAGCCATGGAAACTGGCTAAAACCCTTGTGAGTGAGTCTGTGACTGAGAATCTCCTTCTTCAGCTCTCTCTCATCATTGCTCCTCTTGAAATCTACATCTGAGGAAATGAGCCTTCCCTTGAATTTGGGCAATATATTTCTTTCCAGTTGCATTCTTTCTATTTTTTCTTTTTTCTGCATCTTAAGGGACAAGTCATGTGCCATGCTTGGATTCCCTTGGTTTTTGTCCTATATAAATGTACAGTATTAGATTCTATGTAGTAGAAATATTTAGACACCATTCCCACCAGTTCTATGGCACACTCTGCTACTTTCATTGCTAAGCTGGGTTATTGAAAGGAATAAATTTGATTTTAATTTGATTTTGCATGAGAGAAGCCTATTTTTAAATAGAGGAAGCTTAAATGACTATTTGTATATTAATTCATTTCCTGATTTGGAAATTGCCAGAGGAGATACCAAAAGATGCATAAAGAAAAAACAACAGAGAGTTAGGAGTTAAATGAATCTGAGAGTACTTAGTGTCAGTTCCTAAATTTAAATCTGGAAAAGACCCGAGAAGTTTCCTAGTTTAAGCATTGACTCTTATAGTGGAAGAGGAAAACAGGCACCAAGAGATGACACATGGCTAGCAAGTCTCTGAGTCCAAGTCCTCCTGGCTCTGTCCAATGACCCATTCACTATGATACACTACTGTTCATCTTCATCACTGACCAAAGGAAGGCAGTTGGATTACCTCCATCTGTCCCCACCCCAGTTTATCCAGAATCAAATTGGTTTTTGACTTGAACATCAGAACCAATACTTGTGTTAACGGGGAGAGAAATGATTATTAACATCCAATGATTTGGGGAAATCCTGAGGTTCCTCCTTTTCTAAATTTGTGATTTCAAAAGTTCCATCTAAAGCTCAATACTGATAATGAGATGGAACTAAGTTTCTTTTTTTATTAAAATTTTGTTTTATTTATTTAAGGCAAAGAGATTAAGTGACTTGCCCAAGGTCATGTAGCTAGGCAATTATTAAGTGCCTGAGGTCACATTTGAACTCAGGTACTCCTGATTCCAGAGCAGGAGCTCTATCCATTGTAACTTTCTTGATCATCTTGTTCAGATTCCACCCAAGCTATTGTGTTTTACTCAGATTTAGGTGGGGATAAATTCTTTGAAGAGATTTCTCTAGACTGGGGTAACTTAGAAGTCAATGACATCATTCTCTCATTGTTATCCAACCAGAGTTGATTGGTATTCTCAGGAATACTTCTCTTCCAAAGGCATAGAAGAGTGAGCCCTCCACTATGACTCTTTGGTCTAAGTGAGAGATGCCCAAATTACCAAATTATTAATAAACATGCTTGTTTTATTAATAAAATGTTTAAATTACCCAGAAATTATATCTCTCAAACTTTACACAGGGCACTCTCAAAAAAAAAATCACACAGGGAACTCTCAGGTCATTTTATAGTTTTAGGTTTCCTTTAACATAGTGAATATTTGAGGAGTATGGAGTATTTGATTCTAAGCCTTAAGGAGAAATGGTCTTGAAAGAAGACATCGAAATATGTTTCTGGACTCCACTGGAATTTTACCTGCCCCAAAGTGTGAATGTTACCAGAAGCCTTGGGGACAAACATTCATTACTTGTAATACCTTAATAATCACACTTTGAAAGCAACCCTACAGGCAGACATATAAGGGTTTGGGTACCCTTTTGTAGAATCTGTTCAAAACTCTGACCAAAAAAAATTCCTATGTAAGATGATCAAGTTCAAGAACAAAAGAAACACTAGCCATAGCTATAGATCTTCTTTAGGGAATTAGGGCTAAAACTCTTATTGAATGAATTGTCATCTTAGAAACTCATTCTTTCTTTAAAGAACAACTCCCCCCCACCTTTTTTTAAGGGTTTTGCAAGGCAAATGGAGTTAAGTGGCTTGCCCAAGGCCACACAGCTAGGTAATTATTTCAGATTCTTCTTCTGATAACTACTATGTGCATAAATATAGCCAATTAATAAATTCTTTTACCCTGTTTGTTCTTCTATAAAATTGGAATAATAATACAGTGCCTTGAGGCTCAGATTAATGTATAGTTTTTTGAAAGCATTATAGTACTTTATAAAGTCAGGTATCATTTTTATTGTTATATGAATAATCATCACAATGGGTCAGCTGTCAAATTTTGCTACATTGTTGTTGTCATTGTTTAATTAACAATTAAATTAGCTTGCCCAGGTATGGTGTGACAAAATCCAGGATCCTAGAAGTTTTGAAAGTTTGTGAATAGGACATAAGCAGTAAAGCAATGGAAAACTAGCAAAGGGCTACAAAGTAGCGGACATGGCTTGGACTAATAGTTTTCAGTCATTTGGGGTTTTCTTGGCAAAGATACTGTCATGATTGGTTATTTCCTTCCCCCTTGGTTTTATGGAGTAGGAAACTGTGTTAAGTGGTTTGCTCCAGGGTCAAATGACTAGCAAGTGTGTGTCTTGCCTGGAATTCCCCCTGCAGTGGGATATTCATGGTTCCCCCCAAACAGGGAATCAACTTGATACCGGAAAAAAAAGAGGCCAAGGAGCTCTAGATTGATATCAGAAGTTTAATAATCAAAGTAGGGGGCTTTACATATAAGGGCAGGCTGGAGCAGCAGCCAGATGACAAAGTGGATCCTTACAAAGACCCTGAGGAAAACCCTGTGATAGTTCTGGAAATCAGACAAAAGGAGGAGATCTATAGAGTATGTTAAGTGCAGATTAGCTGATATTTTGGGTTTTTCCCAATGCAGCACCAGACTCAGGTCCCAGACACTTGGGTGCTGTATCAGTGCTGTTGGGTTCAAGTCCCAGATATGCTAGTACTTGTCATTTCCTGGTCAGTGTGACTTCTTTTGGCTTTCATTAATTTTGACTTTCACCAATAGGGACCCCATAGAGTAAAAGTTCGAGTTGAACTCAGGAAGAGGAATCTTCCTCACTCGAGGCCTAGTTGTCCCTACTTCTATAGAGTTAGTAAGGAAAAGTCTCATGATTAAAACCCCCCCAAAGCAGGAAGACTGTATGGTTTAGAAGACAATTCAAATCTTGGTTTTGTTTTTTCCTAGAAAGTAGAATAGTGAAGATAGAGGAGCTGAGCTTAAATTCTGGACCTGCCATGGGTCTTATTCCTGTGGGTAAATCAATTAATCTCATTATATTAATTTTCTCTTACTTCTAAAGTTGATTTTTAAGGCCCAATTATTTAATTTGATGTTTATTTCTTCATCATATTATATTTTCTCCAATGCTCTAGTTAGTTAAAAAATAATAGAAAGAAAACTTTTTGTAACTATCCTCTTTGGAGCCTTCCTCTTGCATCCAGCATATCATCTGTTCCTAACTTTGTATCATGTGCAAATTTGCCTTTATCCAAGTCACTGAAAAAAATGCTAATGAGCAAAGGGTGAAGCAGTGGAGATCCCTTGTACACTGCACTAGAGATCTCATTCTATTTACATTCACTACAGGTTTTCAAATTGTGGAGTACCACAAACTCAGAACAAAAAGTAAAATTTAACCTTTAGGTTAATGAAAAGATGAGTAATGGAAATCAGAAACTAGAGCACAGCTTCAACAATGATTTGTATTAAAGTTTTCCTAAAAGACATACTTGACTGGTAAAGATGCACTGGCCATAGAATAAAAATGGGATATAATAGATTGAAAGATCAAGAGTCATGTTTATACTCCTAAAATACTAGCTTAAACAGAGGAAGTCTCCTAATATTTTATTTTTAGGTTTTTGCAAGGCAAATGGGGTTAAGAGGGTTGCTCAAGACCACACAGCTAGGTAATTATTAAGTGTCTGAGGCCACATTTGAACTCAGGTACTCTTGACTCCAGGGCCAGTGCTCTATCCACTGTGCCACCTAGCCACCCTGTCTTCAAATATCTTTGTGAAGGCCACCTTTTCTCTCAACCTTTACCCAACCCTTGTCATCCAATGGGTGTAAAGACTTGAGTTTTAGAAAGACCAAGGTCATCTACTGCATCCTGGGCCATTGCCCCAACCATCTTGACTTTTTTCTTGCCACTGGACTTCTGTGACTCTGGAGGAGTGAGACTGATGACTATGGGACAGCACTCTTTCAACTTCTATCCAATTCATGTGCAATTGGAAACAACAGTGCACTGATAATTTTTTTTGAAATCATGAATGAGGGTCACAGGAATTAAGAAGACATTGAAGGGTTGGCATCTACATTGCTGATGCAAGGACCAACTTGAATGAAATCCTAGATTCATTAAAGATTCAAATCCTAGATTCATTACATTAAAGAACCAAAGTGTCGGATAGTGATTAAGACAAGTGACAGGCCTTCTCCTTTCTCTTGAGCTTTAACTTCATAATTATTGGGATAGCAAGAGGGTGTTAATACCTATACTGCTAATATGAAATATATACCACACCTGACTCAGAGCCTAGTGAAGTATTTATGTCCAGATATACAGAACCTGGAGTTCTTCTGAGTAATTTGCATTCAGCATTGGTATTATACAGTCTCTTTAGTGTTATATATAAATGCTAGCTATTACCAGTCTTTCTTAAGGATAGACAAGGAGTTCAGAGAGAGGGGAATCATCCATCTAGTTTTCTGGTGTGATGTTTCATCAGGGTCTGCTAAAGTTGAACCCAGAAATGAATAGCATGCTACTTAAATGATTTTCAAATTGCCACAGCTCAAAATTCTCTTTGAAGTGAAACTTTTTTCCAAGAACCCAGGATCACATCAATTTTGTTTGATGCTTTTCTGAGTACTTTCAGTGAGTTTATACGCAAATATTTCCCAGACAAGATTGCCTCTGGATTTCTTCTTGAAGTATACCTGAGAGACTTCCTTGATGTGAGGGTAGAGTAGGAGGCTATTAAATGTACTTAAAAGCTTTAAGTTTGGAAGGCTAATTGCTTGAAGTGAGAGAAATAAGGGAGAGAGACAATTTAACTGTAATCACTCCTATCTTTTCCTTTCTTCCCTTCCCCTTCAGTAGAACAGAGGTTGCTGCAGTCTACTCAACTTCAATTCAATTTACTTTAATGCAGCAAATATATGTAGCATACAATATGCTAGGCACTGTAGAAGCTATTAAAACACAGTTAAGCTATGCTCCCTGCCCTCAAGGACTTAAAATCTAGTAAATAAATAAGAGAGATGCCCAGATAACTATAATACATAAGCTAAAATACATGAGGGGGCAACAAAATGCTCTGTGAGACCTGTAGAGGAAAATATCATATCTGATGGTGGTAGGGGGAAGAAGGTATCACCCTAAAAGTAATAACAAATAACAAACTAGTTTTAGTGGGACCTGGGATGGTTATGAATGAATGCTGAATAGAATTTACCATCTTATGATGACAATTGTTTGGAATAGGCCTCAGCAACTGGGGCTAGGATGGTAAACTTCACGTTGGAAAGGATTTCTGACTGTGGGAGAGGACTGGTCCAGGGAATGTCCAGTCTTTATCTATGTAACATGAGGAATAGTTCTGCTTTTCTTACTTTTTTATCTAATTTAATTAATAAGACAATCAACATATATTTATTAAGTATCTATGATCTGGGCACAGCTCCCAGATATGCTGCCTTCCTCGACTCTAGGGCAAGTCCTCATCACGTCATGCCTCAAATTATGGCAATAATCTGCTTCAAGTCTCTCTCTGCACTTCAATCCATTTTCTTTTCTTTTCTTTTTTTTGTTTTGTATTTTTTGTTTTTAGTTTTTGCAAGGCAATGGGGTTAAGTGGCTTGCCCAAGGCCACACAGCTAGGTAATTGTCTGAGACCAGATTTGAGTTTAGGTACTCCTGACTCCAGGGCTGGTGCTCTATCCACTTCACCACCTAGCCACCCCCCTCAATCCATTTTCTATGTAGCCCTAAAGTAATTGTCCTAATACACAAGTCTGATCATGCCACCAGCCCCATTCTCAGACCCCACTCAATCAACTCTAGTGGTTTCCTATTGCCTCTAGGAGCAAATACAAAAATACTATGACATTCAAAGCCGTTTATAACCAGGTTTCTGCCTTTCCAGTCTTCTTACACCTTCCTCCATAACATTTTCTCTTTGTTCCAGTGACAATGACAACTTGGTTGATCCACAAACATGACACTTTGTCTCGTGGCTTTAGGCCTTTTCTCTGGCTATCCCTGGCACTCTCTGGGCATTCTCTCTATCTCCCCATACTTGGAACACTTTCTCTCCTCCTCGATAACAACTGGCTTTCTTTATGTCTTAATTAAAATCCCACCTCCACTGGAAGCCTTCCTCAACCTCTCTTAATTCCATGCCTTCCCTCTGTTAATTATTTCTTATTTTTCTTGTATGTTGCCCATTTCATATATAATTGTTTGCATTTTGTCTACCCTCTTCCCCCTCTCCCCACTTCCAGTAAACTGTAAGCTTCTTGAAGGCAGGGACTGTCTTTTGCCTCTTTTTATATCCTCAGTACAATATGGCAGTAATAAATATTTATTGAACCATCCTAGTTGTTCAGCACTGGCAACTTTCATGAGTTTGACCCTAATAAAGAATTAAACTACATGTGTTAACCTCCAGAGTTTGCCCTAATAAGGAACAAATGGAATTAAGCCACCATGTGTTTGGCCTCCAGAGTTTGGTCTTAAGAAAAAAAAAAACAGAACTAGGTTAACATACATGTTTATTTGTTTTCTAAATTTGCAGTTTATGCATGTGCATGGAGATCTGCTTAGGAACTGAACCCCAAAGTGAGATTTTGAGATACATTTATAGAAATTGGACAAAAGACCCCAAAATTAAAGGCATGAGCCAATGAAATTCCAAATTCTGTTATAAAGATGTCACAGTATATATTATAGTTTCCTTCTCTGATTCAGGATGTCTGCTTCATGTCTATCAAGAATCCCATTAGGGGAGGAGGAGTGTCTTCTCCTGTCTCAGGATAATTATGCCTTATTAGCTTTGTTATAGACTTCCATAAACATGTGAATCTTCCCTTCCTGGATATTGGTGCCATCTTGTGACTGTAGATTCAATGGAGGGATTTGTAGTTGTTATTAGAGAGAGAGAGAAGCAGACAAAAATTTATATTTTGTCAGTATACAAAGACAAAAATGAGGAGGTTCTTGTCCTCAAGTAGTGTGTGCATTATTAGCCAAGAGAAGATGTACATAAGCATACAAAACAAATACAAGGTGGAGGAAGGGAACTACAATCTAAATGCATTAGTAAACACTTTATAAATTATTTGGGAGAGGTGAATAAATAAGGCATATATTTTTGCTGTTGTTTGTCCTTTGTCCTTGAATAGAACCAATGATATCAGGAGGCTGATGTCTTGATTTGAAAGTGAATTGTATTTAAGGGAAGCACAGTTGTGCAAAGTCTTATAAGAAGTGAGACAAAAGATAGTCCAATTTACCATCATAAAAATATTGGTCCAAAAGGAGAAGACCCTTAGAGTTTCTGGCCAGAACAGAAAACAACTGCTATTTATATTCATTCTATGACACCAAAACATAAGTAATTAGGCACAGTGGTTTGGGTTGGGGGCTATAATTTTCCATTCAATGAAATCTAGAAAGTTTTGGCTTTAAGGGGGGGGGGGTGGCAAGTAATTCCTTTGGAATCACAATGACCTTTTTTTAAAAGATTTTATTTTATTTTGAGTTTCATAATTTTTCTCCCAATCTTACTTCCCTCCCCCCCCACCACCCCACAGAAAGCAATTTGTCAGTCTTTACTTTGTTTTCATGTTGTACATTGATCCAAATTGAGTGTGATGAGAGAGAGAAATCATATCCTTAAAGAAGAAACAAAAAGTATAAGAGATAACAATATCGGACAATAAGATATCTGGGTCTTTTTTCTAAATTAAAGGGAATAGTCCTTGAACTTTGTTCAAACTCCACGGTTCTTTATCTGGATGCAGATGGTAGTCTCTGTTGCAGACAGTCCCAAATTGTCCCTGATTGTTGCACTGATGGAATGAGCAAGTCCATCAAGGTTGATCATTGCCCCCATGTTGCTGTCAGGGTGAACAGTGTTTTTCTGGTTCTGCTCATCTCACTCAGCATTAGTTCATGCAAATCCCTCCAGGTTTCCCTGAATTCCCATCCCTCCTGGTTTCTAATAGAACAATAGTGTTCCATGACATACATATACCACAGTTTGCTAAGCCATTCCCCAATTGAAGGACATTTACTTGATTTCCAATTCTCTGCCACCACAAACAGGACTGCTATGAATATTTTTGTACAAGTGATGTTTTTACCCTTTTTCATCATCTCTTCAGGTTATAGACCCAGTAGTGGTATTGCTGGGTCAAAGGGTATGCACATTTTTGTTGCCCTTGGACATAGTTCCAAATTTCTCTCCATTGGATGAGTTCACAGCTCCACCAATAGTGTAATAGTGTCCCAAATTTCCCACAACACTTCCAACAATGATCATTATCCTTTCTGGTCATACTGGCCCTACAATGACCTTTTTAAAAAAATTTTTATTCTTTTTTCATCCATATGCACATGTATATTTTTAAGTTACAAAAGTTCCTTCCACCCTCCCATCCCACCCTCCGAACAGTCAGGTTAGCATTGTATATACACATATTTTTGATAAGCATCTTTACAGATTAGTCATTTTTGGTATGTGGAATTAGGATTAAAAGAAAGAGATACATAAGAGATAACTTTTATAAAGTGTTCCTCAAATTCTGAAGTTTTTTTTGTTTTGGTTTGGTTTTCTTCCTCTGGATGGGGGTAACGTTGCCAGTCTAATAAAGTTGTCCTAGCTTTGAACTGCTGAGAGGAGCTACTTCCATCAAGGTTGATCATCTCACAATGTTAAAATGTACATTGTTCTCTTGGTTCTGCTCCCTTTGCTCAGCATTAGATCTTGTAACTCATTCCATGCTTCTCTAGAGTCTGCCCATTTATGGTTTCTTATAGGATAATAATATTCCACAGTATTCATGTACCATATCCTGTTTATCCCGCAATTGATGGAAATCCCCTCAATTTCCAAATTTTTGCCACTACAAAAAGAGCTGCTATGAATATTTTAGAACATGTGGGACTTTTCCTACTTTTTTTTTTATGATTTCTCCTGGATATAGGCCCAGACAATGACTTTTTAAAAAATCTTTTTTTTCAGAGTTATATTTCAAGAAATTGTAAATGAAAACTGCATAAAACAAAAAGCAAATTGTCCCAGCTTTTAAAAATATTTTAATAAACTTATTAATAAAATTTAAATATAAAATTATAACCCCCAAGCTCATAATAAATATAAGAAACCAAAAATTATATTCCCATGGATAGAATTCCTGATGGAGAGGTAACACATGTGGTGAGGAAGAATAGGAGGAAGAAGAAGAGGAGGAAGAGAAGAGGAGATAGAAGGGAAAAGGGAAGGAAAGAAAAACAGAAAAGAAAGGAGGAGAAGAAAGAGTAGAAGCAGTTGTAGTATTTCCCAACTTCTGCTTAATTTGGCAGTTTGGCTCTCCAGAATTCAGTTACTCCTACTCTTCAGTAGCATGATAGAGACAGTTAATAGAAAATGTTCTCCTAAAAACCTGGTTCAATCCTTCCCACAAATATATATGGGAACAGTAAGCTCAAACTTAAACCATAATAGCAGTGAGACACATGCATAAGAAATATGTGTGACGAAAGTCTCACTCACAGCTCCTTCTCTGGAAGTCCTTTTTTTCTGTGTAGAACTCTTTCCTTTTTGAAGAGGATTAATGACATCACAGACAATGTCTTGACTAATGACATCACAGGCAGTATCTTGACTGGTGAATTGGAATTAAGTGAGACAAAGCTACATAAAGTCATCATCTCTCTCTTCCTGAATCATCGAAGTCCAGTAGCAAGACAGAATTCAAGATGACTGGCAAGGGATGTAGTGGGCAACCTTAGAGTCTTTAATGTTGAACCAAGATCTTGGTGCTCCACAGCCTTTGTTTCAATTGCCTTCATGGTCATTGGAACAGATTGTTTTCATCCACCCATTCTGCTGGGCGGAAATCTTCAAATGCTTGGGGTAGACATTCTCCTAACCCACTGACAGGTTTGAGGCCTATTTACCCTCCATACTGTTTAACCTGTCTGCTGAGACAATTGGGATGTGACCGCTGTACATGCTGTGGAAAATTGGGTGACATGTGGATATGGAAGGTAGATTAAGAGCCTTCAAAAGGGCTCAGCAAGCCCTCATACCAGTAATATTAGTCTATCTTGAACACCTCATACATAACATATCAATATACTTATTAAAAAGGAGAAGTTCTTAGTTAAATGACTGACTTTTTCCCCTTATTCTCACTTATTATAACTGTGACACTGAGATGTAAGAGCTAGCTGTGGGCTTTATGTATCTAATATGGAAACTTCAGAATTCTTGAAGTACAAGTAAATTATGCAGGATCAGGTAGGTGGGATTTAGAACAGAGCCTCAGCTTTGCTATTTCTGTGCCCTTTTGTCTTTGGCTGCCTCACTCTCTGAAATGTTTCTTCAGTTCTTTCATTCCCCCAGCAAGTTAGGAATGATTTCAAGTTGACCACTAATATAATCATTCCTTCCCCAATTTTTATTTTTTTATGGCTCTATTGGTTAAATTTAAAGGACCTCATTCTACCTGCCATATAGGACTTTTGATGGGAAGGTATTCTGCAAACTTTTATGTACAGCATGAATACAACTTGTTGTTTCTATAATAACTATTATTACTACCCCTTTTTTTCTTGACTTTCTCTAGATTTCTCCATTTATAAATTAAGATTATATAAGGGCAATTTCTTTTTCTGATGCACTTACTAGCTCACTTCAACCCTCCATTCTCCAAGTCAATGATAATATTATTTATTTAATACTTACTATGGGCTATATCCTGTGCTGAGTACTGGGATACAAAGAAAGGCAACATTTCCACTGAGAAAATAAAGTTGTGTCCAGAATGAAATGATTCTCCTTGTTACTTTTCATGGTAAAAGAAACTAATTAGTATGTCACAAGAATTCTGCATAAACTGAATCTTCCAGTAACAGGAAAGAGAGGCTAATGACTAGGATACTGTACCAGGATTGGTGGATAGATAAATGCCACTCTATTTTCCCACTAGATGAGCAGTATGAATTTCATTTTAATCTTATTTTAAATTCATTCTGCCTGTTCACATTGCATCTATTTCATTTCCCAAGTGTAGGATCTAACAATGAATTTTCTGTGCTTAGAATCTGATAAAGAGAAGGGAGGTTAAAAGGAAGAAAGCAGGAAGAAGAGTAAAGTAGAGAGGAGGCGGGGGAGAGAGAGAGGCAGAGAGACAGAGAGACAGAGAGACAGAGAGACAGAGAGACAGAGAGAGAGACAGAGAGAGAGAGAGAGAGAAGAAGAAGAAGAAGAAGAAGAAGAAGAAGAAGAGAATTGGATATGTTGGGAGGGAAATGGGAGGGAATCATACTTCTTTGAAATGGTTATGTGAAATATCCTCCTTATTCCACTTTTAACATTGTTAGTTCTTAATGTATTATGAGGGGGTGATGGGGACTCTTCTTATAGGTTAGTATCTGTCTTTTCCTCTGTCTTTCATCTATATATTTACAAAATTAGACAGTATTAGCCTCAGAAGGACACTTAGATAAGATGATCATAGGATTTAGAACTGGAACAAATCTTTTTTTTTTAAGTTTTTTTTTTTTTTTTTTTGCAAGGCAATGGGGTTAAGTGGCTTGCCCAAGGCCACACAGCTAGGTAATTATTAAGTGTCTGAGACCGGATTTGAACCCAGGTACTCCTGATTCTAAGGCCGGTGCTTTATCCACTACGCCACTACGCCACTACGCCACTACGCCACTACGCCACTACGCCACTACGCCACTACGCCACTACGCCACCTAGCCACCTAGCCACCCTTGGAACAAATCTTAAAAGGTTATTGGTTTAAGCCTATCTTTGTAGAAACCAAGGATGTAAGAATAAAAGTGACTTGCCCAAAGTGACACGGGTAGGTATGGTGAAATTTGAATCTAGGTCCTCTGAGTCCAAATCCTCTGTTCTTTCTCCTATACCATTCTATGATCACCAAATACACAGAGAACACTTAGACAGCTGAGTGTTACAGTGGTTAGGGCATTGGACCTGGAATCGGAAAGATCTGAGTTTATTTAACTTGTGTTTGCCTCATTTTACAGATGAAGAATTGAGGCAAAACGGGTTAAGTGATTTGCCCAGGGCCACATAACAAATATCTAAGGCTTAATTTGATCTCATGAAAATGGGTCTTCCTCACTTGGAGCCTGGCATCCTATCCACTGTGCCACCTAGCTAACTACCATTGTTATTAACCTTTTATGAAGTATAATTTTCTGAATCACTTTGTATAATAAGCAAATATACTCTAGCTTCTAACAACTGCTAATTTTGAATTAGCACAGAATTATTAGGATCCTTGCTCTTTTACAAAACTATGTCTAAACTCATGTTAGGTGCTCTCTTTAGGTTGTGCTACATTTCCAAACCTGATCCCTCAGAGAGAAGACATATAACATTCTAATCCTGCTCCAAAACTTCATCTCTTAGACCTGAGGCAATCCTATATTGATTTTGTAGCCAATTCCTTCACTGAATTATTTTTTCTTTTTCTTTTTTTTTGGTAAATTTTACTTATTTTAAACTTAAATACAAAATGGGAAAAGAAAAAAAATTGCTATGTACAAAGCAGAACATGAGAGAATTCAATATAAAACAATACATTTTCATTTCAAGAAAGCCTATATATAATAAATACTACATTGTTTTCAAAGTTGCCCAGCTTTGCTTCCTCTTAGGTTTTCTTTTGTTCTCTGCTAATGCACTTTTTACTTTATTTTTTCCCTTGCCTCTCTCCTTCCCCATTGAAGGTTATAGTTGAATACTTACACACATATATGTATAGGTACATATACATATGTGTAAGAACATATTATTCTTTCCATTTTTCATCTGTTTCTCTGAAGGTGGATAATATCTTCCTTGATAAGTACAAGTCTTTCCATGATTTTCTAAATCAACCAGCACATCATTTCCTATACCACATCAATATTCCAACTGATCGCATCCTATCTAAAAGATTGTCTTTGGAAATTATTCCCACTCCCCCCCCCCCCAACACAACTTTTCTGCATTTGTTCTATTCTTTACTGCATAGGTTTACTTAAGCAAGAAAATTTTAATTTAAAAAATAACCACTTTACACTTCAACAATGCTTTTACCTTATAATATAATTTAAGGTCTGATATTGCTGAAACTGCTTCCTTTACATCTTTTTAGCCTGGTTTCTTTGAAATTCCTGACCTTTTGTTCTTCCAAATGAAGGATAGGATAATCAGTAGGATAATTTTTTAGTAATTTAATTGCTATGACACTGAATAATTAGGTTAGTAAGGTAAAATTGTCATTTTTAAATTTAACATGAATAATAAATATTACTTCAATTAATTAGATGAAATTATTTGTAGAAAAATAATTTTATGTTATTGTTTATATAGTATCCCTCAAGTATTTTATTTTCTGTCTCATTATTTTAAATGATCTAAAACAATATTAGATAATATTGTTGACAAAAATAGAGTTTTCATGTTTTTCTTGTTTCAATCTTTTAGTTTTAACTTTCTCTGAGATCATGATTACCACCCTTGCTTTATTTACATAATAAATTCTACCCTAGTCCTTTATTTTATCTTCATGTGCATCTCTCATTTTTATAGCATTTTTCCTGAAAGCAACATATTGTTGAATTCAAATTTTTATTTTCCTATCAGTTTCTATTTTATGAGTGAATTTATCCCATTAACATTCTAAGCCATAATTATTTGTTGTGTATTTTTCTCCTTTCTATTTTTCCTCACTCTCCTTCTCATCCTATTCTTATCCTTCCCTATTCTTCTGCTTCTTTATCCTCCTATTCCTTGACTCCCTGCCCCTCCAAGAATCCCTCCTTATCCTCTTCCCTCAACCCTATCCCCTTGCCCTTTTATTTCTTTCTGAATTTGACATATATATGTATATAAATTCCAATGGATTATATTCTTATGAAGTACCCAATAATCTGATTGCTAAGGAAGTATAACTACACACACACACACTTACATATTCCCACATATACAGCAAATATACAAACAAACATATACACTTACATATAATATATACCTAATATTTTTTATTATTATAATACATATATACACATATATAAAATGTTGTTCCCTCTTTAACCTATTCCAGAAGAGAGTATACACTTTCCCCTACAAACTTCTTCTGTAACAGTTTCTCCTTTTCTGCCTCATTTGTTTGACATAATGATTTCCTTTTATCTTTCCCTACAGTTTTATCTTCTGTAGAATCATCCCATCATATAGAGTTTAGCTCAAGTCTTTCTTTCTTTTTTCTTTCTCTATTTCCTCCTTTTCTTCCTTCCTTCCTTCCTTCCTTCCTTCCTTCCTTCCTTCCTTCCTTCCTTCCTTCCTTCCTTCCTTCCTTCCTTCCTTCCTTCCTTCCTTCCTTCTTTCCTTCCTTCTTTCTTTCCTTCCTTTTCTTCTCTCTCTCTCTCTCTCTCTCTCTCTCTCTCTCTCTCTCTCTCTCTCTCTCTCTCTCTCCCCCCTCCCTTCCCCCCTCTACTGTACCACCCAGCTGAGTCCAAGATTTTCTTTCATACTTTCCAAATAATGATGATAGTCATAAGAGTATTGATATTTTCTTATAAAGTAAGCACTTTGACCTTATTAGGTCCTTATAATTAGCCTTTAATGTTTACTTTGTATTTCTCCTGGGTGACATATGTCAAATTTTCTCTTAAGTTTCCCTACTGTTTTTGTCATCAATACCTGAAAGTCTTACACTGTGTTAAATATCCATTTTTTTTTCCATTCAGGATTATATTCAACTTTGCTGAGGAAATTACCCTTGTTCATAACCCAAACATAACCCATAACAAAATACAGTATTTCCTAATTTTCTAAATATATTCTCAATCTCTCTTATTTGATTTTTATAGTCCTTTTTAAGTTCTTCTAAGAACTCTTTCTCATTGAAGGAAGGTTTTTTTTTTTTTTGCTCCATTATCTTCCTCTGAAAATGAACCCACATCTTCTCTATCCCCAATAGTAACAATTTATGGTTGGTTTCTTTTTCTTTTGCTTACTCATCTTTATTTATTTATTTGTTTGTTTGTTTGTTTGTTTGTTTATTAACAATTACTAATGTAATCAAGTTCCAGTCCTGAGGAATGGAGAATGATGTCCCAAGCCTCAGGTCCTTCTTACTGTTATTTTCTGAGTTCTGCCCTAGGGCTGACCCTTGGGCTCTCCTAAATCACAGCTAGGGTCTCCCAGTTGTGCTGTGGGGGGAAATGATCTTATTCCTGTGGTTCCCTGCAAACTCTTGCTGTTCTCCCTCTCTCTTGGAACTGAAATCAGGGACTCTGTTCTCTTGTAAGTGCCCTCAGCCAGCAGGGTGCCTGCCCCACTGCCACACACCAGATGTGTGTCAGCTCCTTCTCCCTACTGGCAGAGCCCAGCCCTCTCTGGGTCCCTGAACAGAGGAAGGTTCTTCACTTTTTTTCCTCCTCTGCTGTCATATTAAGCCCCCAAAACCCCCACCCCTCACTTTCAGTGAGATGAAAGAGGCTGCCTCCCAACCCCAGCTGCCCCCAGGGCTTGGTGTTTATTGATTTTGCAGGGTCAGCCTGGAGGTGTTTGCACTTCACTCAAGCTGAACCTCTGCCCCAGGAGGTCAGGTCTTTCCTGGGGTCTTTTCAAATTGTCTTTGGGCAACAATGACTTTACCCTGACTCTTGTAATTTCTGCTGCTACACTTGCCTTCTGAGGCTATGTTCCGTCTTTTTTTTTTATGGGGGAAACTTGGAAAGCTTAAAGTTTTCTTACCTACTCCATCATATTTCTAGAATCCTCTCCTACCTTCTCTGCATCATAAGAGCAAGTTAGGGATACAGTATAACTTGATAACATGATATTATCTTGTTTACTATAATAAATGGAGCACTGGACTTGTGGTTGGAAATCAGGAGAACAATTTAGAACATGATAACAGCATTATAGAGAAAAATAACTTTGAAAGACTTTCAGATCTGATTAATGTAATAATAAACCATGAACTGGAAAGACAAAATAGGTTAGGAAAGAAGAAGGAAGACATTGCTCATTTAATCACAAGACAACCCTTCCATGAAGTTTATTTCTATATGACTGGAGAAAATCTCATAGACCTTGGGTACATGCTTTTCTTCCTTGGGGGTATAGATTTGATTACTAACCCTATCAAGCAATAGTGCTTCCCCACATTACCGTTTTATTGAGAAAAACCTTCAAATACATTGTTTAACAAAAATGTTCCTAAAGAAAAGAACTATTCTTATGACTGCTAAGAAGAAAAAATATATTAGTAAGGATGTGTGTGAAAAATTCTATCATCTTCTCAATGAGAATAGCTCCCTCTGGTGGATATGATTACAAATAGGTTATTAGTATTGAAATAATTCTAATGGTTTAAAAATCTTTACTTCTGAAATTAACAAAAGTACAATTCTAATTTAATTAAATATTAATATCTCTTTGTGGGGCAAGAGTTTATATGGAAGATATATTAGACCTATTCTTCATCACACTGGAAGGTAGAACTAGGTCAGTGAGTAAATGCTACAAGGAAGGCAGATTTTCCTTCAATACAAGACAAACATCCTAACAATTTGAACTATACAATGAGCTGCTTTAATAGAAAGCAATTTGCCCAGGACTGGATGCCACAGGGAGTCTTACAATGGTATCAAACTCAAATAGAAATGGGTACCACTTAACTAATAAGACTCTTAGTAGGCCACAAAATTGACCTAGAAATTGGTAAATTAAAATTATCTATGCTGTTTTGTATTTTGCTTTAATTTTGTTAAACATTTTCCAATTCCATTATAATCTGGCTTGGGTCTACATGGGCTGGCCATGAATTTGACAGCTCTGATTCAGAACATCATGGGCAAAGATTAAACAAGATGATCTAAAATCAAGTTTTTAGAGTCTGGTGATATTAGCTCTAATCCAACTTTCTTATTTTATACTTGAGGAATGTGCAATTTAGAAAACTTAAATGCTCAGGTCATATTGTTACTAAATACCTTTCATATAGTCATGAATTAGAACAAGTAATATGTTGAAGTCGAGATTCAAACTCAAGTTTTCTCCAAATCTGGTGCTGCTTTCATTAGTCCTTGCTACTTCTGAGTTCCCTTCTAACACTAAGGGTTTTTTGTTCTGTATTCAAATGTTGGTTTTAAAACAAAATGAATTTGCATATAGAAGAGGGAATGAAAAATAATGGAAAGAGTGTTTAGTTTGAGTCAAAGTGCTGGGATTCCAATAATGGCTTTGCTACTTCCTATGAGTATGATCTTAGATAAGACACATGCCAAAGAATTTTTCTAAGTCACAACACTGACCTATATACTCCCTTGCTCAGAAATTATCAGTGGCTCTTTGTCAAATGTTGGAAAAAGTCAAATACTAGATTGGCATTTGAGGCCCACTAAAATCTAACTGTCGCTGATCTTTCTGACATTATCACATCCTAATTACTCTTCATTAGGAAGGAAACAAATACCTATCAATATGATATGATAAGCAATTGCTAAGCTCAATTGATCCTAACAACAATCCTGGAAGGTAGGGGTTATTATAATTCCTATTTCATAGTTGAGGAAATTAAGGTAGACAAGAGATTAAGTGAGCTATTCAGGGTCATACATCACATATATTGTTTTTTATTGCACAATAATGCTCATTTACATTCGTGTATCATAATTTGGGAAGTCATTCCCCAATGAATGGTATCCACTTTGTTTCCAATTCTTTGCCTTCACAGAAAGTGCTGCTATAAAAATTTTGGTGAATATGGGGACTTTGATCTTACTGACAACTTCTGTGGAGTATAAGCCCAGTAACGGAGCTTTTAGTCCAAAGAGTATGGATATATTAAAACTTTATTTAGATAATTCCAAATCATTTTCTAAAATGATTGTACCATTTAACAGTTATAGTCACATGTACTTTTCTTCCTATCATTTCACATTAGTATTGCCACTTTTTCATTTTTGCCAGTTTACAGGGAATAAGGATCAATTTGCATTTCTATTATTATTATTATTATTATTATTATAATATTTTCATATTTATAGTGAGAGGTGAGCTTTTGAAGTGGCAGGAAGACTAATTAGGACTAAGTAGATGAGGGGAGGTAGCTCAAAGACTTAATCCTTTTTAGGTTTGGGCAGAGATTCATTGTTTTGTTGAAAGGGATTTGTCTTGTGCCTGGGGGCAGGAATTTACTGGAGCCCCCACCAGGGAGGGGCCAGGTACTCTTTACAAATTCATTTTGTTAGCTTGGACTATGGAATGAGGGTTACTATTAAATTAAGATACTTGGTCAATGCAGAGGGAACAGATTAATTATAATTTCTCTGTCCAATATTTCCTCTACTACAGGTCTTCCTATGTCATGTCTCCCCACTCTAATACATTTTCCATCCAACCACTAAAGTGATGTTCCTAAATCACAGATCTAATCTTCATACACACACACAAACACACACACACACACACACACACACACACACACACCCCACCCTACCCTCCCATACTCAACTCCAGTGGCTTCCTAGTGCCTCTAGCAGCAAACACAAAATGCTTTCAAAGCCTTTTATAACTTTTGTCTTTGCAAGGCAATGGAGTTAAGTGACTTGCCCAAGGTCACACAACTAGGCAATTATTATTATGAGGCTGAATTTGAACTCAGGTCTTCCAACTCCAGGGTTGGTTCTCTATCCACTGGGCTCTCTAGTTGTCCCCCTTTATTATTTTTTGCCACCTTGTCCTGTCCTCTTATATTGCTGCTCCCTAACATTTGGTTTTCAATCCAGTGACATTTGTCTCTTGGCTGTTCCATAAATTAGACACTATTTCTTGATGATGAGCATTCTCTGACCCCCAGACCTAGAATATTCCCCCTTCTCAATTCTAGTCTCCCTAGATTCAAGTTCCAGTTAAAATCCTTCCTTCTATAGGAAGCTTACCAAATAACAGTGTCTTCCCTCTGTTTTCTATTTAGCCTGTAAATAGTTTGCTTTGTATATATTTATTTACATATTGTCTTCCCCATTAGATTGCAAGTTCCTTAAAGGCAGGAACTGTCTTTTGCCTCTTTTTTCATCCCTACTGTGAGTGGTGTATATAGTAGAAGCTTAACAAATATTTATTGATTAGTCAGTGTTAGGGCTTTAGTTGTGATTAATTAGATAAATGTGTAGTTGACCCAAACAACACAATTATGTGACTTCTTCCAATTTAGTTCATCATCTTATGAGTAAAGTTGTTCAATCATTTCAGTTGTTTCTGACTCTTTATGACCCCCCCCTTTCTCTTGGCAAAGATAGTGAATAATTTGCCATTTCCTTCTCCAGCTCATTTTACAGATGAGGAAACTGAAGTAAACAAGGTTAAATGACTTGCTCAGGGTCACTTGGCTAGCAATTATCTAAGGTCAGATTTGAACTCAGTAAGATGAGCCTGGCTCCAGGCTGGCATTCTATCCACTATGCCACCTAGCTTCCCTAAGAGAAAGAGTAAAGGAGGTGAATAGTGAGGGTTGGGATTAGCTAAGGTATAAACAAAGTAGATCAGCATGTAAGAGATTTGAGAGTATAAATTAAAGGGGTTAGTCAAGATTTTGAAGGAAGTAAAGTAAAACCAGACTCCGAAAAGCAGGAAAAGGTGTAAGTGAAAGTGGTAACAGCAATGGTATGAGTGCTTAACTTGGACTTTGAAGTGATGGGGTTTACTGCAAATTACAATGCAGAATTTGGGCTTGTGTAAAAGGGTTCCTGTTAGAAAAATAATAACATTAGCATGTTTTTGAAAATTGACCTCAATCCATCTTACTTTGATCTTGCTCCTCATCTCAAATTCTCCTTGAATGCCTCCTCTTCTCCACCATTCTGGTAATTTTCCAAATGGAAAAATTCCCTAAGCATTTGATCATTTGACTAAGGTCTAAAATTTCCCAAGAACAGAACCTTTCCCCTCCTCCCAGCAGTAGGCCAATTAGTGAGATCTGGCTTCTTGACTTTTTAGGTGACAAATAAAAAGATTTGGTTAAAAGATTCCCCTCTGCTTGAGTTCTCTCATGCTCTCCTAACCAAGATCCTGAGAGCCTCTCTAGGGTTTCCAAGAACCCCTTGGGGGTCTCTGTTAACAAAAGGACTAATAGTGAAGATGAAGATTAGGTTTCAGAAGAGTGAGCCTCAGGGAAAGAGGAAATAATAAAAGGTTATTCCCGGGGCAGCTGGTGGTGCAGTGGATAGAGCACCAGCCCTGGAGTCCGGAGGACCTGAGTTCAAATTTGATCTCAGACACTTAATAATTACTTAGCTGTGTGTGGCCTTGGGCAAAAAAAAAAAAAAAATGTTATTCTCTGAGAGAAAAAATTCAAAATGCATGATCATAGAAGTGGAAGATCAAGAGTATGAGTACTCACAAATGGATGAAGTAGAGCCTTGGAGATTAAAATTATTGAGGAACTCTGGGGAGCCAGAGGGTTTGAGGAAGCATCAATCTACCTGTTTCCAGATTTGTGGGTGGTGACAAAGGCCAGAAGGCTTCACCCCTTGTCAGAGAGCTGGTAAATTTCAGAGGGAAGATATGAACCCAAGTTTTTCTGGCTCCAAGTTCAGGAACTATCCTATTCTGGTTTTCTTGCCTGTTCATAGTCATAAAGAAATTATTTCATGGCCGGGGGTGGGGGGGATGACAGGTGAACAGATAGATAAGAACGTTTTATGAAAGTCTAAGGAAGAGATGTGAAGTGTAATGGAAAGCTATAGTAGAGCAAAAATATAAGGAATAGAAGAAAAAGACAAAAGAAAAAGTGAAATAATTAAGACACAACTTAAAATGTTAGTAAAATTTTTATTAATTTATATAACTTTCCACCACTCTGCCCGACACCACTTCCAAGTATTCAGTCAAATACTAAAATCTGATATTCAGTACAGCCACCTTAAATCAAGTAATCAAATTCATTTTTCCATTCCATGTAAAATTTAAAAGATGAATGAATTACTATCTTTGTTTACATTTATTTTTCTTTGAGACCACCTTTTTTTACATTATAGAATTCTACCCTTAACTTGCATTTTCAAAGACAGAAACAAAGATAGAAAAAAATCAAATGCAATTATAAAAAAAAAATTAATCTTTTTGGCTTGATTGTAATGTGGTTTTACCGTTCTTTATGGTAATAGCATTTTCCTACATGCAGTTCACCAACACACTACAAGTCAATAGCTTTAATAAAGAGGAATCTACATTGAACTTTTTGATTGGGAAAGAAACACAAACTGTCCTGATAACTGATTATACAACTAATACTTGGTTCCTGTGGAAACAGGATGTGGAGCCCATCTTATCTCTAGAACAGGTCTAGTGCAGCATGAATCAACAAGAATAAGAGTAGTCTGGGGAAACAAACTCTTGGGGAAAAGAGAAAATGGTTTTGTGACCTAAAGACAGTAGACTCAAACTTGTGAATTAGGCAGTGCTAGAAATCACAGTTCATTTCCCCACCCTCCCACCCTTTCCACAACACAATATTACTATTTGGAAGCAGGTGAATTTTGTCCTCATTTTGAGATTTATTTCACATTAAAATGTGTGCAAATATACAGTACTAATAAAAAAAAAGCAGGAATTGATGACTCATCCTTGTCTTTATTTCTTCTTTTGTGAAGTGCTTCAATTTAAAAAGTGCTATGGACAGAAAATAACAAAAATGACTGTGACATGAAGCAGAAGATAATTGTAATTTCTTATTTTATGTACAAAATGCTGAAAAATAAAATAAAATGAACTTTTTACAGTATTTATATTTTATTAGAAAACTCTAACCATATATTTTTTTTAAACAGATTTAAGCAGCTGGCAATAAGTCTGTACAGTCTTTCTATATACTGCACAGTTCACTTAAAATTTAAGAATGCAAAGCAAAAAGCTCTTAAGATTGCTGCAACCTATTGCTTAATGACATGGAGGAATGAGGTCTTGGTTGAACGATTGGTTTCACTTTACCACTGACATATGGCTTCCCATATTAGACTTCTGAACAGTGGAAGGAGTAAGATACAGCAGCATAGGCAAGATAAAACATGCATCAGTGATAGCTCCCAAACTATTAATAATGGTACCAATTACATCATAATACCTGTTGAAAGCTTGCAAACTACACTTACTGTGGTACATATTTGATGCAATAAATACTGTGCTCAGGTCATTGTTTTATTTTTTTTAATTTCTTTGCTCAAACATGCACCACTAAGTAAAATTATTATTTACATAGTAGACTTTTGTTTGTTCGCTTGTTAATTTTTGGACACAGACTGTGTCAACCTTGCCCGAGCGGAAGATGGCTAAACAATACTGCAGGAGAAAGCAGAATTAACGTTATAAAGGGCTTTGTGTATGTGTATATGTATGTTTATGTTTGGGGGTCAATTTAGTTTCCTCAGAAAGACTACTAGGGTATTTGTTTTATGCCAAAGGACACTTACTGAGAACATAAATTCGTGCTGCCGGGACTCTGACAATCTGAACCAACTTTAATATATATATTTATATCTAAATATAAATATATACACACATATAATGGATTGTGTAAAAATAAAACAACTCTTTAATTCTTGTGGATTCTACAGGACTTTTACAGGCACATTAAGATTTGTTTGGATGAGACACCTTAAACGTAAATCGCTATTTAAGCACCTCAAAATTTAGAAACATCCTGAAACATGAAGTAGTTAAGCTGTTTCTTTTTTGTGATGTAATGTTTTCCCGTGCATGAGCTAGCAGTGCGACATGCCTTCATGCAAATCACTTCTGTCTGTACAATAGAGAATTGTAGTCTGCCCTCCCTTGAACCCATTATCCCCCCAACATAAAACCCATTTACAAAAATAGTCACATATAATAGTAAACAACCTGTGAATTAAAAAAAAGATAAATTCACCAACACAGATTTTGTAAAAATATGGCAGATGTGGCAGTTGAAACATAAGCAGTGGATACGATTACCGTAGTCAAGTGTCATATGTCAAACATACATAAAATTTTCGCTTTTCACTCCTTTGACTAGTCCCTACAGTCTGCGTAGCCAGTTTGTCCCTTCTCTTCAGCAGTGTCAGCTGGTAGTGAAAACAGAAACCGCTTGTCAAGATTGTTCCTCCGGCTTACAGAGTCACAGTCGGCTGACGAGGGGTCACTGTCTTGTGAGAGGCACTGACCTTGAAGTATGTATTTGTAAAAACAGTCAGTTTGGCATAAACCTCCTTGAAGGAGTCCTGTTGACACAAATACGTCACTTTCACAGGCTGTAAACAAATGATCATAAAAGGGAATATTCTTTGTTTCTTTTCTTTCTTTCCTCCTTTTTTCTTTTCTTTATTTCTTTTTTTATTACTTTTTGCTTTCCCTGACATCTTTCCCTTTGTCTTCTTTTTCTGTTTTGTCTTTTTCATATTTTTCCTTTTCAGGTTTTGTTACACTATCGTATGAAGGTGGAGAGGTGGTGGAAGGGGTCACATCAGTTTTCTCTGGTGTTGAATTCTCATTCAATTTATCAATAATCATATCTTCTTTGATAGGCAGCCCATTGCCCTCTTTACTTTTGTCTTTTTTATATATACATGACACTTTTTTAACTTTTTGCCTCAAAAGGTGACGTCGGTAAGCCCGCTGGATGATGATTGCAGACACCTCTTCTTGTTTACGCTTCAGGGTAGTGGTGATTGGCTCATAGGAGACTTTGGAAGGATTTGATGCCATGAACCGCTCTTCCATCTGTATTCGGAGAGCATCCATCTCTCCACTTTCACCCAAAACACGCTTTGTGAAAGCAAATAAGATATCAAGGCAGTGAATTCGGTCCCCACTTACCATGGGCAGGTCCATAGCTATGAGTTGGACTTTGTTTGGTTTTGCTATAAGAAGAGGTGGATCCAGGGCGGCTGCAAAATCAGAGAGTTTACAGAATTCTATGAACTGGGTGGCGTCAGGATCAAACTTCTCCCAAACCTCATAGAACATCTCAAAGTCATCCTCACTCAGTGGCTCGGCGCTCTCTTCAGTAGCGACACTGAAGTTTTCTAGGATCACAGCAATATACATGTTTACCACAACCAGGAATGAAATAATGATATAGCTGACAAAAAAGAAAATCCCAACAGAGGGGTTGCCACAATCTCCTTTGACTGAGCTTCCGGGGTGATCTTTTTCTGGGTCACAATCTGGCGGTCCACTATTAAGAATGGGGGCAAGCAAACCATCCCAACCAGCAGATGTGGTAATTTGGAAGAGGCAGATCATGCTGTTGCCAAAGGTCTCAAAGTTGAACATGTCGTCAATTCCAACTTCCCTCTTGACATAAGCAAAATTGGACATTCCAAAGATGGCATAGATAAACATGACCAGGAAGAGCAGGAGGCCAATGTTAAACAGAGCAGGGAGGGACATCATCAAAGCAAAGAGCAGTGTGCGGATCCCCTTCGCTCCTTTAATGAGACGAAGGATTCGTCCAATTCTAGCAAGACGGATCACTCGAAACAGGGTTGGGGACACGAAATATTTTTCTATCAGCTCTGCTAGAAACATGCCTATGAGAACAAACAAACATTTTTAAAAAGGATAAATTACAGTTAGCAACAAACTATGATAAATTATATATTCCAACGACGAGGACTAATTTGACAAGATGCTGATTTTTCCACACACAAATGGCATTTCATTATTAACGTTACTTTAATTCAAGAAAGTTCAGACCAAGAAATTCAGCTTAGGGGCAGCTAGGTGCAGCTGAGTTTTCAACGGAGATATTCTCAATTTCAAGAGAAACAGGATATAATAAAGAGGTGTAAAAGCCAGTGAAAGTTCTGAGAATGATAGCTTATAGGAAATTTCTCCTTAAGAAATCTAATAATGTGGGGCAGCTAGGTGGCACAGTGCATTGAGCATTGGCCCTGGAGTCAGGAGGACCTGATTTCAAATTTAGCTTTAGATACTTAATAATCGCCTAACTGTGTGACCTTGGGCGAGTCACTTAAACTCATTGTCTTAAATACATATAATTAAGAAAAGAAATCTAATAATGTTCAAAAACAAAAATTATTATCCTTTGTAGAAGGCGAGTCACTTAAACCCATTGTCTTAAATACATATAATTAAAAAAAGAAATCTAATAATGTTCAAAAACAAAAATTATTATCCTTTGTAGAAGGCGAGTCACTTAAACCCATTGTCTTAAATACATATAATTAAAAAAAGAAATCTAATAATGTTCAAAAACAAAAACATTATTATCCTTTGTAGAAGTCTCTGTATATAATCATTTATATATAAATAAATATTATATAGACATTTAATTATAGATCAGTATATAGATACATATGGTCATGTATATGTATATATCCTTATGTCAGTATGTATGCACAATATATAAAATATATTAAATATGTAGACTATTATATATATTTATAATATAAATTATGTCATCTAAGGTAGTCACTAAATCTGTGATTTTATAGGAATAATGTATTCCTATGTAAGGAAATGGTCTTTATTAAAGCAGGTCAAGTTTTTTCCCCAATTGATAGTTTTAAAAAAATTGTCAAAAGACCTGAGAAATTAAGTGACTTAGCTAGGATAATACAGTTAGTAGTTGACCCTAGATCTTCTTGGCAAAGAAGATAGCTTTCTATCCACCATACCATGTTGCCTCTCTGCCTATATGTATGTATATATACAAAGTATACATATACATTATATATACATGTATGTATATGCATATATTAACATGTGCATTGTTCCTCTATTTAAGGAAGGGGGAAAAACCTTATTTGTAAATAATTTTAAAAATGATTGTCACTAGTGAAATTTAATCCTATTCCAATGGTAATTATCTATTTACTTATTGACATACATTCTGTTTTTCTCAACTAAATTATCATCCTTTTTGTATGTACTATCTTATGTGGCTGGTTTCTAGACTAGACCCTGTTTCTGCTGAGAACAAATCCTTCATTGAAATAGAGTATGGAGATGGACTTCCAATTTTAAAATTCTAAATGAATATATCTGAATCCCTATGAGGACTACTCAGTAAAGGATTACTGAGGACCAGTAACATAAAGGATCATCAGCAAACTATTAGTTACTAAAAACAAATGAAAAAAATGCACTCAATACTGATAAACTATTCAGTAAACACAAAAGCATCAATTTTGGATTTTGATTCATTAATGTATCTTTCTAGTCATGGTGAATCTGAGTGAAATGGAATAAAAAATCTGTTTTGTGCTTTTGAGAACAAATCTAGTTCTGAAATTGAAAATATTAAGTAGAAATTACATTAAAAATTATCTAACAATAACAGAAGCAAAAACAAAAAAAGGGTTAGACCAAAAGTGAGAGATAATGGGGTAGGTGGAGATTGAGAGAGAAAGAAAGAAAACTCCAACTGTTCTAGCTACTCAAAGAACACCATCTTTTTCTGAATTCTTTAACTCTGAGTAATGAGTCTTTGTTCAAAGGAATATTCTCTAGGTCATTTTTTATATTTACTGCATTTTTTTGGTACTACATGTAAGAGTATTATGTCAAAGTTACATTTATCAGCTTCTGGCATAAACAAAGATGATAAATGAATTCTCAAGAAAACAAATGCTTTCTTTACACATCATTTTAAGCGTAGCATGCAACCACAAAGATGACAAGCTGAAGAATGTACTATTAGACTTTTGTTTGAAAGATATGGATGAGTAAAAAAATGATAAATGCAAAGCAGTGTTTTGACTTTTTACTTAATCTCAATATTTAAATTTTGAGTTTTTACTAAAATTTTTTTTAGGAAAATAATCTGTCCTTACCAACAATAGAGAGAATGACCACCACAAAATCAAAAATATTCCATCCTATGGTGAAATAATAGTAGCGAAGAGAGATCAACTTCAGCACACATTCTCCAGTGAAGAGGACAATGAATACCAAATTAATCCAATACAGAATATTTGTCATTTCTTGACTCTGATCATCAGTCTCCACCATCATGGTGACCATGTTGAGGCAGATGAGAATCATGATACTGATATCAAAGACTTGTCTGGTTACAAAATCAAAAACCATTCCCTGGAATTTATTCTGAAAAAAAAAAGAATAGAATTTATTCAGAAACAAATAAGGATTGTCACCAGTTTATTTTAGCAGAATTTCTCATAAAAACATGAAAAAGGATTCATTAAAAATCAGACCAAATATGTGAAAATATATATCTTTTGTGTGTCAGTGTATTCATGTCTTTTATAAACATTTATTTCATGTACATGATTTTTATGTCAGATTAAATGCTTTTAGAATATACAGTAAGAATCTTATTTTAATAGTGAACATTCTTAGTTGACTACAAGCTCATGAGATCTGAGACTCAGTATTTATTTCAACCACAGTGCTTAGCACAGTGACTAACACATAGAAGGTCCACAATAAATGATTGTTGACTGATTGATTAAATAAATTACAGTATAAAATCTTAGAGATTGTCTAATTCAAATCCTTTATTTTACAGATGGGGAGGCTCAGACCTGGTGAGGTCAAGGGACTAGTCTAGAGTCATGGAAGCAGTAAGAATCAGAAAGAGAATTTTGAACAAAGGTCCTCTACTCTGGTTTTGACCCCTTTGACTTTTTGCACTGTACCACGCCACATCTAATACATCAAACAGAAGAGGCACTCAATAAATAATTAGTATTAAAGTAAAGTTTTGCTATCTAAAATACCAGTAGAGTGGGGAGTCAGTCAAGAATGATAGAGTGAATTTGTGTTGCCCTAGCTGGTCTCATTTTTTGTCCTTTTTTAAAAAATTCTTTCCATCCATAAATGAATGAAATTAAAGTGATTTACACATATAAATTAATGATCTTTATAAAAGGATCTGAAAAGCAGAGATCTAACCTTCTCTTCCAGAATGAATGATGGAAGAAAAAGAATTCTCCTTACATTCCTGCCTTAATTGAAGACACCTGGTCTCTTCAGTAGCAGCATGGATTTCTTTACTTTCTTGATTTTTTCTCATTGAGTGTGCTCCCAGGATCACTGATCTCTTTCTTTCATAAAACTGTCTAATAACAGCTAAAGCAGGAGGTAACTAAAGACCGTACAGACTGGGCCCACTTATAGATTCCTGGTATTTCTTCCATAGTGCCCTTGGCAATCCTTTTTCATTCTCTTTGTCTCACCTTTTTTCTCTCTCTTAAATTTGTTTTTTTTAGATTTTTCAAGGCAATGGGGCTAAGTGACTTGTCCAAGGCCACATGGCTAGGTAATTATTAAGTGTCTGAGATCGGATTTGAACCCAGGCACTCCGGACTCCAAGGTCAGTACTCTATCCATTGTGCCACCTAGCCACCCCATACTCTCTTACATTTTTAAATAGAATTTTATTTTTTCCAATTACATCTAAAGACAGTTTTAAACATTCATTTTTTTTTGCAAGGCAATGGGGTTAAGTGACTTGCCCAAGGTCACACAGCTAGGTGATTATTAAGTGTCTGAGGTCATATTTGAACTCAGATCCTCCTGACTCCAGGGCCAGTGCTCTATCCACTGTGCCACCTAGCCTCCCTAAACATTCATTTTTTAAATAAGATTTTGAGTTCCAATATTTTTCTCTCTCTCCCTTCTGTCCCCCCCTTCCTAAGAGTGCAAGAAATCTGTTATAGCTTATACATGTGCAATCATCTTACTGTTTCTTGTTTGTCTATTTGAAGAACACTGATGTAAACTTGATTTAGTTCCTTCCTTTGGGTTCTTCCTTTGAGGAAAAATATACTACTCCCCACCTCCTAACCCCATTTCTTTACTTTTGCTTTGGATTCAGAGAAAGAGGGGTTCCCTCTTTCTAAATCTGACTATTTTAGGAGCATTCTAGATGTATACCTTTTCCAGGTCCAGAGGAGCTCTGATCTATATATCCCCCCCCCCTTCTTTTCTAATTCTTCACTGGTTTATTCCCTTAAGTCTGCGTATTGTCTCCCCTACCTCAAAAAGAAAAACAAATAATAGAAAACAAGTATTCCCTCCAAAGGCCTCTTTTTAGTAATATATTTTTTTTCAATTTTATTTCACTTTTTCATTTTGAGTGACTCACATGCCTCTGAATACTCTTTTCTTCTTGAGTTTTTGTGAAAAGACTCTGTAGTGGGGCTCTTTCTAGCTATGGAACTGTTCCTTCTCTGTTTCCTTTGCAAGTTCATTATCCATGTCCCACCTGCCCTAAGCCCTCTCATCTCTATACTCTCTGCTGGTGATTTCCTCTCATCAACTTCTAGGTATTCAATTTTACATATAATTTCCTAAGCTACATACATAGCCGTCATCTCTCCTGACCTTCTTCAGGTTCTTCATCTCTAATTGATACCATGACAACTCCACCTAGATGTCCCATAGGCATCTGCAACTCAACACAACTAAACCAGATCTAACTCATAAGTTTTCCCCCAATCAGATCCCTCCTAATTTCTGTCCAGGATATCATATTTCCCAATCATCCAGGTTCACAATTTAGAGTCACTTTTATTCTTCACTATCTCTCACTATCCTTAATAAATTAGTTGTCAAGTCTTATCAATTTGATCACATCTCATCAGTCTCTACTCAAATCACTACTATTCTAATCTAGGTCCTTAATTTGGACTATTGCAATATCTTTACAATTGGTTTCCCTGCATTTGTTTTTTTTTTACCCTCTCTAACATCAGACATAGCTGCCAAACTGACATTCCTAAAGCACAGATCTGGTCATTTCCCTGTTGTCCTTGGAATAAAGCACAAACCCCTTTATGGGTTTTTAAAGGGCATTTAAAGCCCTTCTTTACCCTATACCTCCAGCTCATATTTGCAGACTATGTTCACATTATTCTTTTCTCTCACACAGCCTCTACACTTCAGCCAGATTTTCCGACTTGCTATTTCCCAAGTATGACATCTATTTTGTGCCTTTGTTAGGCTGTTTTCACTCTCTTGACCCCCACTGATTCTTGTTAGCCCTAAATCACATCAAAGCTCAGCTCAAATGCCATTTCATTCACAAAGCCTTTATTGATCTGCCTCATTGTTAGGTCCAGCTCTACAGTCATTGTATATTTTTTTCCAGGTACTCTAGAATTAAATATCTGTGAAACTGTTGAATCCTGCTATTATACTGTAAGCTTCATGAAGGCAGGGAGTATATTGCTTAGTCCTTATAGCTGGCTTTCCCTCACCTTACCTGATTAGGCCACTGCCTAATAAATGCTTGCCATCTAATTTGCTTTCATTTCCTATTTGTTTTTTGGCTCTGCCACTGCTGAAAATGCTCCAAAGTTCCCAGTAATTTCCATCTAAAGAAATTCAGTAGTCTTTTCTCAATTCTGATCATTCTTTACTTCTCCATGGTGATAGATCAAATCAATTCACTTCACATCAATTCAATAAACAATTATATATCTTGTATAAGGTACAGTACTAGGAAGGATTCTAAGATAATTTAGGACCTGGAGTTCCAATAAATTCTCATTGAATCAATTTAATTTCTTTGTGCTAATAATTCTTAATTATACCAGTAAATGTCATTATCCTAATTCCTGTCCTTTTTATTTAACTTCCTATTAGACACAAAAATTTGGATATTCTGCCAAGATTTGAAATTAAAGATACCCAAAATTTAGTTTATCATTTTCTTTCACAAACACATGCTTCCTTCTTATTTTTGTCAAATGAATCACCAGTCTCCAAGTTTTTAATCATCTCAAAATCTCTTTTAATAAATTCTTCTGCTTTTTTTTCACTATCTAGTCAATTTTGGCAGACTTTTCCCCTTTTTATGTTTATTCTCCAGGTCTACAGGAATCCAGCATTGTTGAATTGCTTTATAACTGGTCTTGCCTTATAAATTAATTTTTCCTTCTATCTTCTGCCAGATTGATATTTTTAAAAGATCTGTTTCAAGATCCTACTAAAAAAATTTACAATGGCTCTCTAAAACCTATCACATCAAGTCAAAATTCCTATCCTTTTATTAAAATCCAGATCCTTCTTTTAGCCCACTACTCTTCATTACAAATCCTTCATTCTGGCCAAGCCTTTGCCATTACCATCCCAATTGTACATTTTAGCTTATATTTTTACCCCAATATAGAATATTTTCTCCTGTCCTCTTAACTTATACAAACTTGTCAAATTCAAATTCTACCTGCTCAAATTTAAAATTAGAGGGATTTTTAATTTTCTGAAGTCCTGAAGGATTTGTACCATGGCATTTAACATGGCTCCCTATTATCTCATATTATCTCTAATTGCTTCATTCTCGGGGATCTCAGGAGGCCAGTCCAATTCTTTTTATAATGAACCTATTCTTGGATAGTGAAGGAACACAAAAAGCACAAAAGTGGAGACATTACCTTTGCTAGAGTAGGTAGGACAAGAAGTTGCTGCCCCTCAGCTTGGAGCTTCAGGGCTTGGCAACCAGACCAGTTCCATTATGAATGAGGGAAGAGCCTAGGGGTGTCCCTACGAATCAGTGGTCAGATTGGGCAACTAAGAGAAGTCATCCTGGCAACAGCAAGAGGGGAAAGTAATTTTATGGGAACAGATTTGTTGAATTGAACACAGAATTTCTGTATACTTGAGATCCTTCTAATTCCTCTAAAGCTCCATACTCCAACATCTAATGTTTTTGCATGGGGATAAAGTTATTTTTAATCAAAAGAAAGAGCTTTGAAGGAAAAGATCATGTCTAATGTACCTTCATTAAAAAAGCTGCAGATTGAAATAGCTAGGTGGCACAGTGGATAAAGCACTGGCCCTGGAGTCAGGAGGACCTGAATTCAAATTTGACCTCAGACACTTAATAATTACCTAGCTCTGTGACCCTGGGCAAGTCACTTAACCCCATCGCCTTGCAAAAAATGAAAACAAACAAACAAACAAAAAGTTGCAGGTACATACATTCCAGAAATGCTTATTGAACTGATTATTCTAGCTAACTTCTGACATGAAAAGAGTCAAAATATGCAGGTTATTAGAAATAATGATAACTTCAGCTTTCTGATTGCTAAAGTGTTTGGTAATACAGTTATTATCCTGATATGAAAACTGTCACTTACTGCAGGACGAGGTATAGGTTTTTGTGGTTTCTTGGAACCTAGTTTTTTCATGGCATTATAATATTTCTTCTGTTCTTCTGTCATAAAGATATCTTGACCTCCAAAGTAAAGAAGTAAAAATAGAACTAGTTAGAACCATGTATCTCCATTAGTTTTAGTATCTGACAAAGTTCATTAATGTTGAGGAACTTGACTTTTTTTCAAAACTTCTTGGATATGAAACGTTTTCTAATTTTGCACCCCTATATTTAAATATAATTCACTCAATACACTGAATTATATAGCCCTGATTGTCAGGCATATTATATAATAAAAAACATCAAGTGATATATTTTTTGAGTTCATCATGACTTAATTTTCTTTCTTGAGTTATAGTGTTATTCTCCTAGGACATACTGTTTTGGAATTCATAGGAGAAAGTATTATATATTCAGGTTAATTTGGGGAGCAATGATGAAACTTCATGATACTTATCTTCTTTTTTTGTTGATTGAAGTTATCTATGATGACACCAATGAAGAGGTTCAGAGTGAAGAAGGACCCAAAAATTATAAAGATGACAAAATAAAGATACATGTATAGATTGTCTTCGTATTTGGGTTGCCACTCTACCTATAAAACATGGAGAATGATGGCTGTCAGAAAGAAGAGTTTTATAGAAACAATATCATGGAATTCTTACTAAGATGTCTAAATTTCTGAAAATAAACAAGAACCAAACACCAAACAGATTTTGTTAGATTCTAAAAATGTGATGTGTTTAGTTAGTGAATACTGAAATCAAATTTACATATCCTGACTTTAAAAAATACAGAATTTCAAAGAAAAAAATCTGAGTGCATATAATTCCATGTCTGAAAACTAATTGTATTCTAATAACAAATAAGCTGTCCTTCACTTATAGATATAGCAGAAGGACATAAGCTTGAGCTAGATTTCTAGTGGTTGTTATATTTATCCATCTCAGGGCAAAGCCCTTATGATTGAATGTGCTCTCCTAGATGGCCCCTGTGTAACCAGAGTCATGGTATATTAACTTAAGGTACAAATTGTGGTTAAAGTCAGGTTCAAATCCTACCACATACACTCATCAGTTATGTGACTGACCCCAGAGAAGTCATTCAATCTGTCTTGTCTCATCCATAAAATGAGAGGGTTGTATATGATGACCTCTAAGTTCCCTTCCACAGCTATGGTACTATGGATAAAACTCTGTTAATTAGGCACATTCAGCTAGGAAAGAAAGAGAAGTTAACTAAATCTACTATAGATAAAAACCATGATTTTGACTTGCTTAGTGTGGTGAAACTAATAACTATTTTTATTTTAAAAATGTTTTATATTGATAAGATCATAATATAACAGAATTTAGAACTGGAAGAAGGAATCCTATAAATTATCTAAAATTCTGGACCTTTTTTTCTCTATAACAAACACATACACTTTCAATTAGCAAAAAATTCACTTCCTCTTACTCATCAATCAGAGCTCTCCCTCATGCATCTAAATCTTTTTAACTTGTGGTCTGTGAACTTGTTTTTCCAAATATTTTAATAAGTGCATTTCAATGTAATTGATTTCCTCTGTCATACAATGTATTTTATTTCAAGAAGTTCACTCTGAAAAGCAGTCATTAAGTTTCATCAGACTGCCAAACGTTTCCATGTCACACACACAAAGATTATACAGTCCAACCATCTCATTTAACATATGAGGAAACTTAGCACTAGAAAAACTTGTTTTTGGTCACACAGATAGTAAATGACAAAGCTAAAATTTTATGCCAGGCCTTCTGACTGTTGTTTTCTCCCCTTCTATTTGCTATAATATGATGTTTAATTTAAATGATTTTTTAAAATGTTAGATTCTCATAAGGTTAAATTCATGACTAAAATGGGAATATGGTATCTTTAAAAGAATTAAGTCCTATAATAGAGAAACAAGTTTTATCTAATCCTGCATTTAAATTATATCAAAAAGGTCAGTGATAGTAATCAAAGTGCACTTACATTTATGTAAAAAAAATAGCATAATTAAATGGGAAAACACTGAAATTCTCTTTCTGTTAATCAAATGAATAAAAAGCTTGATTGTGACTATCACAAATGGATCACAATATCACCATCTTCCTGGTAAGTAGCTTATTTAAATTACTGTCAAATTTCTTAATATATAGTTTTTTTAAAGTTGTCCTCACAAATTCAAAGAGCAAATATCACAATCACCACCACACACTAATCATATGAGGGAAGCAAGGGAAATTTGTTTGAACTTAAAAGTGTATATTATACACACATACACATACACACACATGAAAATAAAAGTTACTCTAAAGCTTTTTTGTCTCAAATTGATCTTTGGAAGTGCAACAATTACTCTAAAAGTGTAGGGGTTGAAAAAAACTTTGTTACAAGACATTTCCTAACACAAGAATTACAGAAATTTTTATCTAGAGATTGATGTTTTTTTTTAAGGACATTCATATTAGCTAAAAAGAGAGTGTGCAATCATTCATTTTACTATATGTTTATTTGTGTGTGTGTGTGTGTGTGCGTGTGTGTGTTGAAGAATCAAAAAGACTAGATTCAATTCTAGCCTTATATTAGACTTTAGACAAAATACTTGTGCAAATTGAATTTAAAAAAAGAAATGGATTTAGTTAATTGAATATGAAAAAATCAATTATTTGACTGATTAGCAATCAAAGTGATTTTTAAAAAGTATTATAACTATGTCCCTAGTCATAGCCCAATAGGGAAGGAGGCAAGCAGGGTATTATAAACTAAAAGATACAGATCAGTATATGATGCAAGGAAGATCAAGAAAACGGTAGGAAAACTGGATAGGTGGATCAATTAGTAACAAAAGGTGGTGGTAGCCTAAGCAGAAGAGGGGTCAAAAGCAGAAGTAAAAGCTGAGTTCCAGCTCCAAGAGTTTGCTTCCTAGCAAGAATCAACAGTTCAAGTTGGACAAAAATTCATCCTTGTGATGAATTGTTGGTTTCATTGTTTTAAGTGTGACATTGTGAGGCAGTCTCCTGTCCTTTATTCTCAATCAAATTCACTTCAGATGATGAATCTCTATTGTCATCCACATTAATTTGCATACAATCAAATCACACAAAATTAGCTTCTCTATTTCCCTATCATTTAAAATGGTGAGAGGGAAAGACAGAGAGGAAGAGACAGAGAAGGTAAGAGAGAGAGACAGAGAGGGAGAGGGAGAAATAAAGAAAGGCAGAAAGAGTTCATAAGCAGAAAAAGGAATTGTAATTTTTTTCTAAAGTTAGATGTAACAGAATGGGAGCATTAGATAAAAATGCTTTTTTAAAAATTTAGATACTTTCTTAATATCTTATTTACTTATATGGCAGAGTTATAAATGCAATTTTAAATTAATAGGGAAGTATTTAAGCAAAATAATACTAGAGAAATTATGCCTTATATGAAGTAAGATACTTTTATTTTTTTATGAAATATTAAGCAAACATTTTAAATAAAGATAATTCTGAAGAATACATATGAAGATTCTTTTTTGTTTGTTTTTTTGCAAGGCAATGGGGTTAAGTGACTTGCCCAGCATCACACAACTAGGTAATTAAGTGTCTATGGTCTTATTTGAACTCAGGTCCTCCTGACTCCAGAGTTGGTGCTCTTTCCACCCCCTGAAAATTCTTTAAGTTTAAGGAAAACACCATATGAATTGAAAGTATAATATATTTTACTACTATGAAAATAATAATAGCTAGCATATATATATATTCTCTCAATTGAAGTAACCCTGGGAAGAAGGAACTATTTTCATTTTATAGGTTAGAAAATTAGCCTAAGGAAGGTTAAGCAACTTGCCCAGGGTTATATAGCTAGTGCTTATCTAAGGCAGGATTCAGGTATAGGTGTTGCTGACTCCAAGGTCAGTCTTCTATCCACTGAACCACTTGGATGCTTTTGACAATTTCAAAAAGCATTTTATACATTATTATCATTCAAAATATATCTATCCTGTAAATATGCCTCCATTTTCTTCATTATAGTGTCATTTAATTGAAATACAGTGTCATTATACAAATAACCAAATTAATATACTCCAAATATACTTACATTTCGTGAATCAACAGCTGCATACATGATATCCATCCATCCTTTAAATGTAGCCTTGAGGTAGGGGGTGGGGGAGGAAGAGACATAACTTAACTTCACTCTAAAATCTGATATTAGAAAAATAAATTAAGCTATTCTATCATGAGATCTTATTAAAATCATCAATATGCATTCAATTACAAGTATAATACAAGTTTTAAATTAATACATCAATTCTGTGTGCAATGGTTAATAATATATCATGATTCACCCTTTTATTCTTTGCCATTTGTAATTTAATCATATGACCTTCAACTAAAATATGTGACCATAGAAGCAATAATCTCTAACTTTTCACCTTTGCTGATTTCTGCAATAATTGTAGTTTTCCTGGTTTTGCGTGTTTGTGAACACATACAGGTTTCTGCAAATGTTTACATGCATGCATAACCAACATAAAATTAGAGCATAATCAACATATAATTAGAAAGCATTATAAACAAGATAGGGAGTGAATTGGAATTGGATTGGCTGTGACTTATTGACAACTAAGGCAGTTTTGGTCTCCTTTAATTTGGTGAGGTACATCATTTTGAAACAAGCATCCTATGTTGAGAACCACTTCCCTTGATAAAAATCTAATACTGCATTATCCAACATTTTCTTACTGTTCTGGAATTCTTTCCAGAGTCCTATAATCAATAAAATCTATATAGTAACTGTGATTCACATTAATCTCAATGTACAGGTCACAAAGATTATGAAGGCCAGGGATACTTACCACCTGTAATAAAGAAAGATATCCAAGTCCCACATTATCAAAGTTTACTTTCACATTTTTCCATCGGGCAGTTTGATTATTGTCTATAAGTGCCTGGCATTCACTCAAATTGTTGACAACACTTATGTCAAACATCTCTCCAGTGGTGGTGTTAATGCAGTGGTAAAACTTGCCGGCAAAAAGATTCACTCCCATGATGCTGAATATTAGCCAAAATATTAGACAAACCAGAAGTACATTCATGATAGAGGGGATTGCGCCCAAAAGGGCATTCACAACCACCTAGTAGAAAAAAGAAAAAAAATGAATTTAAATTATTACTAAGGATTTCTTTTACTGTTTTAAGAAACATTTATGAATTGGATAATAGCAATCAAGTAATAGTAAATATATCTCTATTATTAGGGAATGCTAAAAGTAAAATGCTAAAAATAAATATTAAAGATAATAGTTTAGGGGCAACTAGGTGGCACACTGGATAGAGCATAGGCCCTGGAGCCAAGAGAGCATGAGTTCAAATCCGGTCTCAGACACTTGATAATTGCCTAGCTGTGTTAACCTTGGGCAAGTCACTTAACCACATTGCCTTAAATAAATAAAATTTTTAAAAAAGATAATAGTTTAAACTATCTCACTCTGAGAATGCCAAATAAATAGATAATTGGCATTTGTATTTTTTAAGTCATCGAATAATGAAACAAATCTTTTTTTTTTTTTTTTAGGTTTTTGCAAGGCAGATGAGGTTAAGTGGCTTGCCCGAAGCCACACAGCTAGGTAATTATTGTGTCTGAGACCAGATTTGAACCCAGGTACTCCTGACTCCAGGGCCTGTGCTTTATCCACTGTGCCACCTAGCTGCCCGAAACAAATCTTTAATACAAAAAATGTACACAGGCTTGTTGGATAATTTTACAAAATACTGAGTAAGGCAGATGCATTGGAAAAATTTTATTATCTGAACCTCATCTCTAATGTTAAGAGGTCGACATGCAGTGACTAGAGTGCTAGACCAGGAGTAAGGAAGACTCATTTCTTTGAATTTAAATCTGGCCTCAAACACTTCCTAGCTGTGTGACAAGTTACATAATTCCTGTTTGCCTTAATTTCCTCATCTGTAAAATAAACTGGAGAAGGGAATGGAAAACCAAATCCAGTATATCTGCCAAGAAAAGTTCAAATGGGTCATGGAGAGTCAGACATGACTGAAAAGGATAAAGAACAACAACATTGCTACAAGGGGTAATCAGATTTGGACAAATGATAATGATAAGAGTGCTGGACTCACAGCTAAGAAAACTAAGGCAAACAGGGTTAAGTAACTCGCCCAGGGTTACAACTAGCTACATAAGGAGAATCATTTTGATTGCTGTGTAGGGGAAGAATCGGAGTGGGATAGGGAAACCAATTAGGAGGCTATTGCAATAGTAAAGGTGAGAGGTATAAAAGCCTCAATTAAAGCAGTGACAATGTTAGCAGAAAGAAAGTGGTGGGATACTAAAGATGGGGATGTAGAAATGCCAAGTTTTGGGGGGCGGCTAGATGGCGTAGTGAATAAAGCACCGGCCCTGGAGTCAGGAGTACCTGGGTTCAAATCCGGTCTCAGACACTTAATAATTATCTAGCTCTGTGGCCTTGGGCAAGCCACGTAACCCCATTTGCCTTGCAAAAACCTAAAAACAAAAAACCAAAAAAAATGGCAAGTTTTGACCAAATGATCAGATATGGGAAGTAAAAGAGAAGCAGGAGTTATATTAGACTTACTCAGTTTTGGTCTCCTTTAATTTGGTGAGGTACATCATTTTGAAGCAAACATCCTATGTTGAGAAACCACTTCCCTAGCTAAAAATCTAACACTGCATTATCTCACATTTCCTTATGATTTTGGAATTCTTTTCACAGTCCTATCATCTATAAAATCTATATAGTAACTATGTGATTCATGTTAATCTCAATGCATAGGTCACAAGACTTCTTGGAAGCCAAGTATTTTTTTTGTTTGTTTTGCGAAAAAAATGCATTTATTCGACATTCTCAGAGTGAGATGGTTTAAACTATTATCTTTAATTGAGTGTCTTGCCCAGGGTCACATGTTAGTAAGTGTCAAGAATCTAAGGTTGGATTTGAACTCAAGTCCTCCTGACTCCAGGGCTAGTTATGCTGGGGATATGAACCTGAAAACCCAGAAGAATAGTTGAACTTTTAATAAAAAAAAAGGGAAATTGATGAATCTTCTGTAAAAATCAACCTTGGGGCAGCTAGGTGGTGTAGTGGATAGAGCACTGGCCCTGGAGACAGGAGGACCTGAGTTCAAATCTGACCTCAGACATTTAATGATTGCCTAGCTTTATGACCTTGGGCAAGTCACTCTTAATCCCATTGCCTTAAATAATAAAGAAAAATTTAAAAAAAAGACTAACCTAGATGGAAAGTTGTATTCTATTTCTTCTAAGTAGGCTTTTGGCCTTAGGGAAAACATTAGAAATAGAGTTCAAGAGTTTCCTCCAGTGACTTCATTATATAGTCAATTGAAGCTTCTATGTTACTACTCTTAGTGTTTTTTAAGATGTTTTAGGTGAGTATTCCCTTTAGATAATTATTTTTATTATTGTTTAGTAATTTTCAGTTATGTCCGATTTCCAATTTACAGATAGTAAATGCTTGAGGTCAGATTGAAATCAGGGAGTTGAATTTTCCTGCCTTCACTAACATTCTGTCTTCTGCAATACCCAGCTGACCCAGAGAATTATTTTAATAAATGATTTGTCCTATATAACTAGCACTTAGCACTAGATTATACTAGATTAATATCTGTGTAGTTTATCTTTGCATTGTTAGTACCTGACATAATACTCTTGCCCATTGTAGGACATATATTCATTGAATTGCTTGTTGAATTGAACTGCATGGGCTATTTTGGAAACAGACTTAGGGATGGAATGTGGGAATAATATACATAAATGTTACCTCTTTGTTGCTGAAACAAACAGACTTGCAAATGGACATATGAGAAATAATTTGTTATTGAAAAATTAAAATTTATTTATTCAAAAACCCTTTCTTTCTATTGTCTTGAAAAAAATTAAGCTAACAAGAACTTATATTTATTATTCTAATTTCAAAGATGAAAAAACTGAGGCTTAAATAAGATGTGTCCACTTTTTAAAACCAGAGCTGAGATTTGAATCCAAGTTTCCTGTGTCTCTAAATTCTTTGATCTTTATAGCATTACCTTCTGGCTTAGCCATCTCTTACAAACAAATGAATTTCTACATATTTAATTCTACTTTAATTCAACAAATAATATGCATTGCAGGCAATGGCTTGCCTTCTTTGACTTTTCATTTTTACAAGGTGTATAATCACAAAGATGAAAATGAAAAGACATACAATAAACTCTCATGCCTCAGATTTCAAGTATCCTCTTTAATCAAATATGTTAATTAAAAGAAAGCACCTGGATTATCATTTTCCAAAGAGTTATTCTAAGATATTATGACACCCAGAGAAAAGCTATATTGTATAACCTTATTTGGAGAAATCTGTATCTGATGATTCAAAAAGTCCTTTAGAATCTATAAGTGTAGGGGTGGCTAGGTGGCACAGTGGATAAAGCACCGGCCCTGGAATCCGGTCTCAGACACTTAATAATTATCTATGTGGCCTTGGGCAAGCCACTTAACCCCATTGCCTAGCAAAAACCTCAAAAAAAAAAAAAAGAATCTGTAAGTGCCTCAGGGTCGCCATTATAAATATCAGTCATCACTGATGAACAAGTTGGATTAACAGTATAGTCCAGTTGATAAAATGCCAAGTACAAGAGTATATATGTGTATGTATGTATGTATATCTATATTATATCTCATTTTATATATATTTAAATTTAGATATATTATTCCAAGGGAGGCTATTTTGATACAGGATGAGAAAGTGAGGATATGCTCATGTCTGCAGTGGTCATACAGTGAACATAAAAATACTATAAATATGAGATTATTAAACCCTTTTAATAAACAATTGCAATTCAGTCATGGTCAATGGAAAGTATTCTCTTCCTCAGCTACCACTTCAATGGCTTTCTCCCTCAGTCCTATTCCTAGGTAAAAATTCCTAAACTTGTCTGCCCTCTCTTTTAAGTATGCCCTCTGAAATTCCTTCCATTTATCTTAGTCCCTTTCATTTCAGTTTTCCCATCTTCATACATGCATGGAAAACTAGCTTTTCCCAAAAGACACTGAATCCTTTGGTTGTACCCTCAAGCTCTCATGCATCCTCAATATACTGGGTCAGAAGAGGAGTATATATATTGAGGTCATTTTCTTTTCTATCTTAAGGATTCTACACCTTGCTCATATTTCTCCTTTGTACTCCATACCTTCCTTTATTTTTGTAGATTTCAATATATATGTTGGTGCCTTAAATACCTTACTTTCCCAATGAACTCCTCAATTCTCATGGCTTTTAAGTTCATTCTACCTTTTGGAACTTGCCTCTTCAGTCATTCTCTTTCTCCTTCTCATCTTCAAATTCTTATCTACTTTGTTTCTTAAAAACATGCTCAAGTCCCTCCATTCTTTTTTTGTTTTGGTGAGAATCAGCCTCACAAATTCTGTTTATTATAAAAACAACATTTTTATCAGGTGACATTGAAAGATAAAATAAAATAAACATAACATGGAAATCAGGGCCATATGCAGGAGGTTATTTCTTAATCATGAAATCCCAGAAATAGTTTTCCAGCCCATGGAAAAATGTAGGAGGGGAGACTGCTCCCTCATGAACTTTCTGCTCATGTCATTGGCTGTCTCTGCTAATTATCGCCATTGGGTTAGTCAGCTTGCAATGGTTTTAATTAGTTTTCACATCATTTGACTAGCCTGCTGGAATGGGACTCAGAAGTCCTAAGATCCAAGCCTAGATTTCACTTTTCTGGGTCTTCAGTTTTCTCTTTTGGAACATGAAAGATTTGAATTCAATCAGCCTTCAAGCTGAGATTCTAATGCAGAATGATCATTCAATTAAGGTCTTGAGTCCCTCCATTCTTAAAAAAATCTTGAAATGATTTTGTCAGACCTTAAAGCTACTGTCTGATCTCTCTTCCATTTGATAGTCAATTACTTTAAAAAGCTATCTACATTTATTGACATTTACTTCCTCCTTTTCAACTATTTCAATTCTACTACTTTTTTGAAACTGATTTTCAAGTTTGTTAATGTTATTTAAAATTTTTTTTTTTTACTTATTTAAGGCAGTGGGGTTAAGCGACTTGCCCAAGGTCACACAGCTAGGCAATTATTAAGTGTCTAAAGCTGGATTTGAACTCAGATACTCCTGACTCCAGGGCCAGTGCTCTATCCACTGAACCACCTGGCTGCCCCTTGCTAATGTTATTTTAACAAATTTAATGACCTTTTCACATTTTCCTTATAGGATTATCATTCATTATGGGTAGTTTCCTATTCTGGACCACATATTCATTCATTTTCTGTCTCTGTCTCTCTGTCTCTCTGTCTCTCTGTCTCTCTGTCTCTCTGTCTCTCTGTCTCTCTGTCTCTCTGTCTCTCTCTCTCTCTCTCTCTCTCTCTCTCTCTTTCTGTCTTCCCTTGTAATCATACTAATCTCTAAAGTTCCTAAGGGCTTTAGTTTTCATTTCTATGAAGATGACTCTAAAATCCAGACATAACCAGCCCTAGTCTCTTTTCTGAATTCTAATTCTGCCTATTGGCTGTTGACTGTCTCTAAAGTTTCATATGCTTCTTAAAATTTTTTATGTTCAAAATTGAATTTACAATCTTTCCTCTAAACCTTTTTCTATTTTCAAATTTCAGTATTTCATTTGAGGATAGTAGTACCAACTTCCACTTAATCAAAGTTTGCAGATTTGGAGGCATCTTATATTCTTTCCTATTGATTCTATCATCACAAAATTTCTTATATATTCCCTTCTTTTCACTCAGATGGTTCTCATCCTTTTTTGCCTAAGCCATAGCCTCTTAATTAGTTCACCTGCTTCTAATATTTCTCCTCTCTAAATCAATCTCCACAGAGCTACCAAAATGATTTTTCTAAAGTATAAATCTGGCCATGTCTCTCATATGCTCAAATATCTCTAGTAGCTCCCCTTTGTCTATAAGATAAAATACAATGTTTTCAAAATAAATGTTTTCAAAATCTGGCTCCCCATTCACCTTTCCAGACTTATTTCACATTATTCCCTTACATACACACTATGTACCAGCAAAAGAACCCATATGTTCTCTGAACTCAATATTTGTTTTCTCACTTACAGGATAAGAGATTTAGAACTAGAATGAATCTTAGAAAGACATCAAGTCCAACTTCCTCATTTTATAGAGGAGAGCACTGAAGGACAGAGAAGTGAAATAAATTACTAATAGTCATATAGCTACTAAGTGTGTTAGGCAGGATATATACAAGTCTTTTTGACTCCATGCTTCCTTTCACTTCAAAGCCTTTATACAAGTGATCTCCCATGCTTGGAATATTCCCCTTTCTTGGTTCTTAGAATCCTTAGCTTCCTGAAAAGCAGGAACTATTTTTCAGTTTTTGTCTTTGTATTCAGTTTTCAGTACTAGCATAGTACATAACACATGGTAGATACTTAATAAATGCTTGTTGAATTGAACTTAATTGATTTCTATGTAATCATATCTTCCAGTTAGAAAAGTCAAATTATTATAGAAGAGTGGTATAAGCTAGAACATAGCACTAGTGTTGGAATAGGAGATCTTCGTTTGGATTTCAGAATTGTTACTAATGTAAATTGCATTCAAGTTTCACTTCCTATGAAATAAAGAAAATAGTAATCTTGTAATCATATATATATATATATATATATATGAAAAAAATCAGTCTTGTACTCTTCAGGAGCAAGAATAGTTAATGTCCAACTCCTTCAATAAAGATGGTAAAATGAAAATGTTTTTAGAAATTCTAAAATGAAGGATAGTGGATAGGTTGCAAAAAAGGGAAAAATTTGAAGATGAAAACAATGGAAAGCTTTAACAAAAAACACATAATGGAATGAGAATTTCCAATAGTTTAGGAACCAAAAGAAAATGTTTATTCAATAATTATATTTTTAGCATTTTAAAAATGAATAAAAAAGTGTATACATTTTTATAAGCCCAAAGTCATACCAGACTTTTTTTCATTGTTCCAAATTCTCTTTCCAATCTGGTATATATATATATATATATATATATATATATATATATATATATATATATATCTCAATACTTTTTAGTGACCATCTTTTCTCCAGGGAAGGAGATAATGTCCTGTTTTCTTGTTTTTACTTTTCATTTGCATAGAAAGGCATGTGGCTTACTAGTTAGTAATTTGGTGAAATGTATATTAGAAGAACAGATTCAGTTTCAGTGATTTTTTGGGGGATTACTTCATTAATCATATTTCTATTACATAGACCTGGCCTTAAACATTTTCTCAAATATCATGGAAAGCATCATTTTCAAATGTTCTATTTGTGAATTGTCACTGCAAGGGAGACAGTATCAGCATGTCGTTCAAGGTGTGAGCATCTGGCTTCAGGGTCTTTGCCTCAGAGGATTGAAAATGTCAGGGTAAATTCTTCACAGTTCCTTTATATCTTGTTCCTTGTGTAAGGACTCCATGTCCAATGTCTGACCTACTTTTTATCCATTTCAGTCTCAGCCCTAAAGCTAAAGAAGCAGTTTCTGACATGAATCCCTTGGGGGTCCAAAAAACCCTCCAAACATCAGAAATAGAGCAATGAGGTTGCTGTAAAGAAATATCTGGCAGTTTTAAATTACACCAACTGGGATTTCCTGCACATTTATAAATGAAATGAACACTTCTGATCTGAGTCTTGCTTCACCTCCTTCACAACATGATGGCAAATTCCCACAGAGCTGGACACATTAGAAATCTATCTAACAGATTCACAACGGCTAAATCCTGTTCTTACCTTTTCAAATGTATTGCTTTGTTCACATTAACTAAATCCATTTCCTTTTTTCAAAAGCACATAAAATAATTGGGCTAGATAGTTTCTAAGGTCCCTTTTAGTCTCAAAGTTGAATGATTCTATAAATTCTATAATTTCACAATTGTTATTGAAAGAATAAAAGCAACTATGAGAAGCATATAGAAAATGGAAAAGAAAGCTTAAAAAATTGGGTAAGCCTAAAATTCTAGAGCCACAATGAAAATGAATAAACAAAATGACATTCAGAGATGAATCAAAGTATATGTAGTATGTGTGCATATGTATGTATGTATATGCATGTGTGTACATATGTGTGTGCATATAAATATATAGGAATATATGTATAAGCTTATCCACACATATAACCTTTGATTTAAGCCACTGCAGGATGATGATAGTGACTCTTAAGTAATTGCTTTCTAAGCAGCCCTAAATTCAGTTTTGCTCTGACATTATCAGTTCTTTGAATAAATGGAGGTTATTTAAATCTTTTCAACTGTAATCATTCCTTTATTGTACATTCTTCATCCCTCATCTACTCAGTTTGTATTTTTGAATATAGTATACTGTGTAATGAACATTTTTATATATTGCTTTGTAAATATTCTTAAATAATTTTCTTATATGTAACTCTATTTTTCCCAACCCGATGATCAGATCTGGGTGTTAGACTACTACAAATCAGGAGACCTGGATTTTAGGCTCCTGCTGCTAAATTTATTGTGTGACCCTAGGCAAGTTGTTAAACTTTGTTTTGTCTCATTTTTCTAATCTATTAAAAGAAAATAATGGAATAGCCATTAAATAATATTGAACAATGCCTCCATTGTTACTAAACTGTGCACGCTTGTTGATCCGGGAATATCCCTATTAGGCCTATATCCCAAAGAGATCAAAAAGGAGGATAGGATTACACACACACACACACACACACACACACACACACAGAAATATTTTAATTTATTATATATAAAAATATTTAGAGCAGCTCTTTTTTGAGTGGCAAAGGACTGGAAACCATGTGAAAAGATGAGCTCATCATTTAGGGAATAGCTGAATAAATTATGGTATATGAACATAATGGAATACTATTTTGTACTATAAAAAATTATAAGGTTTTTTTTATTTGTTTGTTTTTGGTTTTGACAAGTCAGTGGGGTTAAGTGACTTGCCCACGGTCACACAATTAGGCAATTATTATATGTCCTGGGGCGGCTAGGCAGCACAGTGGATAAAGCACCAGCCCTGGAGTCAGGAGTACCTGGGTTCAAATACCGTCTCAGACACTTAATAATTACCTAGCTGTGTGGCCTTGGGCAAGCCACTTAACCCCATTTGCCTTGAAAAAACCTACCCCCCCCCCCAAAAAAAACCCCAATTATTATATGTCCTGACTTCAGGACTGGTGCTTTATCCACTGAGTCACCCAGCCACCTAATTTATAAGAGATTATAAAAAAGATGATTTTAGAGATATCTGGGAAGAGCTGAATGAAGTGTTATAAAATGAAGTGAGCAAAACTAGGAGAACAATTTATGCAAAACAAATGCATTTATAAAATGAACAATTTTGATCTGATTCACACAAGTTGCTTATTAAGTAAGCACACAGAATGAGATATTTTGGACATGGTAAATATTAACTTATTGCTTAACTATATGCTTTTATTACAAGATTTTATGGTTTTTTTCCCTTTCCCTTTTGCTTAACTATATGCATTTTTACAAGATTTTTTTTTTGTTGTTTTTTTCTTTCCATTTTAGATGAGATGAGGTAGAGAGAAAATAACTATCTGGTCACTGACAAAATAAAATTTAATTACAGATCATAAAGCATTAGAGGTAGAAGGGACCTTAGAGATGACTGAGTTCAAACCAGAGGGGTGTGAAGTGCAAGTTAATGGATGGGGCCAGAATTAGGCATTTTAACCCTCTGATTCCAGTGCTCATTACATTACTCCACATTACTCCACAGGTTCTCTGTGAAAGTGTTTTTAAAAACATAAAACATTATGCCAATGTATAGAGTGCTACTTAAAGGCAATATATTCTTATGTAGCTCTCTCATCTAGTAGATAAGGCATTCAATAAATATGACTTACTAAGTAAATGTACTCCTCCCTCCTCTAAGAAAATTGCATAATTCTTCTTGAATTTGACATTTTTAAGTTACCAGTTTGCTTTCTTTCTATTGTGAGAATTCTCTCAGAAGGTTAAAGAAGTGTGGTCTTACCCTCATCCCTTCAAATCGAGATAAGGCTCTCAGGGGTCTCAAAGCTCTTAGTGTCCGAAGGGATTTGATGGCACCAAGCTCTGAGTAGCCTAAGGCATTTGCAGTTAAGCTAACCAAAGAGACCTAAATGAAAAGAAGAAAAGAATATTCATTAATATTAAATACTTTAGTCTTTGACATAAACATATTAGAAAGGAAAAAAGTCCTAATAAGTCAATTTTCTCCAAAAAATCCATTTTAGAGGGAATTATTTTTTAGGTTGAAAAAAGAAAAGAAGATCGATATAGGTCACTTCCTGCTCAAGTATTGAGGGAGCTTGTGACAAATACCTTATTATTTCACATATTCTTTGGATGATTAGTGTAATTAAAAAAAAAAGAAAACCAAGCTAAGCACAAAAGCAATTTAATAAAACCAAAGATTAATATGAAGTACAGTCATTCAATATAATTGCTTCATTTGTCTTAAGTTTTTCATTATGAAGACCAAGTAGCTAAATAAAATAATTGATTCCATCGGAAAGAAATAGGAAAAAAAATTAAGGAATTGATTTAAATTAGTCAAAGATTCTTTTGTTGTTTAGTTATTTTTCAGTTATGTTCAACTTTGTATGACTCTTTCTGGGGCTTTCTTGGCAAAGATATGGGAGTAAAATGCCATTTCCAGCTCATTTTACAGATGAGGAAACTGAGGCAAACAAGGTTAAGTGACTTGCCCAGGGTTACACAGCTAGTAAGTGTTCAAGGCCACATATGAACTCAGGTCTTTCTGATTCCAGGTGCAGCACTCTGTCCACTGTGCCATCTAGTTGCCTAATCAAAGATTTATACATTAACAGTTTACTTAGTCATTCTCACAAATGACTTAATTTTATAACTGACGAAATTTCTAAGTCAGCCAAAAGGAGAATTTATTACTACTAATGGGAATCACATATCTACCTTGAAAATATGAAATAGATTAATGGAAACTACACACAGATAAAGAAAAGCTTTATTTTATCCCAAAGTTCATTTATACTTCATAAAAAGGAACAAGTTAGAAAATGGAAGTAGAAATTTCAAAAATAGCCTTAATGTTTTCATAAAGAACTCATTTAATTTAAAAGTATGCAAATGATTTCTCATAGAGATGAATGGTTAAGAGGGTAAAACTCACCACTTCAAACTAATTATGCAATCTAAATTAGTGATTGCATATGTTTATTTTTTTGGGAAATTTCTCAGCCTAGGGTCCTTGAAACCCAGGGGAGAATCTCATATGTCAACAGGTAGACAAGACTTGAAATCAAATAAAGTAAGGAAATTAAGTGAAAAGATTATTTATTATCTTCCTAAGGAAGATTGTTTGAAGGAAGTTCAGCATTGAATTTCTTAGAATATACATCTATCTTAGAAAGCTTTTTAGGTCCATTTAGGTGGATAGACAATCCGGAATATTTTGTATCATGTGAATGGAAAAGGGATGTCTTTTGTCCTGATAAAGATGTCAGTTTGGAAAGTTTCTGATTGTATCATTTATGGGATTGTGTGGCGCTAAAGAAGGATGTGTGCAGTAGGTCTTTGCATATTCAGCAGGATTTGTAATTTGGTCTATAGCAGAACAGAGACTCAGTTGAGTTTAGAGCATTTAGTCTACTGCAGAATGGGAGTGTGAATGTGGTAATTAAGTCAAATAACATATTTCATTAACAAGATTATTTTTCCTCCATATATGTGTTGATAATATAATATATAATGTACACACACACACACATATGGTTTTGTTTGTAGTCCTTTTTTTTTTTGTTTTTGGTGGCAAAACAAAGAATTTCTCCAAGATCACATAGGTTATAAGCAGAATTTAAATCCAGGTTGGCTTCTTTGTTTGTTTGTTTTTTTAAAAAGAAAATGCAACTGTATTTTCAGGGCAAATAATAATTTTAATTTGGTTAACAAAATGTGGGCTTGAATGAATGAAGAGGACTTATCTGACAGCATGTGTCAATTATCATTTGTTATAAAAGTCACCACTTGCCACTTTGAAGTACTACTTGAAAGTGCTTGAAAAGTTTGTGTTCTGAAGTAGTTGAAGTAATCTCAATAAACCCTTCTTTCCACCACCTAATTGCTCTTCAGGTCCTTTCTTTAGTGTTATAGCAAAAGGAAATCTTCTCTGAAGAATTGCAATTTCTGAATTTCTGAATTTAGTTTAGTGTATCCAAAGGATCAAAAACAGCTGCAATTCTCAATTACAGAGAGCCTAACAAAAATAAACAGGCTAAAGCCAAATTTTTAAAGATCTTTGCATTTAATGAACAATGAAGCTTAAGCATTTTAATGAAATTGAGAAATTCCTGTATCTAGGGCAAAATCAGAGTTAATGAGAACAGCACAAAGTAGCTGACTTTTGGAATCAAAAAACTGTTTATATGACTCTAATGTCAAAATGCTAACTCAGGAATTTGTTTATAGGATGTTTCTAACTCTATTTCTCAAGCCAAGTAGATTAGAAAGAATTGGGAATGTGGGTAACAAATCTAGAGATATAACATTTACTCATTTAATTGATTAATTAATTAGATGTCATATAATTTATATTATATTATATATTTATATTATATATTTATTATTATTTATTGTATTCCATATTCAGAAACCAATGGTACTATAAATAAGGCAATATAAAATGAAAATTACAGCACTATGTTTTCCTCCAAATTAAATTAAAAGGAAAAAAATGTGCTCATTACTCCAAAATTCATAGAAAAATTGTAAATTCATACATTCTAAGTAAAATAAATAAATGTACACACATATATCTAAACTTTAGATAACTACTTAATTGGTTATTGAGCTACTAAGTTAGTTACCTATATTATATTAAATATATCTTTATATATTACATAAGCAATATAACTAACGACAACTTGTTAGATGTCTAATCTAACTTAATAAGTAGGAGAAGTATCGTCAACAGTTTATAAAAGAAGATACCTCTCTATTAACTAATAAACTCAGAAGATACAAATAAACAAAATACATTGTGAAAACAACTTTGCTTCTGATGCTTTCTTTTTTCTGGAGAAGAAAATATAATATTGCTGCATTAGCTACAAAAGATCTTAATAACTCTTAATGATATTTTCATATTCAAGTAGCATATGTAGACTTAGCTCCTTTCTTCCTTCATGGATAAACTGGAAATCTGACAGGTTAATATATGAAGCGATTTTGAATGGGATCTTTACAATTATTTCAGATTATCTACAGTAGTTTTTCTCTACCACGTAACTGTTGAAAGGGTGATAGATATTTTATGAAAAATATGCAAATGGTTGCAAAATGAAAAGCTATAGAATACTTACATCAACAATAAGAAAGTCCAGCCAGCACCATGCATTAGTAAAATACATTTGGAAACCATATGCAACCCACTTCAGAAGCATTTCCAGAATGAAAATGTATGTGAAAACCTTGTCAGCATATTCCAACATTGTCTTAATTGTTTTTCGTTGTTCAATATATATGTCCTCAAAGGCCTACAAAAGAAAGTTTGCTATTAATTATTCATTGACATGAATGGCTTTTGATTGAATTCCTCAGTGCTGGAGAAAATATGTAAATATATTTTTTTGGATAATTAAATCATAACATTTCCAAGAGTCTTAGGTTAGATGGTTTGGTGTTTTTCCACAACTGAGTCTCACTGTCTAGTTATTTTCTCATAAAAGCAATTCAGCTATTTTAACTAAATTGATGGGGTAGTTGAGTACTATGTTATGGTTGACTGCTTTTCTCATTGTTAGGTTGCTATATCAAGTTGCTCTCTCAGAAAACTTTTTCCCTCAGGAAAGCATCTGTAAGTGAAGTCCTATCTCAGGCCACTAATCAGGAAGTAATTTCACTATTATAAGACTACCCCCAAAGACTATAGAGCATATAAACAGTGGGATACAAAAACAAAATCCCCTACTCTCTAAGAGATATGAAAAAGTTAATCCAGGGCTGAACTAATGATTGAAGATGCTTATCTTGAATAAAATATGCTAAACTCTCAAAAGGGAAAATGAGCAAGGAAGTTTCAGACCATATTATTACCAGAAAAAGATGACCAAGAGAATAATAATAATAACTTTCAAGTCAAATATTTACTTTGCTATCTCTATAAAATTTAAATGAGAATAAATTACATATGCTTTGAACATAACCTGGTTGAGATTTGAAAAGATTTTCAAAAATGATATTCTACATCATACCACACCTAAAATTTATAGAAAGATATAAAGAATCGGAGGTTCAAATATGCTCATTAATTGCAGACATTAGGTAGAGCAAAGCACTGCTTTAGGGTCTCTCTTCAGCAAGGTATCTCTAAAGCTAATGATAAAATCATATGAGATGACAACAAAAAAGTCATTAAAACAAGACTACACAGTCCTCAATGATTTTTGCTACCACCTTCAAGGGTATCTTAGTTCCGAGACCAAATGGAATTTTCCTTATAAATGGTTAGATCCTCCAAGTGCTCCCCTTTATGGATGTTATTGTGTTGGTTGCCCTTAGTTCTGGAGTACTGCAGAATCTCTAGAACAAGAAGCATAAGCACTCTAAAAAAATTTGGTTGAACTCTTCAGACAGGGAAAAAAAAAACCCAGTGAGTAATGATGAATAATATCTATTGTCTAACCTAGGATGTTCAGTCGAGTGACTGATTAATAGAAAGGTTCATCAGCATATATATATATATATATATATATATATATATAATTAGTAAAATGTTAATGCATGAACAATGAGCAGGCCCCAGAATTAAATAGGAGAGTGGGATGACTTTAATATAAAGCTTTTAATGATCTAAAATTTTCACCAAAATAACAGCTTATTTTTTAACAATGATGTTATTTTGGGGATGCTGTATGGATATGAATCATGGAATTCCTCTCCTCTCTCTTCTCCTCTCTCCTTTTCACCCATCCTCTTCCCTCCCCTGGAAGAATGATGAGTAGTGGAAAGGACTTGGAGAGACAGATGCATGTGACAATAATCTGCAACTGATGCTAGTCTGCTATGCATGTATCAAAGAAGAGATTGACTGTCGCTCCAGGATTAGAATCGGATGATGGGGTAAAAGGAAGATTCCAAATATTTTGGTTAGCCTCTTTTTCTTCTCTCCTCTCCTATTTTCTCAACTGACTTCTTTCTGTTACAGTATCTAGTTAAGAGAGCATGCTGTATGGGGAAGTCTTGGGACTTTTTTCTATCTAAGAATACCATGTGGCCTGTGAGAAAGGCCTCAGTATTTATTTTTTCATTTTGAGTAAGAGAAATTAATTTGAAATATACAAATATGTACATATATTATAAATTATAAAAATATGCATATATATACACACATATGTACAGAACTTTGTGCAAATTTCAAAGATCATGAGATTGAGTCATCTGGGAATTAAGGAATCTCAGGGTCAAGTCCCTAGAAGATTTTGTAGTTAACCCACCAGACGGGTGAGAAAGAGAGAAAGAAAAAGACAGAGACAGAAACAGAGACAGAGAGAAGAGCTTCTTTTTCAACATAATTCAGTAGAAGCTAAAATGGGGCCTCATCAAGGTCACATTTGAATTTGAATTTGATGGGATTGGTGTTTCAAGTAAGCCTATTCTCCAGAGACAGAGATGATACAAGGGATAGTGTGCCCAGAAGTGTTAGGTGATATATTTGTATTTTTGAATATCTTTGTAAAAGTTAATTGATGTTAATTAGTTAAATGGAACTGGTGGTAGCTAATAGTGAGGGAGCAAACTCAGAATAGGAGCTTCCACTGATACCATTAGAGAGAGTCATCCCAACCCCTATAAGGTACCACAAGAATCTTCACTTTGGAAAAGTAAGGGCAGAGAGTGCTCATTTCAAATATATAGAAGATAGAAAAAAGGGTTGGTAATGGAGGATGACTTTAAAGGTGTGAATATTATTATAAGAAGAGTGTCAAAGGTGCTAAAGTTTTATGAGGAAAACTAAGAACAACATAAAGGATGGTGATTTTTGTTTTTTGTTTTAATTACTGCTATAATGGGGAAAAGAAGAGATTTAAAACTTTAGAATTTTTGTTCAGACTGGACAGGACAATTAAAACTGATAACAGAAAGAAGACAGATATTTATTTCTTACTATATATTTTTTTCCTCCACCAAGAAGTGACATGGGCTAGGAAAAAAAATTGGCAATAAGAAATTAAAAACTGGGATAAATAAGAAAACAGTAAGAGTACATTTAGCTGCCCTTGAAAAATTCATCAGGTCTAGCTAGTATGTTTAGGTAATAAATGAGAGAATTGGAGGATGGGATTGCTGAACTGCTATCAGTGATATTAGGGATTCTGGAGAGTGAGAGAAGCACTAAAGGACAGATGGGGTGGGAGAAGGAGTAAATGTTCTGATTTTAAGAAAAGTAAAGGAAATGGAATCTGTCAACTTCTGGTTCATGGTTAGTGAACATCTATTAAAGGAAGCATTGGTACAAAAACAAGTTGTACCAGGCAGTTTTTTTTTCTTTTTGAAAGGGTTTCTAAACTGTTAGACTGGGGGAATACTGTAGATGTAATTTACAAGAATTTTTTGAGGGTTAGATGGGAAAAATAAAGGCTTGATGATAGGATAATTAAGTGGATTTGTAACTAATTAATTGGCCAGATTGAAGAGCTGAAAGGAGCCATAGAGATTTTCTAGTTCATTCCTTTCAATTTGAGGAAACAAAGACTAGGAAAAGTTAAGTGAATTGCCCCCAAATCACAAAGGTAATAAGAATATCCAGGATTTGAAATCAGATACTAATTTGATCCTCATAAGAAGCCTGGGAACTAATATTATCTCCATTTTGTTGATGAAGAAACTGAGGCAAATTGCAGTGAAGTTACTTGCCCAGGGTTACAGCTTTTAAGTTTTTGAGGCCAAATATGAACTCAGGTCTTCCTGATTCTAGACCTGTTCAGGTACTAAGCCATCCCTAGCAGTCACAGGATTGAGTCTTGCCAGTCCCTGGTCTTTAATTTTGAACAGAGTTGGGGAAATGGTCCTTAGCCTCATGGGGCTCAACTGGAGTTATCCTTTACCTTCTTACCATCTTAAACTATCACTCTGCATCTCCCTTTCCTTTTGTTGACAATATTTTAGAAAGGATGTTCTATACCCAGCTATTTCCCATTTTTCTTTCACCAGGAGTAAAAAACTATGAAGAAGGGAAAATAAAAGTATCAAGGTATAACTGCATCAGGAGAAGGGTGGATCTTCTCTCTACTCCTTTGGAGGATGGGGATGTAGGTGGAAAAGAACATTACAGGGACCATCCATAGGAGTGGTAGTTGTACTATATTGTTTTATGAATTATTGGAGGATCATGAGGAAAAGCAAAGGGATGGGTTAATCTCAAGGAAAAAACATGCCCTGGTAGATATCAACAATGTGGGGAAAGCCCCATTCACCCTTTATTTGTTTTGGCTTTGTCCTTATCTCTCTCTCACCCTTGATATGCAATTAATTGCCTGTCACTGCTTTCTAGGAAATATTGTCCATATTTGTCTCCTTTTCATCCACTGGATCATCCAGCTAGTTTAAGCTCCCATTGTCTCTCTCTCTCTCTCTCTTTTTAAAATTATTTTATTAAGGCAATGAATGGGGTTAAGTGACTTGCTCAAAGTCATACAGCTAGGCAATTACTGAGTATCTGAAATAATATTTGAACTCAGGTCCTCCTGACTCCTGCTCCAACTAGCTGCTCCCTCCCTTAACTAAGACTATTGTTATAAATATGTGGCTAATCTTCCTGCTTCTAGTCTTTCCTCTCTGCAATTTATTTACAAGCTGCCATTATAGGCTTTCTATGCACAGATCCAAAGCATGCTACTCTCCTGTTGAAAAACTTTCAGTTATTCCCTCTTACTTAGAGGATGAAATTCAAACTCCATAGTCTGGCATTTAAGGTCCCTCTACAATATGGCTCCAAACTTTGTAGATACACAGAGATACTCCTTTGATAGCTGTGCCTCTCTCTGTGATGCTTGAATTAACATCTGTGGTCAGGTGGGCAGATTATTACTCAATCACAGTTGGATGATTGGTGGTAAAATGACAACTAAGAACCACTGATCTATCATTTGCCTAACAATGGCTTCCTAAGCAATAATAACCAAGACTTTCAAATAATCCAATTCAATTTTTAACTCATTTGACCAAGACAGTTGCCTGAATTAGTAGGACAATTCAGTCAAGAAAGTCAAACCAGAATGTGCAGAATAAGCTCATTTTCTTTACACTTTGGTGCTTCTAAACAGTTAGATCCTTGACCTTGGCTGTAAAACAACTAATAATTCAAATTCATGTCAACACAGAACCTCTGAGTTGAGTCTCTTATTTGGGAAACATATTTCTTCCTTTAAAATTTCATCTAAAACACCCCAATCTAAACAATGCAGTTTATCAGTTCAATAGCTTTCTTTAGCATTTCCTAAGGTTTACGACTTCCAATACATATAGAAATATTTTTCAGGGGGCAAATGAGGGCTATATGATGACACATTTAGAAATTTGGTAGATTAGGTTCACTTACCAGAGCACCACTACTTAGGAGGATCATGAAGACAATGAAGGTCTCAAACCAGTTATGTTCCACTATCTTATAGCAAGTTTTTCTCAAATTCCACCAGAGTTTTCCTCTGCCTTCTTCTATGCTGACCTGACAACACTTGAACTTCCGTACACAGCCTAGGTTATTTGATATGAAATTAAAAAAAAAGTAAAATCAAAGTAGAAAATAATTCTGAAACTATATCCCCTATTTTAATATTTCATAGGGAAAATCTGAGTAAATTAAGCCTTTCTTGTAGCATTTAATTGAAATAAAGTGTTGCAGCCATATAAAAAGTTCACATAGGAATTAACTTTTTTTCAAAGATTAAAATATGACTAAATTTCCTCAAAACCCGCTCTTTCCCAATTTTCTTTTAACACATACCCCTAGCAGGTTTCTCCTAATTTTCACCTATAGGTTCTCTATCTCCTACCGCAATTAACTGAATCCCCCTTTTGACTCTATCTTGATCCTATTGATTACTAAAGTGCAATGATATTCCAAATTTCATCTCTTCCTTGGAACCTGAAAACCATAAAAGAAGAATATCAACTGAACTTTAAGAAACACTCATATTTTGCTTTATATATTTTAGTGCTCTTAAAAATAGCTGGATGCATCTGTGAATCCAAAAAATTATGCAAGTTAAATTCCATTCCAGAAGAAGGATGTAATAAAATTATTTTACTCAACTATATAAATGTGTCTTTTAAGAAATTTATGTTCAACCTAAAAAAAAAGAAATTTATGTTCAAATAATATTTATAAATTATTTGAACTTTTAATGAGTTGAAAGGTTAACGGTGGCTTACAAGGTCACAAGCTTTAAAAACACAAATACAAATATCTAAGTTTCTGTAAACTATCTTTAAAAAATGAATTGTTACCTTCTAGTTATATTTTTTTTCTCTAAAACTGATAGGCTAAAATACTTAAAAGTATTTTTAATATGACAACAGTTTTAGGCATATAGAAGTTAGGTTACAATGATCATTAGGATTAGGGGAGTAAGTGATCTAGCCATATTAATCAGGAAAGATCTTAATTATGTCTTGGTACACTATTGCTAATTTTACATAGTAAGAATGATTTCCATTTGGTGAAATGCCTATGGACTTTTTTAGAACAGAGATATAGAAATAATTTATATTTCTTTAATATTTTATGGCTTATAAAGCACTCTCATATATTTATCAAATACTATTGCTATTTTATCATTATACTTGGTTCTTGTAAGAAACAAAAAATAATATGTGTGAAAACACTTTGAAAATTAGAGGTTATACTTATTGAAATATTATCATTAACTTTCAATGCACTGATTTATTGAATTTTTAAAACAAGGATTTAACATGTTTCAAGGAAAAATTCTTTCTGACATATGTCATTAAAGTAAATAATTAGATTATATAAATGCATTTGTATATTTGTACTTACATTCTTTATAAATCTATATTGTGACTATGATTGCATCTTTTCATGAACTAACCAGTATTTATTACTTTTTTATTTTTATTTTTTATAAAAATTTCTCAAGCATTATTGTCAATATTGTCTCTCTCTATATATATGTATATTACACATATATATATATGTATATTAGAATTTATCTTATATTGACTATTGGGCAGAGTTGACCTATATCATCAGGCTTATTAAAATGATTTTTACTCACAATTTTTTAGTAATAAAATAATTCCTGGAATTACAAAGCTTTAATGATATTCAGAGGATTTATCCATAACTGAGATAATAACATATGCTTGTAGACTTTGTGATCCTATAATATAGTTTTACTTTACTTCTTTGAGGTTCCTATATGTCATAGAATTTATTTTGTTTCAGGATATAATTATCTAATGCATCTAATAATCATTCAAATCTTTCTGATCAAAATTCTCCATGAAGGCTCTTAGATCTGGAGTTAATTGCACATGCAACCAAGTTAACTAGCATGTTTTGGGTGAAGGAAGCACCATCTCTCTGTAAATTTCTTTTAGCATGTTTCTATTAAGAGCAGCGAAAAAAGAATAGCAATCCTTTATTAGTTTTTTTTCTTTACTTAAGGCTCCACAAACATGATATGCCTTTGAATAGCTAATGACACTCAGATTATATATTTACTTAGAAATAACTACAGAAATTAGTGAATTCCATTTCATGTTGCCTTGTCTGTTTGAAATTATAGTCTTTTGAAAGAACAGAAAAAAAAAATCAAAGCAAAAGTTCTGTGCTGATTCACTTTTCTTTCCTTACCTTCTGTGAAGCAGGCTTCTGGTTCTAATGCTTCTTCAGGTTCGACTTCAGGTTGTTCCCCTTCTGCGGGGGCTCCCACATCCACTGTGCTACCTTCAGATGAACTAGATGCATTTAATTTCTGCAAATCAAACCCCACAGAAAATCATTTTTAAAAAGAAATATCATTTGTAATACTGATAAAACATACCCCAAGTCTTCTGTATGCATTTCCGAGCTCTGAAATGTAAGGTTCACTTAAATGTCCATACGTAATGCCAATCTGCTTTAGTAGAGGTGGGGTCACAAGATTAGACACAATACAGACTGTGTCTGTATACATTGTCTCTTGTACAAATATATTAGATAATTTGGCATCAACCAATATGGGCACTATGCAATGGAATCCTTAAGCAAGACTACAAAATGTCTGCCTTGCTAGGCTTAAATTTCTCTGGTGTTGTCCATTATGAATCAGTCTGTGAATAACTTGTTTTATTCTAACATTGTGACCCAACCAATGAAAGCTGCACAGGAGTATTTTCATGTCAAACGCAGAAAATATTATATTGGATGCACATAGACAGCAGAATCTAAATTTACCCATTTCTCATTGACATGAAAACACATTATTACCAGTTGGTCTTATATATCTTCTACATCTCTGTAATTTCATAAAGAGCAGCAGATTATTAGCTTTATAGCAATAGCCAGTATATTGCATTCTCTTTAGCCAATGCACGTTTATGTTTCATTGTGCATTGGGGAAACTACTTGTTACTCTGGCACACATACATGTCCTATGAATACAGGAAGAAAACAAGTGGATTTTCTTTCCTTTTTTTTCCTTTTTGTTTTAAATGAAATTAAACATTGCCCAAAGAAAATAAAATAAGATAATTTATATCTTTTAGAGCTTTGATCAGGTCGAGTGGTTCTTGAACCAAAAATAAATGAAGAAGTCCAAATCTTCAACCTGGTTCCTTGAAAACCCAAACTGAGGCACTATCAAAGTTACCCAGGAACAGGTATGAGTGCCACACTAAATCAGAGTAGTTTTGATCACAGCATTCTCCGACCTGTTATAATGTTATTACCATAGAGTGTATAACATCAAGAGATAGCTGCACTGATAAGTAGCTAATTTATAGAGGGAATGATGTAAGCACATGAGTAAAATGCACCGTTCACCATGTTGCACTAATATTGACAAAATGGATATTGTACTATAACACAACTTGGACAAAGAGTTAGAGGTATTATTCCTGAGAAGATGGATAGAGTTAGATTGATGGCATCTTAGCACAGAGTCATCTATCATATGACAAAATTATATTTCTACAGAATATTTTCTTTTCTCAAGGCTTACTCCGGAGCTTCGTTCCAGAATGGAGTTTACCCTGGTTTTTTTCCTATGTCAGGAAATTTCAAAGTCCCATGGAAAATGAAAAGATTTCTAATACAAGCTATAAACAAAAATGAAACTGATAATCAAAAATGACTTTTTCCCAACCACAGCAATTCATAAAGACTGTTTCCCAATGTACCATATAGTAGTAGTGATATGCACTAACTGAATAAGTGCCGACACTGGTTGACATATATCAAATATTTACTTGGTTAATTAAGGTATTAGAGGGATACTGTTATCCTAAGTAAAATTATGCAATCATATAAAATGTTTTCCTTCTTTTACCATAAAAATATAAATCTAAGAAGTTTAAGCTCTCTCTTGACTTTCAGAATTACAAGTTCAAGACTATATATTTTTTAATCTTCCCAAGGTAAGTAAATAAAAGACTATGTATACATTTTATACAAAAATTGAAATATTTTTATTTTGGTCAAATATTTCATACTCTCAAACATATAGAGGACTAATTAATAATACCATGTTTGCCACCATATTCTAATAAATTAGTTAGGTTAACCTGCATCATTATTCTAAAAAAAACAGGTAGTCTGCATTACACTTTAAAATATTTTTGAATTTTCTTGAAAATGTATCTTTTTTTTATGAAAAGGAGAGCTACATTTCTGAGTAGCCAATGCTGAATGAAGGAGTTTGTGGCAGGTTCATAGGGAAGAATGAAATAGCACACATTTATAAGGCACCTTTGTTGCAAAGTACATAATATAGGGTTATGTGACCTGTTCAAATCACACATGTTGATTCTAAGATACTGGTGGGACCTCTGGGTAAAGCTATCTTATAGACAAATAGAAATGTTAGACTTCAGCTCAGAAGGGAGAACAGGTTTAGGATTATAAATTTCAGAGATTTCAGAAATAAATAAAAATGGTGAACCTGCTTAGATACCTCTACAGTAGAACTGTGATCTATACTCTTCCTGTTGTAAAATAATAGTTTCAGGAAGTGAAAATTCTAGTTTTGTGATCTACTGATAAATCCGTGATTATAAATATATCCTCCATCCCTACTTACCAGAAGATGTCCCATGATGCTGTATAAAAATACCCTCCCTTAAAGAGAATCATTCTCTCTCTGTTCTTGATACAGAAAACCACATCCTTTCCCCTTTAAAGGGGAAATAATTGGTCTAACAAAGCATTTTACATGTGATTACTTCCTCCAAAAGACTGTCTATGGACATAAATCCTAACTATATAGATGTGAAAATCAGGGCAGAATAAATATTGCCTAAAGCCTTAGTTCTTCATTTATCCTATCTCACTATTATTCACTATAAAGTTGTATAGATTGAGAATCCTTTATAAAGTTTCAAACCTGGAGTAATTTCTAAAAGGTGGACAATTAGCTGTATTATTTGTATGTGTTAATTAAATGATTCAAATGGGATACTAGCGTGAATTTTACCATTATTCCATAATTTGCAGGTTTTGTATCTATTTATATAATATATAGTATAGTGTCAAATATGGCACCAAACATTTCTTAGAACAAGCATTTAACTTAAGAGAAACATCATGAAATATAGAGGAAATTTTGATTCCCAAAGGTTTTCATGAGAGGGCCTGGAATATACAGCCTACTATGTGCCAGACCCTACATTTTTTACAATCATTATCTCATTTGATACTTACAACAACTCTGCAATGTAGGTGCCATTATTATTCCCATTTTAAAACTGAAGAAAAGGCAAAGATTAAGTGTCCCAAGGTCATATAGCTAATAAGTGCCTGAGGTCAGATTTGAATTCAGGTCTTTCTGACTCCAGGCCCAGCTCTCTATTCATCAGTTGTTTCAGGATAGGAAAAGTTATCATAGTCATCACAACTTGAAATGCAAAAAAGTCATTTACTTAAAATATGAGAAAGAAGGTAAACATTTTGTATTGGATTAGATTAAAGGTTTATATTACTTAAATTTGAATAGCACTTACAGGAAAATGTAGAGAAAATTACAGAAATTCCAGAGGGATTATATTCAAACTAATCTTGAACAAAATATAAAATATTTCCAGATAGTATAAAATGATCAGACAACCAACAGTGTCTATACTTGAAAAATATCAAGAATCAGTTGCATTCATATGAAACATAAAATTAAATTTTAAGATAGTATCATCATAGAGCAAATTTATTCTCACTGAAAAACTATATATTTCTTATAATCATAATCAGATGAAACAAACTAGATGGAGTCTTATTCTCCTAAATGAACTATTCAATGAATCTTTAAGGAGTTCAATATTTTATTTTACAACATATAAATACTATTTCTCCACACTATTGATGATTTATTCTTAAAAAAATCAACATGACAACAGTCATTACTTGAAATTTTAAATTAAAAGCATAATCCAGTATCATATAATTCAGAAAAAATTGATGCCACTTCCTCAAGAATTATTTCAATACTTTTAAAAGTCTATCCTGTCAGTCATCAAGTTATGATCAATTATTAAGAAATTACAATTTATAATTCCATTCAATTTGAAAAAAAAGAAGTAAGAATCCTAATTCTATTTTGTAAAAAGGGGGTGGAGGGAGTTCAAATTGAACTATATAGATGATTCAAGGAGTCTATATGAACTATTTTATTCCTCTAGGATTCTAATGCTTTGTTCCACATGGATCCTACTGTAAATCTATATTTTAAAAATCCCAAGTTATTCTGCATGAAGAATCTTAGCAGCTCAGTCAATGAGAGTTATGCTTTTCCTCTAAAATAGTTTCAGAATCAAAATGCTTTATCCACAAGAGAAAGGATTCCTTCACTGGTCTTTCTTCATAAGAAAGATGTCAAATCAAAGTAATCTTTTTTATATTATAGCATATCAACCAGACAATTTTGGTAGGCTTTATGATTTTAAGATGTGATTAGCTATAACCTTCAAAATAGAAGTATGTAGGAAATATAAATGAAAACAATTTTTTAGCAATTAGGGTTTGTAGTAAAGCTAATTGATATACAGTAATTTATAAAATATCCAAACAAATTCAATTTAATTCAAGAAAATTATTTGGAAAGGAAATTGTTTCAATGAAAAAATTCTTTTTGTCTATAATGTATCAGGAAAGGGTGTTATGTGTGTTTATGAATATGGCAGCATGGTGGACAGATCAGTTTCAGAATAAGGAAAACCTGTGTTCAAGCTTATCTTCAAAACATACTATTCCCAAGTTACATAACTTCTCAATGCCCCTAATAAGTTCCTAAGATTATAAACTACATGATATTTGCTGATAATAATCTATTATTCCAGCTCTCCTTATGCTCCATTTCTCCTATAGTTCTTCTTTCACATTCATCCAGATTTCCATACTAGTCTCCCCCACAAACCCCCAAACTCAAGGACTTTCCTTCTTATCTTTCCTCTTTTGGACACCAGCTCTGTACTCATTTCATCTCTACATCATTTTCTGTTCTTTAATTACTTGACTCCTCTGTCTTTAGCTGCTTTTCTCATGTTAAAGCTCAGTTTTCATTAACTACTTCCCTTCCTTTGTACAGCTACCTTATCTTTAAAAATTCTTCACTATACCCTATCATCTCTTAAACTATCATTTCATATCACCCTTCTCTCAGTCAAACTCCTTTAAAAAGTTGTCTACATTTGTTGCTCTACTTGTCTTCCTCTTACTTGTATGCTCTTTGCAATCTGGCTTCTTACCTTATCACTCAACTGAAACTACTCTCTCCATAATTACCAGTAGTGTCAAATCTGATGATCTTCTCTAAGGCCTAATACCTTTCAATTTGTATTTTATATTTGACTCTGTTGACCACTTTCTCCTCCTGGATCCTCTTTCCTCTTGGTTTTTAGGACACTTCTTTCTCCTGGTTAGTTTCCTATCTGTCTGATTGTTCCTTTATGGTTTCTTTTGCTGGTTCATTATCTATATCATGGCAAATATTTGTCATTGTCTTGGAATGACTTTTCTCCCTCTCTACTCTCTCATTCACCTCATTTGTTTATATGGGTGTGGCTCTCTCTCCAAGACTTCCAGCTCTGTATCTAGCCCCAATCTCTTACCTGATCTTTAGTCTCATACCATCAATTGCTACTGGACTTTTCAAACCTTATGTCATATAGGCATCTTAAACTCCACATGTCCAAAACAGTTCCTTTCCACTCAAACTCATACACTTCCAAATTTTTTCTGTTTCTACAAAAGCATCACCATCTTTCCAGTCTCCTAGATTTGTAACTTCAGCATTATCTTTAATTTCTCACTCTCTGTCATACCACATATCCATCCAAGTAATCAAATCTTAACTTTTCTACCTTCTCAATATTTCTCACATCTTATTCTTTATCTCTACTGACAAAATCATCACCTTTTACATAGATTATTATAAAAGCCTCTTCATTGATCTTTCTGTCTCAAGTCTTTTACCACTCTAGTCCATCCTATGTACTGATGCTCAAATAATTTTCTCAAGTGCATATCTGACCATATGCTCTCCAGTGGTTTCTCATTGCCTCTGGGATAAAATTTAAACTTTTCTGATTAGCTATAAGAGCATTATGCAATCTGGTATAAGCCAATGCTATTCCCCTTCTCATACCTATAAACCAGTCACATTGGCCGCTTTTCTATGTTCCTTTCATGTGACACCATATCTCCCATTTTTATGTCAGCATACTGGTCATCCTCCAAGACTGTTATGTACTTTTCTGTCTCATAGTGTTCCTCTTTTCTATAAGATATAGTTCAGGCACCATCTTTTGCAAAAAATCTTTCCTACTTTTCATAACAGTGCCCTCTCACCCAAACTACTTTGGACTGAAATACCTTGTATATATGAACTTTCTTAATTTGTACTCCTTGTTCTTCCCATAATAATGAAAACTCATTGCAAAGAGGAATTGTTTCATTTTTTATACTTGTATTCCTAGAATCTACCTGGGTTCTAGGTACCTGGCATGTAGTAAAGGTGAACAAGTACTTGGATGATTGACTGATCTGCATTGGTAAACAGGTGCCCTTGGAGCAGGTAATCTTTTGAGGCTTTTCGGTACTGTGGAAGACATTCTTCATTCTGTGGGATCTCCATTTTCATGTTGGTCTTTTGGTCATACCCCCAGGGCAGATGAAGACTTAGCACAGTAGTAGACCTCCACTGATGTCTTAGCCACTACTTGAAGAATAATTGGAGCGAGGTGCTAAACCACTACTCAGACACCACCTTTGTCCTGTATACCAGAAAGGTGTTAGCGGGAACTTCTGCTAGCTCTCTTTCCTTCTTGTCTTGCCTCTTCTGGACACCAGCTCTGTGCTCTGTGCTTACTTGCTCTCTCTCTCTCTCTCTCTCTCTCTCTCTCTCTCTCTCCCCCCCCCCTCTCTCTCTCTGTGTCTTTCTCCCTCTGCCAGATCAGCTTGGTCTGACCATGTGGCTGAACAAGATGGCCCCAGCTCCATGAGGTTGATTTATGGTGATCTAAGCTTCTCTTTTCTCTTTCTTTCTTCTAAGCTTCTTCTCTTTTTTTTCCTTTTCCCATTTTTAACTTGACTACTCCTTTAGCTGTTTTTAATTTTAACTTCTGCTAATCAACCTGTCCTTTAGGTAGCTCACTGTCTTGCTACCTCTCCTCAGGTCTTAACCTGTGACCTGTGAACTCTATGTAGTAACTGGTGAACTTTCTATAATTACATGTGAACTTTGCAGCAACCTTTGAATTAAAGGCTTTCTTAACCTCTTGAGTCAGAGAGCTAGTGAGTTTTAACCCCAAATGACCCCCCCCAAATTGATCTTTAAGCCCCTCTTTCCCTGAGGGCATTTTCTCCTTCACTTGGGATTCTCCACATTGATGAAATCACAGGTGTAAAGATAGAAAGAAACAAAATTAGAGAAGTCATAAATATAATTTTACTGATATATGATTTCATTGATGTAGGGAGCTCATGGAGAGGAACTTCTGTCAGAGCAGATGGTCTCCTCCTCAGCAATTTATGATCATAAAAAGTACCTGAGGCACTAAAAAGTTAAGCAATTTGCTCAAGGTCATTGTGTCTACAAATATTCAAATATAAAAAAAACATAGCCCCTCTACCTTGTGGTACTTTTGTATGCTGCCAATTTCAGTTTTATTTTTTTCATATTATCTAACAGACCCAAATTTTCCATCTATCTGTCTCTTTTGATAAAAGAATATGGATAGAAATATATTTCTATCTTTTTGCCATAAAGATGCTAGAGATCTACTATTCACTTAAGAGTACCCTAAGTATTCATTTATCCCCTTTAGGGATTTATAGGATTAGAGATGCAGCAAAGTTGTCAAGGGGTACTAGAGTCAGTATCCATAATAGGGAGACCTCTTGTGGAAATTCTGGTGAGTCATGGGCTAAAAAAACCTTTCTACAATTCTCCCCAAACTTCCCTTAACATGCCTATTAAGGAATCATAGTATTATAAATTTAGAGATGGAAGAAATTCTAGAAGTCATCTAGTCCTCCAATTCTGCTCCTTTGAGAAATGAAGCAACTGAGACCCAGAGGGATCATGTGACTTGCTAATAAATAACTGGTAGAACTTTTTACTTTCTAATTTCCTGTCTCCACATTCATTGATCTTTCTTTGGAGGGTTTGGAGTCATTTCTGTGATAGTGACAATGTTCCACCAGAACATTCTTTCACAAAAGGAATGATTAGGGGGAAAAATATGAATGTCAACATTTGAGAGACAATAATCTTTGGAAATTGAATGAAAATAAGCCATATCTTCTCTCCCTACAGCTTCCTCAGGTTCAGTAATTATACAGAATATATACCGAATACTCCTAAATTTACACAAAAAAATCCCTGTATCTCTCCAGAGCTCTAACCTCATATAGCCAAATGCTTGTTTTTCATTATCTGAGTGTTCTATAGTAATAGAAAACTCAAAATTTCTAAAAAGTGAACTCAGTGGTCTTTCCCTTGAGGTTTATACCACCTCTTAACTTTCCAAATTACATAATGGACTTTACCTCCTTTCTAGACTCCCAACTAACTACCCCAGAGGTATCCCCAGTTTTTTACTCTCACTACCTCCGTATAATCATTGTCAAATCTTCTTCATTTTACCCCATGACATCTCTTGCATTCACTTCCTTATCTCCATTCATATCATAACCAGCCTGTTTCAGGTTCTCATCATGTCTTTACTGGTCCATGGCTTTCTAATTAGTCTCTCTGAACCTAGTACTTCTCCTCTTCAATCCATTCTCCACTTGACTGCCAAATTGATATTCAGAAAGCAGTGATTCTATGTTACTCACTTGCTCAAGAAACTTCAGGGAATTGTATCCCTATTACCTTTATGTTGAAATATAATCCAATATGATTTTAAAAGTATTTTACAATCTGTTTTCAGCCCACCTTTACATGCTGATAATATATTACTCCTTTTCATGCACTCCTTATTCCAGTAAAATAGGCTAACATTTTAGCACTTTAACTGTACCCAACAATTGTCTGACATGTTTGGAATGTACTTTTTCCTCTTCATCTTTGCTTCTTGTAATACCTAACCCTCTTCAAGGTTTAGCTCAAATTTTATCACCTACCTGAGGTCTTTCCTAATGCTTTCTGCTTTGAATATGAAATTTCTTCATATTTATTCTTGATAATCTTATATTTGTGAGTATGTTCAATAGAATGTCAATTACTTTGAGAGTGGGTATTGCCCCAGTATTCCTTCATGATCTGATTTCAGTCCATCTTTTCATAGTGATAATATATTACTTCTCAAGTATTCTACATTCTGCCTGATTTACTGTTCCCTGTACACAATATTGAATCTCTTTACTCTATGACTTTACATAGGCTGTCCCTATGTCTAGAATTTATTTACTTTTAATCTTAGACCTTTGAAGAGCCCTGCTTTTTTTCAAAATGGCTGCAACATTTTTTCAAAACAGCTACACCATTTATATGAAGTATTTCCTGTTCTTCCAGTTGCTAGTGTTTTCTTTCCCAAATTATCTTTTTATTTTGCATCTTGGGCAGCTAGGTGACAACAGTGAATAGTGTTGGACCTGGAGTCAGGAAGACTCATCTTACTGAGTTCAAATCTGACCTCAGACATTTACCATGTTGTGTGACCCTGGGCAAGTCACTTAACCCTATTTCCCTTGGTTTCCTCATCTTCAAAATGAGCTGGAGGGGGACAAGGAAAACCACTCCAATATTTTTGCTTAAAAAACCCTCAAATGGAGTGATAAAGAGCCAGATATGTCTGAAGAAAAGCAAAATTATTTTTCTATCTATTTTAAAATTTTTATCGGGGATTCTTAACTTTCTTTTTCTAGCCTCTATGACTTGGCAGTCTGGTGATCTCTTTTTCAGAATGTTTTTAAATACATCAAATAAAAATAGAAAAATTACAAAGGAAGTCAATTGTCTTAAATGGGTATAAAATATTTTTAAAATAAATTCATGGACACAAGGTTAATAATTCCTGCACATATATGTATTGTCTCCTCAACACTGAATGCAAATTGAAATGGGATGTTCATTTAAAAACTTTATATATAGGTTATAGTTTACTATTATTGTCTTGAGATGACTAGCATATATATATATATATATATATATATATATATATATATATATAATTTTTTTGAGGGAGTAACAGGTAGAAGCAAAGGGAGAGAAGCAAAAGGAGGAACCATATTTACTTTTCGCATGTCATTATTTTCCAAAGATTTTTTTGCTAATTTATTTTTCAGATGTTGAAGAAAACATTTTTATTTTAAGGACTATTTAGTGATATTTAGGTCATTGGGTAAAGAAATTAAAGGATTATTTTAATTTTTTCAGACCTTATTTTTATTTCAGAATAGGTAATAATTGTATGGAAATGCAGGCTATTCATGCAGATCAGCAACTATCACTTAGAGGAATACCTACCCACAGTCAATCAGCTAGAATTAATTAGAAGTAAGTCTTCCTGATTCCTAGGCAGGATTCTACCCATAAAATTATAGTTTTTTTCAAAAGAACTTAAATGGATTTTTTTTGAATTTTTAAGAACAAATTACTTAAAATGTCAAATGCTGAATAAAACTTTGATATTAGCCCTTAACTGTCTCAAACCAGCATATGAAGACCAAACCTATCCTCCTGGTGGCCATACTTTAATTAATTTATATTTTTCAAAGAATTATACAACATCCTTTGAGCAGTGTGCACAAGTGTAGGGATTATTTAAATTATTTAAATTATCTTGGAAAAAAAACCAAACCTTGTCACTAAGTAGAACATAACTAAAGTCTAGCTTTACTACTGAAGTTAAATTATTGAAATTTTTTTAAAAGTTGGGGAAGAGTAGGGCACGGAATCTTTTCTTTGTATGTCTATTTAATAAAATACTTGTATGTCTTCTTTAGGCCTTTAAATAGCTTCAACCCCCATAATGTTATAATGGAAATAGATAATTCATAAAAGGCATGCACTTTGTCATTAAGTACAACTTTCTATTAAAATCTACATAGGAAAATCAGCCGTTAAATCACAGAAATGTTAGATTGTCAGACTTGCCTGACCATGCTTATATGACAGCGTAGAGAGCATCTGTGCATGTTTCTACTTTACTGCCAATGGATGGGCAAGGAACAGCTAAGGAGCATGCAGGCCAGTCAATAGTCAGGAAGAAGTGAGGATACATTTATAACTTGCTTAGGTAACCTGGGTGAATGTGGTGGCACGTGCCTCTGTCTGGTTAAAAACCACCAGAGCTGCATTCTTGATTGCTCCAGCTTGACTCTACCCCTGTGAGAAGTAAGAATGGTAAGCAGTGAAGTTCATGATATGATATGGCTAAATTTTATACTGGAACAAAAAAGGCATTCAAATATGACTTCAATACATTTTTTTTTAACACATCTCTTACTGAACTCCAAAAAGCAGAGCATATATTCAATCAGTAAAAGTCAAAGGGTATTAAAAAGAATTAATTTAAAAACAAAAGAATAGAGTCAAAATGTTTAAATAAAAAAAAATAAATTGCTACTATTTAAACTATTTAAACAGACTGAAATACCCTGGAGTCTTACCCTAAATCTGTCCTTGGTGGAGAATATGAGATCATCTGATATCCCAACAGAAGATGGTTGCTCTCTAAGAAGATGCTGTGGCTCTTCAATAACTATCCTCCCTTGCTTCCATGATGAGCCTTCCTTATACTGAACTCCACATTGTCTCCCTTAATGTCACATAATGCACATGCATAGCTTGTTATACTACACTTTTCAGTTACTGTTTTCATTTTTTTAAAACAAATTGAAGGTTTGTGTTGAAACATTTCTGATAGCATGTGCTCATATCTTCTTTCTATCACATTTTGATAATTCTTGCAATACTTCAAACTTTTTCAATATTTTTATCTCTGTTATGGTGATCATGATCCATGATCTCTGATGTTACTATTATAATTGTTTTGGGGCACCACAAACTGCATCCATGTAAGATGACCAACTTAATTGATAAATGTTGCGTTCTGACTGATGTATGATTGCCAGTTCCTCTATTTTTCCTCTCCTGGGACCTCCTAATTCCCTGAGGCACAATATTGTAATTAAGTCAACTAATAGCCCTACAATAGCTTCCAAATAGTCAGGTGAAAGGATGAGTCACTTGATTCAGCAAACATCATTGTAGTTTTTTAAAGAAAATTGCCAGTTACTCCAACCTTCAGCAACCCTGATCAATCATCAACCATAAACATACTTCCAAGACCCTCTACCAGCAAAAACCTTATCACTTCCTAAAGGCTCAGATGACAGTTAGCAAAATAGTTTTTTAGATATAGTACTATTGCATACTTAATAGACTATAGTATAGTGTAAACATAACTTTTATACACACTGGGAAAGCATAAAATTTGTGTGATTCACTTATTAAAATATTTGCTCTTTTGCTGTGTTCTGGAAGTAAACTTGCAATATTTCCAAGGTATGTGCCTATAGTAAGATTCTAGTATTGTATGTAAGAATATCATATACAGAATTAAAATAGATCTCAAACACATCCCAATTTGAATTCAAGGGTATTCTTCTAAGTATAACTTTTAGTGAAATTATCCTAAAATGTATTCTTCAATAGTTACGATTTTAATCTAGAAAGTTGGCAACAAGGACCATGATTTAGAAACATATCCTGGCAAAAGATTTTTTTAAAAAAAGTCAGTGGTAAAAACCACTGATGACATTCTTGATCTGAATACATTAAAACATTGCTTCCACAACATTAATCCCTCATTTTACTCTTCCTTACTTTATTTTTTAACATTTTTTTTCTTTTTATCTCTATGGAAAGGGATAGCAACCTACATCTCCTATCCAATATACCCAACAGAATGTTCATATCCTATCAGAGCAGTGGTAGCCAGGTTCTGAAAAAAAAAAAGATTTTCTATATATTTATCTCAGTTTTCCTCTCTTTGCTACTGTGTGAAAGGCAGAAATAAATGAATAAATGAAATAAACAGTTACATAAATATATGCAAATAATGAGTTGCTACTTATCCTGCTTTTTTTTATCAGCTATCTTTAAAAGACTTATTTTTTTTTAAAAAAGGAACAAGTGGAAAGTTTCTTCAAATTTGAGTTTTAACCATATTTCCTGCACATAGTAGGTCCTTAATAAATCACACTGAATTAACAAGCATAGTAATACAGTAGGATGAGTGAAAGAGAGCATTCCTTAAATAAGGTAACAGGTATGTATACACTTTCAATAGAAACCTATTGATACAGTGCATTCCAACTGAAAGATAGCTTCCTGGTTACCTTTAACTAAAAAAAAAATTACATTGAAACAAACATCAGACATAAAGAGATAAATTAAGCTGAGAATAGTCTTCCTTATTTCAAGCTATACCAAATTAGTGGGACTGACTTCCATCAGACTGTAAGCTACTTGAGGGCAGAACTGTCTTTCTTTTTATAAGTTGTATCCCCAGGTTTTAAAGCATATAGTAGATGCTTTATAAATATTGATTGGATTGGATTAGAATACATTTTGGAGCAAAGAAGTCTAACAAAAACTAGGGGTGTAAATTAAAATCATTCTGTCTTTCAAAGGAACCACACCTCAACAATTTCATTAGGTGATAGGCACTTTTTAAAAATGTTTAGTTGTATAAGAACATAAGTCCAATTTAAATAATACCTTGAAAAATGAATATACATAGAATGAAAATGGCCTTTACTTACTAAAGGAGAAAATATATGTTCTGAGGGAAGGGAATAAATATTTCCATTCTAATGATCAAATTCTGTTGACTAATTTTTACATAGCTGAGTAATCACTTTCAAAGACTGATTTTGGACACTGTTGGACATGACAATTGGACAAGTATTAAATGCCAGAAATGAGTTCTAATTCTATAGCAATTTGGTCAACAATGACCAAATGAAAGGCCTTTACTTTTTTTTTAATGCCATGGGACTCATTTGGCATAATGTTTTTAAATTCATAAAGTATATTACATAGGATTATAAAAATTATAATGAAATATAATTATTGAAATATTTTTTAAACGTTCACAGATCCAAGGATGAAAATATTTATTTTAGATGATTCATCCATTTAAAAGTGGTATTCTTCATATCAGCTATTTTTCTAGATTATAATATATTATTACATTTTTATAAATTATCTCAGCACTATTGGCAAAATGGTAGCTTTAACCTTTTATCTGATCCTTGCATTTTATAGAAGCACTTAAACTAAATAAGTTTTTCTTTCTTTCTTTCTTTCTTTCTTTCTTTCTTTCTTTCTTTCTTTCTTTCTTTCATTAAATGACGATATCCCAACCCTGATTACCTCATAAATCATAATGTTGTCATAAAAACCAAAAGCTCCTATTTTAACAACTAATTTTGTTTATAAATGAGATGTCTGGATTGATGCTTTAAAATATTGTCATTATAATAGACAAAGCTAAGAGTCATTTCTTGTCAGTAGTTTTCATTTTATCATCAAGGAATGTTTAGGCTAGCAAAGACATTATGGGGATTTTATGTGTGTGTGTATGTATGTATGTATGTATGTGGTATGTGTGTGTCCCACATTCTTTACACTAAAAAAACAGATTTTTGTCTTTTTTTTATTGTCTATGTGGTTCTCAAAAGAACCTGAGATTTAATTTGGTTCTATGGGCCCCCAATTTTTTGAAACAAGCACAATATTACATATTCTATTTTACTTGCATTAAATAGTATAGTGATTACTCAGGGAGCATCAAAGAACATAGAAGTAGACCATTATTGCTAAGCAAGAAATGAAATTAAAAAAATCAAAAGTAACCTTGAACCAGCTAGGTTTATTAGTTGCATTTTTGTGCACTTTTCTGTGCCTTTAAATTTGACAGTCATTCCTTTTTATCTCTAAATTTCAATTTATCTTTAAGGTTTCCTGTTCTTCTTTCTGGTCTTTCCCTTTACTCAATAGGAAACTGCCTTGATCTGTAAATTAACACTTATGTGCCTTAAGACTTCCAACTAAAAAGGATCCTTTTGTGAAACAAAAAAACACTTTTTACAATGCAAAGAATCAAATTCCTTATTTCTGTTTTTGCAAGGCTGAATTCCCACTGTTGTCAGACTTCCTTAAAACAGGAAATACCCACTTAGGATCCTAAGTTTTCTAGGGAAAAAAAATCCACTTCCCCAATTACCCTTGTTGATAAAATATAAAACAAAATTTTAAGTGTCAAAGTCAAGTTCCAAATGTGACTTTAGCCAAGGCTGACAATTTTAAATCATAAGATTGGCTATCTCAGTGTGATGTTCAGTGAATTCACATTGGAATCAAATGCAATTACATTTATGAATGATTTCTGAAGAATCAAGGATGTAACATCCCTAGAGATCCAACCACTCCACCAAAGGATTCTCCATCACATCTAAAGACACTTAAGATACATAGACTAATGGTACTCCTATGGGAAGCATTCCTATTTTAGTACTATTCCAACCAAAGTATATCAATTGAAACCTTCTCAAAACATTCTGCTAACTACAAGATAGAACATATAAGAAGGAAAATTTGACATTATTTCATTGAATCATAAAATATATAAAATCATGATTACTTGAAAGAAATAACAAATTACTAAGATTTTTGATACTAGAGTAAAATTTACATATCAATCATTAGTCTTACACAGTTGAGAAAATTTCTTTTTTCCTTAACAAGAAAACAAGAAACAGATTTATTATTGTCCAATAACATAAAAAAAACAAATTATACCAAAGCATTTTCCTATTTCAAAAAGTCCTACCTCTTTACTTTCCTCTAGATCTGATTCACTGCTGAATTCTTCTGTATTCAAATTTTCAAAGTCAGACTCTCCAACAGCAATTGGTACTGTTACAGTGAGGCTGGGGTTATTTATGAATGACATGTAGTCACTTTCATCAATAACATATTTTTCAACACTGCTGCCTATTCCACTGGTTGTTCCATTTCCATCTTTAAGATAATTTAGATCTTTAGTTATTTCTACTGTGGTATGGTTAGAAATACAGCTGTCTTTCTTATTGTTTAGATCCTCAAGTGGTTTGATTTCATCCAAAGCTTTCTGTTTTCTAACAAAGGCTTTCTGGATAAATTCACGTAATTTTCTTTTCACATAATCTATTCCCTTCTGCATCCTTCCCACAGCAATCTGGAGATTATTCATTTCATTATCATCATCTGTGGCAGCAAGGTTGTCTGAACTAAAGGAGCTCAGCAACAAGGCCAGAAACAGGTTCAGTACCTAAAATTTAATAAGAAAACAGATATCAGAAGGGTAAGTTATTTCCAATACATTTAAATATGAAACTTGTAACACAATAATTGTGTTAATACCTATTTCCTGTAACCCATGTTAGACATGCTTGCTAAAATGAATGTATTAGTGTCTAATTTTAATATTATATGTTTATCAGGACAATGAATTCAGAGGCTAATTGCCCTAGGAAATTGAATTTCTCTTACCAATTTGACATGTAAACATAAGGATGGAGAAGTGGATTTCATTTTTAGTGAATTTACATATTTAATATCATGTGACCAGTCTCTTCCTTTTCTAATTCATGCTATGTGTCATTGCTAATCAGTTCTCTAAAATACTGTCCTTATAAAGTCATTTCACTGATCAAAAAACTTCAGTAACTTCCCATTATGCAAATGAACCTGCATTCTCATCAATTTCAGGTTCCTTCCAACTCATTCATAATTTTCCTTCTTACATGAATTATCCTTATCTTCCTATAAGTTTTACACAAAGATTCCATCCAAAGTATCAGAGGCTTTTCTTGCCTTTTATTGATATCCTAAGAATAACTGAAACATACCTGCTCTGACTGTGTAACTAGCTCATCTATTTTGACCAAATATTTTCCTAATGAAATTTTGAAATTCCTATTTTGTTATATATTGTAGCCTGTTTATAACCACATTCCTTATAGGAAAAAAGAAACGTTTAGACTTAAGAGATCTCCTGCTCAAGCTTGTCACAATTTAGTCCTTCAGTAAACTCACCCAAGGGCAGCTAGGTGGTGCAGTGGATAGAGCATTGACCCTGGAATCAGGAGGACCTAAGTTCAAATATGGCCTCAGACACTTAATAATTACCTGTGTGACCTTGGGCAAGTCACTTAACCCCATTACCTTGCAAAAAAAGAAAAAGCTCATTTAATCCTCAATCTACCTTTCCTGACTTATCTCCTACAATTTTCCAAACAATTTTTTCTGTGTATTTTACATATTTAGAATGATTTGTCAAATTAATAATAGATGAAATACAGAGTTAAAATTAATCTAAATTTTTCTTCTGAATTTGATATATTTCACTTCAAGCAAAATATTTTGGATTTTTAAAAATTATTTTTTTCAATTAACAAAATTAATTTTTTCCTTCCCTCTCATTATTGAAAAAAGAAAAAATAAAAACATTGTAATAAATATGCATAGTAAAAAAAGCAAAACATACCTCCCCCAAACCAAATATATTGGGCAATTGTCCAAAAAAAATACATGACTCATTCTGCTCTCTGAGTCTATCATTTCTCTGTCACTGCATTGATAAAACTTCTTAAGTTTTTCAAAGAATGTTTTTAGTGTTGTTATTACTGTCTAAACTGTTCTCCTTATTTTGTTCATTTCATTCTGGAACAGTTCAAACAAGTCTCTCCAGGTTTCAAAGAAACTGGGATACTATATCTTTGTTATATTTGTATCCCACCTCTTCCAATTTAGCATAAATTTTCAGTAAATATTTGTTGAATGAATGAATTTATTTCTCAATTTACAAAAGACTTTTATTTGAAAACAAGTTTCTAAGAACCAAATGACTTGTATGCTTTTAAAACTGTGACTTCTCAAGAAGTGGGGAATGAGGAAATGAACTGAGTAATGGAACTCAAAATTTTAAAAAATTAATGTCAAAAAAATTTTACATATAATTGGAAAAACTAAAATGTTTATTAAAAAAGTATGAAGACTATTTTTTGACCCTACATTAAAACTTTTGTACTGAGATAGCAATATTTGAAACATTTTTAACACATATGCTTGTGACCATTTAACAGCACAGAATCTACAATGTATTTCCTAATTTCAAAGGGAGGAGGAAATTCAGGAACTATTGGCTCAAATGATATTTCTGGATTTTCTGTGGATTTTAATTATCTAAGCTATTTCTGTCCTCTTATCTTGAATAATTGAGCAATGACTATGGTATTTTCCACTGTAAAGTAAAACCAACCTTTTAAAATATTTATTTTCCTTCCTAAAAGGGTAGTTGAGTCATGCATCTTTCTTAATAGAGTACATCTTCTGAAGTTTTAAAAACAATGAGGAAAATACATTGACTACATACCACCAAGTTTCCAATCACCATGACCATCATAAAGACAGTAAGGCACATGGTTTGGCCTGCTACCTCCATACAGTCCCACATGGTCTCTATCCATTCTCCACACAGCACCCGAAACACAATTAGGAAGGAATGGAAGAAGTCATGCATGTGCCAGCGAGGAAGTTCACAATCATTGGAGATCTTGCAGACACATTCTTTGTAGCTCTTGCCAAAGAGCTGCATACCAACCACAGCAAATATGAAGACAATGATGGCCAACACCAAGGTCAAATTACCCAGAGCTCCCACTGAGTTACCAATGATCTTTATCAACATGTTCAGTGTGGGCCAAGATTTTGCCAACTTGAAGACTCGAAGCTAAAAACAAGCATCAAAAAAAGTTGTTACTATGACTATCTAAAGAAGTTCTGTTTCTCACTTACATCTACATTTTTTAGGGGATGGATTATTGGCATGCTTTCCCATTAGTGGCTAATGAGCATATTATCTCTGTTCCTTACTTGTCTCTTGTGATTTTGTTCCATGTACTGAAAAGAAACAAATTGCTGTAGACAACTTTTAGATCTACATTGAGGAAAGAAATGGGTTTGAATTCTGCCTCTCACACTTAATAGTTTTGAGACAATGTGAAAGTCATTTAGTCTTTCTCAGTCTCAGTTTCCTCTTCTGTGAAATGCAGATAGTAGAACTTACCTCACAGTCTTATAAGGATTAATTGAATGTACATGAAACACTTCACAGATCTTAATATAACATTAAATATATATGCTTATATATACTTATATATGTGTGTATTCATATATGTGTATCGCAGCTTATTTCTGTAGCAATTATGCATATCAATAATGCGATACACTTCCATTTTAGAAGAACTCTATAATGAGTATATTTCTTTGGTGACAGAACAGTGTTGCTATATAATAAGGTAAGGATTCCAGTAGCTTGCCAGTCCTCCTTGCTTTTTTATCTCCTTTCAGTAATATCATCTTCCTCCTAAATAGCTCTCTTCTTCCCTATTTCATGAGGCAGTGTGCTTTCTATTTTTTGGAACCTCTGCTGTAATTCTAAGAAAATACTTTTCATACTCAGTCTTTTTTTTCCCCTCATACTCTTTCCATTGTCTTGAGCTCTCATAAACTCTGCACTTCAGAAGACACTGCCTCTCTTACCACCATCTTAAAAGCAGGTTTATCCTCTCATATCCTGACATATTGGACCAGGAAGAAAAATAGGAAGAATCATGCTGCTTGTTCCTCATTGACATTTTCAAATACTAATTCTACCAATATAATTCAGCAACTTCTCCACTGAAGCTTCCCATTTCTATTTATAATACCCAGTCCAGATCCTTATTGCAATATATTTGCCTCCTTTCTCAAAGATTTAAATACCTGGCTCAGTCTTTTTCCCCACACTGCCTCCTCTGCCTTCATACCTGGGAATTTCAATAGTCTGGCCTGTCAGTTATTCAACACTCCATGACCTGTGTTTCAATTCCATCTCATCTACTCATAAAAATTATCACAGCTTAGATCTCATTCTCACCCATAACAACGTCATCCCTATGATCATGAATTCTAATGGTCATTTTTATGATTATAAATTTTCTGATTTTGCCTCTTCCCCACTGCCTCATTCTTCCTAAACTCTTCTTTTGTTCTCATTGCAATCTAATTTTCTCTATCCCTTTCTATTCTACCAAAGTACCCCCTTGCTTTCTTTTCTTTACAGTCTCAATCCATTATTTAACCCATTTGCATCTGTTCTTTGACCTTGCATCCATCACTTGCTCTAATGACCCTCCTACCTTCCCAATTCCCAGTCCTGAGTTTCCCCACATCTCTCTTCTGCTTCTCATCCATTACTGCTTAATGTCATCAAAGGAAGATATATAACAATGTTAAATGGATTTATGACAAATTCATACTTTTAAAGTCAAGTGACCCTTTGCTACCATACTGGAATGCTTTTGTTTTCCATGATACTCTAATATAGGCAACAGCTGTTCCAGTTTCCTTTTCTTCTTGAGTTTTCAATAATATCCTCCTTCCCTTCAACAGAATACTTTCCCTCACACTTTACCAAGAAAATCAAGGGTCTCCAACACTCCCATTTCTATATTACTCAGCACTTCAGACATTCTCTACATTGGCCCATTCTCTCTTCCTCTCAAAACATCTCTGAAGAAGTGGCTCTTGGTGCCTTTGATCTCATGTCCTCTTTCAACTTTGGGAGCTTGCTTCTTCCATTTTTCCCTCTCACCCTTCCATCTTTAATATTAACTTATTTACTAGAACCAGCAAATATGGCCAGGTCTCTTCCCTACTTAAAAACAAAAACAAAAGAAAATTTCTTCGCTTGACTGCCATTTCTGAAGGTATTGTTCCCTATCCTACATTTTACATCACATTCTGGCAAAGTTAATTATTTCTACTCATGGCCCCTTCTTTCCTGCCACTCAATCACTTTTCTTTCTTTTTTTTTTCTTTAATTCACTTTTTAAAATTTATTTATACATTACTAAAAATAGTCTTGTTGTAAGAGTAAACATAATCCCTCCTCCCCACCCATGAAAATAAAAAAATCTCATGAGAAACAAAGTGAAAGAAAGAAAAAATGTGCTTCATTCTGTGTTCCAATACCATCAGCTCTGTCTTGTTGCTGGATTACATTCTTTATCATAAGTTCATCAGAGAAGTTACTTCCATGGTTGATGTTGCTGATTGTAATTCCCTCCATCCATTTCTCCTCACCACCATTTATTATATTGTTTCTCTCCTTTCACTCTGGCCCTCTTCAAATGTGTGCTGTGGGGCAGCCAAGTGGCACAGCAGACAAAGTTCCAGCCCTGGGGCCAAGAGGCCCCAAGTCTACATTCCCCCACCCCAGACACCCAGCAACCACATAATCCCATGGTCCCAGACAGTCCATCCAATCCCACCACCTTGCAAAAAGTGAAAAAAAACAAAATGTGTTATATCTGACTATCCTCCCCCATGATCTACCCTCTCCTCTATCTATTTCCTACATTCTCCCCTTCCCCCGTCTCCTTTCTCCCATCCCCTTTCTCTCCTTTTTCTTCTAGATTTCTATGTCCTATTAAATATATATATATATATATATATATATATATATATATATATATATATAGTTTCCTTTCTGAGGCATTTCTGATGATAATGAAGGCTCCCCTTCCCCCTCCCCTTGCCCCCTTCCATACCATTGCAAAAGCTATTTCTTGACTCTTTTAAATGAGAGATTTTGGTCTATTCTACCTCTCCTTTCCTTTCTCCCAGTACATTTCCTTTTCACGCACTGACCTCATTTTAAAAATATATTATACCTTCAAATTCAGCTCCCTCCTGTGCCTTGTCTATATATGCACCTTCTAACTCCTCTAATAAATGAGAAGATTCATATGAGCATTATCTGTATTATCTTCCCAAGCAGGAATACACACAGTTCAACATCATTAAATACCTCATAATTTGCCCTTCTCATCCACCTTCTCTATGCTTCACCTGAGTCCTGTACTTGAAGATCAAACTTTCTGTTCAACTCTGGCCATTTTGACAGGAACATTTGAAAATTCCCCTTTTTATTGGAAGTCCATCTTTTCCCTTGGAAGAGAATGTTCAGATTTGCTGGGAAGTTGATTCTTGGTTGCATTCCAAGCTCTTTTGCCTTCCAGAATATTATATTCCAAGTCCTTTGAACCCTTAATGTGGATGCTGCTAAATCCTGACTGTAGCACCACAATATTTGGATTGTTTTATTCTGGCTGCTTGTAGTATTTTCCTCTTTGACTTGGGAGTTCTGGAACTTGGCTATAATATTCCTGGGGGGGGGGTTTGTATCTCTTTTAGTAGGAGATTGGAGGATTCTTTCAATTTCTACTTTTCCCTCTGCTTCTAGTATATCAGGACAATTTTCCTGTAGAAATTCATTAAAAATGAAGTCAAGGTTCTTTTCCTGATCATGACTTTCAGGTAACCCAATAATTTTTAAATTGTTTCTTCTCAATCTGTTTTTCCAGATCCATTGTTTATTCAGTAAGACATTTCACTTTTTCTTCTAGTTTTTCATTCTTTTGATATTGTTTTATTGTGTCTTGATTCCTTGCAAAGCCATTGGCTTCCTGTAGCTCCATTCTACATTTGAAGGATTTGTTTTTTTCCATCTAGGCAATTCTGCTTTTTAAGGCATTTTTCTCCTCATTAACTTTTTGAATTGTTTTTTTTTCCATTTGACCTAAACTAATTTTTAGTATGATATTTTCTTCAGCATTTTTTTTGGATTTCCTTGACTAAGTGTTGACTTGGTTTTCATGTTTTTCCTACTTCAGTCTCATTTCTCTTCCCAATTTTTCTTCTATCTCCCTTACTTGATTTTCAAAATCTTTTTTGAGCTTTGAAATAGCCTAAGACCAACTTCTATATTTCTTGGAGGATTTAGATGCAGAAGCTGAAACTTTCTCATCTTCTGATTGTGTATTTTGATCCTCCATGGGGCCAAAGTAATTGTCTATGGTTAAGTTCCTTTTTTTCCTGTGCCTGGTTTGGGGTGCTTCCTGAGCTTTTGAGTATTATTGGAACACCTGAAAGGACCTCAGTATGTGAGGCTCTGACTGCTCACCTGCTTGTGCTCTAGTCTGTGGATGGTAAAGGGGGCCCCCCAGACTGTGACCACGGTCTAAATATAGACAAAGCACAAGAGTCTTGGACAGAACAGTTTTCTGACTTGGACAGACTTCGACAGTCTTCCTCCACCCTCAGATCTTTCTTGGGCTGAGTGCTCTGGGAGCAGCTGCTGGACGGCTCACTGCCAGGAGGCTCTGTGCACCTGCTTCTGTTTCCTGGGATCTGGGTTGTGCTGAGGGCCATAGCTGTACTGGTGGCTGGGGCTGCACTGAGGGCCAGGCTGGTTGCCACTCACTCTGGCAGAGGTTTGTTCTGTGGGCTTTGTCTCTCGAAAAGTTAGTTAGAGCCATAATTTTAAAGTTTTTGGAATATTATTGAGAGAATACCTAGGAAATGCTGTTCTCATGTGGCCATCTTGGCTCTACCCCTCACTCAATCACTTTTCAACCACTGGACAACTATGTTTCTGATCCCCCCCCTCCCACTTTACTGAAATGGCTCTCTGCTAAGTTACTGAGCTCTTAACTAGAATATTATAGCCTTCTCGTTCCTCTCTTTTCTATACCATCAACTATCATTGATTTCTTTGTGTTTCTTTTTCTTAACTCCATGTTTCTGACAAGGGCCTATTGATTCTCCTCCTCGATGCCTGTTCTTCTCAGGCTCATTTGCTGCATCATTATTCATTCCTGGATTTATATCTATTTCCTGTTCTTTCAAGTGTGAACATACTTCTCGCTCCTGTCTTCTCTTTCCATACTCTCTCCCTTGGTGATCTTATCTGCTTCTATGATTGCATTTTTATGAAGATGATTCTCAAACCTCTATTTTTAATAATAATCTGACTCAGAAATCTTCAATTCTATTTCTCCAACTTCCTACTAGACATCTCCATGTAGCTATCCATTTGGCAACTCAAACTCAAATATGACTAAAACATTATCTTTCCATCTAGTAATTTCTTCTCCCAGCTTCCCTCTTCAAATAACCAAAGTTTACCACCTTTGAATTATTCTTGATTCTTCTCTTTCTTACTTATTATATATCCAATCAACTATTAAATTTTGCAGATTGTACCTAAACAATATCTTTCACATCTAATTATTCTTCCCTGATTCATGTTCCCATCATTTCAGGTGGTCTGATAACCAATACATAACTCATGATCTATTCTCTCAAACTCATACTTTTTCTAAATTTCCTTTTTCATGCCAAAGGTACCATCATTCTTCCATTCACCCAGATTCACAGTTGGATGTCATCTTCAATGTAAAACCTCTCCCTTATCCTATCACATCTTATTTTCTACTTCCACAGCATCTCTTGTACAAAACCCCTTATCTCTACCAATGCCACATCCTAGCCTAGGCCATTATCATGTGGAATATTTCAAGTTCCTCCTAATTTACCTCCTTGCTACAAGCATCTCTCTACTCCAATCCATCTTCCACACAGACAACAAGGTAACTTCCCAAAAATGCTGATTTGACTAAATCAGTCCCCCCCGCCCTTTTCTGCCTCAGTAAACTAAAGTTGTTCCCTATTATCACTAGGATCAAATAAAAAGTTCTCTGTTTGGCATTTAAAGTTCTTAAAAGTTCAACCATATTCTATTTTTCCTGCACAAAAGCCAAAAGAGGAGCTGATGAATTTAGAATTGATAAAGGAATTCCAGCACAATTTGGAAATGTTTGTTTATCCAGATTGCTTTATTGGCAAGTTCAAAGTCTTGTGTATAAATATAAATTATAAATATATAAATATATAAAGATTAAAGTCTGCTTATTACATCTTCCCGAAATCTCAAAATAAATACTAAAATGTATATGACAGAATGTAAAATATAAATACCTGACTTTTTTAAACCTTTAAAAAATGTCAGATATACTTTATTTTAATAACTGGCTATATTTTCCAGAGGTTTCATTTTATTAAGAGATACATGTATACATATCTCTATTTTTTGGATCTGTCTTTAATAACTAAATCAACTATCAGAATTATGAAAATTGCTATCTATCTACCATTAAGTTACAGATCTAACTGTATTATCTCTTTCAGGACTCTACAGAATCATTTACAATTAAGTAAGCAATAATTTTTTACTTTTATAAATGTCAGGAGGATCAATTTAATGTTGAATTATATATGTGATTCACAGGAATCAAGTATCTATCTAAATACTTAAGTTATTACTGGAGAATAATTTACATGCTAAAACACTTAATTAAATATGCAATTTACTAGTATCCTCCTACTACTAACCATTCCCTACTTTATTGTGGTAAAGTCTTAAAATCAAATCATTTGATTATCTAATCATAGAAGATAGGCATGAATCTTTTATAGATTGAGCCAGAATTCCTTTATAACATTTCAATTCCTCATCTCCCCTTCTGGTTTCAGGCTCTCCTCCCAGTTCATTTTCAAATAAGAGTAAACATATCTAGGGAAAAAAAATAGAAATTTTCATTTTGACAGAAGAGAGGGAAATTTAATAGACCTTGCCACCATAATGTGAAAGCAATTGTCTAGAAGATAAAATATGTGCAAGAAATGATATTTATCTTGTAGATTCAATAAAATTCAAAAAAGAAAAATTTGACCAAATGCTACCCAACATAAAAATCACAGACATCTCAAGAGAACTTTAAGTATGTAATTAACTGAATGATCTTTATCCTCCCTGCCCCCCCCAATATTAATAGGTCCACAAACTTAAGCCATGCTGTTAAAACTTCAAAAGAAAAAATAATTTTATAAAATAAAAAAAAATCCCAGAGAAGGTCAAGTACTACCCTGAGAATTCTTAGCTATCTAACTAGAAAATAAAGCTAAGGGTAGTGATTATTAATGAAGTTGAATTTTCAATCTTATGGTAGGCATTTACTATTCTATATAGAACATCATTGCTTAAAATAAATACTCATTAAATTAATAATTAAATATCTAAACACAAAAAAGATAACATTATTATTTTTCTTTGTCATCATTAGATATGGGCAATTCACTTACCAGTCTGAATGACCGGAGTACAGAAAGTCCTTCCACATTTGCCAGACCAAGCTCCATTAAACTAAGGCTGACAATGAAACCATCAAAAATATTCCAACCTTCTTGGAAATAATAATATGGATCCATAGCAATTATCTTGAGAAACATTTCTGCTGTGAAGATTCCAGTGAAAACCTAAGAGAAAAATGTAGATTACTACATTAAAATCACTGAAAACCTTTTAAAATTACAAAATGCTCTAAAATTACAGTAGACATATAAGTATATATTTTTACAAGAATTTGAAAATCTATTAGTAATCTTAATAATTCAAAATTCATTAAATGGAAAGTGAGATAAGCAGAGTAGTTTAGTAAATAAAGTGCTGGCTTCTAGGAATTTGGAAAACCTTCATTCAAGACCTATATTTGATATATTGTCTGTGTGACCAAATCATCTGACTTTGCAGGACCTTAGGAAACTTTCTATGACTATAAGTTGAAAAAAAAGGCACTGATTTACATTGGTAGAGCATTTCCCTTCACCAGTATTCCTTCCTCCTAGGCATCCCCCTAGAGTCAGTGATGAAATTTCAGGTCTGATTACAGGTCTGATAGAAAAAAAGGCAAAATTTAAAAATATATACCATTAACTAATGGTGATATTTTTTACATGGTATTCATTTTGAATTTATTTGAATGCATTTATTTTGTATTAACATAAATTTATTCATATACATGTATGCATATATAGTATATTCACAAACATTTTCTTCCCTCCCAAAAAGGATGTAAACTTTTTTTTTAATTAAAGCTGCTTTACTCTTATCTTTGTATCTATATCTGGTACTGAGGAGATACTTAAAAGCACTTGTTAATTGATTGATTGATTAATAGAAAGATTAGCATTTTCTTGTCAAAGAGGAGGAAAATAATTCATAGATATTCTTAGAGCTTAAGAAAAAAAAAGCAGATCCAATACTGGACTGGAGCTTGTTGATGTTTTCCTTTGGATTTATTGATCATTACTTTCCTAATGGTATCATTTTGTCCTTTAATTAAGGGCTCAGGGGCGGCTAGATGGCGTAGTGGATAAAGCACTGGCCTTGGAGTCAGGAGTACCTGGGTTCAAATCTGGTCTCAGACACTTAGTAATTACCTAGCTGTGTGGCCTTGGGCAAGCCACTTAACCCCATTTGCCTTGCAAAAAAAACCCCCTAAAAAATATAATTAAGGGCTCAACCAAATTTGCCCCTTTTTTTTGCTGTTCTTCACACATGATATTCATTACTTATCTCTTTGTCTTTGGACAGTCTATTTAGAATACACTCCCTTCTCACCTCTTCCTCCAAAGCACAGCTAGTAGGTAGAGCTCTGGTCCTGGAGTCAGAAAGATCTGAGTTCAAATCCAACCTTATATATTTCTAGTTTTGTGATCTTGGGCTAGTCATTTAAATTCTATTTCATTAACTGTAAAATGGGAATAATAATACCACCCATCTCTTGGGGAGTTTATGAGTATCAAACTGGATACTATATATGCTTAATATTTAGGTGACTAGAAGTCTTTGTTCCATCCAGGTTGATGGAATATACCTTGACAAATGCTACTAACTCTTATAGAAAGGGCTCCTATACTCCATAGAACATTACCATGGTTTTCCTCCTGTGATGTAGATCCATCTTGTTTTACTGATATCCATGTCCTTCCACAAATGGTCCTGTCAAAGTATTCAAGATGTTCCTCATATTTTCTTGACATTATGAAGAGTAATGGAGCAATGAGTTATTCTTCAGTTTTATATATATATATATATATAACTACAAAAGTATAAGCTGCAGAGATGGTTCATCCAACTATATAAATGAATATTGAATAGCTTTTCCTTCATTATTCCTTTATAGATTGTTAAGTCAAGCTCTTTTTTGAGTGCTTATGAATCTTACTTAGGAGGCATTCCATTGTTCCAAATGCTATCAACACAATACTATCTAACAAGAAGAACAACAGGGGGACCTCAGTCTCAATAGGGATTTTCTCTGTAATCAAGATTCTGGCCTGGTATATATTTTTAAGCACATATCTACCTATTTTATGTTTGATATAAGTAGAGAACCTATCAAAGTAGATTATCTTTTTATTGGTTCTTTTAAAAGAGTCTTGTTTATTTTTGGCATATGTATGAGAAACACTTTAAAGGAGAGTCTTTAAAGTAGCTATAGCTCTACTGAATCAAATGATAGTCATAGTAAAGTCAATGAAATATTATATTTTCTATATCCTTTGATCAATATGCTCTGGTAAAGCAGTCTATTATCAGATATCACTATCAAAGCCTATTCCCTGCTAATAACTTCATTACAGATGCCATCAATAGCTTAATTTCAAGTATTTTATATAGAACAAAAGGGAGGCACATGGATAGGTAGCTGTTAATGCTCTCTTGGTCACCTTTTGGAGGCAGTAATAAGTCATTAAATTTTTTCCCCCTCCCATATCCTTCTTCAGTTATTTATAGATTAGATCCAAAAATATCCCCACAGCTATGTGACCTCCAACACAGTTCTCTGGGTCACCCTGGTCTAATATAGTTGCTTTTCTCATCCTTACTTTCAGTATCCTTTTTACCTCCCCTATGAGCAAATCCAGGACTTGGATGTTAGAGTCCAAGAATGGTAATCCTACTGTTGTGGATACATAAAAGAGTTAGTTGTAAGAATCTTGACACATATTTTCCCATCTTCAGTTTGGTTGCTGTCTTCTTTCCAGTTTCATCCTCAAATACCCATGGAATGATTTTGCTTAATTGGGTCATTCATCAGACTCTCTTAAACTTAAACTGCTTCTCTCTGTTTTATGAGATTGTTCTCATACATTTCTACCATCATGCTCTATAAGATTTTAAGAAGTCAAGTTTATAGTCTTAGAGTTGCTCTTGGTTGCCATATCTCTTTGCTTGACTAGCAAATCAAGTATTTGGTAACAAGGGTGGTTTTCAGGCTATTTTGGCTTCTGAGTTGTAGCAATTAACAAGGCTAAAATTTTTCTATAAAATTCTTAAAGTTTGCATTAATTACCTTGTCTCTATTTACTTCATTTTTTTGTTTAAATTGGTCAGGTTGGAGTATTTAACTGCATATATCTTTTCTCCTTGTTTTTATTTTTTCTTCTACTTTCTTATTCATTTTTATCTTTTTTTATTAGTAATCTGAATTTGCATCCAATTCAGTAATAACTCACACCTCCATTATTTCTCATCTGTTAAAATATAACCAATTTGATTTTTTGATATTTGCATTGTTCAAAACTTCTCAAATTTTTTGAAGAGACTATAATATTTAGGCAGGGTTTTTTTATATATATTATATAAGCCTTTGGCTTTTATTATACTTTATTCCTCACCCATATTTTCCAACATAATTTGCCCCATTATTATGTATATACTGACACCAGGAAAGAAAATATATTGATTCATTTTGAAAAGCATTCCTAAAGAATTTTTCTACCTTTCCATGTTCTACAACAGGTATTGGTACATAGGTTATAGTTATTTTCATAGAGTTTATTTGGTTTTTGCAAATACTTATCAATTATATTGTAATATGGGATGGACAAATATCCCACAAAATGGTATTTCTTTGGATACATGATAACACCAATTCCTGCATTTACCTCTCCTAGGAGAATTTGTCAGTCACTCTTCTATTAAGTTTCAGCTTTCTTTTGTTTCTGGTTTTCTTTTAGAGCAAGAATATTGAGATTAATATGATTCATTTTTTAATTTCATATATTTTTTTAGGTTTTTGCAAGGCAAATGGGGTTAAATGGCTTGCCCAAAGCCACACAGCTAGGTAATTATTAAGTATCTGAGGCCTGATTTGAACTCAGGTACTCCTGACTCCAGGGCTGGTGCTCTATTCACTGCACCACCTAGCCACCCCTGATTCATTTCTTCTAACAGAATGCCCATTCATTGGTCACTGAACAAGGTTCTTATATTTAGTACACTAAGAATTAAGTTAATCATTAAAGGCAGGCTAACAACTTTGTTTCTTATCACCCTTACTCCCGTTTCCGCTTCTCTGCCATTGTTACTGCAATAGAAGAGGAGTACACTATTAAGGGCTCTTAAATTTTTCTATTTCAAGGGTTACATGGTCAAAGAATTCATCTTCAAGTGACCGGTCTAATAATGATGATGAATGTGTCCATATTCTGTTGCCAATGACATATGCTGAGCCCCTCCAACATAATTAAACTTCCAGTTATTCATTTCACAGGTATAGCCTTCAAGAACTGAAGGTTCCCTTTAAACTACAGTGAAACATTGGAGTAGGACTCTGTAGAAGTAGGGAATCTCAATGAAGAAGAATCTCTTGCACATAAAGAGATTGAGACTGGGCACAGGTAACCTTCATGTGCTAAAAAAAAAGAAATCCAATGAATCCATAATTCTTCAAAAAGTGAGAAGTTCTGTAAAGTGTAATGTCTTTAAACTAGTGATGGTTAAAATAGTTGGGTTAGACATAGTATCTGCTGGTTTGATTTCTTCCCAAATAATCAGGAAATTTGCTGAAAATTCTGAACTCTATAGTATAGGAAGGAAGTAATATGTAGGTGCCTCAACTTTCATCACCCTAAATGCTCTTTCAAAGACATTTTCTTTTATGTGTTGAAATCTATAACAAGATTTCACTTCTGCTACCCAATTATTCAGTCTTTATAAATCTCTTAATTCGGTGAAAAAAAGTGAGGATTGTTACAGACTATGAGTATCCAAGGGAAAGAACATGGAGAGCCCTACTTTAACTCTATTGCAATTTAATTAGGGTTAGCTAGAATACCCTTAGCAAATAAAATCAGCAAGCTGCTGATTTGTCCTAAAGGCAGTCTAAATTCAGTTAAGCACAATGGGGATAAAAGGGCAAAGATAATGGAGCAAACAAATGGAGGAAGCAAATCTTCAAATTTTTCTTTGTAGTATTTGCCAGAGGAGTCATAGGAATGCAGCTGGTGTAATGATCTGGGGCTTGCTTCTCTACTCCAATAGCTTATTAAACCTTCAAGTTGGACTCAGACTTAGAAAGTCAGTCCTGTCCTGGACTCTGAAATCTCCTTTTTTCCAGATAGGAGAATATAAACAGTTTTATCAGTAGCTCATTGGTTTAGGACTTGCTACTGAATTTTAAGCTTTAGTTTTCTAATAACTGAGTTTCTCCCTTAGACCTCAATTCCCCTTTGTCTAAGTCCCCACTTTGTCTGCTCAGCACCTCTGTGACCGAATTTCTGCATTTTCAGTTATAGATGTTCAGTTTTCATCAATCATAGGAAATCAAAAGACTTTGAAGAAGGATCTTTAGATATAATCTAGATGAACTACCTCATTTTAAAGAACTAGGAAACTGAAACCCAGAAATGGAAGTTGTCAAAGTCACAGCACTAGTTAGTAGCAGCTTCAGAATGCAGATCCAAATCCTCTTGAGGCAGGAAAAAAGATGTAGGGAATTGTGAATGTAGCAGAAGCAAAATCTGTTAACTGGGTGGAGGTTACCACTCTTAAGATTCTGCCTCCCTTGGACACTGTTGATTGTATCCTGTCTCCCCTGTATCTTATCCTCTATTTTCCTCTTGATTTAACCTTGGCCTTGACACTGATGGGCAGGAAAGGACATGTTAAAAGTGGACATCAAATACCTTGAGACAGGAAGGACCAGTGCATTCCTGGGTCTGAATTGTGATTCCTAAATAGGCAGTATCAAACTCAAATTGGCAACACTCATACTCCTAATCTTATGTTCTTTCTGCTAAGCCATGATGCCTTGTCCCTCCATATTCCTAATATTTACATTTCTTCCTTTGAACCCCAGTTTTATACATTGTTGAAAGTACCACCATATTTTCAGTCTTCCAGGTTCATAACATCATTATAAACCTGGATTCCTCACTCTTCTTCAGCCTAAATTTCTAATCGGTTGCTAAATTTTGTCATTTCTGCTTTGATAGCGTCTCTCATATCCACCCCTTCTCTTTACTCATACAGCTCCTATCCTAGATTGGAATCTCATTTTCTCTGGCATGATGAATGTAACAGTCTCTCATTGTTCTCCCTGCCTTAAGGCTTGCATTATTCCAGTCCATCCTAGATACTATGGTCAAAATAATTTTCCTTAAGGCAAGTTCTTTGGATAGTAATGTGACCATGTGCCTACCTTTCACAATCTCTTCAAATGGCTTCCTATTGCCTTGAAGATTAAATAAACTCCTCTGCTTAACTTTTAAAAACCTACCTAAACTGGCTCAATCTATCTTTCCATCCTCTTTGAACATTATTCCCTCTTAAATACTCTTGTGATCCAGCCAAACCTGACTTCTCTTTATTCCCCCATAGCTTTACCTCTCCTATCTCTGGGCCTTTCAACTGGCCATTTCACTTGCCTAGAATACACACTCGCCTTTCCTCAGTTTCATAATCCTCCTAATTTAAGATGCATCTTAAGTACCATCTTCTGTACAAAACCTTTCCTGATTCCTCCAATATTAATGTTTGCCATCTAAGCATATAAATTTGTATGCATATATTTATTAACTTTATATTTATGCTATCTCTCTCTCTATATATATATATTCTATCTAAAATTGTGACCCTTGATTGGGACATTAATACATTGCTGGTGGAGTTGTGAACTGATCTAACCATTCTGGAGAGTGATATGAAACTAGGTCCAAAGAGTAATAAAACTGTTCATACCCTTTGACCCAGGAATTCCAATTCTAGGTCTATATCCAGAAGAAATGATAAAAAAATGGGATAAGTCTCACATGTTCCAAAATATTAATAGCAGCTCTTTTTGTAGTGGCAGAGAATTGAAATTGAGGGAATGGCCATCAATTGGAGAAAGCTTAAACAAGTAATGGTATATAAATATTATGGAATACTATTGTTATATAAGAGAAACATGGAATCAGATTCTGATCTGATGCTGGGAGCAGAACCAAGAGAACGACGTACACATTAACAACAACATTGTGAGATAACCTTGATGGCTGATCATCTCAGCAGTTCAGAGAGCTAGGATAACCCAATTAGACCTGCTATGGACAATGCTATCCCCATCCAGAGGAAGAAAAAAACAAAACAAAACTGAACAAAACAAAATTAAAACAAACCAACTACCCCCCCTTCATAAACTGATGAACACTACATTCACTTTTTAAAAAATATCTCTTATGTATTTCTTCCCTTAATCCTAATTCCTCATATGGAAAATGACTAATGTGTAAACATGTGTAATACAAATGTGTGTGTGTGTGTGTGTGTGTGTGTGTGTGTGTATGTACAATATTAACCTGACTGTTCATTGCTGAGGGGAGGAGTGTGGGAAGGGAGGGTGGAAGGAAACTTTGTAACTTAAAAATTATACATATATCATATGGATGTATGTTGAAAAACTTTCATAAAATGTATGTGAAAAAATAAAATATCAGCAAAAATAAAATTGTCACCCTTTCACTAGGTTGTAAGCTTCTAATAAGCAAAGATTATTTTGTTCTTTATACTTGCACTCTTTGGTTCAAGCAGAGTGTCTGGCACATGGTAGACCCTTGATAAATGCTTGTTGATTAAATGAAAATCTCAATCTTTTATTTAAGCAGGTTAACTTTACCTTGTCCTTTAATCTTGAGACTCCAGTACCCACTACCCTATCACTAATATTCCTTTCCAAACCCCAATCCTGGATGATTTCCCTATTCCAAATCTTTCAGTTTGTTCTTATGTGCTGAAAATTTTTGGAGAAAATAAAAAAAATGTTCAATGAATTCATTAAAAATTATATTATCTCTTCTCAACTAGGCCCTTGCTGTAGCATGTCAATCCTTTTATTTTTCCCTTTACTATCTCTATCATGCTCCATTCAGCTGCTATTCCAAACTGTCTCTTTTTTTCCCTATACCTTTCCTCCCCAATATACCTTTGCTACTCTCTTTCTCCTAATCAAAGAATATATCAAGTTTTCACTTGTTCCAAGTTCCATATTCCAAATTACCTTGCCAGCATCCCCTAGTCTCTCATATGCTCCAATTTAAGAAGTGGCCCTTCTTGTCAATATGAATTATTCCACCTGTGCCCTTAATACTGTCTCCTCCTGTCTTCTTCCATTTTCTCTCTCCCCCTAATATTCAACTCCTTAATATCTTGATTCTTACCTGCTGACTTTAAACATGCTCATATAGATGGCACAGTGGATAGAGCACTGGTCTTGGAATCAAGCTTGGAATCCAAGCACTGGTCTGAAAGTTCAAATCCAGCCTCTGACACTCACTAACTGTGTGACCTTGGGCAAGTCATTTAACCCTGACTGCCTCACATCCAGGGCCATGTCCAGTCATCTAATTCATATCTGGCCACTGGACCCAGATGGCTCTAGAGGAGAAAGTGAGGCTGGTGACTTAGTATAGCACCCCCTCACTCAAATTCAATTCATGTGCTTGTCATGGCATCACTTTCACTGTTGTCATGGTCTTCTTTGAGAATGAAGGACAAACATTATTATCTACTCTATCTTGAAAAAGAAGCATATCCTGTCACTATTATTGTCTCAAGTTATTGTCCTATATTCTTTCCTCTTCCTTTAATGGCCAAATTCCTAGAAAAAGTCTGCTGATTTTCTCATGTCTCACTCAATTCTTAATCCCTTGCACTCTTGTTTCTGTCTATATATCTTAATTAAAAAATCCTGTCCTCTCCAAGGTCACCAATAATCTCTTTTTTACTAAATCCAGTGACTTTTCTGAGTCTTCCTCCTTCTTTATCTCTCTATTCTATATAATACTATACTATATAATCATCTTTTCTTTTTGCATATTCTGCACAATTGTTATGACATGTTTCTGTCATAGTGATTCTTTTTCTACTTCAATCTCCTCTCTATAAGAGAGTTTAATTTTAGAGTAAAAGCGGTGTAGTAGATTTATCTTAGGATTTAGGAAGACTTGCATTTGAATTCTGCCTCAAATACTTGCTAGCTGTGCAAACCTTGTAGAACTTCATTTAACCTCTCTGGGCCTCAGCTTCCTTATCTGTAAAATGAGGGGGCTGCATTTTATGACTTCAAATGTCTCTTTTTGTCCTAAATCTATGAACCTATAAACTATAATTTTAATGCAGATGACCCCCAAATGTACATATCCAGTTATCATCTCCTTCTGGTTTCATTCCTACATTTCTACCTGGATGTACCACAGAGAGCTCACACATGTTAAAAATAGAACTCACTATATTTCCCCATAAATCTATTATTCCAATTAACTTCATTATTCTGTGGAGGGCACCACCATTCTTCTAGCTACCCAGGGTTTTTTTTTTAGGGTTTTTTTTGCAAGGCAAATGGGGTTAAGTGGCTTGCCCAAGGCCACACAGCTAGGTAATTATTAAGTGTTTGAGACCAGATTTGAACCCAGGTACTCCTGATTCCAGGGCCGGTGCTTTATCCACTGTGCCACCTAGCTACCCCTTAGCTACCCAGATTTACAAGGTGGGATTATCCTTTACTCTTCTCTCTCAGTCACCTCTCATATCTCAATATCACACTGCTACATCTTAGAGATCATACATCTCCAACTTCTTTTATATCTCTTCTCATAAGTACTATAAAGGTTATGACCTTCATTAACTTTTATATGTATATTGTAATGGCCTCTTAAGTGTTCCTTCCTATATTCAGACCCTGTCCCCTTTCCAATATATTTTCCAGAGAGTTATGAAATTGATATTCTTAAAAAGAAGGACCAATCATGCCACTGTCTGACTCAAGAAGCTCCTATGGCTCACCATTGTTTTTAAGATAAAATGCACACTCCTCTGTTTGGTACTTGAATCCTTTACAATCTGCTCTGAGAGAAATTTCCATGCTGACTTCATATCACTCTTCTAATGTACTGTAATCATGGCAAATTGACCTATTAGCTAGTGTCCCACACACAACAGTTCAACTTTGATTTCTGCGATTTTGCTCAGGTTTTCCTCCATATCAGAAATGCTCTTTCACCTCACTTTCACTTTTTGGAATCAATAGTTTCCTTCAAGAAACTCAGATCCCTCCTCCTTGAAGAGACTTTTCTGATTCTCTCAGTAGGTATAGTGCATTGTGGCTGTATTTTTATTTTGTGTTTATATTCCGTATTTATTTCTCTATAAGAATTTTTGTATTCCATCAGAATATAACATTTATTTTTCTATTTGTGTCCACAGTGCCTAGGACAGTAGTTGGGATATAGTTTATGGAATGGTTAATTTATTGAACTGAGTATATGTGCATGGACTTCTGGTGTTTTCAGTAGCCCCTAGGGAGATAACTCAGTTGCTCAGTGGCTAGAATGCTAAACTGCAGTCTGGAATGAAATCTGAGTACCAATCTACCCTCAGCTTTGTGATCCTTGGGCAAGTCATTTAATTGATGTCTGCCTCAGTTTCCCCACCTGTAAAATTGAGATAATATCACTTCCCCCTCCCCAGGGCTATTGTGAGGACAAAATGACATATTTTTAGAGCATCTTACAAACCTTAAAACACTATATAAATTCTACTTATTATTATGATGATAATTATTAATACTGCTTCATTACCAGCTGGCATCAGCAACCCTTCTCTTTTTCATTTTCTACCACTTACAAATGACAACACCAAGCAAACTTATACTCCTTAAAATTGCTGGTTTCATGAATGTTAGGTTGTATCTACATGGTTTCCAAAGGAGTTAGCAGCTAAATCAGTCAAAGAATTTGTCAATTCACCAGGAAGAGAATGCCACATTTGATTATAGGAGAATAAGGTCAGATATAAAGTGGGAGAGGAAATAGATTTAAAACCAAAAAGTTTCTTATAAATAATGTAGTCTTGCAGAGAAAGGTGGCAGTGTGAAGGCAGCAATTCCCAGAAACTTGTTACCCCCAAAACTCCAAAAGCTGTCAAATTATGACTATAGCTAAAATTAAGAGGGGCAGAACCCATAGTAAGAATGATACAACTTCCCAGTCCAAGCCAATTTATAAATTCCGCAGAAAGGTTTGTTTCACCAGGACCAGAGATTGGAACAAGCCTCTAGGAGTGTATCTGGGCAGAGTGCCTAGATACCTGGGGCATCTGGGTCCATGGCAGAGGGGGTGGTTTTCAGACCTCCTGGCTGGTATCACCCAGAACAGATTAAAGGGGTGGTGAGAGAACTCTGCTTCACCAGAGTGAGTGCAGAATAAGCATCAGCCTCAGAGCAGGTGTGGTAAGAACCTGCAGAGAGAATTGGCAGAGCCACCCAGCACATCCAGAGCTGTTTGCCCACACTCAAATCCAGGTTGCGGTTTGGGCTCAGAGTCTCTCATAAGATCTTGGAGAAATTAAGGTCCCAGTGGGGTATCCCAACCCCACCCCGCCAAGTCTTGAAAGTGTGGTAAATCAGTCATAGATTGAGGAAATGAGCAAACAAAAGAAAAAGAAGAATCTGACTATAGAAAATTACTTTGGTCCCATGGAAGAGTCAGAAGATGACAAAATTGAAGCTTCTGTACCCAAAACCTCCTAGAGAAATAGAAAGTGGGCTCAGGCTATGGATGAGCTCAAAAAAGACTTTGAAAAGCAATTAAGGGAGGTAGAAGAAAAATTGGGAGAAGAAATGAGAGCAATGCAGATAAATTATGAAAACCAAATCAGCAGCTTGGTGAAAGAAATACAAAAACATACTGAAGAAAATAACATGGTAAAAACCAGTTTAGGCCAAATGGAAAAAGCAACACAAAAGGCAAGTGAGGAGAAGAATGCCTTAAAAAGCAGAATTGGCCAGCTGGAAAAGGAGATAATAAAGTTCTCTGAAGAAAATAACTCCTTCAAAAGCAGAATGGAACAAATGGAAGCTGATGACTTTTCAAGACCTCAGGAAGAAATAAAACTATTCCAGAAAAAACAAAAATTAGAAGAAAATATGAAATATTGCATTAGAAAAACAATTGACCTTGAAAACAGATCCAGAAGAGATCATTTAAAAATTATTGGGCTACATGAAATGAAAGTCACAACCAGGAAAAGAACCTAGACTTCATTTTTCAAGAAATAATATAGCAAAATTGCCCTGAGATCCTAGAAACAGAGGGTAAAATAGAAATTGAGGGAATTCACTGGTCAGCTCCTGAAAGAGATCCCAAAGAAAAACTTCCAAGAACATTATAGCCGATTCTAAAACTCTCAAGTCAAAGAGAAAATACTAAAAGCCACCAGAAACAAACAATTCAACTGCCGTGGCTCTATAGCCAGAATTACATAGCATCTGGCAGCATCTACATTAAGGACTTGTAGGGCTTGGACTATGATATTCCAGAAGGCAAAAGATCTTGGTTTACAACCAAGATTCAACTACCCAGCAAAACTGAACATTCTCTTTCAGGGAAAAAGATGGACTTTCAGTTAAACAGAGGACTTTCAGACTTTCCTATTGAAAAAACCAGAGCTGAACAGAAAGTTTGATCTCCAAGTACAGGACTCAGGTGAACCATGGAAGGGGTGGATGAGAAGGACTAACTATGAGGAACTTATGATGTTGAGCTGCTTGTATTCCTGCATGGGAAGAAAATACTGATAACTCATATGAACTTTCTCATTTATAAGAGCTGTTAGAAGGAGCATATATAGACAAGGCACAGGAAGGAACTGAATATAATGGTATAATATAGCAAAAAGATGGAGTCAATGGATGATAAAGAAAAATACTGGGAGGAAGGGAAAGGAGAGGAAGAAGGAGTTAAGACATTTCACATAAGAATCAAGAAAAAGATTTTTTTCAATGGAGTGGAGCAGGGAAGGGAGGGGGAATGAGTGAGCCTTCATTTTCATTAGAAATGGCTCAGAGTGGAAATAACATACACACTTAATAGGGTGAGGAAATTTATCTTACCCTAGAGAAAAATGAGAAGAAACGGATGGGATAAAGGGGAATGGGGGGGAGGGAAGGGAGAAATAGGTGATAGAAGAAAGGAAAGATCATGGGAGAGGGAACTCAGATACAACACATGTGAGCAGGGACAGGGTGAAAGGAGAGAGAGAGAATAGAATAAATGAGAGTGGGAAGAAATAGAGTGGAGGAAAACACAGCTGGTAATAGCAACTGTAGAAAAAATATTGAAGCAACTTCTTTGTAGACTTATGATAAATAAGGCAACTCATCCCAGAGACAGAGCCATTGGAATCTGTACACAAACTGAAGTATTTTTTCCTCTCTCTTTTTTTTCTCTCTCACTATTTTTTGCCTTTCTCACTTTTTTTGAGGTTTCTCATATTTTTTTGGGGGGGTTAATGTTTACTCTCACATCAAGATTACTGTAATAATATAAACTAAATATACCAGGAAAAAACCCCAAAAAAACCAAACTGCCCCCCCCAAATAATGTAGTTTAGCTCTCTATTACAGATTCAAGGCACTGAAAGATTAGGTTATTTTGTATAAGTCTATACAAGTAGTAAGTAGTGTGTTTGCAATTCTGATTGATTTTTACTTCCTGATTTGTGAGCTACTGCTCTTTCACTGAAGTTTACTTCCTTTGTTCTAGGACTGGTCATCACAGAATAAGGGATTAATACTATTAAAATCAAGGTCATGGTTTCAAGGACACATTAATTTTACTCTGTTTCATGGACACAAAGTTAAACTTAACTTTAATCATCTTTCACCAAGTCACTTCTTGGTCAGCAAGATATGAATAGTTTCTAGCCTACAGGCAATTGCAGATATGTTCTGATAAAAATATTCCAAGTTTTATTAGAATTTGTGGTATCATAATTAATTTTCAGATATTAGTCATCACCTATATAACTGAGACAATTTATTTTGGTTCCTAATCAAGGAGTATGTTATTGAAAAATCTTTAACTGACTTCACAAATACATATTAGTAAAACTAATTTTAAACATTTTTTGCTCTCATGGATATAATTGGTTAACTATGCCAGTAATTTAAAATTTAATTTGAATCTGAAAAATAAATAATGGAATCCAGTAGGACATTAGCGTTTAAAGAGAAAAAGTTCACTCAAGTAACCAATCTTACCAGGTTTCCTACATAAAGAACACCACTAAATTGTTCAGTCATAGGATAATGTTCCATGGCCATGAACAGAGTATTCAGGACAATGCAGATGGTAATCGCCAGGTCAACAAATGGGTCCATCACAATGAGACTGACGATGTGTTTCACTTTTAGCCAAGGTTCACAGCAATCCCAGATCAAACATGTATTAGCAAATTTATACCAACAGGGTGGGCATTTCTGTCTTGATTCTTCAAGTTCTGGAAGAAAAAAGGAGGATTATCCATGAATATAGTACTTGATAGGCTTCAAGTTAAACAGCCTCTGGTTAAAACTTAAGGAAAGAAATGTTAATGAGAACTCAGGCAATGAGATGAAAGCAGGTTGAAATTTAAAATGGATTTGTGGTAATCTGATATTAATGTGTATTGTGGGTGGGTTGGCAATATCTGAAATACTCTGAGAATTCTAAAATGGAAAAAAACAATATTTTTTTCCTTTATTATTTCCATTTGTAGCCTTCAACTATCATACAATAATTTTTAATTTTGCAACAAAAATAAACAATAAAAACTAAATAGTGTTTATGTTGAGAGTAAGTACAAGATCATCTCTGTTTTGGATTATTTTTCATGATAGATATTGACTCACAAAAGACAGACTAAAACTTAGCTAGTGACTCTAAATCTTTGATTTTTAGATAAAATGTACTTATTGGTTCTTTAAACAAGACAGAATGACACAACATGCCAAAGTCAGAAACTTACAAATCAGGGCCTCAAGATAGATTTGCACATTAAGCCTTCTAAGCCTCTCCTACCTACCACACGCACATTCCACGTTTCATTGCTAAATAGAGACCATAAGAAACAATGGAAGCATTTGGAAGTCTATGTATTTCTATTATTAATACAAATTGATGGGGAAATTAGTTGTCTCATTAATAAACTCTTAAATTATATGCTATGGTTCTTCACCTCTATCTTATAGAATTTTTTTTTAGGATGCCTGTCCAAGTGCTATCTTCTACCTAAGACTTTTCCTTATCTCCTTAAGCTTCTTTCTAAAATCTACTTACTATATGCCTATGTAGCTTCAAAATCTTATATCCTACAGAGGCTGTTAAAATCATTGCTTTATCTTTAAAAACCTGAGAAGCTAGGAATTATTATTTTAACTTGTTATTAGATGGGTTTCTTCCTCTAAACTTAAAGGGAGAATGTGGGGATTATCTTTGATTAATGAGGATTATGAGAAAAAGCATAAAGAAGATGAGGGAAAACATCTTGTTAAAAATTTATTTTATGAAGAAATGTTATAGAGAAAATTTTATGAAGGATGAGTCTGGAGAGAGAGAGAGAGAGAGAGAGAGAGAGAGAGAGAGAGAGAGAGAGAGAGAGAGAGAGAGACTATTAAGAATGAGGATTTGAGAGACCAGGAAAAAAATTTTTTCTGTCACATCTGTTGAGACACAGAGAGAACAAAGAGAAAGAAAATAGATTTTTTTTTAGTTTTTTGCAAGACAAATGGGGTTAAGTGGTTTGCCCAGGGCCACACAGCTAGGTAATTATTAAGTGCTTGAGGCCGGATTTGAACTCAGGTACTCCTGACTCCAGGGCTGGTGCTCTATCCACTGTGCAACCTAGCTGCCCCAGATGTCTTTCTTTATGAAACTATTGTAATAATTATCTTGCAAAGAAAAAATTTTTTTTGTTATCTTGAGTGAACTAAATTATGTGGGACTTTGTTCTCAGAAGTGAAGAGGCTTGAGGTGAATGAACATATTGTCAGAGAAAATACTGTTAAAAATGTCTGTTGATTTTGTTTATTAACTTTTAGAACATATCGTATACATTTATAATTTATTAAATATTCTAGCTCTTATATAATATTATATTATACAATTATCAATACATTCTATATTCAATAACTCTAATATTTACTTAATACTAGGAGATTGTGAGAAACATAAGTAACCACAATTTGGAAAAGAGGTATGTCTAGTTTATTGAATAAATACTATTTGATGAACTGTTAGGGGTTCTGAGCTTGATTTAGACATATGATAAAATTTTAATAATTTATGAAGAAACATGCTTTTGGATTTCTTTGGAGTTCGGGATAGTAAGATTTAAACACAAAAATGAATCAAGTAGCAGGCTGAGGAGTGGTTGACAAGTGAAGATTGTTGACTAATGTGAGGATAATTTTGATAAGTCTGCAACACATCCATGGATACATTTACCTCCCTCAATAGAATGTAAAATCCTTAAGAACAGTGGCCGTTTAGTTTTTGTCTCTATACTACTAGAGCCAAGCACGGGGCCAGACATGTAATGTTTAATATGTTTTTGTTAACAGGTTGAATGGGAGGAAGTCCCACATCTGTTTTTAATTCTATCCAATATCTTCATCTAACAGATGATTATTCCTAACAATTTAATTTATATCAGTACTTCTTACCAAACCTACAGTGCATTCCCAACAAAATGTATCTGATATTCTTCAACTATGATAGGTCACATTCGAAACCAAAACTCTCAATCTACTGATTCACTATAAGCACAACAATATAAAATGAACAATTGAGGCCACAATTAGTTAGCTAACTGCTGTTAATTACACTTATTAAATCTTCAATTTCCAAAAGATGTCATTGTGTCTATAAAAACCAACCTGTAGTTAGCAAACCTGGGATGTATTCCACTATTTATTAGTTATATGATCTGTGACAAATCATTTAAGATCTTTGAGGTTTAGTCCCCTTATCTGTGAGATAGGTTTTGAATTATTTGGCTTCCTTTTTGTCAAAATCAAATAAAATGACAGGTGTTAAAGTGACAAGTAATTCTATATAAGCATAAATCTACTTTTTAGTGCCTAACACAGTGCTTTGATTAGCCAACACAGTAGATGTTTAATAAATGTTTGTTAAATACATGAAGTATGTAGAATTATTAAATGTCTACAAATTTCTTGCCTCCTCAAATGTCGAAGTTTTTAACCTAAAGGTTTATTCTAGCTAAGAAGAAAAATTTTAACTGGTAAAACCATCTTTAACAGTTAGTGAGAGCCTATAGATATCATATAGCCTTCATTTTATAGACTATATTCTAGAATTCATATGGTTACCTGGTACTATACATTGATTAATGGATGGATGTCCATTTACTATTTTAAAATTTTCTCAAGTATAATGCATCATTAGACATTATCAACAGTTGTTACTATTCACATAAAACAAAAAACATAAAATCATCCTTTTCAGTATATTTTCATTTACTTTTTTCTAGTACACTATTAAAATTCTGAAAACTCATCACCTGCTTTTCATTTGGTAAAAAAAATATAAATTTTGAAGAAGAAAGAAAAGATCAAATAGGGAAATCCAGCATTGCATCTACAGATCAAGCTCTGTTTATCCTTATACAAGGTAAATTTGGGAACCAGAATAAATTATATTTGTATAATACAACCCACAAAGTGAATATAAAACAATACAACTGGCAAAAGACTACAGCCATCTCTCAATTATCTGTGGATTAGACATACAATGAATCAACCGCAGTAAATATTTAATCTTTTCCACTCAAAGTGCTTCTAATTTACTTGTTTGCTTTCTAACTCTCTAAAATATATATATAATATATATATATATTCAAGAAATACAAGCTAAACTTAATATTAGCCAAAGAAAAATAATGTGATGCATTTTAAAATTAAACAATTTTTGAATTATTTGCTCTTTTAGTGTCAACTATGCTACTGTACCCTTTTATTATCCTAGATAATTAAGATTTGACTGTAGTAATAGAAAAAAAGGGATGGGGGAGATGGAAGATAAGTAGATTAATAAAGTCCCACTGAACAAAATAAAGGTAAACAAGTCCAAGATTAGACATAAAAGGAACATATTTTCAAACAATCAAATTACACAAACACAACATTATCATTCCACTATTTCTGAGGAGCCAGAAAGGTTTAGATCATGGATATGAGAATTAGATGTCAACAACTTTCCTGACACACAGCCTGTTAGGAACTTCAGTTTGAAAAATTTGAATGTTAGTGTTATGGAAGAATCAGATTCTCTGCATAACTAATGAAAAACAGCATGAAAAAGTTAGTGATCAGTAAAGTAAAAGTTTCTGCTCTTAGAAAAATGTGAACAAAGAGGTCACCATTGGCCACCTGTTTCTAACTTTCCAAAACACTTACATGATACCATCTGCAGTTGTGTCTTATCCCCTCTATTATAAATTCCATGAGGGAAAGGTTGTTTCTTATTTAAACTCCTATCTCTCTCAGTGCCTCATTCAGGATTCAGCTCACTGTCTGAGATGAGATATTGATTTCTGGGCCATATTTCCATCCTATGCTCCATTCTTTATAGATTCCAAATGAGTGAATTCTTGGTATACTCCTTTTGAAAGCTATAACTTTTAATGATTAAAAGGGCCCAATCCTTTGGTGCTATTTCTAAATAACTTCTTATGTTTACTGAAAATTAATAGCATTGAAAGTGCAAAGTATTACTATTATTTTGACTTACCCTGTCTCCTTCTCTACTTCCTGCCATGCTGCTGACATCGGTAGCAGAACCACTGGCAGCTTCCTCTCAGTGGTTTTGCTATGGCAAGGAGCAGAAGCCCAGAGAATCTTCAAAAGACTTTACCTGGAGGGATAGGGAGGAGCAAGCTACTGGCAGCTGGGGGAGGAGAAGGAGTGCAAGCTAATGGCAGGCGAGGTTGGGGAAGAATGTACTAGAGTTTAATATTCCAGTAGAAATCAATGAAAAGATTTCTGTTACTGCATTAGGACATTAAGAAAACTGGGACTTGTAATATCGATTACATGGCTGTGATAAATACTATATAGCTACACTTCTAGGATTTTTATGGTTGTGACTTCTAGGCCTCTGACAATTAAAAAAAATTTTTTTTAATCCCGCAAGAATCTACTTGATTTTGTGAGAAAGTGCATTTACTATAAGAACAATACATACAAACAAATACACATGTATACACATATACATACATATGCCCTTAAAACCCATTTTGCTTCTCATAAGAAAGGTTAATATGTATTACACATAGAATTATTCCCAAAGTAGTGGGAGGCAAAGTTTGAGTCCCCTTTACAATATGGAATGAAATGAAAATGTCACTAAAAGTGAATCTCTTAGGAAAATATTATATCTGGTATGGGATAGCAACCCATCAAATACACTTTATCTACTCTAAAACAGCTGAAAGAAAAAAAATATCTCTTTAGTTTTGAGATCTTTATTTCAGATTGGGCTAACTTTAAATCCTTATATACATGAAAATTAACTAATACTTTTTGCATAAAACAATGCCCATAGCTCAAGTTGCATCTGTCGAACGTAACTTTATTGGGTTAACATCCTCAAAATACATTTATTATCAATCAACTTTTTGCATTATCCTTAAAACACATTATTGTTACAGAACCTTATCTGGTAAAAAACAAAAATTAAAAAACAAAAACAATTACATTTACCTGCAATCTGCAGTAAATTCCTGGAGACTAAAATGGGGAATCTTTACCAGAGAGCACATATTGATGGTAAAAGATGCAAAGCATTATGTGAAATAACAAGTCTGGAAATAGTTTTCATAATTTATAAAAGCAAATGGGTGGGGCAATATTGCCAATTAAGAAATTAAATCTTAAAACTATTTACCTACCTTCCATCGTGTTTGTTAGTATACTGGCTATACTCATTGCTCTTTGCCTTCCGGAAGGGTCTTCTAGTAAATCTATGGATACATGATAAGAACTAGATCGTCTCTTTCTTATTTCTGTTTCTGTAGTAGTGCCCTGAAAAGAATATGCCAAATCAAAGAGCCATCATCCTCTAGCACAGGAAAATCAATCAAACCCTACAGCATTCCTACAAAAGCATCTCAGAGAGAATATGTATTATGCCATTTCAAAGCAGAGCACTTCATTAAATCAAGCTTTATGAAATGTCTTTTGAGTTTTGGGTTTTTTTTTTTTTTTTTGCAAGGCAAGGGAGTTAAGTAGCTTGCCCAAGGCCGCACAGTTAGGTAATTTATAAATATCTGAGACCGGATTTGAACTCAGGTACTACTGACTCCAGGGCCGGTGCTCTATCCACTGTGCCACCTAGCTGCCCTGTCTTTTGAATTTTTAACATAGGATGATAAATCCTGGACCACTGAGATGCAAATCGATGGCATTTGGGGGAAACCTTTACAAAATATAAATGATTTTCATCCATCCAGGATGTTCCCAGGTAGTTCTCACTGAAGATAGAGAAAGATTAACATGACTATAAGCACTGGCCTAGTAATTCCAGAGCTAAAAGAGTTAAGAATGTTTCTAGTTAGGTATAAGACTAATACCAAAAAAGGTGATACAGGCAATTTAAAATAAGGCCTAATTTGCTTTTTCTTAGTTATTTCTTTCTGGTTTCGTTTTCATGGGATTCTACGGAGTAAGCAAATAGTGTGTCCTCTTGGTCTACCAATACAGAAAGCCAAGCAAAATACAAGAAATGTTTAAGACTATGTGGGAAGGCTTTTGGAGGTTATCTTCTTGCCTTATCATGATATGTATATAATGCAACTTACTGCTATTTTTTGGTTTATTGTCTTGTATCAAATGATCAGATATATGTAAGAAAATCAACTTTATATGATTTAGTACAAATTATAAAAGGGATTTATAAAGTTGACTTTTTGCTTTCCATTAATATTCCCACAGAAAAAAATTATTTTATCCATAGAATCATTAAAGAACTTTGAGTACAGATTGAAGCATACTTTATTTTCTTATTTTATTTTTTAATCTCTATGGAAATATGTTTTGTATGACCACATGTTTAATTGATATTAAAAATTGCTTGCTTTCTCAAGGAGGGGAGAAGAATGGGAAGAAGGAGAGAAAGGAGAGGTGGGAAAAGAAAATTTTAAAAAATGAATGCCAAATTTTTTACATTTAATTAGGAAATATTCAACAAATAAAAATACATCTAAAAGAAAAATATATAATTAACTATTGATAATATTTTTAAGTATTACTATTTAAACTAAAATATATAATTGAACTATTTGTTTGACAAACTGCTTTTTGCATTGTTTAACAAGGAAGTGATAATACAAGTATGCTTTCCTTGCAAAAATCCTAAATTAAATTTGAAATACATTTTAAAAGAATGTCAATTATATCTAATGAGCAATATATATATATCATATATATGATATATATCATGTAATTGATATATAGGTACATATAATTGATATTCTTTTGATATGTCTCTATGAATATTTTTGACATAATATGGATTTGTACTTCTATGATTTAATACAAATGAAAACTATTTCCTATGCCAAAATTAAACTTCAGAAATTCCACATATCTACTCTGAAGGAATCAAGTGGGGGGGGAGTTCAAATCTAGATCTACTACTCATCATGAATATAGGGTCATCTATTAGTTCTTTCCTCATTAGGTAAAAGGACAATGCTATTTTCCATTCTTATTTTTCTATATGATCCCGATAAGTACAAATTCTAGACCACATCTTTCTTTGGGAATGTTTGCCTATACCAGTCTTTTCACATAAAATTTAAAGTCAAATCTAAAAACTAAGCAAAGCTACAAAGCAAATAAATAACCCTGATATGATACATGAAATATGATTTTAGCTAAAGCTGAACCTTAATTTTGTCTTTGGAACTAGTATTTTTTTCAGTTAATTAAATTATTTTTTAAGAAAATAAATGGCATTAAAAGTAACTGAAAAAAACCACTTAATCTACCCAACTACTATGAAAAACTATATCTTCATCCTAGTTCAATGATCATTTGCCCCTATTTGAGAGAGGAATACATATACAGAAATATATGTGTGTGTATATATATATATATATATATATATATATATATATATATACACATATAAGTATAGATTGATATAAGAAAAAATGCATACACATACATATATATTATATTACTTTTGAGTACCAACCCCAAATTGCTTCCAATCTGCCTTACATTTCTTTCAAATGTTTTGTCTTAACTTCCATATTAAGAAATAATAGGCTTATGAATGATTTTTGCTCATTTGCTACTCATAGATTAGTCAATTTCCTCATTTCATAAATGTAAATATGACTTTTAGTCATCAGTCAAGGTAGCTGTGTTTGCTTTCACAGTAATCTTTTTTTTTTCATTCACTGCAGTAGGTTAAAAGATCTCTAAATGGCTAGTCAGAAAAGGACAGAACAGACAAAAATATTCATCTCTGTCAAGTCTGGATTTTTCCAGTACTGATTTTCTCAGTTTTTGATTGTATTTTTCAGGAAAATTTGATGGCTAGGAAAAACCCTAGGTAGAAAATAGGAAGAAAAAAGCTCTACTTATTTTTATTATTCATGCTTAAGAACTCCTTCATAGGAGAAATAACTGAAAATTGACCTGATGATTTTAATCTATTTTTAGCACCCAACATTATTAATTTGTATCAGGTAAAAAAAAATGTAGGAAGTTGATGATAGTTCTGCTATTACAAAAAAATGCAATCAGTGAAAATGACTCATTGGAAAATAAACCTATTAAGAGCAGGCACTGTTTCTTTGCTATCTGTGAAGAAAGTATTTGATGAATGCTTGCTAGATCAATTTGTTTTTGATTCCCCAGAACTGAGGACATGGCTTTGTGCTTGCTGGTGCTAATAACTGTTTGAAGAACGAAATTATAGGATCATCGATATGGAGTTGGAAGAAGCCTCAGGAGCCATCTAATTCACCCATTTTAAAGATAAAGAAACTGAGGTCAAGTCACTTGCCTAGGGTCACCCAACCAATATAGAACTTGTATCCTTTTGACTCCAAGTCTAATGCTCTCTTCATTATGCCACCTGTCTCTTCAGTTACATATCTCAATTTGAATATTTCTGCTCTGTCAAAGAAATAACTAAAAGCATTTTGCCTTGCTATCCTAAAAGAATCTTCTTCCAACTCCACTTTTGCATGGACAGAAAGTGACATTTGGAATAGTTTCTATATTTATATCTAGAGATGGTTTGCAATAGACAAGATGGTGAAATAGTTTTTTTCTAACTGAAATCAATTTTAAATAAAATTCATGACAAAAAAATGATTTTGTGATATCAATAGTTTAAAGTCACTTCTGCCACCAAAATGTGGTGGCACTTTAAAAAAAATGTGTCATTGAGTATACTGATCAGTTAACTCCAAAATGATAGACACCTCTATGAAGGATTGATGTGGCCCATTTGTGGGTGAAATAATGTCTTGTTTATGGATAACAATAGATCATATTTCTTTTTTTAGGTTTTTTTTTTGCCTAAGGCCACACAGCTAGGTAATTATTAAGTGTCTGAAATTGGATTTGAACTCAGGTACTCCCAACTCCAGGGCCAGTGCTCTATCCACTGGACCACCTAGCTGCCCAATAGATCATATTTCAATATGTTACTGCAGAAATAACATTCTAGTTCACATAAGTTACAAATTCCTTTTGCTTAATTATTAGTAATGATCAGCTTGCTAAATTAGCTAATTATTTTGCAAACTGATTTTTCTGTCTTTAAATCAATTAATTGCTGCATTAATTGAATTTTATACTTTTAAGGCTTAGTTTTCTAACACAGAGCAGTAAGTATGGTGGTATAATGAAAAGAATACTGGGCTTGGCCTCTGGAGAGGTCTGAGTTTGTATCCTGTCTTTGGATTCAAGATATTTTACCTCTCTAAGCTTCTGTTTGCTTGTCATAAAAGCACCTATAGAATCAATCTTGAAGGATTTTTGATAGCAACAGATGAAATAATGCATTCAAGTTTGATTAGCCCAACTCCTAAACATTTGGGAACACAGAGAAATAAGGAAAATTCACTCATGTCTGAACAAGCTAGTCCTAGTTTTCTTACATTCTTATGAATAACTTTTAATTATCATCACCTCTGGCAGGAGTTGCCCAGTTGGTGATGTAAGGGCTGAAGGTCCACCAACCAGAGAAACCACACCATTGCAATCCACTGAGCTGTGCATTTTTCCATTCACTGGCAATATGGGCAGCACCCGAGATGACCGGCTAGCTTGACTAACATTACTATGGCGCCGTTCTCCATGTCTGTGTGGAACAAATAGGGAATCTCTTCTACTGTCATTGTCTTCAAAAGTACTGTGCTCATCATCGGCAAAGTCATTTTCAGAGCCAATATCTTTTGCTCTGCCCCTGAAGCTGAAGATACTTGTACGACTGTTTCGTCTTGGAGAAAAAAGAGAGCCACGGATGCTCAACAGAGACTAGTAAAAACAAAAGAAAGAGAAGAGAATTATGCACTTGTATTTTAATATGTGTATAAATGCATACACAAATACACACATAAAATTACACTTCTCATTTTTACAAGCAGAAAAAAACACATTCTTTAACAGGAGTAAACAACCTATGGAATGGATCTCACAATGTGACATCTGAAGAAGTTATTGAAAATACTTTGAGACTTCCCATATGGATCTTTGATTTCTTCCATTTTTTTCCTTCTTTCCTTTCTTCCTTTTTTCTTCCTCTTCTTTTTTTTTGCTCTTGTTTTCTCCCTCCCTTATTCATATCCTCCCTTCCCTTCTCTCTCTCCCTCCTTTCCTTCCTTCCTTCCTTCCTTCCTTCCTTCCTTCCTTCCTTCCTTCCTTCCTTCCTTCCTTCCCTCTTTTGTCTTTTGATTCTTACAGTTCCATCTTTCCTCCTATCTCTTTCTGCTATTCTAATTAAACTTTAACATCATAGCCTTGTTAATATAACTCAGGACTAAAGAGTTTGATGACCCTTACTTTAGAAGCTAATCACAAATATAAGTCCAATAGAAAGGAAAAATGTACAGTACTTACCTACATTTAGATTCTTGAAGAATAAAAATAAACACAGTAAAATATCACCATTGACCACAGCAAGCTGAAGATGCTGATTTTAGCACTGAGAAAAATAAAATCAATCTTGCTTCTAGATCTATTTAATTATAGTACAAGGAGCTGCTTCTCTTCTTCCTTCTGAATATTTTATTATAGTCTTCATGAATAAATAAAACAAATCAAGCTGGAAAGAACTGATTGATTCACTCTCTGCTTTTCTCTCTTCTATCTGTCTCAGAAAATTGAAGAGTATTTTATTTACAATAAGTGAATGACCCAGTTTATCCAAAGATCTGGTAACATTTTCCTAAATAGTTTATTCATTTTAGTGACCGTTAAAATAGAAGCATTTATTTAATTATCTCTTTATGCATGGGCAATGGTTATGACAAACCAATTTTTAATCCATTACTAGTCTTTTGGGGTTTTTCTTTTAAAATTAGTTAGCATCACTAGCTCAAATTTGGTATGATCTTTTCCAAAGTCACCTAAATTAAGTACAATTATTTGTATATTGTGATACTTCTATTTTAAGTGGGTACAATTCTAGCTTTCAATTTAACTTGGCAAAGTGTCTTTGTAATTTATCTGATAATTTAAAAATTTTCAATTTGTTTTGAAGTCTTCATAATATACAAATGACAATATAGTTTTAGAAAGTATATTTTGTTTTGTGATTTGTTACATTGGATTTTCTTTTCCTTGTTTTAAATATGTGTGTGTGTGTGTGTGTGTGTGTGTGTGTGTGTGTGTGTGTGAAAGAATGATTTTTTTTCAAAAAACTATCAGGTAACTAAACTTATATTCTTTTAGGACTCCTAAATAGCTTGTTTCATGAGTTAGAATTTTCATAATATCTGAAGGTTGATAGGCTATTTGAGGAATTACTACCCATCAGAAATTATCTGATTTTTACTATCTGGGAAGGTCAGAAAAACATGATATAGCAGCAAGGAAGTACTTAATAATAAGGATAACTTAGAAAGTCTTCATGAAATGAACATATATTTTGATTAAATATTCAGCCTTACATTTACTAGAAGCAATGAAAAGATTAAAGAGTAATAAAACACTCTGTAAAATTATTTAAGATTCAGAAGTGAAATATTGCCCCCAAAGGGCATAATGTACATATGACATTTGCATGTAAATTGAATTTGTATAGCATTCATCAGCCTTAGAGCTTATTGCCCACCTGATATCATCATTTTGTTTCTGAAATGAATATCATTTCCATAGAAACCAAAAGCTATGACCCAAATAGAAAATAAGAGGAAAATTTCACATTTCAAGTGAAATTCAAAGGATCAGAAATCTATTTATGTGTGGGAAATTAAAACCCTAGAAAATAAACTGTAAAGCATCAGATAAATGTTTCCAAATAAAGTACCTTTCCTCAATTGACTAAGCTGCTAAAAAAGATATACTTTTTCTCTAATACCACCCTTCAAGTAGCTTTCAGTAAATATTTCTCACTTTAGAACAATGATCAAATGGAACAATGGCCAAATCTGTCACAGTGCTTATTTTTATATAGCTTGGAAACTAAGATTAAGTTTTTTACATTTTAAAATATGATAAAGCTATATTTAAAAATGTAAAAACCATTTTAGCTCATGAATCATACATGTAAAATAGGCAACAGTTTGCTGACCTCTTAGATGATACATCATTTAGAATGGTCAAGTAGGATGTAGTTATTTAACCCAAACTCTTAAACCATTGGTGGGGGGATCTTTTTTCTACCAAGGGACATTTGGATATTTATAACATCAGTCTCAGGCTATACTTAAACAAACATTTAATTAATTCATCCCCTAAAAAAGCTCCTAGATTTATTGAGTTTTGAGTCTTGCCTGGGGCTGGCTTGATTTCACAGACCTTATAATGGCCCACAGCCTATTCATTCCCCACCCTGTCCTAAACTATCAACAATATTAACAATTTTCATATTCTCCTCATTTTCTGCCACTAAATAGTCTTCACTTAGTCATGTTTACATAATAAATTGATTTTACAAAGATTTGTGACCTTTGGAGAAGCTAGAGGAATAATGTAGGGGATAAGGTATTAAGATTGTAGATCATGGAATGAAAGATTTGAGAATGATACAGAAACTGTTGAAAAAAGTTATGAAAGTTCTATGGCATTTTTTAACATGGTAAGAAACTTCGATTTAGAAATGCTAAACTGTCTAAAATGTCTTAAGTTTTTATCATATCAAAATTTAAGTCATATTTGAATATGATCAGTATGAAAATTTGCTTATATTTACTATACATTTGTTACAAGGGTTTTAAACTTTTGTTGATATTTTGGGGAAGATAGGTATGGGGAAAAAGAGATAATAAATACTTTTTAACTGAAAAAATAAAATTTGATTAAGAAAAAATGGATGAGCTATGTTATTGAGGATAGACTACAACTAAAGTAATCAAAAGAAACTGGAAACTTGTTTGGAATCATACTCTGAATGGAATTATACTTTGAATTGAACCAAGAAAAGCAAGGCTTTTAATGAAAATTGAAAATGGGATGTGATGGGGGAGGGGAAAAAAAGAAAGAAATTTACATGAAAATTTTGTTGTATATTTAAAAGGAATAGCAAATTGTACACAGTAGATTTTCACCTTCATGTGTAATCATCTTTTTTGCTTTACTATGTAATGGAAATGCTTATTTTATCTCATAAATTAAAAATAAAATAAAACTGAAAATGTAGTCCATGACTTTGGTTCTCTTTGTTTAGCTTCTGATAGTGTTATCAGAGGAAGCATTTTCAGGGTATTGATTAATATGAAAAGGGTTGGTAAAAACTTGGCTCACTTGTAAAAAGAGATGAGATGATTATTTTTTATGAATCTAATTCATGTCTAGGCTCAGATAAAGTGTTTTTTTTTAAAAAGTACAGTCACCAGAAGCATCTTCACATAATTAAATCAACAATCCTTTAGCATCCACGGCCTTCTATTGAGGACATTATTATCACAACACAATTTCTACCATAACAATTATAATGACTATAATAACACCCTTATTAATGAATAGAATGCAGCAGAAATTATACAAAAAGAATAAGTATTTGATATGAGCTGGTGAATAATTGGAGCTATGAGTAAAATACTAACTTATATGATCTCATAAGGGAAGGTCAGTAATTATAGGATCATAACTTGAAAACTGGAAGAGGCCTTCAAGATCATCTAATCCAATAATTTCATATTACAGACAAGGAAACTGAGGCACAGAGAGGTCAAATAACTTGCTCAAAGTCACACAGATAGTAAGTGGCAGATCTATTGTGGCCAAATACAGCTTATTTGCTACTGTCCCATATTGCCTCTCAAGTTTAGGTAAGGCATAGCCGGGGGAGGATATAAGCTTATGTAAGGTTGTATCAGACAGGATTCTAGGTCTAGGAAGAAGCTAATGGCAAATAACAGAGGCTCTCATGTGTAGGTGAATCTTAACCAGGATAGAAGCTTGACTTTCTGTAAGGCACATTTATTCTTAGGGGATTTGATATTGGGGAGTTTCCACATTTTAGAACTTAAATAATTACTAATATAATCATAACTATTGCAAAATAGGAAAAATGATAATTAGAAAATGTAGACAGTTGATTTAAATAATAGTCCATTATAAGGTGGAAGTAAAGTTCAATTCCAGAATATCATTTTATCTTATATTTTAAGCAACTTCCACAGAAAACTCATTAATTTACAAAGTACACACACACACACATACACACACACACACGCACGCAAACACACATATGTATTATGCTTAAGGAAACATAAGATTATGTATATGAGAAAGTAAAGAGGTTATCCTAGGGAATATTAGGACTCCTGGTTATACATCTTTTAGAAGAAATCTAAATGTAAAAATCCTGAGAGTTTTTTAAAGACATTCTCTAGATTTCTATGAATAGAAATCCCTTTTTCAATTCCCATCCATGGAATTATTCATTAGTGTAGGGAGCTCTTGTTATGTGAACTCTCCTTGCCAATGCACTACAAACGTCTAATCACTCAGGAGCAATGTTGGAGGGAGCTGCCTGGATCACAAGGGGGGTAAGTGACATTCCCAGTGTGATGCAACTCATGAAAATGTTACTCTTTGTCTAAAATTCTAAGTTTCCTAAAGTATAATTTTCTTTGGAATTTCAATTACATAGTGTTTTGGGTACATCATTAGAATTATTTCCCATTTCCCTACTTCTCAATGGCAGATTAAAAAGAAGAGTTCATTTTTGAAGATGCAAACAACAGATAGACGACTCGATGTCCCTTTCTGGTACCAGATACTAGTAATCTAGTAATGAGCTTTTAGCACATAGTAGTCTCTTAATAAATGCCTGATGACTGACTTTTTGCACTATGCAGATCAGTGGTAGAGAGAGCATAGAGTGGAAGATCAGATACTTATTAGCTATGTGGCCCTGGTCATTTCACCTGTTTGCCTCAATTTCCTTGTCTGTACAATTGAGACAACAGCATCTCTTCCCAGAGCTGTGTGAGGATCCAGTGCAATCTCATTTGTAAAGTGCTTAGCACATAGTAGGTAAAAAGAGAGGATTTGAAATTGTTAGCTTCCAAGAGTACAATTGAAGGAGCAGGGGGAGCCTTGGCACTCATCATCAGACCAGAGCAAAGTGGCGGCACTGACAACAGGAGGTGGAGAGCTCTGAAACACATATCTAATCTGCATACTCTGTAGACAAAGTAACTTCAAAAAAGATGACCTCAGTAAAACCTGTGGTTTCCAAATACCCAAACTCTAAAATTTCTTATTAAGTTTATTCACTAAACACATTCTTCAAGCTGATGACAACAAATCTCCCCCCCTCCTTTTTTTGCAAGTTAATGTGTTAAGGATGCCCAAGGTCACCCAGCTAGGTAATTATTAAGTGTTTGAGGCCAGATTTGAACTGAGGTCCTCTTGACTCTAGGGCTGGTGCTCTATCCACTGTGCCATCTAGCTGCCCCAATGACAACAAATATCAATCTGGCAACATTATCCTGAGTACACCAAAATACTAAAAGTTATTGCTTTGTGTGGTAGGAACCCCTGGTTAGACCTGCTGCCACCAGGAGGTGGAGGCAGAGGCAGAACTGTCTCTTGAGCTGGAGTTCTGATACACAACAGGCTAAGTTGCTCTAGGTCCACCCTAAGTTAAGTATTAACATGATAGGCCTCCATGAATTGGGATGGGAGAGAAGGGAGGGCAGAGGAAGCAGGTTGCTTAAGGAGGGCAAAACTGAGCCAAAGTGGAAAACATAACAGGTCCATAGCTCTTGAGTCAATCAGAGTAGGAGTGGGCCTTAGAGGAGCCCCTGCACTTTCTGCATGGCCAAGATAGAAAGTCCTAGTCTTTAATAACAAATAAATAAACAAACAAAACTCTCTAAGAAATCCCTCATTCTGGTACTAATATACAAATTCCCCATTCAAAACTTTGTACCTGATGGGGAGAAGAGAACCTCTTCTCATAGGTCAGGCGATTTCCTTCAATGGAAAAACGAAAACCTTTCCTTCTGATGCTATCTTCAGATTCAGATTTGTGGAATTCCTCTTCTTGTTTCTCTTCTTCTCCAGACTGTTCTTTCTGTTTCTTTTTCTTTCTCCGGTTCCTCCTTTCTTTTGCACTTTTTGAGCTCAACTTTGATGCTTCTGAAGAGCTCTCTGAGAAGCCCCCTACCCCACCAGCTCCACTGAATTCTCTCGATTCTGCAGATGCTGCTGCTGCCGCTGCCTAGTAGAAGATAAAGTATATAAGGTAGTAGTATGCAAAAATGCTTTTTTGAAAATATCTTGATAATTGTTTTCTTTAACATTAGCACCATTAGTACTATCATATAAAATGTATATATTTTTAATTTTATTAATGAAAAATGCAACACAGTAGTAAATACTGATCTAACCAAATATAGACAAGCAATAGGAAGAAAAATATTGGATTTAAGAGCCATAAGGCATAAATTTGACTCTTGACTGTGTCTTACTAGTTGTATGACAATAGGAACGTCATTTAGCCATTATGACCCTCAGTTTCCTCATCTGTAAAATGGGGAATACTTGCATCACATACCTGATGGGGTAGCAAAAAGGATTAAATGAGATAATGTATATAAAAGTGTTTTAAGCCTGGTAAGTCAAGGAATTTTACAGAAGCTTATATATAGTCTTGAAAAGAATCTCAAGAAGAGACTAGTCATATCATATTGTAAAATGATTTTTGATACAGCCAAGACACTACAATTATAAAAAGAATAAGCTCAACCTTTGCTAGTTTTTAAATACATGTCATAAAAGGCAAATAGCTTCCTTAATGAACCTCTCTGTTCCCTATAATTATGAACCTAGTGAGTGCTTACCTTTTTGCCATTCATTCATTTAAAAACAGTCTACTTTTAGTGGTAGCACAAATTAATACTATTTAATTCTGACAAAAATATTTTTATTCTACTGAATAAATGCATTTCAGTTTGAACGGATAAATTGAGGGCTTCCAGTATAGGATAACAACAAAGACAAACTACAGATCATATATATTAGGGTAATCAAGATTGTAGGAGTTTATGTGGCTTAGCTAATTAATGATTGTACGGTATTTGAAAAGCTAAGGCTACAAGCTGTTAAGCACCTTCATTATTGAACAAGCTTTTTTCATTAGTTCTGTCAATATGCATTTTAAGGTACTCAGTGTTAAAAAGCAATACATATTCAATAGCAAATATATATATATATGTGACTAAATTTCTAAGAATTTGCCTTCAAACAATAATGAACCATATTTTTTCTCATTGTGAATGTTATTATGATCACAAGCATGGAGTTATCAGGAATGGGGGAAAGATGTCATAAATCAGAATGACACAATTTATATATGTCCAGCTTCTACTCCTAGAACTGAGCAGAATAAAGAACCAGAAACAGTGACTAGGTCTTCACCATTCCCATTATCATGATATGTTTCCTGGGCTATCTGAGGATGTTGCAGAGAAGGAAGCTACAACTTCCTTAACCACTTGACCTACCTGGGCTTCTTCCTGCTGCTTCTTGAGCTGTTCTAACATTTGCTGAAACTCAGCTTCCTTCTGCTCTGCCTCTTCCAAGGTGGCCTGATTCTGCTCCTCATAGGCCATGGCAACCACAGCCAGGATCAAATTGATAAGGTAGAAAGAGCCCAAGAAAATCACCAGGACAAAGAATATCATGTAGGTCTTGCCAGCTGCCCGGAGAGTCTGAGATAAACAAAAAGGGGGTGTTGGGGGGGGATGGTTTACTGCCCGTATGCCTTCTAAGAAAAGGGTTATCTCTGATTTGATCTCATCATTACATTTTTAGTCATTGAAAGTCATTGATTTAACTTAGATCTCACCAGCTGATAAAGATTTTCCCAGAAGTCCTGAGTCATCAGACGAAACAGGGACAAGAAAGCCCAGCTGAAGGTGTCAAAGCTTGTATAGCCGTAGTTGGGGTTTCTGCCAGCTTTCACACATATGTAACCTTCTGGACACTGGCTGCAATAAGATTCGACGACAAGAGGGGAATTACATTTATCAGAACATCGTTTGTTGATTTCTATTTGTTCAATTGCTTTTACATGACAAATTTACAGAAGGGGAAGGGAAGGAGAAACAAGCTTTTATGGGCACTGTGCTAAGTACTTCAAATTTATCATCTCATTTGATTTTTTCAGCAATGCTCAGAGGTGCTATTATCCCCATTTTACATTAGGAAACTGAGGCAGATCTGGAGTTAGGTGACTTATCCAGGGTCACACAACTAGTCATCTCTGAGATAAAATTTGAATTCAGGTCTCTCTTGACTCCAGACCCAGTGATCTCTTCACTGCACTACCTTGCTGCCTTACTGCCACAAGAATTCTCTTCGTTTACCTCATTTCATCCTGCACAAAATATAGTTTTAGGTTTTTAAATTCTTAAAACTCTTGAATAACTAAGACAGTTTGATACCAGATTTTTATCTTCGGTCACTTTAATACTCAATGTTCCTTAATGTATCAGTAATATAGTAATGTATTTCTTTGTGAAGATGACATTTTCTTTTTTTTTTAATTTTATTTATTTAAGGCGATGGGGTTACCCAAGGTCCCACAGCTAGGTAATTATTAAGTGTCTAAGATCAAATTTGAACTCAGGTCTTCCTGACTCCAGGGCTGGTGCTCTAGTTATTGCACCACCTAGCCACCCTGAAGATGATATTTTCACTAATAGATTAAAACACCCTGCTTTTTATTCCCCTGGGACCTGATAATTAAGTATAGGGAAATATGACTTTGTACTATGTGATTTGACTTTACTTGAAAATGTCAGAAGGGCACATCATACTAAATGACCACATATTAATGATAACACTTACTAGAATGGACCAAAACAACAACTTTAGATTCAGATTCATATTAAAAAACCTCTCTTTTTAACAAAACTGAAAAATCTTAAGAAATGGCATTTTCCTCTTACACCCTTTCTAGACTCCTGAGAATAGTCCTATAGAAAAGTAGATAGTAGTTAAGTCAAGGACAAGAAGGCCTGTGTTAGAGCAATAGATGAAAAGCGATAGCCTACCTTCTATCTCATCTCATGTATATCCCTGACAGTCCTATTCATGAGACTATTAGTACTATGATCCACTCAAGGGAAGTACCCTCTATTTCACTGGATGTATGTACTCTTATGTCTCAGATTCACATTCTCATTAATCCTTCCTGTTTTCTCTTTTGTAAATGAGATAATAATATCTGTATTTTCGAGTTGTGAGGACTAATGAAATATTTCTGTGTAGTACATAGTAGATGCTTAATAAAGGCATGTTTCCTTCCTTCTTTGCCATTTTAATGGATAAATCAAATTATGCCCTTCTGCCGGAAGTAATTTTGACATAGGCAGTAGTATGCTGGCAAATGTTTGACAAGTGGCTCTCCCCCACCCCTCCAAAAAAATACCTATGACACATTTTTAAACTTAATTTGCACTAAAGCATTTCCCCTCCCACCATTTTCTAAAGTCTGGACCATCATCAGAACAATTTTGATTTGTTCTGTTTGTCAGTTTTAAAGATGCAAAAGCTTACACTAAAAACTTAACAATTTTCTCTAATAAACAGGGGAACTAGATCCTGAACTGACAGATATTAAAGCATTAGTGGTTTGGAGCTTGGGTGGGGGAAGGGTGTTATCACATTCATCTCTGAATCTCTCAAAGTCTTGTAGAGTCCCTTGTATGTAGAAAGATCTTAATAAATATTGGTTGAGCTGAACTGGATTAAATGTTAAAAAAAAAATAGAATCTTTCCAAATGGAAATCTGGCCCTGATAGAAATGATTCTGTTCTCCTCTTCTTATAATTAGCTATAATAATAATAATAATTAATATTTCTATAGAACTCTGTGATAAGTGCTTTACAATTATTATCTCATTTAATCCTCTTAAAAATCCTGGAAAGGAGGTGCCCATTTTACAGATGAGAAAACTGTAAGGCAGAGAGCAGTTAAGTAACTTGCTACATTTAATCTCTGATCTTTCCTTTCCCCAGACCCAGAATTCTAACTATTGCATTACCTAGCTGGTCCAACATTGGACTTGGAGTTGAAAGACCTATTTTTTTTTTAGGTTTTTGCAAGGCAAATGGTGTTAAGTGGCTTGCCCAAAGCCACACAGCTAGGAAATTATTAAGTGTCTGAAGTTGGATTTGAACTCAGGTACTCCTGACTCCAGGGCTCATGCTCTATCCACTGTGCCACCTAGACACCCCAAAAGACCTATTTTTGAAACCAGTTCTAAAAGTTATAAGTTGTATGACTGTGGGCAAGTCACTGAAATTTTGAACACTTTGCTTATCTGTTAAGAGGAAGACCAATAAAATTTTATATAATCTCCTTCATAGGGCTGAGGAAAGAATTTTGCAAACTGTATATACCCATCAAGGTGGGTTACTATTATAAATAAATCATAATGTGTTATGCTTAATAGATTACAGCTCAGGAACAGGCAGGATCTTCTAAGACTTTGCATTCTAGTATAACACAATACAGCACTAGATAATACCATGAATATGAAACCTGAACAGAAACAACCTACATCCTATGACTCATTTTGGTTTTTCTCTTTTTGTTTTTCATTGTATTTATTTGATAGATTTGACATGAACAATTAGGTTTAGTAATTGCTGGACATGAATTTTTGAAAGAGGTGCAAATTCATACTCCATCCACCCATTCTGAGAATTTTGTGAGATGAAAAATGATAGCCTTGTGGATAGGCAATGGGAGGATTATTCTAGGTAGATGACATAGGATGGTAAGACATGATAGGAAAGAATTTCTTACCCAGCATCAGAACTGTTACCACAAAGCAATGCATCATTTTGCCCTTCCAAAGTGTAAAAATGACCTGATTAAGGAATAGAAAATAAAAAGTTATAAAAATGAAAGTCAATATATCAAATATTCAATGTCATAATTTTTTTCTATTTCAAGAGAATGGAGAAAAATGAAAAGGAACAAAATTCTGTGTAATATTGTGATTTTATTAAAGATCAGAATTTACACAGAAACAATGTCAGTATATTTGCTAACCAATCAAACTTTGGAAAATCAATATCAAAACAAGTCATACCACATCAAACATAAATTTGTTGCTAAACCTAAACCAAAACTAATCCTAAAAACAACTGCTCCAAGAAAAAAACAAAATAGGACAGAACTATTAATTCAAAATCCTTTTCTTGGCTCAAAAGGTGGGAGGGGAAGCCTAGCTGCTATTAAAATATACTTATGCAACAAAAAGGATTACTTCATATTTTTTTAAAGCTGTATGTATAAATGGATTTGAACATACTACCTCCCTGATTCCTCCAAATTCCCCCACTTCAGATTTGTAGTGGGTAGTGGCGCTTTTTTGTCTTTTAATGAAGTTACAAATAAAAAATTGATCCCTCTAAAACTGAAAAGACAAATTTGCTTCTTTATGAATATATACTTCCAGGGTACATTGGGTAATTTTTTTCAAGGTATATGATTAGCAAACTGTGACCTAAAGCAATAAAATTCTGACACTTTTTCTATCTACCTTCTTACCAACCCACCACATCTCATACCCCCTCTCACCCCACCCTCATAACTTAATTGTGACAAAATTAAGGTTAAATAACATTGGAGCATTTAAAGTCTATTCAAAGGAGGTGGTTTATAAAAAAAAAAAAGCTTTTTATAGACTTTGTAGTGTGGAAGCAAATCCCACTGTTACTAAAACTGATCCCATTTCTCCCAGTATAACCTTTACTGATCTTTCCAATCCTAAAATCAGTGGTGAGAGTATGTGATATCACTTCATGAGCTTCCAAGGATATGGTTGTAGAAACATTTAAATCATGAATGGCATACTGGATTAAGTGAATAGTACCAAAAGCAAAAGGTTAATAGAAATAGGCTAAAAAAAACTGAAAAATCTAGAGAAAAAATTTAAAGGTCTTAGGCTTCTTACTGAAGGGGTCCTTTAAATGGGAAATGGCATAGATAATATCTGTGATAAGGAAGAATCATAATGGATATACAATGAATTTATAATAATTTTCATTACCAAAAATATCTATTACATAAAAGATTATCTACCATAGAGGAACTAAGACCATGGTGGGATATGAGCCAAAGAGATAATTTTGACAGATAGGTGCAGTGAAATAAAGCTAGACAAAGGTATAACAATAGCAGGAAATTTTCAAAATAGTTCTAAATTGAAATTTATTCACTTTTTTTATACCATTCTTTTTTTGTGACAGTGTGTGCCTAACAAGAAAGACTTCCATTAAATCTCTTCCCACACTGTTTGATAACTCTTTACTCATATATACTCATGAATAGTAAAATATGAAAAATGTTAGAGGATAAAACCATTTGTTAAAGAGTATACATCAGGAATAAATTGAAGACTGAATTCATAATACATAGTTTTATGTATAGAATATAAAATTGGATTTTACCAGCATGATAATAGTACCTCTGTCTTTATATACCAATGTTAAAGGTAAAAGTCATCATGACCACATATATACATCACCATTGACTCAACCAACCAGTTCTAAACTGATTTTTTTTCTGCCATATTAAAAAATGTTACAAGTTGCTTAATTTCTGAGTTTCAGTTTCATCTATAAAATATATTAGAAAATTCATAATGTTAATATTCAACTTTGGAATTGGGTCATCTAGGAGAACTTAGATGGAATTTATGACACAGGGAGTGTGATACAATGGAAAGAACACAGACTTTGGATCCAGACGACCTTAGAGAAACTGGTGCTAATTGCTTGTGAGAACTTCATCAAGTTACTTAATTTTCTAGGCCTAAATTTCCTCATCTTTTAAAGATGAGGGAATGGGATGGGATGAGAAGATGACAGGATGGGACTCCTATATAAATGTCCTTCCTTACCCTTAAACAAGTCTTCTTTATCCTTTCAAAACACCCCCTCATAAAATTTATTAGCCCCTCAAGTTATCATCCTGTATCTCTTCTCCTTTTCTCAGTGAAATTCCTAAGAGGCAATGTCTATACTTCTTATTTCTATTTCCTCTTCTATTATTCATTTCTTAACTCTTTTCAATCCCATCACTCAACCAAAGCCTTCTCTAAAGTCTCCAATGATCTATTAATTGCTTAATCTGATGGTATCTTCCCAATTCTTACCCTCAAGTTCTCTGCAGGATTCCATATCAAGTATTAATTAAATAACTTTCTATCTTCCTGACATGTAGCATTAAGTACAAAGAAAGGTAAAAAACAATATTCTTGATTTTTTTTCCTAATGGTAGAGCAATATGTTAGGTAACTATGTTAAAACAAGATATATACAGTATAAATTGGAGTTAATTACAAAGGGAAGACACTAAAATTAAGGACACTGTGGAATCCTTTATCCTCTTAGATAGTCTCTCGAAATTTTCACTATATTGCTTTTCATTGGTTTTTCTTCTAACCAGTCTAATTGCTAATACCTCAAGCTATTCATTTATATCATGACACATTCAATAGCAGATATACTACAAAATTCTGTTCAATGTTCTCATCTTATATATATATATATATATATATATATATATATATACACATATATGTATATATTCATCATCAGTTTCAAAAGATTTAATTATACTCTCTATGCTGAATGATTCCTAGATCCATATTTATCCTGCCCTAATCTTTCTTCTGAGCTCCAATTCCATATACCCAACTACCTACTGAGAATTTCAAACTCAATTTACTGTAGACATCTCAAACTCAACATGTCCAAAAGAAAAGTTGTTTTTTTACCCTAAAGATTTTTACCCTAAAACTCACATGTCCACTTAATTCTGATGAAGATATCACCATTTTTTTACAGTCATCCAAGTTCATAATGTGGCTGTCATCCTTACTCCTACTAATCCAACCTTTCAAATTAGTTGTCAAATATTATAATTCCAATTTGTACAACACCTTTTGCCTATACTCTGTTCTTTTCATTCACATAGCCAGTACCCTAGTTCATGTTCTTACTTGTCCATTACCTCTCACCTGGACTTTTAGAAAGGCCATCTAACTTGTCTCTTTGCTTCCAGTGTTTCTCTGCTCTAATCAATGTGATTTTTCCTAAAATGCAGGTATGAGGACTCTGATTTTCAATAAAACTCTACCAGCTCTTTATTACTGCTAGAATGAAATATGAACTTCTAGTTAACATTTAAAGTCCTTCTCAAGATGATTCCAACTTACCTTTCTAGTTTTATTAACTATTATCTCATTTCAGTCCAGTCAAGCTGGTCTTTTTACTGTTCCTCACACACATAGTTCTCTGTGATTTTGCAATGGTTATCCATCCCTTATCAACTCTACTTCTTAGAATTACCAGTTTCCTTCAATACTGAATCCAAGCACAAAATTCTCCCTGAAGCCTTTCCCTATCCTTTGGCTGCTGGTCCTGCTCCTTCCAAATTGTCTTGTATCTATTTTGTACATCCCCATGTATACAGAGTTATTCTCCCATGGATAGACTGTAAGCTCCATGAAGTCAAAAGTCATTTAATTTCTAATTGTGCATGCTCAACATTTAGCACTGCCTGGTGATAGTCTGGTACATAGCCATTGCTTCATAAAGATTTGTTGACTGATTGATTGAAAGGCAAGCTAGAGCCAGACTGTGAAGCAATTTAAATACCAAGGGAAGGAAGTTGTATGTTTTCTAAGGAGCAGAGCACATATCTGTCCTTTAGGAATATTTTTTTGGAGCTATAGGGAGGATAAATTAGAGAGAGAAGGCAAAATAAAGCAGGAAACCAAAGAAACTAGTTCAGGAGAAAAATGATGAGGTCTAAACTACAGTAGTGAAGAGAAGTGGGGCAGTTTGAGAGAAGTTAGAGAGGAAGAATTAAGGTTTGGCAAGTGAATGGATGTTAGAGACAGGTGAGGGCAGACAGTATAGAGTTGAGATTGATATCAAAGTTTCAAATCTTAGAAAGGGAAAAGATTGTGGTGACCACAGTATACATAGTAAAATTTGGAGGAAAGATAGATATGAGTTAATAATGAGTTCCATATCAGATGTGTTTAATTTGTATAGAGATGTCTATAGCAAGCAACTGATAATCTTGCCTGAAGCACAGGAGAGAAACTAGGGCTACATTTATAGTTTTGGTTGTAATCTGCAGAGATGACAAATGAACCCATAGAAGCAAATAAGATTACCAAGAAGAAGAGAAGAAAAGCCAGGAGAACAATCTTGAGAGACACATGGTAGTGGGACATGAATGATGATTCAATAAAGTTGACTGAGGACAGAAAGGTATAAAGAGACTAAGGAAGAAGGAGTGGTAGTTGTATCTAAAATTACAGAACATTCAAGAAAAATGAGGACTGCAAAAAAGGCACTCGGTTTAGCAGAGATCATTGAAAAAGCTGAACAGAACAGATTCAGTTGGAAGCCAGATACTTTGCTGTATCTGTGATTTTAATAATATGGGTTCTCTCTTTAACATTACACTGCCCCCCATGCCTTTTCTAAGCAAGATTTTTTTTATCCTGTAAAAATCTTGCCCATGTCCTCTTATAAATCCTTTAAGTGGGATCCACTCATGGAAGTAGAGGCCTTCTAGCAGATCTCTTGAAATTATATGGATACATGTAGACTATCAATTTCTTACCTCTCAATTGCTTTCCTAATCATACAACTTTTCAGGGATATCTTTTACATTGCCTCTAGCATGCAATGATGCTCATTGCATATTGCTCTGAATATTTTAGGTTTCCCTAGAAGAATCCATAATCATTCAAAGCAGATTAGTCTAACTATCAATATAGGAAAAGAAAAGTGGATAAAGAATGCCTATTGTGTAGACTATATGTAGTTTGGACATGTGTAGAACTAACTCACAAACAAACAATGAGATAAACAAGTGAAAGAATGAATATAATACACTCATTTTTGTCAACTATATTAAGTGTCAACTCTATTACGTAAATCTGCACATCTTGGACAAGAACAATAGATAGATAATTATTTGGGTCCAGAATTATAAAGGAAAGAGATTATAAAGTGGATTGTATTCACATACCTATAGTTTTTTTAAATGACCTTTAGCTTCTACCTGAATCAAAAAGCCATTTTTTCCTAACACTAATATCTTTCTGCAAAGCTTTATTGCTGTAAATCATGGAAAATTATAGTCTCTGAGAAACTAAGATTGTGGATTACCCAAAAGATAAAAGAATAACTCAAGGAGGGTATAAATAGGGTGTAGCATGAGGAATCACTGATAAGGAACAACAAAAATATTATATTTTTGGATAGGTAAGGGATGAAGATGGATAATTTATTTTTGTTTCTATTTCTTCTTTCAGATTATAACTGTGATTTCATCAATATAGATAACTCACAGTGAGAAAACTTAGATCAACACTGATCAACACTTGATTGGTCAAGATACTTGTCTAGGATCCCAGAGATTGTATATGTCAGGGAAGGGAAGAGAACTTTAGTCTTCTTGACTTCTAGATTAGCTTTGATCTAGTATACATGTTGCTTCTTTCTCAGTAAGTGTATTTAAAGTTTTGAATCTCTTAGCTTACATTACAACAGAAATAATTTTTGGTGGGATTTAATTTTTTTTAACAATAAAGAATTTAGTAATTGTTAAAATAGAATATCTTACTTTTGTCCTCAATGTAGTCATCCCAGTTAAATGTGCTCACTGTCTTATTGTAATAGGTACCATTTGCATCCCATGAGCTATTAAAGTAGGAAGTAATATTTATTTCAAAGGTAGAATTATCAGGGGGCCATTGCAAACATTTATTCCTCAGGTTGCCCATGAACAACTGTAGCCCAATGAGAGCAAATACACTCAGACAAAAAACAGTCAGGATCATGACATCAGAAAGCTTCTTCACTGACTGGATCAGAGCCCCCACAATAGTCTTCAATCCTATGAGAAGAAAAAAAACAAAAAGAGGGAAAAGATCTTAATTATGAATTCAAAAGTTACTTAACCTACAAAAGCATCATGAGCTTGTCCTGCAAAATAAAGTTTTCATGCATAATGCCAACTATATTAGTTTCATGTCTATGACTAAGTAATGTTTTCATGAAAAGCCTGCTAGCTTGTGAAAATGAATGAAAAGCTGAACGATATATGTTCACCAGAAAATTAGAAATGGAAATGGAAATCGCATATTTCTAAATATATCTTCTTACAGCAGAACAAGTGATTTTGTTATTCATGCTATTACATTAACCCTCTGTAAACAGTTTGCTTTTATTTACAGATACCTCACTCCCAAAAACTCTTAGCTGACTTTAGAAAAAATTTATGTGACTACAATAGTATGAAACATTAAAGTGATGAATGTGAGATGAGATTACATTTTAATGTATACTCCATGCCAGGTTTGGAGGAGGGAGACATCTGAAAATTGAGGCCCATGCAACACCCATGCTATTTTTTTCATCATTTCATTAAATCTACAATAATGATGGCAAGTCTGAGCCCTATGTGCCTGCAGTAAATGGCCAAATTTGCATCAGTATGAAAGCCTCATAGTTTGGTTTTTATGTCAAAAAAGAAAGCTTGGTGTCAGATGCAAACCAAACAGGCTGTATATTGCAAATGCCTCATGCAAAAATAGGTTAAACTCAAAGGCTGATTTAGAAAAGAAAGAAAGCTAATATTAAAAAAGCAAAGAATCACATCAAATTAAATCTGATGTCCTGATTCCTGCTTTTTTAAATATTTATATATACATATATATGTGTAATAAGTAACAAGCAGCACTGCTTATGCTGAAAAGCTGTGATATCAAATTCAATGCAACTAAAATCAGCCTCGGTGTTTAACCTGGCTCTCACCTGGAATGACCGAAATTGTTTTCAATGCTCGGAGAACTCTGAATGTTCTCAACGCTGAGACATTGCCCAGGTCCACAAACTCTGTCACATATCTGTATAGGGGAGTTCACACACAAACACAATGACAGCACACAAGAAACGGCTGGAGATATCGGGGGCCTACCACCTCACACCAGTCCACTTCTTACCTGGGATTACAGAAATAGTTTTCAAAGCTCTCAAGACTCTGAAAGTTCGAAGAGCTGAAACATTGCCTAGGTTTACAAATTCTGTTACATACCTGTAGAATTAAACCAGAGTTATTCAGAATTTTGGAAAAAGTTAATTTGAGTTGGTCTTTCATTGAGACCTTTTCAATGTTTACCTCACAATGCTATTAGGTATTCCTGATTTTTAAGGAAAAAAAATAGCATTGATATCCATTGCTATCATTTTTGTTTTTAGGGTATCTGATTTGGTCATTTGGGAGTTTTAAGTCAAAATAGTAATTTTAATTAGATGAGATCTAGGGATCACTCATTTTCAACTAAAAGTACAAAGTTAAGTGAATGGCAGATAATTTCTTACGGCCTCTCTTCTCTCTCCTTCTACATATATTCCTATTTGGAGGGTGAAAGGGAAAATTAAATGCTCTTAACTTTCCTTAGTAAATGCTAGCTCTGTTAATAGAAGAAAGCTTAAAAGAAGACTACAGTATTGGCAACCACCAAAGATTTACCCCTCCCCCACTGAAAAATGGTTAAAATACTTACGCAAAAGTAATGACAGTGAAATCAAGCCAGTTCCAGGGGTCCCGAAGAAATGTGAAACCTTCTAAACAGAAGCCCCTTGCAAGAATTTTTATAAGTGATTCAAAAGTATAAATTCCTGTGAATGTGTACCTGAAGGAAAATAGCCAAGTTAAACATTGAAGGATAACAGGATAGTATATCACTTAAAACTTCCATTCAATTCTGGGAACAACTATTGTCTACTGTGAACCAGACACAAGGTTTGGTGTAAAAAATGTAAAAGAAAAAGAATGATCCAGTCTCTGGGTCCAAAGAAATAAGAGAGGAAGAAATAATAAATTTGATAACAAGATACTAATTGGTAAGAGTAAAGAAAAGATGCAGACATATTGCAACAAGAAATCTGAGGAGGGAGAAAGGACTTTGAGCTGGGGAGAAGGTTCTGTGGAGGTAGTACATAACTGGATTTTGAAGGAGGATGTCAGAGGGAAGAGAAACAAGAGTTCCGGAATGGGGAGGTCTGCATGAAAGCATAGTGACAGGAGAGAGGAGGTTATGATCAAAGAAAAGTGAAGAGTCTGGTTTAACTGGGACACCGAGTACATATATAGGGGGAAAAGTAGGAGTGGGAAATAAAGCCTGGAAAGCAAAACTGGAGTCAATGTCAAACTAAGACATTTGAATATTGTCCTACAGGCAATATATTTGAGCAGGAAGAGGATTTGGTCACTAAGTACTAGGAAGCCTGGGGGGTGAAGGACACCCTTACCAGGGTGTGAAGGATTCATTAAAGAGGGCAGACACTAGAATCAGGAATGCTAGTTAAGAAATAACTAAAAAATAAGCCTAAATGAGAGGCATCAAGAAGGATGTTAGGGAGAATAGAAAAGTGGGAACAGATGGAAAGCAATAAAATTGTGGACTCAACCTTATGACAATATTATATTGTAGAATTAACTTGCTTGGATGTGACAATGGACTGAGAGGTAAAAGTCAAAGACTGCTGTGTGATTTTGAGCCTAAATGATTGGAAAAATGATAATATTATCAATAGACAGTTGAGAGGAAAAGAAGATATGTTGTTTAAAACTAGATAACCAAAGGAAGATATTCAGCAGGAACTTGAAAACGTGAGACTGCAATTCAGGGGAAATATTATCACTAAATACATAGATACCATGATCATCTGTATAGAGGTGATAATTGAATCCATATGAATAAATTCAGTTTTAAAGGTTTAGAATGCAAAAAGAAATGAGAAAAATTTAGATCAGAGAATTGGAGGATACTGGGGAAGGAAGAAGAGGAAGTGAAAGATAAACAGTAATGGAGAATAAAGAATGATCAGACAAGTAAGAGAAGAAACAAGAAAGACCAGATAAAGGAAGAAAGAAGATCTAAAATGAAGGGTTGGTCAATAGAATCACATGTTGCAGAAAAGTCAAAGAAATCTAGGAAAGGACTATTCTTGCAATTAAGTAGTCCACGGTTTTGACAGAAGGGTTTCAAGAGTGGTAGGGTCAAAAGTCAAAAGCCAGGGGGTTAAGAAATGAATAAATGGTGTACTAATAGAGATAAATATAAATTATTCTTATAAGTGTAGCAGTAAAGGGAAGGAGGTAAGATGATGGCTTCTAATTACTTCTTTTGTAAAATAAGAAGGTTGAATTAGATGATATCTAAGGTACCTTCCAGTCTAATGTATATACTACATTGTTGGCTTGAGAATAGCAAGGGGAAATTTTCTTAGGAGAGAGATTACTTTAAGATGAATTTAAACATAAGGAAAATGGAGAAAGACTGAAGATGAAAAAAGAGAAAGGGGAAAGGCCACTTCATCCTCCAAAACCCGAGAAGGAGAAAAGGGCAAAGTTATGGAGAGACATAGTTAGAGGAAAGTAAAAAATTTAAGAAATGAACTTGTTTACACGTGAATCATCTGAATCTTTCTTTTTGAGAGTCATGGAGGGAAACTATGTAATCACGAAATTCCAACAAAAACAAAATCTTGTTGAACTTGAGACCAAGTAAAGTCTTTCAGTTAGCCACTAATAATTTTTATTTGAATAAATGGACTATTCAAGTCCATAAAATAAGATGTATCACCTATGACTTCCAGAAGCATTTTTTTTCCTTAGGAAAATATTAATTTACTTTAGGGCTCAGAAAAAGCAAAATAGAGAAATCAGGTGCTGTTTTATTACAGAGCATGTATATTACTCCTTATACATCCCCAATGGTCTTTAAAAAAGAAAATGAAACCATCATAGGCTCATAAACTTAGAACTGGACAGAACTTGGAGATAATCTAAGAGATGGATTGATTTGTTCTAGGTAGAGATGTGATAAGTAACAGCTTTGAACTTTTTCACCCTTTCCACCACACTTTGCCATCTTTATGAACAAAACTATTCCAGTGAAAAAGCTGTTATTTATGTGACTTGCTAACAGGATCACAGCATTTCCTCCATTTCTTTCTCCCACAACTCCTGGACTCCTGCCCTTGACCCACAATGACAAGAACATTGACTGTGGTGTTCAAACTTTTAGGCTTAATAGTAGTATGATCTTCTACAAGTTACTTGACTTTCCTGGGTTTCAATCTCCTCACTGACAAAAAAAAAGTAAACTTAGATAGCCTCTGAAATTCCTTCTAGCTATAGGGCTATAATTCTATGAAATTAATATGTTCTAATCACATAACTGTTTCAGTATCACTCAGTGAATGTAGACTCAAGATTGAGTTATAGAAGTGGGATGATGAGGTCAGTAAGATGTCAAAAGGACATTTATATTGTTATTAATAATTAGTTTCTACTTACTCTACATTCTTTGTCCAGTCTGGTGGGTTGCTCATGGTCATAAACACACAATTGGTCAGAATAGTGCACATGATGAGCATGCTGAATAAAGTAGAGTATAGTCAAGGAACACAATGTACAGCAGAAAAGCTTATTATCACACACTATCATGCTAATAACACTTATTGCTAATTCAAAGGTAAGAAACTATTAATAATCACTGTACCATTTTTTTGTATTTTCTTGATTTCTCTATGGCTGAGTCTATATTCACAAAGGCTATTTTTAAATATCACCATAGCAATCACTTTGGGTCCAGTTCAATTATTTTGACTATTTTGATAACCAATTGCTAATCAAACAATTAATCAGTGAATGATTCATAAATTTCAGTTATTTTAAAGGTTAGATCAGGTCAGTAAGTTTTCCTTGAGGCCTATAATGAAGTGATAATGCTTTCATATTTTGAGGTCTTTTCAGGGCTTATGAAATTAAAACCATACTGGATAGAGTTCAAAGCAGATCTACCAAACCCTGAGTTCTGTATCATAAGAAATATAACTCCACTCTAGTTCTTTTCTATTTTACATATGTGAATAGAAAAACAGGGTTTAGTATTACTTCACCTGTTAAAGATAAAGGAGTCATGACTCAAAATTCAGTAAAAAGGTGACAAAGCAATTGTCTTCTATATTAAAAATAGTAGGAAGAAATTCAATACTGCTGTAAAATATAGTCAATTGATGAAAATCTAGGCATAATTATAAAAGCTTTCAAGATGGAAGCAAAACGAATTGTTTTGTAAAATAATTTATAAAACAAGTGAAAAGTCTTTTTATTTCTTTTTTCATAAACTATTACAATATTCAGTCACACTACACAAAACAATCAAATCTTGGGACCATAGGACTGGAAGAGAAAAAGTCAAGTAGCAGAGCTTGTATTTGAACTTAAGTCTTCTGACTTCAAATGGTCAAATATTACATATTAGGATGAAACAGGTTGAGTATGGTAGGGAAAATACTTTGTAAAATGAGACTGCACTGAATCAGTGCTATAATTAGTGTTTCATTTCAACTGGCACTGAACTTTATGGTTTTCATTCAAATACAAAGTTTAAATGAATTCAAATAAAAGAATAGACATAAAAGACTGATATGAAACAACCACATGGTGGCACTACAACCTAAAACAATATGCAGTACTAGTTTGACTTAACATTAAAATCAGTAAAAGAATCAGATTAAAAAATAACTATAGCTTTATAAGAGGAAACTTTTATTTAATATTTAGATATTAGGAGATGAAATTATAGTATTAAGGTTTTCTAAAAAATACAATGCAATATATAATCTCCTTTTATTTTAGTTCATTATTCTCATTTTGTAATAGAGTCAGCATACAGTACATGGCACAACAATCTTCCTTATCTAAACTAAACAATAAATTCTTGAAGATTCTTTTTTTAAGGAAAATGGATATTAGAAAAAGTAAGAAATTAATATAGATCTATAATATTTATATCATGTAGAATATTGCATAATTTTATGAAAATTTTCTCTCTACTCCCAAGAAATCTATTCTTTTCAACTTTAAAAAATAGAGACTCCTATCACAGACATATTCTTTTCAACTTATTTCAAACTTGAATACTATATTGGTGTGGGAATTTCTTTCACAGATGCAGACTGCAACTTCTTTATAATGTGGTAGATGAGATCTGTTCTTTTCAAATAATTCCTCACTTGGAAAAAAATCTGGGGATAGACCTCTATGTAGTTAGTTTAGACTGTGGATAATAGATGTATAGTCTATCACTAGACTCAAACTCTAAAGCTTTCCAGCCAATAATAAAATTCTACAATTATTAAAGCACTGACTAAGAACATGGAGCAAATTTGATATCAAAGTTAAATAAGAATTTTTGATATTAAACCCACAATATTTAATAAAAAAAGAACTAATATTTGTGGGCATTCCTTAAATTTTTTTATAGGTAGTCAATAAACCCAGAAAAGGAAATAATGATGTTGCATTACTGACATAACAAAATAAACTACTTTAAAAAATATTCTTATTTCTGAAATACCACCTCACAATTATTAGACTGGCTAACAAGACAGAAAAAAGAAAATGACAAATGGAGGGAATGTGGAAAAACTGGGACACTAATGCACTGTCAGTGGAATTATGAACTGGTCTAATTAATCTGTAGAGCAATTTGGAACTATGCCAAAGAGCTATAAAAGTGTGCTTGCCCTTTGACCCACCAACACTACTAGGTCTGTATCCCAAAGAGATAAAGACAAAAATGGAAAATATCTATATCATCTTTTTTTCTGGTGGCAAAAACATGAGGATTAGGGGGTGCCTATCAATTGAGAAATGGTGGAACAAGCTATGGCTTCTGATGTATTTTGCATAGTTATATACCTATGATGGAATTATGACGGAATAGTATTGTTCTACAAGAAATGAGCAAGATGGTTTGACAAAAACTGGGAAGACTTATATGAGCTGATGAAAAGTTAAGTGAAGGGGCAGCTAGGTGGCACAGTGAATAGAGCACTGGCCTTGGACTCAGGAGGACCTCAGTGCAAATCTGGCCTCAAACACTTAATAATTACCTAACTCTGTGACCTTGGGCAAGTCACTTTAAACTCAACAACATGAAACCTCTATCTAGGGTGATCCCTATTTTAACCTTGGGGGGAAAAAATCTAAAAAACAAAGGAAAGTTAAGAGTAAAACCAGGGGAACATTGTACACAGTAATAACAATATTGTAGGATGATCAACTGTGGATGATTAAGCTATACTTGGCAATAAAATAATCCAAGAAAATTCTGAAGGATATGATTGAAAAATGCTATCCATCTTTGGAGAAAGAACTCATGTAGTCCGAATGGAGACTGAAGCATACTTTTTCTACTTTATTTTTCCAATTTTGCTAATATGGAAATGTTTTTTACAATATCAAATGTATAATTGCTATCATGTTTATTGTCTTCTCAATGAATAAGGGAAAGAATTCAGAATTAAAAAATAAATGTCAAAAATAATAAATTTAACTTAAGAAATAAAATAAAAATAGACCTTAGAAAAAATAATATGCTTCAATTGAGAGTTCCAAAACTCAGTATATTATTAAATTTACATTCATGGATTTATTAACAAATGATAGTCATCTTGGAATTACAACATTTGATAAGAGATAGAAATAGTAGGAATTCTAAAATCTGGCAATTATATCTATATTATCTTTATCTTTATATAGATACTAGGATATCTATGATTATGTTAGATATATTTGCCTTCTTTTAGAATTTATGTATATGTGTAACTCTGCCTGTCTACACACACACACACACACACACACACACACACACACACACACACACAAATACATTATTCACATCATACCTGTAATCAAAGAATACCTTGAAAAATCAGGGGAAAAGAATTGGAAATTTAGGGGATGCTCTCAAATAGGGAATGGCTAAACAAATTATGGTACATGAATACTATGGAATACTTTTGTTCTATAAGAAACCATAACTAGTCAGAGTCTAGAAAAGCATGCAATGACTTATGGGGTCTGATGTTGAGTGAAAGGAGTAGAACCAAGAAAACAATGTATACATCAACAATAACCTTATGAGATGAACAAACTTGATGGAAGCAACTCCTCTCGGCAGTCCAGCAAGCTAGGACAACTGTATTTGACAGGCTATAGACTATATTATCCCATCCAGAGGAAGAAAAACAAAACAACCCTTTGGAATCTAACAAACACTTTATAAAAATTGTCTCTTATGTATCTTTTCCCCCTTTATCCTAATTCCTTGTTACAAAAATAACCAATTTGTAAATATGTTACCAAAATATGTATGTAAAATGCTAACCTCATTGTTCCCTGCTGAGGGGAGGGGGGGTAAGAAGGGAGGGTGGTGGGAAATTTTGTAACTTGGAAATATTTATGTGCATATGGATGAAAATTAATTAATTAATTAATTAAAAAAAGAAAAAAATCAGGGGAAGGTACAAGTTTTGGGGGGTTTTTGCAATGCAATGGGGTTATGGGACTTGCCCAAGGTCACATAGCTAGGTAATTATTAAGTGTCTATGGTTGGATTGGAACTCAGGTCCTCCTAATTCCAGGGTCATTGTTCTATCCACTGTGCAACATGGCTACTCTATACCCATTTTTTTGTCTGAAAACATAAATAACTATCATGACAATTAAATATAGCAAAAGTTTAGAACTTTTGTGTATTTCACAACACTATATCCTAGAACAAAATTCATAAGTCTTTCTCTGTTTCTTAAATACAGACCAAGACTGAGAGAACATATAATGATTTAGTTGCCAAATGCTCGGGTTAATTCTCCTTTGAATTTATGATTACCTCCCTTTTTTGAAGATACTATAGATGTAAAGGGAAGATAATTGACTGCAAAACCAGTGTGATTCAAGTGTTGTCATTGTCACATAATGGCAAGTCATTTAACCTCTTGGTGTTGTAGGCGATTTTCTATGACTTAACATTGCAGAGAAGTTCCTTTTATCAATGGCCCAATCCCTATCCCTTAAGTAAATAGGGATATAAAATTAAACACAAGAAGAACAAATCCTCCAGGAAACATAATACTTAGGACCTCTTTATTATTATTTACTCACTAGTCAGTAGTTAAATACAGTTACACTTATACTTGTAAGATGCCAGAGCAAAGGTCTTCTGCTCAATAAACTCCATTATCTCCTTCCTACCACTTGAATCAAAAACCTCCTGTTGCTGTTTAGTCATTTCAGACAATTCATGATATCATTTGGGTATCTTGGGGTTTTTATTGGCAAGGCTACTAGAATGGTTTGCCATTTCCTTCTCCAATTCATTTTACAGATGAGAAAACTAAGGCAAACAGAGTGAAGCCCAGTAAATGTCTGAGGCTAAATTTGAAGTCAAGTCTTCCTTACTCTATTCTCAGCATTCTATCTACTGCTCCACTTCTATTTTCCATTTAAACCTTTCAAACCTACCAATCTAAGTTTAGGGTACATTATTCCCTCTTATAGTCACATTTTATTCTCATTGTTCCTCACTCACAAATTCTGACCCCTCATTACTCCACTATAGCATGGGGTGACCCCTAAGTCTTTCCTGACTCTCCTCACATCTGCCTCTTCAAATTCCTAGTTTGCTTCAAAATTTAATTCAAATATCTCTTACTATATGAGACTTTCTTAATTCTCTCGTGCCCTCCTCCATCCCAATTACTTTGAATCCATTTTGTACAGATTTTATACATATACACATATACATATATAGAGTCTCCTCTGATTACTTGCACTGTGAGGGCAGACACTTTTATATTTGATTCTATATCTCCAATCCTTAGTGTATTTAGAACCCAGCAAATATTTAATAAATGCTCGGTTTTTTAAAATAAATCCAAAGTCCTAATTCATTTATGCTAAAATGGTTTAGATAAACCTTGATCTGTTTAGTAACCTAGATAAAGTAGTTTCTAGCATGTTTAAAAACATGTGGGAACAATTGTGGGGGAGATGAGAGGAGTTTTGTGTTTTTGTTTTCCTGGGTTTCTATTTTCATTAAGGTAGGTAAATTCTGGTAAAGAAACTTCTATCAAAGCATAGCTGGAGTTATTCTGCAAGGTATGGTCTCCAAGGGAGATACAGTTGCCTTGTGTTATACAGCTAGATGTTCCAAAAGAAAGACTCAAAAGTGTTCCTGACTCTCAGGCCAACTCTATCCATAAAACCAGGCTATCTTTTGTACAAAGGACTAACAGTTATAATATCTGAAAAAGAACTTTAAACTCAACAACATGAAACCTCTATCTAAATAGATTTTGCAAAGTGAACTTAGTGCTTTTCATACTGGAACAAATATTTTTTTGAATGAAATATAATAAATTTATACCCTTCAAACGTCCATTTTTTTAGTTCTTTTGCATTTAGGAATGAAAACATATTAAACCCACTTCCCTAGAGTCCCTTGAATATGATATCAGTATGCCTATGTGGTGAACTTACATGCCTACTGCCCAGTCATCATGTAATCCACCTAGGTCAACATAACATTATCATCCAAGCACTACAGAAGTAGAGTTGGAAGGGAGCCATGATCCCCAAGTCATCTGGTCCAAGCCCCTCACTGGATTGGGGCAGCTAGGGGAAGCAGCGTACACACTACAGGACCTGAGTCAAGACCTCAGAGTCCAGCCTCAGACCCTTACTAGTTATGTGGCTCTAGGGAAGTCATTTAATTATTTGTCTTGGTTCCCTCATCTGTAAAATTGACATAATAAAAGTACCTATCTTGTAGGACTTTTGTGAATGAGATGATAATTATAAAGTGCCAATACATTGCAAGCTCTAGTTTATTATTATTATTATCATTATTATCTATACATTGAAGAGGTTGGAATACAAGAACTCTTCTAGATCTAATATCTTTTGATTGTATAATAAAAACACTTAAAACAAGTTTTAAATTCCATATCTACATGCAAGAGAGAAAGAGTCAAACTGGGAATTACAATAAGAGCAATTTGTATTTTTATCATTTGTAATCAATTTAACTAAATAGAATTCTGAAAAAGTTTTTAAAAACTGGGAAGTTTTGAGCTCATTGACTTTTCATTGATATAATCCCTTTTTATAATTTCATTCTCCCACTATGTTTATGAAATATGATGGTCTAGCATTGCTTTCCTGAACAGAAAGCATGACAGAGAGGTTTATACAGTCATCCACGACCAAGCAGAGAGAATTTGAAGCAAACATGAGGCTCCAGTTTTAAGCTTCTGACTACTGGTCCCGTGGTAAAAACATCAAGCAAACCCAGTTGTAGTTACTTAAAGCACTTCCAGCTATGAGGCCATTCAGACAACTACTTAATAAGCAGTGTTTTAACCTCCTCTTCTGAATTTCTTTCAGCACTTTTGTTTAAGTAATTTCCTTTTTGGAATAGCCACATTAGACAGGGTTAAATTTATTTAGAGAAATACTTCCCTTCATTTGTTTTGGGGGGGGGTTGCAACTTTATGTAGTAGAGAGAAGAGGAAGCAGGTTTCTCTTATGCCTCAATGATATCATCAAAGAAACAAAAAGTGGTAACAGAGGTAAAAAAAGTATTAATGTGTTTAAAAAAGTGCAAAGACAGGTCTATGTTCTATTATCCCTTTATTGTGTGAGATATAAAAGTTTCCTTCATGAAGCTGAAAGGGCAACCTGCCTCTGGCCAAGCTTGAGGCAGTTTCATGGAATATGACCTACTGTCTTTATCAAAGGTCAAATAGGAATAGAGGAAGAGGTTGCTACAATTCTACTGACCAGGGCATCTTGGTAGGCAAAACTGAATCCAGTTTGGAGGAGAGAAAAAGACAGAGAGTGAGATAGTAGACAGACAAACAGACAGACACAGACACAGAGATAGAGATGGAGAGAGAGGAGAGGGAGAAGAGAGGAAGGAGAGAGAGAGAGAGAGAGAGAGAGAGAGAGAGAGAGAGAGAGAGAGAGAGAGAGAGAGAGAGAGAGTCATAGAGAACCTGGCAACAAAGGAGAGAGACAAATGTAGATTCAAGAGAGAATGCTCATCTCTGGCAGATGGAAAATCAAACTGAGAAGTGCAGATCTAGGAAACTAAGCTGAGAAATCCATGTGGAAGAGATGCTGATCTCAGGGCAAGCAGCAGGACAAGACCAAGAGAACAGAAAAGACATCAGGACTCTTTAGTCACAGGTCTTGGTCTCTTCTGTTCCCCCACACATGAGCCTCATTACCAGTGTGCTCAAAGTTCCTGCTCATACTTCCCATGAATGTTGTCTTTTTGTATGTATTTATGAAGGCGTGCTTTAGATTTTGGGGGAGGGCTAGGGAGGAGACATTTGATAGCTACCATTCTTACTATATAATCTGAGAAAATGCTTTTATTTTGAGCAAAGTCTACTAGTGACAATTAAGGGAAGGCAGATAAGGGCTAGTCAGCTATAATTTTAGGAGGGCAGGCCCATAGAATACCTTTGAGACTACAGGGAAATGCCATTCTCCAGGTAATACCCAGAACAAGGTTAGGTTGAGGCAGGTGGTCCTTAGGGGTGGGATGGAAAGAATGCTACATCTAAATTTATTTTAGCTAAAAAAACACTTAAACTGTAAAGACTAGGAGGGTTGCTGTCTTCTATGTTAGTCTCAAAAGAGAAAGTCAGGCACACAAAAAAGGGAAGCATGAAGGTTAGACTGTCAAGTTTTAAAATTTGAACTTAAAATTTGAAGTAATTTCAACATTTAATAATTATTAATAGAATTATGAATCATTATTATTAAAATACCTGATATTTGCCCAGCACTTTATAATTTACAATGCACTTAGACATAATTTGATCCCCACAATAACAATATGAAGAAAAGAGGACATAAAGAATTTGAAGCTCAGACAAATTAAATGACCTACCCAAGGTCATACAGCTAATAAATCATAGCATATTCAGCTGAAAGGGGACATCTGCTACCATTAATCCTGTTCCCTTATTTTACAGATGAGGAAGCCATTCATGCACTTGGGAATAGAAATTAAGTTCTCTTACTCCTATTTGAGATCTCATATCACCCTATAATTCTATGATTTAGTGTGAACTATGGAGTTAGCTATGAGTGAATGTAGAAATGGAATAGGAATGACTGTCAAGTTAGAATGTGGAAAACTGTGTCATAGTCCTGCCTTTGCTACCAATTAATTGTGCAATGATATATGTGGTAAGGGAGCAGGATTTTGAGAAGGTCATGGAATATCAGCCTTAAAAAAATAAATGTAGTAAATAGAACCACAATTAATCAATTTTTCAATTTTCCAGATTCAAGAAGCAAACAAGGACAGTAGCCATCTGTTAAATAAATAATGGTAGAAACAGAAACATTACCACAAGTCCAATCTATGAATTTTCTGGGAATCACTGATCATCAGCTATTTGTCAGTTAATTAGTTCATTAATATCAACACTTACAAGGAGGCAGATACATTGCACATTGGATAGAATATTGAACCTTGAGTCAGGAAGACAAGTTCAAATCTGTCCTTGGATACTAGCTGAGTGAACCTGGGCAAGTCACTGAAGGCTTCTCTGCCTCAGTTCCCCTAGCTGTAAAATGGGAATGAGAATAATAGCCCTTTGCTCTCAGAGTTGTTAAAAAGGTCAAATGAAATAATATTTATCAAGCATGGAGCAGAGTGCCTGGCACCCAGTAGAAGTTTACTATGAGTCTTTTCTCTTCTCCTCCATTTCCCCTTAGATAACAAATTACCTTATAGGAAAGGAACCTGTCAGGAAAAAATCTAAGACATTATCAGTTAGATGATTCTTGACTATCTGTATCTTTTTTTTTAGGTTTATGCAAGGAAAATGGGGTTCAGAGGCTTGCCCAAGACCACACAGCTAGGTAACTATTAAGTGTCTGAGGCTGGATTTGAACTCAGGTATTCCTGACTCCAGGGCCAGTGCTCTATCCACTGTGCCACTTAGCTGCCCCAACCATCTGTATCTTGTCAATTCCAGCCACACTGTCCAATGGACTGCAGGATTTTTCCTTTTTAGGCTATGATCTTGAGACCATGACCTAGACCTTTTATTTTGTCTTCAATACTTTCTAGTAAGGCACCAAAATTATAGCACTGATAGATGGTCATTTGGCATGAACAATTAAGTAATCATGGGATGCAAACTAGATACATGCAACTAAGATGCTACAAGGATCTGAGATCTCATTGCTAAGGGTACCATGTCCATCAAGATTTCTTGACTACCTAGGAATTATCTCTTCAATTTTATGCTGACTGAAATGAACCTCCTGTGATGAGTTACTCTGAATTTAGCTAGGTTGACCTTTGGACAAACTATCCCTGAACCCAGGTCTCTTAAATTAGAAAGAACTTGCAGGGCTTGCATTCAAAGGAACTAAAATTATCAGAGTGCCCCTTGATGCCTCTCCTGATGGGTTATCAGCAGGCCAAACTAGTTCTCTCAGTTCTGATACTTAAAGATACTATTTTCTTGATAGATGATGATTGATGTTTATCTTTCATTCTCAAAGAAGGCCATGATATCAAGGAGGCAATATCATGATAAATAAGTGGATTAGATTTGTGTGAGGGGATGCTATGCTAAGTTACCAGTCTCACTTTCTCCTCCATCTGTATCCCATGGCCAGATATGAATCAGGATGACTGGAGATGGCCCTGGATGTGAGGCAATCAGGGTGAAGTAACTTGCCGAAGGTCACACAGAATAAAGTGTCAAGAGTCTGAGGCTGAATTCAAACTCCATCCTCCTGACTCCAAGGTCAGTGCTCTATCCACTGTGCCACCTAGCTGCCCCAAATCATTGATCATCTTCTTATGGGGGAGGGGATAGGTATATATCCATAAATTCAAGTTGAAACTACATTCATTCTGGGCTCCATGACTCAAAACTTTTTAATTCTTCTCTCTCTCTCTTAGCTTCCAAGTCTAAGTCCAGAAAAAATTGCTCCCTCAGCCTCTTTTACCCTGACTTTCTAGACATCACTAATTCTCAGTTAATTTTTTCTCAGGACCTATTTCAAATATTCTGCTTAAAGACCAAGTATGTCTTGCTCTGTTTTGATCTGCTCGGGTTGGACTGAAGAGAAATATATGAGGCTAAAAGGGAATTGGGTTCCAAGAGAAACCCTTTCAAAGTAGTTAGTAGTTAGTAAGGGTGGGTGGAACTGATAGTGAAGATGACTTCTTGACAAATTTGAGGAGTCAAAGTTTTCATGGAAAAAATAATTTGACAACTACTCAAAAGTTAATATATATATATATATATCTACCAAGACATAAAGCATGTATGCATATATATATATATATATATAAACAGTTATAGTATATATCAATAGTAGAATTCCTGTGACATCATTAAATGCTAAATTGAAAGGTAGTCTAAAGCACAATTAAATTGTGAATCATTTATTAAAGTCAACAAAATATACAGAGTATTAGTATATGTTTGGCAATGATTTCTTGATTTTATCTTTATATAAAAATACTAGGACATTCAAATTAGCTCAGGACAGAAAAAGAATATGATTCAAATTATTTTTTTCTGTAAGCAAATCCATTAAAATAAATGAGCTCAAACTTTACATGATATTATAAACTTAACATTATATTATTTTAAATCAGAAGCATAATATAGAGAATAATTAGTGCAAGGAAAAGCAGATTTTTAAAAAGAGGAGAAAAAGAGAAAGGAGGTCAATGGTGGTAATTAGAATTAACTTGGGAAAGAAGCAAAATTAGAGAAGGAGAAGTAGTTCACTTACCTCATTTCCTCATTGAATAAGGGGAAAGAGAAGGAACAAAGAGAAATAGTGTAGAGAAACACTAATCACTTTGAAATGAAATATATACAAGGATAAAAAAACAAACAGCAAATAATATTAAACAAGCACTTGAAAAAAGGATATGAATGTACCAAAATCTTAATAGCTATTTTTCTAATAGGGTTGAAAGGAGTTAAAATGTACAGGGCAGATGTGGCACTGAATCGGAAGATTGCCTTCCCTTTATTCAATACTATAAAAGTCTGAAAAAAAAACACACATGTAAAATGAAATTTAGAACATACAGTAATGGGATTTAAAACACAGTCTACTTTACTTTTTCCTCAGAACTAATTAGTGTATTTAATTAACCAGACTAAGTATTTGGGGGGGGATGTAAAATGTATCAGGATATGTGCAAATTTCAATATTTTTCCATTTAAGCCCAATATAATAAACTCATCATATAACATAATTAAACTAGCATGCATATATGTTACTTGTTTCCAAAGTGACTATAGTCCTCCTTTACATTAAGGAAAATTAATATAAAAAAGTAACATAAAAAAAGTAAAAAAGTAACAAGGAGCAAAGAAAATCTAAGTTTTTAATATTCTATAAAAGCAAAAATTGTCAATTTCATTTATCATTCAGGTGAGCTCTAAGAAGTAATTTTAATCATATCTTCAATAAAATCTACATTTGTTCACCATGCCTTTTAGAATTACCCAAGCATGTGGCTTCTAAATTCTATTCTAGCACTTTCCCCCAATTGTTCAAATGTTTGTTGCTATTTTCCTTTAGCAATTAAGTCAAAAGAAAAAAATGATTTTTGAAGAATTAAATTTGCTGAAGAGTAAGGTATTTGTGGTAGAGATGCCATTTGTAGCAAGACATTTTGATATTTACAAATGGCAGTATCATGCAATTCTCTTAATTTCATAAGAAGCTGAGTATTTTCCTCCTATTGACTCTGAATTTCCTAAATACTTGGTAAGTCCCACTCAGTGTAGGGTTAGAATTCAAGATGAAAACTTGTTTGCCTAGAAACCCGCTTATCAATTCCAAGGTGCCTATTCATTTTGAGCCAATGGCATACTAGTAAACTTTTAACAACTGCCTTTCTGAAAGTTTTAAAATGTACATGCAACACACTTTATATTGAATATACATCGTGAGTTTTCTTCATCACTTTCTTTAGACTAGTAATCAACCAAACAATAAAATGTGCCCTAATCTATAGAATTTGCTATTTTCTCCCTGTAATTCTCACACTAAAAATTTAATAACTGGGTTTCTTGAACTGGTATGATGTAGTTTCTGCATAGCCCTGGTTCTAGGTCAGTTCCAGGAGTGTGGGTTCAATTTAATCCACCCAATATTCTTTGGAGAGAGTAGGTTTAGTTCATGATTGGGTCACCTGACATCTTAGTGATGTTTTATACGTCATTATCTGGTTCTGGCCTCATCCTGGATGGTACTTAACTTGGATCCTTCTTGCAACTTCTCTCTGAATTTAGTAGTAAAGGAAACCATATTAAGGACTCACTTTTTTATTGATATAGTATGGATCCAGGTCCTCCAAGGGTTCTGACACCATCCCAGGTGGAATGTCTCCATAAATAAATGGGAGGGATTTTCCTGCTTCCAAATCGCTATTTGCTTTAGGGCCATTTTCATCATCTTCATCTTTTCGTGCTTGTTTGGATTTTGTAGCTTTTTCTTCTGCAATGCGTTGCTCAATAGCAGCAAGTGATTCCCTGGTGAAGTAGCGAAAGCTGTCAGGTCCTGGTGGTACCAGCACTGATTGTGCCATCTTTTCATCCTGCACCTTTTAATTACCGTTTAGCTTCTTGCATAAGAAAGTACTATGGAAACATAAGAGGATAAAAAAGCAGAGTTTTAAGATAAAGAATAAAAATAAGATGCTACTTAAAACTTTTATATGAGAAGAGACAAAATATGAAGATCAAGAGAGTAGCTACATCAATATCTACCTATAGACATAAAAGCCAAAAGCAATATTCGGGAAAGGGCATCTGAAAGATTTTCTTTTTCCTCCACAGGTAGGTAGGTCTCCCTTCAATAGATGATATTATGTGGTAGGTGTCAATGAGGTAACCCAGCTTCCCATATCCAATCATTTTAAGTAACTGCCATTAGAAAAAAAAATATATATATATATATATTATATATAAATATATATAAAATCTAGAGCCATGAAATGGATGTTTAATGGTTTCTGCTTGCTGTTCTACTTGTGTGAGTATTTTTGGCAGCCATCTTTTAGCAGACTGTCTGAAACAATTGGAAAACAGAGTGGGAGGGAGAGATGGAGAAGAGAGAGAGAGAGTATGTCATATTGAATTTTATAAAAGGAAGCACAAAGGATTTCCAAAGATCTCCCCACATTTTCCCCTCTTCTCTTTGTCCACAGGACCTCCAAGGGCCTTCTAATGAATCAGTACACACAGGTAAAAGCTTGCCTTGGTTTCAGCCTATGGGAGGTGCAGGGGATGCCCTGTCTTTTTATAGAACTCTCAGGAAGCTCTGCAGGCAGGGTCAGGGCTCCTGCCAAACTGAACAGGAAGTCATTCACATCGGACATCTGGAGTTGGACCTCCTGACATAGCAACCTGCTGCTGGCTAACATAATTGCTTTGGAAGTTAATCATTCTACAACAATTAGAAAACTCTTAGGTATATTTCATTTTCTCAAACTGTACATACCCATTTTGTAATAAATAAAAATACCAGCTGTTTCCAATTCAAGATTTTTGATTTGATTAAAAAAATGAATCTACAAGATAACAGAGGTAAAAACAAGAAAAACCGACCTTTTATCCCTTCCAGGAGACTTTGCCACGTCATTGATCAGATCCTCCTGGTACATCATATAATACTGTGTAATGTAGCTCTCATCAAAACATGGAAGCTCTAGCACCCAAATGCTATCCTTGAACAAGCATTACCAAGAGAATCTACTGTATTTAGAACAGAAGAACAAATACAATCTTACCTTTTGAATGCAACCTTTACAAGCTATCCCCTGTTTTTCCTTCCCACAAATATCTTTTTAAATCCCACATCACAACATCTACTAGAGGAGATATATTATTTGATGACAGTGTGAAATAATCATAGTTTCATTCCTACAGAGTGTTCCGGAGAAACTGTATGAATAGAACACAGGGCTGCTTCCACAGTATTTTCCTCAGAAGTATGCCCATCAGACTTCTCTGGAAGCAGCAGCTGCAATGAGTCCATGTTATCAGAAAGCCTTCTGAATAAACTAATGCTTCCATAATCTCATTCATCTTCCCCCCTTGTCTCCCCAGACAGGGACATGCCTACCTGCAGGTGGATAGGTTATATACATGTGTGTACAAATATATAAAAATATATACATATGCCTATATTATATATAAATAATATATTTGGTACATATATGCATGAAAATGATCCCTGCACTCCCAATGGACAGTTCTGAAAACATCCTAACATCATATTCTTGGATGCTCTAATAAGACATGATTTTTTTTATGAAATCTAGCAACTACAAAAGGGTTAATTATGAAAATGAAAGTGGTCCCACTGCAGAATCTCTATGGATTTGACTGTTGTCTAGAACAGAATTACAGAAAACAAGTAGAGAAATAATATTAAAAAGCATTATTACCCCCTGAAGAATCTTTCATCCAATGATTTTGGCATTGGTAGGATCACACCAAAAAGACAGCAGCTAAAATTCCATCATGCTTTATTAAAAAAAAAAATTAGGGGGGGGGTGGTGGTGTAACTCTCCTTGGAAAGACCACACCTAACTTCCTGTAAAAGGATTCTGGTTATTGAAGGAAAAAGAGGCATTTCCTGCATGAGGGGACTACAAGATGATGTTATTATAACTACCACTAGAGGACGCAGAGCTGTGATCAATGCTGCTTTGCTTTTCAACACTGTGTACAGATAGAAACATAAAAGCTAGATAATAAATTTGGCATTACTTATTAACCAATGATACTCCTCATTAGATAACCTTGGGTTCAGTAAACCAAAAACTGCAAATCAAAAGGAGAAAGGGCATCCATCTGTCAGAGGAATCAAAGTTCTTAAAAACTGGTTTAAATTCATGAAAATCTCACCCAGAAATCATATTTGCTGTGGTCTGATTTATATTTTTTCTTTGCTAATTTATCAAATAGGTTATGAATGGTCATTCCCATGACTGTGCAATGCAGCTTTACATTTTTCTTATTAATATAGAAGTTCCTCTCTGACTTGAAACACTTAAAATGCCAGATATAACCAAAAAGGTGAAAGCTGTAGTTAAACATTGAAGCATGTGACAATGTTCCAACTGTGAGAACAAGCTTTTACTCATATAATGAGGACTGAAAATCAGGTTCAGAGGAGAATTGGTCATCAGATCCTATAAATCTCAGAAAGCAACTCTAAAAAAGAAATGTAGCATTCTGTCCACTTGCTGTTCTCCTTGCTTTTTGTGACAATTTGTATTTATAGGAAGGTAGGGATCCAGGAGATGTACTATGGATAGGAATATTAGTTTCATACTGGTCTTTTTTATAATACTGAACCATCTGGAGAGAATTCTCTTCAGTCAAAATAAATTTCAAAATAAACCTCCTTAGAAATTCTGAAAGGCATTTAAGCTAGCCCCCTCCTAAAGCAGAAGTCTAATATCAGGTTATCTAAATATTTTACCCCCTTCACCTTTCAAAAGTTCACTCTCTTCATCAGTAAAATGAAGGTTTTTTGTCTCAGAATCCAGAGGAGTCTAGATTTAACACAATCTGCATATACAAAACTCCTAATGTAAAAAAAAAATAGAGAAACCATAGGTGATGACATTGCAAAAATATATTTTCTATACAAAAGTTTATCATAGTTGAGTTAGTTTTTAAAATAATGTAGTCTAAATGATTAAATTTATATTTAACTTTACTCAAACATATCACCTATACAAAATAAAGCATATAATATCCTATTATCTTAAATAATAACTTAAATATATACATGGGCATTTGTATACGTCTACCTTCTTCCATATGGATATGTTTATAACATCTGTATATATATATATATATATATATATATATATATATATATACATATATATATATATCCCACAAGAATAAAGAACAGCTGATGGATGTCCTGTCTACACTGGTATTCATGCAATGTTTCGAAAACACAATGAAGGCCTTTGACCTAGGCAATTGGGTAGCTCGCCTAAGGCAAATATATGAAAAGATATAGGTAAGAGTTGTGCAACATATGTAAGATAGATTGCAAACTCTGAGACCATAATTCCAATGGAATGTTAATTGATAATAAGCATTTATTAAGCACTTAAGTACCAGATTCTACACTAAGCATTGTGAATATCTCAATTAATAAAGAAGGCAATAAACCTCTATTAAGTGCCCATTATTTTCTAATCACTGTGTTCAATGCTGGGGTTATAAAAAGAAGAAAAAGAGAAGCCCTGCACTCAAGGAACTTATACTCTAATGGGAGAGGCAACAAACAGACAACCATAAATCAGAATGAATAAGAAATAATTAACAGAGAAAAGGTACTAGAATTAAGAGGGGTTAGGAAAGCCTTCTTGAAAAAAATTTGTTTTTTTTTCCTGTGACTTAAAGGAATCCATGGAGATCAATAGTTGGAGCAGTGGATAAAGAGAGTCTCAACAATAGGGGAGCAGCCAGAGAAAATACCTGGGAGCAAGAAATGAAGTGTATGCTCATGGAACAGCCAAGAGGCCATAGTTATTGTATGAAAAAGTATGTGTTGGGAGTAAATTATAAGAAGACTAGAATGGCAGGAGGAGTTAGGTTATAAAGGACTTTGAGTGCCTAACAGAGCATTTTGTATTTGATCCTGGAGATAATGTATATTACTTCTGAACCCTAACTATACAGCTAAAATAAAGCAATACTTCATCAAGGTAGCAACTTATGAAACCCATGTAAATGATCAACTTTTCTATGTGTTATCCATAAACTCAAATAACTTATCTATTGGGTTAAAATTATTTTTTCCTTTCACTAATTTTCCTCTAGGAGAAAGGAAGGAAGGAAGGAAGGAAGGAAGGAAGGAAGGAAGGAGGAAAAGAAGGAAAGGAGGAAAGAAAGAAGGAAAAAACTCTTAGCTGCATAGTCTGCCAAAAATAAATTCCCACATTAGCCATATCTGACAATATGTCTCTCTTCATTTTAAAGTCATCATTTCTCTGTCAAGAAGGAATTAGAGTCTTTCATTTTGATAATAGATCAAAACTTTCTATATAAAGTTATTTTATAATTGTTCTATTTCTGCTTACTTAGGTCTGCATCAGTTGATAAAGCTCTTCCTAATTTTCTCTGAAATGATCCATTTCATTCAGCACAGAGCGGGTAAAGATGCAGGGACTGCTGTGTGTCACAGTAGTATATTCCCCTTTACATCTGGTAGGCAGTGCTTTTCGAAGGAGACCTTTTCTCTCTACTCTCCACTTTCAGCTCTCTTTTATGCCTTGTACCTCATGTGCTATCTTCCTACTTTTTACCATAAGTTCCTAAGGGTCAAGGACTGCTTTTTTTTCTGTTTAATATGTGGATTCCCAGAACACAGTACAGGGCCAAGCACATAGTAAGAGTTTAATAAATACTTGCTAAATTATTGTTGCTTTGGATTTGGAAGCAAAGTGCTGAATATATACAAAAAGGCAAATATGGGTGCTTATAATCTAGTGGACAGATGACCTAGCTTCAGATTCTTGTCCAGTTATCTAAAGCCTGTGTGACCTTAAGCAACTCACTTAACCTCTCTTGATCTCATTGATCTTAAAAATCCCTTCCATCTCTAAATTTATGACCTTCTGACAGTGAGTACAGAAAATGACTATTTTATTTTATTTTTATTTTTTATTTTTTTTAGATTTTGCAAGGCAATGGGGTTAAGTGGCTTGCCCAAGGCCATACGACTAGGTAATTATAAAGTGTCTGAGGCCGGATTTGAACTCAGGTACTCCTGACTCCAAGGCCAATGCTCTATCCACTGCACCACCTAGCCGCCCCAAGAAAATGACTATTTTATATTATTTTATAGATATTTTAAAAATTTAAGATTTTCTTGTTAATTTAAAAACTATACCATTTTTTCTTTTAAAAACTGAGTTAAGAAAATTATTTGCATACACTGCCTTTTGAAAAGTGGGTAGGCAATTTTTTTTTAAAAGGGGGCTGTGGTTATATCACTATTGAAACAAAGGCCCATCTTTTTAACAAAATATTCTTCCAGTGATGTTGTGTGGCTTTGAAACATGGAAGATCATATTATTGAATAATTTAAGATGAAGGCAAAAACAAGAGAAATAATTTAAATAATACCATCAGAGAAACTATATGACTATAGAAAAAGGGGGTCCCATCATTATGGTGAGTGCAACAGACAGGCAGTCCATATGTTCCACTGGTATCTACACAGTATCTAGAGAAGTAGAGGAAGATTCTCAACATGTAGGGTAGACCTACCTGTGGACAAGAAGAAGAGTTGCACAATATTTGAAGAGTTGCACAATTATGAAGAGTTGCACAATAAATGAATATGAATGTGATTTTCACTATAAGAAGGAACATTATTTTTAAAGAAGGAACACTTACATTGACAAGATCACAGAAGTCCTTAAGTCCAGAAGTAAATCAGATTTCAAAGTAAAGTGAAGGCTTAAAGTCTAGGGTGAAAAGTTAATACATAGAGGTACAATTTTCAAAGCTTGTCCGGGGCATGCATTTAAGAACATTGTTCTAACCTGGTTTTCCTGCTATGCTTATAATACAGGTTTTGTGAGTGATTCAAAGCATAAGAACTGGTCCTCCATCTCAAAGAGTTTAACACCTAGTTGAGTTTGAAAAGGTAACAATTTAAGAGATACAGTAATGATATGAGAAGGCAGCACATCAGCAGAAGGAAGGAAGCAGAGTGAGTGGGAAGGTGTCTGAAGAGAAAATAGGAACTGACACTACCAGCCTCAACCAGGCCTGCCATCTGGCTTCCTTTGCAGTTTCATCATTGTCCCCCGGGGTTGTGCTTAGCAGGAAAAAAATGTCAAGAGGGTCTCACAAATGGCAAGATTCTGGAACACAGCACTCCTACCAGGATTGCATGGTGCCAATGAAATGTCACAGCTAAGATGGCCAAGTGTGTAGAGAATGGGCAAGAGTAGGACACTCCATTCAGAGCTGTATGGTGAAACAAGACAGGATGGGCCAAGGGAAACATTGTAGAATACCAAAACACAAAAGGGGGGGATAAGGGAAAAAGAGAGAGAGAAAGAGATAGATAGATAGATAGATAGATAGATAGATAGAGAGAGAGAGAGAGAGAGAGAGAGAGAGAGAGAGAGAGAGAGAGAGAGACAAACCAGTCAATCCTATGAATCACTGGGAAGAATGATACTTAGGTGTCTGTGGGTTAGACTAAGTTTTACTATCTATTTTACAGATGAGGAAACTGAGTTCAGTGAAATGAAGTGACTAGTTCAGAGTCTTGCAGCTAGTAATGTGTCAGTCAGTACTCAAACATAGATCTCTCCTGACTCCAAATCCACTATTCTTTCTACCACAATATGCTGCCTCTACAAAAAAGCTCTTTGGAGGGAAAAAAACCCCAAACCATCTTCTCTAGGGTATACTCTCTATACCTATATTCTATACTCTCTATTTTGGGGATCTTAGCAGCTCCCATGGTTCATTTAGCATTACTAGGTAGAGAATTCCAAAGTCTATACATCCTACACTTATCTTTCTCCCAAGTTGCATTCCTGTATCATATATAAACTGTCCTATGTTTTTGTTATTTATCATTTATATCTGACTCTTCAGGACCCCACAGACCATACTGTCCATAGACTTTTCTTGGCAAAGATGCTAGCATGATTTGTCATTTCCTTCTCCAATGGAGTATGGCAAACAGAGATAAAGGAACTTGCTCAGCATCAAAAAATTAGTAAGTGTCTGAATCCAGATTTGAACTCAGGGTTTCCTGACTACAGGATCAGCCCTCCATCCATTGAGCCTAGCTGTCTCCTCATGTCCCAAAGGATCTTGAACTCTGCATATCCAAAACTCCATGTTATCTTCTTTATGGTACCTCCATTTTGAGGAAGTTGTCCAGACTAGCTGTCATTCATTCTGTGGTCTTCATCAGCATGTCCAGATGGCATCTCATTATTTTGTTTTTTTTTTGAAAGGCTGTGTGGTTAAGTGATTTGCCCAAGATCACATACCTAGGTAATTATCAAGTGTCTGAGACTGGATTTGAACTCAGGTCCTCCTGGCTCCAGGGCTGGTGCTCTATCCACTGTGCCACCTAGCTGCCCCATAATTCCATTTTTTTGCTCCCATTAATATGTTCCTTTCCCTACTAAAATAGGAGATCCTTGAGAGCAAGGACTGGCTTATATTTTTGCTTATACTTGTGTCTTTAGAACTTAGTACAGTACCTAGCAAATAGTTTCACTTAACAAATGCTCATTGATTTGATTTAACTTCCTCCCTAATCCACCCCTTTTCTTAACTTCTTAATTTTTTTCCAGGGAACCAGAAATATAAATAATACCTGGTCAGCAAAGTCTGCCTATCAAGTGAAGAGTTTTATTCTCAATAATACATAAATAAATAAATAAATAGATAGATAGATAGATAGATAGGTAGGTAGGTAGATAAATAAATAAATAAAGTCATTTAGAAGATGGCAAATACAATATGATGAATACACTGAAATAAAATGATGAAATTACAAATAAGGGTTGTCAAAGGCAAAAAAAACCTTCTTTTTAATGAAAGCCATATCAGCTCTGATACTCAATGAAACATTGTTCCTTATAACAGAATACTTAAAATTGATCCTTAAATCATCGAGGAAAAGTTGTGCCACCAGATGAAGATCTTTGTGAAATTCCAAAGTTATTTCTAAGTGAATTGAAGTGATTATTGCAAAATTATTAGAAGAAGAAAAAGTAGCAGATTGAACTCTACATTAATTGATGATAATACTGGGTTTTAGCATCACTGTACAATATAAAATTGCATCATTTTCCTCAATTACCCAGATTTTTAAATGAGGAATCTTCCTTAATTTTCTTTACTCTCCCTTAGCAGCTGTAGGCAGGACTAATATCTACCAATGTTTCAAACATGGATCAGGCCCACTTCTCCTCCTTTCTTCCTGAGGTGGGGATTAGTTTTCTCTAAAAGGAAGGTAAGGTGGTCTGCAACTTGGTTGGTTCATATGTCCTTGATGATGCTGTTTTTTTCCTCTACTCACAATAAGAATAGGCTCAGCCATAGACAGAGAAGTCATTCACTATTTTAAGCTATAGCAGGATCCACCATGAATCACCATCCCATACAATCTAGATTCCATCACTACCACTTGACTGAAACTGGCTCTTCATGGTTGTTGCTGTTGTCCAGTCGTTTCAGTCATATCTGACTTTTCATGACCCAATTGTTGTTTTCTTGGCAAAGATACTTGCCATTTCTTTCTACAGCTCATTGTACAGATGAGGAAATACAGGGTTAGCACAGGATTTACTGAGTAGTCCAAGGTCACGCACAACTAGTAAATGCCTGAAGCCAGATTTGAACTCAGGAAGATGAATCTTCCTGACTCCAGGTCTAGTCACTGCAACACCTAACTGGTCTTCTGAATAACTACAACAACAATAACAATACTTAACATTTATATAGCCAGGCACTGGGCGAGGGTGCTGTTATCCTCATTTTTCAGATGACAAAACTGAAATGGCTTGTCCAGTGTCAACAGCTGGTAAGGTTTTGAAGCAATCTGTGTCTTTGCCAAGTCCAGACTCCTTTCACTTCAGTAGTTTAGGGTCAGGTAGCCAGGTTGTTTAGGTTTGCCCTTGGTTACTTGGGTTCCTGTACAAAGCTCTTCTTCCAGGGGTTGGGGAATGGGAAGAAAACCTGGATCTTTGAGTGTATGCCAGATATTCAGGACTCTTTATATAGTGCTGTGGTAAAAGAATTCATTTACCATATTTTCTCATTGGATTTCTTGATCATTATTTGGTCTGATGTAAATTTCATGGTTTTTTCTTTTGTTTTTAGCTAAAATGGGTGAGAGAGAGCTGGGTAGTATGTCTTCTACTTGAAGGGTAAGATTGTTTCATTTTTATTATTTTTCATCATCATCTAGCCCAGTGTCTGAGCCATAGTTAACAAATTAACAAATCCTTGCTTGTTGATAGGTTAAGAAGAGGTACCATTATTATATGCTAAGGATCTGGGAAATAGGTGCAAAAGGTGGATCTCTCTCTCTCTCTCTCTCTCTCTCTCTCTCTCTCTCTCTGTCTCTCTCTCTCTCTGTACACATATGCATAAGATATTAAATATGTATATTATATGTAACCCAAGATTTTCTGAGCATGCCCAGTTTGCCTAACATGGAAGTGTTTTCTACCTCACAGATGGAGGCAGCCTCATTTCATTGGTTGCCTGAATCTTTAAAACTGAGCCTGAGCAGTCAATTATGTAGTTCTCTCTTTTTGGAAAGTCTTTTCCACTTTGTCTAGTGGGTGAAGTTCATAGTTAACCCAAAGCTTGGGCAACATGAACCCATGAGAGGAAAAGGACTTTGTCTCTCTGTTTTTCCTTTTACACTCTGAGAAGTGGATTTGGAGGGTTTGTTGTTGTTCTGTCCTAATTTGAAGTGCTACAATATTAAGATTAGGACTGTAGGGGGAATTATGCAGTTAGCAGCCTAGCATGGAATCCTTGAGCAGCCAGAAGGCTTGTAATTTTGATCTTGGGATCAGGACTTTGCTCTATAGGAACTGAGCTAAACTGTGAACCCAGTTCCCTTTCCTTCCCCAGAGACTGAGGCAGTACATAGCAAGGGAGAAAGATTATACCTCCCATGTGTTGGGGGAGGAAATTTATATATTTTACAACTTTGGAAATAAATTTTCTTTAAAAAAGCTAAAAATAAAAAAATAAAAACATTTTTAAAAGACTAATCAGACAGTAGATTGATGGAATTAGGGTACAGGGGGCAACTTCAACACTTAGGGGAATATTATGAAAAGGGACTGGAGCCATTAGCAAAGTCAATCCTCTAAAGAGAAATGGGAGAGGAGTGAAATGTAACCTATATGGCCTTAAGGCAATGAAGGCCATAGTAGTTATTATAATTTTTTATATATACATATACAGAGACATAGAAGGTGGGGGGAAGGATGGGAAAGAAGAAGAAATGGAGAGAAAGAGAAAGAGGATGGAGAGAGAAAGAGAAAGAGATAGAGATAGAAATATAAAAATGAGTTCAATATTTCTATGTAACAAACTATTTTCTCTTCTAGATAACCAGTGAAATCCATTCCAGCTCTGATGAAGACCTAATCAAGGATATAGAATTTTAAATGGTTGTTTAAATATATGCAGATTTGGTAAAACTGATAGGAGTTGGGCTTATTTCAGTCTGTCAATTAGAATTTATTATGGACCTACAACCTACAGGCACTGTGCTAAGTGTTGGGGATACAAAGAAAGGCAGCTGATGGGTGAAGTCAGTCTTTCTCTTCACTACTGCCAGCAAGTCATGGTAAAAGTTGATTGCACCAATAAATTTGGTTAAAGTAAATCAGTGATAAAACTGGGAGAATTGGAATTAGATCATGGAATTTATTATATGTCATGATAAGAATTGACATTGATCCTTCCATTGCTCAATATTCTTTTCTAACTTATCTTTGCACTGTTGTTCTTTTTGTAAAGGCAACTAGATGGCACAATGAATAGTGTATTGGATCTGGAGTCAGGAAGACTCACCTTCCTGAATCCAAATCTGGCCTCAGACTCTAGTTGTGTGATCCTGGGCAAGTGGCTTAACCCTGTTTGCCTCAGTTTCCTCAACTGTGAATTGAACTGAAGAAGAAACTGGCACTTTAATATGTCTTCCAAGAAAACCCCCAATGGGATCATGAAGAATCAGACATGACCAAAAAGCAACTCAACAATTGTTATTGTAAAATTTTTTTTCTGTCTCATTTCACTCTGTGTAAGTTCATATAAGACTTCTCAGGTATCTCTGAACTTATTATTTCTTCCAACTTAACAGTGTTCTACTACATTCATACCATATAACCATCTATAACATACATAATTTGTTCAATCATTCCCTGACTCTTGGACACTTCCTTAGTTTCCAATTCTTTATTATACTGAAGAACTGCTATACATATTTTTGTCCCTTTGATCTCTTTGGGTATAGATGTGGCAGTGATATTGCTGAATAAAATTTTATATATATATATATATATATATATATATATATATATATATATATATATAAAACCACACATATATGTATATACACACATAGTTTGGAAACTTTCAAAGCATAGTTCTAAAGTGATTTCAATTATAATTTAACCAATTCACAGTTTTGTCAGCTTTCCACCTTCCATTAAAGCTTACAAAGCTACTAAGTATTTGAAGCTGGATCTGAATTCAAGTTTTAGAGGCTATAAATCTGAGTCTCTGATCCACGCTGTCACTTACCTGCCTTACACAAATTTAAACATACAATAAAATAGTGACAGCAAGGATTGTTTTTTAGCTTTTCTATGTATCTCTAGAGCTTGGCACAGAATAGATGCTTGAGAAATACTGATGTAATATGACATAAAACACATCTACCTACTGACAAAATATAATTTTCATGTTACTATTAAATGTATAGTAACTATACTTTTTCAGCACAAAGATTTTCAAAACATAGTGCCACTGATGATATTGCTATTCATAATTCTTTTTTAATCACTAATCAAGATTAGCATTCTGTTTTCATATTAGCTACAGAAGAAAACCCAGTATGCTTCTTGTAGAAGAGGTTGGCCAATAGGATTATCCAGATTTGATGTAGGGTCAGGAGACCTGGACCCTCCTAACTTTTCATGATCATTTCTGTGAGTGATTCAGACTATATAGGTATAAGGAAAAAGGAGATATTTGTTCAGTAAAGGGGTTTTATGGTGTTTTTTTTGTATTTTTTCATAAGAGAATATGAGTAGAATGATCCCTTTGAAAATTTTTTGTTTAGTATCTAATAAGTACTATGTATATTTTAAAGTTGTAGTGAAGAGGGGTGGCTAGGTGGCGCAGTGGATAGAGCATCGGCCCTGGAGTCAGGAGTACCTGGGTTCAAATCTGATCTCAGACACTTAATAATTACCTAGCTGCGTGGCCTTGGGCAAGCCACTTAACACCATTGCCTTGCAAAAAAACTAAAAAAACTAAAATTAAAAAAATAAAGTTGTAGTGAAGGAAACAAAAAAATAAACAAACCTCATGCTTGATGCCTTTATTTTGTACTGAGGATTCTTGTGGGAGAGAACATTATTAACATGCCTTTGGGGAGCCCTTGACATGAGTCATCCCAAAGCTTTGCTTAAAGAGATGTCCCAGGAATTTTACTCTAGGGTAAAGCTAGAGCCTGGAAGAGAAACTGATCCTTCTAGAGATTGTCCCAGGTCTAAGTTATTCCAGAGTAGTCCCATTATGAGACAAAAACTTAATCACTAAGAACTTCAAACCATAAGCTATAACCAGAAGTATGCTGGTGTTTAACAATCTGCTTTCTGGGCGGGGGGGAGTGCAAACATGAGACAAATTTAGATTTGATCTATATCATTAGTATTCTCTTCATTACTTTCTTAAATATAAACAACTAAAAAATAAAGTTCTATGTTGTAGCTTTTGCTGATTTCAAAGGCATTAAAACTAAAAAAACCACAATAACGCTCAGTTCTTTCAAGCTGGTATGAGCTGGTTTCAGCATACTCCTGGCTATAACTCTTCTAATGTTTTTACAATTATTTTTTTTTTCAAAAATTATCAGTTATTTTTTCAAAACCAGCTTTTTTATATAGATCTCACTAAAACTAATGTTGAGAAATAGAGAAGATAAGGTACTTTTAACTTTCAACTAAAGATTATTTATATTTAAGAGATTCAGATCGAAATTTATCAAGAAGTCAGATAACACATCTGTTTTCCAAGTCTTTGTGGATTGATGATAATGGTGGCAGGATATATCTAATTCAATATTTCGCATACACCAACTCAAACTTGATCTTGTTGCATCAACAATTTCTGTGCTGCATTCACTGTCATTTGGAGTGGGTTTTGTTGTTTTATTGGTTTTTGAATTTTTGTGTTTATTGAACAAAGTGAAACATACATATGTGGATTTATACTTGAAAATATTTAATAATTTTTTACCACTGCTTCACTGTTCATCTCTTCACATTACTTCAGTTTGAAAAATCTATTCTTGAAAGGGTCTTAGCAGTGCCTCTTAAAGAGAACCAATATGACTGCTGAAGTTGAAGAGTAAAACAGTGACATTGCTGTGGGATGATGATGGTTCAAGGAACAAGAGATCTCAAAGTTGGTATCTCCTTTTGTACTTTATCTGGCCAGTATAAGTTTTAGAGAAAGGGGTCTTACTTGTTAGGTATTCCTGAAGTGTGCATATATTCTATAGGGACTCAAAACCACAGAGTAGCACTATGAATCTGGGTGGGGTTATGTTGGACTAAGCGAGAGAGGTTCATCTGAATGTTTAACCCAAATGGTTAATGCTAATCTAAATTAATCTTTCTTACTTAGTCCTACATTACCCTAACCCTACTCTCAATAATTCTCCTTTTTGTACTCTATAGTCCAGTTAAACTGTCCATCTTGCTTTACCTCACACTCCTACAAAAAAATAGCCAAATGAAAAGGAAATCAAGATGCGATACCATACATACATTAAGCAAAACCAAGTAAATAATTAGGACCATATCTATAGTGAAAGCTTTCTGCAGAACTGAAATCAGAGAGTGTGGAGAGTATATTTCCACACACACAGAAACATTATCCTATCTGAAAAGTTATGCTTATTTACTATTTAGACCTGTTTATTGATGTTGTAATTAAAAAACTTTTTAAAAATTGACTAATATCAACAACAAATCTATCAGAAATCATACGATCATATCAATAGATGCTGAAAAAGCTTTTGACAAAATACAGCATCCATTCCTATTAAAAACACTAGAGAGTGCAGGAATAAATGGACTGTTCCTTAAAATAATTAGCAGTATCTATCTGAAACCATCAACAAGCATTATATTCAATTCCCAATAAGATCAGGGGTGAAACAAGGGTGCCCATTATCACCACTACTATTCAATATCGTATTAGAAATGTTAGCATCAGCAATTAGAGAAGAAAAAGAAATTGAAGGAATTAGAATTGGGAAGGAAGAAACAAAACTCTCACTCTTTGCAGATGACACAATAGTCTACCTAGAGAATCCCAAGAAATCATCCAAAAAACTACTGGAAACAATCAGTAATTTTAGCAAAGTTGCAGGTTATAAAATAAACCCTCATAAATCCTCAACTTTTCTATATATGTCTAGCAAGATACAGAAGGAAGAGCTAGAAAGAGAAATCCCATTCAAAGTAACCTCAGACAATATAAATACTTGGGAGTCTATTTGCCATGACAGACTCAGAATCTTTTTTAAAACAATTATAAAACACTTCTCATACAAATTAAATCAGATTTAAATAACTTGGGAAAATATCAACTGCTCATGGATAGGTAGAGCTAATATAATAAAAATGACAATTCCACCAAAACTAAACTATCCGTTTAGTGCCCTACCAATCAAAATTCCAAAAAATTACTTTAATGAGTGAGAAAAAATTGTAAGTAAATTCATATGGAGAAATAAAAAGTCAAGAATTGCCAGGAGCTTAATGAAAAAAAGCGCAAAAGAAGGTGGCTTAGCCCTACCTGATCTAAAATTATATTATAAAGCATCATTCATCAAAACTGTTTGATATTGGCTAAGAAATGGAGTGGTGGACCAGTGGAATAGACTAGGTGTAAAAGCAGGAGATAATTATAGTAATCCGTTCTTCCATAAACCCAAAGAGTCCAGCCATTGGGATAAAAACTCCCTCTTTGATAAAAATTGCTGGGATGATTGGAAGTTAGTATGGAAGAAACTTAGATTAGACCAACACCTAACACCCTTTACCAAGATAAGATCCAAATGGTTACAGGACTTAGACATAAAAAAATAATACTATAAGCAAATTAGGAGATCAAAGACTAGTTTACCTGTCAGATCTATGGAAAAGGGAGCAGTTTAAGATTAAGGAAGAGTTGGAGAACATCACCAAACACCAATTAGATGATTTCAATTGCATTAAATTAAAAAGCTTTTGCACAGATAAAATCATTGTAACCAAGATCAAAAGAAATGTAGTAAATTGGGAAACAATCTTTACAACTAATGATTCTGACAAATGACTCATTTCTAAAATATACAGAGAACTGAGTCATATTTTTAAAACAAAAAGCCATTTCCCAATTGACAAACGGTCAAAGGATATGCAAAGGCAATTTACAGATGAGGAGATCAAAGCAATTCGTAGCCATATGAAAAAATGCTCTAAATCATTAATTATTAGAGAAATGCAAATTAAAGCTTCTCTGAGGTACCACCTCACACCTCTCAGGTTGGCCAATAGGACCAGAAAGGATAATGATCATAGTTGGAAGGGATGTGGGAAATCTGGGACAATATTACATTGTTGGTGGAGCTGTGAACTCATCCAACATTTCTGGAGAGCTATTTGGAACTATGCCCAAAGGGCAACTAAAATGTGCATACCCTTTGACCCAGCAATACCACTACTGGGTCTATATCCTGAAGAGATGAAGAAAAAGGGTAAAAACATTACTTGTACAAAAATATTTATAACAGCCCTGTTTGTGGTAGCAAAGATTTGGAAATGAAGTAAATGTCCTTCAATTGGGGAATGGCTTAGCAAACTGTGGTATTTGTATGTCATGGAATACTATTGTTCTATTAGAAACCAGGAGGGATGGGAATTCAGGGAAGCCAGGAGGGATTTGCATGAACTGATACTGAGTGAGAGGAGCAGAACCAGAAAAACACTGTATACCCTAACAGCAACATGGGAGCGATGATCAACCTTGAAGGACTTGCTCATTCCATCAGTGCAACAATCCGATCTGGAGCATTTTTGGGCTGTCTGCAAAGGAGAGTGCCACCTGTATCCAGTTAAGGACCTGTGGAGTTTGAACAAAGTTCAAGGACTATGCCCTTTAATTTAGAAAAAAACAGATATCTTATTGTCTGATCTTGTTACCTCTTAGAATTCTTATGTCTTCTTTAAGGATATGATTTCTCTCTCATCACACCCAATTTGGATCAAGGTACAACATGGAAACAAAATAAAGACTGACAGATTGTTTTCCATGGAGGGGGAAGAAAGATTGGGAGGAAAATTGTAAAACTCAAATACTATCTTTAATAAAAATTAATAAAAAAAGAAAAAACATTGACTACCTTCATCATATTTGTAAACAATTATATCCAAATCCAAATTATATTTAATTTATAAACAATTATATCCAAATCTACTTTATACCCTAGGACATATACAAGGATTCAGAATAATAAAATATATTTTTATTATTTGTACATAAAATTTAAAAATATCATTTAAATATTTGTATATTTTACCCTATAGAATACTAGTACCCGTATCTATTCATAAATAAATGAATGATGTTCACATTATTGAAATTGTTGTCATTTTTAAATTGATTGGTTATAAAATCAAAGCAGTTTGGAGATTACTGCTCTAGAATAGAATAGAATAAACACCATTATTTTCAGTGTCCGTCTTCCATATATTTGAAGACAGTTATCTGACCATCCTTCATTGCTTCTTCTCTAGGCAAAATCCTTAATTTCTTTTGCCTGTATTTCCAAAATCTTTAACATTTCAACCACTTTCCCCAGAAAAACTTTAGTTTACAGATTTCCCTAATAAAAGGTGGCAAGCATAATAAGTGTTCCATACAGTAATTAATGTTTATGCCTCTTTTTCTTAATGTAGTATACAATTTACACTTGCTTTCATGGAATCCTCTTCATATGAGGGCTCATAGTATGTGATAAACTAAAATTCCTAAGTCATAAAAAATACACTTCATTTAACTCACATTTTCTCTAACTTGTCTTGTATATTTGACATTTAAAGACTAAATTCAGGACTGTGGATCAATCAAACAACAAAGATTTAGTAAGTCCTTATTCTGTTATAGGAACTGGGCTAATCTTTTGGAAAAGAAATAGCAAAAATAGTACCTGTTCTCAAGATGAAAGTCAATCTTAGAAGATTCTAATAACTGCAGGACAAGGAAAGAACTCCTGAAGGAGGTAGGATTTAAACTGACTTTATATATTTCCCTATTAATTTCCATCTTTTGACCTAAGTTTATAACTTCAATTTAATGAAATAAAAATTCAAGAATTATAGTTCATATTTTGTTCAGTTATATTTATTTTTGTCCATATTTGTACTGAGATTTTATTTGCATATTTCTTTGTCTTTATCCATGACTTGGTAAAAAAATTTGAACAGAATATAGCAGAAGATTGAGCCCTTCCACAAGTCACTAGAGACCAATCTTTAGATTGACATCTATTAATAAACACTCTTTGGGCATGGCTGTTCAATCAGCAATCTGCCTAATTATTTTTCTACAGATCATATTCCTCCACTTTGTTTAAGACCTATCAGGAAGATAGTTCCGAAATCAAGATGCATTACATGTATGGCATTCCTTTAATCAACTAATGTGCTAACACATTTAAAAAGGCAGTCACTTACAAATGTAAGTAGAAAAACTGGTACCAAGTCTATCTTAAATTGATAAAAGTCATTGTCATTGACCTTGGAGGTTGATTTCTATTTAATCAATAAAAATATCTCTTCCCTTTAAAACTCCAAGATTCTTTAAGTTTCATTTTTTTTCATTTTGCTATCCTGCATATCATTTACCATATCATTTATTTTCTGCTTCCTCACACTCACATCAGATGAAGTTTTATGTTTACCAATTTGACTGAATTTTTCTGGTGCTAACAATGTGAAAATTAGGGTGCTGTTATAACAGAAAATTAAACATTAGATTTTATGAGTTTTCTTTTTAAAGGAAACTTTAAAATTCTAATTAATTCTTAATCTTTATCATTAATGAAAAAATTTGATTTTATAGCTTAGAATTCTGCTAAGGAACAATGGCAGGCTTGAACCTAGAGCTTTTATATCCAGGGGCCAGAAGGAAAAAAGACAAAGGTGAAGAAAAAAATTTCATTTAACTTGTGTTACATTTCCAATACTTTCCATCTTTTAGTAATAGCTTAACACTGTGCTTAAAGGATTATAAAAGCAATTTCTGAGCATAAACTCTAAAAAGATGTATGAGTTATCCCTGTTAAGTAGTAAATGAAGTTTATAAAGGCTAACTGGCTCATTTATGTTAACACAGTTAGTGTGACATCATAAGATTTAGAGTTGCAAGGAATTTAAAGAGTAATTTTGTTCAACACTCATTTTATAGTTGAAGAAATTAGGGAGTCAATGACTTATCGAAGGTCTCCCAGGTAGAGAGACATTCAGATAAAATATATAAAGTACTTTGCTAAATATAAGAGGCAAATAAACGTCAACTATTATTGATAAGAAATATCAGTTCTTAGATTTAGAGCTGGGCTTTTAGAAGTCAGTGAGTCCAATGATCTGATAATACACATAAGGTACCTAAGGTCTAGAGAAGGTGCCCAGGGTTACATGGCTCCTAAGTATCTAAAGAGGGAATTGAATTCAGGTCTTCCTGAACTTAAATAGAACACTCTCCATTATGGAAATATTGGAACTGGTTTCCAGCCTCCTAAACCAATGATCTACCAACTGAAATGAAGTTTCTTGCTTTCTTGTTTCATTTTTCATTTTCCATGCTTCTTGTTTCTTGTTTCTTTTCTACTTATTATGCTTTTTTCTTGTTCACCTCCATAAGCACATTCCTTTCCCATCTCTTTTGTAAGAGTTGTCCTTAGCCTTCCACCTTCCAAAAATTTCAATCCAACAATAACTTAACAAAATTACTACTTGGTGCAAGACACTGTATCTTTGATTCTTTTATTGGCTTTTGGATCCCATCCTCTGAAAGAAACAACAATAATGGCAGCTAGGTGGTGCAGTGGATAGAGCACTGGCCCTGGAGTCAGGAGGACCTGAGTTCGAATGTGACCTCAGACATGTGATGACTGCCTAGCTGGGTGACCTTGGACAAGTCACTCTTAACCTCATTGCCTTAAATAAAGAAGCAACAGTGAGTTTGGATTCTTACTGATTGGCTACTTGTATTGATAGCTTGAGAAGGAATACATGAATTCTTTCCTCAGTTATCTTTGACCCACTGATTCTAATCTTTAAATACATAGGATTCCAAATCTTTTAAAGAATGGTGGCTTGTAGAAAAGGGTAGTTAATCATGTTGAACGAATAGCTTGTTCACTGGTCATATTTCACATCCCAACAGCTGAAATTTATTGTTCTGCATATAGCCAGAGACTGAAGAACCTAAGTAAGATTCTTGGGGCACAGTCAGTTCTTGTTCCAAAGTTGTAATCCATCTAACCAAACAGTTACTTGCAAAAAGGAAATCTTACTGGGCAAGCATAAAAGTTAAAAGTATATATTTAAAAGATAATATGCTAGATCAGATTTAACCTTTATTTCTCATTCTATTTCAAATCCTTCTATGTTTGATATCATTTTCTCATTTATAACACTAACTGTATGATCTTATATACAAGTTACTCTTTGAAACTCAGTTTCCTCATCAGTAAATAAGAACAACTATACTTGTACTAAATAACTTACAAGGTTATGAAGAACATCCTTGGTTGACCTTAAAAATAATATATAAATATGCATTACTATTATCATTTATTAATATAACATACCCCAAACTTTCTTGAGATAAAATGCAAGAGTACATATGAATAGCCACGAAAAACCTAGAGTAATCTCTATACCAAATTAACAGCTCATAGTAGAAATTCCTATGTAAGACTTTTCATTAGTGTGATTTCTGTGAAAGGCTGAAATTCTGGCATTATATAAAAAATCTCTGAATCACAAGACCAATAGAAGAAACATGTCATTAATTTCAGAGACATGTAGGTAAATCAAATTCACAGAAGCACAGATCACCAATCTAGAACTAGAAGGGAATCTCAGAGGTCATACCCTTTACAGATGATAAAACTGACTCCCTTTCTTATAAAATGAGACCCTGCAAATTGAGTCTCCTTCATTTTAATATGATGAAAACTGAGGTCCAGGCTTTAATTGGAATCATATGGAAATTTTAAATTAGTCATTTTTCTTCATATCTAAAATTAAAGGTAAGAAAATGAAATGAACTTCACTACATTTATTCATTTTCTCTGAGTATTTGAATTGATTGGGAAGAAAACATATTGTATATGACTATGCTAGTTGAGAGTAAATGTAAGTGTTCAGAAACTAATCACAACTGAAACTTCATGTCTTTGATCTACATGATGACACAAACAAAAACACCCACATGAGAAATTTAATGGCCTTTTCAGGCTAATTAATTTCTTGAGTGGCTGACTGTCCCTTTTCTTTTCCAAAGCCTCTCAACTTCTCATTCTGCGTCTATCTTCTTTCTGATACACCCTTCACATAACTGTCAGAACAACATTCATAAATTCATAAGGTACTTCTTTGATAATATTCTTCAAAATGTTCTACTTTTTTACTGCTTATTTAATAAATCTGGTTCTCAAGTTCCTTCATAATCTTATGCTCCTTCATGAATTTAGAATCACTCTCAGTTGAAAATCATTGTCTTTCCCTTTCCTAACTCCATGATTTTGCTCAAGCCATCTCTTATATTTATAACAGAAATCTTTACTCTAATCCATCCCTGTCTATGTCCTTTCCTCCAAGACCTCAACTCAGATGCAACTCCCTTCAGAAAGCCTCTCCTTATCTCCCACTTAAAATAAAATATTTCCTTAATCATTTGAGAGAACTTTTGGGGGTTCTCTCAATTTTTAGAGACTGAAACTCACTGATGACAGTGCATTGGGCCAATAAACCTTGAGCACACATCAAGGAAGGAAGAAATGAAGAGAGAAAGAAGGGAAAGAAGGAATGAAATGAGCATTTAAGTGCCATGGGTCAGGCACTGTGCTAGATGTTTAACACATATTTCTATCATTTAATCCTTATGACAACCTGGGAGAAAGTCACTATTATTATTCCTATTTTACAATTATGGAAATTGAGGAGGGAAGAGGTAAAGTAACTTATCCAAGGCCTTACAGCTGCATTTGAACTCAGGTCTTCCTGACTCCAGGCCCAACTACCATGCTACTAGCTACTTTAGTACAACACTTACCTGTACACTTTCCCCAATAAAAGTCTTGTCAACTTTGTCCTATAAAATATTTTTAAAGATTTTATTTCTTTATTTTTATAACAACATGAAAATATAGTTTGCAATAAATCATTTTTGTTGAGATTTTGAATTTCATATTTTTCCCTCCCTCCTTTTCTCCCCCTCCCCCTACTAGAAGAAGATTAAGGAGGCCTGGAAAGGCTTTTTTAACAGATGATGAGACCTCAGCTGAGACTTGAAGGAAACCAGGGAAGGATGAGGTGAAATGAGGAGAAAAAATTCCAAAAAACAGTCAGTGAAAAATGCCAGGGTATGGGAAATGTAATATCACAAGCAAGGCAAGCAGAGACTCACTGACACTGGATTGCAGAGTATATAGAGGGGTAAGGGATGAGAAGACTTGGAAGGTAGGAAATGGCTAGGTTATGAAGAGCTTTGAAAGTCAAAACAGGGTATTTTATAATTGATATTAGTGGTAATAAGAGTCACTGAAGGTTTTAGAAAGAGTGATGATATATTCAAATGTCCATAAAAGATCAGTTTGGTAGCAGTATGGAGGATGAATTGCAGTGAGAAGGAAAAGCAATCATCACGCAACTGATATATTCCAGGTAATAAGGATAATACCAGGGTGGTGGTGATGTCAGCAGTTTGCTGTTTGAAAGGAGAAATGACAACCCTTGGCTATAGATTGACCATGGTTGGGCGGGGATAGCAGTGGGGTGAGAGAGAAAATGAAGTGTTAAGAATGATTCAAGTTTTAATTGGGTGACTGGCAAGGTGGTGGTGCCCTCATCAGTAACTGGGAAGTTAGGAAGATGGGAGTGGTTAGGGGGAAATAGAGTTTGGATTTGGACACATTTCAGATGTCTAACAGAGATCCAGTTGGAGATATCTAATAGCTAAGTGATCAAAGACTGGAGTCTGAGAGACAGGTTACCATAGGAGCTTAACATATTAGCAAGTGAAATAGTATGGAGGAAAAAAAAGCCCAAGGACAGAACCCTTTGGGATCCCCACAATTAATAAGCTTGACCGGATAAAAATCTAACAAAAGAGAGGAGTGGTCAATTGAAGGAGAACCAGAAGACTAGTGTCATGAAAACCAAAAAAGAAGATATGTTAGGAAAATCAAATTGACAACTATTTAGACAATAGATTAGAGAAAATAAAGACTAGAGACAGTGATATAAATTGGAAGACTGTTACAACAATCCAAGGAAGAGAAGATTATGGTCTGAACCAGTGTGGAAGTAAGATTGATATAGCTTGGTGACTGATTACATATGAGGGATGAACATGAGAGAAGACACAAGGAGGAATGTTAGGTTGTGAATGTGGGTGACTGAAAGAATGTTGGTGGCATGAACAGAAATGGAGTCATCTGAAGAAGGAATGGGGAGTTTTAGGAGAGTTTTGAGTTCTCTTTTGGTTGTGTTGGGATTAAGATAACTGGTTGGATACGCTTGGGAGGAAAGTGGTAATATGGGAGTAGAGATCAGAAGAACAATTAGGGCTGGATGTATATATACATGGGAGTTTGTGGGGGGGGGGTTAACTAGAGATGATTATTATTCCTGTGAGAGTTGATAAACTCACCAAGAAAGAGTAGACAACTAATAGGAAAAAATTATTTTTGTACAGTTGCTTTTCAGTTATATCTGACTCTTTGTGATCCCATTTGGTCTTTTCAAGAGGCCAAATCCTTGAGAGGATGAAAAATAAGTTTAGGCAGAGAAAAGCATAGAAAAATAGAATAGGGACAGCTAGGTGGCATAGTGGATAGAGCACCAGTCCTGGAGTCAAGAGTACCTGAGTTCAAATCCGGCCTCAGACACTTAATAATTACCTAGCTGTGTGGCTTTGGGCAAGCCACTTAACCCCATTGCCTTGCAAAAAAACTAAAAAAAATCTTAAAAAAAGAAAGAATATTATGGGTTATGATATTATAAGGGAATTTCAGAGTTCTTGATCATGAAAGTAGATGGTTGGGAGTAATGGTGAGCTCAAAGGCATGCCCATTCTTGTATGTAGCTAAGATGGCATAGACTAGGAAATGCAACTTAAATAGGTTAAGGAACTTGCAGGATAGAATGTTCTAGGGAACATGAGCATGTATATTGAAGTTCCTTAGAATAAGGGCAATAAATCTCTTTGGTCTTTTCTTAGCAGAGATACTGGAGTGATATGCTATTCCTTTTCAGCTCATTTTACAGAAGAGCAAACTAAGGTAAATAGGGTTAAGTGACTGCCATATTCACACAGCCTAGTAAGTGTCTGGAGCAAGATGTGAAGCCAGGAGGTAAACTTTTTCTAACTCCAGGTCCATCACACTATCCACTGTATTACCTAGTTGTCTCTATTCAGGGTAAGATTAGGAAAATTATTATAGATACAGAAATAATAGTCATAGAATGATGAAATAACTTGCCCAAGTTAGTCATGTATCTGTTAATTATCCTATCTGGCAGAAAGACCATTTTGCTTCTACTTGAAAACAAAAGCTTTCAAATTGCTTTAGAAATACTGGAAAACAAATACAAAATCCTGGCAGTTTCTGAAATAAGAGAGCTAATTCAACTATGATGTTTTCCCTACAAAGTACCTGTAGTTCTTTGAGCTCTGTGTATATCAGTATTCCAAAAGTTTTAAAAGGGGTTTCAGCCAGCATTATAAAACCTTTCCCTTCTATAAGGTCTGATTCATGCCCTTCATGTATTTAACACTTTCACAAGCCTAAATACTAAGTGAACAATCAGACTCAAAGTAGGCGGAATTGCAGTGGGCATTTTTGGAGACTGAATCACCTAAATTAAAAAAAAAAAACAACAAGGAGGGGTATAAAATAGTTCATTGCAAAAGGCAATTCTTAAAGAAACAGTAAATATCAAATGGGACACTGATGTGGTAAAATTGTTTGCTATTCTATTAAAAGAGATTATCATATCCTTAGAATTGTGTATATATCATGGAAAATTGAATATCCCAAGTTAAGAATCTTACAATTAAAATATAAGTCAGTTTTTTTACTTTTAGTTTGTAAAACGGGAAGGGGATTTATGATACTACAAAGATGCAATAGGATAAAGAAATACATTCTGTTATATAGCAGTATATATTATGTTAAAGATAATAGCAATATACATTTAGGGGTGAAATAAAGGAATTTTTTCCTCCTAAGAAGGAACCTCTACTTGGGATTTCCACATAAATAGTATCCATGCATAGTGTTCTCTTAATTGCTCCTGTGAAATCTGGCAGTAGATTCTGGCACTTAGCTCCCTGACTGTACCTGGTCTTAGTCCACATGGTCAAATTCTCTAAGGGAGAATTTTTTTTTTAAAAAGGGTAAAAAGAACTCATGATGATTGAGTAGCATGAATTGTCATTTTCAATCTGTTCTAAAATAGTGGTAGATAAATGGAAACTTGTAAAATCTGGGATAACCTCAAAACTGAGACATATAGCAGAGCAGTAAGTATACAGATTTAAATGCTATGCCTTGAGAGGATATAAGTTCAAATTCGAATTTTGTTACATATTAGTTGACAGATCCTGTTGTGTGTCTTTTCATCTCTTTGGGCTACAGTTTGTCCATATATTAAGATGTCTGTATAAAAAACAAAATTTCACTAAAAGAAGATCAAATTCTGAGCAACTGAAAAACTAGTAATACTTCCAAAATAAAAATAATGGAAAATGCTTTCCTTATATTGGCAGAGATTTGGGGGGAATCAAGGGCCAAATGTTGTTGACATTGTTAGGCTTGGTCAATTTATCAGGTATTTTGTTTAATTGATTTTCTCATTAAAGGGGAAGGTTCAATTATGATATAGAGGAGACAAAGCTAGAATTGAAATACTAGAGCAAAATAAACCAAAAATTCATTTAAAGAATATTCATTTCAAATTTGTTTTGAGTTGTTTCTTAATACATGCTATGCAGAACATCAAAAATTATTTAATCTTTCTAAATATAGGCACTAGTAGACATTTATTAAGCATTCTTAGAACTGAATCATAAGTTTTGATCAGATAGGTTAATTAGTTCTCTAAATGGAACCATTTCTATCAATAGAACTGAGCAGAAAACAGAAATTAGCCAAAATATTACATACAAAGGCAGTGCCAACAATGGTCCTACCTAATAGCTGTCTCAGAAATATGCTTCTTCCAAGTACAAATGTAAGAGGGGGGAAGCAAAAGAAGGGAATTCTTGGGAAAATCTTAAATAATAGGAAGATAAGGAGAAAAGGCAGCAGCTCTTGTTTGATATATAGCAAAAGGTGAATATAAATATGGTGATTGACAATCAATAAATCTTGATCCCACCAACTCTTTAGTAGATAACTAAATAGATTGTCTAGATTGTGAAATTTCTTAAATGCCAAATAATTGAATTTTTATTTGATTCTAGAAGTAATATGGAGCCACAGAAGTTTTCTGAGTAGAGGAGAGACATGGTCAGACCATGAGTTAGGAAAATCACTTTATTAGCTGTCTGAGTTAGGAAAATCACTTTGTTAGATGTATTGGGGATGGATTTCAGTAGTATATATATCATGTAGCCATATATTAGGTATAGAAGCTAGAAATCAGTAAGCTATAGTAATAGTCCAGATAATAAGGAATAAGGAGTTAAATTAGCATGGTTTGAAAAGAAAGAACTTTAAACAAAGACCAAAGTCTATTACCTTCATTTTTATTTTAAAAAGTGTCTTGTGTACCACATAATTTTTCTATCTCTAATAGCATGGAAACAATATAAAATTTCTCAGACTGCCTTCTGCGGTGGGGGGGGGGGGGAGGGAGGGAAGGGAAAAACTGTAAAATTCAAAACCTTACAAAAATGATAGGTAGAAACTACTACTGTATGTAATTGGAAAACAAATAAAATATTAATTTAAAAAACAAATTAAAAAAGAAATAAATGTCTGTAAAAGACTGACAGATTTACAGTCAGAACTATGTCTTTTCTAGTTTCCTTAGCAGTTTGTTCTTGCATATTAAACTTTTTGTAATATCTTTCTGCTATACTTATCCATAACTGAACAGACAAAAAAATTAGCATGGTTTGAAGAGAGAAGGGATAGATATAAGAGAAGTTGTGTGGTTTGTGAAAAAAATAGAGCCCAGCTAAGACAGGATAACATGTATATATAATAGTCCTAATCATCATAATTGTATGACTTTCTTCAGCTGTGTTCAATAGCACTCTAATCAGGGAAGAGGAGGCTCTCTGGGGAGAATAATCAAAAATTGGTGTTTGGAAAGACATGAGGAGATGGAAACCAGGGATATAAGAGGAGAAGATGATATAGGATTGAACTGGCTAAACAACAATAAAGGACAATATTGGGAAGGGAGAACAGTGAAACCAGAGTAGGGTTGATGACCTGGGAAGGTACGAAGGATGAAGGAATTGGAGACTACAATGAAGATGAAAAGTAAGTTTAAGCAGAGAAAAGCATAGAAAGATAGAATAGTAGGGGTTATGATATTATAAGGGAATTTCAGAGTTCTTGATCATGAAAGTAGATGGGTGTAATGGTAAGCTCAAAGGCATGCCCATTCTTGTGTGTAATTAAGATGGCATAGAATAGGAAATGCAACTTAAATAGGTTAAGGAATTTACAGGACAGAATGTTCCAGGGAACATCAGCAGGTATATTGAAATTCCTTAGAATAAGGGCAATAAATCTCTTAACTCACTGAGAAATGACCAAGAATGACCCAAGAAAATCTCAGTTTGTGAAGAGTGAGAAGAAATAATAACTGTTCTCCTACGATCTATGGTCCTGAGACCCTGGAGGTCAGCATATAACAGTCACTAGTATCAGAATTGGGGGATAAAATTTCAAGGATCAAATCTCAAGAGGCTGAGATACTTCTGAGTAAGAGCTCATGGCAGAGAGGGAGTCTAAATGTTCTTAAGTGTTATACTATTATTATCATCTCCTTTAATCCTAACATAGGGACATAGGGACTATTAATTCCCCATTTTTACACTCCATTTTACAGATGAGAAAACTGAGGTAAACAGGTTAAGTGACTCATCCAGGGGCAGACAGGTAGGAAGTATCTTAGGACAGATTTGAATTCAAGTCTTCCTGAATCCAGTTTCAGTGTTCTATCCCTGAGATTATCCAGCTGCCTCTATGAGAGAAAAGTGCAACCTGGTCTGGAAATGAAGGACACAGATTCAGTGACATGCAATATTGTGAATTATTCCCTGCCACATAGTTTCATCAGAACTTACCTGTTTTGTGTGTCTTACTGTGCCTTAGTAAATATAACTGAATACATTTCAAAGTGTTAATACCTACCAATGGATTGAAATGTCATCCCTTTTAGATATAGCCCTGGTGAGAGTCAGAACTGGTGTTTCATGGGCATCCTCATCAGATGTGCTGATCCTATTGAATTTATTGAATGTGTAGGTGTATTTGAGTATGACCCTCCCCCAACATGTTGCTAAGGGTTGAACTAGATACATAGTTACAGGATTAGGCTACTTTTTAGCTTAAAGCAAAACAATGATCCTCAGGCCCTGGTGACCCATCTCTTTGCTACTTTATGAAGTTTGAGTCAGATGAAAAGTCATTAATGCAATCAATCCTAAGTGTTCAGAAGTCCAATAGGAAATAAATCTTTAGATCAAGAGGAATCAATTATTTTCTCATGTTTCATAAAACAACAAGACTTGTTTTAATCACTATTCAACCTTTACTTTTTTTATCTTTGCTTAGTGAAAAAGTAACCCATATAAGTATTGTAAAGACTCCATTCCAAGGAATGAGAAGCAATGTGAAATGTGATTTTCTTTCCTTTGAATCTGATCTACTTTTTGAAATAAGTTTTTATTTTTAAAGATTAAATAAAAAGATTTTGCTCTCCTGTCTGTTACCCACCCCAGTCCCCCTTCCCAGGATATACTTTGTGGTTATTAACACCCTGACATACTATCTTTATGTATACAAACATATTGATCGTAAAGACAGGCTATATAGACAAATTAAGGATTAAAGGTTTTCCAGAACAACACAAGTTAAAAAACTTAAATACTCTAATGCAGAAAATAATATAAGAAAACTACCTGGAACTGAACGCAGAAAAAAGAAGTCAATTAAAAGAATCCATTGATCAGCTCCTGGGGGAAAATGTCCTATGCTGCACACTCCAAGACACATATGGGTAAATTTAACAATTCCATTAACTAACAACAAATTCTACAAGTGACCAAAAGAAAGACATTCAAATATAGAGGAAAGGAGATTCAAATAACACAAGATCCACCAGAAACTTCAGAACGGAAGAAATAAAGCAAATAAATAAAGCAAAGGAGCTTAAGATACCACTCAAGATAACAAACCCTGCCAACCTGAGCCTAATTAAACAATGAAAATGTATGAATATTCAATAAAAGAGATGTATTTGAAGCATCCCTTAAAAGAAAATCAGGCTTTAATGAGTGGATCATTTGCTTTATGAGCATGACAGACAGCAAAAAATATAAGCAAGGTAGACAAATATAGCAACCAAGGAAAAAGGATTGTCACCCCCAAACTAGGAAAAAACAACTATAAAGTGAAAGACACTTATGAGGCTAAATAACAACAGAAAAAAAGCATAAAGATCATTAAGAGATTTCTTTCTCAAAGCACATTAAAAACAAGGGTGCAAGTGAAACATTAATTAACCAATGGTGGAAGAATAGTAGTGCCTTTAGATGAATCAATGTATTTTCGAGAATAAAACTGCTAAATGGAAGGGCTCACAAAAGGGGACAGGAGAGAAAGAAGCTAGAGAGGAATATACAAAGTATCTTTTTTTTTTTGTTTTCAAGGCAATATTAAGTGTCGGAGGTCAAATTTGAACTCATACCCTCCTGACTCACTCATACTTTCTGCATCACCTTGCTGCACCTATGTGAAGTAGCTTAACCAAATCAATGATAAACCATAATGGGAAAATAATTTTAGTAGGTCTCTCAGGAAAAGAAGCCCTACAGGATAATGGATGAGTTAGCAGATAATGAAAATGAAACAAGAAGAAAGAAAAGGGTAAATCTCAATTCAATATTAGGAGGAAGCCCCACTGAAGAACATCCCCTCTGGGGAGAGAGATATTTCTACATTGGTGATAAGGACCTTATAATTGGTATAATTTGAAGGGATCTGTTTCTTAAGAGATATTGCTCACTACCTCTGAGAGATTGGGGTACCTCCTTGGAAAGAATTTCCTTGTCCCTATCTTAGACCAAAGATAATAATAGTTCCCAGAAGGGTAGGAGGGAATGCATGCAGGGAGATTTCCAGGGAGATGGGAAAAATGACCATAAGGAGAACAATGATTTATAATGAATTGCACAATCAGGGACATAAAAGAATTCCTGCTAAGGGGGTAAAATCCTCTCTTTCATCTTCAGTTGAAATTGGTATTTTAAGAGTAAAATACAACAGAAAAAAGAGATATGGGGCAAGATCTACAATCCACCAAGACACTATTTAGTAGTGGGAATCAAATTAGATATCTTAAAAATTTTATTTCCATGAAGAATTCAGAGACTAAATAAAGGAAAAATAAGTATAAGGGACACATCCCTAACTCACTAACAGGTTTGAGGCCTGCCAGTTAAACTCAACCTAGGCTAGCCCATCTGTCAACATAGTCACTGCACATGCTACAGCTTCTTGGAGTCCCAAGTAAGAGGAGGGTTAATCAAATGAAAAACAAAGGTAGATACTTAGCCCCCAAAAGGCTTAGCAAGTTCTCACAACTGGAGATGCTAGGCTTCTTGAATATTCAGAAGCAAATATGTAAAATATAAATATATTTTATAAAAAGATAATTATAGTTCAACTATATAAAATTAACAGAAGGTCAAATAAAAATCTTAGCTAATACAAACTCAAGGGGAAAAATTATTTAGTTGGAAAGGAAATGGGTGATGATGGAATTTCCGATTCCAATGGATTCACAAGGGAATTTCATCAAATTTTTGAAGAAGCACAGACAAAGTACTATTTTCATAGGAGAGGAAAAAGGTGTGTGTGTGTGTGTGTGTGTGTGTGTTTATTTATATATACATATATGCATGCTTGTATTATATACATATACATATTTATCTTTAAATGTTAAATAGATTAAACAATCCAATAAAATACAAAGAATGACAAGATCCCACAATCTATTGCTTAAAAAAGACACAACTAAAATAAAAAATATACACAGAAAAAAATGAGAGATTGGAACAAAATTTACTACACATTAGGTGAATCCAGAAAAGCAAGAGATGATAATAATTTTGTAAAAGAAAATGCTAATTATTGAAACAACATGGCAAAATTTCTATGATAAAGCTAAAGCAGGGGGAAAATTATTTCCCTAAAACACTTGTGAACAAAATAGAACAGGACAAAACGCAAACAAACAAACAAATGAACAACAAATGAACCTAAAAAAGTACAAAATTAGAGGAACAGATATAAGTAAACAAAAAGATTTATAATTTATTAAATTAAATATAAATTTAAAATTATAAATCTAAAAATTCATTCTTTGAAAGGAGAAAAAAAGATAAGATGTTTATCAACCTGACCAAAAAGAATAGAAAATTAAATCAACAAAACAGCAAATGAGCCAAGTGAAATCACAACAAAAACCCCAAAGAAATATTTTAAAATAATCAGAACCTACTATTATATATACTAGCAAGTGAATATATATAAAACATATTTTATATTAAAAATATAAATGTTCAAATTAATGGAAGGCCAAATAAAGGTACTGAATAACCTCAAACTCAAGAAATAAAAAAAAAGGCAATTAGTTGGAAAGGAAATGGTTGGTGGTAGGAGTATTTCTGATCCTGATGGATTCACAGGAGATTTTCATCAAACTTTTAAAAAATAATTAGTAGAAATACTATATAATTATTCTCAATAATTGAACAATAAAGCAGTCTATTATATATTATACTCCTTTTAGGAGACAAATATAGTCCTGAAATCTAGACCAGGGAAAAATTAAGCACAAAAGAACTATAGGCCAATATAATTAACGAATATCAATTCAAAAATTTTAAATAAAATTCTGTTCAACACGCATACAGAAATGATTCATTATGATCAAAGTTGCACTTATAACAGGGATATAGAGATAGTACATCATTATGAAAATGTCAAAGTAATTAATTATATTAAATATAAATCCTTCTAAAATATGATTTCCTCAATAAAAGAAAAAACCTTTGAAAAAGTACAACACTCAATTTATACATTTAAAAAACCTAAGCTTCACAAAATAAACATATATAGAGACCTTTTTTTTAATATCATAAAGAACATGTACCTAAATGCAATAGAGACACACTTCAAGTATATGGATGGAAAGCAAAAATATTCACTCTCCCCATTATTATTTGGTATAGTTCTATAAATGCTAGCAACCTTAATGAGATAAGAAATTAAAGGCATAAAGATAAGTAAAGAGAAGATAAATTACTTCCCATTTGATGGTTATAACTACTTCCCAACAAAATGGATCACATAGAAAATTCTAGAGAATCAACAAAAATATTAATGAAGATAATAAATTCATCAATGTGGTAAGCTATACCATCACCTAACCCATATTCCTCTAGATCAACAAAATTTCTATATAATAAAAAATTTTCCATATCAAAAAACAAAGAAGCCAAAAGACAGTACTAGTAAAGGAAATATCATTCAAAATAAAGCATAATATGAGAATTAGTTTATCAAATCACATATAATACTTATATAGATTCAAATACAAAGTTCTCCTTAAAGAAATAAAGAACAACTTATTTAGTTGTAAGGCTATTCAATGCTCACAGGTGGGTTGAGGTAAGATAATACAAATGACAATACTACCAAAATTAATTTATAGTTTTACTGCTATATCATTCAAACTTCAAAGAAATACTTTGCAGAACTTGATAGAATGATAGCAAAATTAATTTGGAATAGCAAAATATCTAGAATATTAAACAATGAAAAGAGACAGTGATGGTAGGGGATTAGCACTTCCAGATCTCAAATTATATTATAAAGCATTAGTATTAATTCCATTTGGTTAGAAAAATAGATCAATGGATCCGATTAAATAAAGGAGAATTGGAAACAAGTGAACTTATAACCCAGTATTTGGCAAGCTAGAAAACATAAACTACTTGGAAAGATCTCTCTATTCTATAAAAAATGATGTTGAGAAAACTGAAAAGCAGTCTGGCAGAAATCAAACTTAGACCAACACTATACTCTAAATTCTGCAATTTAATTGTAGAATTAAATTAGAATTCTAATTCTAATATTCTAAATGAATATATGATCTTAATATTAAAGATCATAAAAATTAAAAGAGATGCATACCTTTCATAGTTATTGGTAGGAATTGTAGAGGTATAGAAAACTTTTCTAATAATATCATCAAGAGATGGGCTCTTTGGTTTTCAAATATCCATCTATTCTCATTACCTTAAAGTAGAACAATCTTTAATAGTTACTCTTTATGAAGGGCTTAAATTCCTATAGTGTTTGCTTTCTTTATTACTAAATGGAAAAATACTGGTATGGTCTTTTATGTCCTTTTTCAAAAATTAAATTGTCAAAATCATAAACAAAAAAAAATTGAAAGCAAAATCATGTCCTTTTCCTAATTTAAAAAAAGTAATGTAAAGAATGACTTCTGTTCCCTTTCTTACCACACAGTAATAGAAGCCCAATAGTATATGTTTTAGAGTTGTGGTTGGTCTGTGTTCAGGAATTCCCTGCACTGATAAAACCACAAGTTTGCCTCCCATCTCTACTCATTTCCCCCCATTAAAAAGAGGTCAAAATTTGTTATCTTTGATTTATGATCTTCTGTTTTCTAGTCCCCATAATGCCTAATGTAATCTCTAATTTAATTGCCATTTAATTGGTATTAATGGAATCAAATCTGAGTCAGATCTTTTACTGACAATCATCTTAAACTGTCTCTCATTAAAAAAAGAAAATAAAAACCACACACACTCTCTCTTCACAAAGAAATTTCAAGACTTAGAATAGAAAAAAGATTACTCTTCAATGACTTCAGTAACTTTCATTTCATCTTGATTACAGAAGCCCAGAATAATAACAAACAAAAACACTAGAAAAATTCTATCTTTTCCATTTCGCTAGACAAAATTGTTTCTAGAGCAAGATAAATTATGCACAGCATTCACATTTTTTTCAATAGTGGACAATAAGATCAGAAATTCATTTGTGGGTGTACCATTTACATAATCTTTTTTTTGTGTTAACAATGACAGCCTATTAACTATTCAAAAATCAAAAAGCAGGCACAAAAGATTAGTCAACTGCATTTATAAAGACATGCACAATCATAGTGCTAGTCACTGATCAATTCTGACCAAGTCATTGAGAATACAGCCTAGCATTTAATGGATTGTAGTACTCTTAAAAACATGAAACATTTTGGGGAAGAGCACATTTCAATTCTGATTCCAAGTTATATCTCTGAATCTAGCAATTTCATGAAAAACGAGCTTTTCTCACAGTCAAGTAAAGCAACCATTGATTAGAAGTTGCTGTGAATTCCTGAGGTGAAGTAGGGGTAAAAAAACCCAATCAACCAAAAAAATAAAAACTGACAATGGGTGGGGATGGATGTGAGTCAAAGACAAGTTTTGTCTCTTTCATTGTTTTATCTAGGGCTTACAAAAGTGAATCCACTTCTGCTAACAAATCTAACCATACTCTCCCTCCTCACTAGAAATAGATGGATATTTGATATTTGTTGGAGATGGGGTCAGAAGTAGAGAGAGATGATGCAGGGACCATCCTCCCAGTTACCCAGGTTCACAGTCAGGATTTTCACTTTCCCTCACTTTCTCTATTTCTTCATTCTCACTTCACTTTCACTGATGCATTTAATCAGTTGGAAAGTCTTGTCAATTCTACTTCCAAGGCATTTCTTATATTGCCTTCTCTAAGCTCTTGTTAATCACAACTCTATACTTGACATTCATCACCTTTTGCTACTCTAATCTTCTTTTGTTACTCTAATCTTGTAATTGTTCTCCCAGTATCTGATCTTTCATCTCTGAAATTCAGCCTCAAAAAAGTTGCCAAATTGTCCTTCTTTGTGCCATGGAGTCCTTTGGAAGACAGGTGAAAACTATGATTATATTCTCAGAAAAATGTTTTTAAATGTACAAGATGAAACATAAGATTACAAAGGAAATCAATTATACTGAAATAATTATGAATTTTTTAAAAGTGTACTAATCTCAGGCTAAGAACTCTTGATCTATACAGTCCCAGGATTTAAAAGAAATTTATAATGTATGTAAATTAGAAACATAAGTAGAAATATGTTAAGTATAAATTTATAGGAGTCTCTATTTCCAAAACAATGGTAGTAATTACTTGATTATCAATCCAAGAGCAGGAAAGAGAATAGAGAGAAAAATCAAAAGGAAAAGGAAAGATACCTTTGGTAAGATGGCAAAATATTTGTGCTGAGTGGACATAAGATGTGAGGCATGTTGGGAGTTTGGTGAGATATAGTAGGTTTATATGAATTTTTATAAATTCACTTACCAATATATGTAGCTCAGTTCTAGGATAGTCTTCCAAAACTGGTTAAAGGAATTAAATTGAGTTCAAATGAAGATAACTATAGGTTGGGTAAATGAAGAGCTTCTGAGAGTTTAGAAAAATTAAAAGTAGAAGAAAGTGTCTGGGATGATGTCTTGGAAAATCACAAAGATTATGGCAAGAAATGGGAGAAAGCTTTAGATGGGATTTTCTTTCCTTTTCTCTACATAACCAAAGTAAAAGTGTTAATGAGGATATGGAAAAGAAGCAAAAGGTTTGAATAATTAAATCACACTTGGGCCAATCACTGTTTAAACAATCACAAGGCAAGGTATTATATGCAACAGAAATATGTTGATTTAATTCATTGTCGATTTAAATGACATCTTTTTTCCAAGACTACTTCAAATAGGAAGTTAATGCTTGTTAGAATATACATGAAATGTCATATGAATGTCATATTTTACAAATTCATTTTCATATGTAATTTTACAAATTTACATGTAATTTTACAAATTACATATTTACAAATTCAATAGTAATATAACAAACCATAATCTGGGTGAAGCATATTTACTAAGGATATAGTAGGAAAATCCATTGGGTTCCTTGGAAGATGGTATTAATCAACCTATTTGCTTTTACTAAGGAACTAACTGGCATTATTAGAAGAGGCATTTTCTTATAGACAACTAAATTTTATATTAGATTTCTCCATTTGCTTGGCTTTGATCTAGACCTATATATTTTTTATCAGTATTGGAAACTCTCCTTGTGGAAACACTCTCCCCTCATTGCAGACAGCAACTTGGCAACTCATCTCTAACTTATAGTCATATAAGAGTTTCCTGAATCATTGAGAATTTGTCATATAAAAAGCTAATACTTTAGATCTAGTTCTTCCTGATTCCATGACTAGGTTTCTATCTGTTAGGTTACACTATCTTTTGCTAACTCTGCTAAGAAATGAGTCTTAAATCCCTTCATTAAGTACAAGAGCTGGCATACTATTCTAGTATTAAAACAGGAAGATAAGTCTCAGAAGAAATAAAGAGGATAAACTCTAAAGCATGAGATACTTTCAGTGGAATAGGAGAGGTATAGATAATCTCATTATTCTTATTATCTGGCATGAATGGTGAGTATGTCATGATCAGACTTTGGCAATCCATTTCTGACACATAATGTTAGTATCTCAGGAGGATGCATTAATTTCTTCTAAGAAGGTCAAACGAAGACTTGAGGGAGTCATACATCCTAGTTACAATGATTATCATCACAGTTATTTTTGTGTTCTTGGAAACCTTATTGATCTCATCATATTTTCAATGATAAGAATTCTGGGACTTAAGAATCAAGTAAGATTTTGCTATATAACACCTACAAACTGTAGAACTTAATTCTAGGGACAGAAATAAAATATATATGCAATCCAGGCAACACAATTATAGTGATTGTAGTCACTAGATATGAACGCTCATTTTATTGGTACTTTAAATAAATAATAATAAATTTCATTTTTGGTGTTTCATGACTATGAAGTACTTCATAAATATAACTGAGGTTCCATAATGGAGAATTCACATAAGACTCTCATTGGTAGAAAGAATAACATGACTCATTATCTGCCTGCCTGAAAGGCAAAGTTGGAATGAGAGCTTGGGAAAAGAGAAATCTTTCCTTCTTTCTTGCTTCCATACACTCTTGAAGGAGACACAGGGAGAGAGAAAAAACAGATTTTGGAAGACAAACATGTAAGGAAAGTCAGCTCCTCAAAAAGGGTCCTGATTTCCAGTTTTCTTTGCTGAAATCTTTGGAGAATTTTCCCTTGGGAATTTCCATGGTCTCTTTTTTTGATTGAACTAAGATATCTTGCTCCCAGTGGGAATCCTCACTGCCTTTTTATATTTTCTGGTATATTCTAATCTCTATAACTTCCTTGATTTCTGTTGATTATCTTCTTAGATAAATGGGCTTACTCACTATTAACTCTCATAGTCTTTTGTATAAATAGCATTTAATGAAAAAGGGGTGGGTAAATCTTCAGAGATATTAGCATAAGTAGATTGTTTCTAAGGGGAAATTCTTCCTCTAGACCAAGAAGATAATATTTAGAGATGCAAATAGGTCTAATTCCAATGGGTACCCCTTCTCTCAGACTTTAACAGCATAGCCAGACTCAAATTCTTCTCCTCCCCTTCTAGGCAAGAAAATAGTTTCCCTTCAGGAAGGATGAGCAAGATCCCACAAATATAGTCATTCCTCCCCACAAGTTACATTTGGACAACTCATGTGAAGAAATACATAACCAATATAGACAACATTACTCCCCTTACTTATATCTAATGTCATTTGACCTTCTCAACAACTCTGCAAAATACTTAAGGTGAATATTACATTCAATTTAAAGATAAAGCAACTGATCCTCAGAAACTGCATGACTTCACCAAAGTTACACAGCTAGTAAGGGGAGGGGCAAAGACTCAAATCCAAGTCTTCTTATGGGCCACTGACAAAAAACTCAACAGGAATCCATAACATGTAAGACAAGGAGCACATGTTAAATAAAACAAAATTGACATTTACATCTAGGTACCACCTTCAGATGGCAGACACATATGAGAGGTAAAATGAGTCACTATTATGTCCATAGTAGGCATTTAATAAATGTTGAATGCAACTGAATGAAAAGCAAGCAAGATATAAAGGACTTGGATCTGCCACTAAGTAGATATGTGACTTTAGGCAGGTCACATATCACGTTGAGTCTCAGATTTCTCATTTGTAAAATGAAGATGTGGAATTAAATGGTTTCAGATATCTCTCTACACTTTTAAAATTCTATGATGTTATGAATGACATATGTACATAAAACATATTTTTCCAGTTAAAACAATCTTTTTTTTATGAGTGGGTCTACTATACACTATAAAATCCATTCATTCCCTCAAAGATCTGGTAACCACTGGCACATTAAGTAGAGAGGGAATGCCTGAGCTAAAATTGTTGTCTCCTCCATTGCCCCTCCCCCCACCCACTTTAGACTTTACAAGGCAGTGTGGCATCTCTAAAAAACTAGTAAAATAATTTTAATCAACCTTTTATCTAATGCTATCCTTGGTTGAGGGTTTTGAAATACAGTATCTCTACATGGCCTTTCCCTCATCTTTTCTTCAGCTGGAAAATATATTTTGCAAAGCTAAAAATTCAGATGAAGAGAAGTCAGGGCGTTGTATGCAATCGCCACCTACTGAGTCATTCTGCTCTTTAGCACAGCTAATATCATGTGACCAAAAAAAATGTCAAAATGTGATACACCTTATTCAATTTCAACATTTTAATGGACAGAGTCCTAACACCACAAGCCCCTTAGAACCAGAGAAAGGACTAACCATTTCCATGATACTTGATGACTTCATGTATAAATTATATTCCCTTAATCCTCACCAACCACCCTGGGAGACAGCTTCTGCTGTATCATCCCCCAGGTTTTTTTTTTAACTCCTTACAGAATTCATCCATTTCCAGGGTGAAAATGACTCATTTTTCAAGAAAGAAACAATACAAAGCACATAGTCAATTTGTCAACACATAGATCTATAACTAGAATTTCTTTTTAAATCTTTTGGCCTGTGTGGGTCCCCCAAATACCTTGAAGATGGTGAAGAGAAGCTGCACCCCCTCCCCTTCCCCCCCCCCCCCCCCCCCCCCGTCTCCCCGCCCTGAGCAACACTTGCCTTCAGCAACCCCACTGCTATGTTCACCAGCCTCCCTCCTACTCTACAACCTCCAGGGACGATATTCCATTCGTTAAAAGATTGCCTCATTTAATTTACCAGTTCTTTTTTTAAAATGTATTACCTCCAGAGGGCAAACAAATACGGCCAGAGATGGCCTCTTCCAACTGTAAGGCAAGTGAACGATCAAACGACAGGATGTCAATTTCTCAGTCATATAAGAGGGCGAAATAATATAAATAAATAAATATGTATATACATTATATTTATAAAGCTTGGCAGACCAGCCACAGCAGTGCTTCTGAACCCCTCCAGCCTCAAGGAAAAATGTAGGAATGGCATCTTATGAAGAATGGATATGCACATAAATAGGAATTAGAGACAGACTACGATTTTTTTTTTAATGATGCTGGCTTACCGGGAAGAGAATTGTAAGTCTTAGCACAAGGAAGGCCAGGATCCATAGGTGGGTGGAAGGAAGGTTGTCGCCTTTCCAATGCAGCTGTTGAGATGTCTGAGCAGAGGAGATGCTACAAGCTTACATTCATTCTGGGCTCACCGGAGGGGGGAAAATAACAAAGGGGCTTCTGCAGCATCGTCTCTGCTTCTGCCTCGGCTTCCTGTTCTGACACTCACTCTATGGGAGCCACGGACTATTAGGAATCAGCGTGTTTAAAAAAAAAAAATTGAGCCTGCACCTTACATGCTACCGCCATCTGCTGGCTAGTGGGGAGAAAGGTCTAATTAGCATCTGGCTAAAAGGGATGGAACAATATTATGTCTAGAACTACTTAAGAGATTAAATGAGAATTTTGAATAGTGAGTTCTCATATGCATATATATATGTATGCACACAAACACACACATATATACATACATATATATATATATATATACATATATGCATATATATGAACCAAACAACTTTGGGATGTGAATACATATATATTATATGTTTCCAGACTTTTATATATTAATATCCTTCAGACATGCTGAAAGGTACAAACCAGCTTTCCCCTCCATTACATTCTTTTCTTACCTTACCTATCATATTCCATTTCCTTTTGGCACTAGCTTTTCTCCATGTCTAGAAATCACTATTTCCCCCCCCCCCTTAGAATTTCCTTCAAATCCTAATTGTCTTCAAAACTCAGCATGATAATATACTACATAAAGTCTATTCTGATATACCTTTCCTATCCTCCCCAACTCCAATTATCTTGTGCTTATTTTTTATATAATTTTATATCCATATGTTGACTAATAGACTGAAAAAAATGGTTTCTACATTACCTACCAAAATGCAAGATACATTGTAGCTGCTTTTTAAAATAAACATTTGTGGATCAATTGATGATGTTTGATAGTTTTAGAACTCATAATCTCATTATATGGGGATTCCATCCACCAATGAAGATTAATAAATATTCCTTTTAAGTTAATTATGACTGAAAAATCCATTATTTAGTAGCCAACCTTTTAGTCACTGAAGAAGAGTCATCTACCAGTCAATACTCAAAGTCTTTCTGATTTGAAAAGACCTGCCAGAACTTGCACTGTGCTGCCAGAGTGAGGATTAACTACAGGATACATGTAACAGTGAAAAACCAGGAGAAGATTCAAATTAAGGAGACATGTGTACATAATATCGGAAAGCATACTGAAAAAAGTTCAGTGTCACTAAAATCTTAATATATATTCATTAAGGAAGTTTTATATGTAATATGAAAGAAAAATATGGGTAGATCTTATGAGATGCTTTCAATTTACAAAAGAAGATAACAATTCCTTATTTGTAACTTACTTATTTAAAAATTTCATAGATATTAGATAATTTGAAAATGTTAGAGTAAGAAGGGACTTTGAAATCAAGTGATACAGTGCTAACATAGTGCCTGGCACATGGCGGGTGGTCAAGAAACATTTACGGATTGACAATCCAGTCCATTCATTTTATAGATGATGCACCTGAGACCTAAAAAAAGGCAAAAGGACTTGCTTAAAATGATATAACTGATTAGTGACACAAGCAAATCTGTAATTTTGGCATCTTGATTTCTACTCTACTATCATTATTAGATAGTAAATACAACCATTGAGAAATATCAGAATCCAGGAAAAAATGGAAAGAAGTAGAATATTGAGATAATCTAGTCTAATGGAAAGAAACCAGTTATTTAATATATATTAAAATTAAATACTACTCAAGAATGGTATCATATTGTATATTTCCTAATAAGTGAACTATCACTGCAATAAGTTGAATTCCTGTGGAGACCTGTCCATATTACCAAGAGAAATTGTGAAACTTTTATGAAATTTATTTCTATATAATTAAAAAAAACCCTTTTAAGTACCTATTATAACCAAGGTAATGTTATTATTTAAGATTATACTTCTGACTAGATATTGGGAAACATCAGAGAGAAGTTGGACAAATGAACTAGAAGATTTCATAATAATATTCTTGCTGAGACAGGTAAAAAATTAGTTAAATGGATAGCAAAAGATAAACTCTGTCCATGGTTCTGAACACCATCTGCTGCAAATAAAGGAAAACTAAACTAATTCCATAAAATAAACTAACTCTCTTATTTGTAACATTTAGAATGAATTCAATGCAGAAATGTTTTCAAGCTAAATTGGATATGTGGAGAATTTTTGAAATCATTCTATTTCATCACTAAAGTATGTTTTCTTGTTGCCACCAAGATAATCATAACATATATATTTTAGAATTCATAGATTGTTGGGGCTAGAAGGAACCTTACAGATCACTAGTCCAAATGCTACCCTTTATAAATGAAGAAACATAAATCTAGGAAGATATAGAAATTTACTTAAAGTCTCAGAGTATACTAGTGGTAGGACAAGAGCTCATATATTCTTTCTTCTAGTCCAGTATTAGGACATTTTCCAGAACATTTTCATGTAAATAAACTCTCTTGACCCTTTTAATTGCACTGTGTTGTATTTGGGTTGATATTATTTTTCTTTTTATGCTTTTTTTTACATTCAGTTTTAAAAATCTCGAGTTCCAAATAATCTCCCTTCCTCCAGTTCTTCCTCCACTATAGAGAAAGCAAGCATAAAGTCATTCAAAATATATTTCTACCTAAGTCAAAATAAAACATAAATCAAGATAGAGGAAAATATATTTCAATCCATACTGAGCCTTCATCAATTCTCTTTTAGGATGTAGACAGAATTTTTTTCATCAAAAGTTTTTTTGGAATTGTTGTGGATCATTGATTAGATTAGAGTAGCTGAGACTTTCACCATTGATTATTACTGCTGTAACTATGTACAATATTTTCTTGGTTCTGCTCACTTCACCCCGCATCAACTCATGTAAGTCTTAACAGGTTTTTCTGAAAATGTGCTCTACATTATTTCTTGCAGCACAATAATATTTCATTGTCTTGTTATACCACAACTTGTTCAGCCATTCCCCAAATGATAGACATTCCCTTGATTTCCAATTCTTTGTTAGCACATGGAAAAAAAAAAGAGTTGCTATAAATATTCTTGTACATGTAGGTCCTTTTCCCTTTTCTTTGATCTTTTTGGGAAACAGACCTAGAAGCAATATTGCTAGGCCAAAGGGAAAGCATAGTTTTATAACTCTTTGGGCATAGCTCCAAATTGTTCAACAAAAGGTATAAACCAATTCACAATTTCAGTATTGGTGCATTAGTGTATCCATTTTTCCACATCTCTTCAAGCATTTATTGTTTTCTCTTTTTTCTATCATGTTAGCACTCTCATAATTATGAACTAGCACTCCAGAATTGTTTTAATTTACTATTCTTTGCTAAATAGTAATTTAGAACATTTTTATGTGACTATTGATAACTTTGATTTTTTCCTGAAAATTGATCATTCATAGCCTTTGATCATTTATCATTTGGTAAATGGAACTGATTTTTATGAATTTAATTTATAATTTAATTTATTCCCTCATAGACTTTGAGAAATGAGATTTTATCAGAGAAATTTGCTATAAAATTATTTTTTACAGTTTCAGCTTTCCTTCTAATTTTAGTTACACTGACTGGGCAATTTTTTTAAAATTTCATATAATCAAAATTATCCATTTATCTTCCATGAACCTCTCTATTTCTTGTCTGGCCATAAACTCTTCCCTTATCCATAGAGCTAACAGGTAATTTTTTCTGTTTTTCCTTAATTTGTTTATGACATCACTCTTATGTTCAGATTATTCTTGGTTTATATGAGATGCTGGACTCTGCCTAGTTTCTGCTTTACAGTTTTTCAGTTTTTTTTGTCAGTGTGAGTTCCTTTTTTAATTTTTGCTATTTTTTTTTAAAACAAGGTAATGGTGTTAAGTGACTTGCCTAAGGTTGCACTGCTAGATAAGTATTAAGTGTCCTAGGCTGAATTTGAACTCAGGTCCTCTTGAATCCCGGACCGGTGTTCTATCTGCTGCACCACCTAGCTGCCCCTATAGCTAGGTAATTATTAAATGTCTGAGGTCGAATTTGAACTCAGGTCCTTCTGACTCTAGGTGCTCTATCTACTACACCATGTAGCTGACCCCAGAATGGGGTCAGACAGATAGTATCCCCATTTGAGTTATATGAAAGTTGAGGTCAAAAAAGTACTCTTTAGTGGGGTTTTTTAATTCACACTTTTGATTGGCAACAATGCCAAAGAGTTTAAAATGAAAACCTAAATTTCTCAATTACTACTCTAGCTTTATTTTCCTTGCACCATTAAATTATCAGAGGTAATATAGCACCAACAAATAATTTTAAAACAGTTGGTTAGATAAGTTAAACTGTATACATGTTTCCTCATCTTCCTTTCCTTGCATTTCTGTATTTTCCCAGAATTTTTCTGAGTTACTATTTTGATTTTAGAATTCTAGCTGGTCATTAAAAGAAAGATTAAATATGGAATACAAAGTTAGCCAATGAGAACAATCAAAACAGTACATGAATCTTGTGTTCATGAACTTGTGAGGAAAAGATTTTCTTCAGTAAAACCAGGAAATAAAACAAAAAGTTGCATGGATTTTTTTTTAATTCCAAAAGATAACTGTAATTTTCATCAACTTGCTTTATACATTGAGGTTATTTAATACATTGTTCTCAGGTCTGTATTATCTTGTTTTGTTTTGCTTCATTATGAAGGTTTTCTTTACTTTTTTTTCAAATGGAATGAAATTTAAAGAGAGAGGAGAAAGTAGTTAGCAATAGTGGCATCAAAAAAAAAAGAAAGAAAAGAGAATTGTTGAAGCAATTAAAAACACACAGAAGAAAACATAAGGATGCTCAGAAGGAACACAGAACAATTTTGAAAACAACATGTTGAATTTATTATATACTTTTTAAGAAAACAAGATGTATATAGAAATTTTCAGTTTCATGTAGAAACCCCCTTCTTTTCTCCTTTATATAAATGTTTCTCTCTCCCCCCTTCAAAGTACAAAAATAAAATTTCAAAAAGGATATTCATTCCTGTTTTTAAGGGCTTTGAATAAACAATGATTCCCTATAGTCTTACTGTATGCTAGTCTGTTTTACTTTTCTATTTCTGTTATTGCTATTTATCTCTTTATGTCCTTGCTATTATGTTTGTCTTATAATGTAAACCACATAAAGACAAGGAACATTTGTTTTTTGGTTAATCTAAATTTCTAAATATCAAGCATGGGTCAAACACATATTAGATGTTATAAAAATATTCGATGTTGATTCTGCTAAGACAGAGAAGAATTCACCACTCGACCATTCCTTCTTTTTAGGTTTTGGTCCACAGAATTCTAATTTGGTTAATATAATTTTCAATAATTCAATGCTTTTCTGTTACTTTTTTTTCTAATTGATGTGATACCCTGGATGCTCTCTATTTTCCATGAAGGAATTAGTTTTGTTCTCTCTTCAAATTCATGTTTTTTTAAAGTATACAACATAAATAAATAAGGACATATGATCCATATGCACGAGAGTTTAGAAAAATAAGCCTGAGTCATTGACAAATACGGCTATTGAAATCAGGAAAATAATACACCATTTCCTTTCTCTGCTTTCTAAAAGTTAGTGCTCCTTGTTTCTGACACATTTCTTAATCACTTAAGCATCCCCTTTTATTCCATTAGTTTGTTTTTCAAATCTATTTGCATTTTAAAGGTACAAATGAAACCTTTCTCACCTTTATTTAGTGACTGAATGGAGTCCAAGACTCTCTCTCCTGTTTTATCATTATCTCATTGTCACCTTCCCACCAAATTTCCCTCTCACCACTTACAATTAAAGATCAAATGAAGGAAGACAAAGAGTCTAGTCCATATTTAAAATTCATGATACATTTTCAGCCATTATGTTTTATGATGTAAAATAGAACAACTGAAAAGATGCTACTAAACTAACATGTAAAATATATGACAATGACATGAATGCAACATTTATTAAATTGTTATGGTATAGTGTGAAGAACAATGGAATTGGAGTTAAAGAATGGGTTTAAAATCCCAGGTCTGAATCTATGTGAGTTAAAGAACCTGTTTTAAAACTCACAGTTCTGAATCAGTGTGAATTGGGAAAGGTCTAGCCATTCCAGGTTTCAATTTCATTATCCATTATATTAAGGAGATGAAATAGTTAATTATTAAGGTTCCTTCCAACTCTAATCCTATAATCTGATTCTGAAATGTGTTTACTGGTTTCAAATAATTAATTAGCATTTTGAGCACAATTTTGTTAAAGTTCTAATTGGTACTTGGCTTTCTCTTAGTTTGGTTGGTTGCCTACTCCTCACCCCATTGTCAGGCTATCTTTATAGGAAAATAGCTCATACAGGTATTATAACATTTTCTACTCTAAAGGAGCCGATTAAAGGATATTGCACACAAATCCTGTGTGTGTGTGTGTGTGTGTGTGTGTGTGTGTGTGTGTGTGTGTGTGTATGTGTGTGTGTGTGTGTGTGTTGACTGAAACCAGTTAATCTTGACACACTAGTATAGTACTAGAATTTATATGTGATAGTAGAAAGCAGACTGGACTTAAATCCAGATGATCTGTGTCCTAGCTCTGCCTCTTAATGATCTGTATGACCTAGGTAAGTTTCCTAACCTGTCAATATAAAGACTTATCAGTATATCAACTCCCTTTATCAATGTAGATAAGCAACTTGTCTATAAATTATAACCATGTAGTGTTACCTGGAGTTTAGTGAATCACTCCTGGTTCATCTGGTTCATACATCTAGGACATGTCAGAGGCAGGAATGGGTTCAAAATCTAACTTGTTTCAAAAAACTGATCCTCCTTTGATTGTGTTATGGTGCCTTCTGAAACTGGATCCTATGAAAGTACAAATATGATATAAAAAAATCATGGAGGTATCATGTTTTCTTTTATATTATTACTATTATCAAAATATGTTTTGCATGACTGTCTATCTATAAGCTATATTACATTGCTTGCCTTCTCCCTGAGGAGTGGTGGGGAGGGAAGGAATGGAAGAATTTGGAATTCAATATTTAAAAAAACAAATGCTAAAAATAGTTTTTACATGTAATTAGAAAAAATAAAATGTATAAAACAAAAATAAGTGCTAAATGCTAAAATACTAGTACAAGTGGCAAAAACAATCACCACATACCAAGATATCATTAAGACATAGTGGGAAGACATTCATGGCTGAATATTATCATATGCCATCTGAGTTAAGATATAACAGTATTATCATATCATCAGGTGGGGGGGTTGGGAAAGGAGGCAAAGCTGGAAAAAAGAAAAAAAAAGACACACACACTTCAAAGGTTTGGTTGGTTTGCTTCCTAGGAAGTAGTGTGATAGCAACAGCACTCAAAGTTTAAGAAAAATTAATTGATCAGAGATCAAATTGAAAGCAATTTGCTGAAAATTAGGGAGGATGGGAAATAATATATTTTACAAAGTCAAAATGTTTCCTAGAAACTTAGTTCTTTTCATTCCAGATCTGTGAGGGTCCAGTTGAAAATCCCAGGTAGAGGCCCCTGCCTTATACTGGTTTAGTCATTTCTTTTGAATCATACAGAAATATAGTGGAAAGAAACATTTCTCATAGAAGAACTTTATGCCTTAAGATCTATACCTGTGACAAAATTCCTGATACTGTAGAAGGAAAGTGTGGGGTAGTATTTGAATGAGGATAAAAGGAGAAAAAAATAAGTGATATCATTATGGGAATATACTACAAACCAGGCATAGGGGAAACAGACAATGATTCTGAGTACAAAACTGGAATTTAAATAAGAGAGAATACTAATGAAAACTTCAGCTATATGGACAACTGCCAGAAATCTCAATGTGCCAAAAGTAAAAAAACCTGGAAACTTGCCTGCCTTACATTTTTATCTCAAAAGATAGAGGTCACAATGGGGAGAACTTGTTCATGGTATTTAATTCTCAGAAACAAAGATAAAACTTGTTAATAAATTGGAAATAATAGGAACACTAGTGATGATCATAGAGTTCATAGTATCTGATATTATGAAAGAGATTTGTTTATTACACATTTTATTTGATAATATAACATCATTTATAATATATTATAAAACATATTTACTTGTGGACCCTTGATTTTGTAAAAATCAAATTTCTAAAAATTCAGAAAAAAGATAAAATGTCATGACTAAAGACCCTAAAAAAAGAAAATACCTAAAGAGGAATAAAAAAATATTTTTAAAAGACAATAAAATCACAAATGGTCTTGATGAAGGGGAAAACTATAAAGAAACTAATATTGGTACACAGCTCTGTGATTAACTCATTTTTAAACAGTATAAAAAGGTACACAGTTTTAAAGGAAGGTTGGGGGGAAAAGACGTATAATCACTCTTTAGGAGAGTTGAAAGACTGCTAAGGAAAATAGGGAGAAAGTAGTGTCACAAAGTAGAAAGAGAATCTGGATTTGATTATTGGCTCTCTGTAACCTTGAGAAAAAAGATTTGCCTACTCTGGGCTTCAGCTTATTCAACTACATAATGAAAAGGATAGACTAATTGATCTCTAAAGTTTCATAAAGTTCTAAATCCTATGATTTTATTCAACTCCTCTTTTGCTCTTGACTTCTTACATGTAGAATGATGTTCAAAAATGGAATGTGTAGAATGAGAATGATTAAAAAGAAATGAAAATGAAATGTGAATGAGAAGGTAGCAAAAGAGCATCTATGTGCATTAAAAAGACTATCTCTATGCCAATCTGGATTCACAGAATAAGTAGAAAGTACCTTAGAGGTCAGTCACTTACTCCAAACCATATTTGACTTTCTACAACACTGTTCACAAATTGTACTCCATATTGAAGACTTTCAGCAAAGTTGACCCCACCACCTTGAAAGTTCAGTTCATTCTTAGCTCTAATTTTGTGGGAAATTCCCCATAAGAATAAGTCTAACTTATTTCTTACTCATCAGTTTCTCAAATACATTAAGTATGCTATTCAAATTTACTAGTCAATCTTTTCTTCTTCAGGATAAATTCTCAGATTTCCTTAAAACTTAGTATTTTTTAACAGCATTCTCTCCAGTTTCTTTTTGAATACTGATTATTTTCTTCAGTCTTCTAGAAATATATTGATATGGTTATAGAACTACTAAAAAGTAATATTCAGAAAATTATCCTTGTTATTTTAAAATACTGATACTTGTGTTTAAGCTTTATAGTTACAGATTTTGAACTTGTCTCAGCTGATCTTTGCAAGGGACTGCAAAGAGTTTCAGCCCAGGGGAGAAGGTAACCAAGTCTTTCTCTTTGGGTAAAATCTAGAACTCTTAAAGTTGAGCTGAGTTCCTTTGTTACAAATGGAAGAGATCATGGAATTTAATTGGTAATGAGAACTCTCACTGTGGAAACTTCTTCCACCAATTCATATTCATAATTCTATAATTTAATTTACAGATTTGTTTGGAATTCTGAAATGTTTTAACTTGTCCACTATCACATAGCTACTATGTTTTGGCCTGCTATATTTTATGAATTGAGCAGTTTTGCCTCTCCTTAGGCAACCTACTGGTTCCCTATTGTAAGAGGGTCACCTTATTAATTCCAAACTTATTGTGAAACCAATCAACATTTTTTACTGCAGTGGATCAAGAGATCCACTGGTCTTAATCTTTCTAGTATCAGGAATTATAATCCTATCTTAATACTTAACAATGAATTCAATTTCTATGATACTATGATCTTAGAGATCTTAGAGAAAGAGTATGATTTATTTCGAACAAGCCCTATAGTGACTGATCACTAGGTTCTAGTCAACTTCCCCATCCCCAACCAACTTATTTGATCAATGAAAAAAACTAAATCCCAGAGAAGTTAAGTGGCTTACAAAAGAACATTTATCTTATTAATGTCAATTATAGATATAGAAACAACAATGTCTCGCATTATAAAAAAAATCATGTACTCATCCTCATGAAATTGAGGTAAGTTCCTGCCTTGGAGCCTCTTATATGTTGAAAAATTTCATAGACAACCAAAATAGATGTAGCCAGGACAGACTGAAATGAGGGTTTGAAAATCATTTTTGTCATAGGTATAACATGAATGGTACATACATACATACATAGCTCCAAAACAAAAAACCTCAAAACAACTGTATATCCAGCAAAACTGCTTTAGCCTATCACGATGCATGATGGCACATACCATTACCACCATTAGACCTTCAATATATCATGTGGCATTAAGGAATCATCAATGCCTTATTTGGTCATAGTTACAGTCCCTCTTGGCCACTATCAACACACAAGGTTGGTTCTGGGTCAATTAGGGACAAGGTTGGAAAATGTGGTATGCATGAGCTAAATTAAAAGAGGTAAACATTGGTCATTGATATGGTAAATGTCAAAAGTAATAAAGAAGCCATATTTAAATGACCTAAGGTTTATGGGACCATAATTCACATTCATTTCACATAGCCCTTCAGGTAAAGGTGGTCCAGGGTTAATTCAGGGTTACTTTAGGTAAAATGTCAGTGACCCATCCACTTAATCCACATGTCTGTTATGCCCCTGAGAAAGAAAATGACTCTTCCCATCCCCCCAAATCTCTATGTACACACGATCTTCCCCTACTTCAATTAGTTACTAAGGGTATAAGATCTATCCAATATCTCCCACTGACCAAATAATTATTGTGAATGAAAAGAGAAATCAAATCTCCCAAAACAGCTTATTGCTCCCTAGTTTCAGAGTATGTTTGGGACAGGATGGAAGATAGAATAGGAAGAAGGCATTTCTTTTTGGGGGGGGGTTGCAAGGCAAATGGGGTTAAGTGGCTAGCCCCAGGCCACACAGCTAGGTAATTATTAAGTGTCTGAGACCAGATTTGAACCCAGGTACTCTCGACTCCAGGGCCAGTGCTTTATCCACTGCGCCACCTAGCCGCCCCAGAAGATGGCATTTCTTAAATGAAATTAATTAAAAAAATAAGAAGGAAAACCTTTAATAACTTACAAGCTACAACTTGTATTTTTAATAGTTGTGTGTTAGAAATCATCAATCCTTGCAACTTTAGAACAGAGTAACAGCACAGAAGGCTTAAAATATAAGAGTGGGAGTTTTTGCTATTGGGATAAATGCACAGGGAGCTTTGGATATATCAATATAGCAAAAAAAAAGCTAAAGTTTTTTTTAGCAATATGTTTTATTTTTTAGGTGTTTGCAAGACAAATGGGGTTAAGTGGCTTGCCCAAGGCCACACAGCTAGGTAATTATTAAGTGTCTGAGACCGGATTTGAACCAGGTACTCCTGACTCCAGAGCCAGTGCTTTATCCACTGTGCCACCTAGCCGCCCATATATATATATATATATATATATATATATAGGTTTTTAGCAGTATGGAAATAAACTTGAGGCTCATAACCAGGAATAATCTTATCAATAAAAATCATTAAGATTGCTTCAAGCAAGACCTGTCATGAAAATTAACAGGGAAGACAAAGTACAAAAGAAATTGAAATTTGATTAAGAACATTTTAAGAAAGGGTATTATTTAGAACAAACCCTTAAATGACTGGTCACTATACCAAAGGGGAATTTCATTCTTTATACATTTTTTCTTAGGTTTTTGCAAGACAATGGGGTTAAGTGGCTTGCCCAAGGCCACACAGCTAGGTAATTATTAAGTGTCTGAGATCAAATTTGAACTCAGGTACTGCTGACTCCAGGGCCAGTGCTCTATCCACAGAACCACCTAGCCGCCCCTATACATTTCTTAATTGTAGTTTGAGTTCAAATGGTATAGGGAAAAAATTCAACTTTGGCTCTCTTGGTGGATAGCAACAAAAGTATGAAGGTCTAGGCACTGTAAAGAATCTTTTATTCTTCTAGGTTACTTCTATCTCTAATGTTTCACACCAATAGATGAAACTTGATAATAATAATAATTGACAGAGAAGTTATGGATCTTTTTCTGTGTCTGTTTCAATCTGTTGTCTTTAGCTAGGTCCCAATTATTGCAAATAACAATTGTGAGAATTTTGGTTCCACAAATTTAAATTCATACCTTTCAACAATTTATAATTATGTAAAATATGGTAATTGATTCCAGTCCAATAGAAATATATAGTGTGAATTTAAGTCCTGGGATCTCTTCATGGGATTAATTATTTGCAATAATAAGTATATACATCTCTCTCTCTCTCTCTCTATATATATATATATTTATATATGCATTTTTGTATTCATCTCTCCATCCATCAATCTATATGACTAGTTTTTGTTTAACAGTAATAGCCCCTCCTTCCTTCGTTCTTTCTCTGAGAAAGTTAAGAGGCAACTGATTATCAGGAGGAGGCCCAGCTGGGATGAAACTGGCAGTGTGGGTGCTGTGCGAAGTGCTATTAACACTGTGGGCAGAAGTAAAAGGATCAGAGTAAACCTTCCTTCCCAGGAATAGCTGCTATAGCTCTCCTCCACCTATTTTATACTCCTAGGTGTTAGTCATGTGAACTCAACCAAAGAATAGCTTTAAAAAATATCTGGATTCCTCCTACTTATTCCATTACCTTCTAGTTAAAGCATCTCCTAGTAGACTGGAACATTTGGACAACTAGGTCAATATTTATATTTTAGAAATTGTAAACCACCATGAAACATTATGATTTAATTTTCTGGGTTAGGTTTAGGTTGTTCTTTTTTATTGGTTTTAGATGAGGTTTTTTTTTGGGGGGGGGGTTGTGCGGATTTCATGCTACCACTTGCCAAAAGATGCTCTGCATTTCCTGTAGATTAAGAATGACCAGAGTAGGGGCAACTAGGTGACACAGTGTATAGAGCACTGACCCTGGAGTCAGAAGATCCTGATTTCAAATCTGATCTCTGACATTTAATATTCAGTCCTGTGATCTTGGGCAATTCACTTAACCCCACTGTCTTGCAAAAATCTAAACAAAACAAAATGACCAGAGTATGCCTTGCATTATAAAACGTATTCACTTTGTTCAATTCAACTGGCATTTAAGATTTACATATTTTCACCTTTTTTTTTGCTATGAAAGTAAAGAAAAACTCAATGACTTAGAATTTCATGACTATTAGGTGATATCATAAATTCATTTTATTTACCAATGGGATCTGAGGGTTTTAAATTTTATTTCTAGTAAATTTTAATGTCACAAAATGATTAAATATAAATGTGGTATGGAAAGAGATCTTAGAGAAAATTTAATCTAATCATTTCCATTTTCTATTGAAGAAACTGAAACTGATAAAGGCAAAGTCACTGGACCAATATTGCTCAGGTAGTTAGTAGATAAGCATGTTCTCCATTTCTATTTTATCTACTGCTTTATAAACAGAACTATGGCTTATTCCTAATGGTACCACAGTTTCTAATTTAAGCTTTTTTAATTCTAGCCTGAAATTTCCAGGGACATCCTAGAACCATTACAGTTTGAAGATTGAAAACAAAGTATTTCCTTTCCTTTGTTATTTGTCTGGGTCAGTTTGGTCAGTTTCTTCTCTATTTGAGTATCTAATGGGATTTTATTATATTCATCTTTAAACAATTAGCCTTGGGACCAGCTTTATCCCCTTTAAGTCTGACAAAAATTATAATAATCACTGACCTTTCTTCTAGTGCTTAAAGGTTTACAAAATATTTTACATTTGATTTCCATTTGATCCACACAATAATGCTGGGACAGAATTACCATAGATTTTTCTGACTATGCCCATTTTATATATGAGGAAACTGAGGAGCACATAGGTTCAATGATCACAAGAAAAAGAAAATGAATTTAGATCTTTCCTGACTTCATGGGATGATAGATTTAGAATGGAAAGAGATTCAGAGGCATTCTAGCCCAAATTTCTCATTCTAAAGATGAACAACTGAAAACCACAGGGGTTAAATAGAATGTCTCAGAGTCCAATTCAAACCCAGGATTCTTTTCATTGTACCGTTCTGCCTCCCTCCTCCAATACAATCTCTTTTTTACACTACACTAGCCTTTATCTCAATTTTAACACTGTAAGTTGAAAGTGAGAAATGATATTTACCAACATTATCCATGATGTTCTCTACAAACTCCAAATGGAAATGATCTCCTGTAAATGGTGAGAGTCTCTGAATTCTCTTCTTTGCAAATAATGTCATGTACATTGCACCGAGGCCTACACTGCTACATCTTCATCAATGAGACCCAATATCACTGAAAAAGGTCACTGTCCACTTACAAAAAAAAGCATTTGGTTGAGGAAAGCACATTGTACAGATATGACATATGGTTTAATGAGCAACCATTGAGTTAATCCTTTAGAACATATAACTTGACAGCCACTATAAATGAACAATGAAATTGGTCTACAATTGAACAGGAAGAAGAGAAATAGGCTAGATTGCTTTTAAAAAAATATTCAATATTCTCAATGGTCTAATTCCCCCCTATCTCTTGCAAAAGTCTATCTTTAATATGACCATTCTTCCAGTGATATTATATGGATTTTCACAATTTCAGAAGCATCAGAATCAAAAAGGCACCAGTAGTTATAAGCTCACTGCAACAAATAACCAGTGATGTGTTCTGTGTGAGAAGTGACATAAAAGATACCATCAAAGTCATATAGCCATGAGGAAAAAGTAGATGCAAGGGATAACAGATGCATAGCACAAGGAGTGCACTGATAGCCACAAAACATTAAATGTCACAGAGGAAGGCCTCTAACACTTTGGGTAGACTCTGTGGTGGACTATGGAAAGTCATTGACAAAAATTATATGGGAAAGGAAGGCATGGATTTGCAATTTGAAAGTTGCAACTTGAGTTGATGAAGGAAGTTTACATATTAATGAGATCATGGATTCATTGAAAAATTGAAATATCAAATATTAAATATTTCACTTGGATCTATGAGCAATTATAGAGAAAAGATGCTGAAGGATCAAGTGAAAATAGGAACCTGGAAAGTCTATGGCTCTGTGTATTTAAAAAACTTATGGTGTATATGGATGATTCTGTATCATTTAAGCCCATATTTGAGTAATTGTTTGGGTTAGACAGTCTTTGGTATATATCTGATGGTAGCTTTCAGCATTAATTACAGTTCAGAGATTTTGGTTTTGATGGTCACCAATAAATAAAAAAAGCACTTCCCACACTGGCTATGTTCTGGCCTAATTTCAACTCATAGTCAACAAAAAGAAGGGGGAGGGGATGATAAAGCAAGGCTTTTAAGAAGAGAGCAATGAGGCAAAAACAGAATGAGAGCCAAAAACTATAGTACGTCTCCTAGGGCCAAGAATTAATTGAATGCTTTACTTCCACACCACCTACAAGGAAATAGTCTTCATTCTTGATTTAATTAATCAGATTAAAGTAAGGACTAGTTGGATGGAAAAAAAAGTTGGTTGTTGCCATTCTTGTGTTACAGTTTACTTACTGTAAAATGTCTTAAATTTCAAATGGCTAGAGGAACAATTTAGCTTACTCAAGCATGAAGGCAGAGATGGTTTCTGCTAGAAATGTTTATCTGCATCTCAGAACAGAACTAAAAGAGCACTACATAAGATGGGTCAGCATGGTGAAATGGGGGGAAAAGAAAATAAAGTCTTAAACTAGAAGTCAGTGGAACCTGGGCCCAATCATTACCAAACCATGGAGCTTTTGGCATTTACTTAATCTCTCTGGGCCTCAGCTTCCTTATCTGTGAAATGAAGACCTTTATGACAACTAATTCTGGTATCTTATCATTCTCAGCTATATTGTTTTATTAAATCAGGCAAAAGTATTTCCCAGAAAGGAGGTTCCCCAAAGTGTAGAAGCCATTGTATTTAAGAAGCATCCTATAGGAAGGAGTATTAAATTTGTAATTGTTATAATCATTATTATTTTAAATCATAGCAGCTGCATAGACCTAAGTTAAATTTCAGAAATTCTTATCATCTTTTTTTTTTTTAGATTTTTCAAGGCAATGGGGTTAAGTGGCTTGCCCAAGGCCACATGGCTAGGTAATTATCAAGTGTCTGAGGCCTGATTTGAAGCCAGGTACTCCTGACTCCAAGGCCGGTACTCCATTCACTGTGCCACCTAGTCGCCCCCAATTCTTATCATCGTTCATTAGAGTACTGGATGTAGCAAATAAGTCATTGTAATAATGATACAATTGGTAGAAATTACAACAAATAAGGATTTGCTGAAAAGGAAAGAAATTAAGAATAGTGAATGGTGAAGTGTTAAGTCTGAGATTAAAGTGAGAGAAAAGATTGCATTCCTAAATTTATTAATTCCATATGATTTTTCACTCATTTGGATTATTCTGTGGTTTTCATTTGCTGATCTTTGGTCACCATAATCTGAGGCTTAGTACAAATTTTATTTTCAAATAAATTAATGATAACTCATAATCATATAACACTTTCAGCAACCTTGTGAATTGGTAGTGTAAGGATTATTATCCTCATTTTACAAATTAGAAAAATGAGGTGTAGGCAGGTCAAATTACAGATCTAATAAAATGTTCTTAAATCTATGTTTTCTGATTTCCTGGTCTAGTACCCTTACCACTATACCACTGCCAGATAAAAGCCTTTGCTTGTGAAGGATAGGTTATATCATGGTTTGCTGCTGTCTGGGACTGGTACTTTGCTTTCTCCTCTCCTTTGGCAAATCCTATTTATATTCAACTCAGGTACCATAATATCAATAAAGTTCTCACCCACTACTACTTCATCTCAAATTATCCTCTTTTCTCAACTTTTTAAATTCATATGGTCTATCATTCATTTCTACAATTAAATATCAATATTAGATTCTGTATAGTTAATTATTTGATTTACATATATATACTATACATGTGTGTATGCATACACACATATATATATATATATCTTGTCTGACCACCTAAGGTGTAAAATGTATGCTCTTTGGGAGCAGGGAACATATCTTACACTTCTGTGTTATTTACCAGACCTCCTGGTATAGCATATGGTGAGATGATTAATAATACCTATTGAATTGAATGATGTTGATCTACACAGTTCTCCCTATTCTTATTTCCCAAAGTTAAAACCTCAGTGAGTCATTATATACAGTATCATTACATTTTCCCCAAGAAATAATTCCATTAAATTCTATTAAAAAAAACATTTAAGCAACTACTATGTACTGGGCAGTATGCTAAGCCCTAGAAATACAAATAATAATAAGAAAATCTCTGCTCCCAAAGAGCTTACAATTTAATGAGGAGTAAGATAAATTCTCAATAGGTGGGGCACAATTTTCTAATACAGTAGAGTTATGATCACTATGCCAGTGAAGGATCTGGGCGATTGATTGAAAATCTAAACTCATGATGAAAAATGTTTTTTACCTCCAGAGAAAGAAGTGATAGTATCTAAATGCAGATCAAAATATACTATTTTTCATGGTATTTTTTCTTCTTTTTTATTGGGTCTGTTTTACAACATGACCAATATGGAAATATGTTTTACATGATTGCACTGATATAATCTATGCCAAATTCCTTGCCAGCTAAGGAATGGAGTAGGGAAGGGTAGATGGATAGGAGAAAATTTGGTAATCATAATTTTTAAATGACCCTTTAAAGGATTTTTTTACATGTAATTGGAAAAATATAATATTATTCAAAAATAACAATATAACAAAAAAAGTAGTGAAGAGAAAAAAGTCTAGTTGGCCTCTTCTTCTTAATCTTTTCACTACTAGTTTACCCATTAAGTATAATAACCTTCTCTCCTATATCTGATTTTCATTTTCTTTTGGGAATTAGAGGCAAAACTGTACATTATTTAACTTTAAGCTGTAGTCCAGATTTGAGGGTCTTTAAAGTTATTTTTTTTCTTTCCAAGACTAGGTTCACTTGTAATAGAGGCAATCCAACCCTATTAGCAACAGAAATCAATCTAGTTCTGTTGCTCTTTAATGGTTCTTTTCCCAAGACCTATTGTTTTGACTGAAGCTGAGTAGTGGTGATAAGACTATGTTTGGCCCTTACAAATAACTAAATAACAAAGAGGCTTAAAAAAAAGATCAAAAAATTAAAATTTTTATTATTGGAATTTTCTTAATATTTTATCACCCTAGTTATTTTGATACAAAAATTAGGTTAACATCAAGTATTCACTATATATAAGACCTGAGGAAGATTTATTTATATGATTTAAAGTTTATCAACTTTCTGCTAGACATCTCTATTTTTAAATCTCTTAAACTCTTAAATCTTAATCTCAGCACCATTCAAAATGGAATTGTTTATCTTCTCTCCTTAACTTGCCTATCCTCCAAACTTCTCTATCTTTAAACATTTTCATCCTTCTGATCATTCTGCTTCCCAAGATCAAAGTCTCTACCTCAACTTCAGCAATTGGATGTTATTGTCTGGTCTACTAGCTGTACGACCTTGGGCAAGTCACTTAACCTTGATTGCCTCTTATCCAGTGCCATCTCCAGTTGTCCTGGTTCATATCTGGCCACTGGACCCAGATGGTTTTGGAGAAGAAAATGAGACTGGTGATTTAGCACAGCATCACCTCACTCAAATCCAATTCACTGCATGTTGTGGTATCAGTTCCCTAATGTTGTCATCTTCTTCAAATATGAAGTATAAACAACATTATCATTTTATGCTCCTTCAGAGCAACTTACACTTTTACTGATCTTCCATAGTATCTGGGATAGTGCAGAGCATATAGTGAAATGCTTAATAATGTTTATTGAATTGAATGATATTTGTGTAGACTATAAAGTGGCCTATTCTAACCTTTTGCAACCAAAACTTCTAAAGCCTTCCCCCTAGGCTTCATTTCATTTTCTTCATCACTCTATTTCACAATGCTAATTAGTGCTAATTTTTGCAAAATCTTTTGCATCTATTAACTCTCCATTAAACTTAAATTTAAATTCTGATTACTTCTTACTTAAGATTAATACAATAGCTCCCTAATTGTTCTTCCTAATATTGGATCCTCCCCTTTAATCCATTATCTATAAACTAATTAAAATAATCTTCTTAAGTCACAGGTATCACACTTTAGGTCAGAAGTCTTTGGTAGTTCCCTTTTGCCACTTGGATAGAAAACAAACTCAACAGACTGTAAATGAAAGCCTTTTACCATCTGGCTCCAACTTATCTTTCTAGGCTTATTTCATATTGCTCCCTTTTACAATATGCTACATCCTAATCCAAATAAGGTCACAAAGAGTCAGATATGACTGAACTAACTCAACAATAAAAACATTCTAACAAAATTAGGTTGCTGTCTGATCCCAAATTGAGCACTCCATCAGTCTTTTTACTTTTGCATATGCTCCCTATAACTGGAATGTATACTCTTTTTACATCTTCTCTCAAAAATCTTAGCTTCCTTCAAACCTCAAGTCAAGTACCATCTCCTAAAAGAAACCTTCCCTTCTCCTGACAGCTCTTAGTCCTCCACTGCCTCCACAAATGATTTTGGATTTATTTACTGAATACTGATGATATAGTTGCTTGGTGGGGGGGCAGATAGTATTTCATTTTTTTCCACAAAGGCATTTAATAAATATTAAATTGAATTGCTCCTATTTAGTCAACTCTTCATGACTTCACTTATGGTTTTCTTGACAAGGATACTGGAATAGTTTGCTATTTTCTCCTCTAGTTCATTTTGCAAATGAGGAAACTGAGGCCAACAGGGTGAAGTGACTAGCCCAGAGTCTTACAGCTAGTGTCTGAGGCCAGATTTGACCTCAAGAAGATGAGTTTTACTGAAAAAAGCCTAATACTGAATCCACTGGCCACCTAGCTTCTCCATTAATTATACAATACTTTAAAACTTCAAGCCTTTCATTAATGTGAATGCTCTTAGTTCCATCACAGATTGCTGCTCCTTTGTAGATTAGTAAACTCTCATCAAGAACTGCTGTGGCAAAAAACACCTATTACCCTGGGGCTAATCTGGTCATAGTCCTTTCTGAACTTAATTAGATGTCTCTTCAGACAATAAACAAGCAGTCCATCACTAAACCTATGCTTTCATTGCAAATACTATATCAATATGAGCTGCTATTACCTTTATTATTATAAATAAATTTTTTACTTTACTTTAACTTACTTTAATTAAAAAACTTGACTACCCATGCTTGAATTACAAGATCTATTTAAACTTATTATTATTATTATTAATTATTATATTTTAAATATTTATTTATTTTTAAGTGATCACCATGAATCAGTTATTATGCTAGGTTCTGGGAATGCAAAAAGACAATAGAGTGAACTTACATTATAATTATTATTATTTGAACTGTAGTCAAATTTCAAAGATTTTATGTGCAATCACCTTTCTTGATCCTTTGATATGAGATATTCTATATATTCAGAGTTGTTGTACCTATATCTCTTTCGAGGGGCTATTTTATGTCAGATATAAATGAGTTCTCTCCAACAAAGGTTCCCAATAATATTTTCAAACTAATCTTTGATTAAATAGATATTCATTTCAATAGCTACTAGAAGGTTGTTGTCAAAGTTTTCCTAAATTGGTCTCTATGGTACCTGGTGCTATGCCTCCAGAGACATATTACAGTCCTATGCCACCACCTTCTTCTACTTGATAGTCCAAAGCCAATACCCCTTCTTATACTTTGGATTTCTCTCACCCAACTCTGTCATGGAAATGAGAACCGATTTCCAAATTCTCCCTTCCTCTTTTATCTATTATACAAGTAGACAGTCCTTAGGCCTTTTAAAATTCTTTTATATAAATATTCAAAAGAGTTTTGATTTTCCATCCTCCAACTTAGATTGCTTCCTGTCTATAACTTAATAGATAAACCTTAAGGAGTCTTTTGAGGTTCAGAGGGCCATGGTTACATAACTATTTGGATAGAAATTCTAAAGTTGTATTTGAGGTAGAATTGGAACCCAGATATTTCTCTACCCATTATACTATGTGCTGTTTCAGTGTTTTTCTCCCAACATTAAGAAAAAAAATCCACAAGTGTTTACAATAATAAAGGGGGAAAAACCCCAATGTGGCAAAGGAATAAGAACTCATCAATTCTTTCAAGGTAGGTAACCGCATTTCTTCAGTAAAAATAAAAATGGAACAAAGTTTGTATCATTCTTTACATTCCAGTGTTTGCTGATTCCCTCAATTTTATTTTTTAAAATTATTACTTCTATTTTGTTTCTTATGTATTTCATGACTTCAGTTACATAAGGAACTAAAAAAGATCCAATACTTGTTCTGCCCTACTACCTCTCATCCCTAGAGGAAACAAATATGGTAGACCAGGTTTAGGAAAATAGGTGTTAATTGGTCCACTGGGTCATGATGTGGTGGAAAGAATGATGGAATATAAGGAGTTAGGGGCATCTTAAAATTCAATGAAGCTTCTCTACCTCCATTCCTTGCCCCTCAAAATGAACTACACTTATTCTGTGAGTGTGATTATACTATTATTACTTCTAATATGCCTTCCTGCTGGCAGGCATGAAGAACTTAAGTAATCTTTCCTGTAATCACTTAAAGCCTCAACTTCAAAAATAAATAAATTAAAATTGGTTTAACAAACACTTTCTCTTCCAAGTCATGATTATTAAATAATCTAATGAATTCAACCACATGATTCACTATAATAAATGGAATGGGTCTATATAAAAAGATCCAGTTCACTTTATAAGGGCCTAGAGAAAGCTGCTTCATTTCTAGCAGTTACAGTACTTGCATTCAATTACAAATCTGTTTCTTTAAATAGATGTCTCATCTTTATTTGGTTTCACCACTTTACTCTCTTCTAATGTAAGATACAGCCTGGCTGTTAGACTGTTAGGAAGATGCATTAAGACGTGAAAGTGATTCATTTAAGCTTCATTATTGTAAATGGTACCAAAGAACTCTGAAAGACATGTCATGTCACCTTAGGACTTAGTACCAAGTGATACCTATAATTTATGAAAGCCTTAGATTTATAGAACAGGTCTCACTTTTTATCCATACCTTCATATCCTTTAGGATGGAATATTGCATGTGGTCTACCTGGACCACCAATACACATGTAGAACCAGTTTTGTAGAACTAGATGAAAAGAATTTTTTTTCTTCTTTTCTTTCTTTGTTTTTTCCCATTATCTATTTTTAACATTCATTTGAAAAAAAATAATTTCTAAATTCTCTCTTTCTTTTTATATTTCCCCCCACACACCTTGGAGAAGACAAGTAATATGATATCAATTATAAATGTGAACTCATGCAAAACATATTTTGTGTTAGTCATGTTTTCCTCCCCCAAAAAGTAAAGAAAAGAAATAAAGTGAAAAATTATGCCTTAATCTGTACTCAGTATTCAAACTCCATCAGTTTTTTCTAGATATGGATTGTATTTTTTGTCATGAATTCTTCAGAATTGTCTTGGATTATTGTATTGATCAGAGTAGTTGTTTTTTCACAGTTGATCTTTGTTATAAAATTGCTGCTACTGCATACAATATTATTCTGGTTCTGCTCATTTCACTTTGAATCAGTTCATTTAAGCGCTTCAGGTTTTTCTGAAATCATCCCTCTCATTATTTATTATAATACAATAGTGTTCCATCACAACCAAATACCATGACTTGGTCAGTTATTTTTCAATTGATGGGCATCTAGGGGCAGTTAGATGGTACAGTGAATAGAGCACTTGACCTTGGAATCAGGAGGATGGGAGTTTGATTCCAACCTCAGATAATTTATTCTTACTACCTGTGTGATCTCGGGCAAGTCACTTAACATTGATTGCCTTGTATTCAGGGTCATCTCCAGTTGCTCTGATTCATATCTGACTACTGGGTCCAGTTGGCTCTGGAGGAAAAAGTGAGGCTGGTGACTTAGCTCAGCAGCTTTCACTTAATTCCAATTCACAAACATGTCATGGCATCACCTCCCTGATATTATGATTTTCTTTGAAAATGAAGGACAAAAATTATTATTGATGGGCATCCTCTCAATTTCCACTTTTTTTGCCACCACAATAGTTGTTATAAATATTCTTGTATAGATAAGTAATTTTCCTTTTTCTTTGATCTATTTGGGATACAGACCCAATAGTAATAGTATTGCTAGGTCAAAGAATATGCACTATTTTATAACTCTGATCTTAGTTCCAAATTGTTTTCCAGAATTCCTGAACTGGTTCACAACTCTACCAATGGTGCATCATGGTACCTATTTTTCCATATCCCTGCTAGAAAGAAATTATATTCTTTGACTCAACAATTCACTAGTTCCTACATACACCAAAGTGTTTATAGCAGTCCTAAGGGAGCAAAGAAGTGACAATGGGATGGGTTCCCATCGGCTATAGGAAAGACAAATAAATTGGTATATGAGAGTAATGGAATATTATTCTGCAGTAGGAAATTACAAAGAAGAATTCAGATTAGCATAAGAAGATCTGTAGGAGCTGATATTCTCCAATGAAGTCATCCAAACAAGTAAAACAATGTACATAACGATTGTATAAAATAAAAATGAAAAAAATATTCTTGAAACATAGTGTTCCCAGCTTTCTAGTATTAATTTCTATTAATTTAGCCCTCAAACAGAAGATGAACTTGGTTGATATACAGAGATTAAAGATGATGTTATTGAAGAATGTATCAAAGATGGAGAAATAATCCTTATCCATATAAACAAAAATGAGGCTCAGCACAATGTTTATGTGAAATGCTCCTCAATTGTTACAGTCACTCCTGTAGCAAATGCTACATCCAAGACATTTTGGTAGTAATATGATTATGATTCTATATGTACTTCTTCCAACATACCACAACTTCTTTCTTGATTCTAAGATAGCAAGAAAACTATTGGTTCCTGTTCAATGATGAAAGAAGATTTAGTTCCTATTTAAATAGCAAAGAACTGAAAACAAAGAGAGTTCCCATCAGTTGTGGAAGAGACCATGAACTGGGATATTAAAGTAATAGAATATTACTCTGCAGTAGGAAATGAGGACAAAGGAAACTGAATGCTGAGTAATTGTAATGACCAATCTTGACCCTGAAAAACAGATAATGAAACACTTTCTATCTCTTGAAGGAGTGGAGAATTTATTGAGACAGTATTATAATGCAATGCCTTCAGTTTTTTATGTCAGCTGTTTTTGCTAAACTGTTCCTTTTTTGTTACAAGGGATGTTCACTGATAGAGAAAGGAGAGTTTATTCAGAAATAAGTGTGATGTTAAATTGTTATCTGTAGAGGTTTGAGGGTTGACTTACAGAGATTATCTTGCTATTCCCTGGTGACCAATAGACTACAGCTAGGAAGTTCAGGTGAATAGATATCTTTTATAGATGTCCCATATCTTTCCCAGAGCCACCTACTAAAAATCAGTGTTTTTTTTAATTAAAATAAATTATTTTCTTTGGAGATCAACAAAATTTTTGCCTTTTAAAATATTTAATATAATTTAATTTTGTATGCAATATAATGGATATTTAATATGTTTAATGTCAGAAAATTAAGCAATATTATTAAGGAAGAATTGATGATTATTAGAGAAGTAGTGACATCTTTGTTGTGGGACTACTGGGAATAAGTCTCATAATACCTTAAAATGTACAGTGAAGGGGGCAGCTAGGTGGCATAGTGGATAAAGCACCGGCCCTGGAGTCAGGAGTACCTGGGTTAAAATCCGATCTCAGACACTTAATAATTACCTAGCTGTGTGGCTTTGGGCAAGCCACTTAACCCCATTTGCCTTGCAAAAACCTAAAAAAAAAGTCAAAACATACAGTGAATATACATTGTGCAGTGAAGCTATTTGACTGCTATTGGAACTGGAAACAGCTCTGTCAGCAAGGGACAAAAAGACAGCAGCAAGTATATAAAAGAAAGAAAAAAGGAGTCATCAATTAATTGCTTCATTAAAAAACTAGAAAAGCCCAATCATGGAATGGTTATTGCACTGGAGTTTGCATTAATTGTTTTTTCAATTTCACTCTTTACCCAGGAGAATTTAGTGTCATCTTTCCCATTATTAAAAATTAATACCCTGTTGCAGTTACTATTGAGTTATATAATTTGTTTAAATTTAAAATTAAAAAAATTGTTTGTTTGTTTGGTATAATGGAAAGAGACCTGAAATAGTAATTGGGATACCTGGAATCTGGTTCTAGTTTAAAAAAAATACCTGTGTGACTTTGAGCAAGTTATTTATATCCTTTGAGTTTCAAATTCCTCTTATATAAATTAAGAGTTAGCCTCATTGATTTCTTAGATCCCTTTTAGCTCTAGCATTCCTTATAAAATTAAACACCACCCCAAATTGAGGGTCTCTTCCTAAACTATTTCCAGCTTTGGAAAGTATTTTGCAATGCTACAAAAACATGGCAGACATTGGAAAATCTATTATGAATTTTAAAAATAGTGATGAATGATATGCTTATATAATTCATTTAAAAAAAATTTTTTTTTTAGTTTTTTGCACACACACAGCTAGGTAATTATTAAGTGTTTGAGGCTGGATTTGAACTCAGGTACTCCTGACTCCAGGGCCAGTGCTCTATCCACTGCGCCACCTAGCTGCCCCTATAATTCATTTTTTAAAAATGAAGGATGGCTTTTTATTATTGTCACATCAGTTTAATTATAATGTTTGAGTAATTGTAATAATAATAATAATTAACATTTTTATAGTATGGTGAAGCTTACAAAGTCTTATGTATATCATCTTGTTCAGTCCTCATTTAACCCTGTAAGAGGTGAGTCATATATATATATATATGTTATTGTTCCTTATTTAAAGGATTAGAAAACTGAAGATCAGAGCGATTAAACATTTTCACTAAGTAACCAGGCTTGTATCCACACCAGGTCTTCCAACTCCCAGTTCATGTATCTTTCCCAGACATCAGGCTATCTAGCACGTCATGAAAGAGTAACACACTTTAAAAAGGACACTTTTTAAGATAGAGGAATAATATAAGGCCAAAGTCTTAGAGACGTTGTAAAGGAGGCTGTAGGAATATAAAATTTCTAATAAAATAAATATTTTGGCTACATGAAATAAATCCATGGGATTTCTGTGTAGTTATATCACATCAGTGATAAGAATTCACTGAGGTGGAATGATTGTGGCAGGAATAAAATGGGGGGCTCTCTAGTTCTGCTTGTCTCTCTGTCATTTGGTCCTGTATACTTTGTAAACAAAATTGATGACTTTGTAATTACTTTGTCTTTGTGGGTGTTGGGATACTTATTACTTAGGCTCTTGAACTTGAGTTTTTAACTGCTATCTTTAGGCCAAGTGTGTGGCTCTACATAATGTGTCCCCAAAGAGAATTTTTTTAAGGACACAGAATACTGAAGGAAATAATGGTGTACATTTTTGAAAGAATAGGAATTAAAAATAAATATATAAAAGCCATTTAATACTAATAGAAATGCAAATTTGAATTTGCTTGAAAAAAATCAAGAGGTAGATGAATAAAAATGAGATGCCAAACCTAATATTTTTCCAAAATCAAAATTTCTAAAGGTAGGACAGATGAGAAAACCATCCACAAGAAGGAGAGGGTTTCATAACTCCCTGAGGAAGCACTTGTGATTTAAATTGGTGTGTCCAGGGGCAGCTAGGTGGCATAGTGGATAAAACACAGGCCTTGGAGTCAGGAGTACCTGGTTTAAAATCTGGTCTCAGACACCTAATAATTACCTAGTTGTGTGGCCTTAGGCAAGTCACTTAACCCCATTTGTCTTGTAAAAACGTAAAATAAATGAATAAATGAACAAACAAACAAATAAATAAATAAATAAATTGGTGTGGCCAAAAAAGGCCTTCAACTAAAACTTTCATTTGATAATATATCTCTGTTCCAATCCATACTCTAGACTATCATTAAGATATATATTTTAATAAATAGAATTTATTATATTTATTATTCAGATTAGAGATTGCAACCAACCTTTCTAGCCTTATCTCATATCACTAACCATTCCATGATACAGAGAAACTAAACTATTCCCTATTCCTTATGTTTATTCCAAACTTGCCTGTCTTTGTTTTTGCTGAATGCACACAATTGCCTGATTGCCTCATTTCAACCTGTTGAAGTTCTTATTCTTATCTAATCCTTATCTAATCTTCCTTCTTCATGAAACTATCCCTGATAAAATTCCAACTGCTCTCTCTTCTTTCAGATATCTCAAATCATTAGCTAGCTTTGGCACCTCTTGGATGAACTTATCACATTCTAATTAGTAATGTAGTTATTTTTGGCCTACCTTATTTTCCCCTAAAGCACAAGGTAAAAGCCTCAAAAAAAAAACCCAACAAAGAATTGTGTCTTATTTTTCTTTGTATGCAATAACTAGAATAATTTTTAAACATAGTTTATATCAATAAATCTTTAATTGAGCTCAATGATTCTGATCAAAAAGGAGTCATTTGAAAGATCTTCAGAGGAACATTATAAAAAAGATTGGAAAGGCTCTTGAAGGCCATGCAGTTGACTCCTATCATTTTACATTGAGGAACCTCAATTGGCTGAAGCTAGAATTTAAAATCTGTTCTTCTAGCTTCACATCCAGAGTTCTTTGCATTTGACATTCTCTGGAGTGATTTGGCAAAGTTTTTAGGAAAGGCAGGCCAGAATAGAGAATCCCCAGAGATAACCAGAGCAAACCCAGGAGTTATGTAACCTGGCCTCCAGTCCTGCCTCTGACACACACTGACTTAAGTAACTCAGGAGAAATCTCTTTAATTCTTAATAACTCCAGATGACTTCCCAAGACTATAAAGTCACAGAGAAGGTGCTAATATTCATTGGCAGTGGTAGTTTTCTCATCAGCAATTCTTTTTACCAATGAAATATGAGGCACAAACCAAAGAAAAGAAAAAAATCTAAAAGCAGTGATAAAAAAGGTAAATTTGAAGTTTGAATGAGTTGTCTTCAATTTTAAAAAAGCTCAAGGTATGGGAAGGGAGGGAAGGATAAATTTTGGAACTTAAAACTTTAAATAAAAATGTTTAAAAATAAATAAAAATAAAAGTTAAGAAAATATCTGTTGATATTATGATTATTATTATTATCACACAAAGGTCTGCTGCTATGAAAATTTTAAAATATATTTCAATGAAATTATAGAGGAACATATTTGTATATATTAATTTATATAAGATATATTCATGCATTTAATGTTATATATCATAAGCATATGAGAATTAATATATTTTAAAACATATATTTGTGTTTTTTGCTTCTATGGTTTCATAGTTGTCATTGAAACACATTAAAAGATTGTTTCACAGCAACAAAACTTTGTGTGATAATATTGATTTCTGTGAGCTGAAGGTAGGAGTGGTAGTCTGAGGTATCTCAGGATACCACTTTAATTTCCAAAGAAATATTACAAAGATATTTCCATTTCTTTGAAAAAGATACTCATCTTTCAGATATTCTGTCTCATTCACCCAACCATACCATCTAGGTTATACAAGGATGGTGGTTAACAGAAATTATTTACAATGCCATTCAGAAAAGAGGATTCCCAAGGAACCTTTGCCTACTGAGGTGATGGCTTCCACATTAAAGACAGTGAAAGTAGTGCCCCATTAAAGCTCTCTCCATTATGCACCATCATGGATTAAAGTAACAGATTTGAGAAGCATTTTTTTAGTCAGAAGCACTCCTAATTTTAAGCTTTCATTCTTAAAATATAAATCTATTCTAATTGATAATGTACATTTCAACATTTTCTCCTTCCTTTGCCTTTGAAATATTTTCATGCAAGAAACGAAAGAAGAAATGAATAAGAAAAATGCAATTTGAGATTGAAAAATAGATTAAAAAAGGAGTGAACTGTCCAGACAGTGACAAAAGAACGTGCTTATCAAAGGCCTATGTTTGCCAGACACTTCAAAGATAACTTGATTCTAATTTGTAATAATTCATTTTTCCTTAACACTGGGTCTCATTATTAGACCTGCACTGGAGTTAGAGGGGCTATTCTGATTGATTGGCATTTGGTACAGATACTGAGTGCACTTCAGCATCCCCAGGCTTGAGATGTTCCAGCATCAGCCTCCCTAGAAGCACCACATGCCTGGAGCTAACCTCATAAGAAACCTGAAACTTGTTCCTCATCTGCTAAGTGCCACTAGTCACTTTCTAGCTCGGAAGAATCTATGTTACCAACCATAACACCACATTGGTCCCCATCTGCTATCAAGGTCATTTGCCAGGGAGAAGCATTGAGATGTTATCTACTATACTTGGTGTATTTACTTTTTTACTTTATTAACCCTTACCCTAAATACTTCTTTTGAGTTTAGAAAGAGAGAGTCTACCACATGTAAAAAATATTTATGGTAACTCTTTTTTGTGGTGGCTAAGAATTGGAGACTGAAGGCCCATCAATTGGGGAATGACCAAATAACCTGGAGTATATGTATGAATGAATGGAATACTATTGTGCTATAAGAAATGATGAGTGGGCAGATTTCAGAAAAAAATCTGTAAAGGTTTTCATGAACTGATGCTGAATAAAGTGAGCAGAACCAGGAGAACACTGTAAACAATATTAGAAACATTGTGTGATGATCAACTTTAATAGATTTATCTTTTCTCAGCAATGCAATATTCCAAGACAGTTACAAAAGATGCATAATGGAAAATGATAATCACATCCAGAGGAAAAAACTATAGTATCTGAATACAGATCAAAGTATACTATTTTTACTTTTTTTGATTTTTTTTGTTTTTCCTTTCTCATGTTTTCCCCTTTATTCTGATTCTTCTTTTACAGTATGATTAACGTGGAAATGTTTATCATGATTATACATGCATAACATATCAGATTGTTATCTTAAGGAGGGAGGAAGAGAGAAGGTAAGGAGAAAATTTTGGAACTCAAAATTTTACAAAATGAATGTTGAAAAATATCTTTACATGTAATTGGAAAAAACAAATGCTATTTTTTTTTAAAAAAATGGGTCTAGGGTCTAAGTGATCTATCATAGCAAAAGTGAGAATAGCAAAGAACACTTGATTCATTGTGCAGCTTGATCAATATCTTTTGAATAATCATAGATCTCATTGAGAAGGTCTTGCCTTGTTCTAAAGCTTGATGCAGTTAGTAAAATATAGGTCCCCAAACAGGAGTATCTAGAGGACCACAGCATATGCAGGGAATCCTTTCATTTTTTACTTTGAGCAAAGTATCCTACGTTTTTGATCACAAACACCTTTGGTATGGAACAAATATCTATAAACTGTTAAGCACAAATACACTCAAGCAATAGAAATAACTATAGAATGGTTGTATTAAACCTATAAACTATTCAGTTGTAAAAAGGTTAATCCCATGGTTATATGTAGCACCAAATAGCATGAAAAATGAATGAAAAATTTCCTTTGGAAATCTTATCTAGTGGAATAGGAATTTATTGTTCACTTTTTTTTTACTCTTTTCAAGGCAATGGGGTTAAGTGGCTTGCCCAAGGCCACACAGATAGGTAATTATTAAGTGTCTCAGGTCAGATTTGAACTCAGGTACTTCTGACTCCAGGGTTGGTACTCTATCCACTGCACCACCTAGCTGCCCCTTATTGTTCACTCTTTTTGGTGGGTCACAAGATGGAAAGAAGCATACTCTTGTAAGAGAAAAATAATGGGTAAATTTCTTCTGTTATACTCCACTTTAAAAATATTTGAAGTCACTTGTTGAGGTTCCCTTATACTTTAGTCTTAATTTCTTTCCCTCTTCACCACTAAGCTTATATTTTATGCATTTTGTTATTTAATCTTTGAGATCCCTAAAAATCAATAAGGTTTTTATAATTTCAGGACTTTTCGGTGCCATCTTGGAAGTGTCTAAGCCAGAGTGTATTGGAAGAGATTAACTTCATAGTTGCCACAGTCTATTATTTAGTAATACATTTGCTCTATTTTCATTTGGAGGGATTTCAAAATATTTGTTACTACAAACAGTATACCTTATTTTGTATTATTTTCTTTATCTTAATGGCAATGACAGCTTAATTATATGAATGCACCCAATAACCATGTTTGGTTTTAAAAATTACATCATTTTTCTCACTTGCTGAATCATATCTCTAGTTAGAAAGGTTGATTTGCAAGCTTGCAAAATATATTACCTTGTCCATCATCGAGAAAATAAAAATTTCCAGTGTTTCCATCATAGTGATTTGAGTCTAGGAAATTTAATGGATTTCCCATTATTTTTTTATGATTCCACAGATTAGTCCTTTCATCTTTCATTCATGCATCAAATATTAATAGGATGCCATTAGGCATAAGGCAGCAGGCTAGCACTTTGAGAGATAGAAAGAAGAATAAGACTGACCTTCATGGAGCTTGCAGTTCACCAGGATAGATGAAGCATATCCACATTGAAATACAAGATAAAATGTAAAAGGGCAAAGATAGAAGCACAAGATATTCAAGACAATGATGGATTCCCATTTCCCAGATAGGAGCAGTCAGAACAGGCTTCAGAGGAAAAATGTCATTTGAGCTGTGCTTTTTGAAAATGACTATGAATTAGGCAGAACTGGTGGAGGAGAAAGAAAATTCTAAGAGAAAAGTGCAAGGAAAGTCTGGGAGATGGAATAATCTAAATGGGTCAGACATAGAAGACTATGAAAGGGGAAATAGTAGTGAAAATTAAAAGGTATTTTGAGAAAAATTAATGGAGAGCATTGAAGGTCAGAAATGTATCTTGTAGGTAGTTGGAAACCATTATAATTTGTGAGTGTATGACTCTGTTTCCCTGTGTGGGCATGAATACATACAAGCAAAGGGAGAACTCACATCAGAGTCATGTATGGAAGATCAATCTGACTTTGGAGGGGAACATGATGAAGATTAAAGGATGTTTGGGTGTGGAAGCAACGATGATGAAAATGAAAGATAGAAGTCAGAGGGTAAGACAGAATTTAGTATTCAAATGGGGCATGAAAAATAGAGAAGTAATTGATTTTAGACCTTCAGGCTGGTCCATCTCAGAACCTGGAAAAGGTATGGTATCTACAAATGGGATAAATATGCTGATATCAAGAGAGGAGATGTCAATTTTTTTCCTTGTTTTTCCCAATCTCCCTGATGGGACTAGATAAAGGCTAACAAAGAAATCTTATTTTCTGAGACTCAGTTGCCTTTCAAAGTCTTCATATTGAAGAACAAAAATGAAGGAAGCAAGGATTTGGGAGGCAGACTGGAAGTATATCAAGTAAACGTTTTAATGATGAGCATTTACTGCTATACTCAGATATTTATTTTCTGAGTATGGTATGATGCAATTAAAAAGATTTCTGCCATGCTATAAACTTAGGATACATGCTAGGGTAGCAGCCAAAAGAAACTATCTACATAAACAAACCACAGCTTTGAAGTTTGGTAGAGTTGTGACTTCTTTAGGTAGGTACACATCACAACTCTTACAAACATTCTAATTTTGTGTGACAAAACTCAGGAAATTTATTTAAGCCTGGATTTGCATAATTTTCGTTCTGGTTTGTTTGATTCAAGGAAAACATCTCCTATTCTTTAAACTATCATATATATATATATATATATATATATATATATATATATATATATATTATCATAACCACAAGTTATTTTCTTATTTTGATTGAAATCATAGTAATTAAATTATTTTTAACTACCATTCTCCATTGTATACCCTAAGGTCCATCTATGTTATTTTCCTTTTACAACAAACTATTTTCTGCCACAATATTTTTCCTCCTAAGCCTGGAATGTTCTCCATTTCATCTGAGCCTCTTTGAGTTCCAAACTCTCTTCTAGACTCAGCTCAAATATTGCCCCTAAGAGAATTTTTCTAATTATTCCAGTTGTTAATACTTCCCTTTGAAAGTAACTTTCATATATCCACTTAAGCTTTATAAGCATATGATATCATTCTCCTCCTAAGAATTAAAGCATTAATTAAAGAATTAAAGCTTCAAATAAGTCAAAGGCTGCTTCACTTTTGGTTCTTGTGTCCTCAGAGTCAACATATAAATTTGATAAATAGATTGAATTAAACCCATTTGGTAAAAAAATATAAAAAATCAATTATATGGAAGTAGCAGGTTAATTAGATCAAGAGTTAGATGTGTGTGTGTGTGTGTGTGTGTGTGGTCATAGTTTTAGTAATGTTGGAAAAATTCAACATGACATTTTTTTCTACTTTCTGAGTAGTCAAATACCTTTCAGATTTTAGGTGATATAAATCTCCAAAATGACTTTCCATCTGATTATTCTCCCCAAACAAAAGGTATTTTCTTTGAATTGACTAAATTACACTCAAGTATAAAATATTAAAAGCATATATATATATAAATATGTATGTATATATTATATATACATATCTATATCTATAGCTATAGCTATAGATATATATCTATAGCTATATATATATATATATATATATATATATATATATATATATATATACCTCTGAAAGAAGTGGAGAGTAAAGAAATTGCTTTTTGAAATTCAGGTTTGTTTTTGTTCCTATATTTACCTAATTTTATGTGTAATTGGTAACTTGTTTCTAGGATATTACTAGCTAATAATATATTCTAATGTGAATTTTTTTTAGAGTTGCTGAGTTAGGTTTGTTTACTAACAGCAGTAGAAGCTATGGATTTTGGGAAAAAATAAACTCACTTGGTCATCTTGCATCCAACAATGTCACACTAATAAAGTTTGTGTAGAGGAAAAAACTGGTTGCTTAGTCACAAAATCCTAGAGTAGAGAGGTTTCTGTACATATGTGTAAACAGATTATTCACCTATGGTCTTTGAGAGAATCAGAGAGGTAGATGTGTCAATAACTGCCTTTATCTGTTTTGCCACCTGTCTCTCTTCTTTGCAAAATCCCAAGGTAAATAATGAATTTTAGCAAGCCTCTAGGAAGATTTAGTCAATTATGTTGCTAAAGTGGACAAATATTCCCACTCCCAAAGATAAATATAATGCTTTAGAAGGGTAACAACAATAATAATTATAATGGCAATTACATAGGTTTACAAAAATATTTTCATGTATGTTATCACATTTTATTATCACAATAACCCTATAAGTGCTGTAGCTGTCACTGATTATTTTGTAGATTAAGAAACTGAGAAACTGAGTCTAAGAAAGGTTATGTGACTTGTCCAGGCTTAAATAGCCAGTAAGTATTCAAATATATATTTAGAACTTTGCTCATTATAACTTTATGTCCAATATCTTATCCAGGCCTTAATCAAGAAGTTACTCTTTGTAAAAAAATATTTAGCTATCATATATAGACTATGGTCAGGATATACACATATATATATATATACATATATATATATATGTATATATATGGTATAGTAGAAAGTATAATGGCTGGTACACTAGAAAATCTTGGATCAAGTCTTGGCTCTGCCATCCAAGTTAACAAATATTTATTAAGCATCTTCTTTATATAATGAATTATATTAGCCATATGACTAGACATCTCAGGAACACAATTTCTTCATCTGTACAATAAAAGAGCTGACATTTGATCTTTTCCATCTCTGTCTAGCATGATTCAAGGATTCTTTTATAACTGACATGAAATGACAGTGGTTTCTTTGTTATGCATTTTCTGAATAAGAGAGATTTCTCATGGGTTTCAAATTGGATGGGATCTTCAAATTTATTCAAACCAACCATTTCATTTTACAGGTGAGAAAACTAATGGAGGAAGAGATTCATTTCCTTATCCAAGATCACTCAGATAATATATAACAGATTTCAAGATTTGTATTCAGGTCTTTGACTCCAAAAGAAATACTCTTGCATAATGTCAAGTTGTATATATGGGATAACATTTAACAGTTAGGAAAATTTAATTATAAATAGTTATATATACTGGAAATATCCCCAAAATCTCAGTCCATTTTAAAGATATTAATACTGTTTATGTATATTTTGAAAGCACAAAACTGCACTAAGAATTTTTATTTTAATTTTTTTTGCAAGGCAGTGGGGTTAAGTGGCTTGCCCAAGGCCACACAACTAGGTAATTATTAAGTGTCTGAGGTCAGATTTGAACTCAGGTACTCCTGAGTCCAGGGCCGGTGCTCTGTCCATTATGCCATCTAGCCACCCCTGAATTAAGCTTTTTTTTGAGACTCCGTGTTTTGTGTGTGTGTGTGTGTGTGTGTGTGTGTGTGTGTGTGTGTGTGTGTGTGTGTTAGGAACATTATATTGATGTTATTGTATAGTGGTGGTGTCAAACATGAAATAGGATCACTAAATCTTCTATAAAAATCCCCAAAAGCAACATGCTGATAGAGAAAATCACACATTAACAATGATTTAATAATCTGGTTCGTGGGTTCAACTGTGGCCTACTGACTGCATGTTTTAAATCTAAAGTAATAAAATTTTATAGTAAAATTTTAAGATAAATAAAATAAGTTCACTTTAAAATAACTATAAAAAGTTTAAAATCTAATTATTCTGATTCTTTCTTAATCTTAGCCTCTCCCTTTCTAATATCTCCTTCTCTGTTGCCTACAAACATTTCTACTTCTTCATCACTAAAAATCACTCTGCTACTCTTTCTCCTATCATCTTGGATCTTTCCTCCCCTTCTCTGATAATCTCCTTTAAAAAGTCTCAAAATTTACTAAAATCCACTTTCCTTCAAGAACACTTTTCTGGTATCCCTTAATTGTAGTGTGTGCTCTACCTCTGATTACTCCCCATTATGCTGAATCTATTTTCTATGTACACAGTTTTTTTTTTTGCTTATAGCCTCTTTCATTAGAATGTGAGATCCTTGAGGCCAGGGACTGTTTTTGCCTTTCTTTGTATCTTTAGTATTTAACACTGTGCCTAGCACATAGTTTCCTGAGAAACTGATTCAAATTATCGGAATAAAAGTCATTTCCCAATTGATAAATGGTCAAAGGATGCTTGTAGATTATATTTGTAGCTTCCATTTCTTACTTTTCGGTCTCTTCCAAACATCTAGCTTCCAACCTTATCATTTGACTGAGATGGTTTTGGCCAAAGTTACCATAGTCTTTTAATTGCCAAATCTAAAATCCCTTTTTCCAATCCTTGTCTTTCTTGACCTCTCTTCAAAATTTGACTGTAACAAGACATTACTTTTTCTTCCTAAATACTTTCTTTTCTCTATTTTTGTGACACTGCTCTCTTGGTTTTCTTCCTACTTGTTTGGCAGTTCCTTCATAGCATGTTCATTCTTGTCATGTACCCTAGTTGTAGGTGTCTACAAAGACTTTGTCCTGATTTTTTTCTCTTCTATCTGCCTTGATGTTCTTATCGGTTCTCACTCAAACATCCTAGATCTATATTAACTCTCTCAGAAAGTTGATCTCCAATTGCTTAAAGGATATTTTAAACTGAATGTCCTACAAACTGTTTAAACTCTTATGTTTAAACTCAAAATGAATCAAATAAAACATTTTCTTTTTCTCTCAGATCCTTCCCATTTCAAAATTTCTCTATTGTTTTTGAGGACATCACTGTCATCCTAATATTCTAAGTTTCCTTGATATGCATGATTCTCATATATTCCACATATCCTATCTATATTACTGCCTTGCAATTTCTACCTTCACAACATCTTTTATATACCTTTTCTTAGGTTGGAAATACCATGTATACAACAATATGTCTTCTAGAGGGGCACTAAATTAGCAGTTAGAAACTTGAACTTCTAGTGTCTTCTCTACCATCCATTCTATTGATGTATTGGTGACAGTTTCCTATGTACAGACTGAAAATTATAGGACCTGCCTTCCCTGATCTTCTGGTGGGAAAACAGAAATATAAATGCATCTGTAAACAATACCAAAAGTAAACCCTGAGCAAGTTCCTATGAAGTAAAAAAAACAGTTGAAATATTCTCTCAGTCCTAAAAAAAAATGAAGGAAATATTTTCTCAGGTTTACAATCTAATATAGAAAAAAATGAATATGCAAAATATTGAGCATATAGACTCAGAATTAGAATTTTCTCTAGAGATTATAGAGATTATATTCTATATGTCATATGCAACATGTGTGTATGCATAAACATGTACAGAAATCTCCTGAAGTCCTACACATAAGACAAGTAGATTTGGAGTGACAGTCTCATATTTAGAACTGGAAGGAACTTAAGAGACTATCTAGTCCAAGTATCTCATTTTATAGATGAAGAAACAGATTCACAGAGTTGTTAAATTGCCCAAGGTCACACACAGACACATGGTAATATCATGTATAAGATTTGTCCTCTCCCCTCTAGATCTGATGCATTTTTCTTTGCATTATGTTGCATAAGACTTAACTTCAAATAGTAGTCCTGAGACATATCAGTTTTGTGACTGTGAGCATGTAACAAAATCCACCTGACAATCAGTTCCTTATCTTTAAGAAGGAAAGGATTCTGTGAGAAAACTGGGACACTAATGCCCTGCTTGTGGAGCTGTGAACTAATCCAACCATTTTGGAGAAGAATTTGAAACTATGCCCAATGGACAATGAAAATGTGCAAACCCTTTGACCCAGCAATACTACTACTACTAGATTTTCCTCCCAAAGCAATTATAATAAAGGAAGAAAAGACCCACATGGACAAAAATATTTATACAGTTTTGTATTGGCAAAATATGGAAATTGATGGGATGTCAATCCATTGATGAATAGCTGAACACATATGGTGTATAAATGTGATAGGACAATATTGTTCTTTAAGAAATGGTGATCAGGCAGACCAGAAAAGCCTGGAAAGACTCACATGTACTGATGTTGAGTAAAGTGAGCAGAACCAGGAGAACATTGTGAGAAGATCAACTATGATGGACTCAACTTCTCTTAGCACTTCAGTGATCAATAAAGTTCTAAAAGATTTTCTGATGGAAAATATCATCCACATCCAGGGAAAAAATTATGGAGTCAGAATGCAGAACAATGTTCACCTTTTAAAACTTGTTTTATATTTTTATTTCTTACTCATGTCCCCCACCTTTTTAGTTCTGATTCTTCTTTTACAACATGACTAATATAGAAACATGTTCAATATGATTGAACACATTTACATTTACAACCTATATCAGATTACTCACTGTCATAATATTAATAAGACTCAGGACTGGAATCCAGATATTCTAAGTCCAAGGTATTTCTAAGGATTTTTCATTATACCATGTTTCCTCAAGTGTTTTTGGGAAGGGGGGGGTGGTAGAAAAAAATGTGGAACTCAAAAGCTTACAGAAAGATGAATGTTGAGCATTATCTTTGCATGTAATTGGAAAATTTTTTTTAAAAAGAACCTAGGCATTGCTAAACTAAGTTAATAAGCTTCAAGGACCAGGATGTGTTTATTCTTTGAACTGTACCCATTTGGCTATGTCCTGAGATATATCATTTAAGAGAATACATGTGTATTATTATATCCTACATATAATTACAGTAACTAATAAAAGAGTAGTTCAGTGTTAAAAAAGATGGAAAGGATTCATCAATTCAAAAACCATTTCTTAAGTACCTTCTATTTTCTTTTTTTCATTTCCTTTTCTTTTTCTTTTTCATATTTAATATTTATTTATTCTCATTTTGTACAATATTTTTATACATTAATAAAATATTCTTGTTTAAGAGTAAACAAAATACCCCCTCCCTCCCAAAATAGACTCGCTTGAGCAATAAAGTAAAGGGGAGAGAAAAAATTAAAATTAAAAAAATAATAGTAATAATTGTAGGTATAGCCATGTGGAGCACTGGACAGAGCACCAGCCCTGGAGCCATGAGCACCTGAGCCCACATCCAGCCCTGTACACCAAACAATCACCCAGCCATGTGACATGCAAGCCACCCCAACCCCACTGCCCTGCAAAAACCAAAAAAAGAAAAAAAAGACTCAAAATAAAATAAAATAATAATAATAGTAGGGGCGGCTGGGTGGCAGACAGGGCATTGGCCCTTGAGCCAGGGGCACCCGGGTCCAAATCCGGCCTGACACCCAATGGTCACCCTGCTTTGTGGCCCCAGGCAGGCCACCCTGCCCCATTTGCCCTGCACCTTACCCCCTAATAATAATAATAATAATAATAATAATAATAATAATAATAATAAAAATAAGAATAATAATAATTGTGCTTCAGTGTTTGTTCCAACACCAACAACTCTGTCACAGGTGGATCACATTCTTTATGATAAATCCGTCACAAAAGTTACTTCCATATTTTTCCACCATTGCCATTGCTGAGATCGCAGCTCCCTCCTTTTGTATTTCTCCACTACCATGTACTATATATTTCTCTCTCCTTTCACTCTGACTCTGCTGTAGGGTAGCTGAGTAGCACAGCAGACAGATCCCTGGCCCTGAGGCCAAGAGGCCCCAAGCCCCCCTACCACCTCTTAGGCCCAGCATCCATGGCCCTATGGTCCCGTACAGGCCTTCCAATCCCAACCACTTGAAATAAGTAAAAAAGAAAATGTGTTACATCTGACCACTCTCCCCCTGTGGTCCATCCTCTCCTCCATCACTGACATCCCCCCTTCCCCTGTTCCCCCCCTCCTTCTTATTCCAGATGTCTATACCCCATTGAGTATATATATGCTGTTTCCTCTCCTAGCTGCCTCTGATGAGAGCAAAGATTCCTTCATTCCCCCTTGCCTTCCCCCCTTCCATATCATTGCAATAGCTCAGTGTAATAAAGAAAAATCTTATTATATGAAATATCTCAGGCTATTCCCCCCTCCTTTTTCTTTCTCCCTTTACATTTCCCTTTTTTCCATTGACTCCAATTTTACACCATATTTTATCTTCGAATTCAGCTTTCTCCTGTGCTTCAACTATAAAAGCTCCTTCTACCTGTTCTATTAACTGAGAAGGTTCATATGAGTATTATCAGTGTCATTTTTCTATGCAGGAATACATGCAGTTCATCATCATTAAGTCCCTCATATTTTCCCCTTCTCCTCCAATCTCTATGCTTCACCTGAGTCCTGTATCTGAAGATCAAACCTTCTGTTCAGCTCTGGCCATTCTAATAGGAACATTTGAAATTCCCCTGGTTCATTGAAAGTCCATCTTTTTCCCTGGAAGAGGACATTCAGCCTTGCTGGGTAGTTGATTATTGGCTGTATTCTAAGCTCTTTTGCCTTCTGGTATATTATATTACAAGCCCTATGAGCTTCCAGTGTAGTTGCTGCTAAGTCCTGTGTGATCCTGACTGCAGCTCCACGATATTTGAATTGTGTCCTTCTGGCTGCTTGTAATATTTTCTCTTTGACTTGGGAGTTCTGGAACTTGGCTATAATATTCCTAGGGGTTGGTGTTTTGGGATCTCTTTCTCAGGGGGATTGGTGGATTCTCTCCATTTCTATTTTGTCCTCTGCTTCTAGGATATCAGGGCAATTTTCCTGTAGTAATTCTTTGAAAATGATGTCAAGGCTCTTTTCCTGATAATGACTTTCAGGTATTCCAATAATTTTTAAATTATCTTTCCTAAGTCTGTTTTCCATATCAGTTGTTTTTTTCAATGAGATGTTTCACATTTTCATCTAATTTTTCATTATTTTGGTTTTGAAGTAATGAATACTGGTTTCTCATAAATTCATCAATCTCCCTGAGTTCTATTCTTTGTCTGAAGGATTTGTTTTCCTGAGAGAGTTTTCTTATCTCTTTTTCCATCTGGCCAATTTTGCTTTTTAAAGCATTCTTCTCCTCAATAACTTTTTGAACTGTTTTATCCATTTGACCTAAGCTGGTTTTTAGCATGCTATTTTCTTCAGCATTTTTTTGGATTTCTTTGACTAAGCTGCTGACTTCATTTTCATGTTTTTCCTGCATCTCTCTCATTTCTTTTCCCAGTTTTGCCTTTTAACTCCCTCATTTGATTTTCAAAGTCTTTTTTGAGCTCTGTCATAGCCTGAGCCAAATTTCTGTTTTTCTTGGAGTCTTTAGATGCAGGAGCTTGTGCTTCTTCATCTTTAGACTGAGTGTTTTGATCCTTCTTGGGCTCATATGCAAAATATTTCTCAATGGTCTTCCTCTTGTTTCTCTGCTTGCTCATTTCCCCAGCCTAAGCCTGTTTTGGGGGTGCTTCCTGAGCTTTTGGGACACTCCCACAAGGGTCTCAGTGTGTGAGGCTCTGTTCTGCCTCCTGGTCTGTGAATGACCATATGTGCCCCCTTCTGCCACAGGGCTGAGGTGGGGGGGGCTGCTGTTCTATGGGGGAGGCCTAGATTGTGATATTGAGATCAGGATCTGAATGTGGTCAGAGCCCCAGAATCCTGTTCCAGGGGCAGAGCTCTGTAGTCTCTCTCTCTCTCTCTCTCTCTTCACTCCCCTTCCTAGGTTCAATGGGCTCATGCCCTGGAGGCTCCTGCTTACTGGCTCCGCCTGCTTCTGGTTCCTGGATCTGGACTGCCTTGGCCACACTGCTAGCTGTGTGCTCTGAGGGCTGGGCTTCATGTGCTCACTCTGGCAGAGTTCCCCCCCCCCCGTGTTTCCCCCAATCTGTGCCCAGTGCTCCCCAGGGGTGTAGCTTGGGAAACTCCCCTGCTGCTGTGAGCTGTGGCTCCCAGCACCCTGGGGCTGCCTCTGGGAGGCTGAAGTTCTTTTGCTCTGCTGGGCCACCCCTCCAACCCCAGGGAGCAGAGCCTTTCTGCTCTTTTCCATGTTACCTTGAGTAGGAGAACTGCCTTACTGGGTCCCTCTGTGGGTTCTGTCTCTCGAAAATTTAGTTTCAAAGATTTATGAGAGAGCACCTAAGACATGATCCACTCTTGTCACCATCTTGACTCCACCAGTACCTTCTATTTTCAAGGCAATGCATTCCCTTTGGGGAAATATACCCCATTTTCAAGGAAGCAAACACAAAGTATATGCAAAGTTTGTGGTTCTTCAGTCATTCCAGTTGTGTCCAACTCTCTGTGTTTTCATTTGTGTGTCTGTGTGTGTGTTTTGTGTGTGTGTGTGTGTGTGTGTGTGTGTGTGTGTGTGTTTGTAAGGGGGGTATTTTTTGAAGGATAGTCTATACTGGTGAAATTAAGGATCCTGAAAAATCACTCAAGAGAGCTTTTTAAAAACCATAACATTAAGTCAGTAAAGTCTGATATATGATAATGGTGTGGTCACAATCAAATAATTTAACTTCTCAGTGTACCAGTCTCTTTTAAGATTAAAAATTAAAAATAAATTACTGACCACCATCAGTGGAGTTTTCACACTGTGAGATTCTAATGAAATCATGGGTATGGATCAAAACCAAAGTTTACAATAAGTGATCTTTTTTTTTTTAGTAGGGGTGATAAATAAAGATTTAAGTGTAGGAGTGAAATAGTGGGGGAAATCCCTGTCATCTTCCAAATTAATTGGAGGTTTCTGTAGGAGATGGAAGTTTGGAAAGTCAGGCTAATGGTGGGGAGAGGCCCTGCTAAACTAGTTCTAGAATATTGCTTGGTAAAAATAAAAATTGATTTATACCTACAAATTAAACAGTTAAAGGGTATATTGAACAAATGCAACCTGGAGAAGCTGAGAATATGTTCAGGCAAGTGGGTAGATTGACTGTAAACCAGATATAAATCCACTGTAATAATCCAAGGTACCACTATCCACATTTTTCTTAGTAGATCATGTGATCAGGAATAAATGTTTCTAAACTACATACCTAAATGATCAATTACATTAAACTTTAATTACAATTGACAATTGATCTAAGTCTACTAGCTTGATCCTTAATAAAATTCACTTACACAATAGTAACAATATAAACTGGTATTTATATAATTATAGGAGGCAGTTGTTGGGGCTATTAATCTAGTTGCTCATATGCATTACTTTACAAGATTGCTAATTATTAATCCCTTATATCTAGAAGCCAATTGGAATTTTTCTCATAACATCTTCATTTTTACACATGAAATAAATCAAGTCAGGGAGAGGTAAAGTCACTAGCCCCATGACACAAAAGAAGACAAGAGTCAATAGCCTTCTATAGTTCACTAAAAAAATCTCAGTCATACCGCATATGGGTATGAGCTCATATGTTTAGCACTTGTGATATAGATGAGATGGGGGGGAGGCTTGACAAAAGCATAATCAAAAGCACTTGAGGAAATATGGTATAATGAACGACCTTTAGAAATACCTTGTACTTAGAATACCTGGATTCCAGTCCTGGGTCTTATTAACATTATGACTGTAGGTAAGGCATTTAACTGCCCTGAATTATAATTTTTTTCATCTCTTAAGTGGTGAGTATCACAGGGTTGTTGTGAGAAAAACAATTTGTAAACTCTAATGTGCTATATAAATGTGAACTATTAATAAGAATGTGAACTCTGGAAAGGGCATTTGAAATTCATTTGAATATGGACATGTTGAAAGGAAAGCCTAGAGGAAAGACTGTAAAATTCTGAACAATAAATGAATGAGGTCAGGACTAGGGCAGTGATTTTAAAAAGAACTGATGCATAGGTTTAGTACAAGAGAACAGCTCAAATTACCATGTTCTGGTAAGTTCGACAAAGGTACTTTTAGAATATTAAGATCTGGTTGAATAAGGAATCAACATATTATACCTATTACAGTCAAATATTCTATCCTTAGGAGAGGTCTTTCTTTTTGAAAGTTTATAGACATAAAACAATGTCTTATTTGTTCTTAAATCTTAGAGGGGCTTGAGATCTATTTCTTTCTTGCCACTCTCAAAAGGTAAAGTGTCCTTTGCTGACCTTTCTTTTTTGGGAAGGAATAGGGAAATTGGTGGAACTGAAAAATCCTTAGTTATGTTCATTGATTGACATATCTTCAGTATCTTCCTAAGATAATTTAAATGGAAGTGATGGAGCAGATACCAGACACTGAAGTCCTTTCTCAAGCTAAACTGCCTAGCATTCCAACATTACCACAGAGAGTGTGACTATGATGGACTGGACACATTGTTAAAATGCCAGACATATGTTTGCCAAAGAAAACTATTTTATGAAGAACTTGCACAGGGCCACAAGGGGGTCAGAAGAAGTGATACTGGGAGACCCTGAAGGTCTCGTTGAAGAACCTTAGAATTGATTGTTCAGCATGGCACAGGATCACCCAGCATGGTGTGCCCTCATCAGAGAGGGTGCTGTACTCTATGAGGAAGGCAGAATTGAAGCAGCGCCAATGAAATGCGACATTCATAAGTTTAGAGTACACACCCCAGGTATTCACATGGTCTATTTGTGTCCAACCTATGGTAGAGCCTTCTGAGCTCATATTGGTCTGATCAGACACAGTAGAACACACTGTGATTTTTCTCAAACATAGTAATGTTGTTTTGGTCTTCTTTGATAATGAAGGATAAGAACCAACCAACCAAATGACATATCATTATCTATTTGTTTTTCCAGTTTCCAGAGATACAGGTATTAAGTGTAAGAAATGGAGGTTAAAATATAATTATAGTTCTTTCTTTTTTTAAAAATTATTCCTTCAGTTGTAATCACCTGTTGTGCTCTTGCCTGCAAGGTATTACCAGAAGTCTCTGGGGATATTGGAGATAGTAAAAAGTAGGCAAGTAGATATGATAGTTATTAGTGAGTAAAATTAGTTTAAATAATTGGGAGCTGAGGATATAGTGAATGTAATAATTGTGTGGAGAGAAAGAATTTAGGGACTGAATGTTGAGTTCATAAGGGGTATCTGTGGACAAAAGAAAATTCTTCATATGGACTTTTAGATTTCTTCTAACATACATCACTGTATCTTTTTTAAAGTTTTTTAAATTTTCTCCCTTTTGAGGAAAAAAAATGTCTTCTATATAGTTTCAATCAAAATCTAACTAAATTGAGTTAAATATAACATGGAAATGATACTCTGAATTAGTAGAGTTGAAAATTAAGAAATTTAAAGTTCAAATGCCTTAAGTACAAATTGCCTCAGACTTATTTAACTATGAGTTCCTAAGCATATCATTTAAACTCCTTCTAGATGTGATAACATAATTAAAGCTTAGTAAATACTTTATATTTATTTATACAAAAGATGATGAGGGTCATAATAATGATACTTTCTAAATTAAGGGAGAAAAGGGGATTATACAAGATATATTGTGGAAATAGAAACAAGCTTTGACAAATTATTGAGCATGTGAAGAGAAAGAGACAGCCAGACAGACCAACAACAAGGCTGCAAGTTTGTGTGGCTAGAAGAATAATGGTTCCCTTCACAAAAATACAGAAGTTTAAAAGGGTGATAATTTTGGGGAGGGGGGAATGTAATGAGTTATACTGAGTGTAATATATTTAAAGGACACAACAGGGTGAACTGAAGCCAAGCAGAATAGAGTTTAGTATAGAGTAAGAGGAGAGGGACTGATGGCCTTAAGTAGGAGTTTCAAAAAGGTTAGTTTAGAAAGGAGATGATGATATGGAATGATTACTAGTAGGGCTAGTAAGATCTAATTAAGTTTTTTTAAGGATGGGGAGGCAAGGGTGCATTTGTAGCAAGTAAGGAAAGAATAGGTAGACAGGAAGATATTGGAGATTAGAGGATAATAATGGGGACAACCTACTGTAGAGGATGGGAAGGGATCAAAGGTAAATGTAGAATAGGTTAGCATTGGCAGATAGAAAGACTATCTCTTTGGCAGAGACTATTAAAATGGAAGAGAAAACAGGGATGGATCATGTTAGAAAGATATGAAATGAGAAGGGAAGGAAAGTGTAACCAGAATAGGGGTAAAGGTCTTGGAATATTCAGGGAAATAGAGATACTGAAGGAGGAGGATCAGGCAGGACTAGGGGTCATAAAATAGAGAGAAAGATTAAATGTTATTATTAGAGCGGAAACCAGTCAAACTCAAACCAAATAGGCATTGTGTGCTATAAACTGGCAAACTATATTTATAATTAGCATATTCATTTTATGCTTTTAGAGTGATCATAATGCGTTTATTTTTAAAAGCATTTTAACATTTTACCACAACATAGAAGGGATTTGTTAAGCAAAGGTAAGTTTCATATTAGGTTCAGTTCAGATGATTGCAAGTTTCAAATGTGTATAATATAAGTTAATGAGATTTTCCATATTCAAGTTATAAAACTTTTTGAGAGACCATGAGCAATGATATGTCTATAATGTACATTTGTCATGAGATTTTTCTCTTGAGTTACTCTCAATCTATCTTCAAAGAATTTCAACAGATGTATCTAATGCTCTAAAATAAATTCTCAAAAAAAGAGAGGCAACAAATATGATGTTTTTAAAAATGGAATCATATAAAGTTACCTGAAAATTAAGATTTTAAAATGTAGTTATTTTATGTAGTTAAATAAAATGTAGTTTATTTATTTAAAACGTAGTTATTTATTTTGTTATTATTGGTATTTTGAGGTAGGTAGTATAGTGTAGCCAAAAGAGCATTGATCTTGGACTTGAGAACTGAATTGGCATCCCATCTCACTTCTTTCCTTATTAGCTGGTTGTTTCCTTGTTTCTAAATTTCTAAAATACTTACCTGACTTACATGCGAGCAAAACAATTTGTAAACATCAAAGTGTTACATGAATTTGAATGATCATATGTGGAAAAAATTACTTTTAACATCTAGAGTAGTGTTTGTGATAAATAACAGACTACACTAAACAGTTAATTTTATTTGAGAGTTAGCATGCCTGGCAAATTTCTCCCTCTATACCTCGCTGACATTATATTGCATATATTAGGATCAACTGAGCCAGAACTATTGATGGGACCATAAAGATCATCACAGTTGTCAAATAAATGGACTGAGTGCAGTCTAATCAGGATTAAGATGATATTGGGAAATATTTACAAAGTAAATAAAAATACAGTGTAAATAATGCTCATTTGTTGTTTTCAAACTTGACATGTAGCCCCCAGATATCATTTCTATTTGAGTTTGACAACACTGATTCTAGTCCATCCCCATTATTTTACACATAAAAAAACTGAGGTCCCCAAATGCTCTGTTGAATTTCACACAAGGAGCAATTTAAAAACTCACTAAGATATCAAGTCAAAAAACCATGATTCAAATCCAGGTCTTCTGACTCTAAGGCCAACAATCCACTTCACAAGGCATAATTACTGATTATTTTAGTTAACTCATTTCTCATGATAGGATTAAAAAAGATGAACGGGTTAATTCTCAGTTCTTTTTTCTGATTTGTGACCAGTAGATGGAGCTACTTGTTAGGTAGCTACTTGCCTCTCTCTTTTTTTTTTTTTCTTTCAAAGCCGTTTTCTGATATATGTTGGGTACCATAGAGTGAGACTCAGAACAGGAAGCGGAGGAAGAGGCAGAGAGGATTCTGGAAAGGTCTCTTTGTTTTCTTGTCCAAAGAGAATGCAGAAAATTGTAATTAATTTGTAAACCTCTGTGGCTAAAAATCTCAACAACAGTCTTTGAAGGTGTATCATCCTATAATCTTTTTGGATGCTGGGCTTTGTGCTGTGATTTCTAATTCTCTTTTTATCAGGTAAGCTGGAAAACATTTAATCATATGCATCATAGAATCTAACAGAATGGTCATTTTATTATTTAAAAATCATCTTCATGCTTGTATTTGTCAAGATCATGATGATTTAAATGTATAGGCATTGTATTCAATGAAATCCTCTATTGTTTTATATCTTCCAAAGGAAAGCTAGTCTCTGCCTATAAAATGTGAATTATGATAAAGACTAGGTGGTGTTACTGATCTTATGGGGTTTTTTAGGCATTTAGGATCTCTAGATTCTATAGCATTCAATGACTATTTCTTTGAAAATTTTGAGGGCTTCCTAATGGAACTCATGTTTATGTTGAATTTATTATTAAATTAAAATTTTAAATGTCTAGTATTTTTTAAAAATGCAATCTAAAAATATTCTAATTAAACTGCCAGTATCATGCTCTTGGCTTAGCTTTGCTTTTTAATATAGGCCATCCTTATACAGACTAGTAAGATTAGATTGATACATTTGACTACTTAAAAACACACCCTCACTTTTCTGTTAAATAATATGGCTAGAGAAGATATGAGATAATTACTGAAGACTGAAGAGAGGGCTAATCTTTTGAAAATGTGATGATTATCATATAATCCAAAAATCAAAATACCATATTTGTTACTACTCAAAAAAATTATTAAATTTCTATTTGCTGAATTATTTCTAGCCACTCATGTATTCTTCATGGCTTCTATGCTAGATTAGTAAATAACATTAATCAATATTAATCATAATAATCAATAGAGGAAATTATTTGAGCCAAAAAACAATGTTGTCTTTCTTGAGGTTTCCATAGTTTCTTTAACGTACATTAACATTGCAAACCTACATTTGTTTAATATGTTGCTAGAAACAGTATTTATCTTATATAAAGACATTATTTTTAAAAGGTCCCCCACAAACATGGAAGAAGACTTTTAAGAATAATCAAACTGCCCATTGTTTGTACAACAGGTGGTGTAATGTAGCTTGTGAGGACAGGGATATAAACAAGAAAGTGTGGGTAAAATTTTGAATAGAAACATTTAAACACATTTGCCTTAATTAGGGTATCACTTTAAATGATTTTTGGCATGGGCTTTCAGTACAGTTTGGCAGAAAGAATGCTGTCAAAGAAAGGACTTCTGGGGTCTGCCTAATTGCAAGGTTTTTTATTTTTTTGGTGTTATAGAAAAAATATTGATATCTAAGTTAGTATTTTCAAGTGAGTACAGTCTTTAAATAACCATACACTGTAAAATTAGTTTTTCAGAAATGACTTTGTCTCAAGAGAAAGCTGGGTATCTTAGGAAAACCCCTACTATAGTATGTGAAGAAAATTGCTTCTTTGAAAGAGGTTTTCATTTATATGTTAAGAATGTGGCACTAATTGGCCTACATATACTGTGTGCAAGGTATACTTCTCCACAGGTGATTGATTATGAGTAACTTTGTCCTCTGCAAATACCAGTTCTGATCCTGGTTGGGTTAGTTTACATTCATGAATGTATACTTGTGCTTGTGTACTGAATCCAAGTTGATGTATTTGTTATTAGTTGGTATTTGGTCTGAGGTGCCACTGGTGAAAATTACAATTCCTGAAAAGTTGTATGTAAGTCTTATAGATTCCAAACAAATTATACTATAAATGAATGATGGGAACATTCTATTTAAAGGTAGTTCTACTGTTAATCTTTCTGTGAAGTGATGACTCATTTTCTAATTTTCAGTCCAATGGAAAGAGTACTGACCCAGGAGCCAACAGACCAGGGCTCTAGTGAAAATTCCATGACTTCCTTCCTATCTGTGGGACTGGGTGCAAGGCATTCAATTTCTATTTGACTCAATTCTCAAATCTTTAAAATGTGACAGTTATCCTGGATGATGCCTAAGTTCCTTTTATCTCTAAAAGCCTAAGATCCCTATGAAATCTGAATTTTCATAGACTAGTCTTGCTTGGAGAAAAAGACACACCCACATTTTAATTTTTTATACTTACCTAGTACCTTTAGGTCATCAAGAACTTTCTATACATTATTTAATTTTATTCTTGAAACAACTTGAAACTCAGGGTCTGACTAGATATCCAGTAGCCTATGTAGTATCCATTCGTTATATTCACCTTGGGGTTTTCAGGTACACTCTCCCAGTAAAGGAGTGGGGATTTCCCAGCCCACAAACACGACAACTGTCCCTCAATTTGAGAAAGAACCCTTGCTGAAGTAGAAATAATGGCTTACATTTACATTGTGTTACAGTTACAATTATAATCTAATGAGAGGGGAAATAAGGAATAAGGGTAAAGGTATCATAAGGACTTCATAATTATTATCTCACTTGAGATACAAAACAAATGGAGGTAAGTACTATTATGTCCTCATTTTATTGTTGAGGAAACTGGAAGATGAAAGTTAAAGACACCCATTAAGTGTCTGAGACTGGATTTGAACTCAGATCTTCCTAACTTCAGACCCAGTGCTCTATCTACTGTACCAACTAACAGCCCAAATAGTACAGAATTAACTATCCTCCCTTTTCTTATTAGGAAGCTGAAGCTTACAGGGGGCTAAATGACTTAACCAAGGTGACATGACTATCAAGCAGCAGAGTTTACATTTGGGCTTAGAACCTGTGATTCCAGTCCAGTATTCTTTCACTATTCTATAAGACCCTAGTGATAAAGAAACTGGAATTTCTTGGGCATAGGATAGTGATAATATATGCTCCCTGAAATGGTTAAGAACTTGCCATTCTCTCCGCAGTTGGGCTGATCACCCCTAGGTTGCCCCCTTTCTATTATAAAGATCTGTTTTTTTACTTAAATATCCTTAGAACATACAAAATTATCGCTTTTTCCACCAGGGATTAGATTTAGACACCCAGCTACTTCTTATGATTCACAAAATTGAAAAGCCTAGTTTCAAAAGGTTTGAATACGAATTAGCTAGCCTCTTCCCTTTAAAACCTTCCACATCCAGTATCAACAGAAGGGGAACTAATAACCAAAAGGAAAAAGAATAGGGAATGAATTCATTTGTAAAGTGAAATAACATTTCTGAGGCAGCATGGTGTAATTTTTGAAAAAAAAGTCAGACTTAGAATCAAAAGACCTAGATTCTGGGCTCCACCACTCACAATCTACCACAATTCAGTTAATTTCTGGGCCTCTATGTCTTTTTGTAGAAAATCAGAGACTAGATGATTTTAAGGTCCTTTTCAACCCTAAATCTTATTCTATAAGATTTCCTTCATGTGGGTCGGAGGGCAGTTACTAATGGGCTGGCTATTTTATCTGCTGCTGACATTTAACTGCTTTGAGAATTAAAATTTAATGAGTTTTGGATAAGTCTGGCTTTCCTCTTCAACAATCCTTAGACTATTTGAAGGTACTAGTGTCAATTAGCTGCTTGCTTTAGTTTCATGAGTTCTTGACTTAGAAAAGTCTTAGGTGACAGAAAGATTGGAGACTGAAAAATTTGAGGGAAATCTATATTGCCTTAGAAAGCTTAACAAATTACTTATTTCTATGGAATGGTCAGATCATTTGTCCCTTAACCTTTAGAAGTTATTTAGGTCTCTGAGAATGTATTTTAGGATTTCATTTAATTGAAAATCAATCTTTCAAAGGTAAACATAAACTGGGCAAATTTCTTGTGAATATACATCATCATCTATATAAATACATATTATTTTTAAACAATATTTTATGTTCTCACCATGGTGATCATGGTTCTGATATTTTCCCCTTACTAATCAACTATAAATTGGAGCAGTTTCATTTCAATTCAGTTTAACAAGTATTTATTAAATACCTACTAGGTAGATGGTACTGGGTAACCTACTTAGAGATATAAAGGAAAAAATGGAAAACAGTTTCTGCCCTCAAATCATAAATAAATATCCATTTTTCCCTTTAAGTCATAGGAAAATAGAAAATTTCCTTCCACTTAAATGTTTAGAATAGGTTTAATAGTAGATTTCAACAATATAAATTAAGCATACCCTCCCCCAAGATGCACACACCCACCCTTAACCAGCTCCTGCCAAGTCAAAGTGCCATTTTCTTTTAGCCTCCATCTTTTAGCCACATTTATGTTCTCTTAAGAGTCTCTTTTAGATTTTTACCTTTTATCACAAAAACTTCAAAGACAATGTATATTCATAGTCCAGAGACTTATCCATCAGATCTTTAAATAAGCTTTTCACATTTTGAAACTTGGGAAAAGGTATGCCAAATTTATTTTCACTTTTTTCTGCAGTTTCACATTTTCCTCTTAATTAGAGACCCATATATACAGCTTAATGCCTTTTTTACAGCAGAGATTCTTAAACTGAAATCAATAAATTCTTCTTAAAAATATTTTGATAACTATATTCCAAAATAATTCATTTTCTTTGTAATCTAATGCATTTTATTTTATGCATCTAAAGGCAAATTGTGACAAGGGGTCGATAGGTTTCACCCTACTGTCAAAGGAGTCACAAAAAAAGGTGAGAACCCCTGTTGTACATTATTTCTCATTCCATCATAAACTCATCTTTTTTGCTATTCTTTTACCCTGAAATATAATTAAAAATCTTATTCAAATGGCTCAATATAGGAAGGAGAGCCAGATATGGTGGCATACAACTCTAAGCCTTACAAATGAGGAAGAGGAGGTTGGTTTATTTTTTCAGTTTAAGACTTAGCTGCAGGGGGGACCAAGCCAGTTGAATATCTACATTGGTTGGCACCAGTATGGTGAGCCCCTACATGTGGAGAGCCATTGGTTGCCTAAGAAGGAGTGCACTAGTCTAGGTTTAATGAGTCAATATTCGGATTAGACATATGGGTAGCTGCTGCACTTCCAGGCTTCCGCCTATCTCCTCACTTTCAATATTTATTTCTCACTAAAGAAATGTTTATCATATTTCATCAGCTATCCAGGTTAAGTTCCAAATTAGCCAGGAGAACATTACCTATGACACTTTGTGATCTTTAAGGAAGTACACCATATCTTATCCTGTTTTGACTCATACTGTGAGTTTTGGTCTCTCTAACCTTCTTGCTTATAGGAAGTTGCCATATTTTTTTTGCAGATAATTAACCTAAATACTAAAGAGAAGTGACTTGCCTAAGGTCATACAGGTTCAATAGGAGAGATGAGGTTCAAATCAATGACTAAGTACTTCAAATTCCATATTCTTTTAGTTTCTCTCCATTGTTTTCTTCTATTTAAAAATTCTTAACAGGATATTTCAAGGTAACTAATATTGCCTCACATTTCTCTGTTTCTCTTTGGCCATCCATTATGTCATTTAAGATGACTGGATTGGATCAGACGATCCCTTTCATCTCCATGGATTCTATGAAAGTTGTATGATTTCATATTTTTTCCTATGTTTTCTGAAGTTCTGATTTTCCTCTCATAAATTAAAACTCTGTTATTTACTTTTTAGTGTCTTATATTACATTTGCTGGCTTTCTCAAATCTGCCCTTAATTTTAAAATCTATATATTTTTCTCTTCTATGTGATTTTTTTTACATTGTTCATAGAATGTTTATATAGTCATTGGTATATCTATGTGGCTTTCAGTTATTCTTTTATATATGTTAGGATTTCTCTACACTCATTGACCAGATCCATTTCTATTTTTTCCTGCGCTCCAGTCCTTTATCACAAATTGATGTTTGGATATTTCTGCATGAGAGATCCTCAGATATCAAACTCAACATAATGATCTCATTATGTTTTTTCTAATCCCAACCTCCATCCAAACTTCCTTATTTTTGTGGAGGTTACCATCACTCTTCCAAGCAGTTTCACAACTAAGGTGAGAAGAACAGGGCTTTGCTGCAGACAATAGATTTAAGAGATGCTTATTTAAGGGATGCAAGTACTTTAGCATATCTTGTTTATACAAGATACCTTCATATCTAGTTAGCAAGAATAATTAGCTAAAGTAGGAATGTACCAAAAAGGTTGAACTAATCTGTACTGACTTCATTCTTTCCAGGGTCCTTGACTCTTTAAATAATTGAAGAATAATTTATTCCATCCCTTCTTCTAACTGAAGGCTGGCTTTGTGCTACTTACCACGAGTCCTATAGGTGGTACTTACCCCAGATGTAAACAATTATTGCCTATAGCTATAGAAAAGAGAAAATGAGAGGCTAAAGCAGAAGAAAGAAAATATCAACATCCAAATATAAGAGCACAAAATATTTTAAGAATATAAGTAATAAAATGTATTAAATACATTTAAACATAAAAATTAAATATTGATGGCAATTTTGTTGTTTTTCTCTCTTTATTGGTTGACATAGTTCCTCATTATACTTTTCTTTTTTTTACAAATCCATACCTTAGCAATTTTTTCAGATCATTCATTTCTTTCACTTTTAGTGTTATAGACTTGACCCTTGACCTCTCATCATATCTAGCAAAAAAGGAGATCATAATTTTCCACACTTAGCAATCATCATTGTCTTTAATTTGTAAGATACACCAGAGGTTCCTGTTCTTGTCTATTCTTACGAATTACTCTCTTGGGACTAGAAGTTTCAAATTATCATGTGTGAGGTTTGCTTGAATTTTACAGGCTAACTAAAATCTGGTTAGCCCACCAACTCAAGAGGTTGGAAATAAAAAATTTATTTCAGCTTTAGAAACCAAAATGATATATTCAGGTTTAGAAAAACCATATTTATAGCAGCTCTGGGGATTTGGAGATTTAATATAGTTTTGTAAATCAAAGAGTTTTTTTAAAAACCAAGATTCATTTAAAATTTCTTCCTTTTAGTGGCATTTCTGAGGAATAAATGACAACACAATAGCTAAGAGGAATTAATAATTCATTACATTTTTAAGTCATTTCATTGAAAAGTGAATCATATTTTTCTAGGCAAAGCAGGGCAGCACTCTCATTATATTAGGAAAGATGTAAGGGAACAAACATTTACTAAGTGCCTACAATGTGCCAGATACTGTGCTAAGTACTTTTACAAATATTTCATTTGATCCTCACAACCACCCTGGGAGGTGGTTGTTATTATTAGTATTCCTATTTTTATGGTTAAGTGGCTTGTTCAGGGTCACACAGCTACTCTGAAACCATCTTTGAACTCAGGTCCTGTTGACTGATGCTAATGCTGAAAGTTTAATGTTAATAAAGAGGCAGATAAGTGATACAGTAGACAGTGCTGACTCTCAATAAAATACCATCAGCATGTTTCCAGAGCATCTTAACATGGCTTAGGATGATTTTCATTTTAGATATTTCCTTTAGTACATCGAGCATTACTCTTGATCATTAGAGCAAACAGCAGATGGAAAAATCCATATATATATGTATATACATATATATATATATATATATTCTCAGTAATAGATTTTCCACATTGACTCATTTGATTACTATTGTAAATTTATTTTTCAAAATCACATGCCTCTAGGCATTTTGTAGATGCTTTCATTTACTTCCACAATTCAAGAAGAATCCATTACTTTACAGAGACATTATACAGGGGAAAGAACATTTAATTTGGATTCTGAGGACCTGTGTCTGCTTTGGAACAATCTATGTGTTCTTGAGCATATTATTTGCCTTCTATTGACCTCAGTTTTCTTAATTATAAATCACAGTGGTAATTTCAAATCATGATACTTCTATTGATACAGATCACTACTTCTTTATGCATTTGGAAATGTTTTTTTAAAATAGTTATGCTGAAAAATTTCTGTTCTTGCTGGCCAACCTTCTAGCCATGAGCACCTCTGAAAGTACTGAAGGTAGTTCTTAAGTGACAAAGGTATAATGGACATACCAGACCTAGTGCTCTATTATCAAAAGCCTTTGAGAACTAAGCATTACCTCTACTTCCCACTAAGGCATCAGAATGAGACTCTAAATGAGGCTCTAAATTTTTGGTTAAAATCTCTTATGTGTAATTTTAAGTAAAGTTTCGTTTTGCTTTGTGTTTAGATCTAGAGAAGAAAGGGAGATTAGAGTTTATGATAGGTCATCTAGTCCAAACCCCTTCTTTTACATATGAGGGAAGTGAGGATTGAGGTTAAATATTCAGTATAGTTTTAAAGACAATCCTGCTGAGACTAATAGACTATGTCATTAGGTGCTACCACTAATAGAAAAAGGAGAGCAACTTAAAACAATACTAAGATAAGATATTTGTTGGTTATCTATGGAATAAGACTTTGAGTCCTCCCAAGTATGATCAGGTATTGTATAAGTAACAAGGTTACTATTAACTGCTCCATCAGTTGAAAGGGTGGATTATTATTGTAATATCTTTTTTTTTGTCCTCAAGATCTACTTTGACGGAATAACTTTGATTTTTCAAACAAATGAACCTCAATGCATTATTTAAGAGAGCTATAGTATATGGTAAATTTAGAATAATGATGTCCCAATGTAAGTGCTAGGGATTGCTACTAACAATGCCCTAAAATGACAGGATAAAATGAAAAGACAAAAAAAAAAATCAACCTATTTATAATGTAGATCAGTTAAAATTAACACAAAGGTTTAAAGAGGCAGTAACAACTCCTGCCATCCTTATTCAATTGCACTCTTTCCTCTGTCCTGAGCTATTCTGATATAGTCAGTCATATCCTGGGATTATTACAATCTAGTATTCCATAAAGATATAGATCACTTCACTGGCATCCAATTTGATCTTAAAGTAATACATGCTTTTTCAATGTACTTTACTCCTCATGAAAGCTAGCTGTAGGGTGTCTTCCTGTAAAGTGGTTACTTCTGCTTACTTTCCTAATTCATTTCAGAATTTCTGAAGGGAGTGAAGTATAACAAATTGACTTTTCAAAGCATAGTGTAGACAGTGCCTAATTTTTTTTGTGACATAACTGGATTCTGAATCCATCACATAATGTTTTGCATTTTCTCCTCCTTGTTACTGACTTTTTTGGTTCAGTTTCCTGTTGTTATTTACTCAGTCAGAAACAGAGACTAAAGGAAGCGACTTTCAATCATCCTAGCCAAAAAGATAAGGTTGGGGGTGGAGAGGGTGGAGAGAAGGGAAGAGCAGGTTTGAAATCCCTATCTAGAGAAAAGTCTGAATTACCAATAGTTTTCACTTACCTATGGTATTCTGCTCTCTCTTTCTTAGTTCCAGAATAGATGGAAGCTGAAAGGCATGTCTTCCTTCCTTAACCTGCTGAGATCTTTAAGCTTCAGTGTTTTCCTTGCTGCAGTTGATGGCATCACTAACACCTAAATCAGGGCAGTGCATACAGCTCCTTGCTCTATTTTGGTGTTAATGATGTTCTTAGCTATTGCTGGAAAAACACAGACCCCCTTAGGCCCTTGGCTCAGGCCCTGAGAAATACATTTTCCCCACATTATAGTAAACATATATTCTAATTTTGGGGTGTTTTTTGACTGAAATCTGGAAGTAGATTTTTAAGTTTTTATTTAAATTAATAAGTATTCTACTGCTGTTGGTATAGATTATCTTGAATTTGAAGATTGTTGATATCAGTTTAACTTGAAGAATTTATTTTATTTTATTATGAATTTAGAGCTCAAAGGAATGACTACAGCTTAAGTAGCCAAGGCAGATGGTTCACTGTCTTTAATTAAGGATTTCCAGGGAACAAACCACAGTTTACCTTGGCAGCATAATTATTTAATTACCTTTGCTGTCAGAGAGTTCTTATTTATGTTGAATCCAAACCTTTTATTATAAGGTAGGATGTTTCCTCTTATTCTAAACTGGCCATCTATTGTATATGATAACTCTTCATATACTTGGGGCAATGGCTTATCTTGGGATTCTTGCTTGTAGAAAAAAGAGATTTATGTCTGGCAATTCTGGCTGGAGGAATGGTTTCTGCCCCATTTTCAGCCTGAACAGTGACTAGTTCCTACTCCAGTGACTAGTTCCTCAGTCTCCATAGAGGAACATCCCTAGGGAATATGTGCAGAGGGTAAGAATCCTCTGGTTTGGAAGGTTTGTGGCAATGTGCAACATTAGTTAAAGAGATAGACCCACATAGATCAGCCTGAACTCTAGTGATATAGATTACTAAAAATTGGTAGGGTCATGCCGTTTCTTGAAGACAGTTCAAAAAATGACTCTAAAATCACTTCTTCTCTTGACCAAATAAAAGCTTTATTTCCTTAAGAGACTGAAATTGACACCAGAAGTTTGCTACTTATATAAATGATATCTTGAGATGCTTAAGGTCATTTTAGTATTATAGATAACAAAGTTTTTTAAAAATCTCAAACTGAAAGAATGACCAACATATGATACTATATAAAACAGGAGCTTATCATTTGATTACAGTTAGTAAGCAGGCTATGCCTGTCTAAAGGAAATGTTTAAGAAAGAAATGTTTAAAAGGATCCTTAAATTCAGCTAACAATGCTATCTGATTCAATGGTAGAATATTACTCCAAGTCTGATCATTGAAGAGGATGCATGTTTTCCCATTTGCTATAAATTATATATATATATATATATATATATATATATATATATATATATATAATATGCATGTGTGTATGTATTTATATATGTAAGTATATATAAGTATGTTATTATATATTTTGTATATGCATATATGTATATATATATATATATATATATATATTTGTTTATATTTTGAAACATAATTCTTCCCTCAGAAACAGTATATTAACCATCATTTTCAGGTAAACTTTTACTGTCTAAAAAAATCAGTCAAATGTATATGAGTAACTAACAACATCCACTGTAAGCAATGCTCCTCCCTAATATTTAACCTCAATCCTCACTTCCCTCATATGTAAAAGAAGGGGTTTGGACTAGATGACCTATCATAAACTCTAATCTCCCTTTCTTCTCTAGATCTAAACACAAAGCAAAATGAAACTTTACTTAAAATTACACATAAGAGATTTTAACCAAAAATTTAGAGCCTCATTTAGAGTCTCATTCTGATGCCTTAGTGGGAAGTAGAGGTAATACACATATACATATACTATATGTTAAGTACCATTTTAGATTAAGAGTTTCTTTCCCTAAGACTCCAATAGTTCAAAGACAAAAATTAGAAGGTAACTAATTCTATCCAGAGCTTTAAAGAAAAATAACAAGCACTTGAATGAAATAAAATTATCCTTTTTTGAATTGGACTGTATTATATATGTGTTATATCATCAACAAGAATTTTAGAGAGTTCACATATACATATATGTATGTATGTTATTAATTTATATGCTTATACATTATATTTTGTCCTAATGCATAGACATGTATATGATATAATATATCATATATAAATATGAGCTAGAGATTGGCATAATAAATAGAGAATTAGAAATACCTGAGTTCAAGTCCCAATTTTCAGGTTTATTTGCTGGGTGACTCTGGGCAAGTTATTTAAACTCAGTGCCCCAAATGACTCTAAGACTACAGGTTCTAAAAGTCTTGTGGATCTCCATTCCCAGGTGGAATTTTGTAGAGCACTGACCCTTGACATCAGGAGGACCTGAATTCAAACAATTATCTGGGTGATCCTAGGCAAGTCATTTAATCCTGATTGCCTTCTATCCAGGGTCATCTCCAGTTATTCTGATTCATAACTGGCCACTGGACCCAATTGGCTCTGGAGGAGAAAGTGAGGGTGGTGATTTGGCACAGCTCCCCCTTCACTAAAATCTAATTCATGTGCTTGAAATGGTATCACTTCCTTGATGTCACAGTCTTCTTCAAAAAATGAAAGACAAACTTTATTATTACTGACAAGAGTTCTCTTCCCCCTTTCTTGTGTCTTTACCTTTCTTTCCATTCACAGGGCTACAAGCCTACTTCCCATTCTCATCTTCTGCTGCCTGACCTGGTATAGAACCTTTTAACAAATTTCTCTGTCTCACATCTCTGATTTACAGTTTTTCCTCAGAGAGTTGCCAATGTCTGATTGGTATTTAAAGGCACTCACAGTCTGATTCTTGCCAATGTTTCCGGACTTACTAATCATTACTACTCTTTGCTCCCCCAAAGTTCAGCCAAATTGACTTTTTTTTCTGTTTATCATATACATTTCATCTCCTATTTAGGTCTTAGTGATGATTATTCTTCCTGCCTGATACATACTCCTTCACCTACACTTTTAAGACTTCCTAGTTTTCTTAAAAGATCACTTTAAATTCTACATCCTTGAGGAGACCTTTTCTGATCCCCAGCTGTTAGTTATACCTTACAAAGTTAACATGTCATATTTTCTATACATACATGTTCTCTCCTTGAGAAAAGCTATCAATTCATTTTGGTTTTCAGATTTCCTAGCTCTGTACCTAGCATATAATCAAAGTAAACATTAATGTTTATTGACAGACTTGTAAATTAAATATTCTTGTGTTACTTACACGCAGATATATACATCCATATTATTAATTCATTGAACATCTACTATATACACAACTGAACAAAATACTGAATAAATACTACTCAAATATAATCCCAGCACTTAATCTCTCTCTTTTTTTAGGTTTTTACAAGGCAGTGGGCTTAAGTGGCTTGCCCAAGTTTAAGCTCTTAAATTGATGAGATTATAGGTAATTTTGGAAAAAAGCAGTTTTTGTTGAATGATGAGGACTGAAGCATACAAAGGGCTGAAGGATGAGTGAGAGAAGAGGAAATGCAGGCAATCAGTGAAGACATTTTCCTAGGTGTTAGACTAAGAAAGGGATGAAACACATAGGTTAATAGCTTGAAGGGATGGCAAAATCTAGTAAAGGTTTATTAAGTAAGAGTAGAACAGGGGAAGGTAGATTGTACAGTAGATAGAGCATAGGTCCTAGTCAGGAAGAGATGAGTTCAAAACCAGCCTCAGATATTTAATAATGCTGTGACTCTGAGCAAGTCACATCACACCTATTTTTGCCTCAGTTCCACATCTGTGACATGGAGCAGAAAATGGCAGACCACTCTAATATCTTTAGCAAGAAAACCTCACAGATTGGGATCACAGATTGCTGATCACAACTGAACAACAACAACAAAAGCTGAAACATATTTAAAAATACTATGGAAAGTACCAGTAGATAGGGAGAGATAGAAGATTAAAAGAGAAGGGTGATTATTCAGGTCTCAAAGTGCTGGAATATGTAGGTGTGTATAGGATCAAGAGCACATAGAGGTATTAACTTTGGCAAAGAGAAAGGCTTTATTGTCAGAGACTGAGTGGGATGAGATCAAGAGATTCTGAGACAAAGAGAAGAAGGAGAGAAGACTGAAGTTTGCTCAGTAAAGTATGAGATCCTCAACTGAGAGAGAAAGGGTGGAAAGAGCTATGAGAGGTTTGAGGAGAGAAGAGGTTTGAACTATTTTTTTTTTGGTTTGCAATGGGGTTAAAGTGACTTGCCCAAGGCCACACAGCTAGGTAATTATTAAGTGTCTGAGGTTGAATTTGAATGCAGATCCTCCTCTCTTTCTCTCTATCTACTATGCCACCTAGCTACCCTTTGAACTAACTTTTTAGAGGAGTGAGAGAGGGAACTAAATTCATAATGAAAAGTCTTGAAGACAATCTCACATTGATTAAAACATTCAAATTTAATGGAGGAGAGGGACTAAATGATTAAGAGCTGGAAAATATGTAAGTCCAATCCAGGTTGGAGATTCAGTCATCAGTAAGGTAAATAATGATTGAGTGTTTATGTTGTATGATTCTAAAGGAGATTGAATCAGATATCAGGGGAAATGTAGTTGCTGCTTTCTGAAAGATTATAATCTAAATTGAAATCTTTTGATATACATGTTCTGTAAAAACATTTGTATAATTAATATAATATAAAAAACTTAAGTCAAATTTTGCTTAAATAATTCAATACTAAATAACAATTCTCCTTACTATCTACCATAAAATATTGGTATACTGAAAAATTTGTATAATCCAGGATTTAGAATTTTTTCAGTAAATTCTTTCAACCAAAAATAATTATGTCTATATCTACTCTAAAACATTATGTTGAAACTAGAAAAAAGCTGATTAATCATCTAAACATTTCCAAATATCCCTGTTTTATCCTAATTCAAGAAGAAATCTGGATACATAATTAAAAATTCAGTTGTCAACCAAACCTTTGATTCCAGATAGATCCAGAGAGCCTAGCACAAAGCAAAAGCTTACAAGTGGATGCTTAACATGTATGTGTTGATTGATAGACCAAAAAACCCCCATAAAAACAATACCTTGCTTTGCAGCTTTGCAAATAATGACTGCAAAGGACCACCCAAATGTGTATACATTATGGAGAGAATTTCTAGTTCAATATCACTCTTTCCAGGCACACCTGTACAAACAACAATCACTGTAGTCATAGAAAGGATCAACCACACAATCCCATTTATTTGCTTCTGTGCCTGATCCACTACAAGGTCGTATTGTCAAATTTTAATTGGCTTGGCTGTCTTTATTTTCATTTCTTTTTGATCCCTTGATATAGCCCCTATAACACTTAATCCAGACCATCTCCAAGCTTGAGAAGCTCCCAATTCCACTCCATCTCCAAAGACATAGTTTTCCTTTTTTACTTTATAGAAATGGAGAGCATCCACTGTGATGAAGATCTTAACTTATACTCTTGAATTTAACTTGTTTTGGCTCCTATAAACCATTCCCTTGTATTTCCTCTAGTTTCTGAAGAAAAGTCATTATTCTTTTTTTCCCCTGAGGGTATCATATCTATAACCCTGATTTTGTTCTTTCCCTAAAACTTTGATATATGGATATTCTTTATTGCTTTCTTCTCCAATACTTTGAATTTCTCCCTCTTCATTGATTCTTTCTTGGTCTTCAATCACCAGGGTCTCTCCTGTTTTGAAATTATCTTTGATTTATTCTGCTGTCTCCAATAATAATTAATTCCAATTAATATTTATAAAGCATTTATTATGTGCAAGACAATTGCTAAGCAGCTGGGGAACTAAAGATGAGTAAGACTTACAATCTAGTTGTATAGATAAGATAGGTACATTTACATGACAACAGTATAAAAATAGCTAAAAATTTATATAGTGCTTTAAAGTTTGAAAAATTTTATCTCATTTGATCCTCACAACAAGGGTTACATCAACAGTAAATGTCTGAAGTTGGATTTGAATTTAGATCTTCCTTACTCCAGTTTCAGCATTCTATCCAGTGTATCACCCAGCTCATTCTCTGACTCTGTCTCTGTCTCTCTCTGTTTCCTCATTATCAGATCTATATTTCTATTGCCTTCATTAGTAATTGGTAATTCTCTTAGGTTTTGGCACTAACAATTACTTGTCATTACCTTCTCATTCTCTTTAATTTTTGACAATATACTCTTTTTTTTAGCAAGGCAAATGGGGTTAAGTGGCTTGCCCAAGGCCACACAGCTAGGTAATTATTAAGTGTCTGAGACCAGATCTGAACCCAGGTACTCCTGACTCCAGGGCCGGTGCTTTATCCACTATGCCACCTAGCTGCCCCGACAATATACTCTTACAAAGACTTCTCAAAGCATGTAGACAATACATTGGAGGCTTCATAGGGGTCTTATAACATTTCATAAGTATCAATGAATAATTTTGACTCTCAATTTGTTAACTTTCAGATTTACTATTCAATCAGTCTGTCCCTTTTGTCATAATATATATTTTGAATGAAAGGTATACAGAATGCATGATGAACAGAAGTTACTCATATTACTCCCAGAATGTATCTCTTTTTGTCCCTTTGAGACATTTAAAACTTTGCTTCTTCAGAGACTGTAATGCTGCTAATATCTATAAATCATCCTTGAGAGAATGCTGGGGTTAAAAAGTAGGGACTGTTGAGTCAGGTAGCAGCTTGACATTATTACAAATCATTGTATCATATGTTGCATGTAACCCAGTCTTCTCTCTTCCTCCTATTCCACTGGGATGTAGATAATTTTCCATCTTCAGTGAATGTACAAGATATATGTATTAATAGACAAAATTCAGTGTATTGTCCTCTGAAATGCTTGTCATAATCTGGTGACATATTCTATATTCTTTTGGTTTTTTCTTGTATGCATGGTTAGGTAAATCTCTATTGGGTAGTTGTGGGTCTCATTAAAAGAGTCCTTTTGAAATATGGGGTTTGATACAATTCATATGTGATATAATATCATCGACAGACAAGAGCTCTTGGGGGACTTTATCTAAAATGGAATCTCTCTTATATTTGAACTCTATGTAGTACAGTCTCCACAATAATGACAAATACATTTAGTGAGTATTTTGTCCCTCTTTTTATTTGATTTTGATAATTAGAGAATTGTTGGATGAAGTTATCTCTACAATAGAACCTGTCAGAATATTTTATTATTATAAACTATGAACATAGGGTGACATGTCAAGGAAAGAAAGTATAGCTGTGTACTGCTATCAAATACATTTTTATTCTCAAACAATAACCTTGGTTAATTGTAATGGCTTTGAACAGGTGGTCTACTATGGAAAATCATGTAGAAAACCAAAGATCACTTAGTCCTCTCTCATTTTCATCAAGGATATTCTTGATAGGTTCATAGATCATGCTCAGAGTGTATGGAAATAAGTAGATAAATGGGTCAGTGGGGAACAAGAATATATTAAGTTCTTGCTATGTATTAAATACTATACTAAGCAATTTACAAATATTATTTAATTTTATCCTCACAGTAATCCTGGAAAGTAGGTGTCATTAAAATTTTTTACAATTTTTGTTATTTTTTTACAATTTAGGAAACTGAGACAGAAAATGGTTAAGTGACTTATGCAGTGTCACTCAGCAAATATCTGAGGCCAAGATTTGAATTCAAGTCAGGAAGACTCCAGACCTAGTGTTTTTCTTCTAATGCCACTTATCAATAATTACTATTTGCATATTGGCCGCCTTTTAGGTAATAATACTGTCCTGAAATGTTCTCCCTTAACTCTACCTACTGATTTCATTGGTTTCCTTTAATTCTCAACTAAAAATCTCATCTTTTACAGGAAGTTTTTCCTAACCCCTCTTAAGTTTAGTGTTTGCTCTCTGTTCATTATTTCCTAATTATCCTGTATACAGCTTGTTTTTTATATATTCATTTACATGCTGTCTTCTCTTAAGACTGTAAGCTCCTTGAGGGCCAGAACTCTTATGTCTCTTTCAGTATCTGCAATACTTATCACAGTTCTGGGATGTGGTAGTAGGTATTTAATAAATGTATTTTTTATTTGACTGATTCATAATTGTTCCAGTTGTTTATTTTTTCTTTGGGATATCTTGAAAACTGGTCCTTCCAGTTTTTCAAAACTCTGATACTTCCAACATGAATTTTTGTATTCCTGACTTTTATTTTCTACTTTTTCATTTTTCACATTAGATACTGTTTTGAGGGTTTAAATTTGCCGAGTGTTTCTATTGTCATTGCTCCTGAGGATGGATCACTAGAAATATTCTGAAAAATAAAATTTTGTTCCCCAAATATTATTCTCCATCCACTTTCATTTTTTTTTGTGTGTGTTTTGGGAATGCATCTGACCTCCCTGAGCCTCCTGACAAGTTTTTAAATAAAATTGCTCAGTAGATAGAGCACTGCCCTTGTAATCAGGAGGATGGGAGTTGAATCCAGCTTCTGACACTTATTAGCTTTGTGACTTTAGGCAAGTCACTTAAACCTGATTGTCTTGAATCCAAGGTCATCTCCAGTTATCCTGATTCACATCTAGTCAGTAGACTCAGATGGCTTTGGAGGAGAAAGTAAGTCTGGTAACTTTTAGCACAGCCTCCTCATTTAAATCCAATTCATGTGCTTGTCCTGACATCAGCTCCCTGATGTCAAGGTCTTCTTTGAGAATGAAGGACAAGCATCATCATCATCATCATCATCATCATCATCATCATCATCATTATTATTATTATTATTATAACATTTACCTCTTACTATTCTTTGCTTTTTTGGAGATGATGTTGCTTGTAATATTGCAGGTTACTCTCTGATCAATATATCCAGACCTAGTCTTTCCTGTGCTTTAGCTCCCTACCAACTAACTACTGGATATTTCAAACCTAGCATCTCATAAACTTCTTAAACTTAACATGTTCAAAACACAATTCATTATCTTTTCGCTAAAACACCCACCATTCTTCCAAATTTTTCTATTTCTGCAGAAGGGAACCATCATTATTTTACTTTCCCAGGTGAATAAACAGTGTTATCCTCAGCTGTTTCTCATTCCACATATTCAGTCAATTATCAAATGGTGCCACTTCAATTTTTCCAACATTTCTCACATCTGGCCCTTTTCTTTCCTTGTAGTCATCACCCAAGTTCGGACCCCCATTGCCTTTCTTAAAGATTTTAGCAATAGCCTCCAAAATGATCTCTCTGCCTCCATTTCTCTTTTTATAACATTAATTTCTGCATTCTGGAATCTGGTCAAACTGGCCTTCTCTCTTTTTCCAGTACAGGATCTAGTCTTCCATCTCTACACCTTTGCACTCATTTTCCAGCATAATTGTATTACCAGCATACTTCTTCCCCTTGGGATCCCTTGTATCCCTCAAGCACAATTCTCTACTCTTTTCTTAAGTCTCCTGGCTTCTGGTGTGCTCCCTCAAAATGACCTTGAATTTATGTTGTTTATTATTTTATATCTACTTAATTCTGGATACATTTTATCCCCTTGTAGAATTTAAGCTACTTGAGGGCAGGGACTTGTTCACTATTAATTGATTCCTAGCACCTAATATCTGATAATTGCTATTTCACAGCACCTAACATTTCCAGTGTCTGGCACATCATGTAAGTTTAAATAAATACATATTGATTGTATGGTTGATCTGCCATCCTCATATGTACTTTTAAAAAATGAGTTCTTTTCTCAGTTGTTTCCCTTGTCTGCATTGGGTGTGATCACTCAGAGACCTTGCAGGGAGGGGAGGCAGAGGAGGCAGTGTGCCTCACCTCAGATCATGGAATCCCTCACAGCCTGGATTGAGCATCTACAATAAACACATGCCTGTGCTACCTCTATTAGGTTCATTCAGTACGAATCCTGACTCTGATCCTGTTCATGGGAACCCCACTGTACATCACTGTATGGTTTCTAGATTCTTTGGGGTCTTTCATTGTGGTGGTGGCTTTATATTGGCTAAATTTCTTTAAGATACAGTCACAATCAGCATCAGTAACTTTGCCTTTAATCGATTTCTCATATTTTGGAGACAATGATTTTCTTGAATGTCAGTTTGGAGTTGTTCTTTTCATCTTTATCTTTTCTTCTAATTTCTACTGATTTTTGACTTCTCACTTCTACATTAGTAACTAGCTGTTTCTTGTTCATTAAGATATAGTCCATGGTTTGTTTTGAGATGTTACAGTTTGGTGCTTGCTAAATAAATTTCCCAACTTCATTTCTCAGAAGCAGAAATTTCAGATTTAAATGTTATTTTATATTTTTCCTTTGTGATGAAAGTTGAAGCACATAATTCAGTTCTTCCCACAGGGACTTATTTCCCCTATTACTTTCCAAACTTGAACCCTGATTTAAAGATACTTGGGGTCATTTTTAGGTTCGACTTGGTGGAAAGTCCCTACCTTTTAAAAGGTAATTTCAGGGGGCAGCTAGGTGGCACAGGAGATAGAGCACCAGCCCTTGAGTCAGGAGGACCTGAGTTCAAATCCGACCTCAGACACTTAATAATTACCTAGCTGTGTGACCTTGGGCAAGTCACTTAACCCCATTGCCTCACAAAACCAAAGAAAATGTAATTTCAGTTATAAAAGCATAATAATGAATCAAGAAAATAACCCTGTATTAAGTACCTACCATGTGCAGCAACTTTACAAATCCTATTTTATTTTATTCTCACAATAAGCCCAGGAAGTAAGAACTATTATTATTATCCCTTTTTGCAAGATAAGAAAACTAAGGGTCTTGACTAAAGTTACATAGTTAGTATCTGAAGCCAAATATGGACTCTGGATTTCCTAACTCAAGGCTGAGGGTTCAAGTCACTGAGTGGTCTTGTATCGGCAAACCTCTCCAATCCCTGGAAAAGCTGTCTTGCTTCCTCCCTTGTCCCAACCATGAGAAGCTGTAAGCTTTATGACACCCCACAGGTATCATATTCAGGATCAGGAGCTGGGGTTTCTTGACAGAGTAGCTCTACTCTTGCTGAGGAGACAGTTCATCTCAGAACTGGAGAAGCATAGATCATGAAAGTTGATAGTGATTCTTTCTAGCTGCTATGAATCTCTCAGATAGGGAAAAGAAATTTCCTATTACTGAAACCAGCTAGATAAATATAACATATGAGAACTCAGCAATGTAAACCATTGTCTCTTTATCTCCCTTCTTCCAAGAGTTTATTTCTATTTTGGCACCTCTTCTCTCCTAAGAGGGCCATTCACCAATGAGAATGTCCTTCTGGTCCCAAGGTATCTATGGGATATATAATTTAATCTTTCTTGACAAGGAATGTACTTCCCTTACTTTAAGCATGTTGAGAATAAAGCAGATGCCTGAAGACAGATCCTCAAACTTAATTTCATAAGAAGCCATAGCCAAATAACTCATTATCTAATAGCTAACTTCCTGTTGATGAAGCTCACATTTCTTTTGTGTTGTCCTAAGACAATAAATATTGTCTATGACCAGAACTGTAGTTGAAAGAGTTCTAGTTTTGTAAACTTTCCAGCTTTGCAGACTTTGCATAATCTACATAGACTTTAAAAACACCTTTCCTATACCCTACAAGATTACATCAGAGTAGGACTTTTAAAATAGATACATGAAAAACTATAATTCAAAACACATTAAGATGAGGGCATAGGAGGAGTTCAAACAGCTCCAAGACCCACTAAGGGAAAGTATATCTGGCTAGATGGGTTGACAAAGGAAGAAGGTGGATCAAGAAAAACTTCATGAAAAAATATCATCTAAGTTAAGTCTTGAAGACTGTGTTGGATTTCTTTTTGATGTGTTGGATTTTTACAAGTGGAGATTTAGATAGAAGTAAGAATTCATTTTAAGTCAAATACATGCATTATAAAATGAATAATCTGGTATCACAGAAGTGTAGAGAACAAGAAGGGAAAAAAGGGGAAAATAAGATGGCACTGATGTTTTGAATCAACCTATTTCATTTCACCAGCAAACTTCTTGAAACAGAATACTATACCAACAACCTTAAATTCCTCTCCACAGAGTCTTTCCTTAAAACTTCATAATCAGACTTCCCTCTCATCTTTATCAATTTGCTGAAACTCTTCTCTGGGTTACTCATAGCATTCTTTTTGCTAAATCCATTGAACTTTTTGGTCTTCTTTATCCTTGAGTTCTGCAATGTCAGTCAATGTAAGGTTATCCTTTTCTTCTTGAAACTCTAATTCTCTCTCTTAGAGAATATAGATTTATTCTTATACTATGTATGCATATACATGTGTATATATATAATATATATATATATATATTTATTCTTCATCTCAATGGATCCTTTCTGATAGTTTACTATTATGTTTATCTGGCTTTAATTTCTTATTAAAGTGTTCATATCTTATTTTCAGCAGCCTAAAGGGGAACTCTATTCAGAAGTTTAATGCTACTTCCAATTTAATGTGTTCAAAATAGGATTCATAAACAGAAAATCAATGCCCTCTACCAGAAACATGACATCTAGAGCCAAATATCAATTCTACTATTTACTACATATATGACTATAGGTTTATAATAAAAAGACCATACAAGTACTTTATTTCCTATCTTCAATAAGATAGTTGGAATAGATGATCTTTAAGACATAGACTAGATCTAAATCCGATGACTTCCTTCCTTATTTCTGTCAGCGACCCTAATTAATGGTCAACAAAGTTTGAAAATGTTATTGTAAATCTATTTCTATTATTCCTTATAGCCTATCAGTAATAAAATCCTCTCTTTTTTCTTTGCAGTCTTTAACGTATGTCATTTGCTCTCTTTTTTAACTAATTAGTTTTGCTTTTACATTATATTTAAGATTATTCCCACTTCTTGATAGTTTTCTTGTAAAAGTGAAGTACTAAAGTAAAATAAATAATGCAGTGACCTCATCTGAAAGTTCATGCAACATTTCTTATCTATAGTACTCTACCTTTTAATTTATTTTTTATTAACTTATTTATTTAATATTTATTTATTCTCTTTTTGTATTAATAATGTTTTTTATACATTAATAATATATTCTTGTTTAAGAGTAAACAGAATACCCCCTCCCCCCCACAAAATATAGACTTGCTTGAGCAATAAAGGGGAGAGAAAAAATTAAAATTAAAAAAATAATAGTAATAATTGTAGGTATGGCCAGGTGGTGCAATGGACGGAGACCCAGCCCTGGAGCCAGGAGCACCGGAACCCACATCCGGCCCCATACACCCAACAATCACCCAGCCGTGTGACATGCAAGCCACCCTAACCCGACTGCCCTGCAAAAACCAAAAAAAAAAAAAAAACCAAAATAAAATAAAATAGTAATAATAGTAGGGGTGGCTAGGTGGCTGATGGAGCATTGGCCCTTGAGCCAGGAGGACCTGGGTCCAAATCCAGCCTCAGACACCCAACGATCACCTTGCTATGAGGCTCCAGGCAGGCCACCCCGCCCCATTTGCCCTATACCCCCCTAAATAATAATAATAATAAATGTGCTTCAGTCTTTGTTCCAACACGAACAGCTCTGTTGTGGGTGGATCACATTCTTTATGATAAGTCCATCACAAAAGTTACTTCCATATTTTTCCACTGTTGCCATTGCTGATTGCAACTCCCTCCTTTCATATTTCTCCACTACCATGTACTATATTTTCTCTCTCCTTTCACTCTGACTCTACTGTAGCGTAGCTGAGTGGTGCAGCAGACAGATCCCTGGCCCTGGGGCCAAGAGGCCCTGAGCCCCCATACCAACCCTTAGGCCCAGCATCCACCTGGCCCTATGGTCCCAGACAGGCCATCTAATCCCAGCCCCTTGCAAGAAGTAAAAAAGAAAATGTGTTATATCTGAACACTCTCCCCCTGTGGTCCATCCTCTCCTCCATCACTCACATCACCCCCCCACTTGTCCCTGTCCCCCCCTCCTTCTTACTCCAGATGCCTATACCCCATTGAGTATATATGCTGTTTCCTCTCCTAGCCACCTCTGATGAGAGCGAAGATTCCCTCATTCCCCCTTGCCTTCCCCCCTTCCATATCATTTCAGTAGCTCAGTGTAATAAAGAAAAATCTTATTACATGAAATATCTCAGGCTATTCCCCCTCCTTTTTCTTTCTCCCATTACATTTCCCTTTTTTCTATTGACTCCATTTTTACTCCATATTTTATCTTCGAATTCAGCTTTCTCCTGTGCTTCAACTATAAAAGTTCCTTCTACCTGCTCTATTAACTGAGAAGGTTCATATGGGTATTATCAGTGTCATTTTTCTATGCAGGAATACATGCAGTTCATCATCAAGTCCCTCATATTTTCGCCCCCTCCTCCAATCTCTATACTTCACCTGAGTCCTGTATCTGAAGATCAAACCTTCTGTTCAACTCTGGCCATTCCAACAGGAACATTTGAAATTCCCCTGGTTCATTGAAAGTCCATCTTTTTTTCCCTGGAAGAGGACATTCAGCCTTGCTGGGTAGTTGATTCTTGGCTGTATTCTAAGCTCTTTTATCTTCTGGTATATTATATTCCAAGCCCTATGAGCTTCCAATGTAGTTGCTGCTAAGTCCTGTGTGATCTTGACTGCAGCTCCACGATATTTGAACTGTGTCCTTCTGGCTGCTTGTAATATTTTCTCTTTGACTTGGGAGTTCTGGAATTTGGCTATAATATGCCTAGGGGTTGGTTTTTTGGGAATCTCTTTCTCGGGGGGATCAGTGGATTCTCTCCATTTCTATTTTGCTCTCTGCTTCTAGAATATTAGGGCAATTTTCCTGTAGTAATTCTTTGAAAATGATGTCAAGGCTCTTTTCCTGATAATGACTTTCAGGTATTCCAATAATTTTTAAATTATCTTTTCTAAGTCTGTTTTCCATATCAGTTGTTTTTTTCAATGAGATGTTTCACATTTTTTTCTAATTTTTCATTGTTTTGGTTTTGAAGTAATGAATCCTGGTTTCTCGTAAATTCATCAATCTCCCTGAGTTCTATTCTTTGTCTGAAGGATTTGTTTTCCTGAGAGAGTTTTCTTATCTCTTTTTCCATCTGGCCAATTTTGCTTTTTAAAGCATTCTTCTCCTCGATAACTTTTTTTTGAACTGTTTTATCCATTTGACCTAAGCTGGTTTTTAGCATGCTATTTTCTTCAGCAATTTTTTGGATTTCTTTGACTAAGCTGCTGACTTCATTTTCATGTTTTTCCTTCATCTCTCTCATTTCTTTTCCCAGTTTTTCTTCTAACTCCCTCATTTGATTTTCAAAGTCTTTTTTGAGCTCTGTCATAGCCTGAGCCCAATTTCTGTTTTTCTTGGAGTCTTTAGATGCTGGAGCTTGTTCTTCCTCATCTTCAGACAGAGTGTTTTGATCCTTCTTGGGCTCATATGCAAAATATTTCTCAATGCTGTTCCTCTTGTTTCTCTGCTTGCTCATTTTCCCAGCCTGAGCCTGTTTTGGGGGTGCTTCCTGAGCTTTTGGGACACTCCCACAAGGATCTCTGTGTGTGAGGCTCTGTCCTCCCTTCTGGTCTGTGAATGACCATAAGCCCCCCCCCCACGCCATGGGGCTGAGGGGGGGGGGGCCTAGACTGCGATCAGAATCTGAATGTGGTCAGAGGCCCAGAGTCTTGATCCAGGGGCAGAGGACAAAGCTTGGTAGTCTCTCTCTTCACTCCCAGCCCTAGGTTCAATGGGCTCATGCCCTGGGGGCCCCTGCTTACTGGCTCTGCCTGCTTCTGTTCCTGGATCTGGGCTGCAGAAAGACTACATTGCTTGCTGTGTGCCCTGAGGGCTGGGCTCCATGTGCTCACTCTGGCAGAGGTCCCCCTGCTGTTCCCTTACCTTGTGCCCAGTGCTCCCTGGGGGCATAGCTTAGGAGACTCCCCTGCTGCTGTGAGCCATGGCTCCCAGCGCCCTGGGGCTGCCTCCGGGAGGCTGAAGTTCTTTGGTTCTGGCGGGCCACCCCTCTGACCCCGGGGAGCAGAACCTTTCTGCTCTTTTCCAGGTTACCTTGAGTAGGAGAACTGCCTCATTGGGTCCCTCTGTGGCTTCTGTCTCTTGAAAGTTTAGTTAGAGTCCTTAGCTTATAAGTTTTATGAGAGAGCTTCTAAGAGAGGGTCCTCTCTTGTCGCCATCTTGGCTCTACCCCCTCTACCTTTTTATTTAAAAAATGAACAGAACTCTATTTTCTGTGTCTCTCAACATCCCCAGTAGAAAAAAAATACATAGTCAAGAAAAACAAATTCCCCCAATACCTATGTACTATATTTGTATCATCACCTACTCTAAATCAGTCATTGGTTATTAAGAACCTATGTTATGCTAAATGCTGGAGACACAAAAAAGTGTGCCCCTGACCTCAGGAAGCTTACAAATTAATGGGAGAGATAATTTTCTAATATATATATATATATATATATATATATATATATATATATATATATAATATACACACACACACACACAAAGAAAGCTATATATGAACAATAATTAACAGAGGGAAGACCCTGAAATTAAGAGGTGGACATGGCTTCCTGTAGAAAGTAAGATTTTAGTTAGAACTTAAGGAAATTCAAGGAGATAAGGTAGCTGGAGTGAAGGAGGAAGACTGGTTCTGGGATTGGAGATGGCCAGAGAAAATTCTTGGAAGCTGAGAAATGGGTATCTACTTCATAGAACTGTAGCGAGACAAGTATTACTGCATGGAAGAGTAAGGGTTTTGAATACTAAACAGAACTTTTTGTAGGGCTTAATGAGTAGGGAGCTTACATGGTAGAAGCTTTGATTTAGGGAAATCACTTTCTTGATGAAAAGATGGATGGATTAAAATGGGCAAAGACTTGAGCCAGGTTATTGCATTAAATCAGGTGTCAGGTGAAGAGTTCTGTAACAGAGAGAGATAGCTATGTCAGAGGAGAACAGGGGATACATTCAAGGGATGAAAAAAAAAAGATAAAAAAAAGATAAAATTGATGGACCTTGTCAACAGATTCAAAATCTGGGTGAGAGAGAGTGAGAAGGCCAGGATGACTTGTAATTGTGATGTTACTCTCTATAGTAACAGGGAGGTAAGAAGAGGAGAGGGTTTTGGGGAAAAGATAATAAATTCTGATTCAGACATGTTTAACTGAAGATTTTTTCTGAACTACAGTTTGAGATATCTTCAAATCAGATATATAGATTCAAGATTGGAGGTCAGGAGAAAGATTGGGGAAGGACAGGAAGATTTGAGAATTGTCAATATAGAGATGGCATTTATTTAAACTATACCAGCTTATCTAAATAGCTTCTCTCTCTCTCCAATAAATTTTTATATAGACATATATATGACATATGCATATTTATTTTTATTTATCTAGATTAAATATTAGAATGTAAGTATGTATATATGTATTATGTGTAAAATCTAGATATAATAAAGATTTATCTAAGATTATATCTTTAATCTATATAAATCTGTAGCTGTGTTAGAGAGATATAGATAGATATTATAGATATAGAGTATTTGTTAAACTAGCTAGCTAGAGACATATAGATTACATAGATAGTTATATAGATATATAGGTATAGATAAAAAACATTCTTCACCCTAAATCCATCATGCCTTTGAAATAGATATCAGATTTTCAGAGGATATCAGATTTCCTCATTGCTTCTACTTTTAGAAGAATTACCTCATACATAAACCTGTTCTTCCCAGGATGAGAAGAAGCATGATATATTAGGAAGAACAACATATCTGGTCTTATTTTCCTTGCCTATAGAATAGAAAAGTATCAAACTTGCAGCCATGGTTCCAAAACCTCTGATATAGGAACTAAATTAAAATGTAATTGGATAGATAATATTTAGCAAAAATTAAAACACAACAATGTTTTTCAGTCATTTCAGTAGCATCCGACTCTTAATAATATTAGTTGGGATTTTCTTAGCAAAGATACTGGACTGGTTTGCCATTTCCTTCTTCAGTTTATTTCACAGATGAAGAAATTGAGGCAAACTTAGTTAAGTGATCAGTAAGTGATGGGGTTTGAACCCAGTAGGATGAGTCTTCCCGGCATTCTATCCATTGCTCTAAATAACTGATAATGTTAAGTTGTAGTTTTCTTTTTTGATTTTTGAAAGGCGACTTGCCTAAGGCCACTATGTATCCAAGGTCAGACTTGAACTTAGGTCCCTCTGACTCCAGGTGTTCCATTTACTGCTCCACCTAACTTCACCTAAATGGTAGTATTCTAGTGACCCTCGGAATGTTTCTGTTTGAGTTTGACACTCCTGTCTAGAGTACTCTAAAGTTTCTTCTCTGACTTTACCCATTAGATATCTAAAACACCTAGATTAGATTTATGCTTTCATTATTTGTTAAAATAGAAATTTTACCTCTGAGCTCTACATCTTATTAATTGGTAAGTTCACTAAAGGTATTCCCTAAAACATTAATCTATATCCAGCAATAAGAATAATCTTCTTAATGCATCAATTTCATCATTTCATTCTCTTGATAATTAAGGCAACATATTTCCCTACTACCAACTAGAGTTCAATACTTCGAATATTTGAAAACACATCACATGAACTTGAAATTCTTGAAAACAGTTGTCACTTCTAAGTCTTCTCTTTTCCAAAATTCATTCCTTGCACTATCCTCAAATATTTGAAAAGTTATCAAGTGGAAAAGGGATTAATTTTATGTAGATCCAAAGGATAGCATTTAGGGCAAATGGATGGAAGCAGAGTCCAGCTCAATGTAAGAAGAAACTTCCTAGCAAGTAGAATTGTTCAAAATGTACTACATTTGCTTCAGAGGTAATACTTCTCTGAAAGTATTAAAGCCTGGAAAGTTAATGAACCTTTGTAGGGTTTTTTATAGAATGAATTTGTGCTTTGAGGTCTAATAGTTCTGAAATTCAGCTATCCTAGAAATTCAAAATGAATGAATGATAGAGCATTTGCTCACATATATTGCTCACATATATCAAGTTATGCTCACATAACTTGAAATGGTCAGGATAGTGTAGCAAGATGACAAGATCATTACACTAGGAGCCAGCAGGTCTAAGTTTCCATTTCAATCTTTCCACTAGCCTGCTAACTTTAGGAAAATGACTGATTAGCTCTGGCTAATTCCTTATCTATAAAATTGTGGCATTGCCTGCATGATCTTTAAGAGACCTCCTGGATAAAAAAAAATCTTGAATCTAATGTTAGGGTGGGGGTGTGTGTGTGTATCATTTCCAGAAACACTCAGAGGAACTTGATAATTGTCAGGGGTATCTTCAGTTAATGTGTATAAAATCAGTTCTCTCTTTGTTATTTTTGTATTTCTCAGATTTCTATAAAATGAGACAGACCCATACAGAAGAGATAGTTAAAATTAATGGCAGAGGGAGAAGTATTGCCTATAAAAATCAATAGCATCAGCATATGTTGCCTTAATTATCCAAAATTGTTAAAGGGTAATGCTTCCAAAGGAATTAAAGATTATTCTTTTATGAAACAAAATATTCTTTTAAAAATATTTTATGTGGAAATCCTTTAAACATATATTAAACTGATTAAACTTTTGATAGCCCCTAACATATGAGTGGGGTGAGTTTTAAAAATTCACCTACAAATCAGTTGTTTGTAACTTAAAATATCTGAAATATGTGGTAGTATTATGCAGATAGTAGTATGAAACCTAACTATATGGCAGTATAATTTGGTGCACAGGAGATCGTTTTGTGATTAAGATCTGGCTTCAAGTTCTATTTCAGTCACATATTGATTGGGAAATGATCATGGGCTAGTGTCTGAATCTTTCAGTGTCCCTGGGCAATTCTCTTAAATTACAGAAGGTTGCAGATTTGTATTAGTAGGAGTTTCCTTAACAGAAATGTCCTACACAAAAGAAATTGCAGGTTAAGACCCCCAAAACCTAAATAAATAAAAGAAAAAATGAATTCAAATTTCCAGATCAGAATACAAAGAAATATCCACAAATGTGATTGATGATTTGTTCTCAAAAGACCTACTTATCATCTGCAAAGCACTCTTCTGAGCTCTGAATCAGTGTAATCTATTGGTTTTTTATATTTTTTCTCCTCCCTCTACAATGAGTTGTGATTTTAAGTTGTTGTCAAGGTATAGACTGGTGCTTTTCTACTCTCTTATTGTATTTCAGTCACAATTACTTGGTTGACAACTTTCAGACTAATTCCTCTTCCAAAAAGTAAAGTACAATGAACTTTTGTGATAGCTTTCTATACTCAGAATTCTTTTTTTCTGTGTGTGCACTTTTGGGCAGAAGGTCATATTTGAGATATATGAGGTGGGATTAAAGTTCTTAATCATATATATATATATATATATATGAATCATATATATAATCACGTATATATCATATAATCGCATATATATATATATATATATATATATATATATATATATATATATGAATCACTACTATGTTTGGAAACATTTTTCTATCAGTATTTTACTGACCTTGAGGGGTTAATGGAGAAATATCATTTTTGATTCATGGTTGTTTGGGTTCAGAAAGTTTTTTGATGTAATGCTTATTGCCTAGTATAATGCCAGGAGTGGCAGAGATTAAGTCAGTCAATCAAATCATTCCATCCTGATTAAAGGGACATGTTAGCTAGGTAAGAATGCTTTTTTAATGAATCAATCACAAACATTTGACAAAGTTTGGAAAAGTCCTTAATCGATTTAGATTTCTTTGAAAGTCACTGGATGAATAAGTTAAAAAAAACTTGGTTACAGCCTATGAGTCATTTATGAAAAGGTGAACCAGTTTAGAACCTGGGTATTGAGTGTCTATCTAGCAATGGAGAGGAGAGAGAACCAAGGCCTTTAGCCTTGGGCTTGGTCTTCTCCTTTTTCCTTGGCCAGAGAACAACAAGAATTTTGAAGGTCCTGAGGATTTTCATCAGCAACATAGCAGTGTCCAAGAATGGTTAATGATTTGCACTGGAAGCTAATATATGGCTCCTAGATAAATTCTATATAAGGATAAAAGGTAGAATCAAAGATCTCATCATATCTAAGGAGAAATATCTCAAGGAATTCACTAAAAGGACTTCTAGGAGATTTAGAGAGAAAAGAGGGAAGGTCTAGAATAGAGACCTATGGTGCAGTCACAAGTAGAGGTTGAGATGAATTATGAAAAAAGGAGACTGAGAAAATACTATTTAACAGGTAGGAAGAGAATGATTAAAAACAAAACAAAATAGGAAAAAGTATCATAGAAAAGGGGTTGACCAACAATATCAAGACAGATGAAAACTGAAAAAAGTCATCAAATTTTGCAGTTAAATGATCATTGGTATACTTTATTATTTTTTAAGAAAGATTTTATTTTATTTATTTTGAATTTTACAATTTTCCCCCTAATCTTACTTCCCTCCCCCCACCCCCCACTGAAGGCAGTCTGTTAGTATTTACATAGTTTCCATGGTATGTATTGATCTAAGTTGAATGTGATGAGAGAGAAATCATAGCCTTAAGGAAGAAATATAAAGTATAAAGGATAGCAAAATTACATAATTAGATAACATTATTTTAAAATTAAAGGTAATAGTCTTTGATCTTTGTTCAAACTCCACGATTCTTTCTCTGGATACAGATAGTATTCTCCATTGCAGATACCCCAAAATTGTGCCTGAGTATTGTACTGTTGGAATGAGCAAGTCCATTAAGGTTGACGATCACCCCCATGTTGTTGTTAGGGTGTACAGTGTTTTTCTGGTTCTGCTCATCTCACTCAGCATCAGTTCATGTAAATACTTCTAAGTTTCCTTGAATTCCCATCCCTCTTGGTTTCTAGTAGAACAATAGTATTCCATCATATACATATACCACAGTTTGTTAAGCCATTCCCCAACTGAAGGACATTCACTTAATTTCATTGCTATACTTTATGAAAGTAGTTTCAATTAAGTGTTTGGGTTCATGAATCAGATTGGGGATGCATAAGAAGTGAGTAGGGGTCAAAAAGAAGAGAATGGAAAATGATAAAGTGTAAATAACCATTATACATGTGTTTGTTGTTGTTTTCCTCTAGGACTTTGACTGTGAATTAAGAAGTTGATAAAATAGTTTAATGGGATTATTATAGTCAAATGGAGATTTTTTTTTAAATGGGGAGCTCTAGGCAGATAGGAAGAAGACCCTGGATAAAGAGAGACTAAAGACTGGGCAAAGAGAAGGGATGACTGAATGGGTAAGATCTAGGAGAAGAAAAGGGCTGGGATCAAGAGTTTAAATAGAAAAGTTGATCTGGTCAAGAGACCATTTTCCTCAGAGGCTGAAGCAAAGTGAATGCAAGTGAGGTGTATTGTTGATGAGAAATGAAAGGCCATAAAGAAGGACTTGAAATTAATCACTAAATTATGAAGCAAGATTCTCTATTGAAGAAGAGAGGAGCTGGTGTGAGTGATTGAAGAATATTTTAAATTATCACTGTGAGGTCTATAATAAGAAAAAGGGAATCAATCAAGGAAGATACCTATGGGGCAGGAAGGTCCCTTTTTATTAGGCAGGACAAATTCAAAGTACATTGAGTCTGAAAAGTTTCATGACTTCCTATAGCAGTGCTCATCATCACTCTAGAAGCCAAGGAGTGTGAGCAAATCAGGATTGGAATTTAGCAAGGAATATAAGGGTAAAGAACAATGAAGAATTGAAGAGTTTAACTAAACTCATGATTTCAAACTGAGGATAAAATATGGGAGATGGACTAGAAAAACAGTGAAGGATAGAGTGACTGGACATTGTGATGATGACAAAGAGTATGTTTAGAAGGTGAGAGGAAACAGGGAAAAATACAAGAATAGTTAAGGTGAGATAGAGGAATTTAATGAAGGTGGAAAACTTGTGGGTGATGAAGAGAACAAGTTTATGACCATCTTTATTGGTCACTGACAAGGAGTGAAGATACAAGTCATCCATGGGATTTGAGGAAGTTTATGAACTAGAAGATTAAGATCTTCAATTGAGCATTTACATGTATATTGAAGTACACAAATAAAAGGGCATGGATTGTAATAAAGAGAAAGAGTGTAAGTCAGATATTATATTCCTTGAGAAAAGATGGAGAATAATCTGGTGGCTAGTCTGTAGGATGACATGTTTGGATGGAGTGAATATTTTTTTAAGTTTTTTCCAAGGCAATGGGGTTAAGTAGCTTGCCCAAGGCCACACAACTAGGTAATTATTAAGTGTCTGAGGCCACATTTGAACTTAGGTACTCCTGACTCTAGGGCTAGTGCTCTATCCACTGTGCCACCTAACCACCTCTGGATGGAGTGAATATTGAAAGATTGCTTAATCATTTCAGCAATCATAGAGTTTGGAAGTGATAGTGATGACCAAACAATATGCCCACTATTCCAGCCTGATTCAAGATAGATGAGGTAAAATACATCTAGTACTTGAAAAGTTGGCCAAGGATTCAGTGTCATCTAGCAGGAACTAAGCTTCTGTGATTGAAAGGAATTCAAAGAAAATTGAGAGGAAGAGATATGAGATGTAGGGTATTTTGTTAAAGATACAGTGGAGTTTCCAGAGGACAATGGAAAGGGAATGAGTATCAAAATAAGAGATATTGAGGCAATGGGCTGAGATTTATTAGTGAAGGAATAAAGGTTTATTGAGTCAAGTAGACACCTCAATCAGTTTAAAGATTGACTGTCAGATGAAAAGAATCCAGCAATTGTAGTTATGAACTAGGCATAAACAGGGCTTAGACATCAACCAATAAAAGGTTATAGAATTTAGATAATGAAGGATGCTTGATCAATTTAGTAGTCTTTGAAAACCCATTGAATGAAATGAAATGAAATATAGAGAAAGTATATTCAGATTAGTTAAGGGATTTAGTCGTGTCCTGTGTGGCTTGAATAAAACCTACAAGCTGGTTTGGGATAAGGAATTTCAGCATTTGCAATTTCAGCAATCCCATGGGAGGAAGAGCAAATCCCCAGCTTTGACCTCTCTCTCTTCCCTACCTTCTGTCATCTTGGCCAGAGAACATCGTGAACTCATAAGGCAGACATGACAGTTAGTTATTACAATCTTGGGTACAAGACTAGGACATTGATGAAAAAAAGTTCAAATCCTGGCTGCCTAATTAATAACTGTGCAGGGAAACATACCAGTGGGTATGAGTTACCAATCAGTTTCTATAATCCATCAGTTATAGAAAAAATGCCTATAACCCTTCAGGGTTAAACCTTAAAGTGCTGAGCTAGCAGTTATCCTCTGGGGTCCCAGACTGCCATTGTAAGTAGGGTTTAGGAGAATAGTCCAAAACTTGGTCAATATAGGGATAAGGAAGGGAGGAATAGATTTTTCCTTCTAGGTAGTCATAGTTCTGAATCATGGAAATTTGAAGAGTGGAAGAGTTTGCTAATCATATGAAAGTAAATTGTAATATTCTTTGCTTTTGGCACCCATAGATACTGATTTGTTATTTTTGATGGAGAGAGAATTAGGTGAAGGTTCTGACTTTGAGTGAGGGGGTTCAGGTAGCTTAGCAATGAGGGAATGGTAATGAGTAGTAGATTATTGAGATTTAGGACAGAGTAGATATTATGGTAGTTCCTCAAAACATGGTGAAGTCCCCATAGCTCTAAGTATTAGGAAGTTTTTCCTTACTTTGAGAATAAATTTCTTTCTGAAATTGTCACGTTTTCAAACTTTGTTTCTGGTTCTGTTGTTTAGTATAAGCATAATTTCCATTATCCAATGGCAGCCCTTCTGAAATTTGAAGAAAAAGTTTTTAATACCTCCCTCCTCACCTTCATCCCTTCTTTTCTCTTCTAGCATAAACATTTCTCTTTTAGTATAAGCATTTACTACTGACATGATCAGACCATCTACTATAGCTACCTAAAATAAAGCACCCAGTTCTTGCACAACTCTGTAAATCAGGGCCAAGGAACCTCCAACCTGGGGGCTGTATAAGTCCTGCAGTCTGGCACTGCCATGGCAACTGCAAATTCAATAAATCTAAGAACCTTTTAGGGGTGAATTAATTAAATGTTTGACCAAATATAGCAGGCAAATGGTCATTGGCAGGAAAAAAGGATTCTCCACCCCTGCTATAGATGAAAAGCCAAGGATTGACATTCCACTACAGATCTATAAGCTAATATTGATCCATTAGTTTTAGTGTTTATTCAATTTCATCCATACTATCTTACTATCAATGTTTGTTCCACATCATTCCATCATGTTCCAAATATGGCATAAAATGCTTTGTCAAATGCTTACCTGAAATTCAAGTGTACAATGTCTAAAGCATTCTCCTGATCTAGGAGAAATGAAGTTAGCATGGAATTACCTATTTCTTATGAAGTCATGTTGGCACTTCAAATCATTGCTTTCCTTTTTGATTACTTACAAGCCATTTCTCAAATAATATATTCTAGAATTTTACCAGACCTTTATTTCAACTTCAGTGGTTTGCTGAAGTATTTAGACTCCCCCCCGCCCCGCCCCATAGGTCTATTTGTCTCTGTCTAATCTTCTCTGTCTTTGAAAATCAGGACATTGATCTATCTTTAGTCCAATGGCACATCTTCTGTTCTTGACTTTTCAAAGATCAATGCTCAGCATTTAAACCAATCAATTCTTAGTACCTTAGGATGTAATTTGCTCATTTTTGGTGCTGATACTTTTGAGGAATTTAGATAATTTCTTACTAAGTCCTTACTTGTTTTGATTCAATTTACTTGTTAACCATTTTCATTCTGTTTTCCTCAGTCCAAAGTCTAAATCCTATTTTTCTTGATAGGGGGAGGGACAAGGAAAATAGAGAAGCAAAATAAGATATGAGTAGCTTTGCCTCCTTTCTGTCATTCATCACAATTATTCATTCCCTGATGAAACATCTAAATGGAAGGTTTTCCCCTCTTAGATTTTTTTCCACTCCACCTTAGATTTTGAAATACATTTTGTTGTCCTCGGCATTATTGCTGTCCTATCCAATCTGTTTATAGGTTTTGTGCTCTTGATATCATTTTAAGAATGTACTATATCATACTCATCCTCGGTTTTTTTGCCCTTATTTCCTCTTCACCCCCTTTTATTTATATATCCCTCCATTCCCTTATGTAGTATCTGGCCCCAAGGAAGTTTCCTGTGAAAGGCCAAGCTCTGAACTGCTCAGAGTTTGAATGAAGGGAATATTAAATGCAATAGTGATGTGTCTGTTTCATGGAGTCAATGACAGCTGCATCCAATATGTTTTGAATCATTCCCATGTCTTTCAGGCATGTTAGTTTCAGAGATTACAGAACTCTGATTATTAGACTTACATTGTTTTAAAATAAATACCCATATGTCATGGAATTTTCCAGTATTCAAATAAACATATTTACAAAAAAATCATAAAGTACCCCTCATTTTGACTTCTTGTGTGATATAGTGTTAGCTCACTGATCATTTAACTTTAATCCCCATTCTGCATCTGAGAGACCAAAGATTTCTGCAGTTTGACTCAAATGTTGTCTTCTCTCATTTGATTAAAAAGGGAGAAGGAGAGGATTCCCCTGAAGTAGAGAATAGAGAAATAAGTCTCTCTATCCACAAAGTGAATGACTATCCATTTAGATCAGCGAATTTTCAGAAAGTTTAGTTGCAGTGTTGCAGCCAACTTTTTTCCCCCTTCAGATTCAATCATCAAAAAGAGAAAACATTGGTTCATACATTAGAATAAGGTTTCAGTATATATCATGAACATACTGAGAAGTTGAAGTGACTTAGCTAGCCCTTTTGGAATCTGTGTTATTATAGGAAAGAAGAACAGTCAAGTGATTAGTCATTGAAACAAATATTATTCCTGTCATACAAATCAGCATTTCACAATATACTATTGTATTTCAGAGGTAATGTTAGCTAATATTAAGAAATCATGTACCTGGGTGAAAATATTTATAGCAATCCCTTTTCATGGTTGCAAAATATTATAAATTGAAGGAACATTTATCACTTAGGTTGAACAAACTCTGCTTTATGAATCTAATGATACTACTGTGCAATAAGAAATTATGAATAGAAAGATTTCAGAAAAACATAGAAAGATTTCCATGAACTGATGCTGAGTGAAGTGAGCAGAACCAGGAGAACATTGTACACAGTGTCAGAAATAGTGTATGATGATCAATTGTGAATGACCCAGCTATTCTTAGCAAAACAATGATCCAAGACAAGTACAAAGGACTCATAAAAGAATAATAAAGGAAATGCAATCTATCACCAAATGAAGAATTGATGTACTCTGAAAATGGATCAAAGCATATTTTTTCAATTACTTTATTTTTTCCCATGTTTTTTTTCCTTTTGGTACTTCTTCTTTTACAAATGAGACTAATATGGAAATTTGTTTTACATAATACATGTATATATCAAACTGCCTACCATTTTCAGGAGAGTAGAGAAGAGGAAGGGAAGGAGAAAAATTTGGAACTCAAAAATCATGTAAAAATGAATGCTAAAATTTTCACAATATGGAATTGGGACAAAAGTGAAATACTACTAAAATTTTTTTTAAAAAAGATCTTCCCATATTAAATAAGGAATCATATGCCAAGATCAAGTGATTTAACATTTTGAATATGAAATTAACTATTCTACTAGCTAAATATTTTTATAAAATAATTTTATGCAATCTTTTTCATCTTTATTCTCCTAAATATTATTTCATTCTATATGATTAAGTTTTAAATAAAATTATAAAGAAAATCAATAAGAATTTAAGTACTTTCAGAAAAATTCTATCTTTAGATTTGCACCAGAACAATGATTTTAATCTGTGGAAGAAACATCCTCTACCGATACAGTTTGACATCTTTTAGAGAGCTGCCCTGGTCACTGAAAGGGAAAATGTACCAGAGTCTCTAATCCAGGCTGTGTCAGAGTAGAGACAGAACTTGAATTCAGGTCCTCCTCATTTCATGTCATCTCTCTTTCAGTTCTCATCTTGAGATAGATTTTTATGAATATATATCTATAATTATTTTTAAATTTCTATCATTTTTATAATTAAATGAGGTTATTCTTTTTTAAAAATTACTTAATGTTTTTATATTTGCTAAAATGTGCATATAACATTTTAATTTGAAATTTAGATTATTACACCTAGAATAAAAACAGCAGCAACAACAAAATGCCCACTGTGGAATTATTCATCATTCATTTCAATTCCAGGAACAGCAGGGCCTGGAGTCAGGAAGACTCATTTTTCCAAGTTCAAATCTGGCCTTAGACACGTACTAGCTGTGTGTTAACCAAGCAAATCACTTAACCTTGTTTGCTACTTTCCTTATCTGTCAAATGAGCTGGAGAAGGAACTGGCAAACCATTTAAGTATGCCTGCCAATAAAACCCCAAATGGGGTCATGAAGTCAGACAAGCTAAAAAGCAACTGAACAACATTAAAGACATAAAAGTCATAATTATTACTTAAGGTTATTCTTGACAGGGTGTACAAAGGTTGGTAAAGTTAGGTTATTAAAGAACCAGAGCTTAGTGCTCTCAACTTTCACTCAAAATTACTAGTTTTACTCCTAAAATTGTTGGATAAGATATGTTGGTTTTATCTTCATCATTCAGTAAAATATCACAAGTTGAGAGCAGAAAAAAAGGGAATCAGAATAGTTTCTAACTCTGATAACATACCATGTATTCATTCATTTGGCATAGAGGATTTTGAGGAAGGGGAAGAAAAGAAAAATGGAAAGGAAAGAAAATGAAAACAGATAAAAGGGAAATAGTTATAATGAATATGATTGTGTGTTCAATTGAACACCGTTAAATGTTCTTTTCTGGTAGATCATGTGTTAGGAAACATGAAAGAGAAATCACATTCATGTAGATCAGGGCTCAAGATATCTTCCATACACTGAACCACAATATACTAATGGGAAAAATTACAGCATCTCTTGTAGAAATGTTGTAAGAATAAGTGAGCTAATCAAAAAGAAAAATTAATCAGCTTATAGGGATGTTTCGAGAATAAATGAACTAATCAAAAAATAGTTTTTCAGAAGAAAGGTATGGTATAAATCTAAGGTACTCAATTGTTGTGGGATAGTGTATGATTATAAAAACTTGATTCAAATATTGATTCACTAATCCTTAAGATCAGTTATGCCATGATTTTTTTTAAATATATGAATGTTCCTCTATCTCTTCCCTAGTCTGCCTGTACCTCTAAGAGGGAAAAATCACAAATAAGGAGAGCCTCAGAATAACCATACAACTTCTTTTTTCTTTAAAAGATGCTGATTATTTGTACTTATTAAACAAGATAGGTTTGTATTTGGTAAATTGGTTCACATCTCTTTTGGCAGCAGAGAGAAAAGGATTTTTAAATCTCCAGTGAGTAGTTGATTATGACATGGCCTGGCTAAGACTAGGGGCCTGTCAGATCTTGTTTAGAAAGACCTTGAAGCTCTTCCCTCTTCTGGATGACATACTTTAGATGCTTCAGGGAATGGAGAAAGGCATGGTTTGCCAAATTCTCCTCTTCTCTTTTTTTTTCATTCATGGTAGCAGGAAGAATATAAATGGCTAAATTGAGGCTTAGTTCTTTTTACAGAGTTTAGTAACTTTGAAATGTCCCATGATAAGCTTATTTTAAAATAAGACTGGATCCTAGAGAGACATAATCAGTTCTCAATATTCATTATGATAGAGGTCAGGGAGAGCCTTGATTTAATATATATTTCTCCTGGCATTTATTTAATAGCTGTAGCATCTTTTCTCACCAAACCATTTATGAGACCTGCAGTAGAATTGGTTAATTTGAATTGTTCCTTTCTCCCTTCCTTGCTGATAGGTGTTGATAAACTAGGAAATGGTCGAATGCAAATAACAGGAGAAAAGCAAAAAAGGAAGAAAAGCAGCAGCATGAATAATCCAACTAGCTATTTCTTTAATAAATATAAGTAAGATTCATAAAAATAATTCTTTCATGATAGATACTAGCCTAGGATTTGCCTTTGATAATCCCATGTCACATGGATAATTAATATGCATCTTTTAGGATACACTTGATTTAATTCAATTTTTCAGTTTTTAAAGTTTTTTTAATCATTAAGATGTAAAAGTCCATGAAAGTTAGGATTCATTTAAAGTATCTTCAGTTCAAACTCACACATATGTAATTTATGCTTAGTTTGTGCAAAGGATTCTTCTAGGTGCAGAGGGAAATACTTGAATTATTTCTTTCTGGCTGCTTGCAATATGCAATATTTTCTCCTTGACCTGTGAGCTCTGTAATTTAACTATAATATTCCTGTGAGTTTTCATTTTCACATCTGTTTCAGAAGGTGAACAGTGGAATCTTTTAATTTATAGTTTACCCTCTAGTTCTAGATTATCAAGGAAGTTTTCCCTGATCATTTCTTAAAGGATGATGTCTAGGCTTTTTTTTTATTGTGGCTTTCAGATAGTACAATAATTTGTTTTTCCAATGAGATATTTCACATTGCCTTTTACTTTTTTCTTCTTTTGGTTATGTTTTATTATTTCTTGATTTCTCATAAAGTCATTAACTGAGCTATTCAAGTCTAATTTTTAAGGAGTTTTTTCCTTCAGTGAAATTTTTGTGCTTCTTTTTCCATTTGTTAATCCTGCTTTTTAAAATATTATTTTCTTCATTGATTTTTTTGTACCTCTTTTAGCATTTTAACCTAGTGTTTGTTTTTAAGGTGTTTTCATCAGTATTTTTTTGTGTCTCCTTTACCAAGTTGTTGACTTATTTTTTTTACAATTTTCTAGCATCATTCTCGTTCCTCCCCCAATTTTTCCTCAACCACTCTTAAATGATTTTCAAAATCCTTTTTGAATTCTTTTGTGACCTGAGACAAATTTTTATTTTCTTGAAAGTCTTCAGAATATAGGAATATAGGAACTTTGACCCTTCTTCTGAGTGCATTTAGATCTTTCTTGGCACTACAGTAACTATCTATAGTCAGATTTTTTTTCTATTTGTTCATTTTCCTGTGTTATTACTTGACTTCTAACTTTTTTGTGAAAATGGGGTTCTGCTTCAAAGGGTGCACTGTCCCAAGCTTCTGGGGTTTTGTGCAACTGTTTTCAGAGATATTTCTAGGATCCTATAAGTTTTCAGTTCTTTCAAGTTGGTAAGATCTAAGGAGAGGTGTGTTTATTACTCTCCTTGTTTGTGCTCTGATCTGTGAATAACCATAAGTATTCTTCTCTGACCTGGAACTGTGAGAAGTTTCCCTACTCCCCTGTTGCCTGCAAGCTCTGGTGTGCCAGTATTCCTCCTCTCCCTGAGTTTGCTACCTAGGACTGCCACCAGATCCTGGTGGCAAAAGCAACAGAGTTCTGCCTCAATGCCAGCAAAGAGACTCCTGTAATCTCCTTCTGACTAGTTGTTGGATCCCCCTGACCAGCTGAGTGGTCTGAGCTCCAAAGGCTCCTGCTGTAACTGGTTTGGTGGCTCCTAAGACCTGCTTCTGGTTTTCTGGGGCCGGGTCTGTGCTAGTGCAGCCTATGCAGAGAGCTCAACTCTCACCCTAGTGCAACAGATTTTCTTCTCAATTTTCTAAGTTGATTTTGCCATTTGTGGACTGAGACGTTTGGAAATCTCCACTGCTGCTATTGATTCAGTTGCCCGGAGACCTGTTCCCAGTTTTCTGGACTGGGTCTATGCTAAAGTGATCTGTGATGTACTATGTGCCTCTCTCACCCTGGTACAAGAGACTTTCTTGCCAACTTTCTAAATGGTCTTTTCCTGGAAAAATTCTTTCACTCCATATTTTTGTGGGATCCACTGCTTTAGGATTTGTTTAGAATCATTATTTAAGGGTATTTGGAGGGGTGGGGAGAGTTCAGGTGAGTCTCTGCCTTTACTCTTTCATTTTGGTATCCCCAATAATTTCTAATATATCACTCAGTTCTTAATCCCTATGATCTACAACCATAAACTTAGTACTTTCTAGGTAGCTTCTGTTCCATAGCAAATATTGAGTGCTTACTACATCTCTGTGCTAGGCACAAAATGGGGAGGAGAGAGGGAAAGAAAACAAGCATATTCCTTTACTCAAGGAGTTTAGGAGGGAAAAGACATGAATATCATAAAAAATAGAATATTAAAATAAGTGAGAGATAGGAATAGAGTCCTATAGGAAATTCATTTAGGCAGTTAATTTAGAATTAGCCTTCAGCTCACTATTTGTCTTGAAATATAATAGAAACGACCATGGGAAAACATGTTTTAGGAACATAAGAGTTAGAGCTGAAAGAGGCCTCTTTAGAGATCATTTTGTCCAGCTATCTTTTGATAAATGAGGAAACTAGCAGCAGGGGCAGAAATGGAACCCTCAGACTTAGATTCAGTGTCTTAATTACACACTGGGTTTGAGTTCCTCCTCCAGGTTTGCCCTAAAAGATATGCATAGTCTAGGCCAAGCTTCCATTCTTGGAGATTGCAGATTTACAGTCCCCTGACATAGCTTTGTTTCCATGGGAACAGACCAGAACTAATCGATTTTGTCTGCAAAAATAATAATAAAAATACCCACGTGGAAAGAGAATATTGACTCTAACACATAATAGACAAATTGAACCCCATAGATTTGTGCATTTCTATATGGTCTGTCGGGAAGAGCTCTTTCAGAACTTGTGGTTAATGGGAGGAGGGGGTTCTTACACTTCATCTCGGCAATGTGCAAAATATCCAGGACTGCCTTTTGTGAGATTCAAAATTAGTCTAACACTCATTAACCAAATATGTTATTTTCCATTAGAATAAACATAAATTACTCATTAAAATGATACATTATACTATTTGACTTAAAATATATCAATGCCATCTAAGAATGCCAAAATGAAAGGAGACATAAAATCCATCTATCAGTAGTTATCAGCATACAGCACAGATGCTTTTTTAATGACAAATCGGAGTCTCAGTTCAGTACAAAATGTCAACTATAGCCAAGAAAGGCAGGCAAAAATAGAATGTACTGAGTATCTTCCATCAAAACCTGTCTCATTTTCAGTCTGTAGTGATACATCAAAGACCCTGAAATACTCAGATGAAGTCTTCATATCCAATGAATATAAGGAGCTTAATTGAAATAAAATGTTAAACAAGAATTAAATTTAAACTTAACTTTTACTGGGCAGTTAGATAGTGTACCAGATAGAACACCAGGTCTGGGATCAGGAAGATATGAGTTCAAATGTGACATCAGACAATTACTAAATGTGTGATCCTGAGCAAATCATTTTAGATATGTTTGTCTCAGTTTCCTCATCTGTAAAATGGAATCATGAACAGTCATTTTCTGACTCTTCATGACTCCCTCCCCACCAATTTGTGGTTTCTTGGCAAAGATTTTGGAGTAGTTTGCCATTTCCTTCTGCAGTCCATTTTATAGATGAGGAAATGAGGCAAACAGGGTCAAAAGCTTGTTGAGGGTTATGTTGATTGTTTGAGGCCAGATTTGAATTCAGGAAAATGAATCTTTCTAACTCCATGTCTTGCATTCTGTCTACCTATCTGGTCTTATATTTCTTAATGCTACATTAATGAACCCAATCTGGGTAAAATTCATGGCACTGAAACCAGGAATTCAAAAGAACATGCTAGGGATGAAATATATCTCAAAGCAAACTAGAGTTTAAAAACAAAAATACTTTATGGCTATTTCAAAATGAACATGAAGATACAAAAATTTAAACAAATGCATTCGCTAACTAGTTACTGATTTAAAAAGAATTTTCTCAGACTTTCACATTGTCTGTGTGTGTGTGTGTGTGTGTGTGTGTGTGTCCCATTTAGTTATCACATGGGAGCAATTATTTAGTTGTTATGGCAAAATTGCTTCCTCTTTTTTTTGGAGAATCTGGTCATTTACTTTTTACAAATTGACTGGGTTTTTTGGTCTTGGATGTACAAAGTTCTATGTATCCAGTATGGGTTAATAATTAATGTATGAAGGTCTAGTCCAACAAGGAAATGTGCAAGTTAAGGATGAGCCAGATTGTTATTTAGGTCATTCCAGTACCAAAAACACCCATCACATGTGGTAAATCAAAAACATGAATTCATGGTATCTTTTTATTAAAACTAAGTGTTGGGGCAGCTAGGTGGCGTAATGGATAAAGCACCGGCCTTGGAGTCAGGAGTATCTGGGTTCAAATCTGGTCTCAGACAGTTAATAATTACCCAGCATGTGGCTTTGGGCAAACCACTTAACTCCATTTGCCTTGCAAAAACCTAAAAAAAAAAAAAACCAAACTAAGTGTTACAGTGGACAGAATGCTAGGACTGGAATCAGGAGGACATGAGCTCTATACTCAGACATTTACCATCTGTGTCACTTAACTTCAGTTTGCCTCAGTTTCCTCATGTATGATATGAGATAATAATAGCACCTACCATTTAGAGTTGATGTGAGGATCAAATGAGTTAATAATTGAAAAATATAAATGTTAGCTTATAATATTCTTATTTTCCTTGTTTTCCATTATGACACTGAACAAGAATAAGAGTTATGTATACAATGTGAGTTTTGCAAAATAAATGATAGTTTGAAAATTATAAACTTTCATATCAAAATCTCTATAGAAAGAACCGTGAAAGAAACCTTTTTTAAATATCAAATTGTCTAACCCCATAAAAAAACTGGTTCCTACAATGACACACACAATTACTTACAAAAACAAACACAAACATCCCAGATACATAAATGTGACCACAAAGATAAAAGTATATTTCCATGCTCATCAAGTGAGCTTACTCTCTATTAATCATTGAGCGTTTTTCAAATTGGATCCTTATTTTATGAATATTCTAGGAGATCCTGGTTCAGTGCAGAATGATATTTATTGTGAAGAATAATTGTGAATGAATATTCTAGGAGATCCTGATTCAGTTCTCTTGTCAGAGTACTTTTGCATACATTTTCTCGTTAGCTACTTCCAAAGGCCTGTGAGTCATAAAGGGCAGCTATTATAATACATATTTTAAATATATAGAAACAAGGGTTCAAATTTATTTGAAGTCTTGGCCAAGGTCATTATAGTTAGCTAATCATGATCTGGCATTAGATTTCCCCAATTAAAGGATTTAGATACTTGAAATATGCAGGCCATACCCAAACTTTCTTTTAGCTTCTTGTACTAAAAATGCTCCGTAATCAAATATATGAAAGCCATGAGTATACAGCACATCTGCCAATTTAGATCTGCTATGTGTTAATTTAGTTTGAATGCTAAAGTGACTAAAAAGATACATTGCAGAGATATAATAAAGGTTTGCTAAATTCCTGATTGACTTTTGAATGATCTAGAACAGTGGTCAGCCAACTCTTCTGTACCATCAACCATTCTACTAAGACAAAGTTTTTATTTCATTTATGGAATAAAAATTATTTACAAAAATAATACCCGGCATTATTTTTGATATGATATCTGATTTTTAGCAAAAATTTTATATGAAACAGAAACTCAGACCGACCAGAAACCAAAGACAATAATTTAATATAAATATCAAAAGAAATCAGTTTGCCAACCATTGACCTCTCAAAGAAATATTAACCTTAACATCAATTTAATAAATGTAGTGAGTAAATTCACCATATAATTTAAATTTAAATTGTTTTCCTTCTTGTGAGGAGCTATTGATCAGTGAGGTAAATAGTAATGATAGTAGAAATGATAATAGCTCATATTACATAATTCTTTATGGTTACAAAGCAAATCATAGGAGTTAAAGCTAGAAGAGATTTCATAACTCCTTGAATCAAACCCTCTTAATTTGGAGATGCAGAAATTGAGGGTCTAAAAAGTGAAGGGACTTAACCAAAGAAACAGAGGGACTAAATAGCAGAGCTGGGATTGGAAACCCATTCTTCTGATTTCAAATTCAGTGCACTCTGTGCTATCCACATTACTTAATGAAAAACAGGGAAGAAAGGGAGAGCTATAGGGTTGACAAAAATCAAGAATTGGCTCTATATGCAAGGCTTATGAGCACATATCCTTTACCAGAAGTAAATAACCATATTTCTGTGTTTCTTGGCTCAAAAGTCAAGAACAGATGTCTTATGAAGTTGGTTTATGGAGAATCAGATTGAAGAGTAATAATGTTTACAAGTTAAAATTGTGGCACAGCACTAAATACTGTACTTAATGTTTATAGTGACTTTTTTTTTATTTACTGGCAAAACCAGATGAAGCATTAAATACCATCTTGGTTGGTTTTTTTCCCCCTCCATTTTACATTACTTTTTCCCTAACTGGTATCAATTTGTCTCCTTTTATCCCCATAGGAGATTCTTATGTGAGAGGCTAAACGAAATTAAATTTGCAGGATGAAAAGATGGCACAGGCACTGCTGGTACCCCCAGGACCTGACAGCTTCCGCTATTTTACTAGAGAATCTCTCGCTGCTATTGAAAAACGCTCTGCAGAAGAGAAAGCTAAGAAGACCAAAAGGGAACTCAAAGAAGATGATGATGAAAACAAACCAAAGCCAAATAGTGACTTGGAAGCAGGAAAATCTCTTCCATTTATTTATGGAGACATTCCACCTGGAATGGTGTCAGAGCCCTTGGAGGACCTTGATCCATACTATATCAATAAAAAAGTGAGTCCTTGGGAAGATTATCCTTATTAATACTTTTTTTTTAAAAAGTGTTTATTTATTTTCATCCATATGTACATGAATATTTCCAACTTACAAAATTTCCTTCTACCCTCCCTTCCCACCCCACTCCCTTCAGCAGGGAACAGTCAGGTTAGCATTTTACATATATAATTTGTTAAACATGTTTACAAATTAGTAATTTTTGGCATGAGGAATTAGGATTAAGGGAAAGAGATACATAAGAGATCATTTTTATAAAGTATTCATCAGATTTGGAAGGGTTGGGTTTTTTTCTGTGTGTTTTGTTTTTCTTCTTCTGGTTGGGGATAATATAGTCCATAACCATTCAGATATAGTTGTCCTAGCTCTTTGGACTGCCTAGATGAGCTGCTTCCATCAAGGTTGTTCATCTCATAATGTTGTTAATGTGTAGATTATTCTCTTGGTTCTACTCCCTTGGCTCAGCTTCAGATCTTGTAATTCCTTTCATGCTTCTCTAGAGTCTGATCATTTATGGTTTCTCATATAACAATAGTATTCCATAGTATTTATGTACCACAGTATTTATGCTTAGCCATTCCCCAATTGATGGGTATCCTCTCAATTTCCAATTCTTTGCCACTACAAAAAGAGCTGCTATGAATATTTTGGAACATGTAGGACTTTTCCCATTTTTATAATTTCTTCTGGATATAGACATAAATTGGAATTTCTGGGTCAAAGAGTATGAACAGTCTTATTGCTCTTTGGACATAGCTCCATATTGCTCTCCAGAAAGTCTGGAGCCATTCACAACTCCATCAGCAATCCATCAATGTCCCAATCCTCCCATACCTCATTTGTTGTTTTAATTTGCATTTCTCTAATCAATAGTGATTTGGAGCATTTTTTCATATTATTATATATAGCTTTAATTTCTTTAATTTCTTTAATTGAAAACTGTCTGTTCATATCCTTTGACCATTTATCAATTGGGGAATGACTTGTGATCATATAAATTTGATGTAGTTCTCTTTATATTTTAGAAATGAGACCTTTATCAGAACTCCTGTTTGCTCTTACTAATTTTTGCAGTACACACTGCTTATAGTAGTCACTTTCATTGGGTACTTATTATATTCCTGCATTTCTTAGCTTTGCAAATGCACCATAAGCATTTCTCTTATGTTCAATACTAGCATGTAAGCAATGGAATATTCATCAGAAGATTCTGGAAGCAAGTATAATCAGAATAATAAATTGCAAAAAATTCATTATGAGTCAATGATTTTGTTACAACAAAAACTATAGACAGGTATAAAATTCCTCCCCAAAGTAGTGATATGCCTATATCTATATGAATTCATAGTAATTTAAATAAGTATTTAAATTAAAATTTGTATCAGTGGAAATAACAAAATACATTCTCTGAAATACTAAGTAACTCATGAGCAAAAAGTTGAATAACATTTTCAACTTTAAATATTTCTTTAAGTAAGTTAGAGTTGACATTTGTCCAGAAATACATGCTTCCCATTTTAGAGTTTGACTTTTTTTAATGACATCTTTACAGTAGAAAACTATTTAATCTTATGGTGGGAAGGCTACAATTTACCCCTGCCTATATGAAAATTGGATGAATTGGGACTTATTTTTTTTTTCTTTTTTGTTTGGTTTTTGCAAGGCCATTGACTTGCTCAAGGTCAGACAGCTAGAGTGTGTGAGGTCAGATTTGAACTCAGGTCTTTCTGACTCCAGGGTCAGTGCTCTATCCATCGTGCCACCTAGCTGCTCCTAATTTTTCTCAAAGATATTTTTTCAACCTAGGATATATATTAGGACCTTTAATCATACTAAGCCAAAATATGACTGATCAGTCTCTAATATCACATTTAAGGAAAATGTCAAGGAAAAATAGAAAAATATTTTACCCTCAAGGACTTTAAACTCTGTTTAAGTAATAATTATTTATCTATTTATGTAATGCCAGAACAACCACATAATTTATCAAAATAGTCAATTAAAAAAAGAAAAAAAGATTGAAATAACACTTTGGTGTTTTGTAAAAAAAATTACCAAATGAATTTTTCATTTCATTTTGGAATATTCTGACATTACTCAAATGCAATTAATATTTTCCATATATTTTCATGAATAAAAAAACAAATCTGGTCATAAGATGAAAGAAAGTATAATTCCAGTGTACTGTCAAAGGTCTGACCTTTGAATTCCTGCAAAATAATGTCATCCTGTTTTCAACACTTATTAAAAAGGAAATCACTACACATGCATATATAATTTAAACTTGTAAGATTAAAATGACTAAAAGATGTAAAAATCATACATATAAATAAGTTTATAGCTTTAGATTAAAGCTATATGCCAGTGTTAGTACTCACATAAGTTCAATCACTATACTTTAATCCTATGATTAGAGTGTTGGCATTCTAGAATGTTGGAATGCATAGTAAAGAAGCTGGTCCAGACTAGTCCAATCTGATCTAAAATCATTCTCAATAGGTTCAATCTGGTTTCAATCTGGTCCAGGACACTCCAATTATTGATGCAACTCATCAATACCTTAGTACACCATCTGATTAGAGTGCTAAATAGGGAAAAAATCCTTCTAAAGTTCACATTCATAGACTCTGAGGTCAGTTCTTTTACTCAGCTCCATTATTGTCTTCAAGAGAACTTATCAGGAAACATTCTTGGAAGTTATGCTTAACTTTCACAAAAACATTAAATTTCCATTCCCCTTACAAACTTTCCATTTATCTTCATGGGGAAGGGGAAAGTTATAGTACAGTTTTCAAACATTTTTATTGTTTCTTCAGAATTTGAAAGATTGATACTCTTTGCATTGGGGAGGGGGAGAGAAGTAGAGCAGAAGAGATGTCACATGACTTGAGCATGTTCACATAGCTAGTATGGGTCAGAAAAAAGATTTAAACTTAGATCATGTTGATACCAGGTTCAGAGTCCTTATCTACCACATCAATCTTGCATTCTTTTCACTATCTCTCATTAATAAGGGATGTCCTCAGTTTTCATTAGAAATTGAGAAGACATTCTCTCTACCTTCTCCCTTTCTTGTCATCTGAAAATTGCCTAACATTATGAGCTAATGAGAATAAAATCCAAAAATCTATATGGAAATTATTTGAAATTTTTTAAAAAATGTAACAAACTTCTATTTCCTTTCATAGACCCAGGAAATTATTTCGTTTCTGAAAGTCTTGGTTTCATAAAGTTTGGTCAACAGGAGTTTATAAAAACTTAGGAAAAATGTCATAGACATATCAAATTCAATTTCACTGGTGTCTCAGCAGATACTGAAAAAGTTAAAAAAAAAGAATAGTGGCTAAAGGCTGGGGAGTTTTGCAATCTATTCTTTACCTTTTTTTCTTTCTTTTTGGGGGGGGGCTGTAGATAGGGTGTATACTGAGTTTTATTTTCTAAATCCTTTCTTGACATGGTAAATGGCAACTAATTAGTAGGCTAAAGTATTTTAATAACTATTTATATTTACACTCTAACTCAATTTGATCAACAGTGAATTTTATATTCAAATGTTCTAGTTACAGCAGAAAAACTGATTTAGTTGTTTGACTATTAATACTAAATTATTAATACTATGAACTTTGGGAAATCATTTAGCTGATTCTCAATTAGAGAGTTCTCTGATACCTTAATAAAGAAATAAACACCTGTTGGACAATCTTTTTACTACTGAAGAATAGTTTATTTATCCTTGTTACATAACTGTTCAAATTTGTCATGTAGAATTCATAGAGAAAAATTTATTAGGCACTTTGCCAAAAAATACTGTCTTTAAACACAAAAGGACAATTAACTGAGAAACTGTTTTCTCAGTCCATTGGATTTGCAATGTAAATATTTCTATTTTAATAGAGCTTGTTGCCATAGAAAATGAGCATATGGAACATAACACTAAGACTTTTTAGTTAAAAGATAGAAATATATTCTTAACTCATCCTAAAGAAAAGATTTAAACAGATGGATGTGAATCTAAGCTGACTCTAATCTATTAGATCAAAATACATGTGAAATAATTAAATCTTGAAGAAAAACTGCAATTGAATATATGTGCACATGAGGATGCATTTATAATTATATATATATGTTCATATATATATTTATGCTGAGTCCAGAGTATTATATTAAATAAGTGTTGTGGGTGACTAGTAAACAGAATTTCACTATCTAAGCCCTGGAGAACCTTATAATTTTTAACTAGTCAAAAATATACATTTGAAATTATTTGAGAAAAATTATATGAATACATGTATGTATATATTATATATTATCCATAAATTAAGTTTAGAGCACTAAATTTTATGAGTGAATAGAAGACAAAATATCTCTGCCTTCAAGGATTTAGGTTGACAAAACATATTTGAAATGATTTAAGAAAAATTACAAAGCTTTGTATCAACAAGTACAAAATAATTTACTACAAACTGATGTTCTAATGGTGAAGAGATGTCTGTAATGATTGGTTTAATCTGGGAAAGCTTTCTGGAGGCAAATCTTTGTATTGGCAGAAGTCAGCATAGGCCTTTGCATATAGTAGATGCTAAATTAATGTCTGATTAGATTATTTCTGGTGAGATTTGATCCAGTTTTTCAAGAAGATAATATTTCTATGAAAATGAGTATTACCTAGTAACTCAAGGGGGTGAGCAGAATATTACCTAACAAATAAGGAACTTCTAACAAGCAGTAAAATATTCCATCAGGAAAGTTTATGATAGAAAAAGAGTATGAACTTGTCATGAATTGCAGGCAAGGGAGATATATTGATATAGATAATCTAAAATGTGATCTAGTAGATTGTGAAGTCTTTGTAAATAAAGTGTTATACTTCTATGGAAATGTAAATTGACTTACATAAATTGACAATATGAATTTTTCTTATGCATGCTTATCTTAAATTGTTTATTATAATAATCTTTACATTTTCTTTTTTTTTCCTTTTTCAGACTTTTATAGTATTGAATAAAGGAAAGGCAATCTTTCGATTCAGTGCCACATCTGCCTTGTATATTTTAACTCCTCTCAACCCTGTTAGAAAAATTGCTATTAAGATTTTGGTACATTCATATCCTTTCAGAATGGTTGATTTGATTTCCTATTTCTAAAAATCTGTGTTTTTTCCTAAAGGAAAAAAAAATGCATTTTTACATTACATAGTTGAGAGTGTCCTTGAAGTCAATGGGAATCTGTTGGATTAATTTGTACTCTCTGTTTTTCTGCTGCTGATACGAAATATTGACCTGTTGAAATTATATTTAAATCATTTTTATCAGGTACCAATGTAAACATTTTGCTTCATTTCACATATATGATAAGTTGCCTCCACAACATCTCTAGCATTCTTCTCTTTCTCTCCACATACTTGGCTAAAATCTCAGGTGCTACTTGATATCCTCAAGGCTATTCTCCCTTTACAAATCATCTTCTACAAAACTGACAAAGTGATTTTTATTTTTTAAGCACAGACATGAACATGTGAGCCTAATGTTCAATAAAAGCCCTTATTAAATACAAACTTCTTCGTTTGGCATTTAAAGTCCTTCACAAACTATTTTAACCTAACTTTCCATATCTATTCTATATTATTTCTCTTAACTCACTCTTTAGACCAATCAAGCTGGCCTTGTTAGATTTAATTCAGGGGCACATAAGTATATACATATGTCTATAAGTAAGTATACATACATACACATATATCTATATATGTGTGTGTGCGTGTGTCCATATATTTATGAAAACAGTGTGTATCCCATGAAAGTTATGTGATATCTATGAGTTTGAGTTTATCTAAATGTGGTTCATGGGGAGGTTTCAGAGATATCCTTGGAATTTTTCCTGACCTCTATCCAAAAAACACTTTACTCCCTTTCAAGAAAGAAACAATTGAAGGGATTATAAAGCTGAAAACTCTGTTCTCCTAAGAACTAGAACCAAATCTGTCTACCCCTATAAATATTGCTAAAGAGGAAGGGATGTAATAAGGTATTATTTTATCTAAGGTTTTGACCCTTAGACCTAGATGCTGGTTACACAGACTATCATAAAGAGTGATATAGAAATAAAGTCATTTATTCAGGCATAAAGCAAACAAATCAGAGAAGCTGTATAGGTTGGAATGTATGAGATGAATACACTATTTGGCAACAAGATGTCTCAAATCAATCACAAAATAAAAGCCTTGATCACATGGGGAAGTTGCCAGATATCAGTCTGGATATATTGAAGATATTAGGTTTCTCCTCTTTCCCTTTTTCTCTGTCTCTCTGTCTCTGTCTCCCTGTCTCTGTCTCTCTGTCTCCCTCTCTCCCTCTCTCTCTCTCTCTCTCTCTCTCTCTCTCTCTCTCTCTCTCTCTCTCTCTCTCTCTCTCTCTCTCTCTCTCCTTAAGATACAGCTCTATCCTTTCTTCCTTAGGAGACTGGAATTACACTTGCCCCTACTAAAAGTAGGAAGGAAGAAGAATATTCTCCTCTCTTAATGTCCTACACCAACTTTGCTCCCCACACAGGTATACAACATAAAGTCATAATTCTTGCCACCAGTGAAAAGAATCTTATGCACAGGTTTGAAGCCAAGTTTACACATTTATGTTTACATATTGTTTCCCTTTATTGAATGCAAGCTTCTTGAAGGTAAGAATTATTGGGTTTTGTCTTTCTCTTTTACCAATGCCAGTACCTGGCACATAAATCAATAATTGAGAAATACTCATTGAATGACTAGAGGTCATTTACTCCCCTCCACTCACTCAATGATATTGAAAAATTAGCCTACTTTTTGTTTCTGTTATACAACAGGCTATCTTTAAATCTAGCAAATCTAGACTAGGGGTTGAAAAACAGGAATTGGTTGATACTTGGTTATATAAATGAAACATCATAAAGAATAATATAAATCTGTTCATACCTCTTATTACCTAAAATAAGACCCTTAATGAAGCATTATTAATAAAACAATCATCCAATTAATTAACAAGCATTTACAAAGCACTCAATATGATTCAGTTCATTGAGCTAAGCACTATGTGTTCATAGAAAGGCAGAAACAACTCCTACCTTGGTATGGACTCAAATAGGGGAGACAATCTGTAAAGAACTAAGTACAAACTATATAAAAAATAGGGAAGGCAAATTCAGAGGGAAAGGCATTGCCAGGTAGGAGAACCAGGTTAGGCCTCTTGGGGAGGTGAAATTTGAGCTCAGTCTTGAAGGAAACCAGAGAAACTAAAAGAGAGTATACTAGGCATGGTGGAGAGTCAGTGTAATGGCAAGGAGATGAGAGACAGAATATTGTAAAAAAGAAACAGGTCAATGTAGCAACATCAGGTGAATAAAATATAAGCTTATGGAAAGTCAGGAAGGTCCAGATTATGAAGAACCAGAGGTGACAGGAACTCACTGGAGCAGCTAAATGAAAGATGGACTGGAGGAGCACGGAGAGATTTGAGGAGGAGAAATCAATCAGATAGCCAATGAAATGGTCCAGGCAAGAGCAGATAAGGGCCTGAACATGGTTAGTAGTTTCAGAATTGGAAAGAAGGGAATATATGTGAAAGATGCCATGAAGGAAAAATAAGATTTAGCAACTGACCCAGGATGTAGTATGAGTGCGTATGAGACCAGTATTACTCCAAGGCTGGGAGTCTGGGTGATAGAGAAGGTGGTGATTTCCTTAGTACTTATGGGGTACTTTAGAAGACAAGATGCTTTGGAGGGGAGGGGAGAAAATAAATTCTTGGATATATTTAATTTGCATTTGAGATGTCCTAAAAGCAGTTGCTGATGAGGGACTGTGGCTCGGGATAGTGACTTAAGACTGCATACATATCATCTGCCTAGATTTTGTCAACTAAATTTATGGGGTTGATATCCAGTGATATGATGAATGATATGATGAATGCAGTCTTTAGTGCTATTAAGACTATCGTTAAAGCATTCAAAATTCAACAGGTGCTTTCTGTAGCTTCAGCACCATGCTTTGGTGCTTTGAAGAATGTCAAACATCTTTTCCAGAGAACATCCTAGAGTTGGTAACCTAAAGCAGCAACCAGAGAACAAAAGATGCTTTTACCAGTGCAGGGTCATAAAGTAGAAACAATTTATACAAATGCATAAATTGCTATCAATTGTACAGATTTTAGAATTGAGTTGAGTGACTTTGAAAAAAGAACATGCAGTTAAAAACTACAGCATTCAAGAGTAATATTGAAAAGGTTTCATTGTAAGATGAAGTTTAAGGAGAAAGATTGTTGAGGAGACTTCAAAATAGAGCAGTCCTTTATGTTGTGACTGGAAGGTCAGAAATAATTTAAATTTTAGCAATGAGGGACTTAGGCTGAACCTAAGAAAGACCTCTTTTAGAGTGTCCAAGACTGTAGTGTTCTCTGAAAAGATTTTAATTAATATAGGTGTCAATCTGGGCAGGAAGCAGTACAATGTAATAGAGTACTGAATCTGGAGTCAGGAAGACTCATCTTCCTCATCTGTAAAATAAGATGGAAGGAAATGGCAAGCCACTCCAATATCTTTGCCCAAATAAACTCCAAATGGGATCACAAAGGAATTTGACACAACTGAACAGCAAGTGTCAAAATGTAATTTGGTTTGGAAGTGGGGAAAGTCAGACTTTAGAAGAAATCTTAAGCATTCTTTTAAAATAATGATTATAGCAATGGGAAATTTCAAATTTCTGATGGAATTTTCTCGTTTGACTACACATTTTATCTTGTCTAATATGTTCATTAGCTAATATTGAGATCTAATTTAACTAATTTGCCCAACATCACATTTTTATGTCCAGAACAAACCCACCACTCTTATTTTTTTCTACCTTGGGGGGGGGGGTACAGAATGACACAATAATCCTTTGCACATAAGTAATCAGTGATTGATTCTGGCTTCTAAAATTCCTCTTTTTTAGCTGGAAAATAGTAAGTTGCATTGGTATAGAACTGCAATAACATTGATAGCACACTCCTTATTTAATTCTTATTTGCACAGAATAAATCAATATAGCTATTATCTGAACACTCTCAGATTTATATATTGCAATCATTAATCTGTGTATGTAAATGGAGAACTAAGTTATGCCCATAACTTACATATTGAAATAGTATTTTATACTTACTTCCTCTGATAGAGCCATCTGGCACAGTTCATCTGAATTTTAAAAGGGTAGTGTACATAAGCCATTGTTTTGTTTTGTTTTTTTTGCCAAGGTAATGGGATAATTAATTAGTGTCTGAGGCCAGATTTGAACTTGGGTCCTCCTGACTCCAGGGCTGGTGCTCTATCCATTGTACTACTTAGCTGCCCCCATAATTCATCATTGTGGAGCAAAACGAGATTGGTTACCTTCCAATTAATTTGTTCTGGGCCTTATTTTTGAGATTAACATTAAAATAGGAAATGCATATAATTTTGGAGGCAGTTAATTTTTTAGTACTATACATAGTAGAATACTATGTATTTATTTATTTAGTATTTATTACTATGTATTTATTTTCTTAAAGCTACACATATATATTCCTTAACCATAATTTACTTTATTCAGCATGCTCATCATGTGCACTATTCTGACCAACTGTGTATTTATGACCATGAGTAACCCTCCAGACTGGACAAAGAATGTAGAGTAAGTAGAAATGATTCTTGGAATATGAAACTGACTTAAAAATGCTCAATATATCTCTTTGCCTCTAACTTCACTTATGTTTCCACTTTCTGAGGAAAGATTGAATATCTTTCCTCATAATTTCTTATCTGCAAAGGTGTGTTCCTTTGGTGTGTAAGAATATATGGGGGTCATTAGGGAATGATCATTTATAAAAAGTATGTTTTTTTTCAAGACATTCACTAAATTTTGGTGCTAAATCAATATTTGTTATTCTAAAAAATTAATGTAAATGAAATGACTAGGCTCTTTAGTCCAAGATTTTATTTTATCAATGTAGATAAAGCAAGGTCTAAAGTTTCATGTATTTTAATTATGAAAAGGATTTTTCTCTAATGGAGGTTGCTGTTAATGTCATATTTTTTAAAGGGAATGTTGTTGTTTTATTCTTTATTCTCGAAGAAGGCCATGACATCAGGGAGGTGATGCCATGACAAGTACATGAATTGGATTTGAGTGAAGGGGTGCAGTGCAGCTGTGCTAAGTCACCAGTCTCATTTTCTCTTCTGGAGTCATCTGGGTCAAGTAGCTAGATATAAATCAGGATGACTGAAAATGGCCCTGGATGCAAGGCAATCAGGGTTAAGTGACTTGCTAGTAAGTGACTAGTGTCTAAGGTAGAATTCGAACTCCCATCCTCCTGACTCCAAGGCCAATACTCTATGCACTGTACCATTGAACTTCACTAAAGGGAATGTAAAAGCAAAGAGAAAACCTTTCCAAGCATCACAATATCTCTTTTTCAAGGTGTTTTCCCTGAGTTTTATTAGTCATTGATTAGATAATTATAGCTAGACTATATAACATGCTTTAAAGTTTGCAAAGTGCTTTCCAAGTCATATCTACTTTTATTTTCACAACATCCCTGGAGAGGTAAGTGATATCATCCCCACTTTACAGACAAGGAAATTAAGACAAACAGAGGCTATATAATTTGGCTAGGGTCACACAGTTAGTAAGTGACTAGGATGAACTTGAACTCAGGTGTTCCTGACTTCAGGTCCAGTGTTCTATCCACTGTGCTTACCTAAATATTTTATTTTTTAAAATAATATTTTATTATTACATGTAAAAGCAATTTTAATAATTGTAGAGAGGTTTTTTTTGGTTCTGATTTCCAAATTCCATCCTTCGCTATATCTCCTCCCCTTCCTCCCTGAGACAGCAAGTAATCTACTATATTACTTAGTTAATTTAAAGAAAAGTGTTCTTGAGTCTTCACAGTTCCTTATGCCATTAGACAGAGACTCCAAGATCACTTGAACTGTTGATTTATGTAATTTGAATATATGTATTTATTGTCAAAATCAGAATCCTTATGTGTTAGTTTTACCAGAATATTAAACAAGCATTAGGCCAGCTGTCTATAAAACAACCCTAAACTAAAACTTCTCATTAATAATAAACATATCTCCTTAAGTTCATTTAGCAGCATATCCTATTAGCTATTTTGAGTGTCAGAAAGAGAACAGGGGTCAATTTAAAAGAGATGATAAAAGTATGTGCAGATGTAAAGTAGAGAAACATAGCAGAAGCATATAGATAGAAGGTTTGGTGGGATGTGGAAAAGATCACCAAAAGAGCCACTCAGAGGAAGATAGTGAGGTAACAGTGGTAAGTATTCCTGAAGCAGTAGTAGCCTTCTCATTCCTTTGACAAGGTAAGAACTTGGCATCGTTTGTTTTCACAAAGGTGAGGCAAGTTAACTAGACGTAATAGCCCAGATTAGTGTAAGAAATTGTGCTGTCAATTCACCAGTACTTAAAGGTGCCCAACAACTTATTCTGTTGTGGTTTCCTGGATATCAGAAACTACAGAGACTTTCTCCTGAGCTTTGATCTATACATTTCTAGTCAAAATTTCTATTTATTAGTCTGGACAGCAATGACCAGAATAGCAATTCTTTTAAAATGATTCCCCACTTTAACTGGATCATTGTCCCATTCTTTCCATTAAGGGTATAATGGGGAAAAATAATTTTACTATATAGTATCTCTCCATTGAAAAATTCAAAAAATTTTCTCATTTATTTTCATGTTACCTCTAAGACAGGAGTAGGAAATTATTTAGAGGTGACTCTAAGAAACATAATATAAACTCATAAAATAAATAAAGGTATGAATTATGTATTTTTGAATGGGTCTTAGCTTCTTAAAATGATAGAACTTTTTTTCACTCAAAAACATTTTTGAAACACCTATCATGAATAAGGGCGCTGGGAAACAAAAATAGAACAAGAAATTATTGCCTTCAAACACTATGATAAAGGAGAGTTTAAGGACACAAATAAATAATATAAAAGAAGATATGCTAAGTGTAAAGGCAATGTGAAAACACAGAACAATGGAGAATTTAGAAATACATATCACTGATATAAAGCACCTTTGTCCCATTTCAGTTTTTGAGAAAATATAGCACAGGAAATCTTTGTGATATGCTTTGGGTAATATATATATATGGTTTTAACCAGGAAAACAAATTTGAATGTTTTGTTTCCCACCAAATGTTCAATTCCATTAGTTCATCAAGCACTGTTTGATGACTTGTTATGTATGTGTCAAAAACTGTATCATGCCATGTCAAGTAGTTTGTGTTATTGAATTTGTTCACAAGAAACCCACAGTGTGCCCCAGAGACACCAATGATGTTCTTAATCATTTGTTTACCAAGTAACAGGAATGATGCAGGAACCTTAATATAGTATTAATCTTTATCACTAAGGGTAAAAGACTAGTGATGTGGTAAAGCACAGCCTAAACATTTAATTCCAGTTTATGCAATTCCACTCAGTAAACAATTGTTAACATTTCTTATGTATAAAGTACTGTATCAGTTAATGGATACCAAATCAAAACTGAACCTTCAAGTTCTAATTCTAATGGGGACAAGTCCTCATCTAGCAAGTATAATGCAGCTAGGCCTCAATTAATGAAAACAATAGATCTCCTGAAGTGGTAGTATTTATTTCAATTAGCAATATTCAAAGTTATAATTATATAAAATATGGTAATTTATTCCAACCCAATTGAAATGTGTAGTGCAAATTTAAATAATGCTACCACTTCAGGGAGAGCATTCTTAATCACACCAATCAGGACCTAAATAAATTGAGGTTAAAGAAAACACTAGCGATTGGAAAGGATGGGTGTGGGGTGTAGTGAAGGTATCAGGGATATCTGGATATAAAATAAAGTACCAACTCATTCCAGAGTGTCATGGCAGCTACAAACATCTTTAATAGCAGTTAATAAAAATAGTGACTCACTCAGAAAAGTCAGAAGGGAATCTAAGCTTATCTAGTTCCTTTCTCTTGAATTGCATAAAATTACAGCTATTAGAAATATTTTCCATGAAAATGTTAGCTTGTTGAACAGGAAAAATATATTCCTGTATATACCTCCTATTTGCATGGGAAAACAGAATAATTTAAACAGTTGGAATGATTTCTTAATTCTGTCACATATTTTTTCTGAGTTCTTGTAAGGGAGAGAAATGTAGACAGGAACTATATTGGGGTTAATACTATCTTAACTTCCATAGTTTCTCCCCATGTCAAGTAGAAATGTTAGCAAAGGTGATGTGTGCTTAAAAGTGATAAATCAAACTATTGGTGGGGGGATATATCCTTCTAAAAGTTCACCATAGCCAAGAAAAAAACACATTCAGTTTTTAGGAAATCAAACCATAGTGGTTTGGGGACATGGATATGCTGTAGAAGAACAGTTTAGTTCTTTTCTATTTATTTTTTCATTTTTTTAGGTTTTTTCAAGGCAAACGGGGTTAAGTGGCTTGACCAAGGCCACACAGCTAGGTAATTATTAAGTGTCTGAGGCCAGATTTGAACTCAGGTACTCCTGACTCCAGGGCCGGTGCTCTATCCACTGTGCCACCTAGCCACCCCTATTTATTTTGTTTTTAAAGAATATCATACTTAATAACAGGACGTTTGCCATAATTGCTGTTTCTCCAAAACCACTCACTATGTCCTTTCCCTCAGTCATTCATATGATGAACAGCCTGGCCCTTCCTCTCTGACTCTTAATTCCCCTGGTTTCTGTTGTGATTCAGCTCACATCCAATCTTCTAGGGACCTTCTCCCATTCCCCACATCCCAGCAGCCAGTGCCTTGACTCAGATAATCTCTCCTCTACTCTGTACAGATCTTATTTACATATTGTCACTCCCATTAGAATGTGATTTTCATGAGGAAAAGGTTAACACAGTGTTTGACAAATAGCGAGCACTTAATAAATATGTGTTGACTCACTCACTAGCTTTCTCAAATACTGCCCATAAGGAGAAAAATAAAATAAAAATGTAGACAATGCATTTAGATGTTAAAATCAAGCAGCAGTGGGAGAATATCAAGCCACTTGATAGGCAAAGAAAATGAGTCACAGAAAAGTTAAGGAAGTTTCTCTAGTTTCATAGAAAGAAACAAAGATTAGCAGCAGACCTCAAATAGATTCCATCATTGCATTGTTGCATAATTCCATCATCCCCAAATGACATAGCAATCATCAGAAATAGACCAATTTCAGAATCCACAAGTACTTAATAATAACTGCCAAATATAAGTCATTATACTTTGAGTATTGCTTAGATATATTGAGTTTAAGAGGAGAAGGAACTGAATGAGAATATCTGAAATGACTTGAGATAAAAAACAAACAAAATGCCTTGAAAAGTTAAAGTACAAACTGAAGTTATTCTTAGATTGATACTTATGCTTTGGGCAATTAGAGTTTTCCTTAATTGTTTCTAACATTTCTCCAAGTATTAATTAAAAACCCAGCACAATTTCAGGCAATAAATTATTTCTACTATGAAAAACATGTGTTTTACTATATTTGTAAAGTCCCAAATTTCACTTAATTAAGAAGCAGCTGTAATTAATGTTCTGACTCTTTAAATGATCAAAGAAAGTGAACTCACCTCCCCCAAAGCTTGGAAAGACATATAAAATATGTCTGATAAAAAAAGCTTAAAATTCAAGAAATTCTTAGGAAATTTCTCTCAATTGACTACAAGAAGCATGAGTATAAGAGATCAATCTTTTTGACTATTTTAAATTAAGATGCTATCTTTGAAAAAACAACCTTTTAATTAAATTCAATGAGAATCAGTTTCCCTGAGCCCCTTCCAGTATTGAAGATATCTATAAATAAGTCACCTTGACTTAAATTTATACTCTTATGCAAAACTGTTGGATGAAGAGATATTTTTAAAAAGATAAAAACAACTTTGTTACACAGAAGTAAGGGGCAAGAGGTTTTTCATTGACTGGTAATCTATCATGGTAATTTATATAGCTATAAATAATAAAGTATTTTTAAAAAGATGAATCAGAGAATTTTAAGAGTTGGTTAGAACTGTGGAGTTCATCTAGCTCAGTCTTTAATCTAATATAGCTAAGAATTCTATAACCCTCTGTCTATATAACCTGACAGCTTATCATCTAACCTCAACTTGAATAAATTCAGTAGCAGTGAACTTATGGACTTTACTAGGTAACTCATAATTCTCTTGGGTAGCTTTAATTATTAAAAAGCTTTATATGCATGTAATATATAAAACAGACATATATAAATATTTGTATATATATTTAGCTAAACCTATTTTTAAAAAAAGTGATACTGATTAACCTAAGTTCTACCCTTAGGAGGAACATAGAGCAAACTTACTATCTCTTCCATGTAAAAACATCTAAAATATTAGAAAAAAGAGATTTTACTTAGTCTTCTCTAGTCTAATATCATCATCATTATTATACGAGCATTTATATAGCACTTTAATATTTACAAAGAGTTTTACAAATTTTATTTTATTTTATTTTATCCCACTTTATCTTTACAACAATCCTGGGGAATAGTTGGTATTATTATTCCCACTGTATAGATGAAAAACCTGAGGCTGAATGGTTTGGTCAAGTCATTCAACCAGCTAGTAATTATGTGAGGTTGAATTTGACCTTAGGTCTTCCTGATTCTCAGCCCAATGCCCTATTTACTAAACACCTTCAGTTCTACCAGCAGGCCCTATGTGACATGGTTTTTGCAAGCTGCCTAACAATATGTTTCCTTTTCCATGAAGCAATCTAGTTTTTAATTGTTCCTCTTGAAATATGAGCCCTAAAAGTGGGGGCAGGATACAGATGTAACTTGAGCATTACAGAGTAAAGTGAAGTTACTATTCTTTATTACTGAAACACTATAATTCTATTAGGGAAGCTAGGTGATATAGTGTATACAGTAACTGCTATAGTCTGAACTCAATTTTTTAAAATTCAAATCTTATCTCAAACATTCAATTAGCTGTTTCACCCTAGGCATGTCACTTAACCCTGCATACCTTACTTTCCTCAAGTGTAAAATGAGCTGAAAATGACAAATGACTCCATTATCTTTGCCAAGAAAACCCTGAATCAATTCTATTAATGCAGCAAAATTAAATCAGCTTTTTTTCAGCCCTATAGATTAATATGGACCATATGATCATGTGGTAAGACACCTAGCTCTTTTATTCATAAACTTCATAATCTATCCTATAATCATTATATTTTAGTGTCAGATTTAATATTTCTTCTTATTAAATTTATTCTTGTTGATTTTTGCCTATTGATCTAAATTGTCAAAAGTAGTTTTGAGTACTGATTTTATAATCAACTATAAACATTTTATTCCTTCATCAAATACTTGTTGATTTCCTACAATGCAAAGCCTTCTTCTAAATGTTAAGCCAGGCATTTTCCCTTCAAGACTTATTTTATCTGTAGCTATGATAAATATGCCATTCACATATACATCCAAGAATATTGAATGAAATAGGTTTAAGGATCAGAGAGAGCTGTGGGACCCTCCCTTAGAGACAAAATGGATGTCTCTTTTCAGCCAACTCTTTTGAATAAGGCTGTTCAGTTATCTGCAAAGGTGAACACTACTATCATCTGGTTCACATTTTATTATTTTATCCACAAGAATATCTCTATAGTCTTTGTCAGATGCTTTCATGAAATCAGAATATACTATGAGTATGACTTTTCTGAGATCTATTAACCCTGTAAACACATTTTAAAAATAAATTGTCATTTTGTCATAAGTTCTTACTGATCCCTTGTATTGATGCCTATAGATTTTTAACATTCTTTTCTAAATGCTTACAAATTTTTTTTGTAATTTTTTTTGTGAAAAAGAGGCATTGTCTATGGGAACAGATTGTAGAAACTGGCAAAATAGCTATGCCATGTGACCCTTTCCTCTAATACACCATGGATGACTTCCACCTGGGCAAAAATTATGTTAATTTCTCATTTTTTGTGACTATTCACACTCCATAGCTGTTGCATAATTAAAGATCATAAATTGTTGTGACTGCCTTAGCTTTCTTCTCTCAGTTCAAAATAATTGCTAATCTCCTCACTGTAACCTAAAGGACCCAAAGGAAAGAGTACAACCCTTTAATTGGTTCTGGGTCCTTATGTCAGGTCTAGACTACCTCTCTCCCAGAGATTAAGGTGTAGGTTCACAAGATCTTTCATAAGAGAAAAATGGCACATCAAAATATCTGTTGATCTGTTCATATCAGATGATTGAATAGAAACGTTAACTTTTTGGACTGGAATAGAAGACCAAATAGATAAAAGTATGGGTAAGAAGTACATCTTTTCAAATTCAACTTAGTATTTAAAATTTTGTCTCCTAGTTTGAAAAATCTATTCTAATAATAAATATCCAGAATTCATGTTATAAAATTCACGTTACAAAATTCATGTTACAAAATTCCTTGGGAACTTTCAAGAACAACCTACTTAGTTAATTATTAACTTAAGTGTCTTCTAGTGCTCAGAGAAAGCCTTATAGTGTTAGTACTTAAATTTCCTTGAATGGACCAAAAAAGAGACCCAAATTTTTGTTCCATAATGAAAAGTATGTGTGTGATTTGGGTTTTTTTTAAATCTTATATTGAAAAACCATTATGTGGAATTAAATTTGCTTCAATGTTTTTCCTAGGTACACTTTCACAGGAATTTATACCTTCGAATCACTTATCAAAATTTTGGCAAGAGGTTTCTGCTTAGAAGGCTTTACTTTCCTCCGTGATCCATGGAACTGGCTGGATTTCAGTGTCATTTTGATGGCGTAAGTGTTTGAAATTCTCACATAAACAGAGGCTTGAAATTAATTTCTGCTTTAAAACATAGTGATCATAGCTTTATCATCATAGGGATTCCTTTTCAGTCAATGTGACTTATCTGTTGCTTTAATTTTTAGAATACATTTTATGTCACCAAAAAAATCTGCTAAGGAAGATGACATTATGTATCAGTTTCAAGAGTAACTGGTGAAGAGGCATTAACTAACATCCTAAATTCTTTCTATTCAACCACATTAAAGATGTTTGTTGACTTCAATTTGTCCCAGGACCACCAGCTAAATTAAGGGAAATATATTTGTTTTGTACATTAGCTTGGTTTACTTTGTTGCCATTTAACCTGAACTAATAGTCTCCAAATTATATTTTTAAATACATATTAAAATGAACAATAACTTCAAACTCTAGCAACTTCATTAGACTCCTTTGACAAAGTGGTCTGTGAGCCAAATGCATCTTTAATTAATTAGTTAAAAAATGCAAAAACTTTCAATAACTCTGATTTAATTCTACAGGTATGTAACAGAATTTGTAAACCTAGGCAATGTTTCAGCTCTTCGAACTTTCAGAGTATTGAGAGCTCTGAAAACTATTTCTGTAATTCCAGGTAAGAAGTTAACTGATGTAAGCAATTAGGTCCCTTATAAATCCAACTATTTCTTGTGTACTATTGTGTTTGTGTGTGAACTCCCTTATACAGATATGTGACAGAATTTGTGGACTTGGGCAATGTCTCAGCATTGAGAACATTCAGAGTTCTCTGAGCATTGAAAACTTTGTTGGTCATTCCAGGTGAGAGTGAAGTTAAATACCGAGGCTGATTTTAAATATATCTAAGTTGAAAGCACAACTTTACATCAATAACCCTTTAAAAAATTTACATTAACAAATATAGTAAATACAAAGCAGAGTTTTAATTATAATGGATCTTTATATTTTTATATTTGTATTTATAAATTAAGCCCCTGAGTTTAACAGAGTTTTTTTATGAGATAGCTATTTTTTTTTAAAAATTAAACTAATTTTTCATTTATGGTATGAAGTTATCTCTTAAAATATTTTTAAAAACTTCAATGCTGGAGCAGCTAGGTGGCATAGTGGATAAAGCACTGGCCTTGGAGTCAGGAGTACCTGGGTTCAAATCTGGTCTCAGACACTTAATATTTACCTAGCTGTGTGGCCTTGGGCAAGCCACTTAAGCCCATTTGCCTTGCAAAAAAAAAAAAAAACTAACAAAAAACTTCAATGCTTTATAGCATAATTATTTATTTAAATTTTACCATTTATTGAAAATGTTTAGAAAAAATTTTAAGATAACTTTAAAAAGTTATCTTAAAAGTAGAAAAGATAATTTTAAAAATAACTAACACAATGCTGGATTTTTAAAATATTCATTTGGTTTTTTTTCTCTTTTAAACCATTGCCATGTAAATAATAGTATATGACAATGTTTAAAGGAAAGAAAACATACTAAAAAAAGAAAAGTTGTAATAAAAAAGAAAAAACAGGAAGATTTTCTTTACATGGTCCTATGGGCATGTGACCCATAACAGACAAAATTTCCCGTTTTAAAATAAAACATCATGGTGGGGAGCCAGAAAGCACACTGCTTCTAGATAGAAATTTATTCTTCATTCATTTCCCAAAGTCTTACATTGTTTGTTGGGTTTTATTATCTCAGAAGCCAAACAGTCATTAGGAGAAAGAAAGGCAAGGGATTCTCATGCATGATTAATAAGAAATTGTGATTTGTGGCAGTATTAATATGATTTTTAAAAATTATTTTATCTTTGTAGGTTTAAAGACCATTGTTGGGGCCCTGATTCAGTCAGTGAAGAAGCTTTCTGATGTCATGATACTTACTGTGTTTTGTCTGAGTGTATTTGCTCTCATTGGCCTGCAGCTGTTCATGGGCAACCTGAGGAATAAATGTTTGCAATGGCCCCCAGGCAATACTACTTTTGAAACAAACATTACTTCCTACTTTAATAGTACAATAGATATAAATGGGACATCTGTTAATACATCAATGAGCACATTTAACTGGAAGGAATACATTGAAGATAAAAGTAAGAAGTGCTGCCATATATTAACCTGTTTATTGCCAAAACTTTTACAAATGTCTATAGATGAAGAAATGAGAGTTAAAAAAAATTTTAAGCTAATAACTGCTGAGAAATTCAGTGCCTATTCTTATGGAAAGTAAGGAGTAATTCAGAATTATGAAATGAGTATAAATGCATATTATTAGATAGTACAAAACTAACAATGTTAATGGAATTGATGTTTGTATATTTTATTTTTTGCATTAATAGGTCATTTTTATTATTTGGATGGACAAAATGATGCTTTACTTTGTGGAAATAGCTCAGATGCAGGGTAAGTAATACTAGTAAGAAGCATATTTTATTATATTAGAGAAACTGAAAGAGACAAATAGACACAGAATACACATAAGAATAGGATTGCAATAGGACACTAAATATTTTCTTTACATTTTTTCATAGTCCCTAAAATTAACACCAGAGAGCCATTCCTTTAACTTGAAAATCAGAGAATAATTCCCTGAATGAATATAGGATATAAGTATCAGGTTTTAAAGAGATCTATATGTGTGTTTATATGTGGTAGAAATAGGATAGGCAGGGAAGCTGACAGTTATCAAAGCCCTTCAATCACCTTGGCCCTCATGACTTTCAAAGCATCTTATTCCTTACTCCAGCCTCCTAAATGTTCCATGAATAAGACATTCAATCTCTAGGCCTTCTCTCTGGTTGTCTTCATCTCTGGGACACTCTCTCTCTCTCTCCTCCACTCCAAATCTGACCTCTCTAAATTCCTTTAAGTCTGCTCTAAAATTCCATCTCTACAAGAATTTTTCTCTTAACCTCTTAATTTCAGGGCTTTCTCTCTTAATTATTGCCTTTTCAACTTGTATATAACTCACTTTGTATACATTTTATTTGCATGTTGTTTTCCTCATCAAAATGTAAACTTCATGAAGGCATGGACTATCTTTTGCTTTTTTTCTTATACTCAGTGCAGTAGCTGTCAAATAGTAGGTACTTAATAAGTGCTTATTGAATTGAATTGAAAATCAGCAAATGTCTTTAGTAAAAAAGAGTGGACTTGAGAAACAGACAAAGCCAATATAGCACAGTGGGAGGATTTGGACATTAAGAACAGGAGCCAGCTTAATTCTCTGTGGAATAGCAGCAGGGCAAAGATCATAGAGCTATAGCTAGAAGGAACTTCAGAGGGCATCTAGTTCAGCCCTTCATTTAATAGCTGAAACAACTGGGCTGCAAAACTCTCTGGGGAGCAGAAAGGTTACATGATTTGGCCAATGTATTAAAAACAACAGCAACAGTGAATTGAAAACAGTTGTGTTATTAAATCTCAGCATCATGACATAGGCATCTAGAGGCGAACTAATACAGTTCATACCTGAGGAGATATTTCCTTTCAAAATACCTACCAAAGGCATGTAGTCTTTGCTTGAACAGCTATAGTGGTACTGAAATGGAAGCCTATTCCGCTTTTGGATTAGTTCTAATTTAAAAGAGCTCTCAAACTAGAGTCCTGTAGAAGTACATAAGAGATTAACATGAGTAATAATGAATTACTCTTACAATTTTGCTTATTTATCATTCATTTGGATAGCACCAGTATACATCTAGAGTCCTATAGTGTTACATAAGAGATCAACTCATGAGTAATAATGAATTACTCTTAAAATTTTGCTTATTTATCATTCATTTGGATAGCACCAGTATACATCTAGAGTCCTATAGTGTTACATAAGAGATCAACTCATGAGTAATAATGAATTACTCTTAAAATTTTGCTTATTTATCATTCATTTGGATAGCACCAGTATACATCTAGAGTCCTATAGTGTTACATAAGAGATCAACTCATGAGTAATAATGAATTACTCTTAAAATTTTGCTTATTTATCATTCATTTGGATAGCACCAGTATACATCTAGAGTCCTATAGTGTTACATAAGGGATCAACTCATGAGTAATAATGGATTACTCTTAAAATTTTTATTATTTATCATTCATTCGGATAGCATCAGTTTATGCGAGATAATGTTGACTGTAAGAGAAAAAAAGTGGGTTAATTTTTCCATGCTTCCAACTTTGTACAGAATCGAAGTTTTATAATTGTTTTGCCTAGGAAATTTCATGTTATATTCATGGCACTATGACAACAGTTGAAAATGCTTTATGAGTGTAAAGGGATGCAAATCATTACAAAAAGATACTCTGATAATTGAATGCTTACATAATCCCAAATCAATTGAGGTTACTAATCATCTCTTTATTTCTTTTTTGTCCTTTGCAGTCACTGTCCAGAAGGATACATATGTGTGAAAGCTGGTATTAATCCCAATTATGGCTACACTAGCTTTGACACCTTCAGTTGGGCCTTCTTGTCTTTGTTCCGATTAATGACTCAAGATTACTGGGAAAACCTTTATCAGCTGGTAAGTCTTGAGTAACAGATTTTTTGAAATTTATGATCACATAAAACATATGTAACTGGAACTTTAATGTAACACTATTTGCCAGAAACTAGCTTTTGGCATAAAATGAGTCTGCCTTGTATTTTCATTAATCAATAATACACACTGATTATGCAAGAGATTTTTCTAGGAAACAGAGGGGACAAAGGTCTTTAAGACCTTTATTATTTTATTATTAAATGAAACTCAAATTGTTAAATGAGTAAAGTTCTTTGTAAACTTTAAAAATTTTATGTATTATGATAATGACAATGGCACAATTTCTTAATTTCAAGGAGTTTTACAATAGAGTTAAGTGGATAAGGCATAATTACATGATAGGAAAACTAAATAATATTAAGTGGGAAATTATAGTAGATAGTTGATCTGGAATCAGGAAGGCCTGAATTCAGTCTTGTTTCAGACCCTTACTGGCTGTATGATTGCTGGCAAGTCATTTTATCTCTTACTTGCCTCAAGCATCTTTACTAAAATAACCAATTTTAGAAAGTTATCAATCTTTATCACTGAAGAGTATTTCTATGCTGACAAATACCTATGGGAAAGCTTCCCACAATAATGAAATCACAATTCTGTCCCAAAGAAATGCCAAATGAATCATAAAACAAGTAAGTGGAGAGTTCAGAGAAGGGTGAGGAAGTACTATCTTCTCCAGAAGAAACTCCTTATAAGAAGATGAGAAAGTATTACCCCAAAGGTACTAAATATCTTAAGACATAAAAATTCATGCATATTTAAAAATAATATTTTATAGCAGTGAACTTTTTATAGTGAATTTTTTGGAATAAAGTATTTTTCATGCTACAAACAAGTTTTAGTCAAAATGCTAGAGTGTTATATATGGAATCACAGAATCTCAGAGTTAATTGAAAAGGACCTCAGGACCTAAGTATTTCTACTCATAGAAACATTAATCTCCTCTACAATACACTGACAAGTGGTTGTCTAACCTCAGCCTCCAAGGAGGAGAAGCTTCGCACTGCTCCAGGAAGTCCATTTGACTTTTGGAAACCTCCAGCTTTTACCAAGTATTTCCCAACATCAAGCCTAAATTTGAATCTTTGAGACTTCTTCCTGCTGCTCCTACTCTTGTCCTCTAAGACTGAGCAAAGGACTAGTTCTTCCATAGTCTTCAAATCTTTGAATTCATATTCTTTTCACAGTTATCATGTTCTCAGTCAACAAAATATTTGCACTGTAATCAACTGATCTTCATTTGGCATCTTCTCAAAACCCTTCACTTTCCTGGTTGGCCCCACTTTGGAACATCTCCAAAGAGCAACTGATCAATAACTTCCTAAAAAGGCATGCAAAAACTGAACATAATATTGCAGATATAACTTGGCCAGGTCAGAGTACAAAGGGGCTATCACCTCTGTTTTTGATATTATGACTCTTATTATTCAATTTAAGTTCACACTAACTTTTTTGAGAGGTAACTCATGATATTCACTCATGCTGAGCTTTTGGATCACAAAAATCCCCAGATCCTTTTTAAAAATATTAATTGCTATTCAGCCAGAAACCACCCCCCCAATATCTCAAACTGGTAAGTTGATCTTTTGACCTCTTCTCACCCCCATTTTATTATATCTTTCAATAAACAAGCAATTATTTTTACTCCTTCATTCTCCCTGATTAAAAATAAAAATAAAACAAAATCCATGTAACAAATATGCAATCAAGCAAAATTAATTTCCATGTTGTCTTTATCCAAAAATGTCTATCTCATTCTGCCTTTTTAAGTCCATTGCCTCTTTATAAAGAAGTGGAACTCAAGTTAAAGAAATATTATTATAATTATTACCATCATATTGCTTCTTATTAGAACTCAAATAGCTTCAATTGTTCTAGAATAAAGTCTTATGAATAATCTCCTAAATTATGAAGCAGTCTTCTAACTTTTATCATGACATTAATACATTTACATTAATACTGTTTTGTTTTGTTTTTTGTCCTCTAGACATTACGTGCTGCAGGAAAAACATACATGATATTTTTTGTTCTGGTGATTTTCTTGGGCTCATTCTATTTGGTGAACTTGATCCTTGCTGTGGTTGCCATGGCCTATGAGGAGCAGAATCAGGCCACTTTGGAAGAGGCAGAGCAGAAAGAGGCTGAGTTTCAGCAAATGCTGGAACAACTTAAGAAGCAACAAGAAGAAGCTCAGGTATGGTTACAGTATTAAAATGCTTTATTCTAATTCTTATATTCCTAAATGTGATTTTTACTACATAAAGAGGTAAAATTACTATATAAAGAGCTAAAATAATAAATAATTATAACATGATATGCTCTAGTATCCAAGAATTATCACTAGATAGCAATATAATTGCTATCTTAAAACCTAAAACAGTTTCTAAATTAAATTAATTTGAATGAAAATATTTACATAACTAAGAAAACTGACTAAAAGCAGTAACAATAGCTAAGTTCAGTTAAGATATAATGCCAACTGTTCTCATGAAATTAATATCACTATCTGATTTTTAATTGAAAAAAATACAAAAAATATAAGCATGCTCTTACTTCTAATACTGTACTGAGTCTAGGTCAGAAGTTTTAAAACTAGAAATACAAGGACAACCCCTTCTTCATCAAGGAATATGCTAGTAAATAAATTTAATCTGACTCTTAACAAGTTCATAGAGGCTAATTTCAACACACATTTCAGGGGACAGGAGGGGGAATGAACTTGGATGGGGGAAAATTATATTTTACTTTTCATTAACCTTTAACTGAATTAGCATTTCCTTTAACAAATTAAAAACATTTATCTGAGAAGGAGTCTATAGTCTTTGCCACACTGCCAAATGAATCTATGACATAAACATGTTTAAAACACCTGCCTAGGATCTAGGTTAAGCCAAAGTAAATGCTAAAACATATAGTTTGTAAAAAGATGTTGAATTATATCTTAGAAACTCCTGAATCAATGCCCAGTTTTAAGTCAACCTATTTAAATGAAAATAAAGCAGACGATTATAAATAATGAGAGTATGACTCTAAGAAAAAAGTGAAGATATATGCTGAAAATATATTTCAACTCAATGAACTATTGTCAATCAACATGCATTTATTAAACACCTACTATGTGTCAAACACTGTACTGTGTTGGAGGATATAAAATAAGGCAAAAGACAGTTCTGACCTCAAGGGGTTCACAGTCTAATTGCCCTTTCACTCTTAACAATATTCAAACAGATAATGTAGAAAGCTTACATACCAGTGAATGAATATGTCAACTCAAATAATTTTTCTAAAGGCTGTTTCAAGATAAATTTAATTTTAATGTCTCCAAAGTACTCCCCAGGACTATATGCATTTTTCTATTCTTTAACAGTGCTATTCCTGTATAGAAAGAATTTTAATCAGGTCTTTGAATGAATAATTTCATCTTCCTTTTCCTAATACTTCATCAATAAATAAAGCTGGTACTGCTCCCTACTTCTATTACTTCTTTGAATTTTTTAGACAAGAATATGCTGGGTAATGGGAAATATTACTTGGAAATAACATATGGAGCAGAAAGTGAAAACTTCCTTATATTTGGATTTAAAAGACCTGTATTTAAATACCAGAACTACTTCTTGCCATCTGTGTCTTTGGCAAAATATTTAACCTCTAGATGTGGTGTTAGGGGTAGAATTGAATATATTTTAATTATTTCTAAAATTTACGTTAGCTCACTAAATAGGAGCAAAACAATAAGCACCAAACAAATTGATATTAACAAAGATTAGAGGTCACTTTATTCAAATTCCATATGGTTGCTCCATGGCATTTTAATATGTATCTAATACAATATGAGAAATAATATCAATAATTTCCATGTGATCTATAGTCTTACATTTTTGAATGATACAATTACAAAATATGCAATATAATATGGTGAGTTAACATTTTGTTTCTGAAATGCAGTCATTTTGAGGGTAAAATGTGGCACTATTCAACTGTGTACAATCTTTAAAAATAGGAACCTGCTACATCTAGCTGAAAGTGAAATGGCATTTAGATAAATAAAATGTAAATAGTTGAACTATAATTTGACTAGCAAAATTAAAATTTGCATCTTCATATTTAAGAAAAGAATGTCTTTGAATTCTAGTGCTTAATTAATAAAAATTGGATAGCTTTTCCTTTCTACATGCAAAAGTTAAATCAGAAAATTCTTAGAAGTTGATAATATAACCATATCACTATACACATTTTATTTTGAACTTTAAAAGTTTATTTTTCAAGAAGAGCATAGTTCTGTCTTTATAATGCAATTCAACCAAACAGAAGCAGATGGAAAAAAATCAGAGATATATGACATATGAGATTATTTGAGATCCCAATTTTTTTTGCTTAATCAACATATCTCACCACATGCAATACTTTTTAAAAGTTACCATCCAACCAATGATTTAATATATCTCAGTTACTATTTAGCATCCATATATCCATCATTGTTTAGACATGGAGAAAAACCTTGTATCATCCCAGTGGATTCTTAAGTGCAACTTAATATAAAACCACAAGTGTAGAATAGATAGCTATGTCTTGGAAAATTATTAGCCATTAAATACATAGTCTTTGAATGCTTAACATCATGCAACCCATTATCTCACATATTCTGTAGTCTATATAGGTCTCAGAGGAAAAAACATCTCATTAGACAGATTTTAAAGATGAAGAAAGGTAGTTTATGAGATCTAAATATAATCCTCCATGTAGAAAAGGGTCATATGATTATTTTTAAAATTAATATGGGCAATTTTAATAGATAAATTTTACGCTGATTGAAGAATTAATGAAGTTATACTATAATGACTTCAGAATTCTTAGAACATTAGGAAATTGTGAGAATAAAATGATAGTGTTTCTTTCATGATTATTAAATGTATATGGCTATTATAGCCTGCAAGATCTAGAATTTTGAGTCATCTATGAAAGTTATAAGCAAGATGATACAATGACAATGGTGCAATGTTAACTACAAAGAGACATATAGATTTTTTTTTTAGATTTTTCAAGGCAGTGGGGCTAAGTGGCTTGCCCAAGGAAGACATATAGATTTAAAATTAAATAAAAAATGTTGATTTAGTTCTAATGATAAATCATTAGAACAATGGCACTTATAAGCACAAGAGAAGAAATGGAAAAAATACTACTATGTTTGAAGGCACCTAGGTTTTAGTGTTGCCAGAGAGACCATGCAGCTGAGTCACAACAAAAATACATCTTTGAAAAAGAGTTTGACCGATGTGTTTTGCAGATTTCAATTAGTTTCCATATCTGCAAGCAATTTATGCCCTAAATTGCTTGCATGTTGGCATCTAACTCTAGTCTTTTACATATTCTCTGTCTTTCATATGATCTGAAATAAGATTACTTTCCTTTCTTATAGATTTTGTGACAAAATATTTTATTATTTAAAACATAGTGCTAAATTCAGGCTACAAATAAGCCCCTGTCCTAGGACTTTTTCATTAATAATACAATACAGGCAAGTAGTGCTTTTTTGGTTTTTGTGAGATTAATGCTCTGCCATTCACCTTCTGTTTAGTTTACTCTCTTCTGAAGTCATGTTTTATTTTTATTTATTTTTATTTTTTTATAGTCATGGTTAAAAAAATTTCACTTGAATTTCCATGTCTAAAATATTTGTCCTTGAAGTGAAATCATAGAATGGTTGCCACTTTTTCTCTAAAACTGGACTGACTTTCAGTGATTGGTGAGGAAGTATTGATTGAAAGAATCTACCAAACTACTTTGGGGTGCTTGAAACCAAAAGTTTATGATTTCTTACAACAGAAGGAATTTATCTTAAGACATTGTTCTATTTTACCCCTTTATTAACTGGTAAATGGTTTCAGAACTTGAATTTTACTTGGAAACATTTAAAATGCAATTTACAAAATTACCTGAACCCAAATTTTCCTCAAGATTATGGAATTCAAAACATAACTCAATCCAAACAAAGAATTAAAAGATAGCTCTTTTCCTCTATTTGAGAATGATAGCAGTCTGTAGTTAGTACTGAGTAGACATGCCCCTTGAATTTATGAGACCAAAATGTATCCTTTCTTATGATTAAGGATAATAATGCCAGTAAGTTACTCATGAAAAGAGATAGTTCTATCAAGGGATAGAGCTACAGTTCCATCAATCAGTGTTTATGATCATGAAATCTCCCATTTTGTGCAAGACTTCACCAAAATTCCCAGGGATGCTTGTGAAATATAATAGAAAATTCATCTTGTCAGTGGCAAAGGTGCTAATAAGAGAGTATTTTCTCTATGTACTAGTCAGTAAAAAATAAATGACTGTTCTAGGAAATACAGAAGTTCATTCCACATGAGACTCCAAAATAATATTTGCTTTTATCTTACCAAACTCAAAAAGGAACAATAAGGTCAATTTATATAAAAAATTAGTTATATAGAAATTTTTTCAATAGAACTCATGAACTATTAGAAGTGTTTATTTTAATATGTCATAGAATTTGTAATGCTAATTTTATGATGTTTTGAAGCTCTGCATGCTAAAGTGTATGATTTTGTGGTACAATAGGCAGTAGCAGCAGCATCAGCTGCATCAAGAGATTTCAGTGGAATAGGTGGGCTAGGGGAGCTCTTGGAAAGTTCTTCAGAAGCATCAAAATTGAGCTCAAAAAGTGCTAAAGAAAGAAGAAATAGAAGGAAGAAAAGAAAACAGAAGGAGCAACCTGGAGGAGGTCAAGGAGAGAGGGATAAGTTTCCCAAATCTGAATCTGAAGACAGTGTCAGAAGAAGTTTCCACATATCTGTGGATGGAAGTCGATTGAATTATGAAAAGAGATTCTCTTCACCACATCAGGTATTTACTCAAATTTATACCAGTGTATTTTTTTGGGGGGGGGAATTAGGACAGTACATAATTGTGATTTCACTCTGTGGAAAAGTGAAAGAATGAATGAACCCACATTCAATATATTTATTTACTCATTGATGTTTTCAATTTAAAAAAAGCTATTTAAGCTTTCCCTACTCATTTATGATTGCTCCCATATTTTGAGAAAATTCAGTTTATCAGAAATGTCTACTTTGTAAGACAATTTGATATCTTTAGATTTTCTACCATTATCATTTTGAAAAAGTAATTAAATTGTAATCAAAATGCTCAAGTTGCCATAAAAATTCTAAAAAAAAATTGTAAGTGTGAGCTCGGTATGGAACTGGAAGAAAAATGTTTCTATGGGCCTACCCTGTACCTTCAGACAAAGGATAAATGAAAGTCATATTACTATGACTTTCCGATATGCCACTGTCACATCAAGATATAATACACTGCAGTGCACCTAAGCTTAGGAATCCCTAGAGAAAATTAAAATTAAATTTTTTTTCCCTGTCTTAATTGCTATCTACCAGTGCAACCAATGCTGTAAGATATAAGAACAGTCTTAAAGACAAAATAAAACAGAGTAAATGTATGTTTGTGAAACTATAATAAATACTATTTGTGATGGTGTAGTGGGTATTTGCATCTCACTGTGTGTGAACTCTTAAATAACATTTCATCTGCATCATAAAAGAACCTATTTTAAGGCTAAATTTAAGATAAAAACACAACTCCACGATCATAGGTCAAAATTTTTTTCCTCCCTAAATACAAGGAGAATAGATTAGATAGATAGATACATAGATAGATAGGCAGACAAAGAAAATAAAACAATTGTAACAATTGAACTAAAGTGGTCTTTTTTCTCCTGTAAGTCATATTTACAGACTAGGTTTATTTTGTCTGAGTTTCTGCAGATTATATTGGTTTGACAATATTGGGAGTGAGAATATTTGGAAAAGTCTCATATTGAGTTTAATAATCGAAAGAGATAAGGAAATCAAACTTGAATGCAGCTGAAAGTCTTTTAAATATTTCCATATATTTGTACACATATGCCCACAGGATTGAATATTTACACAAATGAAGATTTGTGTAAATTTGCACAAAACCTCATATTTAAGGAAACAATCACTTCTATAATTGCTTCCATTATAAAGCAAGTAGTTAATTATTTGATTTTTCCCCCCAAGGTGGACCTATAAGTTAGTATAGAGAACTTTTAGTGTACAAACTTTTGTCATCCTGGTATACCAGTTATTTGATAATGATTATTATTGAAAGACATCACATAAATTTCAAATAGACTACCTTACCAGTTATTTACATGGCTCAGAGGAAATGGGGCTCAAACAAGTCAGTGGATACACCTCATTAGCAGAAATGTGTCTAAGCAAGCTTTAAATCAGTGAATTCAACAGTGAAAAAGAATGTTTATGTTTGAAAAGAGTAGTCAAGAGGTGAGAATGAAAATAGAAAGAAATGAGATTGTTCACATGGTTTGAAAACAGTAATTTAGTCAGAAAATAGCTGATTAAAATTTTTATTTAAACTTTCCCACCACTTATAATCATTCATTTCTCTATTTCTATGATGGGATTCTTATTTAAAGATATATTTTAGTATACTTGAGAAATTACTGGACATAGCATTGTCCTATGTCTGCTTCTCCCTTCTTAAAAATTCTTACATTTCTACATTATCCTAAAATCACAGTGATTTTATTTCTCTTATGTTTTACTAAGTCAATAGAGCCCAGTGATTTATAGAGTAAAAGATTTCTATGATAATTTGATAATCAAAGTTTTAATACAGATATTGATTCTGCAACCAATTATTTGTGTGGTGTTGGGTAAATTATTTAAAGTTTCTTTAGCCTTCAATTCTACATCTATACTATGATGGGATGAGACTAGATGTTCTATTAGTGTCTAGGCTGATAAATGTAAATATCAACTAGGAGTTTTACTCCCTTGAATTTAATTTCCTAGTATGTTTTTATATGCCAGAAAAAAAAAAACTACCAGGGTTGAGATCTTGTAACTCATGACTTATCAAAGAATTGCAAAATGCTTGGGCTTTAGTGACTCCTAGAAATAATCTAGTCCAACACTTTTATTTTACAAATCAGGAAACTGATGCTCCAAAAGTGAAGTGACTTGGTCGAAGTCACAATGTTAATAAATATCAGAGTGAGCACATTAATTCAAGTCATCTTATTACAAGACAAGTCCTCTTTCCAAATAACACTATTCTTCTATGACACCAGTATTTAAGCTGAATCATGAAGCAGTTTAGAATATTGGAAAGAATTTGCAGTTTGAAGACAAATGGGTTCAAATTCTGACTGATACTGACTATTTAATGACAAATTACTAGTCACTGAAAAATTAATCTCTCTGATTGCCAAGTTCTCATCTGTAAAATAAATATAATAATATTTGGAGTAGTTTCTTAAGCAAGGTTGTGAGAGAATATGTATAAAGCACTTTGCAAATCTTAAAACACTATATAACAACAATTATTATTAGATATCCATAAATCTCAAAAAAATAACAGGAACTGAGCTAAGACACAGAATTATAAAGATCCACATTTTTTCAGTCTCATTTTAAAATTTTTCTATCAAATGATTTTTCTGTGATTAGCATCAGTTGTAAGAGTTTTATATAAATTACATATATTTTATTCTTTATCTCAATGATTAAGATTTAAAAAACATATTTCTTAGTAGCAAAAAAATGGCTGGTACAATTAAATATGGAAAAGTCGCATAATAGCTTTATCACTTTATGATCACCTCTGTGAGTCTCAGAATTGAACCCAATATTCCAGACTATTCTAACTATTCCCTCCCTCTCCATTTTCCTTCCTTCCTTCCTTCCTCCCTTCCTTCCTCCCTCCCTCCCTCCCTCCCTCCCTTCCTTCCTTCCTTCCTTCCTTCCTTCCTTCCTTCCTTCCTTCCTTCCTTCCTTGTTTCTCTCTGTTTCTCTCTCTCTCTCTGTCTCTCTCTCTCTCTCTGTCTCTCTCTCTCTTTTTATGGTGATGATGATATAATGATAATAGAATTTATAGTTTAGAAAGCATTTTGCATATCTTATTTCATTTGATACTTTCAATAACTGTAAAGTAGGTGCTATCATTATTATTATTCTCATTTAAGTGGACTGACATTATATGACTTGCCCTGAATCATATAGTAAGCATCTGAGACAGCATTTGAACTCAGATGTTTCCAACTTGGAAATACTGAATGGAGTTGACCATTAGCAGCTATCAAAGAAGCTATAGATAATTTTAGAAAAAAAGTCAATGCTGCTCTAATTTCATGGGTGGCCAGCCAGATATGACTAACTTTCTGCACTTGTTTTCAGTGTTTTCAGGTACATCAGGGTTAAATTTATTTACTTCTATATTCATAAAAGGAAAAAAGAGAGATTACTTCCTTACCATGATCTATGAAGGGGAGAGGGTAACTTTTTTTTAGGTTTTTTTTTTTTGCAAGGCAAATAGGGGTTAAGTAGTTTGCTCAAGGCCACACAGCTAGGTAATTATTAAGTTGTCTGAGACTGGATTTGAACCCAGGCTCCTGACTCCAGGGCAGTTGCTTTATCCACTGCGCCACCTAGCTGCCCCTGAGAGGGAAACTTTTGATACTTTCTAATTCAAAACAGCTGTTCATGCTGTTTGGGTGTCAGGGGGCAGAAAGGAATATTTTCCAAGTTACATTCATTCCTAGCCATAATACCTTCCTATTCAGAAAGAACTTTTTGCATCTAACTTTAGGTATGTTTCTCAATAGAATTTCCCTCAAAAGATAGCTTATATTTGAAATAAAATTGATTACCATTGTGGTATTTTTTATTTCATAAGAAAACATCATAACAAGAAACTTACAATATGAGCATAACACAACACAAAAGAAGCATAAATAATTTTAAGAATTTAACATAAACAGTGTAATACAGAGCAAAAAGGACCCAACTTTGACTTAGTATCTGTGTGATGGTGGACATGTTATTTAATGTTATTAAGCCTCAGTTTTCTTGTGTGCAAAATGAAGGGCATGAATGAAATAATTTTCAGGCCCCTGTCCAGAGTCTATGCATTCAACTTATTTTTGCTTTTCTTTTTTTTTTCTGCTGTGTTCAGTCTTTGCTGAGCATCCGTGGCTCTCTGTTTTCCCCAAGGCGTAATAGCAAAACTAGCATTTTCAGCTTCAGAGGTCGAGCAAAGGATGTCGGCTCTGAAAATGATTTTGCTGATGACGAGCACAGCACATTTGAAGACAATGAGAGCAGGAGAGATTCACTCTTTGTGCCGCACAGACATGGAGAACGACGCCACAGTAACGTTAGTCAGGCCAGTATGTCATCCAGGATGGTGGTGCCAGTGCTTCCAGCCAATGGGAAGATGCACAGCACTGTGGATTGCAATGGTGTGGTTTCCTTGGTGGGTGGACCTTCAACACATACGTCACCTACTGGACATCTTCCACCAGAGGTGATAATAGATAAACTCACTACTATTGACATGATATGCAAATCTGACATAGGGCAAGTCAAGTCTGGATAGTATTTTTTCTTTTCTTTTTTTTTTTCTTATATGCCAGCTTGTGTTGCTGCACAAGAAGAAACACAAAAGCACAGCTTGGCCAATCATGTGGTGAACCACAGAATCCAAGGAACTCCTTATGGGTCCTTTATGTTCTCTAAAACATTAAAATAAATAGGAACCCATTTTGCACGCAGGTGGCAATTAATAATTTTGATACTTTATAGTATATCTAATCATATACTGCTATAATTCTATAATATTTTGAGTAATTATAAAACCAATATATGAATATCTTATTTTAATTCATGAATACTAACTTGAAAAATGTGGTCCTGAATTTTGGATCATGGATATTAACTTGATAATTTTTTTGTAGCACTACCTTTAATCAGTGACAATATCTTTTCTATCAGGGCTATGCTCAAAGGGTAAGAAGATGAAAATTATTTATTTTTGGTTTCTTGACTTAGAAATCTCTAGTGTGACCCTTCAGGGTAGAAACCCAAATTCAAAGCAATTAACAATGGCATAGGAAAGCACACACATTTCAGTGCACATTTGTGTTCATGCATGGAGAAAAAAAATTTAGCCCATGAATGTCATTGTTGTAATGTAGCATTAAAGAAAATTAATTAATCTAAAGCATATTTAATTCAAATATTTATTTTTCTTTTGGGAGAAAAATAAATGTTCATATGAAACTGAACATTATTACTTAAAATAAAGAAAATATTTTATATTTAATGAAAATAGGAATATTTCATATAGAATTAGGAATATATGGCCTTCAGTACATTTAAAGAAAAAAAGTTTTATCATTGAAAATCACAGTGATATTTTTATCACTGAAAATTTGCTGATGAATAATAATATAATGATGTTATTAGAATTTCCCAATACTGATTACTCACTAAACAGATGAATCACTGTAAAAGTTATCAAATTTAGATAATTAAAGAATTCTCCTTTACAAATGAATGAAAAATTATATAACGTATACTACATTATACACAAATCTGCATGAAGCATGACTTTCTAAAAATCTTCTCAGTTGCTTTGTTGTGCTTTAGTATTTAATTTAAGATAATGGTTTGAACCATCAGTATTTTGTTTGCAGGGCACCACTACAGAAACTGAAGTGAGAAAAAGGCGGTTAAGTTCTTACCAAATTTCTATGGAGATGTTAGAAGATTCCTCTGGGAGGCAAAGAGCTATGAGTATAGCCAGCATATTAACCAACACAATGGAAGGTATGTATGTAGTGGGCTGTACAAAACTCAGACTTTGTCAATGGATAGACTGGGCTTCACAAGTTGCTTTTTTAAAATATTTGTTATACATCTTGTCTATACATGTTTGAATTTGATCTTAGAATTTCATCTGATTTAAAGAAAAGTTAGAGTATTCAGATTCATTTTGCATCACATTCTGTATCACATGAGATCAGAATCCTCTGACAGATGAGATTGCATATAGTTCATACTGAAAAAAGTACTGTCTTATTGATAAGTTCCTAAACTTTTCCTTTCTGTGTCTTGCTTTATCTCTGATCCGCTGTGCTGCATTTCATGTTCATATTGTAAGTTTCTTGTTATGATGTTTTCTTATGAATTCAAAAATATAACAAATCATAATCATTGGCTCAAATAATTCTTTATAATCCTGTTATAGATTAGAGACATACTGTAAAATGAGTTTCAAGAAAAAAAATAAGTTTGATTTTCTTCTCCGTCCCAAGGAACCAATATTCCACAGTAATAGAGAGGAAAGTGGTAAATTAATGGGAAATTTCAGGAATTCCATCATATTTAAGTCAAAGTGATTGATGAAAGGTTCTTTCCTTTATGCAGCAGACACATTAAAAAATTAATATTCATACTGGTCACTCTCATGTGACTAGAGAAAAATCTATTCATGTTTTTCAAGTAGGTCAAGGAAGCATGGACAATGGAACCATTTCCCCTGCCCCCATCTGAATTTGTCAGAAAGAATATATATATATGTATATACATATATATATATACACACACACACACACATATATATATATATATATATATATATTGCTGCATTTATCATAGTTTATTTTCTCTCTGCTCCCCAAGGAAAGTAAGGAGTTATGTTACATGTTAAATAATTCTAGTATTCCATGACCTCTAGAAAATACTAATTATAATAATCATTTTGACCTTTTGAAAGCATATTTGTATGTTTTTGTGTGAGATGGTTTAATAACATACATTCTTAGTATAAGTTTTTTAAAACTTTACTGGTATATACAGTTTTCTAAAAATCAGTGGTCTAAGAATAAATGTCATAATCCAAAATTCATAATTTTGCATAATCATTGAAGTATATTATTTTTTATAGTTATGCTTGATGGATCTGCAAATTCATAGACATTTCAATGTATCTATGATTTAATTTGGCACAGGCATTGCCTATTATTGTTGCATATTGCAACCTTATTGTACCTTCTCATCATATGTGATTATTGTCAATATTCTTCCAAATTTCCTCCATAAAAGATATATCCAACATTCTGGACATCATTTTATAGGATTTTTAAAAAATGTTTTGTGGATAGCAGTGCAATACTTGTTTATGCATTTATTATTCCTTGCTCTGATTACTCAATCACTCTGCTACCTTTTCTAGCTATATCTTTCTTTGATATCTTTTGCAGCACTCTTTGCACTGAACTCATTATAGATAATATGCTCTAATCTAGTTATATTCATGGCATATCTTCTTATTGTCTTTTTTGACAATTGAAATTTTAATCTTTTAGATATTACAGTGTTCTATGAATTATCATCATTTAGTATCTCTGGGAAAATACTGTTGCTGAATAGATGGGAATTTGTGATCAGATAGCAGAATGGGATATTTGAAGGTATTTGAAAGCATAAATATCCAAATGTAAAACAACCCACATGCTGTCCTCTTGTTCCAATTCTGGGCCTAGCTCACTGTTCAATTGTAGTGAGTAGTGTGTGTGTGTGTGTGTGTGTGTGTGTGTGTGTGTGTGTGTGATAGAGAGGGGGGGTTGAGAAGCTCTCTGAATGCTAGTTAACTGAGATACTTAGTCTTTGTGTATGTTTTTCTAAGGAATTTTTGGTATCTAGGTATCTGAACTATACCTGCTGAAGCTTATCCAATAACATGTCATAATCTAGTCAATAGACATTCTTTATCTCCTTTTATGATCTGAATTGCTGGGTAAATCTGCTTAGAATAACCCCTGGCCAAATTTAGTAAGTCTTCTAGCCTTCTAGAGCTTGTTGCAATATGGACATTATCAACCACTTTATTTCTTCAATATGAATTTCAATATGAAACATCTATAATTATGACAAACTCACTTGGCAAACTTATTTTACTGTTACAAGCCTCAATATTGATAAGCAAAGGATTATTGAAGAAAGTTATCTGTAACTGCATCTATTGGGAAATCTTATATGATTTTAAAATACACACTGAAAACATATTGGAGGAAAGTTTTGAAAGCTACATTTTGCTCTATTTAATAATGTATTGTTTTTGATCAATAAAGCATAGATATGGTAGGATCTTGTATTCTTTATTATTTAGTCAACTGTGAAAATATGTTATATTGTGGAAATCATTTATGAAACCTGCCTATTTCTTTCTTATATTTTCATCAAGCATACCTTCAATAAAGATAAGAAATTAGATACATATGAGCAGTAGAGTATTAAGGCTTTCTGAGTCACTTTTTTCTGGTAGTACTGCTATCCTGGGTTATTTCCATTCTTTGAAACTTGCCCCTTCAAAGCATTTGGAAAGTCAGTCTATTAGTACCTTGAAAAATGAAGTCAATCTTACAGATTTCTTATCTCATGAGGTCCAGTCACTTTCATCTATTTATTTTTCTTAAGTGAAATATCTGTTTTCTCTCAAAGTGCATTATTATAATGCTAACCTCTAATTGTGGTAGTTTCACTGTCAGTGATGATAAAAATAGAAATACTGACAAATATGCTCCATTTTGCTTCTATTTGTTGTCTTCCTATCATTTTAATCTATACTCTTTGAATGAACTATCTTAATTTTACCTCACACCAAACTTTATATGTCTTATTTCTTCCTCCACTGGATTTTTCAGTAATATGAGATCACACTAGTCCAAATGTTATATCATCCTTCTTCATAGTGTTTTAGTATAATCTTATATTTCAAAATAATGTTGCCTTTGAATGCCAAGTCTCTTGTCTAGGTAAGGAAATCATATTAGTGCTAAAGGTGAGTTCTATCCCACAAGTCGCTCTTTTAAATATTTAAACTTTTCTAAGAAGTTGATTTTCACTAAAGTCAATATCTTTAGCTTTATCCATTTCTCATTTTTGAAAAAAAAGAGTAAATGGCATACTCAAATAGGCAGGTTAGAATTCCTATAATCATGAAGTATCTTCTCATTTTTATTCTTCTAATTTGGTGTGAATTTTTTACCTTTGGGTTAATTAGTTAATGATTTGAATACACAAAGAAAACTATTCTGAAATGACTTATCATCAACCTGTTAGTTCTTATCTGTTTAGATATTATTAGTTTCAATATTTTTAATGCTATTTCTCATATACATTAATTTGTTCTCTTTTCTTGATTAAAGCATTCATGATATACAACTATGAAACTTACAAGTAATTTATAACCCTTTGGGCTTTTTATGTATTTCTTGAATACTGACTTTTTATAAATTAAAAAAAATTCTCAGAAATAGTTTAGTGAACAAGAAAATGATTGTATGTTCCGAGATCTAAAAGCAAAGTCTATATGTATACATTCTCATGATGTGTACAGGGAATTAACTGAGATAAAAGAGATAGGTAAATCAACTTGTATGACTAAAAAATAAGAGCATTAGAAAATGTCAAATGTAGAATGTTATCCTACATGAAATGGGGATGTGGCTGTAACTTTAGAAGGTATAGACTTATTAAGCTAGACAAATAGTTTTAGCTTTTTTAGGTTAAGTAAACTCAGTTATTTAATTAGAATGAAATTATTTATGTAGAAATGCTCCTGAATTGGAATAAGGCAAAGGACAGGATATATAAATAAAATTCCAATAAATAATCATTCATGAAAATAGCTAATGGATTTGTTTTCTAAAATGAGTTAAATTTTGTGTCATGAATATTTATTCTTTAAATTTCAGAATCAATCTTAACTAAAAAAATATAATCTTGATCTCTTAGCAATAATAAGGAGCTATGTTTATAGTCCTTTATAATTCCTCCTCTTTCCCCCTAGAACTTGAAGAATCCAGGCAAAAATGTCCACCATGTTGGTATAGATTTGCTAATACTTTCCTCATCTGGGACTGCTGGGATCCATGGTTAAAAGTGAAACGCATTGTTAATCTGATTGTGATGGATCCATTTGTTGATCTTGCCATCACCATCTGCATTGTCTTAAACACTCTATTTATGGCCATGGAACACTATCCTATGACTCAGCAATTCAACAGTGTGCTGACTGTAGGAAACCTGGTAAGTCCATCTGAATAATATATTTCATTAGGAAAATCCATGTATGAGAGTCAGGATATAATTCAATTTGGTTCCATTCAATTTTTTAAGTGCCTACTGCACTAGACTTGACTTTCTGGAATACAAAGGGATAAAGGAAATCAACACTATTCTCGAGTTTCTAAACCACTGGGAAAAATGTAACATATACCTAAGAAAATAAATATAAAAGTTTATACATAGTCTTTACAATAGGGAAACAATATCTGGAGACTCCCATGGTGCCTGAGATGGGTTTTTAAAGGAAGCTAGGGATTCTGAGTGAGAATATAAGGGAGGGGCCCAGACAAAGGGTATCATTATACAAAGTCACGGTATTACTAGCCAAAATGATGCTCCAGTGTCTCTAAGGGAGTGAAGGACTTTCCTAACAAACATGCCTGAAGTGAAAACTTCCAGCTGTAACCATTGTATAAAATCGGTTTTGTAGTCCACACTGTGCCTCTTGAAGGTTGATTAGAACACTCTTGTAGAGAGAAGCACCGGCATAATCTCCTAAACACAAAGTGACTATGGAGAGGGAAATCACAGATCTATGTGGTAGGAATTATGATTTCCATCTTCCTTTAAAAAAAGAGTGACACTCTTGTATGATATCAACCTTAGGATGGCCTCCCTAAAAGCCCCAAGAATGTGATTTCTGGAATAGAGTCTTAAGAGTAAAAGATGAGGGGTATTTTCTGGAATTTAGCTTTTAATAAAGATAGTGCTGATCATCCTTGAAACTTGCTTCTCCAAAATACAGCATTACTGAGAGAAAGGGTACTTTCTAAGTTTATGAATAATACCTAACTCTTGGGGAGAAAATCATGCATGTGATCTTGAAACAAGATGATTAACAACAGGGAAAAGTTAACATGTTAGGGAATAAGAGATATTGTATACTTGCTTTTCCAAAGGATTATTTGAATACTGCAAATTCAGTAGGAAGGAGTTGCCTCTCTATCAACCCCAAGTTTATTTCCCTGACAAAGGAAGTAGAAATCATTGGATGATTCTGTAAGTCTGGGAGATTAAATAGGTTGTTTTGGAAAGTGGGAGTCATGAGTGGGAGGAAAATTGTATTTACTGTTTATGAATCATAATGAGTCCATTATGTGTTTTGTGCATCGTTTATGGGATCCTGTGAAGTCTTTGTATTTTCTAGGGAACAGAATAAAAACAGTCCTAAAGTCATCATATACATTTTTACTCTGATAAATTGAATGAAATCTGGAACATATTTTGATTCACATATGAGAAAACTTAAAAAAGAGACATATCTAGAAATTTTTCCATATTAAACTCTTGCTTGAGGTATAACAATTCAGAATGAGTGGGTATAGTCCTATAAGTATGGTGTGTTAGGTTATAGTGTATAGAAATAAAGCCAGAAAGTTTTTTATTACTTTATTTTAGTATTATTATATAATTAGACTCCTTTTTACTTTAATAGTAGTTTCCCAGTTATATGTGGATAATTTTCAGCATTCAATATTGTAAAATTTTTCTCTCCTTCCCTACCCTCCCTCCTCCCCAAGACAACAAGTAATCTGATATAGGTTATACATGCACAATAACATTAAATATATTTTCATATTAGTTATGTTGTAAAAGAATTAGAACAAAAGGGAAAACCCATGAGAAAGAAAAAAAACAAGGAAAAATGTTAAAAAGTATACTTTGCTCTGTATTCATATTCTTTAGCTTTTTCTCTGGATGTGGATGAAATTTTCCATCGTGTATCTTTTAGAAATGTCCAGGATGTTTTTGAACCTGAACTGCAGAGAACTTAAAATGCTAAGGATTTTATATTTCATTCAATATGCAATACAGCTTCACTAAAGTTTTTTTACTTGCCTTTTTGTGGTAATTTTTAGCACAGGTCTGACCTATGTAGTAGAAAGGATGATTTGACAGCTTTGAGGAATTTGGATTGGAGAGGGGGAAGACCAAAGTTGTGGTGGCTATTATAATTGTCTTGATGAAAGCCTATACTAGCATGATAAAAGTTTCAAACAGAATAGATGAAGAGATTCTTTGGAGGTAGGGTAGGATGCAGGGGATGAGCTACAAAATATGGCAACTTATTGAATGTCAGCAAGGGAAAAGTCAAAGGTGACTGGAAGTATATTGATACACCATCAATCAAAGGACAAATCTTATAAGGAATGGCTCAGATTCCTTCAGGAATGGACTCAGGAATTCATTTATGCTCAGAGGTTCCAAATTTGAAATACTACATCAAAAAAAGATTCCATATCCATAGACAGAATGTGATGATCACCATCAGATATAACTATACTGTATTATTTACCAAAATAATTATACACACACACGCACACACACACACACACACACACATACACACACACACATATATATATATATGTATATGTTATACTGTATTATTTACCAAAATAATTATATCACTTTAATTGACAAAGGGGAAAAATGGAATGACTGAAAAAGAAGATAATTTATACTGATGACTTACTCTTCTAAGAATTTACTGTCATACAACAAATATTTATTACAATGGGACAAGTTCTATGTGAAGAACAAGGAATACAAAGAAAGGGAAAAAAACATGGCTCTTGATCTAAAGGTGATCCTATTCTAATTGGAAAGACAGCAACTATGTAAATATTGGATATGGATTTTTAAGCACATATACATACAAATCTATATACATACATGTACATAGACATTGCACTCTTCATGTATATACAGAATGTATATGTTTATATACATACAAATATGGCTCTCCATATCTATCTTTATATAAGTTTTTTCAATTAGAATTTTAACCCCTTCAAGGAAGGAGCCATGTTTTTTCCCTTTATTTAGGGCTTAGCACTTATAATGCTTGATAAACAGCATAATATTAGCTGAGTAAGCTCATTGTGTAAATCATTTTCTTTCTTGCTTATGTATACATACATATATCTATCTATCTATCTATCTATCTATATATATATATATATATTTATGCAAACATCCACCCACACATTCACATACCTCAGTAGGAGGACACTAGCAGTGAGAGGGACCAGAAAAAGGCTTCCCTAAAGGAGGTAGGATTTGACCTGAGACTTTCAGAAGTCAGGAAAGCTAGGAGACCAGGATTCCAGGGTGGGGCATTCCAGGAAAATGTTTCAGGCAAGAAAGACCAAAAACACCAGTATTGCTAGATAGTAGAGTGCACAGAGTGGCGTGAAGTTTAAGAAGAATGTTAGGGGAAGGGCCAAGTTTCAGTGGACTTTAAAAGCCAGACTGAGGAGTCTGTATTTGGTATTGAGATAATGGAGAGGCCTTGAAGTTCAAGGTGGAGTAGAGTGGAGAGAGACTTATGACTGGAGACCAAGCAGGGGTGATCATAATAGTCCAGGCATTGAAGCTCTGAGGGCTGACACCAGCATAGAGATGCTAAGAATGATAATATAAAACTTTTGAATAACAAAACTTGATAGCAACTGCCCTGAATAGTAATAAAACTATTTGACTCTTCTTCTTAAACTTCTATGACAGTATAATTTGCTAAATCTCTTTCTTCTAAGTCCTACTCTTTTATCTCTTTTGCTGACTTCTCTTCCTCCTCCCCTTCTAAAATGTAGACCTCTCCTAAAGTGTTATCCTTGCTTGAATGATTTTCTTTTTATATACTTAATTCACCTTTGAAATTACCTATACTCAGGACTTTCTAGTACCAAATTTTTAACAGCCTATATTTCTAGGTCAATTGCTGACCAAAGTAAGTCAAATATTGAACTCATTATTCTCTCCCTCAAACAAAATCTCCTCCCAAATAAATCCATTTTATTCAGTTACCACCATTCACCGAATCTCCAAGATAGAAGCCTCAGGGTAATCTTTGACTCTTTCCTTTGTTTCATCCATCATATCCTATTTATCACTAATTTTGTCATTTTCTTTTTTTTCAACATTTCTTTAAGATCCATCTTTAACCCATCCATTTCATTTTATACTCCTACAACAATATTCCTACCATATCCACTTCTACCCTATCAATTCTCTATTAAAAACCAAAAATGATTCCCTATCATAATATATTCAAACTCTTCTGACTGGTTTTTAAGATAATCCAAAATCCAGTCTACTTTTTCAGCCCATTTTTTCCACTGTTCTTCAAGGGTTGGAATCCCTAAACAGAACTGGTTAAACTCCTCCAAATATGAGAGATTAATAATGTCCTTTCTAAAATGCTGTCCTTATAACTGAAAACAATTCTCCCAAGATGGCTTGACTGGAACACAATGCAGTAGGATCATTTTTTTCTCTTATTCAGACCTTTGCCTTCTCCTAATGTAGACCAAAAGCACTTTAGCCTTTTGTCAGTCATAGTATACTGACTGATACAGAGTTAACTAAAACCCTGTGGTCTAGTCACTTCACCTCCATCTTGTACATGAGCAGTTGATTTTTTGAACCTATGAACAGGACTCTACATGATCCCTATTCCATTAGATTTGGATCAGTTTCCAGACTTGTTATCTGGACTCTACTATTCATGTATCCCCAAAACTTCAAAGAAATTGCTCTTATAAACCATAGAATTGTGGACCTGATAAGAAACTCAGAGATTATCTTGTTCAACTCTGTACAAATGAAGGAATTGAAGAATCAGGGAAGTTAGATGATCTACCCAATGTCACACAGCTAGTTATTGGCAGAGTTCAGATTCCTTGACTCTCAGATCAGAGTTAAAAATGAAGTGGAATCATTATAAATATTTCATATAGTATTATGAAATCTATTATATTCTTCCAAAGTCAACTCTGATGTTTGTGTTAATGCTTAAACTTTTCTAACACCTTTGTACAGATGCAATAATTATAAATCTAATCCTTTCAACTGGATCCTGCTTGCTATCTAATTTTGTTTGAATTTTAAATAGCACTGTATTGCCAGGACTACGTTTTACAGTAGTAACTTTTTATTTCAAAAAAACAGGCAACATTTAATGAGAAGTTTCTATTAGAGTTCTAATTTTCCATCTGCTACACTATGAGGAATGAAGTTCACACTATTGTCACATAGCTTCAAAATCCTTTAAATTTGACTTCTATCTATAAAGAAATGCTAGTACTTCTGCCTACTTCTTTTTGTTTCTTTCCCCTAGAAAGAATTTTATTTCAATCAGGGTTAGCATGTAAATAAAATTATAAATGCTTTCAGATTATTTATTTTAAAGATATGAAGTCCTTGAAAGCTGACACTGTTGTTTGCTTGGAACTATGTTTAATATTTAACTGATTGATGAATTAAGCACTGTGGAAAATATTTCTCTAACATAGAGGATGTTTTGAAATGATTTTAAAATATTTCTGGGAAATCAAACATTGAAATTAGTATGTGTACCTTATGACCCAGGGTTCCCCTAAAAGGGGCTCTGGCTTCATATAGAACAAGCTTATGGTACTCTAGGGAAATCTCTAAAATAAAGTTTGGATATGGCTTCCATTTAATATTTCCCCCAAAAGTAGGTAATAAGCTTTACTCTTTCAAAAGTATTCCATTTAATATTTCCCCCAAAAGTAGGTAATAAGCTTTGCTCTTTCAAAAGTACTCTACACAAAATATAGTTATATAGGATGCAATGAACCCAAAGGTATTTCTGAACAAGTGCATTTAAATTTGAGAAGAAAAAAACAACCACCATTTAACCCATTATGTTTATTACAATGTCCTGTGGATAAATATTTATTGTGATAATGCATCTTAGCTCTTTCCCATTCACCTCAATTTTGCACTCTCCAAGATAGTCAAAGCTATTAATATGGAGGGTTGGCATGGCCCAGATCATCTTAGCTAGGCTTTAGTACTTCATCTGTAGGATTCTCTTATCTGGTCCATTTCTCCTTTAAAAAACATTCTGTCATGAAAATCTTTTATCTCTGGACATGGGTACACAAATCCCAAATGCAGGGGAATCTTCAACTCAGGATAATCTACCAGTTAAACTTTGAACTTTGAAACTTCCATTTTGTTTTTTGTTTGTTTGTTTGTTTTGCAAGGCAGTGGGATTAGGTGATTTGCCCAAGGTCATATAGCTAGGTAATTGTTAAGTGTCTGAGGTTGAATTTGAACTCCAGAGCAAGTGCTCTATCCATTGCACCACCTAGCTTCCCTGGAAACTTCCATTTCTTAGAAATGATAGATACTGACTTGTAGAAAGGAAAAAGAATCAGTTAAAAAAAAAGGCAGTCAGGATTTGGAAGGTCCTGAAACTCCACTCTCAGGTTTGTCTGGGCAAATATATGTCTCCCATTGCCATGTAAAGGTCACTTTTGTTCATGAAAAAAAGGAATGTTTACCAAAAAATTTCCATTGCTTCTTGGGGGGCAGGGATAGGGGAAAAGGAGAAAGGAAATATGAGAAATTCTTGCCCTGTGGTATTCTTGATCTTAAGTTTTTCACAGATCACTATTGGGAGTAAGAAGAAGTTGCTTTGACAAGAATAAGAATTCCCCCTGACACACAACTGCTACTCATCTTTCAATCAGCTAAATAAATCACTGGGGACCCATTAGGGGAATTCCCTGTGTCCTTGAAGCAAGGTCTAGGGCATATCTCACAGTAAAGATCTGGGGTACTTGTCTTGCTCTGTAGGAGGAACTCTCTTCTAACAAAGTTCTTGCAATCCCATCAACTTGATTGGAAGGGACATACTCATTAAATTGGACAGCATTCTCCTCATCAAATTACAACACCATCCCCAACATTATAACAATAATAATAAGAAGAAGACATTTATATATATATATATACCCTTAAGGCTTGCAAAACACCTTCTTCATTATTAGTAATTTTTGAATAGTTCAAGTATTATTATTTATATTTTACATCTGTGGACACTAAGGTGAAGAAAAACTAAATAACTCTTCCAGATCACACTCAATTAGTATCTGAGCTGGCAATAAATCCAGGTGTCCAAGAACAGTGGTCTCAATAGCTATAATCACCTTGCTGGAGTAGGCTTCTTGGGAATTGCACTCTAAAAGATAGCTAAATTTTCAGGAAAATGAATTTTAAAAATTAAATCTTTCAGTTCTTCAAGTGAGAACTTTAAACTATATATTGGAAGAATATTTTTCTACTTTATAAAATAAATATTATTCCCAATACCTAGAAAAATATGGATAGTAGTGATTTTAGAACAATTTTAGAGTAATATATAGCATTTCAGATAAAAAGTATGTTTTTAAAACATTACTATAATTGTTATAGTCCTTCCCCCCCCCTTATTTTACTCATAGCTGAGGTTTGTAGATTAACAATCAGGATTCACCATAGTTCTCTTGGTTATTTCAGCTGAAGTATCTCTATTACTGATGTCTTTCTATCTATCATTTATCTAGACCATTGAAACAAACATATATTTCATTTTTTTAAATCTTGTGTCTATCACCAATTTATTAAGGAGTAGTTCAGTTCATCATCAGACAATGAATCAACATTTATTAAGCTTCTACTATGTGCCAATGGATTGGAATCATGGTTGGTCTCAGTAGTCATCAGAATTCTTTTTTTTTTTATTTTTGGTTTTTGCAAGGCAATGAGGTTAAGTGACTTGCTGAAGATCACACAGATAAATGAGTATTAAGAATCTTAGGCCGGATTTGAACTCATTTCTTCCACCAACACTAGGACCAGTGCTCTATCCATTGTGCCACCTAGCTGCCCCTAGAACACCAACCTTGAAGTCAGGAGGACAGGAGTTCAAATCCAACCTCAGACACTTGACTCTTACTAGCTGCGTGAACTTGGCCAAGTCACTTGACCATAACTGCATCACATCCAGGTTATCTCCAGCCATCCTGATTCTTTTCTAGTCACTGGGCCCAGATGGCTCTGGAGCAGAAAGTGAGGCTGGAGACTTAGCACACCACCCCCTTTATTCAAATTCATGTTTGTCATAGTGTCACCTCTCTGATATCCTGATCTTCTTCAAAAATGAAGGACAAACATTATCATTTATCTATCTTCTATCATTGGTATCTTATATAAAAGGTTTTTAACTGAAAAGTATTGAAGTCCTATTGAGGAAGCTAGCCAGTCAATGAATAGAGCAATGGGCTTGAAGTCAGGAAGACTATTAATACTTAGCATGTTAGTAGTAATCAACCTTGCACATAATGAACAATATATGAATACTATTGTCATTTTGATTTTTATTACTATATAAGAAATTTATTTAAATAAAATAATATTGCACAAGTATCAGAAGCAATCACATATGTACAGAATCCTAAGATGAGTTTTTCTTCCAAAATAAAAAAAACTGTTGAAAATGAAGACCACCTTCATAATATAAGCATTAAGTAAATTAGACTTATATATGTCTATATTTATATAAACATATATATACATTCATAAAATAAAATATTCCTATGCTTCAGTGAATGAGTAACATCATTTCATGTGCAAATCATTGAATTTACTATGTCCAACACACTCTCTGTAGTTTGGGAAATTTGGCAGTTTTATCCACACTGACACATTCAGAGAGACTGATTGTTTTCTTTGTATTAAAGTTGTACTTTAGGAGACGACTTGTTTTGGAGCTTATTCACTTTTACAATGTTCCTTTAAAGCAGAGTAGACAACTAAACAGATGGTAAGCTTGACTGTAGCTCTTTAAAATACAGTCTTCCACTACTCCAACTTAATGTGATTTATTTAACAATTTTCTGAAAGTATAATTTGTTAGGTCTCTTTACATCTTCTTGGTCATTATAACCTCTCTTTTTCAGCTAACAACAAATTGTGAATTCATTTCATTCTTTCCTGTTCCAATGAGTATTTTTGCTATTTACTCAGATAACTCATTAATCTTAATTAGGGGGGTGTTTTAATATTAAGGATGTCTTCCAATGGTTTTAATTAAATATTTGTTTCCTTGTCTTATAAATCCATTAACCTTAATTTAAAGGCATGCATGCAACCAGAGGTCACTAATTTACAACATTTGTAAAAACATGTTTTTATTGTTTAGGGAATGTTTATAATACTACAATCAGAATTCTATGTGCCTTAAACCAAAAGAAAAGAATCATGAAAAATATTATTCTATCATCTGATGATAATTTTTCTTGAATTATCAACATTTATAAAAGCTATTGATTTTTATAAATAAATGATATATCATTATTCCTTACAAAAAAGTAAAACTAAAATAATTAAATCTGACAATGAAAGAGGTAATAATAGAGGGGAAAAGGATTTCCTCATTGCACTTTTTTCAGAAATTATTGAGGCACAGATTGGAAATTGGATATAATGAAGTTAATAACAAAATTGACATTTGCCTGGTTATCTAAAATTTATATTATTTAATTGCAAAAAAATTTGGTTTTAAAATAACATTTAAAACTTTCCTAAACTTTCATAGACATGTTCTACCATTAAATTAATTTAGAATAATTTTAAGAACTATCATATTACTTTTTTTAAATCTTTGGATTGTAAGTAATTGTTTTAGCATTTTTTTAATGTTATGAGAGTAACCATTTATATTTTACACCAGGTATTTACTGGAATATTCACAGCTGAAATGGTTCTCAAGATAATTGCCATGGATCCATATTATTATTTCCAAGAGGGTTGGAATATCTTTGACGGCATTATTGTCAGCCTTAGTTTAATGGAGCTCGGCCTGGCCAACGTGGAAGGATTGTCAGTTCTCCGATCATTTAGACTGGTAGCTGCAGAATCACTATTTTTATATTCTGCCATTATTCTGAAATTTATTTTAAACTGTAATCATTATGTGCTTCTAAGATCATGAACTTTCAAGAAGTATTATATGTTATGTTATGAATTCCATTAAAGGCTTAATATGAATGCCTATTCTCCAACAACCAAAAAACCAATATTTACAATAAAATACTAACATTTTATCAATATCTTTAGGCTATCAGTAAATATGCTTTTGAAAGTTGAAAAATTAAACTTTTCTGTTATTTTATGTATAATATACTTAAATTTACAACTCATTCATTAATGTGAGCAATTAATGATCTCAAGCTAAGATTTTACAAAAATATTTAACATGGGGGCAGCTAGGTGGTGCAGTGGATAGAACACCAGCCTGAAGTCAGGAGAATCTGAGTTCAAATCTGGCCTTAGGCACTTTCTAAATACCTAGCTGTGTGACCTTGGGCAAGTCATTTAACCCTATTGCCTTGCAAAAACAAGAAAAATGTTTAGTGTGAACCCTTTCAATAAATTCTTAGCAAAATTAATAATAATATGAATAAAATTTTGAGAAAATATTTTATATTTTAAAAATACCAACCTCTTTTTCCTCATTTAATTTAAAAAAATTTTTTTCAAATTAATTTTATTTTTCTTCCCTAAACTATAGGGAGTTTTAGTTACATAAATTCACTAGTAATTCCTTAATAAGATTTTAACTTTTCTCTTTTGTCAGTCTCTAAGTCTAGAATAGGGTCTGGATCTGTGATTTTCATTGGTACAGAGAACTCTCATTTGAGGAAACCCTCTACTCATGAAAGTTAGTACCTTCTCTGTAACTTACAGTCTTAGAAAATGCCTAGGGCATGGAAAAGTTGTTACTATAATCTTTGGGTCAATTTTTCTATTCAATTCACGATTCTGGCAGTCAAAGTGCTTTAGCAATTTTGGTTTTATTATCACTAGTCAAGTTGTTTATTCTTTCTTTACTATTTTATAAGAATTTCAGGTTATATGAAATTAAGCAATATGAATACTTTCATAATAATATGATGTCTTAATTTGAAGCATCAATATTATTGAATTTTCTATTAAAGTATCAAAACAGAATTGGTCATCTTTTAGAGGTGTACTTACAATATTTCAGACAAAAAAAATCTCCAAACTTTCACTATTATTTATATTGAAAGCATCTTTTCCCCTTGTTTCCAGCTCCGGGTTTTCAAGTTGGCAAAATCTTGGCCAACATTGAACATGCTGATCAAGATCATTGGCAACTCAGTAGGGGCTCTGGGAAACCTGACCTTGGTGTTGGCCATCATTGTCTTCATTTTTGCTGTGGTCGGCATGCAGCTCTTTGGCAAAAGCTACAAAGAATGTGTCTGCAAGATCAACAGTGATTGCACATTACCACGCTGGCACATGCATGACTTCTTCCATTCCTTCCTGATTGTATTCCGAGTGCTGTGTGGAGAATGGATAGAGACCATGTGGGATTGTATGGAGGTGGCAGGCCAAACCATGTGCCTTATTGTTTTCATGTTGGTCATGGTGATTGGGAACCTAGTGGTATGTTTTCATTCCAAATGATTCAGAGATATATTTGTCATGAATTATACACATGTCCACCTATATAAGGATGGAAGAACTGACAGAAGTATTTCTACAATTTATTCTGTCTTTATACTCTAATAATATTCTTCAAAAATGAGAAGCCATGTCACATAACCATCAAGCATTTTAAGGAATTGGAACTCTGATTCTATTTCATTTTACTATATTAAAACAAAACTTACTATATTATCAAAGTAAAAATATTTTCTATATTAAAATACTATATATAAAATATTATTATATTAAAATTAATGTTAAAAGTGTAATTATTGATATGGTTCAGGCAAGCACTAAAAATGATTCTAGAAAAATTACTGAGGGGGCAGCTAGGTGGCACAGTGGATAGGCACAGGCCCTGGAGTCAGGAGTACCTGAGTTCAAACCTGGCCTCAGACACTTAATAATTACCTAGCTATGTGGTCTTGGGCAGGCCACTTAACCCCATTTGCCTTGCAAAAACCTAAAACAAAAAAACCTTAAAAAAAGAATAATTACTGAGTTTACTGAATTCTTTTACTGAATAATTCATTCCTGAAACAAATATTTATTGAATCACTATTAATCACAAAAGATTGTGTTAGGTCTTATGAGTGTAAAATAAAAACTGACATAAGGAAAAGTGTTTTTCCTCATGTTACCAGTTTGGATTACCTAGAAAGAGGGGAAAAGAAACTAGAGACTAAATCTAAATTATAGAAATTGTTTAGATTTCCCAAATTTGTGGGCCCTTTCTGAGCTTCTGCTCATTTTAAACTGTGTCCTGACTGGAGACATAATTGAGTATAAGTGTTGAACTGTGGTTTTATGTTGCTTAATGTTAAAATGTCTCAGTTGTCTTTGAATGAATCAAAATTAGTTTTGTGGTATTGGGTTAGGCTGTTCTCTCAGGAAAACTTAAGCTTGTACTTTAAAGAACTGTAGCAGTTATATATCTAGATAGTTATATGTAGACATGTATAAAATTATTCTTATCATATTGCAAAAGTGAGAAGCTCTAGGTTAAGAAGAGCATCTAGAATAAAGCTAAGAGGCAATGTAAGAACTTGACATCCCACATGTGTTTGCTTACCACATAGAAAATGAACTTATGGAGACACCTTAAGTCACAGAAATATCCCTAAATAAATTTCCCTTTACGTCAGTAACAGGAGAATACAACTGTATCAATTATAGCTTATTAGTTTATCATTTAATTGCTTCCACATTCCCTGCTGTTGTTAGAATTTCAGTTAGCTTCTCAACTCATATCATATTCTATTGGTGAAAAAGATAAGAGGCAAAAGCAATTTGTGTACATAATTATGGTTTAAAGTATCTGTACCTCCTCTTTTAAATCATATGACACGCAAATTTCAAAATATATTTATGATGAAACCAGTTAAAGTCTTATACAAATGTACAACTTGCTCTTTAGAATTTTTGTTAAAAATCATCTGCTCTGTTTTAAAAGCCCTTTATCTGAGGCAGTTTTTATTTGAGGCAACCTGCATCTGAAGTCACTATCAATGGCCAAACTCTGGTTGTTGCACATTGTTTAACAATTAAGCTAGGGGCATCCTTATGAAACTATGAAAAGAAGAAGCTAAAACCAGTAAAGTGGAAAAATGCCTTCTTCTGGCTTGGGGGAACAGTAAAGACAGAACAGAGGCTTTTATATGAGCCATGGCTGTACTAGATAATATCATTATTTGCCACAGTTTGAATATAAGAATGAAGGCAACAAAAGAACTACAATCTATTTACTGGTCATTATGCCTTATCATGATTGTTATCTAATATTTGATCTATATAACTAGCAATGCTTTAATTGGTTTGGGAATGGGGTGGGAGAAGAGGGTGGGCTGGAAGTTTGTGAAATTTCATTATTCTTTTGGTAACAGGAATATAGAATTTTTGTCCCAAATATCTTGTTTTTTTTTTTTTTTTGTTTTAATATTAGGGGTAGGATTTAAAAGCTCATCCATTTTTAATGCTTTATTGTACTGATTGAATCTTGCTTTCACCCCATGCCTAGCTCTTTCTTTCAGTCATATCTTCCTTTAATAATATCCTTTACTCTAGTTCTTCATAATTCCTAATTTGTTATGCATTGCAACCTATTCATAACCATCACATACTTTTCCATTATCCTTTATGCTGAATTTTAATTATTTGGAGACTTTAATATTTGAAGATTTCAAACCTGTAAAAATTACTGCTACTTCATTTATCTCTTATTTTCCTTTAGGTACTGAATCTTTTTCTGGCCTTGCTGCTGAGCTCATTTAGTTCAGACAATCTTGCTGCTACTGATGATGATAATGAAATGAACAATCTCCAGATTGCTGTGGGGAGAATGCAGAAGGGGATAGATTATGTGAAAAAAGAAATACGGGAATGTGTCCAAAAAGCCTTTGTTGGAAAGCCAAAAGCTATAGAAATCAAAGTTCTTGAAGGCAATAAGATAGAAAGCTGCATTTCCAATAATACTCCAGTTGAATTAAGCAAAGACCTTAATTATCTAAAAGATGGTAATGGAACTACCAGTGGTGTAGGTACAGGAAGCAGCGTGGAAAAATATATAATTGATGAAAATGATTACATGTCATTCATAAACAACCCCAGCCTTACTGTAACAGTACCAATTGCAGTTGGTGAATCTGATTTTGAAAACTTAAATACTGAAGATTTCAGCAGTGAGTCAGAACTGGAAGAAAGCAAAGAGGTAGGATTTTTTTTTTAAGTTGTATTTGTATAACTTCTAATAGTGATGTACTTATTTAGTGTTCCTTGATTACATATCAATAGAGTATTAGATGTTATAATTCTGGTAAATATAGAAATCATGTAGCATTGAACCCTATTTGAGGAAATCACATAACTTTCCACAATAAAGTATTATCTCAAGTAGCTAGGTGGTGCAGTGGATAGAGCACCGGCCTTGGAGTCAGGAGTACCTGGGTTCAAATCCGGTCTCAGACACTTAATAATTGCCTAGCTGTGTGGCCTTGGGTAAGCCACTTAACCCCATTTGTCTTGCAAAAACCTAAAAAAAAATAAAGTATTGTCTCTGAAAGACCTACAAATTGATTTTCTCAAAATATTTTTTCTCTGAATTCTATGTTAAAAAAAAATAGGTCTTTCCAAAAACTTCATTTGGATTTCCAAAAATGGTGGTTCCCTCATACAGTCATAGCATTGCATCATTTCTTCTTTGGGAAATTCCATGTATTATATTTCAGTTACGCCAAGTGAATACTTAATAATGTAGAGTATGTAATTTGCGGTATATATTTGGTGAAAAAGATTACTTTAATATTATCATTTATGTATACTTGAATCATTCATGATGGTCTATCATCTGTAATGATAATTACATAACTAGCTAAAAAGTTATTGTCTGCACATATTTGGAAAGTGAATGGATATTGAGTAAGTATCGCTTATTTGTGGATAAATAAGCTTATTTTAAATCAACTAGAAAAGTACTAGAATGAATTTATCTTCTTGTCTTCTTACTACTAATTCTTAAAAATTGTTTGGGCATTCATGGAACATAGCATCTTATATGTAGGATGTTGGTATTTTGTTTTCAGGTATAGAATATAAATATAGTAGTAATGCTTTAATTTTTTAAGAAAAAATAGAAATTATAATGGTTGTCTTTTTTTGCCAATTGGAACAAGAAAACAGATCTCTGAAAAAGTACTAGTCTGAGATCTGTTATTATTATTATTTCTAAGGTTTTGCAAGGAAATGGGGTTAAGGGCTTGCCCAAGACCACACAGGTAATTATTAAGTGTCTGAAGTCAGATTTGAACTCAGGTCCTCCTGACTCCAGGGCCGGTGCTCTAGCCACTGCACAACCCAGCTACTCTCAAGTCTGAGATCTGTTAACTCAAGCCAATTTTAATTCTTTATATCATACATATAAGCATGCTCTTCCATTTTACTACAAATTTCAAACATGATATTCAGAATACACATTATCTTCCAGAGTTAGACACCTCAATGTTTGTTGTGTGGATAAAGATTAAAGGTTATTAGAAATTCTTTTTTTTTGCAAGGCAAATGGGGTTAACTGGCTTGCCCAAGGCCACACAGCTAGGCAATTATTAAGTGTCTGAGACCGGATTTGAACCCAGGTCCTCCTGACTCCAGGGCCGGTGCTCTATCCACTGTGCCACCTAGCCGCCCCTATTATAAATTCTTAAAATCCTTCTTCAAGATACACTAGCATGCCAATAGGAAATGTCAAAACACTTGAAGATTTGCTATGTAGGCTTAGTAATGCCAGCATAGTAATCAGATCCATGATGCTGTCTAATTCTATTTTGGTATCAGGCCTTTTTTTTTAAATGGGAATATAGAATTTTTGTCCCAAATTACCTAACATCTAAATTCCTGCCATAATGAGTAACCAAGTTACAACTCATAATATCCTAAACATTTTGTAAAATTTCACAGCTGCCAACTGTCATAGTCAAAGTGAAAATGTTTTGTAAACTTTACACAAGTGTTTGATTATTCCTATCCTTTCTAATTAGAACCTATTCTATAAGATTACTTAATGAAATTAAATATAATTGTTGTTGTTCATGCTTAAAGACTTAACTCCTTAACTTCTGGTTTAGATGTCTTTAAAAAAAGAAAGAAAAAAAGGAATATCCATCAATTCCAAATTATTTATTTAGCATAGATAAGCACTGCCCTAAACTTGGTTGATACAGAGGGATATGATATTTCCCTCTCTCTAAAGAAACTGACCGTTTGAGTAGGGAAAGAAAAAAAAACATGCATGTGAAAAAGAGAAAAATTGTGCTAAATATATAGGCACTTACTCTAAGGGCAAGAGAAATTCAAAGAAAAGTGCAATCTGTACTAGTATAGACATATTTCATTGGCAAGGTAGACTTGAAGGATAAATAAGATAACTTGAGAGGGGAAAGGAAAGCATTTCAAGAGGCAGGAGAAACAAGCAAAAATACAGAGACAAAAGAAAGTATAGTAAGTATGGAAGACAATGATTAGACTGATGTCACTGAAGTAAAAGTGTGGCTTAGAAAAGAGTGGTGAAGTCAGATATCGGATAGCCTTGAATTCCAATCAGAAGACTTTGAATCTAATATTGTGGACAATAAAGAACCTCTGTGTGGTCTTGAACATAGGATTATGATGAAAATGATACCCTAGGAAGTTGGTTTGACAACAGTATGTAAGTCAAGTTAAAGCACAGAAGAGCATCATTAGAGACCAGTTAAGAAATTACTGTAATAATCCAGTAATGTCTTGATGAGGGCCTGAACTAGAGTGGAATCAATAGAAATTAAAAGGAAATGTTAAATTTCATAGACATGTTTGAATTTGTAGAAGAAAAAAGAAGAAAGATAATTCTAAGATGTCTAATTTGGGAGACAGAAAATTTGTTAGTACCACTGGAAACTGTCATTAGGTAAAGATCCTAATTTTTGAGGAAGAGATGAGTTTTAATTTTAGATATATTGAATTTGAAGTAACATTTGTGTTGCAACAAGTAGAATTGTGGGATTACCTGGATGAGAGATCAAAGGAGTAAATGCATATTGATGAATCATCCTCATAAAATTGATAAGAGAAACTATTAAATGAATGAATAATTAGTTCATCAAGGGAATAACTAGAGTTGGTGAAAAGAGGAGAACTAAAGAAGAGCCTCAGACAGCACTCAGATTTAGAAAAGGAGAAAAAAAGAGGAATCTTCAAAAACAAATATATCAAAACAATTTTTAGGAATAACTTTGCTGTATTAGTGCCTTGGAGAGGGAAGACTATAAATTGTTTATAAGTTAAAATTTGTGAGACAATGGGGTTAAGGGACTTGCTTAAGGTTCCACAACTAGTAAATATAAAGTGTCTGAGGCTGTATTTGAACTTAGGTCCTCCTGACTCAGGGGCCAGTATTCTATCCATTGAGCCACCTAGATTACCCAGGAAGCATATCTTCATAGTTTTCTGGGGGTGAGGAGGTGAAGTGTGTTTAGTTTTAGAATATATTGAAGCCTACTTAAAGGACAGATATTTTTATGTCTACTCAAGAGAGTTTTACTTTATTGTAGAGAGAATCATTACATAATTCGTGTAAATATCAATAGTACGATTCAATAATTCATTTGGAATCAAATACTTGCCCACTTCTCATTCTCATTTATAAAATGTCAAAACCTGATAACTGTTTTATGCCATTCAATGCATTTTCAAGCTGATATTCAATAAGTTCAGTCTACTGTACAAAATAATTTAATTGGTTAATATATGTGAAGAAGTTAAAGGGATAATTATTAACACAATTAAAACATTTCAAATGATTTTAGTGTTGAACATCAGTATACCTTGAAATAATCATAATCATAATCATAATCATAATCATAATATATTCACTGCAGGTAATCATATGAAATTAAGAGGAAAAAAGTTCTTGTACCTGATTCTTAATCTATCGAGTATTAGTAAGAATTAAAAAGAAAGGTTTTTAAACTGCAGCACATCTTGAAAGAAGAAAGACAGAAAGAAAGAAAGACAAGATGTGGTGGTAGCTAAGAATTGAAGGAGAAGGAAGATTCAAATATACCTTTAAGAATTCTAATTTAAGAAGCTGAGAGATTGATGGTGCTACTGATAGAAATGATGTATTTTGTAAAGGAGCAATTTTTTGTGGTGAGGATAACAAGCTTAAGGAAGGTCAATATTTGCATTCATAAAAGTAAAAAGTATGATTCTTTTAGTTAGCTAAGGAGATTTATTTACTTATTTCCTCTATGAAATGCACATTTGAACTGAAATACTCAGAAATTGCTTATTTTTTTAAATTCAATTCTATCCAGAGAGAAGGGGCAGGCCTTTGTTTCCTTAAATGTTGCTATTTTTTTATCCTTAGCTGTCATGTGTATGTAAAGGACAAAAATTCTGATCTTTTTTAAAAAATGGTTTTGAGACAGTCAAAGAATGCGTGGATCTGATTTCAAAAGCAAATTATTCTTTTTTGGCTCGTGTGTTAAGTAAATAATTCATACAACAACGCTAATACATCTAATAAAACTTTGGAACATATTTCTTCTTTGGATGAGGCAGTAAATAATGGCAAGTTTTAGAAGGCATTTGAAAAGTTTAATATTCTTATTCTGCTTCTTGTTAATAATAAAATTTAATTTATAAATAATAAAATTTAACAATATTTCAGCCAGTCAAAGATGAGTCTAAAACCTTAGAGAAAAAGTATGACTCCTTGTTAAAATTTTCTAAACTTAGGTAAATTATTGTTATACAAATAAGCAAAAATTTTTAAGAATGAAATGGAAGAGATACTACAAATTAAATTTAAAAGTTATGATATTTAGTCTTTGTATTTAGCCCAGTATAAGTCTTATGGTTAAGGTATCATGCGAAATTTTGCTAATTATAGTTTTTGTCAAGGTATAAAAGTTCCAATCTGGATTTTCTCATAAGGTATTAAAAATCTGTTGGTCTTATTTACTACCCTAACTCTAAAAGGGTAATAAAAAGGTGAAATGTATCTTTTCTTTAAAATCATATTTGAAGTAGTTTCCAGAGGAAAATCTAGCAAAATCCTATCATGAACTTCACTACTTACCATTCTTACTTCTCACAGGGGTAAAATCGAGCTGGAGCAATCAAGAATGCAGCTCTGGTGCTTATTAACCAGACAGAGGCACGTGCCATCACATTCACCCAGGTTACCTAAGCAAGTTCTACATATATAATAACTTTTAAAATGGATATTGATTGGCCTGCATGCTTCTCAGCTACGTCCCTCCCTTCTCCATCGCAAAACAGTAGATACATGCACAGCTGCTCTCTGCTGAATCATGTAACTCACATCACAGCATGGTCAGGCAAGATGGGCAGTCCCAACATTATACATAATTTTGCTACTGAGGTTTTTAAGCTACATTCTATGCCATCCTTAATATTAATGACTGCATGCTCAGGAGGCTTTATAATATATGGTTAAGTTAGACAGAAATGTTAAGTGTAATACAGGTAAGGGGATAAATGGAGCATGTACTTCCTGTTTATTTGCTTTTATTTCACAAAAATGAAACCACTACCCTTTTTTTTTATTGATTCAGCCCTTTTTAAGTAGAATATATCTAAAATAGAACTAATAACTAGCAAATGTTATTAAACATCCATATCTGGTATGCATTAATCATCTAATTTATAGTCCCCTCAAACCACATATCCCAAATATTAACAAGTCTATTTTCATTTATATTAAGAAAGATTTTATGAAATGAGAGGTAATCTGAGTTTTTGAGATTGAATGGCCATAGTCTGTATTCATTTGGGCAACACATATCTTGGGCTTTCATGAAATTGTATGTAGTAAATGGCATGTATGGTTGTATCAGAAAAATGATCAAGTATCATGTTTTGTATATACAAAAAATGGTGATCATCCCAGAATAATTAAAAGAAGTTGGGAGAGTATCATCAGCCTTTATGTAATTGGCGCTTTACACTCAGCTTTTTTTAAAAACCTCCATGATTCATATTAATTTCACTACATTTTCTTCCTAAATTCTGTACTTTAGAATTGAGGAGGTAAAATGGAGCTTGGCGACTTTATAGTCTTTATTATTTTTAATTATTTGGTAAATAAAGTCAACTCCCAAGTCAATTATATATTTGTGGATTTTTGTTCAGATGGTTGGATTATTTTCTTGACTAATTTTCTTCTGCCCTGCTGAACACCTTTCATTCATTTAAATGCTTTTTAAAAAAATTTCCACTAGAGTCAAGGCAAAGGGAGGGAGGGAGATTCTAAATCATAAATCACTGGAATGCTATTCTGGCTACTGTAAAATCCTTTCAGGAAAGGAAATATAAGTTAATTCCTAAAACAGAAACTGTGGTTGTCTGTGGCATTCATCTATTTCTACTCTCCTTACAATCAGCAATGAATGAGTTTGCTATATTGTGATACAAATCCAGAAATAATGGTGTAGTTTGGGACTGAGGACACAGTGCTTGTTAACTATTCAATGTTTTTTCCATTAAGTGCTGACTTTTTTGAGATGAATTTTGTTTTGAAAAATCACACTGTAGAAAAATCTGATAAATCCTTTCAATAGCATAAGTGATAATGATATAACATATGAAGAATGTAAATCATTTGCTCATAATAAGAAGGTTTTTCTTTTGAATTTCAGAATAAAACAAAATTTGGAAGCCTTGAAATGATTGCTTAAATCTGAAGACTTATGCCTATATTGTGCAGAGTTTTGGGCTTCCTATAATCCTTTTAGAATGTGAAGAATTATAAGATGACAAAATCTCAGTGGGATCTCAGAGGTCATCTAGGTTAATCCTTAACCCAAATCTAAATATGAATCCCCTCTATCCCTGAAATATAATCATCTAGCATCAGCCTGAAGAGAACTTCAGTGATAGCTGGCTTTCAATACCCATCCATTGCACTTTTGAACAAAGCTAATAATTAAGAAGGTTTTCCTTGGGTCAAGCTGAAATGTACCTCTCTGTAATTTCCATTCAATGATCCTAGTTTTTCCCTGGAAAAATAAAACATCTTATTCTTCTTATACAGAGCTCCAGCGAGTTCCTTGAAGGTTTTTTTCTCTACATTGATAATATTGCCCTCAATAGAAATATCATATCATATGACTCTAGATTAACTCTTGCTTATAAATATCTTTCCTAAAATGTGGTACTCAGAACTGAATATCATGGTCCAGATGAGGTCTGGTCAACCATAATGGGAGTATAAGCTTCCCTATTTGAGCTAATGATGATGATAATTATGACATTTATAAATTGTTTGCTATGTACTAGATCTGTGCTAAGCACAGTTTACAATTATTTCATTTGATACTCAGCAATTTGGGAGGTAGATGCTATTATCCTCATTTTACAGATAAGGAAACTGAGGTAATGAGAGATGTTAAGTGACTTGCCCAGGTTCACAAGGCTAGTAAGTATCTGAGGCTGTATTTGAAATCAAATCAAACTGACTTCAGGCTCAGCATTCTATTCACTATGGAACCCCTTAGCTGCCCTATGCCTGTGTCATTGTACCCTAAAATATAATTTTCTCTTTTGGCTGCCATGTCATGCTGTTGATTCAGATTAGGCTGTTTACTAAAACCCTTTGTAGTTTTTCACATGAAATGTTTAGTCATTTATTTTGTCATTTATGAAAATCACTTCAAGCTCCAATTTTCTCCCCCTCCCTATGTGGACCCAACTTCTCCTAGTTATATCTCTAGAAACTCACATGGAGGAAACTTATCCGTGGGCAAAGATGAGAGGTGGAATAACAAATGTTTATGACCTAACACCCTAGAAATTGTCAATCTTCAATTCATTGTGCCTAAAAAAAAGGCTGGTGTGGATGAAAGTGTGTGTGTTTGTGTATAAGATAACTCACAAGCATATGTTTCGTCTCTTGGCTTTTTTGTGCTCATATCTACTGCTCTTCAGAATGCTGAGGAAGTGTGCTGTGCACGTTGTTTTCAGGTCTCAGCAATGCCAGCTATAAAAACACAAACCTTAAAAGCTTTATTTGCCTATCACCTCCATTGCTTCCTAACTTGAAAATAAGTCCAAAGAAGATTACTGGGGAAAGGTATTTGAAACCTCTGATGGTGAGACCTGGCTTTAGTAGTTTTCTTCCTATATTTAATAGCGCAGAATGACCACAGTGGTGCAAAAAGCTATTTGCTTATCTCTGGTCAACTGCCTGGGACAAGAAGGGAAGCAGCTCTCCACCCACCACTGGCTTTACCGCATGTGACAATATTTAAAGTCAAGATATGCATAAACAAATCCAAAAGATCAGACTAAGGCCCTACAGGAGTGTATGTGGAAAAGTTGTTTGGATTTTTTTTTTCTATTTGCAAGACAAAGTACATAAGGTTTAAGAGTAGTGTCATTATTTATATAAATATAATCTGTAATGGCTGAATCTTTTTTTTTAAATATTGTCTCCTGTATCATAAGCTAGTTCATGAAACTCAAATATTTAGAAGCTAATTGAAAATAAATGAATTGTGAGCACATTTCAGTGAAAGTAGGCCACTGCTCTCATGTATTATTAAATTTCATCATTTAATTGGTTAAAAAGAAAGAGCTATTTCATCTTTATAAAAGGGAATTCTTATATATGATAATATATCAGTAGAAAAGAAGTCTGATTGTTTTTGATGTATTTATGGCCCATTTTAGTGTAAATTATGTCACTGTATGTCTTGAATTAATCTATTCCTCCAGGTAGTAAGGCTTTAATTTTCTGTATTATTCCATGTATTGGAATCTTGATGTTGAGAACATGGTTCTTGGTTCAGTATGCAGCTTCCCACAGCATTGCACTAGGCTTCTGCTCGAACAGGGCATGTTTTCCATGGCTGAATCAGGCCTTGAGAATGTTGCATCCTAAAAAAAATTAAAAATAAAAATAACATGTTTTCTTATATACATAGATCTGTAGAGTATAAGTCATCTTCTCTGTATAGGTCCAAACTAAAGTCTTCAAGGAATGAAAATATAAATTCAAGCATAAGATTTTGTTTAAAAATAGTTTAAGAAAACAAGTTTGAACTTGCACTATGTTATGTTATACTTAGTTTTCCTATTACCTGTTTCTCTTTTCCAAGTACTTCAGAAATTATATTTATTTCAGTTACTTGGTAAAGTCATTTCATCAGAGGAATCTGAGTCTCTCAGTTTATGGGTTTATTTCAGTTTCTTCATTCAGCAATGAGTTATTTGTGATGTTTATCAATCACTGTATTTTGCTTTTAAATTAGATGAGCATATTATGTTGATTATTACACACATGTGCCATAAAGAGCAATGAGAGTGAGAATTTGACATTGTTTAAATGAATTTTACTCTTTAATTTACTGCTACTTTTCAAAGCTTCAAAGCATAAGCAGACTGATCCACATTTCCAGTGATTGGAAAGTCTTTGTGGAGTGCTGTAATTTCTAGAGTACTGATGTATCTTCATAGTAAAATGAAATTTTAAAACATGAAAATCACATAAGTCAATATTTCTGAAAATTATTATATTAGAAGTAATTATTCTATCCCATCCTATATTTCTGAAGGCATTGTTGTAGACTACAGGGATTAAAAATTATTATTACAATGATATATATATATAATGATATGAAAATACAAATGCATCAAAGAGGCCAATAAGTATAGCATTTACAGTTAATTAATCCATTACAGTTAATAAAAGGGAAATGAAAATGATGTTACCCAGAATAATTCAGGAATGTAAGCCCCAACATGTAGTCTTGGTTTGGAGCTCAAGAGACATAAATACTTTGATCCTATAATTCAACAGCAGAAGCTCTATGCCCATTCCATTTCTGAAGTTACTTTATAGAACTTAAGAAGCTATAGAGGTTATTAATCTCATAGGCTAGAGGATAATAACAAGCTCTTACTATATATGGATTTGTACTGTTTGGGGTATAGAGTCATAGAGAGCAGTGGAAATGGAGAATTTTTTCCCTTTTTCATTAATAAAAAAGGTATGTCACTTTGGTAACAGCAAGACAGAACTTAGCAAAATGAATGCCATTCCTTTATGAACTTTTAATTAGTCCCTTTTCAGATTCTCAGAAAATCAAATGCTTATACTTAATGCTAATGTATCATTGAATTATATAGCAAGTAATTGTGGAGTAAAAATCTGGTCACCATACAACTTCACTGAAATAAGTGATATATGAGAGAGCAATGATAAATGGACCTTAGAAGTCATAAAGCCCCTCTCATTTTATAGATGAGTGGAGAAAAATTAAGTGATTTGCCCAAAGTCACACAGGTAATAAGTAGCACATCCAGATTACAATTCAGTCTCTGTGGCTCTGTGTTCAAATCTTTTTCCATTATACAGAATTGGTACATTTTTGAAAGCTTTTAAATGTATGTACATGACCTTATTAATAATTCCCCATTTTAAATTTTATTTAAAATTTATTAACTAATTTCTACTCTATGTTATAATAGAATTATATTCTTACATGGATTTTTATATTAAGAATTTTATAATATATGACTATATGAAATATGAAATATGAATATATGATGACATATTAAAAGAATGAGAGTCCAAGCCATTTGTAATGTTATAGTCTATAGACACTCACTTAGTAGTCTACTCTGTTCTCTGATCTCTAGCAGATGCAAATGAAGCAGGAAATAGGTTCTTTACTTTCTGAAAGATTAATCACCCCAGATGATTAAAAGCTATGGAAAAGTTATAAAGATAAATTGGAATAACAACAAATGCAAAACTATAAAATACAGACTATTAATACCATAGGGATCCAAGAAGAAAAGTGGGAATAGCTAGGAAAAGTTTTCTATAAATTCCAAAGGTTTAATAGCCCTAGTGCTCAGTCATCAAAACAGGATTGGACAAGGTCTTTGAGGGAAAGCACCATTAGCTTTCTTCAAAAAGATTTCCCAATTGCACCCTAACTGCTGCTTTATTTTCTATCAAACACTTTCCTTTATCTCTTAAAAAAGAGATAAAGGAAACTTCTGTTTATCATTCATTTGACAATTGGTAGAGGAGTAGTACTAGGAGAATGGGAGGTTTTTCCCTTCTGGGCTGTGCAAAACTACATTGGTGAGGATGTCCAAAGCAGGACCATTATGGAAATTCCTTTAATGTAATCATCTACTGAAGCTCCTTGTCCTCAGCAATAATGATGCCTCATCTTCTCATTTCATGGTGCTTCAATTAGTTTCATAATAATGTTCCAAAGTACCACTGAAAGAATACCTACATACTGGGCCCAAATTTGTGATTTTTCTTAGGTGTTGTAAATTCTCAGGGTGAATACTTTCCCCGTCAACAATAATAAGAGTCTCATGTGTTAAGTCATACAAGTGTTCACAGGGGCATTAAGAGTGACCTGCCTGACCATGATCTTATAGTTAGTGTAAGTCAGAGACAGTCCTCAGTTCTTACTGACTTCAATGCCATACCAAAGATTCCCTTTATTATCCTACCTCCAACCTGTCAGTTACATTTAACTTATATATACCCTGAAGTGTGAAAGTGCATTTGCATTATAATTCCAATGAGCTATACACATGACACCCAATGTACCCATTACTTAAGCTACATCTGGGAAATAATTCAAGCTCTTTTGAAAACTTTATTAACCTCCTTAGACCTTTTTAATCCTAATGAAGTTGTGGAAAAATTTAGCATGATTAATATTTCCAGACTATATATATATGTATATATATACATATATTCATTCATGAAAGCTTTGTATTTTCAAATATCTATTCTGCTTCATGTGTTCTCCTCAGTTTATATAATATGTTGTATTTTATAATATGTTCAAGACGGTGATTTCAAAACACCCAACAAACTCCTGACATTAAATGTTTTTTAATAGCACATCACAATAATTTGAAGTAGGTTTTCCTAATCTGAATTCATGTTGAACTCAGAATGCTCTACTGATTAAATTCAGCTTACTTTTTTGAAACTTCCTCAAGTGATGAAATGTCAGTTCCATTCACAATTCTTTGGTACTTAACTCTTCAAAACAAAGTTTACGGGCCATCTTAAAGGAAAAGGAAAAAGAGTGAGCCAGTGAAAGAAATAGCTCGATGTTGAAATATAATGATGATAACCAATATGAATAGGCTACTCTTCTTTTCTAAAATTGTAGATACATGAGCAGTGCTTAGTAGTAATTGATCTTATTCTTTTTTCTTCAACTATTTGCAGTTTCAAATGTAGAAATTGGCTTGATAAGATACAAATTTAATAAATACAACCAGTAATGATAGTTGCATGGCAAATTTTTATCAGGCTGCACTTAAATTGTTCTAATAGAAGAATTTGTATGTAAATTTACAATGGAGTCTAATACAAATAAGGTTTTGGGAAATTAATTGTTACTTATTTTTCATATTGCCTACTTTTAAGAGAAATCATTTTTGATTTTTTACATCATATATGGACCAAGTTAGTAACCACATGATTAGAAATTTAGTTATCTTAAAGTTCACAGGACATATTTATTGATTATCCTAATAAGAATTTATAGACTATAATTTGTCTTAAAATATGACAAGAATGTTCTAGATACACTAAACAAAGAGAAAAATCTTTGCTTATGGGATTTTGTTTTCAGAAATTAAATGCATCCAGTTCATCCGAGGGCAGCACAGTTGATGTTGCCCCTCCCCGAGAAGGTGAACAAGCAGAAATTGAACCAGAAGAAGACCTTGAACCAGAAGCCTGTTTTACTGAGGGTGAGGAATCTTATTTAATGCAATCAATTAGTTTTCTTCAGGATGCTCACCATTCGAGAGAGAGAGAGAGAGAGAGAGAGAGAGAGAGAGAGAGAGAGAGAGAGAGAGAGAGAGCCACATTTAAAAGAAATACTTAAAGGAGATGAATGAGACACTTTGATTGCAAATGATTTTTAAATAGAAAGCTCATGTGTTCTTTTCCAAGAAGTCTGTCTAGTTATGCTACTTGAATAGTATAAAAGAATGTTATTCAATATGGATTCATTTATGAAGTATGTGCATTATACTGGGCTAGGCCTTAAAGGGCTACAAAAGTAATGAAGACACAATTCTTGCCTTCATTGGTAGTTTTACATATACATATTGCACACATACACATGTACATATATATGAAAATATATAGTAACCAAATGAAATAAATTCATAAAATAGATACACAAGATATACATAAAATATATAAACAATGAATATAGAATAAATAAAATATGGAATAACATATATAAGAACACATTGGAATGCAAAATTAGAGAAGTATATTTATAAGTATAAGGGTATATTATAAGAATATAAGTTTTATAAGTATTATAGTAAGTCATTTTTCACTACAATCAAAGGGTATCTTATACATTATTTTTTGTTGATATGGATAAACACCTATTTTATTTTACATATAGGAACAGAACCTGTGATTTCTTTGGTATAGACAACTCTGAGGTGAGAAAATACTCTCTACAACTACTTATTTCTCTCAACAACTTATATTTTAATAGATTTGTCTATGAACACTGAGAGTTTAAGTGACTAGCCTAGACATGGGTCATTGGCAGAATTTGACCCCAGGTCTTTCTGGTTTTAAGGCCAACCCTTCATCCACTTTTTCCCTTCAAACAACTTATAAAAATAATTTGTAATGAACAAGAAGTCTAACTTTTCAGAAAAAAAATAAATTTGTTACTAGTAAATACTTTTCATAGTGCATTTGGCTGGTTAAAACATTTATTAATTTAATTAAATAAGTAGTATCACAGATAGATAGTGGCATAGGAATCTATAAGATAAATATTTGTGGAGAAAGAACAATGCATGAATACAGAGCTGATAATTGCAATTACTTATCATTCAAAATTACTCATCAAAAGGACCACCTGAAAAAGAAGATGCTTAGAGGAAATTGACAATGAGTTGTACACTTTGTAAAAAGAGACATTGATAATGGACTGTATATTTTGTAAGAAGAACTAATAGAATAAGATTTCTGAGCACATGTAAGGAAAAAGAACAAATATATGAAAGATCATCCTTGGCATGAGCATGCAAGTTGTAGTAGGAAAGTATCATTCAGAGAAAATACCTTTATACATCAGTGTTACATTATTGTTATTCTTATTACACTACATCAAGCATTTATGAGGTACTAACTAACTAGGGTCTAGTCACTGTGATAAGAGCATGTGATAAAAGGGCTGCTAGTCTGTTGGACTTTGAAACTACAACTGTGTTCCTAAAGACAGTTTGCTTCTGTGTATAGTATTATAGCACACATACATATTGTGTAAATAAATTGTATATCACAGCATGATGCTATAAAGAGACCTGGCTGAAGACATGAGTTCAAGTCCCTCCTCTAACACATCCTGGTTAGGTGATAATGGATATGTCACCCTAGGAACCTTTGTAGGACTAAGTGGCAAAGAAGGCGTTAACCATCACTTGTAGAGAGATTGTCCTTACTGAATGTTTGCTGTACCAGAGAAATCACATTCGGTCTAAAATACTTGGATTCTTCACACTATAGTTTTATGAACTCCACATGGTAAGCATTTGATTAAAGATAAATGAAGTTGAAACTTTGAAAAGTCAACAAATATCTATTAAATATCTACTATGTGTCAAAGATATCCTCTATCTTCTAATAATTTAAATGATGGCAGTAAGAAAGATCCACATTGAATATATGTTACTAATTCTTGAGGGATATCCCTGACTTTTCTCTTGTTGATAATCTTGAGCTATGCAGCCCAATATGGTTTGAGGTGCTGCCTCTTGAGAGGTGATCTGCCTTTGTTCAGTCATAGACCTTTTATATAAATGCTTTTGGTAGCAACAATTTCAAATAAGTAGCCTGGCAACCACTAGCAGATTTTTCACAGTAACTCATGTCAATACTATTCTAAGCATTCATTTCTGTGTATAAACTAATATGATCATACACAGATGTGTTGCTGACTCCCTAAAAAGTTAGAATACTAAATTTTCCTTTTCTAATTTGTAATACTCCAAAAATATGCTTTTAGGCTGTATCAAGAAGTTCCCATTTTGTCAAGTAAGTATAGAAGAAGGCAAAGGAAAAATCTGGTGGAATCTTAGGAAAACCTGCTACAGCATCGTTGAACACAACTGGTTCGAGACATTTATTGTATTCATGATTCTACTCAGCAGTGGTGCTCTAGTAAGTGAAATACATGTCAGTGTGAATAAATAGGTTTGATTAAATTTATTTTTCTGCTAAGATGCTCTAAGTCTATGATGCATTTCAAAATCAAAGTGGAGGAAGCAACCATACCTGGCAGAGTCTGCCATTTAAAGCATGAAATCCTGGAGAATTTACTATGGAACAAATCAAACAAATCATATAACCAAATGGAATTTTTATCCTATGTTTATCTAACAGATAGACAGATTTTTTAAAAAAGATTACCCAACAGAAATGCTACATTCAACATAAACTATCATTCATCTTCTCCATATAATCATGCTTTACATTATCATAAATTATGTTCAGTATTTTTAATGTCTAATCAATTTCATCTTTGTAGAAGAAAAAATCCAAAACTATCCATGCAATTAATTCATATAAATCATAGAATGCTAATTTAGAAATGACCTGAAAAACTAACTATAATACCTCCATACCTAATAAGTGAAGTTCCTGATCTATAAGCTTAATTGTCTTTACTTCAGTCACATTTTTAAAGATTATTTAAAATACAGTAAGAACTGTACTGGAACCAAGTAAACAAAAGGAAATTAATTCAGAGCAACTGGTTGAAGAGAACAAAATCCCTCTACTCATTTCCCCCCGCCCATGGCTTATCTATTATGTCCTTTTGAATTATAAAATAGTTTTCATTATTATCCAGTGTCTACCATTTGGGGATAGCAGTGTCCTGAGTCTTGCAAAATACTTAGAGTTCAGAAAAAAATATTTTGATTCGCAGGCTTTTGAAGATATTTACATTGAACAACGAAAAACCATTAAGACAATGTTGGAATATGCTGACAAAGTCTTCACTTATATCTTCATTCTGGAAATGCTTCTAAAGTGGGTGGCTTATGGTTTTCAAACATATTTCACTAATGCCTGGTGCTGGTTGGATTTCTTGATTGTTGATGTAAGTAATTTGATTTTTTAAAAAATTCTGCTTAAAAAAAAGTTACAGTTGATATTAAATCAATTTAAGCTATACTATTCATGTTAAAATGTGATATGAATGCCTAAGACCATTTGTGTCTACACATTTGTATAATCACTTTAAAACAAATAAGTTACAGCAATTAGGAAAGAAGTTCTGGGAACATCAAGATAAGAGCAGGGTAGATAAGGCAGGTTAAATCCATAATGAGACTACTGTTTATCTATTATGAAGGGACAAGTATATAGGTTTGATGTCATGGACTGAGTTAATGAAAACACTGATTAATAGAACCATACTTATTTTAGAAATGCTTCACTTAACTAACTAGTCAATAAGTATTTATTAATCATCTTCTCCATGAAAGAGTTGGCATTTTAAGGAAAATCATTGATTGTAAGAGATTGGGGGAAAGGTCAGAAGAGATAGGACATTTTAGGCATGAGTAACTGCAATGAATAGGTTTTTTTAAGAATAGAAAGGCCATACTGTCTAGATCAAAGATTGTATAAAAGGGAATAATATAGAGTAAGAATATAAAGATAAGTTGGAGTCACATTGTAGAGGGTTTTAAAGACCAATCAGAGGTGTCTATACTTAATGAGAAAGATATAAGATGGTGAAATCAGAAATGGTTGCAGATCAGCAAATTTTACTTTAAAATTTTATTACAGTCTAAAGCATAAACAAAGAAGAGTAAAAATTTTACCTCACTCGTTTATTGAAGTATTCATTCATACTCATACATTCAGAGAAGATATACAGTTTATTCCTGTTCTTATATCATTATTCATTGCTAATAAGATATATTATATATTCTTTTGTGGAATAGCAAAAACAGAGTTGTCCTTTGCAGTGGCTTCTAGTTACTCCATAGTATAGCAATGGCCAATTATGTAAGCTGCAGGGCTAATAGACTCATTTTTGTTTTCTTCTTGAGGAAGAGATAATACCAATAACTAACACAGTATCTATGTTTTATTCATTGTGTGACACTGAATATCCCAAATAAACTATATATATATATATATATGTATATATATATATATATATATATATATATCATTGTCTTCAACAGTTTAACAATTAATAACTCATGATCATTTTATCATATACCTTAACATACACCAGTATAAATCAGGAGTTGTAATAGGTCCATGTTCATTCCCTTTTTCATCTTGTGCTATCTCTGATCCTCTGTTTCAAGAACATATGTATCTCTCACCCTAATAATCATAATAGTTTCACTTAAACTTTTTTTAAAACAAATTTGCTGCATACTAGCTTACACTTAAATAAGTAATTGCTTTCTATTTTCAGGTCTGGTACATCATGAAATAAGAGTAAATATCAATATGGCAATACCTCAAAACCAAAATAGATACATTTCTAATAAAATTTCCATAATAGGAAAGTTTATCACAAAATCATAGACTATTCAGAGATGGAAGAAAGTTTAGGGCTCATCGAGTCTGAACTCATCATTTTACAGATACAGAAAAATGAGACCTATAAAAGTTAATTCTCACAAGCTTACATAGTTGCATAGTGACCTGACTAACCTAGATCTCCTGTTTCCCAGTTGTGCTTTTTATTTGCTCTTTTGTAATATAATTGAAGAAGCATTCTCATGGGGAAAATTGATCCCAAGACATAATCAAACAACCCATAGTATTGGTATGAAAGAAAAGGGCTGTTCTCATTGTATAATTTTGTTCATGCCAACCTAGAGGTTGAGGAATGGGAATTTTTTTAAAAATTGTCTTTATATATACATGGAAGAGGTCAGCTAGGTGGTACAGTGGATAAAGCACAGAACCTAGACTCAGAAGGACCTGAGTTCAAATCTGGACTCGGACACTAAATAATTACCTAGCTGTGTGGCCTTGGATAAGCCACTTAATCCCATTGCCTTGCAAAAAACATGGAATTATATGTGGAAGAAACAACCATAAAGAACTAAGGGAGATTAAAAAAAGATCCTAGAGTCATTGGAAAGCATGAATGTTATATTCCAGAACCTGTACATAGGAGTTCAGCAGTGAAAGTCAATAAAAGACTGTCATACCACCAAGAGTCCAGGAGATGTAATCATTGGTGATATTAAGAGAACACCACAATTGGTCACTATCACTCAAGAAATTCAAAAATTCAAAATTTGACTAATTTGACTCCAATATAACATATAATAGACAGTTTTCATTTTATTAGCTATATTAAACCAATTCTAGTTATTTTTATTTCTGAATGAATGTCTAGATTTTAAAAAAGCTTTTTGTGGACCACACATTCTATTTTTAAAATAAGATGTAATTTTTGAGAATATTGTGTTATGACACAAAACTAATTTAAAGAGGAAATTCAAAATAGGGATAATATGACTATTTTTCCTGTATAGAAAAAAACAGTGTGATGACCCCAAGTTATCACTTCTGACTGTTTTATTTCATATTTTTATAAATGATCTAGATATGCAAATGTAGAGAAAACACTGTGTTCTTTTGTTTTTTTGTCAACCTAATGACAATAAATTCTAGGAAGGTGTAGTGAAACTCTGGGAATTTCAGTAATATTCCCAATAACTTTTAACAGGGGCAAGAATTTCTTGGGGAAAATAATATAAAGTATACTAATAGGATAATTCAATTAAACAAGCATTATTAAGTGTCTGTTGTATGCAAAAAAGGGGCTATAACTAGAGTGGGGTGAGTAGGTTTTGCTCCTTGGCACTGAAATTTAAATTTTGAGCATTTTGGTTCTACTTTATCTAAGTTTAACACCTAATTAACAAGAATTATTCACTAAAATAAACTACTAGATAACGAGCTTTGTCTACTAGTGGCTACACCAATAGAAGTACTCATCTTGTTGTATCCTCATACCTCCTCCAGAGATGGCCTCTATAATAGTATAATCATAGTCTTTATCTCCTGACCTCAGGATTTCTTCCTTCACTGGATCTGGTTTCCTGAGGTCTGAGTCTCTTCCTGAGATTCCGCTTCCCCAACTCAATTTGTCTTTAAAAATTTTATTTAAAAACACTTTTGTATGTGCATGTTCTAGGCTGTTGTTTAGATGGTCTTTTGTCAGGCACTGGGTAGTCACTGCTCTATGCATAAAACTGTACAAATGGCCTTCAGGTTATTAGTAAATATCCAGGGAAAAGGACAGAGGAGTAATTGTATATTGCTCCCAGAAGACACTGTGTCGTTCAATGAAATTAATAAACTTTTATGAAAAAATACTCTTTGCAAGTCTCAATGTGTTATTGTGTCTTAAAAGTCCAAAAGAATGTTATATATTAACAGATAGGGTATTAGATACAAAATATTTTTTAAAAACTTGTATTGCTTTTCTTAACAACACAGTCTAAATCTGCTGCTAAAATACAGTATTCATCCAACTGTATGTCAAAAAAAAAAGTTATATCATTGCTGAAAATGGTCCACTCACAGAAGAGGAGTACAAATAAAATGATGGTGATGAGTATGAGTGTTTGGCATAGATATTGGGCCTTACATTTCAATCATAAAGGGAACTTCAGGATGAAAAAATCTTCTACCAGTGCAGGCCAGGACATCCTCTACAGTTTAGGTTAGAGAATTGCTTACAGGACTGAAAGTCCAAGGTTAAGATGTGTCAGAGTTGGGACTAGCTATCTAGGCTATCTTGACTCCAAGGCCAGTTCTTTACCTACTACACCTCATTGCCTCTTATTTGAAATTAGATTATAAATGGTGGGACTGTTGAGAATAAGAAGACAAAAGCTATAAAAGGAACAATATTAAAATTTACGAAATCAGCCTTTTTCATCTAATCCTGAAATAAACTAAGTCTGCAGGCTATCTCTTCAAGACTGAAAAAAAGTAAAATTAGAAAAATTAAAATGAACAGCAGAAGAAATTTTATTCAATTTATTAAATTTAGGATTGTATCAGCCACAAAGAAGCTCAATGGAGATTTAAACAAATGCACAGAAAAGACAGCAACAAAACCTCCCCAAGATATTTGGGGATTAAAACTAACATTTTAAGACTTAAATAATAGAAAATAGTTATGCCATCTCAGCATTTTCTGATGTTATCTACTACACAGAATACTGAACTAAAAGGACTATGGCTCAGTATTGACTCAGTATGACAATCTTTTCTCCTTATTTTGAGCTCAATAAGTTAAATCCTGATCATAGAATGAGAAAGTAGTCAGGAATCCTTAAATCCAACCCTCTCAGTTTACAGATTTTAAAAAAAACTATCAGATGAGAGGTAACTTTACAATTATAGGATCTGTGCATGCTGTAGCTCATAATTCAGTAAAACATTATGATACTAAACTGACCTGCTTCTCGTGGTCTGGATTTTTGTTGGCTTCATTCCATGATCAAATTTTCCAGTCTTTATCATGGAAAAGGCACTCTGCCTGGATCTGACTAAACTTAGAAGATGTTGCTTTGTTAAGAATGGTATCCTGTAGAGAAAGGACACAAAATGCTAGAAAATAGAACTCCCCTCCCTCTCAAGGTTCTAGAGGGATCCCTGAGAAATTGAGGGAATCTATTAATGCCATACTCCACCTTTGGGAGTGAATCCTCCCATTTCATGTACCAGTAAGTAGCATTGCCTTTCTTCTCTCACATGAATGAAGACAACAGATCACATTGCTTTTGATAATCATTTTTTGATAGTTATGAATTTTACTTTTTCTTCTTCTATCCCTTCCCCTAAGAAAAAAAAAGCAATATAGTATGTACATAACCATGCTAGACATAGATCCATATTAATCATGTTGTAAAAGAAGAATCAAATCAAAAATCAAAGATAACTTTTTTAAAAATTGAAGATAACAAGCTTTGGTCTGCATTTAAAATCCACAATTCCTTCTTGGATATGGATAGTATTTTTAATCACAAGTCTTTTAGAATTGTCTTTGATTATTGTATTGCTAAAATGAGCAAGTCCATCATAATTGATCATCTGATATTGCCTTTAATATGTTTAACATTCCTCTTCTTCTGCTCCCTTCATTCAGCAACAGTTTATGCAAGTCTTTCTAGGCTATTCTAAAGTGCCATCCCTCCTGATTTCTTTTAGAACAATAGTGTTCTATCACATATATTTACCACAGTTTGTTCAGTCATTCCTCAGTTGATGGCATCCCCACAATTTCCAATTCTTTGCCACTTTGTTTTATTTTTGTTTTTTGTTTTTTAGTTTTTGCAAGGCAATGGGGTTAAGTGGCTTCCCCAAGGCCACACAGCTAGGTAATTATTAAGTGTCTGAGGCTGGATTTGAACTCAGGTACTACTGACTCCAGGGCCAGTGCTCTATCCACTACACCACCTAGCTGCCCCTCTTTGCCACTTTGAAAAGAGTTGCTATCAATATTTTTATACATATAGTTACTTTTCTTTGTGATCTTTTTGGAATACAGAACTAGTATTGTTAGATCAAAGGGTTTGTACAGTTTCATTGCCCTTTGGCCATAATTCCAAAGGGCTCTCCAAAATGGTTAGATCAGTTCACAACTCCACCAATAATACATTACTGTCCCAGTTTTCACATATCCCCTTCAACATTGATCATTTTCCTTTTTATTCATACTAACCAATCTGATAGTTGTGATTTGGTACCTCAGAGATGCTTTAAATTGTATTTCTCTAATCAATGATGATTTAGAGCATTTTAAATATAACTGTAGATTTAACTTCTTCACTTGAGAATTGCCTTTTCATATCCTTTGACTATTTATCAATTGGGGAATGACTTGTATTCTTATAAATTTGACTCATTTTCACTATATTTTAGAAATGAATATTTTTGTCATAAATACTAGTTGTAAAAATTGTTTCCCAACTTCCTTTTAATCTTGTTTGCAGTGATTTTATGCAAAAACTTTTCAATGTTATGTAATCAAAATTATCCATTTTGCATTTTATAATGTTCTGTAGTACTTCTCTGGTCATAAACTGCTTCCCTTTCCATAGATCTGACAGGTAAATTATTCCTTCTCCTAATTGGCTTGTGATATCACCTTTTATTTCTAAAACCTATATCCATTTCAACCTTACTTTGGCATGGGTGTGAGATGTTGATTGATGCCTAGTTTCTGCCATCCTATCTTCCAGTTTTCCCAGCAGTTTTTTTTTTAATAGAAGAGTGAATTTTTATCTCAGAAGCTGAAATCTTTGGGTTTTTCAAACAGAAGATTAGTATATTCATTTACGACTGTTTCTTTTGTACCTAATCTATTCCACTGATGCACTACTCTATTTCTTGCCAGTTTTGGTAACTGATGCATCATAACATAATTTTAGATCTGGTATGACTAAGCCAGCTTCCTTTGTATTTTTTTCCATTCTTTGATATTTTTGAACTTTTATTTTTCTATATTTATTGTTACTATTTTTTTCTAGTTTAGTAAAGTAATTTTCTGGAAGTTTGATTGGTGTGATACTGAATAATTTAATGTAAGTAGAATTCTTTTTTATTATTATTTTAGATCAGCCTACCTATGAGCAATTGATATTTTCCTAGTTATTTAGATCTGATTTTGTGTGAAAAATATCTTAATGTTTTCATATAGTTTCTGAGTTTGCCTTGGTAGGTAGACTCCCAAGTATTTAATGTTGTCTACAGTTATTTCAAATGGAATTTCTCTTTCTATTTCTTGCTGTTGTATCTTGTTAGTAATATCTAGAAATGCTGATGATTTATGTGGCTTTATTTTACATCCTGAAACTTTGCTAAAGTTGCTAATTGTTTCCAGTAGTTTTTTAAAAATTTTTAGCTTTTTTGCAAGGCAAATGGGGTTAAATGGCTTGCCCAAGGCCACACAGCTAGGTAATTATTAAGTGTTTGAGACCAAATTTGAACCCAGGTACTCCTGACTCCAGGGCCAGTGCTTTATCCACTGCGCCACCTAGCTGCCCCCAGTAGTTTTTTTTAGATGATTTTCTAGGGTTTTCTAAGTGTCCCATCTTATCATCTTCAAAGAGTAAGAGTTTAGCTTCTTCATTACCTACCCTAATTAATACCTTCAATTTCTTTTTCTTCTCTTATTGCTAAAGCTAACATTTCTAACACAATATTAAATAACAGGCACTCCTGATCTTCTTGGTAATGCTTCTTAAGCTTATCCTCATTACATATAATGCTTGTTGATGGTTTTAGATATATACTGCTTATTGTTTTAAGGAACACTCCTGTGTTCTCTAGTGTTTTTAATAAGAATAGCTGCTATATTTTTTCAAAAGCTTTTCTAATATCTATTGAAATAATCAAATGATTTTTTTAGGTTTGTTTGGTCAATTATGTTGATAATTTTTCAGATATTGAATCAAGCCTGCATTCTTAGGATAAATCCTACTTGATCATAGTGTATTATTTCAATTATAAGTTGCTTTAATCGCTTTGCTAATATTGTATTTGAAATTTTTGCATTCATATTTATTAGAGAAATTAGTCTATAATTTTATTTCTCTGTTTTGACTCTTTCTGGGTTAGATATCAACACCAGATTGGTATCATAGAAGGAATTTGACAGAACTCCTTCATCTTTTTTTTTTAAATAGTTTATATAGAATTGAAACTATTGATTCCTTGAATGTTTGGTAGAATTCACTTGTGAATCTATTTGTTTCCTGGAGATTTTTTTCATAGGGTATTCATTGATATCTTGCTCAATTCTTTTTCTGAAATGAGGTTATATAAGTAATTTCCTTTTCTTTTAACTTAGGTGGTGTAGATTTTTTGAAAATATTCATCCATTTCACTTAGATTGTAAAACTCATTAGCATACAGTTGGGCAAAATAGCTCTGAATCATTAATTTCCTCTTCATTTAGTGGGGAATTCACCTTTTTCATTTTTATATTGGTAAATTGGTTCTTTCTTTTTTTAATCAAATTAACCAATGGTTTACTGATTTTATTGTTTTGTTCATAAAAACCAGCTCTTAGTTTTATTTATTAGTTCAATAGTTTTCTTAATTTTGATTTCATTAATTTTCTTCTTTATTTTTCAGAATTTCTAATTTGGTATTTAATTGTAGATTTTTTTAGTTGTGTGCTCAATGCATTTTTCTCCTCTTTCACTATTTTAGAAATATAATATTTCCCCAATAACTGCTTTAGCTGTGTCCACAAGTTTTTGTAATGTTGTCTCCTTATTGTAATTCTCTTGGATGAAATTATTATTTCTATGATTTGTTGTTTGACCCACTCATTTTTTAAAATTAGGTAACTTAGTTTCTAATTAATTTTAGGTCTATCTCATCATAGCCCTTTAATGCATGTAGTTTTTACTGCATCATGGTCTGAAAAGGATGCATTTCATATTTCTTTCTTTTTATATTTATAAGGTTTTATGCCCTAACACGTGGTCAATTTTTGTGTAGGTGCTATGTATCATAGAAAAGAGGGAATATTCTTTCCTATAACCATTCAATTTTCTCCAGAAGCCTATCATATCTAATTTTTGTAATATTCTATTCACCTCCTTAACCTCCTTCTCTCCTGCCTTTCTCCTCTGAGAGAGGGAAGTTGTTGAGGTTCCCCATTATTCTAATTTTGCTGTCTGTGTCTTCCTATAACTCATTTAGCTTCTCCTCTAGGAATCTGGTTCCTTGGTACATACATACATGTTTAGTAATTAAATTATTTCATTGTTTATGGAACCTTTTAGAAGGATCAAGTTTTCTTTTCTCTGTTAATGAAATCGATTTTTGCAATTGCTTTGTCTGAGATAAAAATTGCTCCCCCTGCTTTTTTGACTTAAGTTGAAGCATAATAAATTTTGCTTGTCTTTTACTTTTAGTCTATGTGTATATTTCTCTGCTTCAAATATGTTTCTTGTAAGCAGCATATTGTAGGATTATGGTTTTTAATCCACTTTGCCATCTGTTTACATTTTATGGAAGAGTTCATACCATTCATAATCACAATTACAATTTTTAACTCTTTATCATACTCCATAATATCTACCCTCCATTTGTACTTCCCCACTTTCATTCTATCTCTCCCCAGCAGTTTTGCTTCTGAATCCCACCTCTCTCAATCTGTCTCCCCTTCTATTTGTCACCTATTTGTTCTTTTTCATTTCTCTTTCTCTTTTCCCTTCTTCCTTCCCTCCCTTCTCACAACCCCTCCTCTTCCCCCCTTTCCCCCTATAATATTTGAAGGGTAAGATACATTTCTAAACCTGAGTATAAGTTTTATTCCCTCATTGAGATAAATATGATGAGAGTAAGATTCAAGCAGTTCTTACCCTTTCCCTACTTTTTTTCTACTGTGATAGATTCTTTGTGCTTCTTCATGCAATATAATAATTTATACCATTCTATTCCCCCTTTTCCATCTCATTACAAGCCCCCTTTTTAATTGTCTTAATTTTTAAAAGAAATCATTTCATCAAAATCAATGTATGGACTACCTTCAGCCTAAGTATACTCCCTCTAATAAAATTATGATTCTCAAGAGTTATGAGAATTTTCCTCCCAGATAGGAATGCAACCAGCTTAATTTTATTGAACAGCAGTCTTTTTCTATTCCACTATTTACCTTTTCATGTATCTCTTGAGTATCCTGTTCAACTTTTCTGTTCAACATTGGTATTTTCATCAGGAAAATTTGGAAGTCATATATTTCATTAAATGGTCCTTCTTTTTCCTTGAAAAAGTATGCTCAATTTTGCTAGGTAGTTGGTTTTTGGTTGTAATCCAAACTCCCTTGCCAATCCAGAATATCATATTCCAGGCTTTTCAATTCTTTAATATTGATGCAGTCAGGTCCTGTGTAATCCTTACTGTGGCTTCTCAGCATTTGAATTGCTTCTTTCTGGCTGCTTGCAGGATTTTCTCCTTGATATGATAATTCTGGGATTTGGTTACAACTTTCTTTAGCATATTCATTTGGATCCCTTTCAGGAAGTGATCAGTAGTTTCTTTCTTTCTTTCTTTCTTTCTTTCTTTCTTTCTTTCTTTCTTTCTTTCTTTCTTTCTTTCTTTCTTTCTTTCTTTCTTTTTTTTGCAAGGCAAAGGGAGTTAAGTGGCTTGCCCAAGGCCACACAGCTAGGTAATTATTAAGTGTCTGAGACCGGATTTGAACCCAGGTACTCCTGACTCCAGGGCCGGTGCTTTATCCACTATGCCACCTAGCCACCCCCACTATGCCACCTAGCCACCCCCTAGTAGTTTCTTTCAATGATTATTTTTGCCCTCTAGTTCCAGAATATTGGGGCAGTTCTCCTTGACAATTTCCTGAAGAATGCCATACTTTTTATTTTTTTAATCGTGGCTTTCAGGTAGCACAATATTCTTAAATCATCTCTTCTGGATCTATTTTCCAGGTCAGTTGTTTTACCAATTAGACATTTTATATTTTCTTCTGTTTTTTTATTTTAATAGATTTATTTTTTAATTTTGTTTAACAGATTCTTGGTGTCTTATGGAGTCATTAACTTCCACTAATCCCAACCTATTTTTCAAGGAAGTATTGTCTTCAGTTAGCTTTTTGAATCTTATTCTGATCAATTCTATCTTTAAAATAAGATAGGATTCTATCTTTAAAGGAACTGTTATCTTTTTCCATTTGTCCAACTGAATTTTTAAAGGATTTGTTTTCTTCTGTCTTTTTTGTTGTAAGATGTGCATTTCTTTTCCCAATTTTTCCACTTGATTTTTAAAATCCTTTCTGATCTCTTTTAAGAAATCTTTCTGGGATAGAGACCAATATTTTCCTCCAAAGCTTCACATGCAGCATCCTATCTTCCCTCCTTTTCTGAGCTAGTGTTTTTGTCCATCCTTATCTTCAAGGTAACTTTCAGTAACACCCGCTTTTCTCTGACCTTTCTTATTCATTTTGGGATTTGTTACCTATCCCAAGGATTTTGTGTTGGGCTTGACTGAAAACCTTAGGTGCTCAGAACTCTAGAGGCTCACTTACTGACCTGGGGCTGTTGATATAAGAACTCCAGAGAGTTGTTCAGAGGACCAACTAATAAGGAATGCCTATGACTCCTCTATCTGGACTGTCAGTGTTGGGGAAGTCAGCAGCCCATTGGGAGAGTTAGAAATACCTGGGGCTATCTCTAGACAATTGGGAACACCAGGGTATTGCTGTTCAGGTTAGGTCATCCAGACCAGCCAAGCTGGCTGAATGAGGGTCCTGGGCACCTGTGCTGGAATTTTTCCAGCATGCTGGAGCACTCCCAGTTCTTCTGCTGCAAAGCCCAGACTGCAAAAGCCTCTGCTCCCACAGGTAAGGAGCTCAGGTTAGTCCCACCTCACCCCACCCCACCTCCATGCACTGAGTTTCTGTTCTTTTCCCTGGGCTCACTCATGCTCCTCCTTGACAGAACTTGGTGGAAGGTGTTCCACTCTTTTCTTTTGTGGGATCTCACTCCAAAACTGATAGGAGCCTTGATTAATGTTGTTTCTGAGGGAAAGTCAGGGAGCTTAACAAAGTTTGTGACTTCCTTCTTCCACCTTGACCAGAAGTTCCCAGGAAAGCACTTCTGCAGAGAATTTCAGAAATGGAGCTAACGTTTTTCTGAGTCTGAAAATTTGAAGGGTACTATCTACTGCGGATTACCCCCAAAATGAAGTCATAGAAATAACTAACCAAAGCTTGAAGCACTCCATGGATCTGCATTCCTAAAACTAAAGCTGATACATTCTCAACATTATGTTTTTCTTTAAGAATCACTGTTCTAAACAAAGGTATTTACTCAGATGGCATTATGTGAACAAGAGCTACAAAAGTTTTCCTCCATAAACCTGAATCACAATTTCCCATATTTGTATTTATAAATTTGTATATTTACACACAACCTCAGTAAGAAGTGTGGTCACACACAAAGAGTACTCTTTTGGAGAGGCACACATAGGAAACACTTCACGCTTCAGATATTGAGTCCCAACGTCCTTTCTCTTTTAATAGTAACACCAAGCTGCTCACCCTAGGTATATGATCCCTGTTGGGGGTTTTAAGCTGGCATCCCTTTACCAGTTTGTCTTTGCAACTCAACTGCTGATAGCCAGGGCTTAGACTCTTGTCTCGCAAAGTTGATAGTCCTAAGAAATGTTTGTACCTCAACTGACTGGGCCCACACTGTACAATGTGTGGTACAAGGCTAGTACAAAGGAAAGAGCAACAGATTTGGATTCAGATAGCTTGAGTTAAAATCCTACCTCTAACCCTTATTACCAGCTGAACTTGCTAAGTTCACTTCACTTCTTTAGCCTTCCGTAATTATAAAATAATGAGCTTGTCAAGACAATCTTTAAGGTCTGCAACCCAAGGATCCTATTAGATTATAAAGGTCTACTGCAAGATTCCATAACTAATGAGACATTTCCCCTGAAAAAAGTAAATAATTCCTTCTGAAGGGCTGGGTTCCTCTTCCAGAGCTAATTCTTCTCTCTGATGTTAAGCCCCTTAAAACTACCCCTTGCCTTGACTGATCCTTAAAGGTATGTTTTGCTTTCTAAAGGACCACTAGATTCAGAGCTGATCTTTTGGCCAATCAATGGCTAGCTCTTTAATTCCATCAAGCTTCACTCTTCATAGCTTATAAAGTAGTAACAGGGTACAGATATATCTCTGTATTTTACTTTAAAAGGGAGTCAATTGAACAGATTCTTTTGAATAATTCCCCTTCTCCCAATACGTTAGAATAAGAATGCTCATCAAATACATAGTCTCCTGACTAAAAAAAAAATTAAGATTGCTTGAATAAGTATAAGAAAAAATACTCTTTCCAACATTCATTTGTTAAATATAGTCAATATTCTTGGAGAAGAGATGTTTCTTATTATAGAATAGAAGAAAAATAACTTCCTTTTTCCTGTTTGGGATTATGTACTTTCAATTCATTCCTTTATTCCTTTATTCATTCATTCATTCATTCGTTCCTTCGTTTGTTTGTTTGTTTATTAAAATCATACTTAATTTACGATGTTCCAGATCCCACCACTGCTACTACCCATATCTCCAAATGAATGAGGAAAAATGTTTTCTCATTATTCTTATTTGGGGCCAAGTTTGCACTTTTGTAATTTTGCAACATTTATTTTCAATTATTTTGTGACAATATGCATCATTGTAATCATTGTGCATAATTTTTTCCTAGCTCTGCTTACTTTACCTTTCATCAGTCCATGATTCTCTTTCCATGCTTTCTGTATTCATGATATTCATCCTTTCCATTTCCATAGAATAATATTTCATTGTATTTATGCATCACAATTTATTTAACCATTCCCCAATTGATGCACATCCACTTTGTTACCAGTTCTTTGCCCTCACAAAAGTACTGCTATGAATATTTTGGTATATACAGAGTCTTTGTTTATTGTTAGTGACCTCCTTGGAATATATACCTAATTGCTTCTCTTTTAATAGCAATGTAACCCATGGACCAGTAACCACCAGGATATAGGACTTACATGGACTAGGTCTGGTCCTGGAGATAACTCCAAGAGAGTAATTTTCTAAACATATTTTACTCAGGGCAGTGGGTAAAGCACCAGCCCTGGAGTCAGGAGTACCTGGGTTCAAATCCAGTTTCAGACACTTAATAATTACCTAGCTGTGTGGCCTTGGGAAAGTCATTTAATCCCATTTGCCTTGCAAAAACCTAAAAAAAAATAAAAATTTTAAATTTTAAAAATAAATAAATATATTTTACTCTTATTCTTCATCTCTCTTGATCCAACTGTGGGTGACAAGGTCCCTCTTCTAATATAGGTAAACAAGGGAGCAATGCATATGATTAGGGGAGTATTTCACCCCACAGAAAATGATGATGCAAAGAATTCACCAGAGGAGGCACCAAACAATTATAGAAACACATGAAGTATTCAATTAGCCTACCAACTCCCCTTCGAAAGCAATGTAACTTAGGGTTACTGTGAGGCAATACTCTGACATTCTGATGTATTTCTAGCTTTCCCACAGGATACTCCTTAGTATCTTCCTGGCATCTGGTGTTAACTTAATGTCGGAATTCTCCCCTTTGAAAGGTAAATGTATTTTGGGCTACTGCACTATACAAATAACTCATTGACTTTGTTCTGCTGGGATACTACTCAGGATTTATATGAACTATCTTCTTTCTCGAAGAAAACTAAGAAACCTTGACTCTAAAAGGTCTAGATCCTTAAAACTGTAAACTTAAGAACTCTTTTTTTAATTTATATTTTCTTTATTATATTTATTTTTATTTTTGAAAAATGATTTTTATACATTACTAAAATATTATTAAGAGTAAAAATACAGACCCCCATGAGCAATAAAGGAAAGGAAAGAGAAAAAAAATAATAATAATAAATGTGCTTCAGTCTGTGTTCCAATGCCACCAGCTCTGCCACAGGTGGATCACATTCTTTATGATAAGTCCATCACAAAAGCTACTTCTATAATTTTCTACAATTGCTATTGTTGATCACAACTCCTTCCATTCATGCTTCCCCACTACCATATGCTATATTTTCCTCTCTCCTTTTACACTGTCCCTCTTCTTAAATGTGCTATAGGGTAGCTGAGTGGTGCAGCAGACTGATCACCAGCCCTGGGGCCAAGAGGCCCCGAGCTCACATACTACCCCTAAGACCCAGCAACCAGCCAGCCCTGTGGTTCTGGTTAGGCCATCGAATCCCAGCCCCTTGCAAGAAGTAAAAAAGAAAATGTGTTATATCTGATCACTCTCCCCTATGGTCCACCCTCTCCTCCATCACTCACACCCCCCCTTCCCCCTGTCCCCCTTCTCTCCTTCTTACTCTAGATGTCTATACCCCATTGAGTATATATATATGTTGTTTCCTCTCTGAGCCACCTCTGATGAGAGTGGTTTCCCTCATTCCTCCTTGCCTCCCCACTTCCATATATTGCAATAGCTCATTGTAATAAAAAAAAATCTTATATGAAATATCTTAGCATATTCCACCTCTCCTTTCTCTTACTCCTATTACATTTCCCTTTTAGCCATTGACTCCATTTTTACAATATATTATATCTTCAATTTCAGCTTTCTCCTGTGCTTCATCTATAAAAGCTCCTTCTACCTGCTCTATTAAATGAGAAGTTTCATATAAGTATTATCACTATAATTTTTCTATGCAGGAATACATGCAGTTCATCATCATTAAATCTCTCATATTTTACCCTTCTCCTCCACTCTCTATGCTTCACTTGAGTCCTGTATCTGAAGATCAAACTTTCTGTTCAGCTCTGGTCATTTTAACAGGAACATTTGAAATTCCTTTAGTTCATTAAAGTCCATCTTTTTTTTCCCTGAAAGAGGAGGTTCAGTTTTGCTGCGTAGTTGATTCTCAGTTGCATTCTGAGCTCTTTTTCCTTTCAGAATATTATATTCCAAACCCTATGAGCCCTTAATGTAGTTGCTAAGTCCTGTGTGATCCTGACTGCAGCTCCACGATATTTGAATTGTGTCCTTCTGGCTGTTTGTAATATTTTCTCTTTGTCTTGTGAGTTCTGGAACTGGCTATAATATTCCTGGGGGGTTGGTTTTTTGTATCTCTTTCTGGGGGAGATTGGTGGATTCTCTTAATTTCTAATTTGCCCTCTGCTTCTAGGATATCTGGGCAATTTTCCTGTAGGAAATTCTTTTAAAATGAGGTCAAGGCTCTTTTCCTGATCATGACTTTCAGGTAGCCCAATCATTTTTAAATTATCTTTCCTGACTCTGTTTTCCAGATCAGTTGATTTTTCAATGAGATGTTTCACATTTTCTTCTAATTTTTCATTCTTTTGGTTTTGAAGTATTGTGTCTTGACTTCTCATAAAGTCAACAGGTTCCTTTAACTCCATTTTAGATCTGAAGGGTTGGTTTTCATCAGAGAGCTTCTTTATCTCTTTTTTCTATCTGGCCAATTCTGTTTTTTAAAGCATTCTTCTCTTCAATAACTTTTTGAACTGTTTTATCCATTTGACCTATGCTGATTTTTAACATGTTATTTTCTTTAGCATTTTTTGGAACTCCTTGACTAAGCTGCTGACTTCTTTTTCATGTTTTTCTTGCATCCCTCTCATTTCTTTTCCCAATTTTTCTTCTATCTCCCTTACTTGATTTTCAAAAATTTTTTTTGAGCTCTGTCATAACCTGAGCCCAATTTCCATTGTTCTTGCAGTCTTTAGATGCAAGAGCTTGGACTTCCTCATCTTCTGATTGGATATTTTGATCCTTCTTGGGATCATAGACAATGTTTCTCTCAATGGTGTTCCTCTTTTTTCTCTGTTTACTCATTTCCCCAGCCTGTGCCTGGTTTGGGGGTGCTTTCTGAGCTTTGGGGTATTATTGGGACACCCCCACACACAAGGATCTCAGTGCGTGAGGCTCTGCCTTCCCTCCTGGTCTGTGAATGACCACAAGCACACCCCTTTGCCACCAGGGTGAGGTGGGGGGGGTGTTCTGTGGCGGGGGCGGGGCTAGACTGTGATCATGTTCTAAATGTGGTGAGAGCCCCAGAGTCCTGTTCCAGGTACAGAGGACAGACCTCAGAACTCTCTCTCCACTCCCCTACCTTTGGTAGGCTGAGCACTCAAGGCTCAGCTGCCTTGGAAGTTCCTGCTTGCTGGCTCTGCCTGCTTCCTTTTCCTGGATCTGAGTTGCTGCTGCCACCACTGCTAGCTGAGTGCCCTGAGGGCTGGGCTTCATGCACTCACTCTGTAAAAAGTCCACCCCCCCACCCCCCACTGATCTTCCAAGTTGTGCCTGGTGTTCCCCAGGGTGTAGGTCAGGAAACTGCCCCCACTGCTATAAACTGGGTCTCCCAGGTGCCTTGGGGCTGCCTCTGGGAGGCTTAAGTTTCTTCACTCTGGTGGGCTACCCCTCTAACCCTACAGCATGGAGCCTTTCCACTATTTTCCAGGTTACCTTGTTCTGGAGAATTGCCTCACTGGATCCCTCTGTGGGTTCTGTCTCTCGAAAATTTAGTTAGAGTCATTATTCTATGAGTTTTGAAATATTATAGAGAGAGCACCTAAGAGAGGCTCTTCTTCTGTTGCCATCTTGGCTCCTCCCCCCTTTCAATATATTTAAACCTAGGTAATTTATTATGATTTCATATGTAATCAATTGATAAATATCTCAGATTATTTGAGATGACAGCTCTAATTCAAATAGATATCAGGAGAAACTATAATAAACAAGCATGCATAAATGTACAGAACCAATATATTTTTCTTTTTCTATTTTTTTGCCATCAGGTTTAAAGTAATAGTATGATATGGAAGAAAAGGGTAGACAAGGTCTGCCAATAAATTTTATTAAACACCTACTATATGCAGAAACTGTGCTAGCTTGGAGCACAAAGATTAAAATGCCTTCAAGTACTTTATGTCCTACCCGGGGGGGGGAATATATACATACACACACACACATATATATATATATATATATATATATATATATAGAGAGAGAGAGAGAGAGACATTAAGGTACAGGAAACACACAAAGGAATATAATGTAAGGTAACATTTAAAATGTGTTTGGCATATGTTAGAAATAATATGTCATAGTGTATTGTGTTATGCATACATATATGCACATGTATAATATATGTATACATACACACATGTGTATATATATATGTGTGTGTATGCAGGAAACATATAAAGACTCTAGACACAAGTAACCCTGGAAAGGAAGGCACCAGGAACTAAGAGAACCAGGAAAGTCAGCATTTGAGTCAAACCTCATCTCAAGGGATCTCAAGAGGAACCAAAGGGACACATCTACCATTTGTGAAAATTTTACTGAATGTTGCTAAGTCAAAATCCCCTAAGCCTGATGATGTTGCAGTGTCAAGATACCTTGCTGATGTAGAAAGGCCTATCTCTAAAAGACCAAGTCTCCAATTGTATTCAAACCAGTATCTGTTCTGTTCCTTTTATATCAGCCTGCCAAGTTAAGATAGTTCTGGAAGAGATAGTAGGGATGGTGTCTTTGCACAACTCCCTCTCACTTTAATTTGAATTACATGACATCATGACATCACTTCCTTGATGTCAAAGTCTTCTTCAAGATTAAAGGACAACTTACTACTTACTAATATACTACTCTAAAGAGTTGCAGGCATTTATGATTTGTAATTCAGTAGACCATCTTGAAACAGTGAAGGAAAATATATTTTAAAGGACATATCTTTATCAATTTTACTCTATTAAAATGAAAAACAAAGAAAATAATTTTATACCATTGTCCCCAAAAAAGTAAAATTGAAGTTCACTGTAAAGACAATGGAGAAATACACAATAGGTATAAATAGGTCTCAGTGTATTTGCAAAAATGAAAGAAATGACACAAATGACAACATCAAAGAGGTATATGACCAGAAATGGTACCCTATATTAAAAGACCAACATAAAAATCCTTACATATTGGACAAATCCTCACTGGAGGACTTATGGGAGGACATGGAAAGGAATAAACCAAGATGAGAAACTAAGTGGTCTATAGATTGAAAAGAATCATCAACAATATCAGATTCACTGAATTTTTTAATGAGATTATATGCTATGTCAAAAGGAGTCTATAGTTCATCCAACTAAAATAGTTTAACTTGATATGAAAATGATAACAATAGTTAATATTTACAAAGCAATTTACATAACTATGTTCATCTGCTCCAGGTAAAAACTCTAGCAGGTAGTTTTAGAAATAATATCATTTTACAGATGAGGAAGCCAAGACTCAAAAAAGAATTAACTGGGCATAGTTTTACAGTCAGTCAGTTAAAAAATAATTAAATTATAATGGTCTGATAAAATTTTTTCAAGTGAATATATTTCCTTTGTTAATATATGTCCATTTATATCCTTGTCCATTTTATGGTCCAATTGCTTCATTAAAGTTCCTGTTTTTGTCTTTTGATATACATAGGTATCATTGGTTAGCTTAGTAGCCAATGCTCTGGGCTATTCAGAACTTGGTGCCATCAAATCCCTTCGAACACTAAGAGCTTTAAGACCTCTGAGAGCACTGTCCCGATTTGAAGGAATGAGGGTAAGAAATATATGAAAATTACTCAAATGATTCTTTACTAAATAAGAATAAAACTGAGCATGTTACACAAATGTATTTAATTCATCCCTCTTATATTTCAAAGAATCATAAAATCACAGAATTAAAGTCACATTAATCCTGGGGCATCTAAATCAGAAATAGATTATGTAAATCATATAATTCCATATAGAACCATATAGATCAGGGCTGTCCAAACATACTTTTAAAAGTTTTTATTGAAACAATAGACAATATAATTTGATTTTCCATTTTAGTTAGAACTCTGCAGTAACTCAGCTTTGTTTGCAAAAGCATTTAGTAAACCCACAAGTGGGCTGCATTTTGGATAACTCTCATATAGATCATACAGCTAATTAGTGGAAACCTGACTAGAAATCAGATTTTTGACCTCCTGTCTCTATTTGATTGTCTTTCCACTGCAATAAAAATTACACTGCCTAGCACATATAAAACTACATGCAATATATTGTATTAACCCATTTTGGTGCATATTTCCTATTCAAATTAATATTAAGAGCCTAGAATTTAGTTGGGAGAAACCATCTAATTCAATCTCATTCATTTTACAAACTAGGAAACTGAAGCACAGAAAGGGGAAACAATTTTTTCCAATATCACACAGCTAGGAAATAAATGGTAAAGCCTTAAGTTACTTTTTTTCCCCCTCTACATAGATATTATTCTGATTCCCCCCAAAGTTATTAGTGGTTAAAGGTAAATTATTTCTATGTATTAATAACATATATAATTCTTAAAATGTAAAAAATAACATTTCAGCTTGGTAAATAGTTTTAAAAATCAAAGCAAAATAGGAAGTTGGAATAATTAGTCAGGCACTAAAGGCAACACTGACTTAGAGGAAACTTTTTTGCATTAACTACCTGTGGGTTGTATTCTTGACCTCTGATTGAACAATGAATTCAGTTTACTTTCTTTTTGTTACCTGTATTATAATCTGAAGAGTATATATGTTCACCATTTTAATTACCACCTTTGGTAGAGCATCTCTGGTCTAAATTTCAAATATAAAATTAAGTATACATCACTGTGAAAGTAATTTCAGCACAAATTTTTTTGATAAGAATAAATAACCTTGTATTAATTAGTTTTCAATTTCTACATAAGTCAAATGATAAAGAATGAAAAATTACTACAGCACCTCATGTGGCCCTCACAATAGCCTTGAGTTTTTATTAATTCCAATTTTATATATGAGATTCAGGTTAAGTGACTTGCTTATGGTCACATAGTCAGTAAGGGCCGGGGGAAGATTCAAGCCCTTATTTTTCCTAAATTCATGTTTCTGAAGTTCTTGAATTTACTGTTTGTTTTATATATATATACTCAAAGGTTGTCAAACTATAGCTGACAGGTAAAATTCAGACCACTGTTTGTTTTTGTGTGACTCCCAAGCTATTGGTTATACAAAAACAGGCCAGATTTGGTTCTTGGGTCATAGCTTACTATTCCATGATTTTAATGATCATTTGTTGTTGAGTCATTTCTCAGTTGTGTCTGATTCTTTATAACCCCATGTGAGATTTTCTTGGCAAAGATACTGGAGTGATTTATCATTTCTTCCTCCAATTCCTTAGGGTTAAATGGCTTGAATAATATCACACAGTTAATGTCAGAGAACAGATTTGAATTTAGGAAGATGTCTTCCTGACTACCAACCCAACATTCTATCCAGTATACAATCTAGTTGCCCTCCTAGGGAGTAGGATTTTTATTATTATTATTCCCATTTATAGGGGTAGAAACTGAAGCAGAAAGATTGCATAATTTGTCAGGATCACTTATCTAGTAAGCATCTAAGTCTGAATTTGAAGTCAAATCTCTCTCACTCCAAATCCTATGCTCTATTCATTGTGCATCTAGCCTCTTCAAGTAAAGCAAGAATTTATTATAGACACTGAGTAAATGTTCTGATTAACTAAATGGAAAATTATATACTCAACCTATATCTTCTTTTAAATTTCAAATATCTTACTCTTAGACTGATCCTTTTTTATCAGATAGAGGCTAGTTTTTCTTCTTCACTAGATCAGTCATACTTAAGATAATTGAAGTAAAATATATTTTAATCTAAATCTTTTAACAATATCTCAAATTCTACCATTATACTTAGGTAAATGTGGCACAGTTGTGTTTTTATCTTCAGAAGAAAATTTATTTTTGTTGCAATCTACTTTTTCAAAACTATGAACCACCCACTAGAAAGTAAAGGAATTCTTTTTGATGTTTTTCATATTCTGAAATTTTTTAAATCTGAAAAGATAGAGTGAAGATATATAAAAACCCTGGTTTATTTGTAAAGTCCTTTGCATAATCATCCTTTCACAGTCATTAACATCATGTATTAACTTTTTTTTGCAAATTAATTTGTATTGCTTGCTAATTTTAGTTTCTTTTGTTGGTATTTAATGTCTCTCTCTTTTTTCTCTCTTTTTCTCTAGCATACAAACATTTTATGACTCCATCTTACTACCAGGTTTTATTTTATTTCTTTTTCATACTTTAGCATTCTATTGCTTTCCAAATATACTATTGTTCTGTCACTTTCTTATCTTTATCAAAAAATATTTTATTTTAAAAACAGAAGATGGAAGAGACAATTATTTTAAGTATGTTTTTACTAAAACTATGGACAGTGCTATTTTAGTAGGAAATAAAACAACTAAAGTGATTTTATTTTTTTTTAATGCATGGTTTCCTTTTTCTGAGCTAGGTGGTTGTGAATGCTCTGGTTGGAGCCATTCCCTCTATCATGAATGTCCTGTTGGTTTGTCTCATATTCTGGCTCATCTTCAGCATCATGGGAGTAAATTTGTTTGCTGGCAAATTCTACCACTGTGTTAATACCACAACTGATACCATGTTTGAAGTTAAGGAAGTCAACAATTTTACTGACTGTGAGGCTCTTGGAGATCAAGCACGGTGGAAAAATGTGAAAGTAAACTTTGATAATGTTGGAGCTGGATATCTTGCTCTGCTTCAAGTGGTAAGTGCCTATTAATCTGTTTGCATGGTTATGATTACCAGTAACAACGTGAATGATGGATTATAATTTTTCAATAAGTATAATCCTTCTGTTGTGACAGCCTTCATGATTATAAGATTTATGATGGGAAATATGAGACGTTAACTTAGGTTTTATTTCTCACACTTGGAAAATCTTTTTAAAACTAAGCTTTAAGGAAAAAATGGCTCATGTAAGTTACTTTCAAAAGTTCTATGCTCTCCAATTAATTTTTGATGATGAGAATTTAATTTTATAGTATTTATTTTATAGATTCATTGTACTTACAGTACTCCAGGGTTTGTTATGATCTCACAGGCTCTGGCTATGTGTAAAAATAATTAGAAAATTTGACTAAAGTGATTGACTGCAACCTTTTTTTCTTTCATCTTTTCTTTTGCTTTACTCTTCATCATGATTTTCAGTCACTCCATACCACCCTTTGCTTTTTTTGCTAATCCATTACTTTTGTGTTAGTCACACTAACTTCCTTTAATAGTTTTCATTCTATACCTAAGCAATTCTACTTTACACTATTATTTAAACTTGAATAATATGTACAAATGTTGTATCATTCTTCACACTGTTGAAAACCTCTAATTATTAATTCTCCACTACTATATGTGTGCTGCTGAGTACCACTGTAGGAAACCACATGACCATGTTGACTGTGTCAACTACAAACTAGTCCACTAGTGTGCTATCTGGCTAATGTCAATTGAACCTTCATTGCTGAAATTAATCCTTTTCCTAATTTAGTCTCAACTACATTCTCCAAAGTATCCATTCAAAACAATCTCTTCTCGCCTCAAATATCTTTACTTTCCCTCTTAGGAGAGGATCTTTCCTTATACTTTACCAAAAGGCCACTTTTCATGTCCTTCTTTTTCCCCCCAATTCCTTGCCTTAAATCCCCTAAACATTATTTGCCACCATTCTCTTCATTTTAGTCTCTGATAGAAGACTGACCATTTTCTTTGCCAGTACTTCTATTCTTGATTCTTTTTCCTTCTCTCAACTCCAATAACTTGTTTGCTCAGTCATTTCTTTGTCTTTGTAATCTTCAGTCTCTCTTTTTCTGTAGAGTTCTTCTCTGATGTTTACAGACATGCCTTGGACTCCCACACTCTTAAAACATATTAACTGACTCTGCCATCCCCTCAAAATATCACTATTTCTCTTCCCTTTTATATCCCAACTCTTAGAAAAATCTATCTGTACTCCTTGCCTTTACTTTCTGACCTCACCATTACTTCTTAAATCTTTAAATATGGTTACCAGCCTCACCACTTGACTGAAACTGCTTCCTTCAAAGTTACCAAACTCTCAAAATTCCTAATTTCTATGATATAGCCTTTTCTCAGGCCTCATCTTTTGGTTAGTCTGTAATATATGACACTATGACATTCTCCTTCTTAGATAATTTCTTCTTGATTTTTCATGAAACTAATTTCTTCTAGTTCTCTTCCCACCTGTATTAATACTCGTTAATCTCCTTTGCTAAATCATCATCCATTCTACAGCCCTTAACAATGGCCATACTTCAGAGCTCTCTTTTGGGACCCCTCTCTTTCAGCAATCTCATCTGTTCCCCTGAGCTTAATTATTGACTCTCTGCAGTTAACTCTCAAGGACATAAATATGTGCAAATACATATACTATTATGTATTTATGTATTATCTATCTATCTATCTATCTATCTATCTATCTATCTATCTATCTACCTATCTATCCTTTATTTTTTCAACCTTGCATCACTAACTGCCTGTTCGTCGTTTCAATCTCAGTGTCCCAAATTGAATATATTTTTTTTCCTTTAAAATATATTCCTCTTTCAAATATCCCCATTTCTGTCTGCAAAAGTACCATTCTTTCATACACCTAAGTTTACAACCTTGGAGTGATCCTTGACTCTAAACTTCCCTCATAATCTGTATCTAATTAATTATCAAAGTCTTGTTGATTTTACCTCCACAGTATCTCTCATATCTCTCCCCTTCTCTCAACATACTACAATCACCCTAGTTCAGTTTCACATCTACATCTCCTCTTGTTTAATTTTAATAATTTCCTATTTGGCCTCACTAAAATTCATTCCTTCTACACAGATGCCAAGTTGATATCCCTACATCCTCTACAGATATTTAATCATGTCACTGCCTTGCTCAACAAGTTTCAAGAATCCTTAGTTCTCTAGGACCAAAAGTAAATTTTTCTATTGTTGTATAAAGCCCTTCACAATATTAATCTAACCTGTATTTCTCAATTGATGTCATTTTATTTCCCTCTGTTGCACTTTATATTAAAACTAAACATCCAGGGCCATCTCTAGTTGTTCTAATTATCTGGTTACTGGACCCAGATGGCTCTGGAGGAGAAAGTGAGGCTGGTGATTTAGCACAGCATCCCGTCACTCAGATCCAATTTATGTGCTCCTCATGACATCATCTCCCTGATTTTGTGATCTTCTTCAAGAATAAAGGACAAACATCAACAGCAGCTAAAGTGGTTTCCTTGCTGTTGTTCCTCATTCACCACATTGCATCATTTTTGCTTCCCTTCAAATGTCCATGCAGAAGCCCCCTCTTCTACATGTCTTCCCCAATCTTCACAATTTTCTTCTCTCCATCTTACAGCTGCTGTGTGTTGGTTTACATGCAGAGGTATTTTACATTCATATCCTCTATCCACCTCTCTCTCTCTCTCTCTCTCTCTCTCTCTCTCTCTCTCTCTCTCTCTCTCTCTCTCTCTCACCCAGGAGAATATAGTTCTTGAGGGAAGGCACTGTTTGCTTTTTCTTATTTGTATATTTATCAGAGTATACTGTCTTACACACAGGAAAGTATTTAAAAGTTACTTTCTGTTGAGTATGCTATTTATTGTTAGTTCTAGAAACTGACTATAAACTATGAACTAGAATCAGACATGTGTGTCTTTGCCCTTATACACTTTGATTTGGAAATTTGAACTCTTTGGATGGTTGTATGCATTAAACATAATGCATGTATTATTACTGGATTTTCAATTTTTAGAATAGAACTGGACAATGTTTCTAAGAATAAATAAAAGAAAGCAAAAATCTGACTACATTTGCAAATCTTGTTTTATAACAGCATCTTAAAAGAATGGATGGAAACAGTTATTTAAAATAAATTATCAAGTAATTATCTGGAAAAGTGCCACTTATTTCTTGAAGCAGGTTTTCTTGTAGAATTTAAATATGTCTTGTTTATAGGCCACATTTAAAGGATGGATGGATATTATGTATGCAGCTGTTGATTCACGAGAAGTAAGTATCATTTATATACTATTTATATCTGCTAGATTTTTCTATGACAAACACGTGCTAGAATTTAAGTTCCTAAATTGGGTGCTCAGAATATTATAAATGATAAAGCAACAGTTGCTTTTAAGTATTACATATTAAAAACTAAAATAATATAAATGAATATATACTTCATCTGAGAGAATTTCTTACTAAATGAGTTATAAGTTATTGAATTGTTCAATCTAGAAAGATTATTCAAAATAGAAAGAGAACTTGGGAGTAGTGAGGGAGACAGACAGATATACAACATCTTCTCCTGGTTCTATAAAGAAAATAGATAATTTATGAAGTAACTACAGGATGAAACATAAAGGAACCATCTTCCAATTTACCTAAATAAAATGGAGGAAAATTTAAGTGCCATTTCAGAATTTTTTATTTTGTCTTAAATTTTCCTCTTAAAAAATGAAAGTCTTGTTTAGTTCAGTTTTCTGGTGACAACATATCTACAACATTCTGATACCAAACATTTTATTCTCTTCCATCTTATTTATGCATTTAATTCTAAAGAGCTTACTACATATAAGCCAAGTTGGGGAAACAAGTTGGATATTGTAGACTTTGAGCCAATCATAAGCCTGGGTATCTGAACTCTCAGTAAGGTACAGGATAGTAATTTGAAGTACACCAGATAAACATTTTGTAAGAGAGAAGTTGTTTTTAATGTTGAATAACTTGTCCCAAACCCCAAGCAAGTTTTCTTCATATAACTATGAACTGAATGCTTATTATATGTTTGTTCATTGTTTAGGTAAAGCAACAACCTAAATATGAAGTCAATTTATACATGTATTTATACTTTGTCATCTTTATCATTTTTGGGTCCTTTTTCACCCTGAATCTATTTATTGGTGTCATCATAGATAACTTCAACCAGCAAAAAAAGAAGATAAGTATACCATATGTTTTACCTTCCCATAGCCTAGGCTGTATCTCTATAAGACTCCTATATCTGATCATAACCAAATGGTGATGGTTTTAGGACTCCACCTAGATGTAGGCATACTCCACTTAGTTGTAGTACATTGACCGAGATTGTCCACCACAATAAAATGAATAGTCTGACTCTTCTATATTCTGGCTCAGTTATAGTTGATTTAAAATATGGCTTAGTGATGAAGAAAAACATTTCTAGACTTCTGGAACTTTAAAGAAAGAGCTTTCCATTAACTCCCCAACTGTACAATCAAGTAAAAATTCTGAGTTTGAAAAAAAATCAGTGTAGAACAGGTATTTGAAAGAACAGATGAAAGTTCATACTGGCTTCATTTTATGATAATAAACAAAAATCCACAAATTGCTTAAGGAATTATTTAAAGATAAATCTCAGAATATATTACAGAATAAAATAGCACAAACTGTTCTACTACCTGAAGTGTATGCTAATGTCAAATCAAAAAGATTTCATTATGAATTTACTCTTAAAGCTTGTCTAAAAGAGAATTTATATCATAACAGTATAGTTAGTCAAGCAATCAATAAGTTTTTATTAAATGCCTACTATTATATATCAGCTACTATGCTAGGTATTGGGTATACAAAGTCCCTGCTCTCAAGGAACTGGCATTCTATGAGAGGAGACAGAATGTACAGATAAAAGCATGTACAGGATTGATAATAACATTAAATTTAGAAAATTTATGAAAGAAGGGCACCAGTAGCTAAAGGAATCAGGAGGATTTCATGTAGAAGGTGGTGCTTGAGATGAGTATTGTAAGGAAGCAAAGGATTCTACAGGAGAGATAAGGAGAGAGTCAGCCAGGGCAAATGCACAGAAGGGAGTGAATTGTGTGAAGAACAGCAAGGTCAATTTGTCCAGACTATGGAGTACAAGAAGTTGAATAATATGTAAGGAGGCAGGAAAGGTGAGACCAGGTTATGAAGGACCTAAAAAGCTAGAGCAACTTATATTTTCAAGGGTTCTCCAATATGTTTTAAGTCATCACTTAGTTCTCCCATATTCTTTAAGCTTACCTGATGCAAAGGTGCTGCAAAACAATGTAAATTATGATATTTTCTACTTATAGCAGAATAGTTCACATTTGAGTTTTACAAAGCAAGCTCCTTACAGCAATCCTATAAAGTAGACCATATTGTTGTTTCTATGTTACAGAGAAGGAAATTGAAAAAGATATAAATCCATGTTCACACAATTAGTGGCAAAGTCAGGATTGACACCTAAATTTCTTGCCCTGAAGGTCAGCAACCACTTTCATTCATTCCACAAATGTCCCAAATGCTTGAATTTTCACACCTTTTAAATTTAGGGAGCATTAAACTTTGATTGGTATCTCAGAATGGAGATATGAAAATTTCAAAACCCAATCAAGTTGACCTACTTTTTGGGAAATATTTTATGAAAATAACTTCAGTAATATGCTGAACATGCCAGTGGTTGTAACCAGTTTTCATGATATTTCTTTACTTTGGAGGTCAAGATATCTTTATGACAGAGGAACAGAAAAAATATTATAATGCAATGAAGAAACTAGGATCGAAGAAACCCCAGAAACCTATCCCTAGACCATCAGTAAGACTAATCCTTTATACTTTGAACATACTGACATGGTGAGCTTGATATAAATCAAGTGAATTCTGTGGTATCATCTCTATGTAATTCTTATTATAGGGTTTATTAAAGAGTGAAAAATTTGCCCTTACTCTGAATGTGATATTTCCAATAATAAGGCAAATTGAAATTACCATTTGTAATCTAGGCCCAGTGATGCCAAAAATTTACACATCCTTAGATGAAATATCATTAGTCCTCAATAAATTCAAGTTTTTAAAGAGTTTGGGGAGAAGATATGTCTTTGTGTGTTTAACTTATTTAATTGCTTAGCTCCTGATCTACTCTATTCTTTGTTTCTCATGAGAAGTAAAGTAAATTCATTAAGACTAATGAGGCTTTAGTTTCACTATTATTATTATTATTTATTATACTTTTACTTGATGCTTTGTTACTGGATTATTTTGTTTCTCAGGTCATACACCAATAGAGATAGAGAAGGAGAGGGAAGTGGAAAAAAGGGAAAAACCTCATGGATGTTTATGTATAAAAAGGAACAATGAAAATTTAGGGAGAGATGCTTTTGTCTAACAGCCCTGACACTTAAATGCAGAGGGGTCACTTTTTGTCACTATAATGTATTTGGAATTCTTTAATTTTTCTTTTGGAGAAAAAGAAGATGAATGACAGCATTCTATATTTTGCAGAATAAATTCCAGGGAATGGTCTTTGATTTTGTAACCAGACAAGTCTTTGATATCAGCATCATGATTCTCATCTGCCTCAATATGGTCACCATGATGGTGGAGACTGATGATCAGAGTGAAGATATGACTACCATTCTGTCCCGGATTAACCTGGTGTTCATTGTCCTCTTCACTGGAGAATGTGTGCTGAAGATGATCTCTCTCCGCCATTACTACTTCACCATAGGCTGGAACATTTTTGATTTTGTGGTGGTTATCCTTTCCATTGTGGGTAAGACGTGTTTTGTTTTAGGAAAGCAGGGATAGCATAAGAAGATTCTTGAATTTGAATTATATTAATTTTGAATTAATTAAATTGAATATTTATATTCCATATATGTATATACATATATATGCATAAACAGTATAAACCAAAAACATAAACCACAAAATATCTTAAGTATACAGATATTTAACTTCCTGTGACATATGAGAACTCCACATATAAGAAGTTCCCCAAATGAGATGGCAGATTGTGAATTAGCACTCATTTGAACTGATATTTCATGAGCCCCAATTTGGTTGACTTTTACTAGTCAATCAGATGATATATCATTTCACAACAAAATAAATTTAATCAAATAACTTTAAAAATGAAGTGATAAGAAAATGTATCTCCATACATACATACATTAGGATATATACTTTCCCACAGGTCACCACACCTCAAGTGAGTGTAAGCACACACACATGGAAAGAACACACATGACCAAGAAAACACTCATGTATTTGAGGTATACACACACACACACATACATGTTTTACCAGGGAACATAAGAAAAGAGATAGATAAACCAGAAACATATAGGACTGCAGCAGCCAAATGGAAGGCATATATATGTGTGTGTGTGTGTGTGTGTGTGTGTGTGTGTGTGTGTGTGTGTGTGTGTGTGTGTGTGTGTGTGACCAGGGCAAACTACACTGCCATTCTCATAATTCTTCATTACATTTATGTTATATATTCTGAGTATGAAGTCTTTGAATTTTGTCACCTTGGGTCCTCTGGCCTCATGAATACTAAGATAATTTCTGTGATCTTAAACAGCTGGTTCCTCTCCTCCCCAGAACAAAATGGCTAAAACTTTTTTTTAGGGGGTTATGCAAGATAATGAAGTTAAGTGACTTGCCCAAGGTCACACAGATGGGTAATTAAGTATCTGAGTCAGGATTTGATTCCAAAGCCTGTACACAGTGGTGTGCCCTCTAGGCAGAGGGCTAAAACTTTTTAAGTGAAGCACCAGTGAGAAATATGAGCTACCACTATCAAATCAAACTAGTCACCAGGCAAAGTTTGCCTATTCTTTTGACCCTCTTTTTACTGATGCTAACCCATAATTTCAGACCACACACAACAATCTAACTTGGAGTAAGAAAATTTATTTTAACTCCACTTAAATCTCTGAAGGTATGTATCCTTGAAACTTATTTCAAAAACTGAAGCCAGTAAAACTCCACAGAAACTGTTCCTAGCAAAACAAAGCTGTCTGTTTCTCTCAAGGGTGCTCTTTAATTGTTATTCAAATGCATTTAATGGTAAGAGGGATAGCATTTCCTCTCTCTCTCTCTCTCTCTCTCTCTCTCTCTCTCTAACTCTTTCGAGGAAAATTTGTTTGCCTCCATTAATAACATTAATCCCCTTACAAAGGTCCTATTTCAAAGGTAACAAGTTATTCTGAATTATTCCAGTGGTAAGGAGTTAATTCTAGATAATCATAGATTCTAGTTTTAATCAGTCCAAATTCAGAGAGAGCTAGACTCATCAACAGAAACTGGGAAAGATCAATAATTATTTGACCAATGGAACTCATGAAAAAAAGATAAAAGTAGGGAGGCTAGGTGGCACAGTGGATGAAGCACCGGCCCTGGAGTCAGGAGTACCTGAGTTCAAATCCAGTCTCAGAGACTTATTAATTACCTAGCTGTATGGCCTTGGGCAAGCCACTTAACCCCATTTGCCTTGCCAAAAAAACCCTAAAAATTAAAAAAAAAATTTTTAATTAAAAAAAGATAAAAGTATAAAATGACCCTCAGGTATATAAAGCCCTGATTTGTAGTGAAAGTGACAGAAATGAAATTTTTACCTGAAAATGCTAATAATTACACGGTTTATAAACAGTCACAAACACTGATTCATCTATTAGAATTCAATATACAAGTTTTCTCTAATGACTAAAGAGTTGACATCCTACCAAAGGAATCATAACCATACTGACATTCTCAATATAGAGGACAGGGACCATCTTTTTGCTTCTTTTTTGTAATCCCCAATGTACCTAAGGCAATAAGGGATTATTCTAAGGAATACTTAGTCATGCTGCCATGAGATGCTCATAAAAAATTTAAACAGACAAACTAATATTAAATAATTGTGATTTACTTTCTAACATATGTTATAACAGATAAATTATCTATAAATAGTCCAATAAGAACATCCAAACTAATAATACCTGTATACTATGGTGACATTGATGCAAAGAGAGTTACAGGGGTGGATGGTGAAAACTCTTTTGAAAAAATGTGGTTCAGGATTAAGAAATGAAAAAGGGCACAAATTTATAGGCTACTTAGAAGTAGCATTCTTGTATGTTATGAATACTTAAGAAGAATAAGAGAAAACTTGACATGGAGAGCACTGAGCATCATAGGAATTAAGTGGACTATAAATAAAAATAGAATTTAGCAGGCAATTGAAAATTAGCTATCTTTGTTAAGAAAACAGCTGGTTAGAAGAAACATGAAAATCAATGCTGAAGTAGAAAAAAAGAGGATAAGATAATAAAAAACATTTCATACAATTAAAAATACGCTTGGCCTAACTAACCTATTTTTAAAAAGCAGTTGTTTGGGAATGGGAAACAGACAAAAGTAAAGACACTGATTTTATTCTAATTTCATAGCAACATTATAAGTTTTAAAGAGGTCAGAAATAATCTTGGTCAGCAAATAGTTGGGTTTTCTTTCTAAATATAGCGTTCTAGAAACAATAGGAACACTGTTTAGAGTATGAGTTCATCTACAGAAGAAGAGGATAAAAAATTATAAGAAATATAGCCTCAGAAAAATATAAGAAAAAAATTGAAGGGAAGCCAGTTGGAAATAGTTTGTCATGTAGTCTTGTTAATTGAGATTAATTAATGAAAATCTACAGATGAGATTAACAACAAATAAGAAATTGAAAGTTTTGGTGGCACTTAACTATCTTCATCAGGGATGATAAGTTAGATTTCAACTTTCATCAACTAACGCCATAGCTCTAGATTGCTATGTGAAAAAAGTGGCAGTGACACTTAGAAGTTGAGAAGAGTAATTAGACATGACCAAATAAATATGTAAAAAGAATGTTTTTCTCATAGTTTTAAAGAACCCCAGGGATTGATTTTCAATATATCTGAAAGTTAGGAAGATTACAAAGAAACATAAAAATCATTACTGGAAACTTTATTAACAACTAACAACTATGCCTACTTCTAAAACTATAAAAACCTCTATGCACTTTCTGGCATACTTTTTCCATAGCAACAATCTCATTTCAGTTGAATAAGATATATGGAGATCACAAGATCTCATTGTTGATTTTTTCTGTGTCATGGACCCCTTTGCTAATCTGATCAAATTTATCAGCCTCTTCTCAATAATATTTTAAGAGCACAAAATGTAGGAAACAATTTTATTGAAATATATTAATAAAATGTTTTGAAAAAAGTTAAGATGTTTACCTTAAGAACTCCTGTTATAGAACAAAATGCCACCTTAACAGTTAATATTAAACAAGTTAAATGTTTTGAAATAATCCAAGATTCTACAATCACTGCAAACATGCTGGCCAACATCAAAACAAGACATAAAATTTATAGATGTATGATCCCTTAACAAGGTCTCTGTTATCATGGAAGATGTCCTTCATTCACAGAATCTAAAGCAGTAAATGATATTTTTAGGGATAAAAGGGGCACTACTTTATCCCTCTAGTTTTACCAGTAAGGAAGCTGAGGTCCTAAATGGAGGTGACTCATGCAAATAAATACTAAGCAGTAGAGTTAAAAACAGAACCTAAATATTCCCTTTCCATTGAAGGTGTTGATGCCAATATTCATGAACGATATTGTGTTGATTGCATCAAATCCCAGTGCACTATAGGATCTTCTCAGTGAGATCTAGTCATTTAAAAGAGATTAATCAAGTCATCCACATTAAGGGAAAAACAAGTTTAAAATTTTCATTACCCAGATTATAGCATGGAGTGACATAGTCGACCTATTGGGTTAGTGTTATATGCATTTATATACGTATATATAAAAGGTGAATATTTAGATGAATTTGTGCTTTCATTGATTTAGGAGTTCCTTTAACATTGCAGACAGCTATCTTTGCATAACGATTCTCTGAGATTCTTGTCCACATTCTCCCACAAGTTCAACCAATGGGCTCCACTCCATGTGTTGGAGGTCTTAACTTTCTTTTCTTGAGCATACAAGTGGAGCACTCTTATCTACTTATCATCTCCCTCTTGCTATTTGACTAGCCCATCCTTCTTGTCATATACTTCCTTTACTGCTGTTTTTCTTCAGTTTCTGGTTGCACATATATTGTAACTTGCATGTATTCATCATGAACTTCTCATTGCCCTTTGTGTGGAACATAAAGTTTCAAGTGTTCCACTTTTTGCTGCCATATAGGAACACTGGTAAGATGTTAGTGTTGAAAAGGTCCACGACCTTTGTTTTGAAGGAGGCCTTAGGATCACTAAAAAGATTTTTGAAATTTCCAGAAAGAAATTCAGTCTATCTGTTCCAGTTCCTGTGTAGATTATATATGAGTAGTTACAGGCCTTTAAAGAGTATCTTTAAGGGGGTTTTGCAATGTCTTAGAACTTTATCAAGCAGTACAAGCTCATCTACCTCAGTATCTACCCTTCCTCAACTTGTACTCTGCACTGCATCCCACAGTGACAAACATATCATATATCTTCCTATTTTATATATTGCTATCAACCCTATTCACTGAATGGACTCTGCTCACTGACTCTCATCTATAATCAGTATTGGTTCTGTCATCCATTCATACTTTTATTTTCAATTACTTATTTAAATGATTCAGGATTCCAGCATTTCAATTTTTTGCATTTTTTCTCATGATTCTTGTTTTTTAAAAGAAAATCTGATCTTTAGTTTAATGAATCTCAATGGTTGACTATATACACAACTTATACATCCAATACTAAGCCTTTTTTCCAGTGTGTTATTTGGTACTTGCCTTTTCTAATACCTACCAATTCTTTCATTGAAAAAAATATTCATGATACAGAAGTATGAGAGTTCTATTTAATCAATGCCTCTCATTTCTTGTTCCTTAACCTATACATTTGTTTCAAAGATTGCCATGGCCAAAAAACATCTTCAGCAAGTGGCCAGCCTACCAGCCATGCTCAATCTATAATCACATAGATGGTCCTTAGAAAACATACTTCTTTTTAGCAAAATCATACTTGAAGCTTTTTTTTTAAAAATAGCATTTTTTATAGTAAAGAAGATTCTGGCATAACTTATGATCCACTAGGCAAGTCTTTGAGATTCTTCCACACTACAACAAAGGTTTTTGGTTTAACAAGCAGCTTGAGACTGCTTGAAATGATTAAATTTCCTAAATGTCAACTAACCAATGAACAATGAGCTGGGGTCAGAATTCAGTTGGTAGAATACATTAGACTGAATTGTACTTAGAAAATCATAGTTTCAAGGATCTCAAACTGCTGTATCAAAAGTCCCTCTTTTTAAGACTTAATATTCTCCCTGTTACTATCTATATTTTATATAGTCTCAGAATAAGAATTTCAGATACCCTTATAGGTAATGAGAAAACATGCTGGAAATATTGCAATATGTCACCCAAGATGGATTTGAAGTAAAAAAGTAGCTTAAAAGACATCATCAAAGATATGGGTACTTAGAATATAGAGTGGGTTATATGACCATACATAAAAAAAGGGAAAGACAAGACAAATATCCCTAGATATCACAGAAGTGATAGGAGAAAATGCAGAGGCTTTGTGATAGTAAAAATAATAACCTCCCTGCTAAGATACATCCATGTTAAATTATATTTGGGATCTGATATAGTGATCTCTCTCTACCAAAGCAGCTAAATAGCTATTTTACAACTTGAAGATTTGTCTGGGGCAGAGGTTTCAAAACTCTTATTAGCAAAATTCCCAAAGTGAGCCTGAACCAGATGAAAACATAAGTGGGAAATGTCCAACAAAATATTTTTAAAATATAATACAAAATAGATAATTTTGTTTTTCTAAATCACTATGCAGTCCCAGGGATCCATTTCTACTTGAGTTTGAAACTACTGGTCTGGAATACTGAAGGACTGTGACTTACCAAGGTTGAAAAAATAGGCCTGTTTCAAAAGAAAGACTTGAATTCAGGTCTTATTATGTCTGAGAGTATGTCTATCCCCTTTACTATGTTCTATATGTTATTATTCTAACTGCTTGCTATACATTTTCCTCTGAATGGACAATCCACAAGCACCTCACACTCAATAATTCCACATGTGAACTCATATTTGTCAAAACTTGCTGGTCTTTCTCCCTTCCCTTTTGCTAATGATGTCAGAGTTACTTAGGTTACAAACTTTCATCTTGGTCTCTTCCTTCTCCCTTAATCATAATATCTAATTTTATTGTTTCTTTGTCTCCCATCAGTGGTATAAATCTCAAATAGAAGTTTCAAATGATCCCTGTATTAACTTAGAAAACCACAAATTAATATTATCTATGTGAATGGCATTTTAAATTATTTTGTTAATCATCTCTCAAAGACATTTTATTCCGATTCAGACCATACTTGGGAATTTTGTGGTCCTTGAGTTTGATAGTTCTTTCTTAATCCACACATATTACAACTACTGTAGTTCAAGTACTTATCATCTCTCACAGATTCTTAAACTTCCTTCCTTACCTATGCTCTTTCTCTTCCCCAATTCATCCTTCTCATAGCTACTAGAATAATGCATGAGTCTATGTCACTCAAAAGCCTTCAGTAGTTTTCAATTTTGCCCAGCTTGTTTTCTCATCAATGTAGGAAGTTGTAGGTAAGGACTAAAGTCCTCTAACTACTATATCATACTCCCTATTATTCCTTTTCCAGAATTTTAAAATCCTCTCAAACTAATTTGAACTTCTTCATACTTCTTTCCTATCATTTCTTTGTAGGTATTTTATGCTTCAACCAGTCCAGGCAATTAACTATTCTCTCCTCTTGCTCTGTACCATCTGACCTCCTTTTAACTATATCTGCCCTTCTCCATTCAGGGAACATAGTCTGTCCACATCTCCATGTACTGAAATTCTCTTCTTCAAGGCCCATTAGGGCTGTAATCTCCTCTGTAAAGTTTCCTCTTAACCCCCTAGGGATCACACATTAAATTTCCTTTAATAGCTTTGCTTGGATCTTTCTGATTTTCTCATTACAAATTTTCTTTTGTCATTTTTATTTATTCACACCTTTATCCTTTTTGTTAATTTATAAGTTCCCTGAGGTCAAGGATCATGTCATATTTCATCTAGCTATCCATAGCATATAATAGTGAGATACAAATAGTAAGTGCTTAAATTTTTTAGATTTCTTTAATAAGATTGTGTTATCAGGGAGATTAGATTATTAGTGCAAGATTTAATATTTATAGATTTATAACTGGAAGGGACTTTAATGACACATGAAATTTTGTTCTATGGAACTTTGGAACTATTTATTTAATATGCCATGAGATCAAGGCACTTGTAGAAATCTATAATTTGTAGAGTTCTAAATAATATGTCCATACTCAAAAATCTAGCTCAATATTTGATACACTGTTATCTTAGTAAAGATTAAAGAACTATTATAAAAGATGAACTTTCCTTATTAAAAAGTTTATTCTTTTTCTCCACAGGTATGTTTCTAGCTGAAATGATAGAAAAATATTTTGTGTCCCCAACCCTGTTTCGAGTGATCCGTCTTGCTAGAATTGGACGAATCCTTCGTCTCATCAAAGGAGCTAAGGGAATCCGCACACTGCTCTTTGCTTTGATGATGTCCCTCCCTGCTTTGTTTAACATTGGCCTCCTGCTCTTCCTGGTCATGTTTATCTATGCTATTTTTGGAATGTCTAATTTTGCTTATGTTAAGAAAGAATATGGAATTGATGACATGTTCAACTTTGAGACCTTTGGCAACAGCATGATCTGTCTCTTCCAAATTACCACATCTGCTGGTTGGGATGGTTTGCTTGCCCCCATTCTTAATAGTGGACCTCCAGATTGTGACCCAGAAACAATTCACCCTGGAAGCTCAGTCAAAGGAGATTGTGGCAACCCATCTGTTGGGATTTTCTTTTTTGTCAGCTATATCATTATTTCATTCCTGGTTGTGGTAAACATGTATATCGCAGTGATTCTGGAGAATTTCAGTGTCGCTACTGAAGAGAGCGCCGAGCCACTGAGTGAGGATGACTTTGAGATGTTCTACGAGGTTTGGGAGAAGTTTGATCCTGATGCCACCCAGTTCATAGAATACAGCAAACTCTCTGATTTTGCAGCCGCCCTGGATCCACCTCTTCTTATAGCAAAACCAAACAAAGTTCAACTCATAGCCATGGACCTGCCCATGGTAAGTGGGGACCGAATTCACTGCCTTGATATCTTATTTGCTTTCACAAAGCGTGTTTTGGGTGAAAGTGGAGAGATGGATGCTCTCCGAATACAGATGGAAGATCGATTTATGGCATCAAATCCTTCCAAAGTCTCCTATGAGCCAATTACAACTACTTTGAAACGAAAACAAGAAGAGGTTTCTGCTGCTATCATTCAACGTAATTTCAAATCCTATCTTTTTAGACAAAGGCTTAAAAAGGTACCAAATGACTATAATCATGATAATGGTAAAGGTAGGGTAGATCTACCCATTAAAGAACATTTAATTATTGATAAATTAAATGGTAACACCACTCCAGAAAAGACAGATGAAAGTTCTTCTACAACCTCTCCACCTTCTTATGATAGTGTAACAAAACCAGATAAAGAAAAGTTTGAAATGGACAGACTAGAAAATGGAAGTAAAGAGAAAGATGTCAGGGAAAATAAAAAGTAAAAAGAAACAAAGAACCCTCTTTGTGATCAATTGTTTACAGCCTGTGAAGGTGATGTGTTTGTGTCAACTGGACTCCTTTAGGAGGTCTATGCCAAACTGACTGTTTTTTTTCAAACATACCTAAGGTCAGTGCCTCTCACAAGACAGTGACCCCTCTCTATCACTGTAACTCTGTAAAACAGGGTAACCACACTGACAGGGATTTTCTGTTCTCGCTACCAACTAATACTGCTGAAAAGAAGAGACAAAATGGCTACTTAGTCTGTAGGGACCAGTTAAGTTCTACAAAGTGATCAATGTGATTACATAAACATCGAACAGTTTTAGTATAGTAATTGTATCTATTGTACCTCACATGTAACATCTGCTATTTTTTAAAGATTTGATCTAGTTATTTTATCACATCCTAATTCACAATTTGTTTGCTACCTTTTATGACTCTTTCAGTGAATGAATTTAAAATATTAGGAAAATGTATAAGAACCCTCAATCATGCAGACAGAAGTCATTTGCTATCATGATAGCTACAATTCTAACTTATACCCAGGGAGGGAAATAATCATGTTGATAATATTTATAACCTTTCCACTTCTTAGATGGCCCTAAATCTGGGAGTATTTCAGCTTGTTATGTGTTTCTCATTCTAAATACTTTTATGTGCCTGTAAAATCTCCTCTAATTTTTAATGGATTATTTTTATGAAAATGATTCTGTTTCAGCAAGTGCAAATTTCCTTCCAAGTATCAAAACCCTTTATTTTGTTTTGGTTAAATGTTACTCTTTGGAAAGCAGATGAAGGAATCTGCTTCTGCAAAGTAACAGACAAAACATATCACATGAGACTAGTTCCACATTCTTCTGCAGTATTGCTTAGCCATCTTCTGCTCTCAACAAAGCTGACATTTTTGTCAATGAAACAGCCTCTGTTATGTAAATAGTTATTTTATCCTGTGGTGCATGTTTGAGCAAATATATATGGCCAGATAAATAACTTTTATGAATCAAATATGTACCACAGTATGTGTATTTTTGCAAGCGTGCAGCAACGAATATGATGTATCCTGTACCATTCATTATACATAGTTTGGAGGCTCTCACTAACGCATGTTAATATTGCCTGTGCTGCTGCTATAGCTTCTTACTCCTTCCATTCTTCATGTCCATTATAGAAAGCCATATGTTGGTGGTAAAGTGAAGACAAATAATCAACCAAACCTCTGTCTGCTATGTCATGAGTAATAGTTTACACTTCTTTAACAGCTTCTTTAGTTTTGCTTTTCAAATTTTAAGTGACTATCATATGGTGTCTATCAGGATTTTAAGAAAACACCTTGCAGACTTCCTATTGTGCTAAAAAAAGACCCAACAATCTTAACTTCATTTTTTGCTTTTAAAATGTTAAAATATATTTAAATATAAATATTGTAAAATATTATTTCATTTGTCAGCATTCTGTATATAAGAAAATTATTTTCAGGTTGGTGTCATGGCAAGTTTATTTTACTTTATGCTTTCACTTTTTTAAAAAAAATGATTAACAACTACAGACTTTTGAATCCATAATACTTTTCAATGAAGAACTTCTCAAAATAAAAGTAAGAGAAAGGGTATTTGTGGGTTCATTTGTTTTGATACAATATTTCTAATTTCACCATGAAAAATGTGTTGTTAGGGGTGAAAAAGCAGACCTAGTTCATTTGTTTCTAACTATACTCACTGCAATACAATCCATTTTCATAATCGTCTTAACTCTTTCAGTATTTATTTATAAATAATTCTTATTTTCTTTAATTCATGCTGCTCTAGATTTGTTGCAGAAATTATGTGGGATCCACGCTCTTGATTCATGAAAGTAAAGTAGCAAAGTTGTATAATTACCCTACATAAAACAGTTTGTTTTTCTTACACAAGCAAAATTTTAATGTAGAGTCCTTTTATAAAGCTATTGACTTGTAGTAAGTGTATTAGTGACTTGCATGAAAGAAATCGCTATTCCCTTTAAGAATGGTGAGATACATTATTATTGAGCCAAAAGAATAAATATTTCATTTTTTATTATATTTAATTTCTTGTCCTCGGCTCTTTTATTGTTGAAAGTTAAAAGATGGACTGATGTTAATAAGGAAATTTTGTACTGATTCTCATGTTTAAAAGGTAAAATTCATGTTAAATTTTATAAGAATGTATAGTACATGATTTTAAGAAGGGAAAAACCCATTAGTACATTCTTTGTAAACATGGTTGTTTACAATAGACTGACTCTTGGTTCCTATTTGTTTCCAAATGTGAATCTGTCCCAAAACCATAAATCCCAAATTATCTAGTTACATACTATTTGGTAATAGTAATTCCTAATTATGATTACCATTTCCTAATGACTATTATCCTACCAAGAATTCTGATCCCAATTCTTTTTGAAGTAATTAAAACCTTTCTCTAACTTCTTGTTAATATATGGATGTCTTCTATGAATTCCTACAAATTATGTATTATGCACTAATGGTTTACTGAGAAATTAAATCATTTTAGACAATAACAATTTAATACTTAAAATCATATTTTCAGATAACTTTAGAGGCAGATTGTATAAAATCTCTCTTCTCTCATTTTACAAATGAAAAATAGCAACAACTGGAAACCAAAGATAGGTTCAATGATCTTCCCAAAGTCACAGCTGATTAGGAGCTAAGCCAGGACTGGAACCTGAACATTCTGACTTATAGTCTAGTAATCTTTCTACTAGCTGATATAGAATTTAAACCCATGTTTGTGGGGCTCATTGGAAAAATCTCCAATTGCCATGCACATATTTTAAAATGTGGCATAACTTAAAATAGAAAGTATTCTTAAGTTACCCCCCCAACATTTGTGGTTAAGTGATATATGATGACTGATAAAACTGTTGGCTTCATCTGCCTGAGGGTTTTTGTTATCACAGCAGATGAACAAACATCATCGAGAAGCTACACAATGCTTAATAGCTTCCTCATCTCTTCATTCATCATAAAATGTCATCATTAATCAACTAATTCATTAATCATTTGTATTACAACTAAATAATATATCTTGAATACTTGAAACTTCTCTAATTTTATTAGTGTATTTCTACTACTGGTTCAGATTGAACTGAATAGATAATCTTCAGGAATTGCTCTGGCCAAAAACCAACACTATTCTACAACCAGCCTGATAACGAACCTCTTACACATTACTAAGCTAGTCCTTTCATGACATTCAGTCTATGTTCATATTCAGACCAAAAGCCTTCCCAAATCGGTAGGCCCTGGAAGCTTCACTGACATCATCTCTAGGTACCCAGGCTCACCTCTTTGCCACTTTAAGAAATCAAATTAGAATGCTGATGGGAAATAATTGCACTGCTTCCTTTTAGGAATATGAAGTGATTTGGAGTAACCTTTAATGAGGAAAAAATTCAAAGTTCTTCCCAGTAAAAGGATAGTAACATATTTATAATCACATCATGATGTACAAAACTCAAGTATCATAATGACCCTGTGGGTCACAGGGAATACATATAATTATTTCTACATTAAAGATGAATTTGAAACTTTGAGAGGTTAAATAAAGTTTAACCTATGGTCTTGTGATTGTTCAGTCATATACAACTTTTCATGACCATACTGACTTCTTGATAAAGATATTGGAGTGATTTACTGTTTCCTTTTCCAGTGGATTAAGGCAAACAGTTTAGATGACTTGCCCAGGGTCACAAAGCAAATGAGTGACTGAAACTGGATTTGAACTCAGGTCTTCCTGACTCCAGGTCCAGTACTCTATCATCCACTGAGCCACCTAACTGCCTCCAATTTATGATCTTAGGGTCATAAAAATATCAGAATTAGAATCTGAACTTAGAATCTGGTCCAGTGTCCTATTCACTCCTTTCTATAATATTTCTTTCTAAAATATGAATTAGAATAAAATAAAAAGGCCAATAGAATTTTATCAGTCTTTTAAAATTACTTCACCAAAGAAAGCAATTTCTCTTATTAGAGTTTGTACAGATCTGTTTCTCAAAGGAATTTCAGAATACTTACTAGGTTGAGTTGGTCCTAAGAATAAAAACATGGAAATTCAATGAAAATAATTCACATTTACAAAAAAAATCACACATATAGAGTTAAATTTCTGCTCTTTAACTTGGTAAAATAATTTTTTACTATCTAGTAGGAGCAGAAAATAGGTATTTTAGTTGTTTTAATGTTATGGCTGAATGAGTTTTAAGATTTCTCAAAAGTGGAGCAGCAGTTTGGTACAGTGGATAGAGCTCCATTCCTAGAACCAGGAGGACCCAAATTCAAATCCAACCTCAAACACTTACTAGCTATTCCTGATTGCCTTCCTACCACCAATTATTTTCCCCTAAAAGTTAGAATATATTAAAATGTTTTAAAATTATTCTGAATATATTATCTCCCTTTGATTACTCAGAAAATATTTTGAGAACTTGAAATATCCTTGGTTCAGAATTTTGAATACTGACTACCTTTCAACACAGTGATCTTTTAATATCAAGTAGAGTTTATATTTCAAAGTTATTATATTTAAAGTCAGAAGACATATATTATTAGCAGAAAACTGAATTTTGCCACAACTTTAAGGACTTCTGGGTAGGCAGTGAGTGCAACAGGAGGAAACACTGAACTTACAATTAGAAAACCAGCCCTGTGTTCTGACACTTAGCTATGTGACCTTGAACAAATCACAACTTTTTTGTGCTTCAGATTCCTTATCCATAAAGTCAAAAATGGCTGTACTTATACTACCTGACTCACAGGATTGTTGGAAGAAAACTGCTTTGGAAACTTCAAAGTTGCTATATTATTATAAACTACTATTATAGAGAAAGCAACATGAGGATTTAGAAAAAAAATGAAATGCTTATATTTGATAACTAAAGTAGTTGGTAACATAGATTTAAATATAAATTTAGAGTCAACTAGTTTCATGTGACATGTTATTATACAAATTCAACTGTACTTTGGATTGAACCCTGTCCTCCAAAAGCAACATTACAACTTCTTTATCTATGAGAAGCAGTAAAAGAAGCACTGATTCCCTGGAGTTAAAGTATCTTGAGTTCAAATCCACTTGTCTCATCTGTAAAATGAAGAAATCAGGCTCCATTTATAATATTCCATTGCTTAATTTATCATGCTGGAGTAGACACTATTCTGATACAAGCATTTTAATGAAATTTTGTAATTATTCATCCTTGAAAGTTTTCATCCTGAATTTAGAAGTCACAAGAAACTCACAATTTCAATGTTTTGAGGAACAAAAGTGGAGAAAATTTATGTTAACTAATATGATGTATTTGAAAATAGTGGACTGGGAATTTGGAGAACAGAAAAGTAGACCTGCTTCTTGTATGGGCAATATGATCTAAAGCAAGTCATTATATTTTTCTTTCAAGGTCTCAGTTTAATCATTTTTAAAATAAATTGAGTTAGATAATGCTCAATTTCTTTAAAGTGCTAACATTTTATGATTTCTCATAGGAAACCATTCTGTTATTTAGAAAAGTTAATATTATTATTATTAATATTTTCTATTTTGGTAAGAATTGCAAAAGAACAAAGAACAGATATTATTTGCAAACTTTTGATATTGTCTTTAACATTCCTTTCATAATGCAGAAAATGGCAGGAACAATTGAATTTAAGACACTACGTTCTTTATTATTACCAACCTGCTGTAGTAGCAAATTAAATATTGGAAGTTAGATCCTTTTCATATAGGGAAAAAAACAGATTAAAAGACTTTTCTACCCCTCCCCCTTTACTGATGCTGCAGCAGAACTAGACTCAATAGAGAATAGAGCAAAAATGTGAAAAAAAATATATGGATGTGATTAGCAATTAATGTCTGTTGCTTTGTGGAAAAATTTCATTGCACCAATTATGTCAACAAGAGCTCATTTTAATTATTTATATAAATTGGAAATAAACTGGATGCATCAAAAGCATAGTTAAAGTTAATTTTTGCATTCTACTGATATAGCCATTGTTAACAAGCCACATAGGTTTTCCTTCTATATTTCCACCTAATTTGTATATCATCAGATTTCAAAGGAGCATTATAGTAAAAGATTTTGAATTAGCATATGGATTTATCACTTGTATTAAATTATAATAGTATAAGGTGATAGTGTTGTTTAAAATGTTATTTCATGTTTTAGGACTTCAAAAGGGAGAAAAAAAAGACATACTTTTAATTTAGTCACTTTTGGACATCAGAGACATCCTATTGATGGAATACTTAGTAAAAATTGAATCAACTGTGAAGGAGAGCTTCCTAAAAAATAGCATGTTATTAATCTTTTTAAAAAAAATTCCATTTATCCAAAGTAGTCTAATTTATTATATTTTCCAAACAAAAGCAGGTGATTTAAGTAAGGAGGATGTGTTCATTCAAACTATGGCTTAATAATTTAATAATGTAAGACTTCAATATGTTGAAATTAACTTGAGAGGCAGTATTATGTGTGTGTGTAAGAAATAAGACGGCCTTAAAACCAGGAAGAGCTTGAATCATGTCCTATCCTGACACATAACAGCTATATAACCACAATTAAATCAACCTCTTGGGTGGCTTGGAAGTACAGTGAATAGAATATGAAAAAGCAGAGTTCAAATCCTGGCTCAGATACCTAAAAGCTATATGATAACAGGAAAATCACTTAACCTTTGACTGTCTTTGTTTTCTCATCTGTAAAGTGGGGATAATAACAGAACCTGCTTCTCAGAATCGTTATGAGGATCAAATGAGAGAATAATATTGCTAAAGCGATTAGCCCAGTACTTTCACAGAATAGATTCTATAGAAATATTTAATGCCTTAAGGCTATCCTCTTCATGTTTTATATTTCTGTGACTAAAATTTTTGAAGTTCCTTTAGAGTTACATCTGTCCATATGTCCCATTCCTCTTAAATTTATTCATCATCCTCAACTTGAACTTCAGACCTTCTATTCCTCAATAACTCTCCCCTCCCCTTTCACCCACAGTTATTACCTCTACTCTGGTTCTACTTCCCTTCCTTCCTAATCTTGACCCTTTAGTTAAACAATGTGGTATCCTATCTTATATTCTAGACTTCCTTGACCCTGGACTTAGCTTGCCAAACCCCAATCCATGTTTATGGAAACCTTTAGCCTTCTCCACTTCTACTTACTTGCTGCTAAACTGTGTTGGATGAAGTCAATGAAACTATTCTGAATGGTTCCAACATAAATTTCTCTCCTCTAGCATCAAATGAGCCCTCAGTGCAGCAAGACAGTCCTTTGGCTAGCTAAATGATTCTCTATGATACCCACAGCAACTGTACCAAAACTCCCAAGACTCTCTGTTTTAACTGATATCTCTGGTACAGGCAATTCTTGGACATTAGTCTTGCTCAAGCTGTTGTCAGGCTTCACACAACTTCCCATCAACAGTGAACACTATCATGGAGGCTTTGGATTTCCTGCCCAACAGAATTCCCTACGTGGGACAAAAAGGCATTCATGATTTTGAAAACTCATGAATATTCTACTCTATGTCCTTGGATCATTGGAAATTCAGCAACAAGTCCCACCATCCTAAAGTATCAGTTGTCTGAATTAGCAAAGACCAAAGTTTTCTCCAAAACCAAGCTAGACCTCAATGGATATTGTTTCTCCAGTCTGAAACCTTTTAAGGAGGAAAATAGAATAATTTCAAGAATCTTTCTTTTAGCAACTGAATTAGAGCTCCAAAGCAATTTACTAGTCAAGCAATAGACCTCCCTGATTTAATGGCCTTGGAAAATTTTTTTATAGGCCTTCATGAGAATTCTAGGACAACCAGGCTAACAGATGTTTTCATGATTGATCTTCTGTCTGATACAGTTGACTGTCCAGTATACAAACATGACTAGTTAGAAGATATTTCTGCAGGAACTTCAAGCTACATTAAATGCATCATCAGATTCTCCTCAACCTTTATGAGGATTTTTCAAACTTTTCTCAGAGTCCCGCATTGTAACTTGTTCTGGTATCACTGATACTTTTGACACAGGTTGTTTGATCCTTTTTAGGTCAAACTAGAATATGTAGGGATAGCTGAAATCCTACCTCGCCTGACCTGGTAATGTATTCAGATTGATTCTACTCTTTCCACATCCAGGACAATTTCAACTTTACTTGGTTATTCCAAATACCACCACCAACATTAGCCTCAGTATCTCAGCTACCTTCTCACCCATACAGACTAGAAAATCCAATCCTGATTCTCAGTATATAACAGGTCATTTTTATCTTACTTGTTGCTTGTTATGAACAAGTCTCTTAAACTAAAACTTTTTAGCCACTGGCAAACCTAGATTTAGGAAGTTTCAGGAGTCACTAGTCTTGAGCCTATTTAATCCCATGAATCACAGAGAAGTGCACAAATGGCGGGGGGGGGGGGGGGCTCTTGAGGTTAGGAGGTTTTGGTTCTTCCAGGTCCAGTTTAGAGAGTACTAAAAGGGGTGAATAGGTGGTGCAGTGGATAGAGCACCGGTCCTGGAGTCAGGAGTACCTGGGTTCAAATCCAGCCTCAGACACTTAATAATTACCTCGATGTGTGGCCTTGGGCAAGCCACTTAACCCCATTGCCTTGCAAAAACCTTTTAAGAAAAGAGAGTACTAAAAACTCATCATTGCTAGGTAACACAATATATAGAAAGCTAAACCTAGAGACAGAAGAACCTGAGTTCAAATCCAATTTCAGTTACTGTGTCACCCTGGGTAGGTCACTTGCTTCAGTTTCCTCAACTGTAAAATGGAAATGATAGAAACATTACCTCCTAGTGTTGTGTAGATCAAAAGAGATATTTTATCTGTAAAGTGATTAGTACAAGGCCTGTACTTATTCCATTCCCCTTCCCTTCAGGGGGTTCACCTCCATTTTCCATAGTGCCAGGTTTTAGATGTTTAACATAACATTGCCCAGACATTGCTTAGGAATGCTAAGATTTGGGAAATATCATCTCATTCCATTTGATCCTAAAAGAATTGCTAGACAAAACAAATAAACAAACCAGGCCACCATCCCCTGATTCTTTGCATAGATGAGAGACCATGAGCATGAAAAGCATATAACAGGAAACTTTTTAAATATATCAATAGGTTTTATTGAACTGTTTTCCCCCCTCTTATTCTTAGTCATTTTCAGAGTATTTTTAACATTTTATTCATATTTTTACATTACAAATAGTTCCAGATTACCCCTGAGAGCCCTCATAACAAAGTAAAGCAATTAAGCAAAACCAATAATATAGTGACCTCATCTGAAAGTGCATACAACAATCCAATTTGTAGAATACTAATCTATTTTAAAATTTTTTTAAATTAATAGGCAGCTATTTTCTCTCTCCAATCACATTAAAAAAGAAAAATAAATTCCTTGTAACAAATATTGATAGTCAAGCAAAACAAATCCCATAATTGGCTGAATACAAATAAATAAATTTGGATAGTTCTATCTATTTCGATCTATCTATATCCAATTCTTCACCCTAAATCCATCAACTCTCCTTCAGAAGGTAGATAGCAGGTTACTCTATTGGTTCTCTACAATCATGAATGATCACAATATAGTTCTTAACAACTTTCTAAGTATTTTACCTTTAAAGTGCTGTTGTTATACACAATTTTCTCTTTTATTCATTTCATTCTTCAGTTTATAAAAATCTTCAAATTTTTCTCTTATAATATTTTCATAGAATTGTCCTCTTCTATTCACTTGAATCTGAACCAGTTCACATGTCATTCCAAGTCTCCTTGAAATCATTTATTTCCCTACTTCTTATATCACAATAGCTTTCCATCATACTCAGATACAATTTATTCACTCATTCTCAACAAGATGGGCATCTTTTTTAGTTTCCAGGTTTTTGCCACCTCAAAAAATCTGCTATGACTTTTTGCATATATATATATATATATATATATATTTTTTTTTTTCTTCTTTCTTTAATCTTTTTAGGATATAAGCCTGATAGTGGGGCATAATTGGGTCAAAGGACTTGCATTGTTTAGTAACTTTTCTTGTCTAATTCCAAATTGCTTTCCAGAATAATACCCATTTATAGGTCTACCAAAAAAAGTATATATTTGATATTTTTCCCTTTTTAATATCTTTGCCAATATGATTAGTGTAAGGTAGAATTTTTGTTAAAAATTGAGGTTCTTACTATTTTTTGTATGTCTTAGATCAATTTGGTATTCTGATGAAACTTACAGTTGCCTTCTCAGTATAATAGTCTGTTGTTTAAATTAATAATTGCCAGAAATGCTGAATTTCAGTTAGAAGTTACTTCCCATCTAATTTCATGCACACTCACAAATGTGTCTATGAGGACCTACAGACACCATGTTAAGAATTCTAGTTATAAGAGATGGTAGTATGGGTGATAAAGGATAAAGTGAGAAATTAAATGACATAAAGGTAAACTTTATTAAAACAACTTATTTAAAAAAAGGCTGCCCCCCCCTGCCAACACATGCTATCAGAGACTTTCATCCCAATGTCAACAATTTCACAATGTTTTTCAGTGCAAGAATGGTAGATGTTTTGCCCTGATGATAAGATGTTCATAAAACTGGATTTTTGAGTCCTTTATCCTAAGCAAGCAGATATATTGAGTGCAGATGAGACTAAAATGGTTCAATAATTACTGTGACAGAAATTTCTCATTATTCTGTCTTTTACAAAGAATAGAGCAGGGAAATAAGGTTCTTTCATGATTAACTGGAGGCAGTTAGGTGATAAAGTGTATAGAGTACAAGAAAGAAAGTCAGAAAGACATGAATCAAATCCTATCTCAGTCATTTAACTTGCCTGTCCCAGTTTCCTCATCTGTAAAATGAGAATTATATTATATAATATAGTACTTATTATAGCACTTTAAGCTTTTCACCAGTATTATGTCATTTTCTCCTTATAACAAGCCTGGGAGGTTGGTAATATTATTGGTATTATTCTCAATTTTTATCACATAGCCCACAAGTTTTATTTCCTCAATCTCTTGTTTTATAAAGTGAAGAACCAATCTTGACCAGTCACGTGGAATTTTTATTCCCATACATCAGATAAGAACCTAAATAAATTATTTTTGTGAAAATCTTGAAGGTTTTTCATTTTGCATAAGACTCAGTGGTGTAAAATATAGTGTGTATATATATATATATTATATATATATATATATACATATATCATGTATAGTACATAACACTTTGAGTACAGTCTGAAATCTATTAATGCTAGGCCAATCCCTTCACATTTTTAGATTGATTTCCTTGTTAGTTTTGAAGTTTTGTTTCTCCAAATGAATTCTGTTATTTTCTAGCTCTAAAAAGTATGTCTTTAGTAGTATTATTGGTATGCACTGAATAAATTAATTTCTTATTAATTTTATATTATATTGGTTTGGCCTACTCATTAGCAACTAATATTTTTCCTTTTATTTCAATTTGTCTTTAATTGTGAAGAGTGTTTTATAATTGTATTCGTATAGTTCCTATGTGTCTTGGCAGTTAGAATCAGATATTTTATACCATGTGCAGTTATTTTGTTTTTATTTATATGTTCTGTTTTTGACATCACACTATTTCCTATATATCCCTCCACATATCCTCTTCTCCAAAAACCATTCCATATGAAAGATAACATTTTTTAGAGAAGGAAAAAAAATCAGCAGAACTGATCAATACATTGAAAAAGTCTGAATACAAGTGCAATATGTAACACCTATGGACCTCCCTCTACAAAGAAGCAAATTGGATATTTTCTCATATCTTTTCATACAAGTTCCATTTTACCTTTATAATTTTGTTACTTTTATTTTGGAGATTTTTTTCCATACATATTGCTATACTTGCTTTGCATGTTGTTTTCTTTGTTCTGTTTATTCACTCTGCATCAGTTCATAGAGATCTTCTCATACTACTCTGTATTCATCACACACTTCATTTCTTATAGCATAGGAATATTTCATTAAATTCAGGTGCTACCATTTCTTTAGCCATTATTCCCCACAGTAAAATAGTATTCCATTACAATCATATGACAATTTGTTCAGCCACTCCTCAACTGAGGGATATTTAAATATTTCTGTACACATAAGTCTTTTTTTCTTCTTCTATCTCTTTTAGGATACTAATATAGTAGAGACATTACTAGATCAAGGGATATGCATGGTTTTACAATTCCTTGGAATGCTATTGATTTTTAAGGATCGTAGCCTGTGACTTTGTTGAAGCTATTGTTTCAAATGGTCTATTTATTGATTCCTTGAGGGTTTTCCAAGTAAACCATTATGTCATAAATAAATAAGGATAATTATATCTTCTCTTTATTGATCATTATTCTTTTAATTCCTTTATATTGCTTTGTTAACTTAGAGGGAAATGAATCAGCACACAGTAAGAGTAGAGCAAAAAGGAGTGGGAAATTTTGAGAAATTTAAGTGTACCATATGTGCACATCTGTGCCAGTCAAACACTCACCACCATCAGGACTGGTTTGACAAAATTTTCTAAATGATGAGAACTCCAAAGGTTTACCAGCAGGACAATCCATTAGTCTGCAAGCAGGTAGTGTTTGATTACAATAAAAGTGAAATGAAAATGAAGTTAGAGAGATGCTGATTCTTGGATCAGAAAGAAAGCAAATGGAATTCGGTTTTACACCAAGAGCAACAATCCAAAGTGTTTCCACAATGGTCTGGAGACTATTTATGGATCAAAGCCCTTAGGTGCATCTTAACTATTCAGTGCTGATGAAAATACATTGATCAATGCTAAAGACTTGATCTTGGAGAGATAGGTGAAATATTTCCATAGTGATTTCAATCTATCATTATCAAATGATCTACTAACCATATACTTCAGGCTGAAGTCATTCCCTCTCTTGTCAAGCTTTCAACTGAAGAAGAGGTATTCAATACTATTAGGTTGCTCTTCTGTGGCAAAGCACCTGGTGCTGATTCCATCTCAGCAGAGATCTACAAGGCTTATACAGATGATGACTGAAATCTGAGTTAAATGGCAAGAGGAAGTTATTCCCCTTGGAAACCAAGGATGCCTCCATTGACCATTTGTATAAAGGGGAAAGAAAGAGGTTGTCATGTGACAATCTGGGGGGGGTGTCTCTCTCTCTTAGTCATTTCTGGTCAATATTCTTGCCAAAATGCTCTTAAATTGCTTGATCCTTCATCTGGAAGATCTATTATTATTACTGTTGTTAGCATTTCCAGAACTATAGCAAATAATAGAGGGAGAGTTGGCATCCTAGTTCATGCCCATATTCATTGGAAAAAGTTCTAGTGTAACCCAATTGCATTTGCAGCTTATTTTTTATTTTACTTAATAATTTTTGTGATACTAAAAAAGATCATTTTTATACCTCTACTTTGTAGGATTTTTAGCATAACAGTATTTTACTTTATTAGATTTTTCTGCATCCATAGAGATGCAATTTTTAATGAGAGACTGGTTTTTAATATCATTATTATTTTCTTAATGTTGAACCATTCTTGTATCCCTGGTATAAATTCCATTTGATCATAATGAATGTTTCTTGGATTAATCCCTTGAGGCTGTTTCAAAGAATTTTGTTTAAAATTTTTAATCAATGTTCTAAAATTACATTTTTATGTGAGATAGTTAATAATTGCTTCCCCAAAGCATAATTAAGTAGGTAAATCTGCTGTGGTTGCACATAAGATGGTGAAATACCAGTGATTATAAGACTTTTTGCTATGCACATTTTTCTCATTCTTGTTTTCTCCATCAGTGAAGATAATTGAGAGTTGGTTCTATTTAAAAGATCAAAATGAAGAAAATAATCCTGTGCCATTGAATCTTTAAGCAAACAATTTTACTCTATTAATTTTTTTAATGATTTTATTACTTTTTCTCAAATAACTTATTTATGTGTGTTTGTGAGAGATCTACCTCATTCAGTATCGTTTTTATAAGTAGGCATCAGTTGCTATTTACACATTTAAATATTTCTTTTAAAAGGATGTTTAAAACTGAATGCTTCAAATAACCTAATCTGGTCATTTGGGTTTCTATTTGTAAAAAAAGATTTTCAAAACTAACAATACATTTTCTATCAAATGTTTCAATAAAGTTGTTTCCAATATATCATATTGAAAAAATTTAGGAAATACCATGCCATAAAACTGTGAAATAATGAAAAACTAGCCTATAAAAAGATTGGGATGAACCTTGAAGTGAAAATTTACTTTTGCAGAAAAAAAAAAACAAAGAAAAGGAGTCTGCGACTATCAAATGCAACATAATCATATTCTTTCTAATTACTTCTTTCATAAGTCTTTTAATAACTACACACATAATGCTAAAGCTTTTAATGGAATGAAAATATACCTACTCAAAACACTAAATACTGAAACAAAAGAAATTCTCACTTTTTCAGTGTTATTTTTTGTAGAAATAAGTAAACATGATTCATTTACCAACAGAGTAAATAAATGAAACATGATGTCATTGTCAATAAAAATATACATAAAAACTAATCATTCTTCTAACTTCTTTATGTTTGATTCATTCATATACCATCTATTGTTTTGCATGCAATGTTTCGGAAGACATGAAATTGCTTTTCATAATTTTTTGCCATTTTTAACTTTCTGAAATCTGTAAGCATTTGAATTAAAAATCTGTTGTTTTTAACAATTTTTTTCATTTTCATTTTCTCTTTTTTGTAGTGATTTTCAATATTGGATGAATTAGAAATATGTTACCAAAATATTGTCTTAACACAACCTATTATAAGACTCTTTGTCCTTTGTTCCCAAGCAATTCTACATTTTAATCAGCTCTAAGACATTAGGAGATGAGTTCTAAACTAACTAACAAGCTAATTTACCATTAGCCTAGTGAAAATCCACAGTCAATATGCAAAGGCCACAGAATACAAGATAAAAATCAATATGAAATTATGTGGTTAAAGAAGAAGCATGATGAGATGCTACTCTTCCAATCACCATCAATCTTAGCTCCTCTCTTATACTCACTTTAAATGCTTTCTCATTTTATTCATCTTATCAATATGAGTAAGATAAGTCAAAAACAAATATTAATTATGGAGTACAGCTCCATACTCTTAAACAACAATTAAACAAATTTATTTTACTTCCTTTACTTCCATAAAGAAAAGCAACTTAGTATTTATTTGTACTAATTTATTTATATTATACTACTAATAGAGATTATTGTATAGATAACTGAAATTGCCTTTATACAGTTCTTCCTTGAGATAGCTCAGAAATCATTCTAATCTCAATTATTAATTTTGGAACATGTGTCCTTCATACAGATGTATATTTCTGAATTTAATTCATCACATTTTGTTGTACTCTTCACAACTTTTTCTAACTGAAGAATTTTCCTTTCATATTTTTCTTTAGACAAAGTGGAAATGTTTAAATTATCACAAAGGGCTATTTATGAGAAATTAATAATTCAAGTATATTTATGCTTGTGGTAAATTACTAGCAACAACAGTACTAAAGTAAGTTATAAATTCTAGGTTAAAAGTCATTAAACTAAGTCGTTAGGCACTACAATGAAACCAACAGCTTTATTCCAGAGGCAGCTTATCCCCTCCTATCAAGGAGTCTAATCTAAGAAATACCTGTGAAGACTTCAAAAATAAGAACTGAATTCAAAAATAAGTTCCTATAGCTTCGAATTGAATAAATGGGCTGGGGAAATATTCACATGTCTGGCATTCATTAACTGAAGGGTCCCTATAGTTTTAATCAAGAAGTTATTAACCAATTTTTTGTGTAATGAACTCTTCTGGTAGTCTAGTGAAGCCTTCTCAGTTTTCTGGACTCCTCAGAATGACATTTTCAAATGCATAATTATGTTAAAATATAGTCATCAAAATTTCCTAGGGACGGCTAGGTGGCGTAGTGGATAGAGCACCGGCCCTGGAGTCAGGAGTACCTGGGTTCAAATCCGGTCTCAGGCGCTTAGTAATTACCTAGCCGCGTGGACTTGGGTAAGCCACTTAACCCCGTTTGCCTTGCAAAAAAAAAAAAACTAAAAAAAAAAAAGTTGACAGAACTCAGGTTAAGAACTCCTATTGACTATGTTCATAGTTTCACTGTATTTAAAAATAAGGCTAGAAAAGCCTCACATTCATTTTCTTTTTTTTTTTAGATTTTTTTTTCAAGGCAATGGGGTTAAGTGGCTTGCCCAAGGCCACACGGCTAGGTAATTATTAAGCGTCTGAGTCCGGATTTGAACCCAGGTACTCCTGACTCCAGGGCCGGTGCTCTATCCACTGCGCCACCTAGCCGCTCCCACATTCATTTTCAAAAGTTTCACAGAGATTATCTAATATGATCCTCACAATAATGCTGATAGAGTAACCTTATCTCCATTTACAGGTGAGAAATTTTCAGAATGGGGCAATGAGAAAAGCATTGGCTTTCAAATCAGAGAAAATCTGTTTCTAATCTGATTCTGCCACTCAATACTTGTTTTAAAAAAAATTTTAGGGGTGGCTAGGTGGTGCAGTGGATAGAGCACCGGTCCTGGAGTCAGGAGTACGTGGGTTCAAATCCGGTCTCAGACGCTTAATAATTACCTAGCCGTGTGGCCTTGGGCAAGCCACTTAACCCCATTTGCCTTGAAAAAAACCTAAAAAAAAATTTTTTTTAAACAATTAGATCCAAATCAGAGACCAGATGAGACTCTGGGAGATCAAATGACTTGTCCAAAGTTACTTTGGTATTAAATTTAAGAATGGATTTCAAATATGGTTTCTCTAACCCTCAATACAAAGATCTTTCCATTATTTGGTCCTGCCTCATAATACAGAATAAGCTAACTAACTAATATGTTATATTTGACATTAAAGAGACTTTTTTTATGTTGCCAGAATTCATTATTTATAAGCAAGGTCTTATTATAATTCTAAAAGTATCAAATGACTACTATTATACATATTATGCTGTCATTTTTTAAATTTTTTAAAATTTTTTTCATTTATTTAAGGTAATGAGGTTGAATGACTTTCCCAAGGTCGCACAACTAGGCAATTATTAAGTGTCTGAGGTCAAATTTGAACTAAGGTCCTCCTGACTCCACAGCTGGTGCTCTATCTACTGTGTCACCAAGCTGTCCCCTATGTTATCATTTTTCATCTGAAGAATATTACTTTCAGATTTCTTGATAAATTACAAGGGTACCATTTCATTTCAAGAAAAAAAGTTCCTGAAAAATTAATTTTAAATTAAATTTTGTAAGTTAGTTAATTTACTAATTGAGAGTTCTAATAAAATAATTCTATGGTAAATCAATACGAAAGATTCCTTCTACAGATCAAATTCAAATAAATACCTCCAAATTATATGTCAGTTTTATATCTGAGATTTTCATAATCAGACATAAATATATTTTTTCATATAGCTGTATTTTTATTTCTTTCCAAAGAACACAATCTTTTAAAATATATCACTTATGGATGCCATAACTGAAATAAAAAGGAACAAATCCTCAGAAACAAAAAGAGATCTCCTCAAAGCATTCAATGATTCATTTGAGTAATTCTCCCAGGATGCAGCTTCCGGGAATCAGGAGAGAGTCTTAATTTAAAATGATCATGATTGTTTAAATCCTGGCAGGGTTTAGGCTGCCCAGAGGTTGCTAAAACAAAGGGAACGGTGAAATTATCAGCAGGCGACCAGACTGTGGGAAAGTCCCAGGGTGGGAGCATCAGTTTCTGATTCAAAGCATTGTCTGGGTGATTTCTGGATAAAGCTCTGTGAAGGAAAGGTCCCTGGAAGGACAGACACAATTAATCAAATTCCACAGAAAAGAGAAATTATGTGAGACCAGCTTCAGAAACTTGCCCTTCCCCCAGTCTCCAGAAGCTCAGCTAAGAGCTGCCTCCCTGAGGACATATTGTAGTCATGGTGACAGGACATGGCCTCCTGCCTCTGCCTTTCCCATTCCAGAGACTGCAGAATTTACTAGGAAGCATGCTTGACAACACAGTGGTGTTTTCTCTCGTTGCCTCTCTTAGACTCCCAAGAAAAAGGATCAAATACTTTGATAAGAAATAAAAGACATCATCAAAATGATATTTTGGAAAATCAATAGCTCCATTTGATCAGCTATTTAATAGTCATTTAAAGTGAAGCAGCCAAATGATTATTTATAAATAGAAGAATGCTCTCCAGAATTCACTAAATGTAACTATTCTAAAAAAATTCTATAACTCTGTATAATTATGCAAAACTAAAGAATTAGGAATAGAGAAATACCTTTGTTATAAGAGACATTTAGATATTTCCCAATCTGAGTCATTGAAATTAATGAAATATTTCATAGAGATTTCAAAAAAAGATATAGTGATGGTAAAAAGAGAGATGATAAGTAAACACATACACTGAATACCATAATATTTGTGAACCTGATGATCATAGACATCTATATTAGTAAACTGAGCAAAAAATGGATGTGATACAGAAAATGGAAAAAAGAAAAGAAAAACCATTATTACTTTAGCCAGAATATTTTCAGTGATGGCTTTTTGGATTTTTTTTGATATGTGCCTTGGAAACAAATATAAATAACATTTTCCTCCTTGAGCCTAATATATAATATTGTAGCTTTATTAGAAAAAAAGCATCCAGAAACACACCCCTACTTTGGATGGAAAATCTGCGTTGACATTATGCATTGAAGCTGCCATCCTGTATCCTATGACAGGGGATACACACAGGAAGGGAACTATGCAAATTAGCAAAAATAAACCATAAAACAATCCATATATTTACATCTGCCTATTTTATTTTTATCAATGTATATATCTTAACAAGTCAAGATGTGGGTCTTTACAATACTGATTACCTCAGAAAGCAATTACACTTTATTTCTTGCCTTGAAATTAAAGCCCCTAAGTGTCTATTACTCAAGAAGAGTGAATGTAAACAGTGAAGTGATTTTTACATATTCCAAAAGAAAACTGAGATGCCAAATAATCTTGACAAAAATTGTAGTTCAGTATGACAAAAAAGAACAAAGAAAAACACACTGAAATATTTATTCCTAGAGCTGCCGTGACACCACAGATACTCAGATAGAGAGAAAATGGGATAAAATTGTATCTTCATTTGCATGCAAAGTTAACACCAACAACAAAAAAAATCACATCTTTTTAGAGAGCACCCACCCTTGGCTTATTTATCAAAGGCAATGTCCTACATTAACATTTTCAAAGTGTTTCAGATCTTTCAGATGATAGATGATGTTCACACAGCATGATTCACAACAATAAAAACATTCACAGAAGAAAAAATGAACCAAGAGATGAAAAGTAATGGAAGCAAGCAGTTTGTATTTTAGCAAAACAGTCCACCTGAACCTTTCATCTTGTAGTCCAGCAGCCTGGACAATAACATTATTTTCCCTCAGTTTCATTTTCTCCAGCTTTCCCTAAAAAATATCAAGAAATGAGCAAATGGAGACAGGTAATGCATTTACCAGTAGACTACTTAGATTTTAGGGTCAATGATTGAGGTTTCCTTGGGAATCACTCAAAGACAAGAGCAGCAGTATTTAATCAAGACTCCTATAATTATTTTAACAAGGTTTTGGAATATTATTTGCTATAAAAGGTATTCCTATGAATTAATTCTGAAAAATGGCATGACACAGACAACTCCCAGATTTCAATCAAACTGACTGCTATGCACAAAACCAGTTAGATTAATAATCAGGGCAAATACCTCTGTTCTTTGACTCTATGTTTTTTTTCTCTTTTTCAGTTGAAGGAATATAAGTTAGACCTTGAACATGTGAACTTTTTAGAAAAAATTTTAAGATGTTTTGGTTTTTGACATCAATCATAGTTTCTACCAGGATATTTTCCCTAACTTCTAGAGAGTTATCTATGTGACAAAAAAAGTCTGTTTTAATCAAAAAAGATAAAAAAGAAAATGAAGAGAAGAAAATCAGTACATGATCAATACATCAAAGAAATCTGAAAATATTTGCAAATGATGCACTTGTGTGGGCCTCCCACCTTTGCAAAGGAATGGGTGGGACTATCTTCTCATATCTCTTCTTCTACACCAAAGCTTTTTATAATTTTACAAAATTCAATTTTGATTTTTTCTGGTTGGATGTTCTCTCCATGTACAACTACTGGCAGTCAATGTGCACATTGTTTTATTAGTTTTTGCTTATTTTATTCTAGATTAATTAATTGATTAATAATAATAATAGTTAACATTCATATAACTTTTACTATAAAGCATTTTACTAAATGCTTCATAATTATTATGTCATTTGATCCTCACAACCCTGAGATATTGTGCTATTATTAACATCCTCATTATATAGATGAGGAAACTGAGGCAAAAAGAGGTTAAATGACTTGTCCAAAATCACATACCCGAAGTCAGATTTAAAAGCAGGTCTTCCTGTCTCCAGACCCAGCACTCAATTCAAGTTGATCTTCCCAGGCTTCCCTACAATTGTCATATCTGTCATCTTTTACAGCAAAGTAATATTCCATTATCCTCATGTACCATAATTTGTTTATCCCTATGGATACCTACTTTGTTTCCAATTCACAAATACACTATTACAAAAAGTGTTACTATTTGGTGCATGTAGGGACCTTTTTTCTTCTCAGTGCCTTCATTGGGGAGTAAACTCAGTAATGGAAGTTTTTCCCATTTATATTTTCATTTTTTAAAGAACTATGTTATTTATTCCCAATTACCTGAAAAAACAATTTTCAGCATGTATTTTTAAAATTTTGAGTTTCAAATTCTGTCTCTTCCTCCCTGCACCCCTTCATTGAGATGACAAACAATTTGATGTAGGCCATGCAAAACATAGTTCCATATTAGTCATGTTGTAAAAGAAAATATAGACTAAAATGAAAAACCCAAGAAAAATAAGAAAATAAAAAAAGTATGCTTCAATTCATATTCAGACTCCATCATTTCTTTCTCTGGAGATGGATAACATTTTCATCTTTTGTCCTTCAGAGTTATCTTGAATTATTGTATTGCTAAGAATTACTAAATAATTCACAATTGATCTTCTAGTAATATTACTGCTACTACTGTGTAAACTATTTTCTTGTTCTACTCATTTCACTTTCATCAATTCATTTAAGTTTTTCCAGGTTTTTTCTAATTCATCATTTCTTATAGCATCACAATCTATCATCACAATCACAATTCTATCACAATCATGTATTAAAGTTTGTTGAGCTATTTCCCAATTGATGTGCATCCCATCAATTTCCAATTTTTTGCCAACAGAAAAGAGCTGCTACAAATATTTTTTGTATATGTATAGGCTCTTTCCCTTTTTTATTTCTTTTGGGATACGGACCTCTCAGTAGAACTGCCTGGTCAGTGGGTAAGCATGGTTTTATAAGTTTGTGGACATAGTTCTTGATGAATCAGTTCACAACTTCATCAACTATGCATTAGTGTTTCTTTTTTTCCATATTCCCTCCAACATATATCATTTTCCTTTTCTCTCCTATTAGTCAGTCTAATAGGTGTGATTTAATTCCTCAGAATTGTTTTGATTTGCATTCCTCCAACTGAGAGTGATTGAGTCTTTTTTCATATGGCTTTAGATAGCTTTGATTACTTCATTTGAAAACTTTACTTTTTTATAATTTATCATTTTTATTAATTTGACTCTTTTCTTTCTATATATGAGACCTTTATCATACAAACATACTTTAATTTTTTCACAATTATGATTACTGATTGTTTTTCCCCTCCATCTTATTCCCCCCATTTATTCTATTTTCTCTCCCCTTTCACCCTATCCCTCCTCAAAAGTGTTTTGCTTCTGACTACCACATCCCCAAATCCACCCTCCATCCTATGACTACCACCTCAATTATGTTATCCCTTTCTCCTCCTTCTTTCCTGTGGGTAAGACTTATCTCTAAACCCAAATGAGTGTGTACATTATTCTCTCTGAGTCACATTTGATAACAAAAGTGTTCAAACCTTCCCCACTATCTCCTCTATCTTCCTCACCACTTCAAAGTTTTTCTTTCACCTTTTATGTCAGCTAATTTACCCCATTCTAATTCTCCCTTTTCATTTTTCCCAATGAGTTCCTCTTTAACACCCCCTTAATTTTATTTTTTAGATATCATTCCATAATATTCAACTCATGTCCTCTATCAATTTATATTCCTATCTACTCTAATAATGAGAAAGTTCTTATGAGTAAAAGTATCATCATATTATTATTAAGGTCCTTGTGATTTCCCTTCCCTGTTTAATTTTTTAAATTTTATATTTTAAGGCAATTGGGTTAAGTAATTTGACCAAGGTCACACAGCTAGGCAATTATTAAGTGTCTGAGGATAGATTTGAACTCAGGTCCTCCTGACTCCAGGGCCAGTGCTCCGTCTACCACACCACCTAGCAGTCCCCCTATTTACCAATTTTATGCTTCTTTTCAGTCCTATACTTGAAAGTAAATTTTTTTTCTTCAGTTCAAGTCTTTTCATCAGAGTGTTTGAAAGTCCTCTATTTCACTGAATGTCCATTTCCCCCTGAAGGATTGTATTCAGAGTTTTGTTGAATATGTGATTCTTGGTTGTAATCCTAGCATCTTTTCCCTCTAGAATCTCATATTTCAAGTCCTCTGACCCTTTAATATAAAACTTACAAAATACTGTGCTATCCTGACTGTGGTTCTATAATATTTGAATTCTTTCTTTCTGGCTGCTTGCAGTATTTTCTCCTTGGCCTAGGAGTTCTGCAATTTGACTACAATATTCCCAGGAGTTTTCACTGTGGGATGTTTTTTAGTAGATGATCAGTGAATTCTTTTAATTTCTTTTTCCCTCTAGGGCTAACATATCTGGGAAGTTTTCTTTGATATTTTCTTGAAAGATGATATCAAGGCTCTTTCATTGGATTAGAGGATGGACTAGAATGAGGAAAAGTTTATGGCAGGTAGACAAAACAGCAGGTTACTGCATTAGTCCATGTAGAAGGTGATGAATACTTGTGCTAAACGGGTACCAGTTTCAGAAGTCATATGACCAAACACCATTCTTTACTCCTATATATGATTTGTTCCATATTCTCAAGACCAGTATCTTTGGATTTGTGTTCAAATTGTTATTCTTAGAACTCTAGTACTGGAAGATGGCAGAGAAAAGGCAAGGACTCACCTAAGCTCTCCCCCAAACCCCTCTGAACACCTTTAAATAATGTCCTAAAACAAATTCTGGAGTGGCAGAACTTACAAAAGGACAGGGTGAAACAGTTTTCCATCCCAAGACAACTTAGAAAGTAGGCAGGAAAGGTCTGTCCCACCACAGTGAGAATGGGGTGCACACTGGGCCCCAGCAAACCAGGAGTAGTCTTTGGGATTACTAAAGCAGCATGGCAGGGCAGCAGCTCTGGCTGTGACTGCTTTCAGTTTTTCATCCTACAAGGTAAAGGAATAGAACAACTGGTAAGAAGGAGATTTTTTCAAAGTGTTAATAAATTAATTAAAAGTTAATTCATGAGGCAGGTAGGTGGCACAGTGGATAGAGCAATAATCCCGGAGTCAGGAATACCTGAGATCAAATCCAGCCTCAGACACTTAATAATTGCCTAGCTGTGTGGCCTTGGGCAAGTCACTTAACCCAATTGCCTTGCAAAAAAACCTAAAAAAAGTTAATTCATATCCTTTGATCTTTTATTAATTGGAGAATGGCTCTTAACTGTATAAATGTGACTCAATTCCCTACGTATTTAAGAAACAACCTTTACAATGAAAATGTTCTGATATTATTACTTTATTTTTCTAATGGTACCTTTTAGCAAAATGAAGTTTCCTTGATTATCTCTTTAAATTAAGTCTATTTCTACTTTTGCTTTGTCTAAGATTCTGATTGCTATTCCTGCATTTTTTTTACTTCAGTTGAAGCATAATAGATTCTCTTCCACTGTCTTATTTTAACTTAGTGTGTGTTTCTGTTTCAAGTGTGTCTCTTATAAACAACATACTTTTGGGTTCTAGTTTGTAATCCATTCCACTATCTGCTTCCATTTTATGGTTGAGTTCATCCCAATCACATTCACAGCTATGAATACTGGGTATTTCCCTTCATCCTATGTTCTTCTGTTTGTCCTTCTCTCTTTTGTTCCCTGTTCCCTCTAAAGAGTCTGCTTTACTTCTGACCACTGGTCACCTTTTTATCATCTTCCCTTTTCCCCCCGTTCTCAATCTACTTCCACATAGGAATAAGATAGATTTCTAAACCCAGCTGAGTCTGTATATGTAGTCTTCCTTCTTTATATCAGTTCAGATGAGGGTGAGGTTCAAGACCACCCCTCCACTCACTCCCATTTTTCTCTTCTACTCTATAAGCTCTTTCTTGCATGCCTTTTTGTTTTGTAGAACTATAGATGTTTAAAATAGTTTATTATTTCTCTATAACAATAAAGGAGAAAGAGAGGTTGGTAAGACAGAAGATAGATCTTTATTTGATGGTTAAAATAAAATTTAATAAAGGTAAAGCAGGAATATGTTAAACAATAGCCAATAAATGCAAAAACACAAGAATAGATTGGAAGGGACAGAAATAAAAATTACCAAAAAGCAAATGAAAAATGAAACTAAGGAATATTACTTAAGCTAAGAGGTTGGAGGAAAGGGAGGATGAAGGATTTTGCATCACACACTTAGGGCAGGAAGAGGGAAAGGCAAAAAGGAAAGTTGGGAAAGGGGAAAGTGGAGGAAGAAAAGAGGGAGAAGCTAAATAAATAGATATTTAAGCTATATATATAATATATAATATATATATATTATATATATATACACACACAATCAAGGTTAAGTGATTTGGCCAAGGTCACACAACTAGTAAGTATCAAATATCTGAGACTAAATTTGAACTCAAGTCCTGCTGACTCTGGAACTGGTGCTCTATTCATTGCACTGCTCGCTACCCCCATACGTTTTAAGGATCAAAACAATAAATAGAGACCACTGACATCCAAATCTCAGAAAATGAAACTGAATACAGTATGAAGGAATTCACAAAGAAAAATTGCTTCTTTTGAGCAGAAGTATTTACAAATATTTGAAGAGCAGTTATTATCTAATCAAAGAAATGAATGAGCTTGAGTTGTACCTAGTAAGTATGTAATAAGTAAATAAAAATAAGATACATTGAGCAAGTAGAATGGACAAAACTTGGTATCTAATTAGATAAAGGCAATGAAAGAGAATCATTCCAACCTTCCAAACCAGGTGACTGGAAAAATGTTGGTGCCTCAACAAACCCAAGAAAGTTTGGTAAAGGGTCATATTTGTGTGTGGGGGGGGGAATTCTGTTTTGAATATGTTAAATTGTAGAAGTCTATTACATATACAGGAAGGAAACTGGCAAAATAGAAATGGCACTTGGGAAAGAGCATGTTGGATAGAAAGTCTTGAGGAATAAGTTTCACTGAACTGTCTTCAACACATATAGAACAGTATTATTCAGTGCTAGGCACCAAGTTTCCTATGTTGATGAAATCACAGGTTTGGACAAAAAGAAAAACAATGCTTAGGATAAAGTTTTTTATATGTTTAATACATTTCTGTTGGTTTCTTATTTGCTACTATTGAAAGAGATGAAGGTTTTCCTTAGACAATAGAAAACCCAGTAAAAATGTGCTAAATGTTATTTTAAAAGTTGTTGAAAGGGAAGAAAGAAGTAGAATCAAAGAAAGAAGTAGAATCAAAGAAGGTGGCGATTATGGGAGGAGGGGAAATAGTTGAGGGATATGATTTATTTTCCAATGACTTTATAAGAATCTTTTCTAAATTAATTTTGATTAAACAACCTACCTTTCAGTTTTCTGCTTTAATTAATCTGAAAGAAAATGTCATTTCTTTGAAATATGCAATATGTATCTTCTAAAATAAAATTATGCTTTATAATATTAAAGATTTTGTAAACTAGATATAGATATAAATATGACAATATATATAAAGTTGATATGATCTTCATAAACAGGTAAAGATTTGATCAACTATATATAGTTTAAAGATATCATTATTCTATTTTTTCATTATATTAATATCATTTTATATATATAGTTGATATAACCTATCAACTAAGTAAATAAAATTGATAAATAATTGATATAATCTTTACTACTTTGAAATACATACACATATACTATATATATATATATATATATGTACACACACACACACACACACACACACACACACACACACACACATATACATAAGGGGCAGCTAGATGGCACAGAGTATAGAGCAATGACCCTGGAGTTAGTAGGGACCAAGTTCAAATTTGTCCTCAGACACCTAGCTGTGTGACCTTGGGCAAGTCACATAACAACTACCTTGTAAACTCTGTGTGTGTGTGTGTGTGTGTGTTTGCTGAAAAATTGATTAACTTGAGTTTCCTGATATAGAATATAAACTTCTTGTGAGAAGAGACTTATTTCTTTTATCTTCCCAACCCCACTACCAGCTTAGTACACTGTTTAATAAATATTGACTGAATTAAACTGAATAGATTCAAATCTATTTTATTTTAATTAATACTCACAATGTATTCCTGAAGTCATTGTTTTAACCAAGTCAAGGACAACCCCTTTATTCTTTAAGCAATAGCCTCAGTGGTTGGTAATTTTAAGAAGTTTGTAAAATAATTTAAAGGTATACATTCCTTCCAAATTAATTCACTTTGTTTCATAGCTCTTAATCCTAACCTTCTAGCCTATCAGTCAAGGGGGACTGTCTTCCATTAGAAGTCCTCTTACCCCTCTACCTTCCCTTATAATCCCCTATGAACAGGTTGAGGGAAAGGAAATAGTTTCTAATCCTCAGAAGAAAGCTTTAAATGACTGGAGTTGGTATTTCTAGCCTATTGTGAAATGGGAGAAGACATGGCAGAGGAGAAGATCAATCAAATAGGGCTATCTGAGGCAATTTCTTACTTCCCTAACACATAGTAGAATAGATTATTCCTAATACTAAATTGGTGAGATTGTGAAATAGAAAACTAAATGAATATAACATGGATACTTAAATTTGAAGAATCCTTTAATTGGTAGAAAATTACTGAGGGTTTGTATGGCCACTGCTTTAGGCTAAGGGAAGTTCCAAATGAGAAGCTGCTTGGGTCACTTTCATTCCATTTAAAGAGCATGTTTACTACCATGGTATTTCCTTAAAAAGGAATTTCTCTACACAGCCTTGCTGTTGTCTCACCAGATGACAGGGAGCCAGGCTACTTTGAACTTTCAAAGTGCTTAACCACCACACCTAAAGGGAAAGACAGATGGTGGTCCAGGTTTCTCTCTTACCTTTCAGTCCAAGGCAAGTGAGAAATGGAATCCCCAAAGGGAGAGAAAAAATTTTGCTCTGGGTATTCTCTTCATAGGTGCATTTAACTTCACCAAAATTTTGCTTTAGAATATTTGAATGGCAATTATTACTAGGGTGATATCATATGACAAGATGAGGCAATTTCTTTTTTAAAGGAATATCATGTATTGGAAAATATATTGGATTTGGGGTCAAGAAATGGATTCAGTTTCTAGTTCTGGTCCTTAATACTATCTTCAGTAAATCACTTTATCTCTTTGGCTCTTGGCTTCCTCATCTATAGGATGAGAAAGCTAGGATTTAGTCTAGTTCAAATCTATAAGACAGAATTCAGAGAAAAATCTAGGCTGACAAAATCTTTATTAGGCTATTTCCTTAAACCTTCTAATATTCCAAGGATTCCTGTTTCATTTCTGACTCACTACTCATGAATCAAGTAAAGAGTTGTTAAGTTTTTCCTCTCTATTTACTTTGGAGTTTCACTACTAAAAATGCCAGAGAAGAAAGCTGTCACTGAATTATACCACATTCCCATCACCCTGTTGACAGCACATGAACAGACAAGTAGCAAAACTTCCAAAGATCCTGACAGATCAAGGATGGCTGGCCCCGAGGTGGAGCATACACAAACTCCAGATCACGCTAGAGGTCTACGAAGAAATAATCAAAGTCATGCCAGTAGGCCCTGGAATAATCATCATATCCATTCTCTTCAACAATTTCACTGCTAAGTTGCACTTGCTAAAAAATGTTGAAGCACAGTTGCTAAGAAGTGTCAACAAAGTCAGTTACTCAATGCATAAGTACATTGTCCAGTTCACCAGTAGCTCTATGGTATTGAACTCCTTTGAAGGACAAAGGAGTACCCTACAGCTAAGGCTATATGGAATGATGATGGTAATACCTGTCATTTGTATAGTACTTGATGATAATGTTTATCCTTTTCTTCTCAAAGGAGATCATAACCTCAGGGAGGTGATGCCATGACATATAGGTCAATTGGATTTAAGTGGGGGGGGGGGGTGCTGTATTAAGTCACCAGCCTCTCTTTCTCCCCTGGAGTCATCTGGGTCCAATGGCCATATGAATCAGGATGACTAGAGATGACCCCTGGATGTGGGGCAACTGGGGCTAAGTCATTTACCCAAGGTTACACAGCTAGTAAGGCTGGATTTGAACTCAGCTTGATATAAAGCAAAGAGGCTAAATTTAGTGGTAGAGAGTTCAGGTTCATATACAAGGTCTTCTACCTACTCACTATACAATCTGTCTAGGTCTCAATTTTCACATCTGCAAAATGAAGAAGTGAATGCCTTCTTTTAGAATCTTCTAGGTGACTGTAGTAGAGAGAGAGAGCTGGTCTTAGAGTCAGGAGGACCTGAGTTCAAATTTGGCCTCAGACACCTGACGCTTACTTTGTGTCCTTGGGCAAGTCACTTAACCCTGATTGTCTCACATCCAGGGTTATCTCCAATCGTCCTGGCCACTGGACCCAGATGGCTCTGGAGGAGAAAGCAAGATTGGTGACTTAGCACCCCTCACTCAAATCCAGTTCATGTGCTTTTCATGACGTCACCTCCATTATATCAAGGTCTTCAAGAACAAAGGCCAGGGGGGTGGGGGGTGGGATGGGAGAGCGGAGGGAAATTTTGTAACTTGGAAATATGCATGAACAAATGACTGAAAATTAAATAAATTTAAAATAAAAAAGAACAAAGGACAAATATCATCATAATAATAATCTAATGAAGAACTCTATGAGGTGAATACTACAGACCTTATTGCCACCATTTTACAGATAAGCAAATTGAAAATCAGAAAAATTGAGTGAATTGCTGTTGGTGAATCTCAGAGGCTTTTAAGTCAAATCCATGTCTTCTTGACTCTTATGTCCAATGCTATATTTACATTTCTACTGCCATGGAAATTAGATGATTACAAGAATCCAATGTGGGAAAAAAGTAAAAGATCCAACAACTTCTAGGAATATTGTGTAGTTGTAGACTCCAGGAAAATAATAGAATTCTATGTACAGACAAATAAATCTCCTTAGAAATCTACAGGCCATGGTAGGGTAACATTAATAATCAATGAAACTAAAAGCCACAGAGAGAAATCCCTCTTCATACTTAATGAATAAACTTCTTGAGAGCAGTAGGTCCTGCAACCTATGGGGCAAAGAAACAGCAGCACAAATAGCAATAGGCCTACCAAAAGTCAGCTAGAAGTCATATGTAAAGTAAAAATGCACACACACACACACACACACACACACACACAAACACACGATAAACACTGCCAGTTCACTGTCAGCAGGAGCATCCTTGGATTTGAAGAACATTTGCATTGATAAATTTCATAGTATGGTTTGTTATACAAAATGAAAAGCCTTCAAGATATTCACAAACTATTTTCACTTAGGTTCTTATCAGATGTGTGGGAATAAAAATACCATGTGACTAGACAAGATGGAGTTCTTATTTTATAAACAAGAGATGGAGAAAATAGTTACTTGTTGGCTATGTGATTAAAAACTTACTTCAAAATTTGTAGTAACTTCTTCCCAAGATTGAAGACCTACTTGCTGTCAGGCACCCCTGTTAGTCTCTGAGTTGGATAATGGATTTGATAAGATTTAACCAACATTAATTGATTGACAGCTGTGTGCCAAGCTCTATGCTGAATGATTGAAATATAAAATGAAAATGAAATACTCCTTGCTCTGGAGTTTACATTAAACTGGACAGTATAACACATATACAGAGAAGTAAAATACCAAATACATAAAATGAATTTTTTTTTCAAGAGGAAGCAAGTGATAACAACTAGGAGTGGAGGTGCCACAGCTTGTATCTTGAGGAAAATGAAGGTTTCCAAGAATAAAAAAGAAATGAGGAAGAAGAAATGAATGATAGGCATGGAAAATGGCCTGGGCTAAAGGCATAGAAAGAGTAGATGGAATGTCAGCAAGGGGAAAAAAAAAGTAGTAACATCAATTTGAATGGATCAGAGAGTGTGAAGGGTAGGCAAGGCTAAGGATTTTATGTTCTATCATAGAGAGAAGAGAGCAGGGAATATAATATGGTCAGAGATGGTTTTTCAGGAATATCAATTTGGTGGTTGTCTGTGCCTCATATTCTGAAATAGATAGGCAAAAACACTGGGTGTACTATGGTCACAAAAATAGGATCCTTTAAACAAAATACGAGAAAGAAGATAGTAAAGGGTCCAGGAGCCATGTTTTGAGCTTTTTGTTTTCTTTTTATTTTTAATTTCAATTCTTTTTAAGGAAAACATAAACACAATTTTTCCCCCCAGAAGCTTTCCTAGAGAGTGGCCATGGTCAAAGTGTTGTTACTGACTTGGCAACTTATTTTTAGTCTGAATTACAGATAAACCCCTTTGTTCTGTTTACAACCCACACATTCATGTAGCAAGTCTCTCCTTTCTTTACACAAGAATATGGTTGCTGCAGTGTGTTTAGTTCAGTCATACTGTCATTGTCAAATGCATGACTCATATGAATAAGAAAACTGAGTTTCACCAAGATAAAGTTGTCATGGCAATAAGGTACAGTATCTAGTTCTATGTAAATCAAAGGATGAGAATTACCATTTAAAGTGTGTATATATATATATATATATATATATATATATATATATATATATATATACATATATACATGCATATCTATGTATATTCATGCAGGAATTCATAAAGAAGCTACCTTATGGATAATAATTTTTCTTCTGTATTTGTTGGGTCATTGTGTGTGTGTGTGTGTGTGTGTATGTTGTACAATCCAGAATAAAAGGATCTGGGTTCATATTCTTCCTATAAATTTTACTATCTGCCTTCAAACCCCACTACTAATTCTAAATTTAGGAATCTTATGGATTTGAGTAAAATTTTAAAATAACAAAACAAAGAACCTTCAAAGCTTAACCTTAACAAAACAAAAAACCTTCAAACCTTAATATTTGCATGGAGAATAATATTTTCCCCAATGTTTTGTCTCCCTAAAGCTGACTACTACTTTAAAATAAAAATGCCTAAGATTGACAAACTGACCAGATTATCTTTAAAGTTACCATCCAGTTTAAAATCTTATGAGTATATATTTTTAACAAGTGTTATTTCTACTCTTGGCTTTGAATCTGTAGAAAACCCAAGGAGTTAGGTCAATGTCTAAATCAGTCCTGTTATTTCTTTTTTAAAAAACAAGAGACTTTCAACCAAGATGGCAGAGAGAAAACAGGCACTGTATTAAGTGCTCCTAAGTTTCCCTCAAATATAACATCAAAGAAAGCTTGTAACAGAAATTCGATCTACAAAACCCAGAAAAACAAGCTATGAGAAGAACACCTCTACCAACAAGGTCTGTCTTAGGGGACTGTGGTTGAGTTAGGAACTGAGAGCATAGGGAGAGCACAGGGATAGCAGCAGTGTAAAGCTGCAAAGAATTTGGATGAGTGGTGAGTCCAAGGACCAACTTTAGCCTCAGAATCTTTAGTTGGGGTGGGGGTGGTGGGAGTGGGGAGAGGAACTCTGGTGAGCCCCAGTCATTGGGAAGGTGAGTTACAGCACAGAGAGTTGCTGAGTACCCCTAGAAAATGACCAGCTGGGTGCAGGACTTGAGCTCCATATGTTTTGTGGAGCCCTCTTTCCAGAATGAATAATAGCTATCCCCCCACCTCCTAATGTTCAGGTGTGGGCAACACAGTTCACTCATCTGAAAAGGAAATAAACTCCCTACCCCAGGGCCCAGCCCATTGCTCAAGGACAATTCAGACCCTGTTGCCCCTCCCTCCTCCCTCCTTATTCTCTCCAGGATTAGGAAGAGGGCTTTGAGCACTCCACAAAAAGCAACCAGCACCTCCTACTGGCTGACCCTTGAAATTGCTAAACCAAGTGAACAAAGCCTTTAGGGTTTTCAAAAGCAAATCTCTGAGAGCCAGCCCCTCCCCCAACATAAGATCCTAGGAAAATGAAGAGAGGCCAATAAAAGGGGGTCCATGGAGAAATTCTTAGAAGAAACAGATTCCAACCCAGAGAGATATAGCAGTTCTGAGGAGAATATGAATTGGTCTCCAGCCCAGAAAGACTTCCTGGAAGATATTAGGAAGGAGTTTAAAAATCAATTGAAAAAGTCGGGAAAAGAAACTCAAGAGAAACTTAACATGTTGCAAGAGAAAATTAACATCTCACAACAAGAAAACAAATCCTTGGAAAATACAATTGGACAAATACAAAAAGAAAACAAATCACTCAAAACTACACTTGGGCAAATGAAAAACTCCTTCAAAAATAGAATTGACCAATTGGAAAAGGAGTTGCAAAAGGTAAATGAAAAAACTTGTCTTAAAAAACAGGTGGAATCTATGGGAAATAATGACTTCATGAGACAACAAAATTCCGTTAAACAAAACCAAAAGATCAACTAAATAGAAGAAAATGTAAAATACCTCATCAGCAAACCAATGATCTCGAGAATACATCAAGAAGGGACGACCTTATTATAATTATAGGTTTTCCTGAAAACATTGAAGAGAAAAAAAAAAGCCTGGGCTTAATATTACAGGGTTTAGTGATGGAAAACTGCCCTGATATCATGGAACCAGTGAACAAAATAGTAATTGAAAGAATACATTGATCCTCTCCAGAAAAAGATCCTAAAATGAAAACACCAAGGAATATTGTGGCCAAATTCCAGAACTATCAGATAAAAGAAAAAAAAAATCCTGCAAGCAGCCAGAAAAAAAAGCAATTTAATTACCAAGGAGTCACAGTAAGGATTATGCATGACCTGGCTGCATCAACATTAAGGGATCAAAGGTCCTGGAATGAGATATACCAAAGAGCAAGGGAGCTTGGAATGCAGTCAAGAATCCACTATCTATCAAAGATGAGTGTTCTCTTCCAGGGGAAAAGACAGACATTTAACAAAATTGGAGACTTCCAACATTTCCTGATGAAAAGACCAGCACTAAATAGAAAATTTGGACACCAAACAGGAGACTCAAGAGACATATGAAAAGGTAAAAAAATAAATAAATAAAAGTTTAAAGGAAAAAAATTTGCTGTCCAATAAGATGAAACTGGCTATATCCCCACCTGTGAGGAAGATTCTCATAACTCTTGAGAATTGTAATTCTATTAGAGAGAATATACTTAGCCAGATGTATTGGACACTCATGATTTATTCATGAGACTGTCATCCAATAAGATGAAACTGGATATATCCCTACCTGGGAGAAAGACTCTAACAAATCTAGAGAATTGTAACTCTATTAGAGAGAATATCCTTAGCCAGAAGTGACGGACACTCCTGACTTTTCTGTGACTCAGATAGAATGATTTTTAAAAATACCTCCTTAAAGGGGGGGGGCAGTAAGGAGATGGAAGTGTGGAAGACATTGAATGGGGTAAATCTCATTACATTAAGAGATACAACAGACCTATTGCAATAGAGAGGAAGAAGGGAGGAGATGAGAACGACTTGAATCTTCCTCTCATCAGATATGGCTTAAAGTCAACTTACCTAAACACTCAGTTAAGCTAAGAAACTTATCTTGGGGTGGCTAGGTGGTACAGAGGATAGAGCATCAGCTCTGGAGTCAGGAGTACCTGAGTTCAAATTCAGCCTCAGACACTTAATAATTACCTACCTGTGTGGACTTGAGCAAGCCACTTAACCCTATTGCCTTGCAAAAAAAAAAAGAATTAAAATCAAATAAGAGAAGTAGAAGAAAAATTGGAAAAAGAAATGAGAGTTACGAAGGGGAATCATAGAAAACTAGAAAAGGAAGCACAATATTTGACTAAATAAAGTAATTTATTTGAAAAAAGAAACTTATCTTACCTTTCAAGTATTAAAAGTGGAAAAGGGGAGGGGGGATTGGGAAGGGAAGAAATAAAGGGAAATTAACAGAAGGAAGGGAAGGAAGAAAGGGGAAAGAAAGGAGAGGGGATTTGATTTCAGAGGACAAATGGACTGAAGGTGGTGGTATTCAGAAACAAAAGACTGGGGAATATGGATAAAGTGAAAAAAAGGGAAAAATACAAACAGTGGGAAGATAGAATGGAGGGCAATAAAGAGTCAGTAATTATAACTTTGAATGTGAATGGAATGTACTCTCCCTTAAAATGTGAATGGGTGCAGCTAAGTGGCACAGTGGATAAAGCACTGGCCCTGAAGTCAGGAGTACCTGGGTTCAAATCCGGTCCCAAACACTTAATAATTACCTAGCTGTGTGGCCTTGGGCAAGCAACTTAACCCCATTTGCCTTGCAAAAACACACACACAAAAATGTGAATGAATAGCAGAGTGGATTAAAAGCCAGAATACTACAATATGCTGCTTACAAGAAACCCATTTGAAGCAGAGAGAGAGAGAGAGAGAGAGAGAGAGAGAGAGAGAGCAAAGGTAAAAGGTTGGAGGAAAATATATTTTGCTTCAGCGACAAAGTAGCTGCAAAAATAGATAACATTAAAAGAGATAAGGAAGGAAACTATATTCTCCTAGAAGGTACTATAGACAATAAAGTAATTTCAATGATAAATAGGTATACACCCAATGGTACAGCATTCAGATTCTTAGAAGGCAAGTTGAAAGAACTACAGGAAGACATAGACAGCAAAACTCTACTAATGGGAGACCTCAACCTCCTGCTCTCAGATTTCGATAAATCTAATCATGAAATAAACCAGAAGGAAGTTAAGGAGGTGAATAGATTGTTAGAAAACTTGGATATGATAGACTTATGGAGGGAATTGAATGAGGATAGAAAGGAATATACTTTCTTTTCTGCAATACATGGCACTTACACAAAAATTGACCACGTACTAGGGCATAAAAACCTAATGATCAATTGCAGAAAGGCAGAAACAGTGAATATCTTTCTCTGAACATAATGCAATAAAAATCATATGCAATATTGGGCGAGTGAGCTACAGACCCAAGACTAATTGGAAACCAAATAACCTCATTTTAAAGAATGAGTGGATCAAACAACAAATTATAGAAAGAATTAATTATTTCATTCTAGATAATAACAATAATGAAACAACATACCAAACCTCAAAACCTATGAGATTCACTAAAGGTTGCTGCCAGGGGATATATTATATCTTTAAATGCTTACATGAATAACTTAGAGAAAGAAGAAATCAATGAACTAAATATGCAACTAAAAAAATTAGAGAAAGAACAAATTAAACCCCAATTAAATACCAAATTAGAAATTCTAAAAATTAAAGGTGAAATTAATAAAATTGAAAGTAAAAAAAACTATTGAACTAATAAATAAAACCAACAGTTGGTTTTATGAAAAAATCAATAAAAGTGTTAACCTCTGGTCAATTTGATTTTTTAAAAAAAGAAAGAAGAAAACTAAATTGCTAGTATCATAAATGAAAAAGGTGAACTCATCACCAATGAGGAAAACTAAAGTAATAATTCGGGAATTATTTTGTCCAACTCTATGCCAATAAATTGGACAATCTAAGTGAAATGGACAAATATTTACAAAAAATATATATGTTATCCAGGTTAAATGAAGAGAAAATTAAATACCCAAATAACCCTATCTCAGAAAAAGAAATTCAACAAGCCAATCTTGAACTCCCTAAGAAAAAAATCTCCAGGGCCAGATGGAGTCACAAATGAATCCTAACAAACATTTAAGAAACAATTGGTTCCAATTCTACATAAACTATTTGGAAAAATAGGTGAATATGGAACTCTGTCTTACTCTTTCCTTGCTACCAACATGGTGCTGATACCTAAACCAGGAAGAGTTAAAAGAAAGAAAATTATAGACCTATCTCCCTGGTGAATATAGATGCAAAAATCTGGGTTTTTTAGGTTTTTGCAAGGTAATGGGGTTAAGTGACTTGCCCAAGGCCATACAGATAGGTAATTATTAAGTATCTAAGGCAAGATTTGAACTCAGGTACTCCTGACTCCAGGGCTGGTGCTCTATCCACTGCACCACCTAGCCACCCCTGATGCAAAAATCTTAAATAAAATCTTAGCAAAATGATTGCAACAAGTTATCACTAGCACAATAGTAGGATTTATCCCAGGAATACAAGGTTATTTCAATATTAGGAAAATGTTAGTATAATTAATTTTATCAATAACAAACCTATCAGAAATCATATGATTATATCAATAGATGCTGAAAAAGATTTTGACAAAATACAGCACCCATTCCTACTAAAAACACTAGAGAGTGTAGAAATAAATGGATTATTCCTTAGAATAATAAGTAGTATCTATCTGAAACCATAAACAAGCATCATGTGCAATGGGGATAGGCTAGAGGCATTCCCAGTAAGATCAGGGGTGAAACAAGGATGCCCATTATCACCATTACTATTCAATATTGCATTAGAAATGTTAGCTTCAGCAATAAGAGAAGAAAAAGAAATTGAAGGAATTAGAATTGGGAACGAAGAGACAAAACTCTCACTCTATGCAGATGGCATGATGGTATACCTAGAGAATCCCAAAAAATCATCTGAAAACTATGAGAAATAATTAGCAACTTTAGCAAAAGTGCAGAATATAAAATAAACCCTCATAAATCCACAACTTTTCTTATATATGACTAGCAAGATACAGCAGAAAGAGCTAGAAAGAGAAATCCCATTCAAAGTAACCTCAGAAAATATAAAATACCTGGGAGTCTATCTACTAAGGCAGATTCAGAAACTGTATGAAAACAATTACAAAACACTTCTTACACAAATAAAACAGATTTAAAAAACTGGACAACCATCAACTGCTCATGGATAGGTCAAGCTAATATAATAAAAATGACAATTCTACCAAAACTAAACTATTTGCTTCATACCCTACAAATCAAAATTCCAAAAAAGTTACTTTTAATAGGTTAGAAAAATTGTAAGTAAATTCATATGGAGAAATAAAGTCAAGAATTTCCATGGATTCAATGAAAAAAAGTGCAAAAGAAGGTGGCTTAGCCTTACCAGATCTAAAATTATATTATATTATAAAGTATCAGTCATCAAAACTGTCTGGTACTGGCTAAGAAATAGAGTGGTGCATCAGTGGAATAGAATAGGTGCTATAGCAGGAAATGATTATAGTATTCTGCTGTTTGATAAACTCAAAGAGTCTAGCTATTGGCATAAAAACTCTCTCTTTGATAAAAACTGTTGGGAAAATTAGAAGTTACTATGGAAGAAACTTGGATTAGACCAACACCTCACACCCTATAACAAGATAAGATCAAAATGGATATAGGATTTAGACATAAAAACAATATTATAACCAAACCAGAAGATCAAGGAGTACTTTACCTGTCAGATCTATGGAAAGAGACACAGTTTATGACCAAGAAAGAGATGGAGAACATCACTAAAAACAAAATAGATAATTTTGATTACATTAAATTTAAAAGCTTTTGCACAGACAAAACCAAGATCAAAAGATATGTAGTACACTGGGAAACAAATTTACAACTAGTATTTCTGAGAAATGACTCATTTCTAAAATATACAGAGAACTGAGTCAATTTTTTTAAAAAAAAGCCATTTTCCCAAATGACAAATGGTCAAAGGATATGCAAAAGTAATTTACAGATGAGGAAATCAAAGTGATCCATGGTCATATGAAAAATTGCTTTAAATCATTACTTATTAGAGACATGCAAATTAAAGCATCTCTGAGATACCACTTCACACCTCTCAGACTATACAGAAAGGACAATGATCAATGTTGGAAGGGATATGGGAAATCTGGGACACTAATGCATTGCTGGTGGAGCTGTAAACTCATCCAACCTTTCTGGAGAGAAATTTGGAATTACACCCAGAGGGCAACACAAATGTGCATACCCTTTGATCCAGCAATACCCTACTGCCACTGTACCCTGAAGAGATTATGAAAAAGGGTAAAAAATCACTTGTACAAAAAAAATATTCATAATAGTCCTGTTTGTGGTGGCAAAGAATTGGAAATTAAATGAATGCCCTTCAATTGGGGAAATGGCTTAATAAACTGTGGTATATGTATGGAACACTATTGTTCTATTAGAAACCAGGTGGGATGGGAATTCAGGGAAGCCTGGAAGGACTTGCATAAACTGATGCTGAGCGAGAGGTGCAGAACCAAAAAAACATTGTACATCCTAACAGCAACACGGGGGTGATGATCAACCTTAATGGACTTGTTCATTCCATCAGTGCAACAATCAGGCACAATTCTGGGATAACTGCAAATGGGTAGGGCACTAAAGAAATAGTTTAATTTTGGTAGTTCTTTCTCCACAGAGAAAGAACTGTGGAGTTTGAACAAAGACCAAAGACTGTTACCTTTAATTTAAAAAAAAATTATCTTATTATGTAATTTTGCTGTATCTTATACTTTATTCTTTTTTTCCTTAACGAAATGATTTCTCTCTCATTACATTCAACTTAAATCAATGTAAACCATGGAAACAATGTAAAGACTAACAGACTGCCTTCTGTGGGGGGGGGGGAGCAATATTAGGGGAAAAATTGTAAAACTCAAGATAAATAAAATCTTTCAAAACAAAAAAAAGTATTTTCTGTATGAGTAAGTACTGCCCAGACTCAAGTTTAAGTAAAACAAAACTGAAATTTATACTAATTTGTGAAGCAGTCAGAGTATAATGGAATTCAAAATCTTTAATGCAAATCCTGCCTGACAACTATGAGCTATATGACTGACTATGGGTAAGCTCCTTTTACCCTCTCAATTTCATTTGAAAATTGAGAAGGTTATTCTAGATGATTTATAAACTTTAGATTCTAGGCTCTTCTGATCAATCTTAATCAGTTCATCTTAAAGGGCCAGTTTAGAAAACAAGTAAATATAATTGGATCCAGAGTTATAGGAGGGTGAGCATAATTACTACAGCAAAATTTTCTAAAAACGAATTGATCTGAGGAAGATAGAAGTGTATCGAGGGACAAAATAAAAAAGGAATTTGGTTCATACAATGTAATTGCAGGCTGGTGAAACTCAAGAGGAACCCAACCTTATGGTTTCAGGCTACCCTTGTGAATAAATTAGCCACATTATATAACTGATACAAAACACAATTAGGAAATTCATACGTAGTGTTCTAAAGAGGTGAAGTATAAATAGATCTAGAGAGCCCCATGCACCCACTCTGGAAATTACATGTAGACAACTGGGAATTTTAATAACAAACAAGTGTGGGCCTCAAATGAACTAAGGAAGAAGCAACTCACTTTGAAATTTAGCACCAGGATCAATAAAAACATAAAGGGTGCATTTCTCTCATATCTACTAAAGAATTACTTTAGGGTAAACAGAAGTTAATTTGCTTGAGGAATTTAAAAAACATTATCCTATATGAGAAAAAAACAAACAGACACAATGAAAGAGCTTCAGTCATAATAAGAAGTGAGTCAATGATGCTGTTGGTATTGTATGCTTTTTTCTTTATAGATTTTGTTGATTTTTTAAAATTTGATTCATGCTAGAATTCAGGTGACCCCTTAAGCAGCTAGGTGGCGCACTGAATAGAGCATTGATCTTGGAGTCAGGAAAATAGGGGTTCGAATCCAACCTCAGACACTTTACTCTTAATAGCTGTGTGTCCTTAGGCAAATCACTTAATCCTGGTTTTCTTGCATCCAGGGCCATCTCCAGTCATCCTGATTCATATTTGGCCACTGGACCCAGATGACTCTGGAGAAGAAAGTGAGGCTGGTGATTTAGCACAGAGCCCCTCACTCAAATTCAGTTCACTTGCTTGTCATGGCATTACCTCCCTGATTTTGTGGTCTTCTTCAAAAATGAAGGAAAAACATTATTTAAATTTGATATTCCCTTTTCCCCATTTATATGTACAAATAATTGACATCCTTTTTTTTTAATTTCGAGTTCCAAATTCTCTCCCTCCCTCAATTCCCTACTCCCTCAACTGGAAAGATAAGCAATTTGATATAGGTTTATATGTGTCCAGTCATGGAAAATAAATTTCCTTATTGGTCATGCTGTGAAAGAAAACAGATCAAATAACAACAATAAAAACCAAGAAAGAATTTCAAAAAGTATGCTTCAAGACATTCAGATTCCATTGGTTCTTTCTCTGGAGATAGATACCTTTTTTCATCAAAAATCCTTCAGAATTGTATTGCTGAGACAGAGCTGATCATCATAGAGTGTTGCTATTACTGCTCACATATTCTCTTGGTTCTGCTCAAATCACTTTGCAAGAGTTATAGGTCTTCCTGTGTTTTTCTGACAGCATTCTGCTTATCATTTCTTATAATAGTACAATAGGAATCCATCACAGTCATATACTACAAATTGGTAAGCCATTCTGCAATTGATGGACATTCTTTCAATTTCTAATTCCTTATTATTATTATTATTTTAGTTTTTGCAAGGCAATGGGGTTAAGTGGCTTGCCCAAGGCCATACAGCTAGGTCATTATTAAGATTCTGAGGCCATATTTGAACTCAGGCACTCCTGACTCCAGGGCCGGTGCTCTATCCACTGTGCCACCTAGCCCCCCCCTTTATTACTATTAAAAGATCTGCTATAAATATTTCTGTTAACAAAAGTCATTTTCCTTTTTTATATTTTTGGTATAATGGTATCTAATAATGGTATCTATCACTGGGTTAAAAGGTATTCATGGTTTTGCAGCTTTTTGAGAATTGTTCCAATTGCTCTATAGAATAGTTGAATCAGTTCACAATTCCACCAACAGTACAATAGTTTCTCAATTTCTCCAAAACCTATAACATTTGTCATTTTCCTATTCTACATATTAGCTAATTTGATAGATAAGGATTAGGCTTTTCAGCAGTGCTTCAATTTTCATTTTTCTAGTCAATAGTGATTTCGAACAATTTTTCATATGACTATAGATAACTGATTACTTTGTCTGAAAACTACTGGTTCATATCCTTTGATCATTTGTCAATTAGGGAAAGGCTCTTGTTTTTATAAATTTGACTCAGTTCTTTATCTATTTGAGAAAACTGTCTACATTTGGAGATACTTGCTGTAAATATTTCAAACAGTTATGATTACTATTTTTTCCTCCATCCTATTTTCCCATTTATCTTATTTTCTCCCTTCTTTCATCCTTTCCCTCCTCCAAAGTGTTTGCTTGTGATTACTGCCCCCCCCCAATCTGCCCTCCCTTCTATCAGCTAAACTCCCTTCTCTTATTCCCTTATTCCTACTTTTCCTGTAGGGTAAAATAGAATTCTATGCCTAAGTATATATGTTAAGTTATTCCCACTTTGAGCCATTCAGATGCGAGTAAGGTTCAAGGGCTCCCACCCATATCCTCCATTTTCCCCTCCACTATAAAAGTTCTTTCATGTCTTATTTATGTTAGATAATTTATACTATTCTGACTCTCCCTTTCTCTTTTTCCCAGTGAATTCCTTTCTCATCCCTTAATTTTATTTTTTAGATGTCATCTCATCATATTCAACTCATACCTGTGTCTTATTGGTGAGAATGATCTTATAAGTAGCATCTTCCCTTGTAGATATGTAAATAGTTTAATCTTTTTAATTTCTCTTTCCTATTTACTTCTTTGTGCTTCTCATGAGTTCTCCATGGAAAATCAAATTTTTTCTTCAGCTCAGATTTTTTTTTAATCAGCAATGCCTGAAAGTCCTCTATTTTATTAAATAGCCAATTCCTTTGCCTTCTAGAATATCATAATCCAAGCCCACCAATCCTTGAATGTAGATATTGATAAATCTTGTATTATCCTTACTGTGACTCCATGATATTTGAACTATTTTTCACTCTTAGCAATATTTTCTCCTTGACTTAAAAGTTATGGAATTTGGCTCTAATAAACTTTAAAGTTTTCAAGAGGTGATTGGTGGATTCTTTCAATTTATACTTTATCCTCTAGTTCTAAAGAGATCAGAGCAGTTTTCCATTATAATTTCTTTAAAGATGATATCTAGGAGAAGTTAGGTAGCACTGTGGATAGAGCACCAGTCCTGGAGTCAGGAAGACCTGAGTTCCAAACCCAGCATCAGATATTTACTGGTTGTGTGACCCAAGGCAAGTAATTTAACTCCAACTGCCAATTAAAAAAAAAAAAGGAAAAGAAAGATAATGCCTAAGCTCTTTTTTTTTAACATGGCTTTCAGATAGCCCAATAATTCTTAAATTATTTCTCCTTAAATGTCAGACACATCCAGAGAAAGACTGTGGAGTCTGAATGCAGTCCAAAGCATACTATTTTCACTTCTGAAATTTGTTTTATGTTTTTTTCTTTCTCAGTTTTTTCCCTTTTGTTCTGATTCTTCTTTCACAACATGACACATGATTGTACATGTATATTCTATATCAGATAACTTGCTGTCTTGGAGAGGGAATAGGGAAGGAAAGAAAGGAAAAAATTGGAACTCAAAAGCTTGCAAAAACAGATGATGAAAATTATCTTTACATGTAATTGGAAAATAAAGTACAAAAAGGCAAAAACTTCTTTCTCTTTACCTATTTTCTGGTCAGTTGTTTTTTCAATGAGATAGCTAACATTTTCTTCTAATTTTTTTTCCTTCTAATTTTGTTTTATTGCTCCTTGATGTCTTCTGTAATCATTAACTTCTACTTGTCAATTCTAAATTTTAAGGAATTGTTTTCTTCAGTGACCATTTGTAACTCCTTTACCATCTGAACAATTTTACTTTTTAAGGACTTCTTTTCACAGTGGATTTTTGTATATCTTTTTTTCATTTGGACAATCATTCTTTTTAAGGAGTTATTCTTTTCAGTGAATTTTGTATATCTTTTTCCATTTGGAAAATTTTACTTTTCTGGGGCATTCTTCTCTTTATTGGATTTTTGTTCCTCTTTTACCATTTGGCCTATTCTGTTTTTCAAGGTGCTATTTTTCTTTAGTATTTTTTGTACCTCCTTCACCAAGCTGTTGACTCTTTCAATGTAATCATTTCTTTTCCCAATTTTTTTCTCTACCTCTCATCCAGGAATCCTTTTGAACTTGAGACCCACACACACATTTTTCCCTGACGCTGTGAATGTAGCAGTTTTGATTCTGTTGTCTTCTGAGTTTTTGTTTTGATCTTCCTTGTCACCAAAGCAACTTTCTATGGGCAGGATCTTATGTTGTTGTTGTTCATTCAACAACTCGACTTTTAGTTTTATATTAAAATTTGGTCTCTGTTCCCAGCATAAGTGGTCTCTGTTCCCAGTGTTCCAAAGCTGCATGTCTTTTGAGTGGCTGTTTTCAGATCTAATGCTAGGGATTTATAAACTTCTATTCTTTCAAGATGGTAAGATCTACGAGATGTTGTGTTTGCTACTCTCTTGATCTGTGCTCTGTACTATAAACAACCCCAAACATTCTTTTCAGCCCAGAAACTGTGACCAGTGTCCCTGCTCTCCTGCAGTCACAAGCTGTGGTGTGGTAGTAGTTTGGAACCGCAACACAGAACTTCAACCCAGAGCTGAATATAGGTAATCAACTGCATCCAGTGCCAGCAAAGGGACTCCTATATTCTCCTCCTGACTAGTTGTCCAATCTCCTTACTGTCTTTGGCTGAGAGATCCAATAGCAGCTTTCCTCCACTGATTGAATTGAACCTAAAGCCTGCTCCTGGTTTGCTGGGGCAAGGACCACACTGGAGCATCCTGCACTGAAATGTGTTCTACTGTTGCTCCAGAGGAATAGATATTTTCCTGTTGAGATTCTAAGTTGTCCTGACTGAAAAATTCTTTCACCCCTCCCTTTTGTGGGTTCTGACACTCCAGACCTTGTTTTGAGATGTTATTTAGTTGTTTAGAAGGGAACTCAGATGAGTTCCTGCCTTTTCTTTGCCATCTTGTCATCTCTCCATTAACTCTCTTTCTAATAGGAACCATTAGAAAAAAAAAAGAACATTCATGGATTACAGTCATGTTAAAAAAAAACACTAATATTATCTGTCTTTTGTCACTTTAAGTTAGTTAGAAGCTACATACCACCATCCCATAGTAACAAAGAATTTGAGACCTGGTAGAGATCTTAGCAACCATCTGATATGCCTCTATTTAAAAAATAAAATAAAAAAGATCCAAGCTATATTCCTGACCAAAGATCCTTCAGCCTCAACTTGGTAACTGCTGGGCTGCCTACAGGCATGTGGATGGCACAGAGGGTAAAGTGCGTGCACTCTGATTGACCTGGGTTTCAATCTGGCCTCAGAGATCTATTAGTTATGTGATTCTGGGCAAGTCACTTATCCTCTATCTGTCTCAGGCTTCTCAACTTTAAAATGGGAATAATAGTACAAGGTTGTTGTGAGCATCAAATAAGATGATATTTGTAAAGTATAGAGGACAGTGCCTGACACTTAGGAAGCATTTAATAAATGCTTGTTTCTTTCCTATCTTCGAGGGAGAGGAAGCTTATAATAATCTTAAGCAACCCTTCTACTTTTGTATAATTATAAATGTCAAAAAGTTTTAATTTCAAATTTAAATCTGCTTCTTTGAAATTTCCTAGTTAATGCATCCAGAGCCATCTCCAGCAGTCCTGATTCATATCCGACCACTAAACCCAGATGACCCTGGAGGAAAAAGCAAAGCTGGTAACTTAGCACAGACCCCCCCCATACACATACACTCAGATCCAATTCATGTGCTTGTCATGGCATCACTTAGCTGATGTCATGATTTTCATCAAGAATGAAGGACAAACAACAACATCAACTGACATAATCTATTTCATTTCCATATTGATTAAGAACCTCCCCATGCTCAACCAAACCTATGAAAGGTACTTGATCTGATTCTTTTTCAAACTACTTTTATGGGGTGATAATTAATATTGAGGTGATAAATCCAATTTGACCTTATGAGTATATGGTCCAATGTTTTATTCTAAGCCTGACTTCTATCAAATTACTTTTTAGTACTCCCAGAAGATCCTATTAAATGAGGAGTTCTTTCCCAATGAATTTCTATTTTCTGATTATTTGCACTAAATTAAATATATATATTTCTCATTCTTCTTTATTTAAGTTGCTATTTGGGGGCATTTTAATCAGGTACCAAGTAGTATTTATGAGCAATGTTTTCTAATATAATTTTAGATCTAGAAGTGCCATTTACCCTTTAATCCTGATTTTTCCCCACTATTTCCCTTGAAATGCTAGACTTTTGGTTTTTTCCAGTGAATGCTATTATTATTTCACCTAGCCCTTTAAAATATATATTCTCTGGAAATTTAATTGGCATGACATTCAATCTGTAAATTAATTTTGATACTATAGTCATTTTTCTTAAGTTGGTATAGCACAACCAAGATCAATGGCTATCTACTCAAATATTTAGGATGTACTTAAATATTCCCTTGCCTAATATGTAAACAAATTTATGAATCTAAAGCATGTTTTGTCATGAGTCCTAAAACTCTAAGTGTTTTGTAGTAATTTTGAATGGAATTTCCATTTCTATTATTTCTTCCAAAAATTTATGGCTGTTATATAGAAATTCTGCTGATTTTTATGAATTTATTTTATACCCTGCTACTATACTGAAGCTTTTTTTTTCCATTTGTTTCATTTAATTGTCCAACGGTTTCTAAGTCACCATGTCATCAGAATATAGGCAAATATTTTGTTTCTTCTCTATATTGATATCTTTAACATCTTTCTCCCATCATTGCTATCATACACAATTCTAGAACTAAAATGTGTTTCTAGAACTAATGAAGATGAACCATTCTTGCCTTACTTTTGTATTAACTTGGAAAGCTTCTAATGTTTTCTCATTGCAAATAATGAGATGCTAGCTTTGAATTTAAAGTATAAGGTTTTTTTTTTATCATGTTAAGAATGTCATGGGGCAGCTAGGTGGCACAGTGGCTAGAGTACTGAAGTCAAGATCTGACTTCATATTTGACCTGAGAGACTATAGCTGTGTGACACTTGGCAAGTCTGATTGCCTTCAAAAAAGAATATATGCATGCTTTTTATGATTTATAGGGTTAGCATAAATAAATGTTATATTTTCTCAAAGAGCTTATGCAATGATTGACATAATCATGTAGTTTAGAAGCATTTTGCTTTCAACATGATCAATTAGGTCAATCATTTTCCTAATAATTTCATATTCCTTTAAAAAAAGTCTATTTGGTTGTGAGTCCCCTGTGTATTCAACTTTGTTGTTTAAGTTCTATTTCCCTTTTCATTTAAATTGTCTTCCTTTTGTCTTCTTAGAAGCCTTGGGCTGTCTTCTATAGGATCCTGGTCAACAGATATATGACCTATATTTTTACTGAACATTTTAAAATTAGTTCTACCAAAATCTAGAGTTCATCTTAAGATTATGGATAGATTTTTTTTCTCTATTCAAACTCTAGGAGGGAATGGTCACTTTCCTTCAAGAAACTACCATTTCCACAGCCACATCCAGTTCTTTCCAGTTAGGGAGAACTGGATCAGGAACAGAATTCCCTGTGCTGTTTCTTCTAACATAATAACAAATACTTTTTGTCCTTATGTGAAAAAACAGGTTTCCTGTCACTCTATCCTTTTCATGACCTATTTCTCTAGTTGTGAAGTTACAAAACAAGCCCTTTCAAACAAATGCCAAGATAGCTATTATTTTAAACATAAACTGCAGAAGGTATCCCAATTCTAACCTAACATAAGAAAGGGTTCTAAATGCCCTTCTCTTCTATTGGCCATTAAGTTCAAGAACTGCCAAAAGCTTGTCACTGTGATTTTTTTATGCCAGAATCAAGAAATTATAATAAAATATTATTTTAAATATCCCCTTGCCGAATTTTTAGATTAACTTCTAGAAACTGAAAAATAAGGCAACTTAAATAAAGATTCAGATATAACAGAGTTGAGATGAGGTTATTAATCCAAACCTTCAAATCATTTTTGTTTAAATTTTAATGACATGACAAAGTTCCATTGCTGAAAAAAGTAAATGGATTAGTTCTTTCTTCTCCAATAATAGGTTTTAGGAATTTTTAAAGGGATCACAGACATCTTGAGTTCACGAATTCCTTATAGTCTGCTGCCTACTAAAATCCTCCATAGTCAAGAAATGTTTAAAAATGCAACAAAATTATGGGAATAGTACATGATTGACCATGCCCAGTCATTGTCTCATGAATTAGAAAAACAAATAAATAATTAATTAAAGAATATTTTATCCATTGTTTTCATGTTCCTCACATATTTGGAAAAGAAGTAAAACTGAACCAAATTCATTTTGATTTGAAAAATATACAGCCTTCTGTAAGATAATAGAAAAGAAAGGCAATAAATTATTTTTGTTCTCACAATATGTTTACATTTGAACCTTATGAGTTTATAATTTTTTAGTTAATGAGTATATGCAATCATTCATTTGGACAAGTGTACTATTTGAAAAAAAGTAAGCAGGGAAATAAGTGATAACTCATAAAAATTAAACATAACATTAAGCATTTTTGTTACAAATTTACAAAACTATAGGAAGGACATCCTAACCATTCCCTGTATAATACTATACATTACTCATGAAATAAATTTTTATGCATAAGCATGATGACCTACTTTGGAAGATCTATAAATCTTAGCTTCAAACTTGCTTCTTTCTTCAAAAATCAATTAAAAATTCAACAAGGATTTGGGGAAATTTCCTTTTATTTTTTCTCCACTTTTTTTTACAAAAGAACAATATGTATTTTTTCATATTTAACAGTTATTGCATTACCAAAAATAACTAAATGTAATTAATTATTCTATTATTCAGAAAATAGAATTCAATGATTCTGTTTTCATTTTTTCCAACAGCTAAAATAGATATTGTTTTGTATCAAGGGATGCAATATGAACTTTCAAAACACTGCACAGAATTGTGAAGAACTGAATGTAAGTGCTTTTTTACAACTGCGGGGCTTGATTAATTTAGTATCTGGGAGGCTGCTGACAATCAGTATTCCACTACATTTTCAAATTCTCTGGGGCTGACCCCAGCTGTTCTACAGAATGCCTAGGGCCACCACAGAAATTGTATTTCTAGATGTAAAAAAAATAATAATAATGAATGAGGAACACGAGCTTAATGAGAATGCTAGGTTGCTGAATTAGCCATATAGAAATATGTACCTTGGGCTTACTTGTTTTTACCAGCCTATACAGTCACCCTAGATCATAGTCTCTCCTAGGTTATTACATAACAAAGAGAATGGATTAGAAAAGAAGCTGATTGCAATATAGACTAGACCACTGTTTAAATAATATACTACTAAACCACAATATATGGATGATTACTTCTCTACCCTATTTTTAAAGGACTTTAAGAAATTTGAACAACTCATAATAGTGCTATTAAGGTTTAAGCTAATTATCACTACCTGAACCGGTCATTTTTACAGCAAACTGGAATTGTATTTAGCTCTATTTTCGTCAGAGATTCTTAACAGAAAAGGGGATCTCTGTGAGCGCCCTGAACTGGAGAAGCAAATCCCTAGAAGCCATTCTAAAAAAATCATAAGAGGAGAGATCTCCAAAGGATCACAGGACTGCATTGGAAGGCATTTAAGAGATTGGACACTTGTAAGAGATGCAAAGAATAAGCAGGACACCACCATCATCATTTTCCTTCCCTTCATAAACAATTCCTAATCCACCTGTTCCTGACTCTGGAAATTTGAATCCTGCTTTTCAATCTCCTAATCTGGCTTTTATTCCACCACCAACAGCAATAACAGAGAATTACTTTGACCACAAAACTCAACCTCTTCCTTATTTTCTTACACTCCCTATGTTACAACCCTTTAGCTCTGTGTTGTCTGCAGGGATATTGCCTCTCAACACCATAAGGGGGTGACTGTTTGTCCAAACTGATTGAATTTTTTTTTAATTGAAAATGTTTCCAGAAACTGTATGTGGGACAAATAATCAGGCATTGTGTACTTTAGTGCCCTATGGATGGATGTGTCTCCTAGGGCCTGTTTTACTAGGAGGTACCTGTCCCTCATGGTTCTTGGTCAGTAAGTCACCTCAGACATTTATTGTATATTTAGTGTAACAGAAATTAATTTTTAATCAGATGGAACATAATCAGTTTGTTGTAAGTTGTGCCCATTTCCCTCTTCTCTAATGTCACCTTTGAGCCTCAGTAAAGGGATTTGCATTGCCCACAGAGGACTGCTCTCCATGCATTTAGATTTTAACCATCCAAAGAAAGATAATGATCTTTCTGTAGATCAAAAAGGGAATATGAGTATCAATTCATTTGAACCCCTACTCTATGCTATTAATCAGTTTTATGTTTTACATAAATCATGTGGGAATAGATTGGCTCTTATAGAGGGCCTCAAACTTAAATGCAATGCTCACTACTTGCTTATCAAGTTATGAGACTCACTTGCATATCCACAAGCATGCTCACAAAGATATCCCCATCCTATTTTACTCAAATTTTGTGTCCAAATCCAGCATGTGTGGGATGTTTTGATGCTTTGGAAAGTACCCCCAATTTGTTTTAGTACCTCTGGACCAGTCTCTCTTGTCCAGCATAAGCAAGAGACCATCCTGTGATCACTTAGTCAACATAGATGTCCCATGATCCTGTGGACATAACATTTTTTGCCATTTTAGCTAATGTATCATATGTATTTCAATGGGTTGTTGTAATTTGTATAGTCACTTTAGAATATCCAGGTAATAAATAATATCAAACCCTATAAATATAGCACCTTATAAAAAGAAAGCATCTCAGATCATCAGAACAGCCTTAGGTCCAGTTTATTAGAGGGAATCATGGACCCTTTAATAACATACCATGGGCTCAAAAAAAATTAATTAGAACAACCAAGAATGGCTTTTAAAATGTCTTCCTCTTCAAAATACTTCTATGAAATCCTACCTCACCTCTCCATGATATCTTTACCACATAATATAAAGATAACTGATTCATATTCTTACCAAAGAAGCATAAATCTTATATTACAGGTAACATGGCATAGTGGATGAAGACTTTTTCTTAGAGTCAAGAAAACCAACCTGGAATATACTAGATTACCAATTCTGGGCAAGTGACTTAACCTATCAAAAGTCTATACCTCCTAATCAAATTCAAATGGAAACAATGTCTACTAAATAATAGGGAAAAATTCCTGCAGGCTACATGTTGACTTAGTTCTAAAAATGTAATATTATCTATGCTTAATTGTATTTTTATTTATTTATAAAAATTTCCCAATCACATTTTAATCTGAGTAGGGCCACACTTGGAGGGAAAAAAGGGAATCACAGTACAAATTGAGAAATAACAGATAAAAACAGAAGTCTGATCAGTGACTAAAGCTAGGAGGAGTTCATGTGAAAAAGTGATTACCCTGACCACTACTGTCTAAGAAACAAGTTTATTATATTTCACCCTTCCCCAGGGTTTCTGGTATTCTTATGAGGTTAGGGTGGGGAAGGAGGAGTCTTTCTTCTCTGCTGTTGACTCAAGCCCTCACTGATTGTGATTTCCATTTTCAGAGGTCTCAAACACCAAGTTCCATGTAACCACTTAATAAGATTAGCTTTTACAAAGGAATTTATACTTCAAAGATAAAGGAAGAATAAACATAGAAATGTCTTCCCCCACTCCCAACACCTTTGTGCAACTTTGCTCAGTACCCAAATACCATTAATTCCAGAAAGTTTCAAGTACAAAGCTTCCCTTGGTTTTCCTCTGGCCTAAAGTCCTGACTCAGAGGCACCATGGCCAGAAGTCATAAGGGATTCCATTCTCTGTGCTCGGAACTTAAAAGGACAAACGAGAGAGAAACAGACTCAGAAACAGGTGAAAAAGACAAAGAGAGAAACAGATTGAGACAGACAGAAAGAGAGGAGAGGGAGAATTCTAGTCTGATAATTTTAAAAATATAGCCACTTCTAGCTATTCAGTCATTGGAAAGAGACTTCTCCCTCCAGTGTGAAACACCAAAGTAGGATGTTTTCATCCAGAAGCAGGACCTTGCTTTTTCCTATGTGGATGAATCTGAGGTGATTTTACATAGGTTAAAGCCCTGATACATATAAAAACAACTAATTCAAAGAAATTCTGTGAGTCACAATGGTCACAGAAGCAGGGAAATATCAGGAATTGACTTTCTTTCACACAAGAAATCAAATGTAGACACAATCTTCTTTTGCAGTGGAGATAGTGACACTTCCTTGATCTAATGTCTCTTCACGGATGTCTCAGATGGTGGGCATTTACTTCCTAGGCACTACTTATTAACCCTAATTTTTTCTTCTATCATAATATTGGTCAAGGAAAAGATCAAGTGGGCTGCAAGAGTGGTTGGCTATTTACTAAATTTATTAATCAACAAATATTTATTAAGTTCTACCTCCAAGCAAGTGCTGGCAATACAAGGAAAGGCAAAACCCAACGGTCCTTGCCCTTAAGGACATATATCTAATGGGAGGATATAAGATGCAAGATGTATTCATGTACAATACAAAAGGTATATACTGTGGAAATAAAAGATAATTGGGGTGGGAGGGAACATGACATGAGAGGAGTGCAGACCAGGAAATGTCTCCTAAATAGAGATTCCTGTTGAGTCCCAAAGGAAGCCAGGGAATTTGATGTTAGAGATGAGGAGAAGAAGCACTGCAAAGATGGAAGATTGAGTGTCATTTGCTAAGTAATGATAAACAAGTCAGTGTACCTGGATCACAGAGAATTTGGAGGAAAGTAATGCATAAGAAGATTGGAAAGGAAAGGAGCCAAGGGAGAAAAGGGTTTTACTTATCAGTTTATAGTTAAAGACAAATTAATCATTCCTCTGACTTCTTTTCTGAAGACACAATTTTCTCATCCTTTAAATAATTGTGTTACTCTCTCCTCTAAAACCACTCTAGTTTCTTATCTCTAGTATTAAAAAGAAGGTCGATCCTTAAACCTGCTACATTACTCTAAGCATTAATAGAAAAAAAGGGAATAAGCATTTACCCAGTGTCTAGTCAGCACATCACCTCAGTCTCTAGGACATCTAATGCCAAATGTAGTATTTCTGTTATACCACACTCTTTTTGCTCTTAAGTATTCTGTACAGATGCATACATAAAGTCCTGAGCCCTTTACTTCTACATTGCATTCTAGTAGACATCTCAAAAAGTATGTTCTGTCCTCCAATAAAACTAAAATGGCAGTCATAGTTGCAACTCACAATTTTATCATCTTCCTTTTTAAAGTGGAAAGTGTGGTTGTCAGATCAACTTCTGTGAATACAGAATGTCCCTCCAGAGGAGGTTGATCTAGTCCTGGAAGAAAGCAATCCAAAGTCAGTGTATATCAACATCATTTAATCTGAAAGATTTGATGATGTTTACATCATTCCCAGGTTCTCAGATTTCAGTTTCTATTAACTTTTTTTTTGGAAGCAAATACATTTTTTAAAAGCACAGAATTTATATTGAATAAGATATATTGCATAAGCCAGAAGCATCTTCTCTGATCAGATTTGTATTTTTTACTATATGAATTTTTCATAAATCTTTGTCTTTATTTATGGGAGGAAGGGGGGAAGTGAAGAAAATCACCAATCCTAGGTATTCTCAATAAATATTGGGCCGAAGTGATTATTTTAAAATTGAGGGGGAGGGGTTCAAAAATAAATTGAAATCATAACCCTAATCACAGAGAATTGTTTTAGCAGTTATAATCATACTGAGGCATTTGATATTGTCCCATGAGAGGAGACCCCCAATTTCAGCTAGAAACTTTCCCGTATCCCATCACAACTAATTTTTTTCAAAAGACTTCTATGGCCTTAATTGTTAACCAAATTAGAGATTATAACATACAACCCCTTCACATAAATCCTATAAACCCTAACTTCTCAAAAACCAAGGCAGCTAGACAGCCTAGAAGATGGAGTGATGAACTTAAGATCTGAATTTAAATTCAGTGTCAAGTATTTATTAGTCCATTAGCTCAACAAGTCATTTAGCTTCAGTTCCCTCATCTACAAAATGGGAATAGTAATAATACCAAACCCACGGGGTTGTTTTGAGGATCAAATGAAATAAAATATATAAAGGAAACCTTAAAATACCACATACATTTCCTTTCTCTCTCTCTCTCTCTCTTTCTGTATATATATATATATATATATATACATATATATATATATATATGTGTGTGTGTGTGTGTGTGTGAATTTATGCATGTATACTTATATATTTATGTATATAAACTTACATATATTCTATATATGAGGAAATATACATGAGGGGAAACAAAGTTACATATTTCCATATATGTAATATAAAAACCTTAACCTTATACATATAAAATGCTTAAACATATTAAATACTTTATTCATACATTTATTATTTATAAATAGTATACAACACACTAATATATTTATAAATAATATACAATATATTAATATACAATATATTGATTAATATACAATATATTAATTAATTAAAAGTCATATATTAAAAATGTAGTTTCAATGTAAGTAAAGCTACACATACACAAAAATATATTTGTTTCCTTTATATATATATTTCCATATATGTGGGCTATAAATATGGCACATATATATAGCATGGATATAAGTAAAGTACATCATCATCATCATCATTATTATTATTATTATTATTATTATTATTATTATTATTATTATTATTATTATTATTATCACTAAACAAGTAGAATGAAAGCTCAGACCTCAAATAGCACCTATCCCTCCTCCACAGCGCTTTGAAGCCAAGAGATTGGGGGGGGTGTACCTCCCCCCCCACAGCATCTGCTGGATGGGCGGGGCTCTGCGAGGCGGGGGCGGGGCCGTTTCTGCTGGTGGGCGGGGCTGTGGCGGCGCATGCCCAGACGGGCTGAGGTCCAGCGGTCACTGAAGGAGTTGAGGCCGGCCTGGGACAGGACCAGAGGCGGCTTCTGAGCTGGAGGGTGATGCCAGATGCCATGACTGCTGCAGGCCTGCATTAGATGCTGCTGCTGGCCGGCCATAAGGGAAGACTAGTGGTTTTCTGCTCCATTTACCCAGCTTCATGGATTTCACAGTGGCCCCCAGCCATGAGGCTCCCTGGCCACCCTCATTTCTGGTGTTCAGTGAGTAGACTTCCTACAATCCTCCCATCTCAATCCTTCCCCATCCAGACTCTTAAGAAACTGCCGTCAAATGACCCCTCCTCATGGAGTCATTTTAGGGATAACCTAAAAGAAGTTATTCTAAGGCTCCCCCTTAAAAACTATTCTAGGGAGCCCCCCCCAAAAGGAATTATTTTATGATTCCTTTATTCTATAGACCTCCCCTACCCAGAAACTATGTCTCCCTGGTAATTTGTAGATGGTGCTACACAGGAAAGAATATTGAACCAGAAGAGTAATCATGGTTTATAAGATCCATCACTGAGAAAAGGAACAAAAATGTGTCTGTAGCCCCGTTTTGGAGTGACCTGATGGAGGGGCCTTTCCTGCTTTAAGCATATAACCTCCACACTGCAGAAATTTGGTGTTAGGAATGAAAACATCTTCACACCTCAACAAGTCCCAAGTCTATATCTGGGATGGGACTATGTTCTATTTGTGTCTTCTTTTGTTCCATTGGGCTTGTGAGAGCTCAATGATTTCTACTCTCTTTTTTAGGTACCTAAACAACATGCTATTGGCCACCAGAGCAGATGTGATTGAAAAAGCCGCAGAGGAGGACAGACCAAGAGGTAAAGGGTCAAACATAGAGAGAACCTGGAAGGTAAAAATTAGAAAAGTAGAGAAGATGATGAGTGTCTCCCACAAAGAAGTTATTTGCAAATATCCAAACATTCACTTTTCTGTGTAGAGGAATAAAACTGCCTTTCCATTCCTTATTCCTATTTGTATTCATGGTACTCTTTTTAATACCTGCCTCATTTTTTCCCATAACCTCTCACCTCTGCTGGGGGAAAATCTCTTGACTGGAGCAAATTAAGAACTATGAGAGACAATAATGATAAAGAGAAAGCACCCCAAAATTTCTAGAACGTGACTAAGGTAGACCATCCCCAGAGGCCTCTGGTTTTCCATATACAAGTGCACAAAATCCATATTTTCAAACTACAATCCTTATAACCAGATTAGACTTCAAAAGGATAACTGGACTTGGTGTGATGGTACTCAGAATGTAGCTACTGGAAAAGTATATCTTATTCAAAAGAGATCGTGTACTGTCATTCTGTGTGAAGAATGTGTACTCAAAAGATCAAATTAACATAGAATGAGAACTAGAAGAAAACTTAGTGGCCTCTAAATGCAACCCTTTCAATTTAAAGTAAAAGAAACAGAGACCCAGAGAGATTAAATGACTTGGAAAATGGCATACAAATAAAAAATGTCTAAGACAAGATTTGAACTCAAGTATTTCTGACTGCAAATCCAGAAAATTCAGGAAACAGAGAGTGAACATGATGGATAGCTTTCAGTTGAGCAACAAGAGAGAGAGAGAGAGAGAGAGAAAGAAACAAGCAATATTGTCAGAAAACATCACCAAGCTCTATAAATGTCAGTTCTTATTATTGTTGTTCATCTCAGTCTCATCTTTTTTTAGATAAAATGATAGAAATGGTCCAGAGGCAAATCACTATTCTAATATTTTTTTCTTTTAGATAATTAGCATTCATTGAACACTTTGTTAAGCATTGACGATACAAAGAAAAGCAAAAACAATGTATTTAATGTTTAGTAGACTATTGCATATTTTGTGTAGGCTGACTACATCTTTTGGACAGCTACTCTGGCTGATAGGATGACAAGGCTTTGTACCTCATACTGTTTCCACATAATTTTAATATTTTGGCAACATCTCTATATTTTAGAAACTTGGATATTTTGTGTAATTGATATGCCCACATTAATTTTTTTAAAAAATTATTCTTAAATTTTTATAAATCAGTGTTACTTTTAGGCAGTTGTGGGCACTATTATTAGTATTTCAATTCCAGGACAGTTTATCCATTGAATTCTCAAGGACAGTATTATGTATTTGTTTACTATACTGGGGATTTGTTGTCCATTAACATGAAAAAGTGAAAATCTGATGTACACTTCTAACCATCAAGTTGTCTTTTTTCCCAAGGTATTGTAAAGGTGATAAATTTTGCAATCTTCAGAGGTTTATCACAGTTTCTACCATTTCCTTACATAATTGTACTTTACAAATATATTCTCATTTGATCCTCACCACCACCCTGTGAGCTAGATACTGTTATTATCCCCATTTTACAGTTGAGGAAATGAAAAACAGAGGTTAAGAGACTTGCCCAAGATCACACAGCTAATATTTGAGATCAGATTTGAAGGCAAGTTTTCCTGAATCCAGACCCATTCACTGTATCATCTAACTGCTAACCTAGGCTGGAAGTCAAGGAGACCTAGTTTCAAGTCCTGCCCCTGATTCATTCTGGTTATGTGAACAAAACACGACTGTGTAAGGACCTTGGACAGTTGTCAAAGACTTTTAAGTTGTACAGAAAATGCATTAATAGATGAATTGCTTCATCTAAGAGTTTCTTTGAGCAATGAAATAATTTATCCAATCACTATCCCTATTAGAGAACCCCTGGATAAAAGGAGGAAACATTTTAGGGGAGTAATGATGGATTACAAAGACAACTGTATCCTTAGCAAAGTGCCTAGTACAGTAAAGATTTAATAAATGCTAGTTGACTGACTTACTGACATTGCTAGAGTGCTGCCAAAAGCAGAGCAGCTGGTGAATTTTTCATTAGCATAATTATAATGTCTTTCTTTTAAAAAGTAGAGAGAAAAAAAAAGGTACTGGGGCAACCAAGAAAACTTACTATTCTGGACTTGAATAGAAGACATGAGAAAACATGCCCATTCAATCTTGGAAATCATTATAGGAAAGAAAGCCAAATATTTTCTAACAATCACAATGGCTTTTAAGAAGAGTGATTTAGCACAGCACCCCTTCACTCAAATCCAATTCTCTTGCTTGTCATGGCATTGACTCTGTGATGTCATGGTCTTTTTCGAGAACAAAAGACAAACATCATAAAGAGAGTAGATTTCAAAGAGTTCAGAGAAAAGATAGGGTAGGACTCAGTGAGCTAATATTCTACAGGGATAACTGCTTAAAAGAAATACAAAAACATTTGGAAAAAAATTCTTAAGACAAACAGCATGAGGAAGAAAAGGAAATGTGGATATGTAAGGAACTCAGCAATTAAGATTTTTTTAAAGATAGAAATAAAAACTAAGAAAAATAAAAGATGCATGCAGAAGATGACAAGAGTAAGTAATGGAGAATTAAAAGAAAGACATCTTGATGGATTTTTTGTTTTTTTTTAATCTTGATGAATTTGAAGTACTATAAAGAAGTAGTTATTTTTTAGTCATTTGCTGGGACAAGAAGAAGATCATGGAAGAATCAGATATGATTGAGAGATGGAGTGAAGGAAAATAATAGAAGGAGAAAAGATAGATTCAACTATTCTGCTTCTGTGTAAGAAGAATTATCTGAGTTGGAGAAATTATTTGTCAGCAACATGATAAAGGGAATTCTAGAGAGGCATGAAACACAGACCTGGTCATGGGCTATATGTGTCTGTCATTTGAGAACCAGACTAGTAAGTTCAGAGTGACAAGTCATCAAAGTGTTGTTCATACTTTTTTTAATTATAGTGATTAATTAAATCATCTATAAGATGTGCAAGGGTTGATATAAGACTAGCAAAAGAAGTACTCAAATAGATAAAAATTATGAATCTTAGAGGTATAATAGAAACTTTTATGCAATTCACATTTTCCTCTTAACAAGATAGTTGTATCTGAAAACCATTAATTTTATGTGTACTTTTAAAAATTTAAATTAAAAAATCATTGGATCTAAACTTTTATTATTCTGATATAGTTTAAATAATTGATAAATTTAATTAAAACATTATCTTATTTTAATCATTTGAAAACTACTGACCACAAACTTTTTATTAAGGAAGTAATTTGTGTTATTAATGTGTCACAAATCAGAACTAATAATTATCCTTTTTGCCTAATGTACCACACATCTTTAGAAACAAAGATTTTGAAGTCAACTAAGAGAATTTATTGTCTTAACCTTCACACACATGATGATGAATGCTCTGGTTGACTCATCAAAAAAGCTATATTTTAAGGTGTCACAAGATAAAGTAGTATATTGGAAATCAGTAACAAATCTTGCTATTTATGTCAGCTCCCTTGCTTTTTAAAAAGATAGAGTGATCCTGAAATGAACCAGTTAAGCTTTTATTTTGTTCCAGCTCTTCAGTAGATTACCCAAGCCCTGGTGGGGGGGAGGGGGGGCAAAGGAAGGGCAAAGTAGCAAGCTAAGCCAAAATAGAGCTTATATTTAACAATTACATTTACCCATGTAACAGAACTTAAAAAAACTGGCTTTCTGAGAAAAAGAAGACAGTTATTTCTTTGACCTGAGAAGCACCCCAAAGTATATTCAAAATACTGATGAACCACAGACTTAGTTGAATGGAAAGAAGATTATAGGTGTGGAACTTTTACGTAACAGTTTTTGAAGACCCAGCTACACACTAGGGAACATCATATTCTCTGCATCATTGTCCACCATAGCTGATCTGGTAACTTTAGTTCTAATCTAGCATCACAATCTTACTAGCTTTATGACCATGCAGGCAAGCCACTTAACTTCTGCTTCAGTTTTCTCAAAACTAAAATAAAGGTAATAATTGCATCTAACTTCCAAGTTGTTGTGAGTTTAAAATAAGAAAATGCTTATAAAGTATTTTGAAAAACCTTAAAACAATATATAAATGGCAGTTATTATTATTATTATTATTATCATTATCATTATTATTATTATTATTATTATTCAGCTAGGTGGTACAGTGGATAGAACAGTGGCCTTGGGGTCAGGAGGAAAGGAATTCAACTCTGGTCTCAGACACTTGACTCTTACTAGCTATGTGACCTTAGGCAGGTCACTTAACCCTGATTGCCTCACATCCAGGGCCATCTCTAGTCATCTTGATGCATATCTGACCCAGATGACTCTAGAGGAGAAAGCAAGGGAGTGGCTTAGAACAGCAACCTCTTCACTCAAATTCAGTTCACATGGATTTTCATGGTATCACTTCCCTGATGTTGTAGTTTTCTTCTTCAAAAATGAAGGGCAGGGGGCGGCTAGGTGGCATAGTGGATAAAGCACTGGCCCTGGAGTCAGGAGTACCTGGGTTCAAATCCGGTCTCAGACACTTAATAATCACCTAGCTATGTGGCCTTGGGCAAGCCACTTAACCCCATTTGCCTTGCAAAAACCTAAAAAAACAAACAAAAAAAAAATGAAGGGCAAATATTATTATTGTTATTATATCAACTACATTTGATGGTGTAGAAAACATTCCATACTCATAGTAATACACATATCCAACAAAAGGAAGGCATATTTCCTCACTTTTTTTCAAGGACAAGTTTAGTCATTAAATTTATATGATTCGATCTCTTTTTATTCTTCATTTAAATTACATTGTTATAACCTTATATACATTGTTTTCCTAATTTTATTTCTTAATTCTTAATCAGTGTACAGAAATAAGCCCATGTTTTTCTGAATTCTTTTGTCATTTGTTCCATTGCAAAAACATTCTATTATATTCTTATATCACAAATTAACTATTTCCTCAATCATCATAAAGGTTTTGCTCTTAATTATCTTTTTTATTGTAGCAAAATAATCTGGTTTTTTTCCTTTCAATTTAGTATCTTTTCCTCTTTCTACTGAGTGCTTTCAAAATTTTGTCTTGCTGGCATTGATTTATTCTAAATATACTTTGGTCCAGTTGCTTTTTCCCTCTTTGTCATCTTTAGTGCCATTTTCACTTCCTAATATAGGATATCAGCAGATAAGGTGTTAAAGACAAGAGAAGGTGGCTCTATTCTCATCAATAATGAAAAATGTTTATTTTTTATTTTTTTGCAAGGCAATGGGGTTAAGTGACTTGCCCAAGGTCATACAGCAAGTAATAATGAAGTATCTGAGACCAGATTTGAACTCAGGTCCTCCTGACTCCAGGGTCGGTGCTCTACCCACTGCTCCACCTAGCCGCCCCATGAAAAATGTTTCAGAAATGCTGACAGACCTGATCCATTTCTTTTGTATATTATCTTTCTTCAGATTTCATATGTAAATACATTTGAAATCATTGGGCTTTGTTGAATTTTATACCAAACTTTCTGTAAATTTATTTTCCTTTCCAAAGTTCTTTGCTACATTGTGGGATTATACTGATCACAATCTTTTGCCATTCTCCCCAAAACATTTTGCGGATGAAACCTTGGCTGTCTTATCTTTCTCTCTGACAAAGCCAAGTATCATTAGCTAAGTCTCTTCCAGAGTTCTTTTGTCTTGGATATTTATATAATAAGTCTGAAATTTTTCCAAATTCAGAAGCAGTTGAAATTTAGAGGAATATTTCTAGAAAATCTTCAAAATTCTTTCCTTTATGTAGAGTATAAGTTACAGTGAAGTGTGTGTGTGTATCCAGTACTCAACAGGAACCTAATAACATGTAATCAGTGAACTCTAGAGTGGAAGCTTCTTTCTTAAGAAGTGAAGTCTTCTTAAAAGAAATAGAATAAAAATTTAGACCAAATAAAAATGAAACTTTGTATTGTCCTAAATATTTAAGGATTCCTATTCTAAATCTTTTAGCAAATAGCACTTTTTCATCTTATTTATTCTTTATTTTATATGAATCTAGAATAGGAAAAGTTTTAATTTTACATTCTGGAAGAAAATTGAAAGAAAGTAAGAACAAGTAAATGCATATGTGATATGATGATAAACTACATCAAAAAGCATACTTGTTGTCTATATATTTAATGAATGTTGATTCAATTCAAAAAGTATGTATTAAGAACTAAATATGCAATATCTTTTTAAGATTTAAAAATTGTATTTTATTTTCACCAGTTACATGGTTTAAACAAGTTTTTAAACAAGCTTTAACATTCATTTTTAAACTTTGAGTTAAAAATTCACTCCCTTCTTCCCACCCCACTCCCCCTCATTTGAGAAAGCAAATTATTTTCTATAAAGGGGTACCTAGATGGTGCAGTGAATGGAGATGTGGAAATCCAGTCTCAGACACTGGGCACTTAACTAGCTAGTCTGACCTTGGGCAAATTACTTAACCCTGTTTGCTTCACGTCTAGGGATATCTCCAGTCATCCTGATTCATATCTAGCCACTGGACCCAGATGATTCTGGAGGAGAAAGTGGGAGTAATTCATGTGCTTGTCATGGCATCACCTCCCTAATATCATGTTCTTCTTTGGGAAAGAAGGACATACAGGTCATTATTTGATATAGGTTAAAAGTGTGTAGTCGTTCAAAACATTTCCATGATAGTCATATTGTCAAAGTAAATATATGTCCCCTTTCCCTCCAAAAAAAGAAACGTCAAGAAAATAAAGCTTAAAAAAATATGTTTCAACTGTATTAAGATATCACCAGTTCTGTCTTTACAGGTGGATGATATTCTCTATCATGTCATCAGTATTGTCTTGTATCCCAGCTTTGCTGAGAAAAGGTTTACAATCACAGCTGATCATTCTATGATATTGCTGTTACTTTGTATATAGTACATTTCCCATTGTATCAGCTCATGTAAGCATTCTGCTCATCATTACTTATAGCAGAATAGCATTCCATGATAACCCCCACCTCAATTTGTTCAATCATTTCCCACCTCATTAGTGTCCCTACAATTTTCAGTTCCTTGCCACCCAAGAAGAGCTGCCATAAATAGCCTTATACATATAGGTCCTTTTCCTTCCTGCTTTTCATTTCTTTTGGAGTATAGTCCTAGTAGTGGTATTGCTAGCTCAAAGTGGTTTTTATAGTCCTTTGGTCATAATTCCAAATTGCTTTACAGAATTGTTGAATCATTTTGCAACTCCTCCAACATTGCATTTTCCCTATATTCCTCCAACATTTGTCATTTTTCTCTTTCTGTTCTATTAGCTAATCCAATAGGTATAAGTTAGTATCTCAGAATGGTTCCAATTTGCATTTATCCAATCAGAAGTGAGTTTGGACATTTTTTAAATATGGCTATAGATAGAATTGAAATTTGAATTTTGTTCATCTGAAAACTGTTCATATCATATGACCATTTATCAATTGGGGATGCCTCTTTGTTTTGTAAATTTGGCTCAGTTCTCTGTGTTTGAGAAATTAGGTCTTTATCAAAGAAATTTGTTTCAATATTTTTCCCATGGTTACTATTGCTGACTACATTTCCCTCCACCCTATTCCCCCTGAGCCATATCTGCCCTGACAGTCTAGCCCATTGCTTGAAGACAGCCCACATCTAGCCCCAGACCTAGGGACTAGCTGACATCCCAAACAGACAATCCAGAGAAAACTTCTAGCAGTCCTTACTGGTTGGTCCCCTGAGTAACCCTCTGGAGTTCCTAATTTATTCTATTCTCACTCTCATTTCACCCATTCCCTCTTCAAAAATGTTTTGCATTTGACTACCCCCCTCCTACAGTCTTCCCTCCCTTCAAACACTTATTTCCCTTTCCTCTCCCCTCCCCCATCTTTTTACCATTCTTTTCCCTTCCTACTTTCCTCTAGGGTAAAACAGATCTTTATACCAATTGAGTGTGTATGTTATTTCCTCTCTGAGCCAACTTTGATGAGAGTAAAGCTAACACACTCCTCCTCACCTTCCCCCTCTCTCTCATATCATTGCAAAAACTTTTCCTGCTACTTTTATGTGAAATAAGTTACCTCCTCTTTCTCTCATATTCCTCTCTCACCCCTTAACTCCCTCTTTTTAATATATTATCCCTTCATATTCAACTCTTACCTGGGTCTTGTCTATCTATTCTCTAACTGCTCTAATAAATGAGAAAGTTTATATGAGTTATCAGAATCATCTTCCAGGGCAGCTAGCCAGTGCAGTGGATAGAGCAATGACTCTGGAGTCAAGAGGACCTGAGTTCAAAGCTAGCCTCAGACACTTAATAATTACCTAGATTGTGACCCAGGGTCACTTAACCCTAATGCCTTGCAAAATATAAAACAAAAAAAAAAACATTTTTCATTATTGATAAGAGAAGAGGTAGTCACTTAACTCCATTGCCTTGCCAAATCCCCCCCCAAAACAATCATCTTCCTAAGCAGAAATATAAGCAATTCAACATCATTAAGTCCTTTATGATTCGCCTTTCCTGTTTATCTTTTTATGCCTTACTTGAGTCTCATATTTGAAGATCAGATTTTCTGTTCAGCTCTGGGCTTTTCATCAGAAATATTTGAAAGTTCCCTGTTTCACTGAATATCCATCTTTTCCACTGAAAGAGGATGTTTGACTTCTGGTCAGAGGGAAGCCAAGTACTATTTTAAACTCTCCTCAGAACCAACATGAATCAAGCCTCTTAAGCTATTTTAGAATGACAGAACCCACAAAAGAACAGAGGGAATATCTTCTAGCAACATCTGGGAGAGAGTGGGGGCATGGGTAGGCTCAGGGCAGAGAACAGAGACCTAGCATACTGGCAGAAGGGTAAGGTGGGGGACTAACCTAAGAACCTTGGTGGTAGGAGTGGAAGTCTTTGTGGTGCAAGGTGGGTGGACTGGAAGAACTCCAACGAAGCTGCCCAAAACACCCATTCAGCCAGTCCAGTTGGTCTGGACAACCTGAAAAGTGAGTCCCATGTGTTCCCAGAGGAGCCTCAGGCATTCCTGTGTAAGGTCTGACTTTCTTCAGTACAAACACAGAAACTGCTCCAGGTGTTCACAGCTTTCCCCAAGACCTAGGTGTGGGCAACAGGACTTCCCCAGTTGACCATCCAGAGAGATCTTCTGGCATTTCCAACCCTGATAGCCTAGCCCAGTGATTGAGTTGTGTGAAGACAGCCCAAATTCAGCCCCATGCCTAGGGGCCAGCTGATACCACAAAGACAATCCAGAGAAAACTTCTGGCAGTCTTTTCTGGTTGGTCCACTAAAGTTGGTCCCTGGAGTTCCTAACTCCAGTAAGCAAGGCTTCTAGGGTTCTCAACACTGAAGGTCTATAAACCAACCCCTCCCCAAAACAAAACCTTATGGAAAGTTAATGTCCCAAAATGAAAAAAGGTCAGTGTAAAGTAGGGTCTATTGAATAGTACCTTGGAGATAAGGATACTAACTCAGAAAAGGAGGCAGAAGGGAACAGAGAATATTAATTGATTTCCAACCCAAAAAAGAATTCTTAGAAGAAATCAGAAAGGAGTTTAAAAATCAAATGGAAAAATTGGGAAAAGAAATGTAAGAGAAAATTAACATATTACAATAAAAAAAATTACAGAAAACAAATCCTTTAAAAATACAATTGGACAAATGCAAAGAGAAAATAATTCCCTCAAAAATGCAATTGGGCTAATGTATAAAAAATAACTCCTTTAAAAAATAGAATTGACCAGATGGAAAAGTATATGCAAAAGCTAAATGAAGAAAGTACCTCTCTCAAAAGTAGATTGGGATTAGTAGAAGGTAATGATGTCATGAGACACCAAGAATCTGTTACACAAAATTTTTTTTAAATAGAAGAAAATGTAAAATATCTCATTGTTAAAACAACTGATCTGGAAAAATTGATCCAGGAGAAATAATTTAAGAATCATAGGACTGTGGCGGCTAGGTGGCACAGTGGATAGAACTCTGGCCCTGGAGTCAGGAATACATGAGTTCAAATCCGGCCTCAGACACTTAATAATTACCTAGCTGTGTGGCCTTGGGCAAGTCACTTAACCCCATTGCCTTGCAAAAAAAAAAGAATCATAGGACTACCTCAAAAACCTTGATCAAAAAGAGTCTAGACTCCATTCTTCATAGTTAAGGAGAATTACCCTGATATCTCGGAACCAGAGGGCAAAATAGTCTTTGAAAGTATCCATTGATCCCCTCCTGAAAGGGATCCCAAAATGAAGACATTAAAGTATTTTGTGGCCAAACATCAGAATTATCAGATCGAGAAGAAAATCCTGCAGGTGACCAGAAAGAAGTAATTCATATACCAAAGAGTCACAATCAGGATTACACAGGACCTGACTATGTTAACATTAAAGGATTGAAAGGCCTGGAATATGATATTCCAGAGAGCAAGGGAGCTTGGATTACAACCCAGAATCAACTACCCATCAAAACTGAACTTTTTCTTTCAGGGGAAAAGGATATTTAATGAAATAGGTAACTTTCAAATGTTCCTGATGAAAATACCAGAACCAAACAAAAAAATCTGAAAATAGAATTTTCAAAAAAAAGACTGAAGAGATACATGAAAAGGTAAGCAAGGGGAAAAGACTGCTATCCAATAAGGTTATTTTGGTTATATCCCTACCTCTCATAACTCTTGAGAATTGTAGCTATATTGGAGGGAATTTACTTAGACTGAAGGTATGAACATTCATGGCATGCCTATGGCTTTTATGGAATAACTTTTTTTGAAAAATTGTGATGTAAAGATATGGGAAGAAGGGGGAGATTGAATGGGGTAAATTACATCACATGAAGGGGTACAAAGAACCTATTGCAATACAGGAAAAAAAGGAAGGAGGTGAGAACAGCCTGAATCCTACTCTCATTGGATTTGACTCAAAGAGGTATTAGCACACTCTCAGTTGTGTTTAGAAATTTATCTTACCTTTCAAGTATTAGGAGAGTAAAGGAGGATGGTAGGGAAGGAGGGACTGACAGAAGAGAGGGAAGGAGGAAAGGGAAAGGGGAAAGAAAAGAGAGGGTGGTAGATAGAAAGGGGGAAACACATTGGGGAAGGTGATATTCAGAAGCAAAACACTGGGGAGGAGGGATAAGGTGAAAGAAGGAAAAATACAAATGGAGGGGAGATAGCATGGAGGGGGCAATAAAAGTTCATAATTATAACTGCTAATGTAAAAGGGATGAAATCTCCCATAAAAAGGAAGCAGATAGCAGGGTGGATTAAAAACCTGAATCCTACAATATGTTGCTTAAAAGAAACACATTTGAAGCAGAGAGATACAGACTGAAGGTAAAAGACTGGAGTAGAATATGTTATATTGCAACTAAAGTGAAAAAAGTAGCAGTGGCAATCCTTATCTCAGACAAAGCAATTGCAAAAACGATTTCATTAAAAGAGATATGGAAGGAAACTATATGCTCCTAAAAGGAATCATAGGCAGTGAAATAATTTCAATACTAAGTGTGTTTGCACCAAGCAGTATAGCATCCATATTATTAGAGGAGAAGTTAAATGAGTTAAAGGAAGACGTAAAAAGCAAAAGACATATACTGGTGGGACAACTCAACCTGCCTCTCTCAGAATTGAATAAATCTAACCATAAAATAAGAAGGAAGTTAAGAAAGTGAATAGAAAACTTAGTTCTTAGTTCCATGATAGACTGCTAAAGAAAACTGAATGGGAATAGAAATGAATGTATTTTATTTTTCCTGTAGCACATGGCACCTACACAAAAAATTTATCTTGTATTAGGGCATAAAAGACTCAGTCAAATGGAGAAAGGTAGAAATATTGAATGTATCCTTTACAGATCATGAAGCAATAAAAACCAGGTGCAATAAAGGGCCATGGAGAGAAAGACCTAAACTAATTGAAAATTAAATAATCTAATTTTAAATGAGTGAATCAAACAACAAATCATAGAAGGAATTAATGATTTCATCGAAGACAATGACAATAATGAGATAAGGGGGTCAGATATTTTTTCTTCTGTTTGCTCATTTTCCCAGCCTATTCGTTGATTTTAACTCTTTTTTTTTAAGGTAGGGCTCTGCTTCCAGGGTAGAGAGTACACTGTCTCAAGCTTTTGGGGGTTTTGCAGCTGTTTTCAAAGATACTTTTAAGAACCTGCAAGTTTCCAGTTCTTCCAAAGTGGTACCATCTAAGCAGAGGTTTTTGCTATTCTCCTTGCCAATGCTCTGATCTGTGGGTGACCACAAACAATCATTCTTCCCTGGAACTGTGAGGAGTGCCCCCCCAGCACACACACACACACACACACACACACACACACACACACACACACACACACACACTTCCCTTCATCAAGGAGTTCTGTTGTACAACTGCTCTTCTTTCTGGGACTGTGATACAGATAAGAATGTTCAAAGCAACAGAATCCTATCTTGGTGATAAAAGAGACCACTATAATCTTCTATCCCCTTTCCCATCTATGGACCGAGACCTCGATAAGCACTGCTGATTCAGTGGCTCCCAAGGACTGCTCTTGATTCACTGGAGCCAGGACTTTGCTGCTGAGACCTGAGCAGGACTGTACTCCACTCTTACCTCGGTACAGCAGACTTTTCCTGCTGACCTTCCAAATTGTCCTTTACAATTTCTGGGTTGAGAGGTCTGGAAACCACCACCACTGACACTGACCCAGTAGCCTCATGGTCTCTTCCTGAATTGCTTAGGCTGGTTCACTCACTGGAATGTACTGCACTATGCTCCTTTCATTCCAGTAAATCGTCCCAGTTGTCTTGGGCTGGAAATTTGTTTACTCAGACTACTTGTGGGAGCTAGTCTAGAATGTGTTTAGGGTCATTATTTAAAAAGTATTTGGAGTGATTTAGGGGAGAGCTCAGATGAGTCCCTGCCTTTACTTGGCTCAGCCCCAACCTCCATAATATTTTGTTTGTTTGTTTCATCCATATGCATATTTTTAAGTTAGAAAATTTCCTTCCATCCTCCCTCCCCTCAGCAGCAAACGGGTTACATTGTACATACATATTTTTGATAAACATGTTTATAGATTAGTCATTTTCAGTATGTGGAATTAGGATTAAGGGAAAGAGATACATAAGAGATAATTTTTTTAGTGTTCATCAGATTCTGAAGGGATTTTTGGTTTTGGTTTGGCTTGGTTTGGGGTTTTTTGTTTTGTTTTTTTTTTTGCTTTTCTTCCTCTGTATAGGAATAGCATTGTCCATAGCTGGTCTGACACAGTTCTCTAAACTGCTGAGAGAAGCTGCTTCCATCAAGGTTGATTATCTCAAAATGTTGTTATTAATGTACACATTGTTCTTTTGGTTCTCCCTTTATTCAGTATCAGTTCCTGTAATTCATTCCATGCCTCTCTAGAGTCTAACCATTTATTGTTTTAGAAAATTGATTAATTTATTTTTTTCATCCATATGCAGATGTATATTTTTTAGTTACAAAATTTCCTTCCATCCTCCCTCCCCACCTCCTTCCTGTCAGTGGTGAACAGTCAGGTTAGCATTGTACATATATATTTTTGATAAATATGTTTAAAATTAGGCATTTTTAGTATGAGGAATTAGGATTAAGGGAAACAGATACATAAGAGATAATTTTTTGTAAAGTGTTCATCAGATTCTGAAAGGTTGGGCTTTTTGTTTTGTTTTGCTTTTTCTTCCTCTGAATGGGAATAATATTGTCCATAGCCAGTCTAATAAGGTTGTCCTAGCTCTCTGAACTTCTGAGAGGAGTTGTCTCCATCAAGGTTGATCTTCTTACAATGTTGTTGTTAATGTGTACATTGTTCACTTCTCTTTTTTTCTGCTCCCTTCAATCACCATCAGATCTGCAAGTCATTCCATGCTTCTCTAGATTCTGAACATTTATAGTTTTTTATAGGACAATAATATTCTATAATATTCATGTACCATAACTTGTTTAGCCATTCCCCAATAGATGGGCATCCCCTCAATTTCTAATTCTTTGCTATCATAAAAAGAGCCGTTATGAATATTTTGGAATATGTAGGACTTTTCCCATTTTTTTATAATTTCTTCTGGACATAGTGCTAGAATTGGAATTGCAAGGTCAAAGTGAATAGTTTTATTACTCTTTGGGCATAGTTCTATATTGCTCTCCAGAATGGTTAGATTGTTCACAACTCCACCAGCAGTGCATCGATGCCCAATCCTCCTACAATGTCTCTAACACTGATCATTTTCCCTTTTTCTCATCTTACCCAGTCTGATAGTTGTGAGGTGATACCTCAGAGTCGTTTTAAATTTGCATTTCTTTAATCAATAATTTGGAGCATTTTTTCATATGATTATATATAGTTTTAATTTCTTCATTTGAAAATTGTCTATTCATTTCCTTTGACCATTCATCAATTGGGGAATGACTTGTAATCTTATAAGTTTGGTGGAATTCTCTGTATATTTTAGAAATGAGATCTTTATCAGAATTCCTAATTGTGAAGTTTGTTTCCCACCTATCTGCTTTCCTTCTCATTTTGGCAGCATTGATGTTATTAGGACAAAAATTTTAATATAGTCAGAATCATTCATTTTTCATTTTATATTGTACTCTATTTCTCGTTTGGTGATAAATTTGTCCCCTTTCCATAGATCTGATAGAGTATTTCTTGGTCTATTAATTTATTTGTGGTGCTGCCCGTTATGTCTAAATCCCGTACCAATTTTGACCATATTTTGGTATAGGGTGTGAGATGTGGGTCTATGCCTAGTTTTTGCCATACTATTTTCCAGTTTTCCCAACAATTTTTGTTGAATAGTGAGTTCAAATTCCAGAAGCTAATGGTTTTGGGTTTGTCAAGCAGTAGATTGCTGTAGTCATTTACTGAGGTTTCTTTTGAACCTATCCTAAACCACTTATCCATTAATCTATTTCTTAAGCCGTACCAGGCAGTTTCGTTGACTGCCACTTTATAGTATAGTTTTAGATCTGCTAGAGTTAGGCCACCTTCCTTTACATTTTTTTCATCAGTTCCTTTGCTATTCTTTGACCTTTTGTTGCTCCAGCTGACATTTGTTATAAATTTTTTCTAGCTCAGTAAAATAGTTATTTGGTAATTTGATTGATAAGGCACTGAATAAATAATTTAATTTGGGTAGAATTGTCATTTTTATTATATTAGCTCAACCTAACCATGAACCACTGACATTTTCCAATTATTTAGATCTGACTTTATTTGGGGGAGAAGTGCTTGATAATTGTCTTCATATAGTTTCTGGATTTGTCTTGGCAAGTAGATTCCCAAGAATGTTGTCTATAGTTACTTTAAATGGAATTTCTCCATCTCTTATTTTAGGACACTGTTGTTCATATACAAAAATGCTGATGATTTATGTGAGTTATTTTATATCCTGCTACTTTGCTGAATTTATTGTTATAAAGAGTTTTTTAGATGATTTTCTCAGGTTTTCTAAGTACCATCATATCATCTGCAAAGAGTAAAATCATTGCCAATTCTGATTCCTTCAATTTCTTTTTCTTTTCTTATTGTTAAAGCTAGCATTTTTAATACTATATTGAATAGTAATGGTGATAATGGACATCCTTGTTTCACCCCTGATTTCATTAGAAATACTACACCATTATCCCCATTCCATATATTATTTGTTTATGGTTTTTAGATAGATATTATTTATTATTTTTGAGGGAAACCCCATTAATTTCTAAACTTACTAGTGTTTTTAATAGGAATGGATGTTGTATTTTAATCAAAGGCTTTTTAAACATCTATTGTGATAATCATATGATCTCTGTTGGTTTGACTATTGATATTTTCAATTATGTTGAGTGTTTTCCTAATATTGAACCATCCCTGCCTGCTTGGTATAAATCCTACCTGATCATTATGTATTATCCTAGTAATAATTTGCTGTAATCTCATTGCTAAAATTTTATTTAAGATTTTTGCATCAATATTAATTAAGGAGATTGGTCTATAATTTTCTTTGTCTGTTTTGGGTCTTCCTGGTTTAGGTATCAGTACCATGTTGGTGTCACAAAAGGAATTTGACAGAACTTCTTCTATTTTTTTAAAATAGTCTACATAGAGTAGGAATTAATTGTTCACTTGAAAATACATCTGGACTTGGAGACTTTTTTCTTAGGGATTTTATTAATGGTTTCCTCAATTTATTTTTAAGAAATGGAGTTATTTAAGAATTTTATTTCCTCTTCTGGTAATCTGGGCAGTTTGTATTTTTGTAAATATTCATCCATTTCACTCAGGTTATCCAATTTATTGTCACACAGTCTGGCAAAGTAGCTCTGAAATATCTTTTTAATTTCCTCTTCATTTGGTAGTTAGTTCACCCTTTTTTGTTTTTGATACTGGTAATATTTTTAATCTGATTAATCAAATATTTTATTGGACTTTTTCATAAAAACAACTTAGTTTTATTTATGAGACCATTGGTTTTCTTGCTTTCAATTTTATTAATCTTTCCCTTGATTTTAAGAATTTCTAATTTGCTATTTAATTAGGGATCTTTAATTTGTTCTTTTTCTAGCTCTTTTAGTTGCATTACCAATTCATTGATCTCCTCTTTCTCTATTTTATTCATATAGGCATTTAGAGAGATAAAGTTTCTCCTCAAAACTGCTTTGTCTGAATCCCATAAATTTTGGTATGGTGTCTCATTAGTATTATTTTTCTGATACATAATTAATGATTATTTTTATTATTTGCTGCTTGATCCACCCATTATTTGAGTTATTTAGTTTCCAATTAATTTTGGGCTTATCATTTCATGATCCTTTATTACATGTGATTTTTATTGCATCATGGTCTGAGAAGTGTGTATTTCTTATTTCTGTCTTTCTGCATTTGATTATAAGGTTTTTATGTCCTAGAACATGGTCAATTTTGTGTCCTAGAACATGGTATAAGTGCCATGTACTACCAAGAAAAAGGCATATTCTTTTCTATTCCCATTTAGTTTTCTCCAGAGGTCTATCATATCTAAATTTTCTAAGATTTCATTTACTTTCTTAACTTCCTTCTTGTTTTTTTTTTTTTGTGGCTAGATTTATCAAGTTCTGAGAAAGGGAGGTTGAGGTTTCTCCTTATTAAAGCTTTGCTGTTTATGTTTCCTTATAATTCATTCAACTCTTCCTCTAGGAATTTGGATGCTATATCACTAAATGCATACCTGTTTAATAAATATATAGCTTTATTACCTATGGCACCATATAGTAAGTTTTCTCCTTATCACTTTTAATGAGAACAATTTTTGATTTTACTTTATCTGAGATCAGGATCACTACCCCTTATTTTTTTACTTCAGCTGAGGCATAATATATTACCTTTACCCTATGTATATCTCTCTGCTCAAATGTGTTTCTGATAAACAACATATTGTAGAATTTTGGTTTTTAATCCATTCTTCTATCCTCTTTCATTTTATGGGAGAGTTCATCCTATTTATATTTACAGTTAAGATGACTTATTCTGTATTTCTTCCATGCTGACTTTAGCCACTTATATTTTCTCTTTTCTTTCCTCTTATTCCTCTTCACCAAAATTTTACTTCCTTTCCCCTTTAACTGTTCTTTTAAAAATTTAACTTTCAGTTTATTTTCACTTATACCTTCCCTTCCCTTTTATCAGTCCCTGCTTCCCTTATCTTTCCCCTTCCCTCTCCCAGTACCCCCCTTCCTTGTAGATTAAGTTAGATTTTTAAATCCAAGTGGGAATGTATCTTATTCCCTCACTGGGCTAAATCTATTGAATAAATTTACTCAGCATTCATTTTTTGAACTATCTGTACCCCTTCCCCCTATATTTTTCCCACACTTTACCCCTCTCCATCCCCCACCCTGAGTACTTAACTACTTGTTAAGTGAAGCAAGGATTATGTCAAACCCTGATTTAATTAGCTACAAGAATCTTAAAGGATTCTACTTACTGAGAGGCTCTGAAGGTCTCACTTGACATCTTTACAAATGATTTTAAGTTATGCGAAACACTGACTCATGACCCACCCATTTTATGATGCCCTCATCAGAGAAAGTGCTAAGCTTTGTCAGCACAGCAGAATTAAAGAGGGTCAAAGGATAATGAGACACATAAGTTTAGAGTTAACACCCCTGCTTTTCTTCAGGGCTTTTTGTCTCAAACATAGTGATGTCATCTTGGCTCTTCAATGGAGAGACAAGACACAACTATACTCATATCATTTAAGTTACACCTCTTCAATTATATTCCATCCTTCAATTATCCTAGAATTAGAGGTGTTATATCTTCATATAATTTGATGGTCTTGACTAAAATTTTTTTTCTTCCCCTTTTCATTTACCTTTTTATGCAACTCTTGAGTCATGTATTTGGTGACTGAATTCCCTGTTCAGTTCTGGTCTTTGTGTCAGGAAATTCTGGAAGTCCTCTATTTTGTAGAACATCCATCTTTTCCCCTGACAGTATATCCTGAATTTTTCAGGGTAGTAAATTCTGGGTCCTTTTCCCTCCAATATATTATATTCCAGGTCTTCTGATCCTTTAATGTTGAGGCTCATAGGTCCTGTATAAGTCTGATTGTGTTTCCTTTGCATTTAAATTATTTTCTTTTTGATACCTGTAGTATTCTCTTCCTTTATTTGAGAGTTCTGGAATTTGGCTATAATAACCTTGGAGTTTTTATCCTGGGGTCTCTTTATGGAGGGGTTATGTGTAATCTTTCAAAGATTGTATTTCCCTTTCCCATTTGGAGAGTTCCCCTAATAATTTCCTGCATGATGTTTTCCAGGTTCTTTTTTTTTTGATCTAGGTTATCTGGTAGTCTGTTGATTCATAGATTATCACTCCTGGATCTATTTTCCAGGTCATTTGTTTTTCCCAAAGGTAGTTTACATTTTCTTCAGTATTTTTCAGCCTTTTTTATTCATTGGTTTCTAATTGGGCAATTCTGATTTTTAGGGTTTTAGTTTCTTAACTTTTGTGTTTCCATTTTAGAGGTGTTGAATTCTCTGATCAATTTTTCATAATATTCCTGCAAGATTTTCATTTCTTTTTTCATTTTTCTTCTTCTCTTCTTTGGTTTTTAAATTTTTTTAAACTCTTTGATGAGATTTTGTATTTTAGTCCAATTCATTGATGGTTTTGAGACTTCCATTGTGAGTGATTTTTCACTGCATTCTTCTTCCAACATGACATTGTTATCGTCTTTGTTTGTAAAGTAGTTTTCTATAGATAGCATACTTTTAGCTTTTTTGCTCATCTTTGTGGTTTTAGCTCTGCTATTGGGGTATAGGGAGTATAGATCCAAGTTTTTTAAGCTGAGGCTGTGGTATGATCCCTGCCTTGCCATTGGCTAAGATGTTGTCTGTGCAGTCCAGGTCTTGCCTTTGCAGAGGTTTGTTTCCTTCTTTATGTCCAAATTCTGATTTAGTAGTGGTTTCTTCCCCCCCACACACACACACACCAGTCCTGTCTTTTGACCCAGTGTTCCCAGGGCTCAGACTTTGTTTGGGGTTGGGGTCTTCCTTGCTAGTTGCCAGGACCTCTGCTATTGTTAAATTAACAGGACCTGGCCTGCACTCTGGTTAAAAGTTTCCAGCTGGTTTTCCCACTCTCATGCCTCCTGGGCTTTACTTCCCCTTTTCCCCCAAAGAGACAAAACTTCACTAAAGAGCCTCCATGATGTTTACCATTAAAAACTTCTTTGAATCTTCTCTTTTCTTGGTAGGATCTGTAGCTTGAATGTAAGTGCTGAGGCTTCATTTATCTTTGGTAAGGAAAACCTCTGGCAGCTTGTTAGTTTCACACTACCATCTTGGCTCCACCCCAGAAGTCCAATAAAATCTTTTAAAACAAACTACCCTGGCTTAATGATAAATTGGGAAGAACAAAGCTGAAGATGAGAAGGAAGAAAAGGAAAAGGAAAAAGGAGAAAGAAGAGGTAGAAAAGTAGTAGAAAGTGAAAAGGTTATCCTAAACTATTGAATGATCAATTAAGAGCTAATAAAATTAAATCCATACTGAGGAATAGAAAAGTAAATCCACAAAGATGATTTTTAAGAAATATTTCAAATTTAAAGGTAGAGCCAAGTTAACAGAATAGAGGGAAGTAATATAACTCAGCTTCCATCCACAACTCCTCCAAAGAGATGTATAAAATATACCAAATCAGGGGCAGCTAGGTGGTGCAGTGCCTTGTAAAAAACTAAAACTAAAAAAATAAAATAAAATACAACAAATGAAATTCAGCACATGATGCCAGAAATATTGTACATCAGCACAACAAGAGTTCCTCAGACCCAGCCTAGGAGACTTCTTAGATCCATTCAGTGACATGGCAGTTGGGACAGGTGCTAACTGATCCTGATAGAGGGGTTGCCTTTTCCAGGAAGAAAGACTTGAGTGATTTACAGAGAAAGTAAGAAGTTGGGGAGGCAGCAGTAACTCAGAGAAGATCTTGTTTCCAGCATCTAACCCAAATTGTAGAGGAATAACCAATGCAGGAAACTCAGACCAAAAGAGAGCCTAAAATTCTACCTATTTTAACAAATAGAACTTTCCTGCTATTTAATAGTGATAGAATCTAGCAGCAGTCTATTCTTGAACAGATCCAAATCCAAATGAGGGATTTGCAGAACTTAGGCAGTGGAAATGGCAAACAGACTTTGCTCTAGTTCAGACCCTTTTGGGAGTATTGAAAGTCCCTAAATTGTCCCTAAGATCTTGAGATAATAATATTTAATCCCTCAAGAAAGTAGCAGCAAAACCAACCCAGATCATTTCTCCAAAAGTGTAGAAGAATTCATTTCTAAGATCAAGTCTGTTAAAACAAACAAAAAAAAAGACATATAGTAGCACAGACACTCAAGTCACAAATGCTGAAAGGATGACTCCTAAACATCTGCAAATAGTGCCTGAGAGAAAAAGAGAGTTTGAGCACAAATTCAACCAAGATTTTTGGAAGAGTTAATTTTTTTTAATGGGAGTACTTGAGGGGGAAAAAATGGAAAAGAAATGTGAGCTGTGGAAGAAAAAATTGGAAACGGAATTAGCAACTTGTTATAACAGAATTTCATAGCAAAAACAACTGACCTATAAAACAGATCTGGGAGAAAATATTAAAAAAAAATCATTGGCCTATTTGAACACCATGACTAAAAGAAAAAAATAAGATTAAACTTTCATATATTTCTGCCATGTGGGTATTCATGTCATACCTCCAACTGAAGCCCCACAATCTGCATGTCATGCCATTTCATCCCTTTCTAGGGATCTTAAAAGATAATTGCTCAGATCTCTTAGAATCAGAGGCAAAATGAAAATTAAATTTAATGATCATCTACTGAAAGAAACTCCAAAACGACAACTCCCAGAAATATCCTAGCCAAAATCCATATTGCTTCTAGGTCAAAGAAAATATGCTTCAAACAATAAGAAAGAAAAAATTCAAATACCAAAGTACATCATCCAGGATCACAAATTATTTAGCAGGCACCACTATAAAGAGGTAGAGAATTTGCAATATAATATTCTAGATGGCAAAGGATATGGGCTTTCAGTCAAAAATAATTTATTGAGCAAAGTTGATTATAATACTACAGGAAGGTTAATGAACTTTTAATGAAATAAAAGAATTCCAAGCATTCCTCATAAAATATCAGAGCTGCTAAGAAATTTTGAAAAAAAAAAACAAAAATCTAAGAAAAAGGTAGACATGAATGAACTAAGATAAAGGACTAAATAAGGATAAATTGCTTATATTTGTGGAAGGGCCCTTTGAAGATGTTTTCTTAAGATGCCTTATTTTCTTTTTTTCTTTTGAAGATTTTATTTATTTCAAGTTTTACAATTTTTCCTCTAATCCTGCTTCCCTCCCCCTACCCCCCAGAGAAGGCAAGTTGCCAGTGTTTATATTGTTTCCATGATATACATTGATCCAAATTGAATGTGAGGAGAGAGAAATCATATCCTTAAGGAAGAAAAATAAAGTATAAGAGATAGCAAGATTACATAATAAAATATCAGGTTTTTTCCTAAATTAAAGGTAATAGTTCTTGGTCTTTGTTCAAACTCCACAATTCTTTCTTTGGATACAGATGGTATACTCCATTGAAGATAGCCCCAAATTGTCCCTGATTGTTGCACTGATGGAATGAGCAAGTCCATCAAGGTTGTCATCACCCCCATGTTGTTGTTAGGGTGATTCTGCTCATCTTGTTCAGCATCAATTCATGCAAATCCCTCCAGGCTGCCCTGAATTCCCATCCCTCCTGGTTTCTAATAGAACAATAGTGTTCCATAACATACATATACCACAGTTTGTTAAGTCATTGCCCAATTGAAGGACATTTACTTGATTTCTAATTCTTTGCCACCACAAACAGGACTGCTATGAATAATTTTGTATAAGTGATGTTTTTATCCTTTTTTTCATCATCTCTTCAGGGTATAGGCCCAGTAGTGGTATTGCTGGAGCAAAGGATATGCACATTTTTGTTGCCCTTTGGGCATAGTTCCAAATTGCTCTTCAGAAAGGTTGGATGAGTTCACAGCTCCACCAACAATGCATTAGTGCTCCAGATTTCCCACATCCCTTCCAACATTGATCATTGCCCTTTCTGGTCATATTGGCTAGTTTGAGAGGTGTGAGGTGGTACCTCAAATGCTTTAATTTGCATTTCTCTAATAAGTAATGATTTAGAGCAACTTTTCATATGACTATGGATCATTTTGATTTCCTCATCTGCAAATTGCCTTTGCATATACTTTGACCATTTGTCAATTGAGGAATGACTTGTTTTTTTTTTAAATTTGACTCAGTTCTCTGTATATTTTAGAAATGAGTCCTGTGTCAGAAATACTAGTTGTAAAGATTGTTTCCCGGTTTACTACATTTCTTTTGATCTTGATAACAGTGGTTTTGTCTGTGCAAAAGCTTTTTAATTTAATGTAATCAGAATTATCTAGTTTGTTTTTAGTGATGTTCTCCATCTCTTCCTTGGTCATAAATTGCTTTCCTTTCCATAGATCTGACAAGTAACCTACTCCTTGATCTTCTAGTTTGCTTATAATATTGTTTTTTATGTCTAAATCCTGTATCCATTTAGATCATATCTTGTTATAGGGTGTGAAGTGTTGGTCTAATCTAAGTGTCTTCCATACTAACTTCCAATTTTCCCAGCAGTTTTTTATTGAAGAGAGAGTTTTTAACCCAATATGGACTCTTTGGGTTTATCAAACAGCAGATTACTATAATCATTTCCTGCTATTGTACCTAGTCTATTCCACTGGTCCACCACTCTATTTCTTAGCCAATACCAGACAGTTTTGATGACTGATGCTTTATAATATAATTTTAGATCTAGTAGGGCTAAGCCATCTTCTTTTGCACTTTTTTTCATTGAATCCCTGGAAATTCTTGACTTTTTATTTCTCCATATGAATTTGCTTACAAATTTTTTCTAACTCTTTAAAGTAATTTTTTTGGAATTTTGATTGGTAGGGCACTAAACAAATAGCTTAGTTTTGGTAGAATTGTCATTTTTATTATATTAGCTTGACCTATCCATGAGCAGTTGATGTTTGTCCAGTTATTTAAATCTGATTTTATTTGTGTGAGAAGTGTTTTGTAATTGTTTTCATATAGTTTCTGAATCTGCCTTGGCAGATGGAGTCCCAGGTATTTTATATTGTCTGAGCTTACTTTCCCCCTTTTCACATTATCCATATTCCCCCTCTATTTTGTTTCTGAATACCACCACCTTCAGTGTGTTAACCCTCCTATATCCACCACCCCCCTTTCTTTCCCCTTTCCCTTTTTCCTCCTTTTTCCTTCCTTTCCTTCTGTTATTTCCCTTTTTCTCCCCCTCCCTGTCTCCTTCCCCCCTCCCCTTTTCCCTTTTTAATACTTGAAAGGTAAAGTGTTTTTTTAAGTTAACTGAGTGTGTATATAAGTTAACTTTAAGCCAAGTCTGATGAGAGACAGATTCAGATGTGTCTCATCTCCTCCCTTCTTTCCCTCTATTACAATAGGTCTTTTGTACCTCTTTATGTAATGAGATTTACCCCTTTCAATCCCGTCCATCCTCCTGTGTCTTTCCTGTCCCTCTTCTTAAGGGTTTTTAAATCATTCTATCTGAGTCACAGAAAATCATGAGTACCCATCACTTCTGGCTAAGTATATTCTCTCTAATAGAGTTACAATTCTCAAGAGTTATTGGGGTTTTTCTCCCAAATAGGGATATAGCCAGTTTCTTCCTATTGGATAGCAGTATCATGGATAAGTCATGAGTGTCCATCACTTCTGGCTAAGTATATTCTTTCTGATAGAGTTACAATTCTCAAGAATTATGAGAATCTTTTTCTCTTGCTGGGATATAGCCAGTTTCTATAGGATAGAAGTCCCCCCCCCCCCCTTTAACCTTTTCATTGTCTTTTGAATCTCCTTGTTTGATGTCCACATTTTCTGTTTGGCTTTGGTCTTTTCATCAAGAATTGTTGGAAGTCTCCCATTTCATTAAATGACCATGTTTTCCCCTGGAAGAGGAGGCTCAGCTTTGCCAGATAGTTGATTCTTGGCTGCATTCCAAGTTCCCTTGCTCTTGGGAATATCTCATTCCAGGCCCTTTGATCCCTTAATGTTGATGCAGCCAGGTCCTGTGTGATCCATACTGTGGCTCCTTGATACTTAAATTGTTTATTTCTGGCTGCTTGCAGGATTTTTTTCTTTTATCTAATAATGCTGTAATTTGATCTCAATATTCCTTAGTGTTTTCATTTTAGGATCTCTTTCTGGAGGGGATCAATGTATTCTTTCAATAACTACTTTGCCCTCTGGTTCCATGATATCAGGGCAATTTTCCATCACTAGATCCTGTAATATTAAGTCTAGGCTTTTTTTTTTCTCTTCAATATTTTCAGGAAGGCCTATAATTCTCAGATTTCCCTCCTCTATCTATTCTCAAGGTCAGTGGTTTAGCTAATGAGGTATTTTACATTTTCTTCTATTTTTCGATTTTTTGGTTTTGTTTAACAGACTTTTGCTGTCTCATGAAGTCATTAGTTTCCACAGACTACATTTTTTTTAAGAGAAGAATTTTCTTCATTTACTTTTTGCAACTCTTTTTTCAGTTGGTCAATTCTATTTTTGTAAGAGTTTTCCATTTGACCAATTGAGGTTTTGAGAGAATTGTTTTCTTGTTGCAAGGTGTTAATTTTTTCTCTCCCAAATTTTCCAATTGATTTTTAAATTCCTTCCTGATTTCTTCAAGGAAGTCTTTCTGTGCTGGAGAGTAGGTCATATGCCCCTCAGAGGATTTCTCTGAGTTAGTGTCTTTTCCTTCCAAGAACTTTTCTATGGACCCTCCTTTGCACTGGCTTTTCTTCATTATCCTAAGACCTTGTGTGGGTGAGGGGCTGCTTCACAGATGTTTGGTGTTGGGATCCCTAGAGTAATATCTCCAGTTGGACAGTAGGGGGTGCTAGAGGTTTTGCTCACTGGGTGTAATATCACCAACTGGCCAGTAGGGGGTACTGGTTGCTTTCTCTGGAGTGTCTGTGACCTTGGTTGAGGCCCTCTCCCTTGGCTTAGAGGGAGTAGTTGAAGCTGTTGAATACTTTTATCTTTTATCAGTGGGGTAAGGTAATCACTCTCCTTATTCACAGCTGACCTCAGGTCTGCTGCTCTCTGCCTGGGGCGGAGGTGAGCTGTGATTGTGTTTGTTCTGGGAACAGGCTTCAGCAGAAATGAAGGTACAAACTCTGAGCCCAGGGATTGTTCTCTGCAGCTCTTCCTCACCAGAACTTTCTCTCCAGCACTGCCCGCAAGCTCTAGAAGGCCAGTGCCACAACAGGCTCTAGCCCCGCCGATGATCAAGCCAGTCCTGTTCTCCAGCCCCCAGACTCCCAGGCTCCAGCCCACTGAACAGGCTAATCCAAAACTAATCCAGGTTCCCAGGCTCACACCCAGTCCCGAGCTCTTGGCAGAGTCTGCTCTCTGTGCCCGGACTCACCCACAATCTTGGAAGACAAATCCTGAGGTAGATCTTCTTCTCTGGGCTTTTCTTTCTGGGTTTTGTATTTGAGGGAAGATCAGGAGATTTTAGGACTGTGCCTGTCTTCTCTCCGCCATCTTGGCCAGAAGCCAAGATGCCTTATTTTCTAGTGATGAAACCCCATAAATTAATATAACAGTGATATCTTCTGTAGCTGAATTCTTTTAAAACTTTCTGGTTCCACAGACTGAAGCACATTTATTATTATTGTTGTTGTTGTTGTTGTTGTTGTTGTTGTTATTGGGGGGAGTGTTGCAGGGCAAATGGGGCTGGGTGGCTTGCCTGGGGCTGCACAGCTGGGTGATTGTTGGGTGTCTGAGGCCGGATTTGGATGCAGGTGCTCCTGGCTCTAGGGCCAGTGCTCTGTCTGTCACCCGGCCACCATCATTATTATTATTATTATTATTATTATTATTATTATTATTATTATTACTATTTTATTTTATTTGGGGTCATTTTTTTTTGGTTTTTGCAGGGCAATGGGGTTGGGGTGGCTTGCCCGGGGTCACACAATTGGGTGATTGTGGGATGTCTGGTGCCAGATTTGGGCTCAGGTACTCCTGGCTCCAGGACCGGTGCTCTGTCCACTGGGCCACCTGGCCACACCTACTATTATTATTATTTTTTTTTCATTTTTCATTTTAAATTTTTTTCTCTCTCCTTTACATTATCACTTATGCAGGTCTATATTTTTTGGGGGGAGGGGGTATTATGTTTACTCTTAAACAAGAATATTTTAGTAATGTATAAAAAAAACATTATTTGTACAAAATAAGAATAAATAAATTAAGAAAAAACCTCTCTGGTTCCATCCAGACTAACCAGCTGAAGAGCTAGGACTCTTTCAGATAAGCAGAACATCCTCCTTCCTTGGTCCAGTGTTCCCAAGGCCTCCTCCTTCTCATTCCCCCTACCATGCTGCTCCTTTCTTCTTCCCATGATATTCCTCTTTAGGCAGAAATTCCTTATACTCCTCCCGTAAAATATCCCTTTTTTTTTTCTGTACCCTATAAATATCCAAGCCATTGTCTATATGACATACTCCTTGGTATAGTGTTCCCATATACACATGCCTTTCTCTTGTAATAAATCAAGTTGCTATCATGTCTTATAGTCATGACTTTCGGCTAACAGTAATTGTAATGCATTCAAATATGGGGAGATGATATATATTCATAAAAGGAATCCAATTAGATAAGGTCTAATGTTGGGAGCCAGGGTCTCTAAGCTGTTTGACACAGTCACAGCAAGAAGAATCAAGGCAGTCATACTGCCTGATGGAACAACGTTTCCTTCTTCAATATATATGTATATATGTGTGTGTGTATATATATATATATATATATATATATATACACACATATGGATTTCATGCATACCAATATTTATAGGTTTATTATTGATTGCAATATTTACTCACCCTAATAGTGGAATGACTATAAAGGGAAGATTTCAGAAAAATTCTTTGAATAAAACAGATTGTAAACTCTGTCCAAATTTAACAGGACTGCCTCTCCCTGAGGCATACAAAAGGCTTCAACATTATGAAATCTCTGGAAAACCCAACACTGGGAATTCCAAGGAGATGTCAGAATATATACAGGGAATACAGATGCAAGATGGGTCAGACAGAATTCCAGGGAAATTAATAGTTTTGCCCCCCTTACCATACACAGGAATATATGAAAAAGATGGTGAGAAAATAGTACAGGTGACCGATATGTGAACTCTAGCAGCCTTAGTTTCATGGGAAAGAATAAAAAAGTCACAGAAACCGTGGTTTCTACCAACAAGGCCTGAAAGAAAAATTGGTTATTGTAAGAGTTAACGGATGGGTGGACAAGCATAAAGACCCTCACTATAGCTTGTTAAGGAAGTGTATCAAAAAACATTACACAAAAAATATAAAAAACTTTCCATTAAAAGAATTGCTTAATTAATAACTTTAAATGAATTAACAATTATGCAATGTAGTAATAAATAAGGTAACAGACAGGTTGAGGTCATCATGGTCTAAGTAGAGATAAGAAATCAATTAACTATATGATTATTAATTAAACTTATAATCACATGATTAAAACTTGTAACCATATGAATTATATGATTGATGATGAAAATTGTACACTTTTGTAACCAAGGAAATGATCTTAGCTTGCTTGCTTGAAACATACCTGATTCTGAGACTATAAAAATAAATCCAAGCAGCTGACAGTCAGTCAACCTGCTCCTGCCTTTACCCCTGTGTTGACTCAACTCATTTTGCCGACTCTACACCTCCTGTCAGGTTCCAAGGACCCCACAGAGGCTGGACCCCCTCAGTCTGGCAGTGAGTGGTTCTGATATGTCTTGATCTTAGGAAAGGAATGGAAAGAAAGGGGAATAGGAATATACTATAGAGTAGGGGAAGAGAAGGGAAAGGAAAATTATCTTACATAATAAAGGAACACAAAAAAACATCTGTTCAAATAAGGAAGAGTGGATTTGGGGGACAGTGTGTGTGGGACTGACACTTGAATCTCACTCTCATCTGAGCAGGTCAAAAGAAAGAATAATGTATATATACAGAGTTAGGTACAGAAATATATTTCACCCATCAGGAAAATAGTGGGAAAAGAAGAGAAGCAGGGGGGTGGCTAGGGTGGCTCAGTGGATAGAGTACCAGCCCTGGAGTTGAGTACCTGAATTCAAATCCAGCCTCAGATACTTAATAATTACCTAGCTGTGTGACCTTGGGCAAGCCACTTAACCCCATTTGCCTTGCAAAAAAAAAAAAACCCTAAAAAATAAAAAAAATAAAAAGAAGAGAAGCAGGGAAGAACTGGAGAGAAGACAGATTAAGAGAGGGATTAATCCTAAACAATGCAAATTCGAAAGATATACAAAAATATTTGTATATTTGGAATGGGAATCTCATAAAAGTCACAAATTGGGGAATGGATGAAAAAGTGATGGTATTTAAATATAATGGATTGCTATTGTACTGAAGTCTTATTAGCATAGTGACCAATTAGGCTTTCAAGGGATTAATGCTGAATCATACTGTACACTTCCTGATAGAGATGGTGATAGGAAAAGAACTCAACATGGAAAAATTTTTTTGGACATGGCCATTGTGGAAATTTACCTAACTATACATATTTGTGATGAGTTTTGTTTTTCTCCTATTATTAACTGGAGTGTGAGATAGAAGGACAAGAATAAGAATCTTGAATAAAAGTAAATAAAATATTTTTAAAATATTTTATATTTGATGAGAATTATCTCTAAAATTTTTGGTAACAGTTTTATTCCAGGAAAGTTAGGGTGGCACAGTGGAAGAAGATTAGATCTTGAATCTAGCATATCTGGGTTCAAATTTTTTTTTTTTTTACTCATTAGCTATATTGCCACAAGCATGTTACTTAATCACCTTAGGCTACAGTTCCTTCATTTTGGAGGAGGAAGCAAAATTGAGATATTCTCTGGGGTTCTTTAGGTTTTAACTATCATCCTATGATCTGGATTTTAATCCAGGCTCTTTTTCTTGAAACTCTTGTTACCTTGGAGAAAATCATTTAATGTCTCTACACTTTGATGAGTTATACTGGATGACTCTTAAGGTCATTTCTAACTCTGAATCCAATATAGGGTTTTTTTTTCATCTTAATAGTATTTCCCAGAATTACAGGTAAATATAGTTTTCAGCATCATTTTTGTAAAAGTTTGAGTTTTAAATTTTTCTCCTTCCCCTTTTCTATGGCAGGAAGGATATAAGTTATTTAGTCACAAACATGTTAAACATTTCCATATTAGTCATGCTGTGAAAGAAGAATCAGAACAAAACGGAAAAAAAGTAAAAAGCAAATTTTTTAAAAAAGTGAAAATAGTATGCTTTGATTTGCATTCATATGCCATAGTTTGCCTGAATGTGGATGATATTTTCCTTGATTGCTGTATTACTAAGAGCTAAGTCTATTATAGTTTATCATCACAGTTTCTGTTAGTGTGTACAATGTGCTTTTGGTTCTGCTCACTTCACCCCAGCATCAATTCATATAAGTCTTTCTTTTCAGGTTATTCTGAAATATTGCCTGCCCATTAATTCTTATAGAACAATAATATTTCATTACATTCACATACCACAACTTGTTCAGCCATTCCACAACTGATGGGCATCTATTCAATTTCCAATTCTTTGCCACTAGAAAAATTACTACTACAAATATTTTTGTGCATGTAGTTTCATTTTCCCTTTTTATGTCATAGTGGTTCTTAACATTTTTGTGTCATGTAGTCCTTTAGTAGACCAATAGTGACAATAGACACCTTCTCAAAATAATATTTTCAAATGCATAAAATACAATGCATAGAATTATAAAGGGAACTAATTATATGAAAGGTAAAAAAAATATTAAAAGTTCCAAGTCCAAAGAACCATTGAAATATAGATATCAGGATATTAAAAGCCCCTAGTTTATGGAACTACTGAAGTCCATGAACCCTAGTTTAAGAATCCTTAATCTATCACCTGCCTTCCTAATGGCCTTTTGCCTAAGCAAGTACCAGAATTAATTTTCACTGCCAGAGTACCCACCACTTATATAGCAGATAGGTATTGAAAGTCATACTGGAGCTGGGGAAAGCAGTCTGATATAAACACTGGGCTTAGAGTGATCCCAAAACATAGAATCAGTGTACAGAAAAACAGCAATAGATTATAAAGAATCTCAATGAAGCACTTTTAGTCAAGTTTAGAATCTACCACCCAGATTAAAGAGGCAGTATGGAGGAACAGACAGAGTAGTAGACTTTGAGTAAGACCTGAATTCAACTTCTGACTTTGCCACTTCGTTACTATGACCCAGGACAAGTTATTCAGTCTCTTTGTTACTAAGTTCCTAACCTATAAAATAAGGGCATTGGATTTTGAAATCTCAAAAAACTCTTCCAAACTCATGATCCTATGACTCTATATTGCATCCCTCATATATAGCAAAAGGTATGGATAATGTGATAATATTCTGCTTCTGCACAAACTTTTTCTGTATTTCTAATTAAACCTTATACCTTAATTGGCTACATACAATATTTTCAGTCCTACTTTTGTAATTATTTTAAAATAATTTTCAGATTTCTAAATTACATGATGTTAATAAGTAGATATACCACATATCAAATTAGAGATACAGGCGTGGCTAGGTGATGCAGTGGATAGAGCACCGGCCCTGGAGTCAGGAGTACCTGAGTTCAAATGCGGCCTCAGACACTTAATAATTAGCTAACTGTTTGGCCTTGGGCAAGCCACTTAACCCCACTGCCTTGCAAAAACCTAAAAAGCAAAACCAAAAACAAACCAAAAAACCCAAATAGAGATACAGTCAAAGGAACTCTCCAGTAGAATGTCTTTGAGCTGAAACTTGGGCATTACTTTGACTACATTGAATAAATTGCATTTATTCCATATGCTGGGCTGTTATCTCTTTGAGAAATCATATAAAACATGTCAGTTCTATTCTGAAGTAAATAGAAAATTTTTGCACTGGGAATCTAATGCCACTGGTAAAGCTACCGGCAGCAGACAATGTTTGAAATACTTGCATCATTGGGTATATAGTACTTATAGAATTTGAACTTATTTTCTGTTAATTTCTCAGGAAACTTGCAGTTCTTGTAATACAATTTCACTGATTCCAATCTTAAAGCTGGAAAGGATCTAAAAGGTCATTTAGCCATAACCATAACCTCTTGTCTTATAGATAAGCAAACTGGTCAAGATAGGTAAAGGGGGACTACTTTTTTTAAGTAACAGAGTTAGGACTAGAACAACATTGCTTAAATATTACTACTTGTTCTTTTGCTTGTTCTGTCTCTTGTTGCTATCTCTGTCTCTGTCTCTTCTGCCTCTCTCTCTCTGGTCTCTGACTCTTATCTTTCTGTCTCTGTCTCCTCTGTCTCTTTCTCTCTCTCTCTCTCTCTCTCTCTCTCTCTCTCTCTCTCTCTCTCTCTCTGTCTTTCTTTGTCTCTCTGTCTTGCTGTCTCTCTGTCACACATACACACACACACACACACACACACACACATACAGATACAACAAACTTTTCAAGTTTAGCTACCATCCTGATGATAATATCTGTAGTGATTTGATAGTAGCTGAATTTTTTGTTTTTATTCCCATGGAATCATTGTTTCACTAGTTGATGTTTTCTTCAGTTGGTCTGATTCTTAATGACCTTATTTGAAGTTTTCCTGGCAAAGATTTGTCATTTCTTTCTCATTTATAAAAGAAAAAACTGAAACAAATGAACTAAAGTGACTTGCCCAGGGTCACATAGCTATTTAGTAATAGTACTAAATCTAAGGCCAAATTTAACTAGTGAAGATGAACCTTCCAGACTCCAGACCTGGCACTTTGTCCAGTCATCAAGTTGCCTCTATTTCAATAGTAGAATTCTCTATTATGCCTTATTCAATGTTTAGATGACTCATGTAAGTCTTTAACACTCAAAAACACCTGCTTGTTCTGGGACAAATTGCATGTAGGGCACTCAAGAGTGTTTCATTTAGTCTTTAAGGCTACATATGGCAATCTGAGAATTTTCTGGCTCATTGTGTTCAAAGAGTCACAAAGTAGCAACAGAAAGAATCATTAAGCCAACTGAGTTCTTACTGAAGGAGGCATCTATTGAAGAACAAATCTTCAAAATTTAAAATCATGAGGAAAATTAAAAGAATGCATTTAATTTTGAATAATATTAAAATTCACCTTGAATATAGAAGGTATAAAATAGTAGCTGAAAATGAACTTAAAAAATTCTGAGATCTTTAAGGAACAGATTTTGTTGCTTAGGCACAGAACTGGGGCATGGGTTCACAAAAACCTGGTTCAGTCTTGAAAATTTCTTAGTCATAATCCTCTAAGCTTGTTTGTCCCCACTCAGGAATCTCCCTGGGAACATCTGAATTTGACTTATTCTATTTCTCTGGATAATCCAATTCTTCTGTCAATATTAGATTAGTAAAGCATGAAACAGCATAGTGTTATAGAGAGAATAATGAATTTGGCATGAGATTATGGTAAATAATGACTATTTATATCAGGACCTGAATTTATTATATTCATGGTCTACTACTAACCTTTATGACTCTGGGAAAGTCACTCTGCCTAATCCCTGAGTCTCAGTTTCTTCCATTGTAAAATTACAAAATTGGACTAGAATTCAGCATTTCTTAAACTGCAGTCCTTAGACTTGATTTTTTTAAAAAAAAATTTGAAAATTACATTTGGAAATACTTGGTTTCCTTTATAATCCCTTCATATTTTATTTCATACATTTAAAAATATTTTTCTAAGAAGAAGTTCATAGGTTTCACCAGTCTGCCAAAGGGACCAATGTAACAAAAAAAAAAAGAACTGACTCCCAGGACTAGATGCTCTGTAAGGTCTCATCAAACTCTAATTTTCAAGATCTGTGATCCTGCTATTTGGATAGTTCTATGTTCTTTTGTCAACAGGCAGTCACAACATCACAAGATTTGTGTGAAAACTATGTTTATTAGAAATGAGCATGCAAGTAGAATCCAAGTCTTTACAGAAGTTTACATTTTTATAATAGCAGAATAAAAGGAGAAGGTATGCTATAGGAAGTGGAATGATGCAGCAAGACAATGGCAAAAGCATAAAGGTGCAGTGGGGCTGGAGGTCTACTTATCTGCAAAAGACCCCAGTTGCATAAACAATATCCTAGCCTGTCTGGCACTTTGTGCACTTCTTGTACATTTATTGAGTTAGCATAGCCTAGTGCCAGATCTCATTACAGACTGTGATGTCAGATGACTTGATCAGACCTCTGGCTTACTTCCACTGCCTATAGACAAAAGAGTAAATATGGGCCCCTGATCAAGTGTTCTTGCATTCCTTTATAAAAGCATATAGAATCCTGGAATCAAAATTCTATTGAAAGAAAACCCAAAGAGTTTTTACCAATTTGTTTATCAGAATATAGAGAAATGGAAACCCAAGACCACTATGAATTCAGTTCCTCTTCTTCTATAAACCTGTCTTAATCTGCTGATAATCCACTTCACTTTTATTAAATTCCTATTCTGAATCCCACAAATTTCTTAGTAAAAAAAAAGGTCAGTGTACAAAGATGTTAGTAATCATTATTTTAAAATGAAGCAATACTTCAGTCAATGTTTTTATAGTGTTTCTAAACTCTAATTTAACAGAATCATATCTGAAAAAACACCATAGAATAGATTTGAATTTTTTTAGTTGGAACCAACACCATGGTGTTTCCCTTCTCTTTCTGGTATTGTGGTCTCTGAATGTAATGTATCTCATAATGTAATGTATGTATTTCATAGATATAGGCCTTTTCCACCCATCTTCCCCATGAGTTTCAAAGAAAGAAATAGATTTTGACAATATTTGGGGGTGAAGGGCAGGGGTGGTCCCAATGTCAGAGCAAATTGACCTTAAGAATGTGAATGATCAGTCATTAGATACATATTGTGAAGATATAAATTCGTAATAAATTCTGGAAGGCAAAAGCTTATCAGCCCATGTGTTACTATGACAGTAGGAACAGGATTGGACAGGGTATAAATATAGTCTCCTTTCCACTCACTTCCCTCATTCCTCAGGAACTATTGGTGCTGAATCCCACCTACCTGCAGAGTCTTTGCTCAGAATAGTCATTGGTCTTTTTGTAACTTGTCCACACTGTAAGTAACCCTCAGACTCCTAAGTCAGAGATAGAGCTATCCCTCTATACATACGTTTTATCAGAAAAAAAAAGATAGTGAGGTTGAAACTATTCAGGATGAGCTGGTTTTGGATGAAATAAGTAAGACACTCTAAGAATCATTTTATCAGGGTCCAGAAGACAATGGTGTATTCTGACATTGATCCCTGACCCTATTTGAGCTGAGAAATTTCTTGTTCAATTCAGAAAGAATAGATAATAGAAAATAAAGAAAAGAAAAAGAAGATAAAACTATCTTTAAAAAGACCTGTGGAGTTTGAGTTAAGATCATAATTAAACTAATTATACAGAATTGGAAATGGTTTAGTATTATTCTATAATAGTATTTTTTAATTATAGATAATGCTAAACCATCTCTAAGTTTTTTAGACACACTATAAACAACATTAACCCAGGTATATTTTATTTTAAAATAATTACTAAAATCTTTAGAGAATGTTCATTAGAAATATGTATTTACCTCCTATAACTTTTTTTTGTTATTATGTAATATGTACTAAACACCCACAGTGTGCTAGGTGATAGCCTTTTTAATACTGTAGAACCAAACTAATTTTTTAAATGGAAATCAATTCAGTGGTCTAGGGAAATACTATTATAAAAACAATGCACTGCCGCATTCCATTTAAACTAATTCAGAAAGGCATATGGGTGGGAAGGCAAAAATAAATCAGCAAGATGAAAAGAAAAGTGAATCACTTAATCACTTAACTCCAGTGATGTTGCTATTACCCAGAAACTTTTGAAAGTCCCTTTCAGAAAAGAAGTTAGAATCTGATTGTCAAATAAATAGATAGCAAGCAGAGAATTTTTGTCTTCCTAAAGATTTAGGCCCAAAGTTCTATTTGTTTATTGTCCAATTTACATAAATTGTATTCCCTTTCATAAAAATCTTCTAGTACTTTAAGAAGGAAGATAATCTCCCACTGTAAGTTTACTACTTAACAAGATGCAAAGAATCAGGAAACTGAGTCCAGAAAAGGAATGATTTTCTCCACCTAGTCTAATATTCTTCAAAACATTTTGCCCTTGTTATTACCTTCATAATCAACAAGCTGGGGTGACTAGGTAGCACAGTGGATAGAGCACCGGCCCTGGAGTCAGGAGTACCTGAGTTCAAATGTGGCCTCAGACACTTTAATAATTACCTAACTGTGTGGCCTTGGGCAAGCCACTTAACCCCATTGCTTTGCAAAAAACTAAAAAAAAAAAATAATAATCAAAAAGCTATTGGGAAAGAAATGTTATCAAATTCCTTACAAATTCATTTCCTTACTACTAATGATTTAAGTTATTGACTACTCATATTCCTAAAATCAGTTTGTTCTCTCATTAGGACACACACACACACACACACACACACACACACACACACACACACACGGATTTATTATTGTCCATTATGTCCAACTCTTGACCCCATTTGGGGTTTTCCTTGGCAAACATACTGAAGTGGTTTGTCATTCTCCTCTCCAGCCTATTTAACAAATAAGGAACTAAGGCTTATAAGTGTCTGAGACCAGAGAACTCGGGAAGATCAATCTTCCTTATTCCAGACCTGGTACTCTATACAATGTGCCACCTAGCTGTCCACACAAATGGATACCCAGGAAAAATCTATTTCTTTCAACTTTGGTACCCAGAATGGAGAGAGTAAATGGAAGGAACCTCTACACAGCCTAGATGCATTCCTATTTTCAGGATCTCTATTGAGTTTGCTCTGGTTCTGAGTATCCCTTTGGTTTTCTTTGTTCTGAGTAGGCACAAGATTTAGGTTCAGTTGCTAACAAGCCTAAGATGGTTCTGAACAGTGACCAAATCTTTTAGAAATCACAAACCACTCTAGAGTCCCAGGAGCCTTTGAGATTAGGAGAGTCCACAGTGTACCCTCAAATAAAAAGGGTTTGATTATACTCCAGGCAATAAAAGAGCACTTAGGATATTCTCTCAATGCTGATAATCACTAATATAGGTATGACGGGCAAACCAGTCCTTGGAAATCTGACAACGGTATGAAGCACAAATTGTGTGTGTGAAGAGTGCAGAATCCAGGTTGGGAAGAACTGTACCTCTGGAAGTTGTAATGAAGCTAGTGTTGCAGTTTGAAGGACTGAGTTGATATGAGTGTTAGCATGCTGCTTGCTATGTTAGCATAAAGCAAGGCAATTGTGAGTTAGGGCATATATTTAATGGGGTTGTGTGGGTAGGTAACCCCAAGTAATTTGAGTAATGGGATCCCATCAGTTTGTCCAAGGATGGGTCCCTGAGAAGACTGGTAAGATGTGGCAAGACTTGATATGTGTTTTCTTCTTCTTCAAAAAATTTTTTTTAAATCTCTTTCCTTGTTTATGGCAGCACATTATCCCTAAGATTAATTTTGCTTAACATTTATTTGATCTCAATGTTGCCACATTCTTTACCCTGCCCCACTTTCATATCTCAAATCTTTGAATTTACTTGAATTGTTATTTATATTTATTTCATATCTCATTTAGTTTGTCCTCCTTTTTTCTATTTTCATCTAGACTATTTTAATTTATATTTTTTTCATTCATGGGCTACTTAACTAAAAGTTCCTTTATTTTTTCTCTCTGTGTCTTTTATGAAAAGTAGGTCTTCTCAAATACAAAAGTTGGGCTCCTTCCTCTCATCTACTCCTGTACCTATTCATTTGTAGATTTTGCCTCATCTTTTCCCTTCATTATCTGCTTATTTGTTTCATTGTATTGTTGATTTTCCTTGGGATTTTTTGCTGTGCCTCATTCCTAGAAGAAGCAATTTAGTAGAGATAATAAAGTAGAAGTCATCCTGCAATTTCAATTCATTATGCATGGTTCAAAACCTTATCACAATCATTTTGTCATGTACTGATAAAATCAGTATATGCAACTTCTAGAGCTATGACTCCCTTAACAATCTGGATTCTTTACACCCCAGGGGATCCATATACTCTTCCTAGGGTGGAATGCAGCCATGTAAAACTCAAGCCATATTGAGAGAAAGCGGTTTCTAAAGGTGATCATTCCCGCTCCAGGTGAAAACCATTATGATGCCACTCTCTTTTACTCCCATGTGAATGTGTTTCCATTGTTCTTCTTTCCCCTTCTACAAAGAGAGCAGCCTTTCACCCTGTTCTCTTTCCTCTACTCATCTAGGTGGGTATGTACCTCCAGTTCTCTTATATATTTTACTTCTCCTTTTCCATTTCCATTTCTCCTTTCTCCATTTGTGAATGACCAGAGGCAGCTGTCTTAATGACTAGAAGGCATTTTCAACCATATGGATGAAGACTTAGAATCAGTAATGATAGTGGTATAAAATAGCCTAAGCTACTTCTATGTTGTGTTTTCCCTAATCCTGGTCAACTGTGCCAAGACAGTTAGCCCTCAGGCTTGTGTTCTGCCTAGTTTTTGTACTCATGGATTTCCAAGTTGGATATTTTTGAATCATCAATAAAGGTGGACTGTGCTGTATGCAGAATAATCTAGGATCTGTATTTTTTCACTTTCACCCCTGATTCTGAACTTGTCTGATACTGAAGATCCCAGTTACAGCTCTGGGAATAATGATTACAAGCCTAGTCAAAGGAAAAAATATGAATTGATAATATTCTCCACTTGAGAAAAATATTCAGAATTGGGATAAGGGATAGAGGATGAAATTGAACCTCTTCTTCCAGTTGTGATTTTCAGAAAAGCAGTATAAATGAGTTTCTGTCACTAAGAATGACAAAGGCTCTAACCAGATTACTACAGCCACTGTTTTATTTTGGGTTTTTTTGACATATCTTACTTTTTTAATATTTAATATTTATTCTCATTTTGTACAAATAATATTTTTATACATTAATAAAATATTCTTGTTTAAGAGTAAACAAAATACCCCCTCCCCCAAAAATATAGACTCACTTGAGCGATAAAGTAAAGGGGAGAGAAAAACATTAAAATTTAAAAAATTTTAAAAATAATAATAATAATTGTAGGTATAGCCAGGTGGCACAATGGACGGAGCACCAGTCCTGGAACCAGGAGTACCTGAGCCCATATTCGGCCCCATACACCCCACAATCACCCAGCCATGTGACATGCAAGCCACCCAACCCCACTGCCCTGCAAAAACCAAAAAAGAAAAAGAAAAAAAGATCCAAAATAAAATAAAATAGTAATAATGGTAGGGGCAGCTGGGTGATGGACAGAGCATTGGCCCTTGAGCCAGGAGCACCTAGATCCAAATCCGGCCTCAGACAGCCAACAATCACCCTGCTATGCAGCCCCCAGGTAGGTTACCCAGCCCCATTTGCTCTACACCCCCCCCCGAAAATAATAATAATAAAAAATGTGCTTTATTCTTTGTTCCAACACCAACCCTCTGTCGTGGGTGGATCACATTCTTTATGATAAGTCCATGGCAAAAAGTTACTTCCATATTTTTCCACTGTTGCCAACTCCCTCCTTTCGTATTTCTCCACTACCATGTACTATATTTTCTCTCTCCTTTCACTCTGACTCTGCTGTAGCATAGCTGAGTGGCACAGCAGACAGATCCCTGGCCCTGGGGCCAAGAGGCCCTGAGCCCCCATACCAACCCTTAGGCCCAGCATCCACCTGGCCCTATGGTCTGGGACAGGCCATCTAAAACCAGCCCCTTGCAAGAAGTAAAAAAGAAAATGTGTTATATCTGACTACTCTCCCCTCATAGTCCATCCTCTCCTCTATCACTCACATCCCCACCTTCTCCCTGTCCCCCCCTCCTTCTTACTCCAGATGTCTATACCCCATTGAGTATTTATGCTGTTTCCTCTCCTAGCCACCTCTGATGTGAGCGAAGATTCCCTCATTCCCCCTTGCCTTCCCCCCTTCCATATCATTGCAATAGCTCAGTGTAATAAAGAAAAATCTTATTATGCGAAATATCTTGACCTATTCCCCCCTCTCCTTTTTCTTTCTCCCATTACATTTCCCTTTTTTCTATTGACTCCATTTTTACACCATATTTTATCTTCAAATTTTTATCTTCAAATGCAGCTTTCTCCTGTGCTTCAACTACAAAAGCTCCTTCTACCTGCTCTATTAACTGAGAAGGTTCATATGAGTATTATCAGTGTCATTTTTCTATGCAGGAATACATTCAGTTCATCATCATTAAGTCCCTCATATTTTCCCCTTCTCCTCCAGCCTCTGTGCTTCACCTTAGTCCTGCATTTGAAGATCAAACCTTCTGTTCAGCTCTGGCCATTCCAACAGGAACATTTGAAATTCCCCTGGTTCATTGAAAGTCCATCTTTTTCCCTGGAAAAGGACATTCATTTTTGCTGGGTAGTTGTTTCTCGGTTGCATTCTAAGCTCTTTTGCCTTCCGGTATATTATATTCCAAGCCCTACGAGCTTTTAATGTAGTTGCTGCTAAGTCCTATGTGATCCTGACTGCAGCTCCATGATATTTGAACTGTGTCCTTCTGGCTGCTTGTAATATTTTCTCTTTGACTTGGGAGTTCTGGAACTTGGCTATGATATTCCTAGGGGTTGGTTTTTTGGGATCTCTTTCTCGAGGGCATCAGTGGATTCTCTCCATTTCTAGTGTGCCCTCTGCTTCTAGGATATCAGGGCAATTTTATTTCTTTGAAAATGATGTCAAGGCTCTTTTCCTGATCATGACTTTCAGGTATTCCAATAATTTTTAAATTATCTTTCCTAGTCTGTTTTCCATATCAGTTGTTTTTTCAATGAGATATTTCACATTTTCTTCTAATTTTTTATTTTTTGGGTTTTGAAGTAATGAGTCTTGATTTCTCGTAAATTCATCAATCTCCCTGAGTTCTATTCTTTGTCTGAAGGATTTGTTTTCCTCAGAGAGTTTTCTTATCTCTTTTTCCATCTGGCCAATTTTGCTTTTTAAAGCATTCTTCTCCTCAATAACATTTGACCTAAGCTGGTTTTTAGCATGCTATTTCCTTGGATTTCCTTGACTAGGCTGCTGACTTCATTTTCATGTTTTTCCTGCATCTCTCTCTCCTTTCTTTTCCCAGTTTTTCTTCTAACTCCCTCATTTGATTTTCAAAGTCTTTTTTGAGCTCTGTCATAGCCTGATCCCAATTTCTGTTTTTCTTGGAGTCTTTAGATACAGGAGCTTGTGTTCCTCATCTTCAGATTGAGTATATTGATCCTTCTTGGGATTATAGATAATGTATTTCTCAATGGTGTTCCTCTTTTTTCTCTGCTTGTTCATTTTCCCAGCCTACACCTGTTTTGGGGGTGCTTCCTAAGCTTTTGGGACATTCCCACAAGGGTCTCAGTGTGTGAAGCTCTGTCCTTCCTCCTGGTCTGTGAATGACCATATGTGCCCCCTTCTGCCAGGGGGCTGAGGTGGGGGGGGGCCCTGCTGTTTTATGGGGGGGGGGCTAGACTACGATCAGGATCTGAATGTGTTCAGAGCCCCACAGTCCTTTTCCAGTGTCAGAGGACAGAGCTCTGCAGTCTCTCTTCACTCCCCTCCCTCAGCTCAATGGGCTCATGCCCTGGGGGCTCCTGCTTACTGGCGCCTCCTGCTTCTCTGTTTCCTGGATCTGGACTGCTTGGCCACACTGCTTGCTGTGTGGCCTGAGGGCTGGGCTTCAGTGCTCGATCTGGCAGAGCCCCCACCCCCCCCCCCCCCCCCCCCCCCCCCCCCCCCCCGCTGTTCCCCCAATTTGTGCCCAGTGCTCCCTGGGGCTGCCTCCAGGAGGTTGAAGTTCTTTCACTCTGGGGGGCCACCCCTCTGGCGGGCCGCCCTCCAACCCTGGGGAGCAGAGCCTTTCTGCTCTTTTCCAAGTTACCTTGAGTAGAACTGCCTCACTGGGTCCCTCTGTGGGTTCTGTCTCTCGAAAATTTAATTAAAGTCCTTAGGTTTCCAAGATTGATGAGAGGAGAGAGACTAAGACATGATCTGCCCTTGTTGCCATTTTGGCCACGCCCCCCCCCTACAGCCACTGTTTTAAAAGGATTGTTTTGGTTTTGTTTAAAAAAAAAAAACAGAATTCCATACTGAACAGCCACATTCTAAAGTCAGCTACAAAGTAGCAGTCTCAAAAATCAAGCAAGTCCAACATCCATCTTTTCTACTCCTATCATTCAGTTCCTAACATTGTGATACAAAATGACATCACAATATCTTGTATGAATGATGGAGTAGAGGACAAAAAAAAGTTCTTTCTCATCCTTCCTTCCCAAGGCATTCCTCATGTGCCTTAATTCTGGGATGATCTGACTCTAAAAGACCTTGACTTTTTTTTTTACACTTTGATTTACACTGATAAATAATCACATTTTTTTCAATTATATATGAGATTGGCCTGATATATTTTTATGTAAAAATATTCAAGGAATGATTCAAGCAGTTTATTTTTACTATACCTCTATTAAAAGACTACTGGATTTCATTATTATGTCACTCAAAGTCTGCCTACTTAATCAAAATGGACTATGATGTTGATGCATCAAGGATGTATACTTTAGATATCCAATCCAATATTTTAATTATTTAATTACCTTGATGGATTTTGGAATTCACCACTGAATTCACCACTGTTGTCTCTAATGAAACAGAATGAAACCCTCCCATGTCCTCTGTGAGTCTTTTTTGCTAGTCTATGAATTTGTAGCAGAGTATCTTTTCATAGATAACAATGTAGCAGTGCTTGAGCTTTCAATCTGATATTACTAATTCTCTGGTCAGCTTAGTCACATTTTCTGTTGATACCTATCTTTTATATATAATATGGGAAACAAATAATTCAGAACTTATTGAATGGACCTATTGCTTAATTGTAATTCTTTAAAATAAAACAGGCAAGATTTTCTAAGCAAACCAGATGGAATTCGTTTCAACTCTTGAATTATATGCATTGTGGTCAGCCCAGAATAATTTAAAATTTCCACATTTAGAGAATGAGATAAGTTTTATAACAGTAGAAATTACACAGAAACATATTTCTTTAAAAGAATCATGCTACTAAGAATTTATTTGCATGAATACTTCCTTATTTATTGATTATGGATACATTTGATGTTTTTAAATTCAATATTGCATTTAGAATTGGATGGGACTTTTGACTTTTGATAGTACAACTCCTCATTAAACAGATGAGGAAACCAAATCCCAAATTGGTGAAGGTCCCCAAGGTCTTTCAGAATCTTCCATCTGTCCAATTTGCCTTTCCTAATCTCCTCTATGCTAGTGCCTTCCCTCTAAGATTATATCCAATTTATCCTATATAACCTTGTTTGCTTGTGGTCTACCCTTTAGAATGTGAGTTTAGAATGAGAACTATTTTCTTTGCTTTTCTTTATATCCCTAGTAAAGTTTTGGACTCCTAGTTAAGTACTTAGTTGCTTCTTGACTTTAATCTCCCCTACAACATCTCTGAAAGTAATTTTGAAATGGTAAAAGTAAGTCCATTTTAAAATTCAAATTTTGATATGTTGTATATATTTTAATGTATGTGTTGTAGACAAGAACTGACTGTTTCATATCTTATCTGACACAAGAAAATGTATGAGGTCACAAATCTTGTTTGAAGCAGTTCTTTTATTGAGTCCTGCTCTCAGAGGATTTTCTAAGCCCTAATCCATATCCTGGGTAGAAGCTCTAGAATGAATAGGAAGGCAGCTCTTTGGTGTTTCCTAGAAAGGGTCCAATCTTCCAGTTGTATGTTGATGTGAAGGCTTAAGACTAAACCTCAGATCATTCACTTAGGGGGAACTTCTCACAAATAATTTCTCAGCTGTCATCTGTGCCATCTTTGTTCATGGCCTAATTTTTATCTACTATGGTTTGATTTCAGAATTCTAGGTATTGGGATGAATATTACTTGGAATTATTATTAGGTCTCTGTCATACCCTAAAAAGGGAAAAACAAAAATCTTAGAATCCCTTCATAAATTGTCTAGTGCAAGTCTGAGTTTTGTCATGTAAAACCAGGAACATAAACTTAACTGGGAGTGATTTTTTAAAAATTCTTGAGCATGATCTTATTTTTTAAATGGCTGCTTTTGAAAATGTTAGGCCTTAAATTAGAGCTTTCAGTTTTATTTGGCAGTCCTCATGCCTTCTCTTTGTCTCCATGTTGCCCTCATGTGAATTAATAGGGTATGGCAGCAGACAAAAATCCCTACAAGCAAGCCACTAGGAAACAATCCCTTACTGACTCTTCAAAATAGACCCCACAGGAGGGAAGAAATGATGTGCCCAGTGCATAACTTTCTCCCAGACCCCAGGACTTTTGAATTGTTGCTATGTAATGATGAAATCGGTAAATTTAAAGTGAATGATATTTGTGACACTTATTGAAAGATGAGAGATTTCCTAAATTCAGATGGAATCTGCAGAACTGAGGGAATGAGTTTTAATTGAGTAATTAAGGTTAGAACTCATACAGTTATAGAATAATTAATACTCATCCAGTATTAAGTTTCTATTGTTTCCACCTAAGAAATCAGTTACACCATTTTTTTAACAAGCATGATAATGTTCTTCAGGAATTTTTAATGACACTGCATGGTTTCCAGAGGTTAGATTTATACTTATTTCCTAAAAAACTACTACTCAGCCATGTGGTATTTCATGGGCTCATTTCTAAATCTAATTAGTTTAGATTTTCCATTAACTACAAATGTCAATACTGTATATGTGGTCTTGAAATAAACCCTCTTGTTCTATTCTGTATGTAATCTCTCCCTTGAGAATCTTATCCACTCTACCAATTTTAATTATCACCTGTATGCAGTCAACTCCCAAGCCTCTAACTTCCTCCCTTATCTTTATTCCTGAATGCAAATTTCCACTTGTATGCCCCAGTATCAGTTAGGATTTCTACAGCTAAATTCATCTCTCCTATCCTGACTCCAGCATAATTAATTCCCCTCACCCTTTTTTTCACTCCATGGTTCAGTTTAAAATCAACAGATGTTTATTAAGTTCCTACTATCTTCAAAGAATGGAGCACTGTGCTGAGATATAAAAATAAATAAGAAATCACCTCTACTTTTAGGGAATTCACAATCTAATCAGTTTAATATGCTGACAAACATTTATCAAGAGTCTCCTATGTGTTAAGGACAATACTAGGAACTGGGAATACAAAGCAAAAAAATGATATATTCCCTGCCCTTCAAGAAGCTTATGTGCTAATAAGAAGGTACAGAACATGGCAAATATTTTAGTATGTCAAGGACTTTTAACTTAATCAGTGCTGTACACTCTCTTATCACTTACCTCCAGGACTATTGTGAGGAGCAAATGAAATAATATTTGTAAAAAAGTGTTTAGTACAGTGCTTGGCTAATAGGAGGCATTACATAAATGCTTATTCTCCTCTCCTTTCCTTGTTCCCTGCTGATGTAGATTGCCACCCCTCCATGTATTTGACTCCTCAGTTGATATGGCTTAAAAAAAATCATCACCTGGTATTTCAATATGAAGTTATCTTGGATGGTTCTTAGTTTGTCCAGTTTGGTAGGATCTGCCAAAACTACTGAGATAGATTTCAAAACCCAGGGCTATGTTTAATGGAATATTAGAATAAGAATTTTAGTGGAAAATATTTTAAAATAGCTATAATACAATTGGAACCTGATAAATACATGAAAGAGGACCATGGTGGGCCAACTAGGATGATGATTGATTGAAAGATTTACAAATGGTATAATGTGATGGAGTGTATAAAAGTTCTTGTACCATCAAATTCTTTTGTTTGATTTTTTTTTTCTACCAGTAAACCTAGTTCTAAGCTTACTATCAAGCTTAGAATTCAAATTCATTCCATGACTTTTTCAGATTTCAAGGTACTGTTTTTCCTCCTTTACCAGTATTTGCAAATCTCCAGGCTAGCTAGGTTAGGAACTGTGAGGAGAAGGCTACAAGGTCTAAGTCACCCCATATTCTTCCCTCTAATAATAATACACCCATATCTTAGTTATTTAAATGAATTTTTTTTTTTTGGCAAGGCAATAGGGGTTAAGTGGCTTGCCCAAGGCCACACAGCTTAATTATTAAGTGTCTAAGGCTGCATTTGAACTCAGGTACTACTCACTCCAAGGTTGTTGCTCTATCCCTTGTGCCACCTAGCTGCCCCTGTTTAGATGAATTTAACTATGAAACACTATATAGCTATATGCAGTGAGAGAAATGAGAAGAATAGCAACTCAAGGGGAAAAAAAAACAAGAGTTTACATATTTCATAGATTCTCATAGCTTTTATCTCATATGCTATAGGATATCAGCTTACTCTTCCTAACTCCTCTCAAATTCAGTCATGACTGAAATTTAGTAAGAGTTCCATGGCTCTGGAATTGATAGTGAATTGCTCATTTCAGTCCTCCAGAATTTATTTCCCCAATTCAAATTATAAAATATTAAAGCAAAGACTTTGTTCCAACTTCCACTGATTTGGTACAAGCAACTGGGCAAAAACAAAGGATTCCTATGGTCTGATACATGAAACATGCTCACAGTTGGTATCATTGCATAGACCTTAATAAAGATTACAGAGAGGTTGAAGTTAGCAGTCTCCAGATAGTCTTCAAAAAAACAAATGGGGTATCATGTTGTAAACAGAAGTAGTAACAAAGACTTAGAATCAGTAGGACACAGTTTGAATCCTGTCTTGGATATTTAGTAGCTGTGTGACCCTGGAAAAATTATGTAGCATCTTTGAATAGTAATAGTAACTGCTTCATAGACTTGTTGTGGGGATCAAATGAGAATCTCTATCCTAGATTCAAGTGGTGTGATGATGATAATGATGAAGATGATGAAGTAGCATTTATATAACCTTTTAAGATTTTTAAAGTGATATAGATAGATATAGATATAGATATAGATTTAGGTATAGGTATAGGTATAGGTATAGATATAGATATAGATATAGATATAGATATAGATATAGATATAGATATAGATATAGATATAGATATAGATATAGATAATCTCATTTGAGTTTCACAACAACCCCGTAGGGTAAATGTTATTATCACCATTTTACAGATGAGACAAGTAAAGCTAAGAGATTAAGTGACTTCCCAAGGTCACATAGTAATTGTCTGAGACAAGATTATAACTCTGGTCTTTCTGACTCCAAGTCCAAGACTATCCACCATGCATTATTATACCAATCCCTGGATATTCTTCCCCCTTCCACACTTTGTAGTACAAATGAACTGACCTCTCTGTTCCTCATAAATAAAACCCTTATCTCCTATCTTAGTGCTAAGTAGTAGCCACCCCAAAAAATCTGTTTCCCCTTCAGAGTCCTTCCCTTCCTTTAAGACACAATTGTAGGTATTGTAGTGGTCAGAGCACCAGCCCTGGAGTCAGCTGGGTTCAAATCTGGCCTCAGACATTTAATAATTAACCTAGCTGTGTGACCTTGGGCAAGTCACTTAACTCCATTTCCTTGTTAAAAAAAAGGACAACTCATACTTGAAACCTTTTTTGATTGGCCTCAATTTCTAGTTCCTTGTCCTCAACTACCATTTATTTAAACTATTTTTTGTATTAATTATAACACCATTTACATGGTTTTTCTCATTTTGCAAAATGTTTTACAAATATTGTCTCCCTTCACACTCACAAAATTCCAGGAGATAGGTTCTATTATTATGCACATTTTACAAGATGAAGAAGCTGAATCAGATAAGTTAAGTGACTTGCCTAGGATCCAAGTGCTAATTAGTATCTGAGGCAAAATTTGAATTTCTCTTCCTGATCTAGGTCTAGTATTCTTTCCATGGTGCTACCTAACTTCCTATTTTTACTGTTTTTATTCCTGATGTTCCTATTTTTATATATACTTATTTTTTCCCTTTTAGCATATAAGTTCCGTGTGAGTTGGAATTGCTTCATTCTTTGTATTTTTGATCCAGGACTTAGCACAAATGCATAGGACCTAGTGAGTGCTTAATAAGCACTTGACTTAGAATTACCCTTTCCTGTGACGTCTTCTAGCACCCCTATTGTCTAACTGAACTGTCAGGTGTGTTCTCCCCTTGTTATCTTAACAATTTATCACCATCAAAGTTTCAACCAACCATCAAGACCTAGGTCAAAGTTTTCTTCTGTGAAACCTTCCCTGGCTATTTCAAATCACAATGATCTTTTCATTCAATGAAAGCCTCAGTGAGGCAGAGTGGAAAAACCACTGAATTTCAAGTCAAATCCCTCTGCATTCAAGTCCTAATTCTGTTACTTACTACTTTTCTGACATAATGTCTCTTGGACTGAATTTCTAATTTAAAGGGGGACTTAAACTAGCTGGTCACAAAGGTCCCTTTTAGTTCTAAGCCTATGATCCTAAAAACTTCTATGGCCTTATTATTTGTAACACTCACTTGGTATTTATCACATACTATCATATTATTTATTCAGTTTTTTTGAGGAAATAAATCATCTCCTTAAGCTTCATGGTGGCAGTGAAGATATCTTTATATTTCTCAAAACACAGCACACTTGTATTAAAATTTTATCTTGTTATGGTCTCTGTGATCACTTAGTATAGTAAATAGGTATATTAATAGCCAGTGGTAAGAAAACAATAAATAGGAAATAGGATTGAATAGAAAAATAGAAATCATTTGCCCAAAAACTGCTTCCTAAAATAAGGGCACATCAAGACTATGACCTAAATTAGGAGAAGCCAGCTAGACCCAATAAGAGCCCCAGACATGTCCAATAAAACCTATAAAATGTTACATAAATTAGGGAACTCTGAGATAACTTTGAGATGATATTGATAGACTTACAAATTAAGGCCAAGGTGATATGGATAAAAGTTAGGGCTTCTTCCAGAATTTCCTAAGATTGGGACCACAAAACCCTTCCCCCTGATCTCTACCTGCTAGAGCTCATACTGCTCAAAAGCTCCTAACTCCTCTCCTGCATTCTGGAAGTGATTCTATGAATCTTTTTGTCCTCCCCATTTCTTGATTAAGCACTCTCCCTTCCTCTCCTATCCAATTTCCTTGGGCTGTCCACCATTCTCTGAGCTTTATTTATGATTGATGCATTATTCCCCACTTGTGTCAGTGGGATCTTTCAGGCTTTTTTCAGTCTGATCCAACCAGGGAACCCCTTTATGTCTCTTTTCCTTAGGCATAAATTAGGCATAAATTTATGTTTATGCAAACATAAAATTGTTTACAGCCACATTTATCATAGGCAAACTTGGCACTATGAATCCATTGGTAGAAAGTAAGGGTGAGGGAGGCTAGGTGGCGCAGTGGAAGAGCACTGGCCCTAGAGTCAGGAGTACCTGAGTTCAAATTTGGCTTCAGACATTTAATAATCACCTAGCTGTGTGGCCTTGGGCAAGCCACTTAACCCCATTGCCTTGCAACCAAAAAAAAAAAGAAAGAAAGAAAAAAAGTAAGGGTGGATATACTGACCTGACCTACACCCCCCCCCCCCCATGGTCAGATTTTGAAAGGATGCACACAGTAGATAAGTATTTTTTTTAAGATTTTTCAAGGCAATGGGGTTAAGTGGCTTGCCCAAGGCCACACGGATAGGTAATTATTAAGTGTCTGAGTTCAGATTTGAACCCAGGTACTCCTGATTCCAAGGCCAGTGTTCTATCCACTGTGCCACCTAGCCACCCCAGTAGATAAATATTGATTGGCTGAATGGAAACTTAGAAAACACATAGGAATTAATCTAATTTGTCCAAGTCATCAAAATCACAAGGCATTAGGGTTAATTCTTCACTAAAAGTTCAAGGACAGAGACAAGAAACCCAGAGAAGAAAAATATTCTGTAACACTTAACCTTGTAGAAATTGAGATCACACATCATCCTATCATGTCATCATATGGGGCTACTCAATGAATGATGCCCAGAAAAATCCCTAGAATAATGATGGGTATCTTGTCATTTGCTTGCCTTGGACATTTCTGTCACAAGATACTGACCTTATAAATTCAGAATCCTTTTCTCATGGAAGCCATCAGAAAAAGAAACTGGTTATGAGTGATGCTCTAATTCCATCTCTTGCCAAACCTCCTGTGATCAGACTATAGTAATGATAATTTTGGGGGTTCATAAGTATGTGTAAGAGTAAATAGTCACTATACACTATTAAAGAAATCTAAGACACATTAAAGTTTAATTTTTTTCTGTTTATGGCAGAGGTAAGATTCAGAGACAATTATATGACATAGTGGATAGACACTAGATCTGGAGTCAGACTAACTTGAGTTCAAATGTGACCTCAGATACTAGCAGTATGTCCCCGAACAAATCACTCTGTGTCAGTTTCCTATAAAATGTGGAAAATAATAACACCTCTCAGAGTTGCAGAAATCAAATAATATAACATGTGTAAAGCACTTACCTCAGTGTGGAACATAGTGAGTACAATATAAATACTTATTCCTTTCACCTTCCCCAAAAGATTATTGATAAGATAAAGAATTTGGCTAATTATGAAATAAAACTTTTCAGGAATAACTTTTTTAATGTCTTGTTGTTGCTAATGTTGCCCTTCATTCTTTTTTTTTTGTTTTGTTTGTTTTGTTTTTTTAGATTTTTCAAGGCAATGGGGTTAAGTGGCTTGCCCAAGGCCACACAGCTAGGTGATTATTAAGTGTCTGAGGTCGGATTTGTACCCAGGTACTCCTGACTCCAAGGCCAGTGTTCTATCCACTATGCCACCTAGCTGCCCCTGCCCTTCATTCTTAAAGAAGACCATAACATCATGACAAGCAAGTGAATTAGATTTGAAAGGGAGGACTGCAAAGTCACCAGCCCCACTTTCTTCTCTGGGTCCAGTGACCAAATATGGATGAAAATGACTGGAGATGACCCTGGATACAATGGGAAATCTTGGCTTTTTAAAGGTAGGTCTTTCCCATGGTCACAGTTTCCTTAAGTTAAAAAATCGACTTCATAAAAACATTGTTTTCATAAGTATAGACTAGGGAAATAGAATCATAGATTAAAAGCTAGAAGAAAACTTAGAGATTATTATATGCTGTATACAGATGCTTACTTTGTTTTAAAGATAAGGAAACTGGTCCTAAGAAAAGATTAAATAATTTGCCCAACTCATACAGCTGTGTCTCAGTCACACAATGTTTCTTAGATAGGATTTGAACTTAAGTCCTCCCAGTGCTCTATAGCCACCAATTTGTCTGGAAAAGTCAAACAAACACAATGAGTCAGTGGTGTGATATGGCAGGGAAAAAAAGCTAATGCTATCTGGAGCTATAGTAACAGGCTTAGGTCCCAAGAATAAGGAATAGACCCTGCATAGCCTTTGTCAAATCTGATCTAGAGCATTGTACTCAGTAGGGCTCTGTGGTTTATGACAGATGTTGATAAAATGTAGACTAGAAGGTCACTCAAATTCCTTCCAACTCTTAGAACATAGACTTCTATGTAAATGTTATTTTCATAATCCTTTCAATTAATTATGACTTTAAAAACACTATATACTAGGGTTGTGAAGGGTTTTGATTCTATGACATATTAGGATTGGTTGAAGTAACTAGGGATGTTTATCTTAGAGAAGGTAAGACTCAAGGGATACTTTATAACTGTTTTGGGGTATTTGAAAGGCTACCATAAGGAAGAATGATTAGTCTTTAGTTCAGCAAGAAGACAGACCTAGAAGCAAGGGGCAGCATCTATATTGCATTTTAAGGTGTGAAAGTTTTTTATATATATGTTATCTCATTTGATCTTCATAACACACCGATACTGTTGACCTATTATTTTGCAGTTGAGGAAAGAGAGAAGTTGACTTGATAAGGGTCACAGAGTTAAAGCAAGTTCAAATCCTAAACACAATTTGAACTCTGATATTCCTGGGTCCAAGTCTAGCATTCTATCCACTGTGCCATCTGGGAAAAGCTTCCTTAAAATTAGATCCCTCAAAAAGTAGAACAGATTAGTTTAATAGTGTTAGATCTTTCCTCCTTGGAGATATTCAGGCAGACATTGGCAGGGTCACTATTTTTCATATGTTAAATTTAGGATTTCTTTAGAAAGACTAGATCCCATAGTATCCCTTGCAACTCTTAGATTCTTTGATTCTGTGATTTACAAAGGAAAGAATAAAGAAGCATGGAGACAATATTGATACCTGTATATTTAAGTTTCTTATTTATCATACATATTAAAATTTTATTTATGTAAGGCAGTGAGTTAAGTGACTTGCCCAAGGTCACACAGTTAGGCAATTATTAAGTGTCTGAGGTTGGATTTGAACTCAGGTCCTCCTGACTTCCAGGGCCGGTACTCTCTCCACTGCACCACCTAGCTGCCTCCATATTAGTCTTTTCATATATACATGTATATGTGTGTGTGTGTGTCTGTGTCTGTGCATGTGTCTGTGTGATTTTAATGAAAATTCAGTTGTTATATTGATTTGTTACCAATATAAGTCATAGCTCTGTGATCTATATCTATCTATCTATCTATCTATCTATCTATCTATCTATCTATCTATATATGACATGCACATATTTCTGAATGTTCGTGTCCTAATGTCTCCTAAGAAGAAAAAAATGAAATTATATACATTATCTTGATAGTTGCCTTTCCTACCTTTGAGTGAAATAGCTCTAAATAAAATATGGATTGACCTGAGAACTAGAGCTAATGGAGGTTTTAGAAAGGAAGACTTTAGCCAAATATAAAAACTTTTCTAAAAATTAAAGCTGTCCCAAAGTGGAATGGAGTGGCTCAATGCTGGAGCAATTGAAAATGATTTATCACTTACTAGGGATATTGACAAAATGGTTCATGTGTTAACAAAGAAGAGATTAGAAGATCACTCATACTCCTTCCGACTCTTAGAACATAGGCTTCTATGTAAATTTTCATAATCCTTTCAATTAATTATGACTTTAAAAATATAATAAATAATAAATAATATTTTGGCTGCAAAAATCAGTACAAAATGTTTAAGGAGGTCTTTAAAATATATATTCAGTAGCATTACATGGATTAAATGTATGCAGAAACAAGACACTGTAGCTAAAAGGAGTCTTCTCCTCTCCCTGCCTTCCCTGCCAGCTTAGAACATTTTTTAATTCTCCTGCCTAAAACCACTAAAAATAAGAGGTGCTAAATACTGCAAGATCCCATATAACTTATTACTTGAAAATGTGGGGATCTTCTTCTACATAAGCTGGTCTGAAAAAGGAGTAGTGATTTAATGTCCTTGTCTTTATTATTCCATGGGCTAAGTGACTTGGGCAAATTACTTGACCTCTTATGCTCCTGTTTTTCCCCTCTAGAAAATGGGAATGATAATATTTATTTTTTTCTCTACAGTATAATTAATCAGGTAAAAATGCAAAACTTTGAAATTAAAATTTCTGCAGAAATATTAACATTATTAAAAGAAACTAGAACATCATTATCAACAATAAAATATGTCTTTCCTGATAATGAGACAAAGGAAACTCAAAGCTTTGCAAGGTATATTTTTACTCATCCTTTTGCTTAGCAGTTGGGGCCCCAAAGTGATGCAGAAAAGACAAAAACAAAGGGCTTCTATGTCCAAACACTGGAAAAGTTCTACCCAGGGGCAGCTAGGTGGCACAGTGGATAAAGCACAGGCCCTGGAGTCAGGAATACCTGAGTTCAAATCCAGCCTCAAACACTTAATAATTACCTAACTGTGTGACCTTGGACAAAAAACTTAACCCATGGCCTTGCAAAAAAAAAAAAAACTTTCTACCCAAATTCAGTAGTTATCAAGCTTTAAAAAGTTCTGAGCAAATATTCAGCTAATTGCATAAAATGAGAAAAAATATATTTTTTAAAGCTTTTTGTGCCAAGGACCTGGTTAGTCAAGAAAGGAATGCTCTATGAACTTTCCTTTCCTACTACAATATTTCAAGAAATTGTCTTTATCAATGAAAATACTCTCTCCACCAAAGTAGATTGCAACTCCTCTTAATGACTTAGTGGATTTTTTATGAATTGCTTTGGCTAATCCTCTGGTTAGTCTGCACTTCTCTAAACTTTGTTGGACTGCTCTTCAGATGACAACCAGGAAGTCTATCACCCAGACAATACTCAAAGGTTTATGGAACCTGGCAGAGACTAGATTCTGCTCTCCTAGCCTTCAAGAATCTCTGGCTCATTTCTCTACCTTGATGTGATAAGGCAATGGAATAGGCTTTCGTAGATAATTTAATTCATAACTATTTCAAAACAGTGTATATGCCTGCATCTATAATATAGTTTCAAAGAGTTTTTTCCCCTGTGTTTGCAAAATGTTAACAATACTGCTGCTATTAAAATTTTCTACCTTCTGTTACTCAACTGTGCTATTTCTCTATCATTAATAATTAGTCACAGGTTTATTATTCATTCTTCTGTACTCCTAAAATGAGGTATCACGAATATGCTTAGATCCTTAGCAACAGAATACTGGTTATTCTATTTAACTAAGATGTATGTATCACCTATTCACAAACAAATCTGTTGTCAGGGTAGCCTAAAAAGAATGTATTTTAAGGCAGAAACAGACACAGTATCTTTTCTATTTCCATCTATTTCAAACCCATCTAGAGGAAATTCCACACACTGGCAACTTACTAAAAATCTCAGTATTTCTTCTGATACATTCTGGTACATTTCTCCTTAACCTTGGGAGCTCCAGCTGGGAGATTGTGGTCAAGGATAGTGAGAAGCAATGAAAGCATAACCACTCAGCCCCAACTTAAGCCTTCAATTCAGCTGGTGTACACTGGGTCAGCCATAGAACAGGTGTTGAAGCCTCCAAGGAATGTCAGAATGTTAATCAGGTAGAAGATCATTCCAAAAATAGCAACTTTTGAAAAAAAACAATAGAATTGAATAACAGATCCCTTTATAGCTTCTATAGCAGAGATTCTTAACCATTTTTGTGTTTGGAAATCTGGTGAAATCTATAGAGCTCTTCTCTGAATAACATTTTTAAATGCATAAAATAAAATACAGAGGAGTACAAGGGAAACTAATTATATTGAAATATTGTTATCAAACAATTTTATAGGTTCATGGATCCCAGTTTAAGAATCCCTGCTCTGCAGCCCTGGAGTCAGGAGTACCAGAGTTCAAATCCGGCCTCAGACACTTATTAATTACCTAGCTGTGTGGCCCTTGGGCAAGTCACTTAACTCCATTTGCCTTTCAAAAAAACTTAAAAAAAGAACAACAAAAAGGAATCCCTGCTGTGGAGAGAGAAAGAAGAGAGAGAGAGAGAGAGAGAGAGATACTGTGTATGTATGTGTGTGTGTGTGTGTGTGTGTGTGTGTGTATACATGTGTACATGTACTTCTACTAGTTCAAAATATTTTCCTTTAGGAATGATCTTACTTCAGTTTGGAATACATTTAGCCTAAATCCAAGTACAACCCCAGAATAAACATGAATATGCACAGATATTTCATTGAAGCATCCAAAATTAGTAAAAAAAAAAAAAGCATAATTAGAAACACAGGTCCCACTGACTGATGGCAGCAGAAAGTGTTTTAGGTTCACCAAAATAAAAGGAATACCACTTTTGTTTGAGATAATATTTTTCTGTATGTGCTATATAAGTAGGAAATTTCAAGATTGAAGCAATCATTTTATAGTGTCATAGAAACAACACTAAACTTAGACTTATAAGACCTGAGTTCAAGTTCTCATTCTGTCACTTACTAGCTGTCTAACCATGAATAAGTAACAATCTTTCCAGACTCCATTTCCTCATCTGAAAAATCAGAGAATTGGACTAGGTCCAATGTCCCTTCTAGATTGATGACCCCATAATTATCCTTCATCTTCTCTAAAATGAATTTCTTCTGATCCTAATTTCAGTTAAAATAAACTTTACTGAAAATAGCCAACATTTATATCATCACAATTATACAGAAAAACTTAAGAGGTTAGTTTATTATGAAAAATCAAAATTGTTTAGCAACATTCATTTTATCAGACACTTCCTCAAATCTACCAACTTGCTTTGTTGGTAAATACTGGATAGAAACTATAAAATTTCAGATTTTTTTTAATAGATTGTTTTCCCCTTTAGCACACTGGCCAATTAGTCCAACAGTTAATGGGAATTATATATACATGGGAGTAAATCAATTTCCATTTCAGTTAGCTCTTTCTATTTTGTTTATCTCAGTTCTCCATTTTCCTTGCCCATTTTTAGGAGAACCCTTTCATTTGCAGTATTGTTTTTAAAGTTGGTCATCTCATCCATCAGAATCACCTCCAACTGAATGGCACCATTTTCCTCTTTTATTTTCCTTATCACTGACAGACTGGCTACTTAACCTGATATCAAAAGCCAGGATAATTCACCAAAAAAAAGCCAACTAAAAAACCACCTTTCTTTCCTTATCTTCAAGCTGTTTTGTGTTTACCTTCAAAGAGTTTACAATCTAGTGGGGAAATAAATTTATTGTTTGGTTAGTTTTGAGTAATGTCCAATCTTTGGGGGTTTTCATGAAAAAGATAATGGAACATTTGCCATTTCCTTCTCCAACTCATTTTACAGATGAGGAAATTGAAGCAAACAAGGTTAAGTAATTGCCTAGGGTCACATAGCTAGTGAGTATCTGAGGTCAGATCTGAACTCCTAAAGATAAGAATTCCTGATTCAAGGTATGGCAAGCCATCCACTGCACCACCTAGGTTGGGGGGGGAGGGAATAAAATGTGTACAAATAACTACATTATTAAGGCAAAGCATCTAACTTAAATGCCATAAGTGGTTGTTTGTGGGAAATAAAACATGTATACAAATACCACACTATTAAAGTAGTCTAACTTAAAGTGCCAAAAGTGGTTAAAATAAAATCCTATAATTGTAAGTTTACATTATAAAGACTGGGCAGGTGACCTCAAATCTGATAAAAAACTGATAAGACTGCCCCACCTGCTTTTAACTTAACCTAGAGTCTTGACCTTCTCCTTTTGTGCATGCTCAAGGAGATCTAGCTGTTCTTGCCCATTAGTATATTGAGCAGGGTTGGGAAATGTATAGGAACCAATGTATCAATTAGATTTGTGACCGCAGTCTATTATTGGCATGAAGGGGCAGGAACAAAGCATAAGGAACTGCATAAAAGAGCTTGTATTTTGGGATTTCCCTGCCCCTCTCACCATGAGAGAGGAGTGCCATTTTGATAAGATATCTTAATAAAAATCATTTTAATCACAAAATAAAATCCTATAGGTTGTCAGCACAGATTCATCATCTCCACTAGTGTGATCAGAAAAAAGTTTCAAGGGTCTTGGAAAAGTTATTCAACGTCTTTGGTCCTCAATTTCATCATTTGTGCATTAAGAAGATTAGACTAAATGAACTCTAAGGTCTTTTCCTGCTTTAAATCTATAGCCTTATAAACCTATAAGGTGTAATTATAAAGAATGCATAGAATTTCCAATGGCAGAGGAGGAAAGTGTTGGCACTTCAGGAGGAGGAAATAATTTGAGTAAAATACTAATAATAAAACATTGGTATTCACAGAGTACTTTGTTTACAAAGCACTTTACAAATTATATCTACTTGATCCTTAAAACAACTCTGCAAATTACCACATGAGTGTTGAAAAATGTTTACTAGTTTCCCCATCCCCCTAAAAACCAATGAATACATGGCACTTTTAAATTTAATCTGTATTATTAATATTTTCTTCTTCACTTACTTAAATTTATATAATCAACAAAACAATAAAGCCCAATACCTAGTTAAGTAGTTAATAAATGTTTATTGATTAATTGATTTATACTGTCTGCCAGTTTCTGAGATGGAAATGCACAGTGATAATTTAACAATGAGTTCTCTTTCCATTCGAGCTGCCTCTTACCACAATGGTGGAGAAAGATGCTATTATTAGCTCTATTTTACAGAGAAGGAAGTTGAGACAGACAGAAATTAATTGACTTGTCCAGGCTCAGTAAGGATCTGAGACTGGCTATAGGTTCTCAGGTGTTCCTATCTCGAGGTCCCATGCTCTAGCCATTCTTCAGCCCAACTACCTAGGGGAAGCTGGAGAATGATGAATAAGCCAATTTAGCTGGGAGTGGAGTGTGAGGGTAGGTATAAGGCTGCTAAGAGGGATAATAGAAAATAAGTGTAGAAAGATAGACATTAGGGACTTATTGAAAGATTTTGAAACCATGAATGATATTTTAAAAAAGTAGTGTTTAAAGAAGATTAATCTAATAGCTTGGAGGCAGCAGAATAAGGACAGACAAGTCTCATTAATTCCAAATGTGAATTTAGTAAAGATTTGAAGCAGAGTCACAGCAAAAGAGATGGAAAGAAAGGAATATCAGTGACTTTAGAGTAATAGAACTTTTTTTAAATGATTAGTTGGAAAGGAAAAGTCAAAATGAACTCCCAAGATTTAAAGTGCAGGGATACAGAAGGGAGTTGCTGTTACTAACAGAGACATCAAAAGAAGTTGGTTGGAGGGAAGATGATGGTTTTAGGTGTAGAATCATTGATGTAGAAGCCTCAGAAACCATTTAGTCCAACTCTCTCCTTTTATCAAGGAGGAAAGTGGGGGTGGCTAGGTGGTGCACTGGATAAAGCACCAGCCCCGGAGTCAGGAGTACCTGGGTTCAAATCTGACCTCAGACACCTAATAATTACCTAGCTGTGTGGCCTTGGGCAAGCCACTTAACCCCATTGCCTTGGAAAAATCTAAAAACAAAAAAAAAGGAGGAAAATGAATTCAACTTGGGAAAGTTATATGACTTGTCTAAAGTCACATAGTTGATTTTCAGTATCAGGATTTGAACCCAGGTTTTCTGGCTTCAAGTCCAGTGATCTTCCCACTGTAAAAAACACAAGACAGCCTAGTAAAAAGTATTACTCTGGTTAGTAGCTTATGGTTGTTTTAGTTGTTTTCAGTATCTTAAAATATTCAATTATAATTATATCTTAACTTGAAAATAGCAAGAAATCCTGTAGTTACTCTTTGGCTATTAAAGATGCCTCATGGCTTTTGTTTTTATGCAGTTATCCATCTCATTTGTTGTAGCTGTTCCTTACAGCCAATGCAGTAGATTCACAGTCTTCCCCTTGACGTTGATTTGTCACTAACCTGGGCATTTCTCCAAGTCCAAAGATAGTAGTGAAAATTATAGGCTCTTCCTACAGACTTTTCTTTTTTTAGCAACAAGAGCTAAACTCATGTTAACAAGCTTTAACCTTTCTTGGATTTATAGCCTTTGTTCTTACAGAATCACCTCCTAGCCTTATCAAAACAGTCTTCAAAAAGAAACTAGACTCAGTGCTTAACAATGAAATGAGGTGGTTTACATAATCCCATACCAAACATATCTATGGTTTTCTAAATATTCAGTCTGAACCAAGAAAATGTGAAATCTCATCTGAATATCCTAACCTTATACCTTTAGTACTTGAAATTTAGAAAAATATTATATTTATTTATCTATAAACACGTTAGATTCTCCTAATAGAATGTATACTTCTTGGGGACAGGCATGTCATTTTTAGTTTTTTTTTCTCCCCAGTGTCAAGCTCAATGCCAGATATGTGGTAGGCAGTTAATAAATGCTCATTAATTTTTTATTTATGTATACATATATTAGCACACAATACATGTCTGAATCTATATAAATTTTATTGTTTAAAAATATGAAATCATAAGCTTTCTGAGAAAACAAAAACAAATTTATAACTAAACCTAGCCTTCCCAATCTACAAATTTCAACCCACAATTCACAAAAAAATTAGATTTATAACTAAATATTTTGTAAGTAGTAGAGAACTAGACATTTTCTTTGACTCTTATGACCTCTCAAAACTCTCCAAATTAAGAATAGTGAACATTAGATAAAGCAATTTCATCTGTCTCTATAATGCTGAGCCCTAAGAATCCTAGTGAGATTAAAAATTCCGTGAGTTAATTGCAGGGAAGGCTAATCCCCATCTCTTAACATTAAAGTTAATAAGACTTAGCAACTATTGGATAAAAGGATGAGTTAAGAGTAGAGAATTACTCCCAGGTTGTAAACTTAGGTACTGGAAAAATTTTGTTACTCTCAAATTAAATGGGAAATTTAGAAAGAGGAGAGGGATTGGTAGAAGATCACGAATTGTGGATAGTTGAGTTAGAGATCCTTACATCCAGGTGCAGGTTGCAGTAAGCAATAAGACTGAAGTCCAGGAGAAAACCTGAAACTGGATATATAGCTTGGGAGGTTGTCTGAAGAGAAATAATAGTCAAACACATGGGAATTGATGAGATCATTGAGAGAATGTTGAGAGAGAGAGAGGAGGTAGAGATGGGAGTAGACATGGATAATGATCCATCCAAAGGAGAATAGAAAGAGTGGTTCAGTGGATATGAGGAAAATCGAGATCCATACCATGAAAAACTAGGGAGAAGGTTGTCAATAATGTCAAATTATGCAAAATGCTTAAGAAGTCTGAGGACTAATGAAAATTTTTGGTAGCTGACACACCAGCAGTAGCCTTTGAGAGAACAATTTTATTTAAACCGTAAAATTGAAAAACAAATCATAAGAATCTATGAGAAGTAAATAGGAAGTAATAAAATGGAAGCAGGAATTGTTTTTCTATTAGTTTAACCATGAATGGAGGTAAAATAGAGTATGAAAGCTTGAGAGGACAGTAAGTAAATAGATAAAGCATTTATTAACTACTTTCATATGTGCTAGATACTAAGAGTTAGGGACTGGGGTTATAAATACAAGTCAATAAAGGAGTTCCTACCCTCAAGGAGCTTATATTCAAATGGTAGAAGAGGGCATGTAAAGGGAAACTGAAAAGTAAGTATGGGGATTAAAGAGCTGAGCCAGGTGGTAATACCCTAAGGCAGGATATCTGGAATATCCCTGGGATATCTGAGAGATGTATCTCAGAAGAATCAAGTGAAGGTGAGTTTTTTTTTTGTTTATTTGTCTTTTTGTTTTTAAGGATTAGATAAATTTGGGCATGTTTCTAAGTAGAAGGGAAAGTCAGTGGATAAAAAGAGATTGAAATTTGGGAAGAGGGGTTGATCAAAGTGCATGTTTTCAGAAGATACAAAGGGAATACAAAAAGGACATAAAGGGAAAGTGCACATATAGAAGGGTTAGAATTTAGAAGCTGCTTCTCTTCCTCTGAGCTGGGGAACTTTGAATATGAGATAAAAATAGAAACTGCTACTGGGCCTAGGGGGCTGAGATAATCATCCTCCCTATCTCTGAAGGATCACCTCTCATCTCCAGACTCAAGCACACAGGAAGACCAGTTTCAGTCCTAAGGTAGTCTGATCCCTGAAGAGAGAGGTCAAGCTCTTTCTTGAACTCTATGTTCCACTCCAGAGAACTCCAGAGAAAATTACTTGAATTTAGATTAGTTTCTTGTCTAGTGTCCCAAAAAGAGTGAGAGTAAAGATATTCAATACAATGCAGATCAGATATAGAACAATCATTACCTTCTCTGCATACAGGAAATGATACACACAAGATCCACAAGGTGACATTGACAAAGACTTAAACACAGCAGTAGCATGGCTGCTATTATACTGTTCTGGAAGTTGAAATATTAAGCAGTTTATGGGACTATTGAAAAGACCCTTTACAATTAATTTATTGTGGTGCTGTGCTGTCTAAATAATTTCAGACAAGTATGTTTTACAATCTGCTCTCTGATGACACACAATTTTAAGCTTAATCTGCATTCTTAACGTTTTCTCCATCATTTTCTTATATCTTTTTTTTTGTTTTTTTCAAGGCAAATGGGGTTAAGTGGCTTGCCCAAGGCCACACAGCTAGGTAATTATTAAATGTCTGAGACTGGATTTGAACCCAGGTACTCCTGACTCCAAGGCCAGTGCTTTATCCACTACACCACCTAGCTGCCCCCATTTTCTTATATCTTGATAATAAATAAAACAATAAATGAAACTCTGCTTTGTAGCATTTGCCCATTTCTGAGATATAAATGTTTGCATTGAAAATTTAACCATAAGTTTTCATGAACTGGTACAGGTAGACTCCAGCACACCTCTGCTCCAGGTCTGTGTCTTCTAAAATTCTGACCAGGAGTTGGGCCCATTCAGAGACTCCTCTTGCCTCCAGTCATATCTTGACCTAGCCAAGCCATTACTTTAAATGCTATGTGTTTACAGAAGCCATGCTTTTTGGGGGTTAAGGAAAGGGTACCTCCTTTCCCAATGTCATAGGAAGTAGAGACAGGGAAATCTACTTTCTACATAAGAGGGACTGAGGAAGAGAAAGAGTCAGAAACTGTTACTTCCTTTTCAACTACCCCATATCATTCCATTTTTCTGCTTCTGTCATGGGAAGGGAATTGACTAAGAGATCTAGAGTTTGATGTAACCTACCAAAGTACCTAGTCCTTTCATCGTTAAGCCACAAATTTCCCAGGAAATGGCCAGAGTAAAGGATCAAGTTTAGACAAAACAATTAGTCCCTTTCACATTTTTTATTGCCAGCACCTAGAATAGTGCCTGGCTCATACTAGGTTCTTAATAAATACTTAATTGATGATGACATAGAAGTGATTTGAGGCATCAAGATAGAAAGAAGAAGGAGCTTATGACATATGGTCTCAAATTTTTCATATTTAATACATATATGTGAGTGTGATAAATAAGACACTGTGCTAGATAGACTTTATTACCTTCTTAAAATTTCCTGCTTTTTTTTTCCCTTACCATATTCCAGTGCCATTGTAACAGACAACCTCATCTTTTCTGGAAAAAGATTTTCTGGTAAAGTATTTCCTCCTCCTCTTGACTATAAAATATTCTCAAAGGGATATAGAATGTTTTCATAGGAAAAAAAAACCTCAGAAATACAGTGATTCTGCTAATGGCATCTCAATCATAAAGAACTTATTGATAAATTTCAAAATGCTAAAATCTTTCCACTTATCCTTATACGGCATATCTCATTTCCCTTTAACTGATGCTATAGGTTGTAAATAATTTTCCTGGCCCTTGCCAATACCCTCTGAGTCATAATTCTCCCTTTTGCTATACGATGTTCAAGAGGTGGATGGTATTTATTCTAGCTCTTGTCATCAGAACAGCAGTCCTCCTACAGAGTAAGAGAAGCTATTCCTAAAATGTTTTTGAGATTTCAGTTAAACAGTTGTTACTGGAATATATTTCTTTTCCAGACTATCTAGAATAATTAACTTCATCAGAATGAAATCTCAGTGGATTCTGGGAGTTTTAATTGGTCAAAGCAAGAGAAAAAAATTTAAAAAAAGAATGAGGTCGAGTTTCCTAGATAATAATCATGGGATTTGCCTGGAGAATCATTAATTTTCAATTAAACAAAAAGCTGAAGATATTTTATTAAAATTTTGAATTAAAATTTTGAAAATATTGAATATAGACATTCATACTGCTTATAGAAGCTGCATTTCTTATTCTTTGGGAATAGATTCATTTTTCTTTGAACCATTCTGATGAATGATAAAGGTGGTAAAAGGCAAATATTTTCTTTCTCTAAAAAATACCTTTGTATAGGAATCATTTTTCCCTGCCATTTTTTATTTTCCTAAATATTCATTAATCTTTCAATACTTGTATTTGTATTAAATATATAATAGTGGAAAAATCAGGGTAGTGGTTTGTTCATCTTGGCTCCTCTTACTTGACCCTTAATGATTATTTCTGTACCAGGGCTCCACGGCAGTTGTTTTGGTTGCTTAGAGACTCTTTCAGCAGTCTTACACTGGGGACATAAACATGCCCCTATTCGAATGTATCATGTGTTCAGCAGGCTGAAAAAAAAAATAGAACATCAGTTCTAACTAATGTGATATAGTTCTGCATTTTGAGATTGTGATAATGTATGCAAAGAACTATGTAAATATCAGCAATCGTTATTATTATCATCATCACCATCACCATCAAAATCATAGTCAAAGCAGCCATATTTGAATATATAGCAGGAAAAAAAATAGAATCACAATGTTAGAGGTGGGGAGAAAGTTTAAAATTTATCTCATTCAAATCATCCTTTTATAAGATGAGAGAAATTAAATAATTTGTCAAAGGTCCTACTATCTAGCAAGTAACAGAACACTAAGTTCAGTGAATTTTCCACATACCATGAAACAGAAATTTTAAAAACATATCAGGCCCTAAATGTTGATCAATCAAGTGCCTAATGATTTATATCAGTAATTCCCCATTTTAAAAAAATGTACCACCCTAATAGATTGCCCAACAGACACATCCCTTTCCTCCAAAAGGGTTGAAAATCATTCAGTACATTTGTTGTCTGTATTTAAGTGAATTAAAATAAATTCTACTTTTTTAAATATGGACAATCTGTGGTATTCTAAAACAAAGCTTGCAAATTAATAACACTTTGTCCTGAAAGTTTATTAGGAAGATAAGAATTACAGTAATATCGTCCTAGTATATAAACAGTTCTCTTTTAAACATTTCCAGGTATTGAAATTATACCTGGTTGACAACTGATGTGTTCTTTCAGAGAGATAAGACAGCTTCCCTTTTTCTTCAGGTTTATTTAATCGAAGACAATTTACATTATAATGGTAGCCTCTGTGGTATTGCAAATCAAGTCTTAGTCCTGATAACAATAAATTGTGGGTTCCTGGACAAGTCTCTTAACCTTTTAATATTAACTTTAAACATGAGACTCCATTTCTCCATCCATAAAATGGAGATAATGATATAAATGGACTTTCTACTTCATAAGATTATTGTTAAGAAAAACTTTGTTACAGGTGGTACAGTAGATAGAAAGAACTTCAGCCCTGGAATCAGGAGGACCTAAGTTCAAATATGAGCTCAGACACTTAATAATTGCCTAGACCTGTGGTCTTGGTCAAGTCACTTAATCCCATTGCCTTACAAACTCCACCCCCCCAAAGTACTTTGTAAACCTTAATGTATATAAATGTGAGCTATTGATGTATATAATTAATTTACACTAATCTATTACATATACTTTCACATTTAGATTAATCTATCAATAATTACATATAAATTCCTAATATATATATATATGTATATGCTAGTAATTATGCTAGGAGGTTGTAATACAAAGACAAGAGTGAAAGAATCCCTGAATTCAAGGAGTTTACAGTCTCTCAGGGCCAACAATAAATGTATGTTTATACAAATTAGAGACAAAATATTTGGTTGAAAGAAGGGGAGGAGGGGGGGAGGAAGGTTCATGAAAATTCTGTTTTAAAAAGGTAGTATCTGAGTTTAGCATAGAAGGAAATAAAAAATGGTGTGAGGCAAAAGTGAAAAGGAAGTTATAACAACTAACATAAGATAGAACTTTAAAACAGTGTTGGGGGGGGAATGGGAATGGAGATGGGAAATGAAATGAAGGATGGGCTTTATTATAAAAATGAAAAAAGAATCTTCACAATGGATTGGAAAGTTCATCCAGGATAAGTCAGAAAAGCCTAGGAGAGATGATGTAAGAGGACACTCATTTACTTTCTTTCATAATTGACTGAGGAACAAAGAAGGGATAAAGCTCACTATTTTTAGGCTTCCTAAAAGGAATAAATAAAACACAGAAATCATTTTTTTCTAAATCTGCTAGGTAGGAATCTTAGGTAACAACTATCTTTGGCTATTATACGTTGTTAGGATCTTTTTTCAAAAGCAATGTATCAAGGGGCGGCTAGGTGGCGTAACCTGTTTGCCTTGCAAAAACCTAAAAACAAAAACAAACAAACAAAAAAAAGCAATGTATCTAGGGCAGCTAGGTAGTGCAATGAATAGAGCACTAGCCCAGGAGTCAGAAAGGACCTGAGTTCAAATGTAGCCTCAGACACTTAAATAATTACCTTACCTTCAGGCAAGTCACTTAACCCCATTGCCTTTCAAAAAACAAAACAAAAAAGACTCAAAAAAAAAGCAATGTATCTAAGACTATATCTTTTACTAAAAAAAGTCAAACTAAGAAATAATGTTATTATCAAAAAGATGAATTTATGTACTTGCCACATGCTAAAATAAATGTTTGAAGTATTGATTTTTGAATCATAAATTTCCTAATTGTTTCTACAGTAGAATATTAAATATATGTACAGAGATAGGTGATAGATGAAATAGAATGCTGACTTTGGAGTAAGTAGAAGGGCCTACCTGCATTCAGTTCCTATGTCTGATACTGTTTGTTTCTGTGAACCAGCAAGGTTGGCTTCTTTGAATCTCAGTTCTCTCATGTGTAAAATGAAAGAATTGGATCAGATCTAGCTTCAGATCTATGAACCTGTGAGCTTATACTGGTTCATTTCATGAGTTAGAACTTCCTCTGGAATATCTAAGGAAATATGTGGACCACAACTACCTTGGATTTTTCTATCTTGAAGAAGCATCCACAATGAGATTATAGATCAAATGAATGTCGAAGAAAGTCTATGTTGTTTTCATCATTGCTGATCACTGACTTTCAATGCACCCCCTAGCTACCTAGTGGATAGAGAGCTAGTGTCACCTGATTCTGATACAACAACTAGCTATGTGAGCCTGGGCATACAACTTAAACCCTCTCAGTTCCAAACACCTCTATACAACTTTAAATTGTATAACAGCTCTAAGTATGCATTGGGAGATGGAGTTTCTTCATTGGAAATTTCATTGATTTAAATGAAACTAGTCCTATTAAAAATATACAATAGGCACTATAGAAGATAAAAGAAAGAATAAGACTCAGATCCTGCCCACAAGGGTTTTATAGATTGGGAGGGAAGAAAACACATTTAAGTACATATGAGAAAAAGTGGTTTGAGAAGAGAGAAATGATTTCTAATAGATAGGAGGTGGTAGCACAGCAAGATCATAAATCATGGAAAGGATTTCAACAGGCTAGGGTGGATGGTATGAGTAGAGTCTCAGAGATTAGAAAAGATTGAGATAATTTCTGGGAACATTGAGTTATTTGGCTAAAACAGAGGAATAGGTGTGCAAAAACTCAGTGGAGTCATATTTTGTAAGGTTTCTATGCTTAGCTATAAAATTTGCACTTTATTAAACAACTAGGGAACTACTGAATTTTTTGAGCATGTGAGCACAATGAATGAGTTCAGCACTGTGTTAGTGAGAAACACAAGAGAAATATAAGACGTGATCTCTAACCTCAGGAAACTTAGTCTTTTTTGGAGAAACTAAATATTTATTTTTGGAAAAATGGCATTTACATATGAAACAGTGCTTAAACAGTGATACTTTCAATGTACCACTCTGTTTCAATAGTTTCATTTCTCTGACCTTGGATTTCAATAATAACTACTCAAATACTATGCAAATCAAATGGTGGTGGGAATGATGATAAGGTGGGCATCTTTCCACTTCAATTATAATTTACTGAAATGAATCTTAAGAGACAATGAAATACTAGAAGCCCCCTAGCAAACAACCCCTCCCACCATCAGGAAGACCTGATGTGTATACACACTAATGAGACAGATTATATTTGACCTACAATGTCTTGAATTGCCCTGAATTTCCAGCTTTAGAATCACTAACAATAAGACAACAAAATGGGGCTTAGAGAAAAAGTTTGTTTACAGAAACAAGATACCCCTATATGTTATTAGCATATTAGTGAGAGATTATTTATCAGATTAATTTGTTTATACTATGAGACCTGGAAGGATGGAATTCAATATGAATATCTTTAAATAGTGGGAAAACCTGCTAAAGACAAAGGGGCAACATGGTATTTATATAGAGAAAGTAGTATTGGCTCAGGAGTTGAAAAATTTGAGTTCAAATCCCAGGACTGTCAAGTCAGTTATTGCCTAGGTGACCTTGTACAAATTATTTAACTATTCTAATACTCAGAGATGTTAGATTACACAGTCTCTAATAAATTCTTCCAGCTGTGATGTGGAGCAATGAATAAAAAAAAAAGGTTTAAAAAGCCTGAATTTTGGCTGCAGGTACAAAAAATGGTTGATAAAGCCTCAGTGATGACACTGATGATGGGCATTTATATATCGCCTTAAGGTTTACATTACCTTTTATAAAGAAAGGAATGGTGACAACTGGAATAGATAAGCAAGGTTTCATAGGCACTTTATTGGGCATGGTTCCTAACAGCAACCAGATGTGACCTCTGCCTACAACATTCTAAAGCTAAGAAAAAAGATATTAACCCTTATGTTTTTAGGACTTCCATAACAAATTCAGAAGGTTTTACTTTTGTTTGCTTCCTTTCCAGGTCAGGAATTCCTAGAACCCTCAGGTCTGAGTTTATGCAAACTGGGTTCAATCTTGCATCATCTCTCAAAATCTTTCTCTTGCCTCATTTTGTCCCTACCTAGTGTCTCCTCTATAAATATCAGAATACAAATTGTGTCTAGGTCTTTATCAAAAATGTACAAGGGTCCTCAATTCCTATGCAAGTACTCTAGAGAACAACATTTATGTTAGGATAGGCTTTATTTCACCATAAAAAAAATGCAAAAAACAAAGTTTTTGTAAACAATCAAGACAATTCACCCATTTCTCGTGAAAGGATGGCCTTCTAATGAAAACTATGTTGATAGTTTCTATTTAAGATCATTTGTATTGCCATCAAATATTGACTGGCAAGAGAAACTCAGAAGTTTTCATTTGGCTCCAGGAAAACTAGTCAGAGATTAGTAGATTTCACAACAATATATCCCCTTTTTTATCTCCCACAGAATGTTGTTTTCCATTTTGATTATCTTTTAAAATTTCTTCCATGAAATATTAAAAGAAGTAAAATGTTGCCCTCTAGTGACATATAAAAGAACTAAAGTAAGTCTACTATATTGGCAAAGGCAAAGCTACAATTAAGTTTGTAAATGGGAATTTCAGATGAAAGAAATAGGGTATTTTAAAGTCTTCAGTAAGATGATAAAAAAACTTGGCAGCACACTGGTATTTTTTTTGTTCTAAGTAAAAAGATAACTAATATGTTTGAATGACAGAACTGAGGTTTACAAAAGATTTCAGCCAGAAAACAATGGGTCAAATGCAACACTGAAAAATTAATGGGAATTTAATAAAGTTCCACAACTGTTTGGAAAAGAATCAACTGCATAAGTTAAAGATAGAAGAGACATTATTAAATGGCAAGTCATGAAAAAAATATGGATCTTGGTTGACAGAAAATCACTTAATATATCTGGACCTCAGTTATTGCATCTGTAAAGTGACAACATGAGTCAACTGTAGAACCTAGATGCCAGCATTTGCCAGCATTTAATTCAATTAAGCAGATATTCAATAAGCTCAGAGTGGTGCAGAGCACTGAGATGGATGCTAAAGGAAATATAAAGTTTAGTTAAAGAAAACTCTGGGGTGGAGCCAAGATGGCAGCATGAAGCTAATATGCTTGCGGAGCTTTTCCCTACCAAAAATAAATAAATCTGACATTCAAACTACAGATCCCACAAGAAAAAGAGAAGATTCAAAGAAGTTTTCCACTGTAGACATCATGGAAGATCTTCAGTGAAGGTCTGACTCCTTGCGAGGAAAAGTAGAAGTAAAGTCCAGGAGGCAGGAGAGTAGGAAAACCAGCAGAGGGCTTTTAGCTTAGTGCAATCCAGGTCCCAACAGCTTAACAACAGCAGAGGTCCCAGTAGCTAGATAGCAAGCTAGCAGGGAGGACTCCAGCCCCAAAGTCTGAACATCTGAGAACCCAGAGAAAGACAGGTAAAAGACAGGACTGGGTTGGGAACAAACCCCTGTTAAGTCAGAACTGGACTAAAAGAGGGGCGGGGGGAAACCTTTGCAAAGGCAAGGCCTGGACTGAAAAGGTAACATCTTGGCCAGTGGAAAGCCAGGGATCAGACACTAGCCCCAGCCAAAAAAAAAAAAAAATAGGGATCTATACTCCCTATACCCCAGGAGCAGAGCCAAAACAGCAAAGATGAACAAAAAAAGCTATAAGAGCACTCACTATAGAAAACTACTTTACAGATAAAGATGACAGCAATGCTATGTCTGAAGAAGATAATAGTGAAAAATCACTTATGGGGAAGTATCAAAACATTCTATAAATTGGATTCAAGTACAAAAGCTCATCAAAGAGTTTAAAAAAGAATTTCAAAACCAAAGAAGAGGGGCGGCTAGATGGCACAGTGGATAGAGCACCAGCCCTGGAATCAGGAGTACCTGAGTTCAAATCCGGCCTCAGACACTTAATAATTACCTAGCTGTGTGGCCTTGAGCAAGCCACTTAACCCCATTGCCTTGCAAAAACCTAAAAAAAAAACCCAAAGAAGACAGGAAGAAGAAAAATGGAATAAAGAAATGAAAGTCACACTGGAAAATTATGAAAAATTGACCAAAAAAAACACAACTCCATTAAAAGTAAAAACAACCAACTAGAAAAGGAAACAAGCCAATTGAAGAAAATAAAATCCTAAAAATTAGAATTGAAAAATAGAAACCAATGAATCTATAAGACTATAAGATTCCATCAAACAAAATAAAAATGCTGAAAAAATTGAAGAAAATGTAAAGTGCCTTTTAGAGAAAATGAATGACCTGGAAAATAGATCCAGGAGATACAATCTACAAATCTTCGAGTTACTAGAAAGAATCAAGAAAATAATCTGGAAAACAGCATACAGGAAATTATAAGGGAAAACTGTCCAAATCTACTAGAACAAGACAACAATATAACCATTGAAAGAATCCACAGAACCCCTCCAGAAAGAGACCCCCAAGATAAAAACTCCAAGGGCTCTAATAGCCAAATTACAGAATTATCAAATAAAGGAGAAAATATAGCAAGCGGCAAAAAGAAAACAATTCAAATATGAAGGAAATAGAATCAGATTCATACAGCACCTATCAGTCTCAACATTGAAGGATCAGAACACCTGGATTAGCATATTTTGGAAAGCAAAGGACCTGAGATTATAACCCAGAATGTACGGCCCTGAAAAATTCAGCATATACTGTCAGGGGAAAAAAATTGGATGTTCAATGAAATAGAGGACTTCCAGAATTTCCTGACACAAAAACCAGAACTGACCAGACAATTCAATTGCCAAATACACAACTCAAGAGTTGCATTTAAAAAATAAATAAATAAATGAAAAGGGTAAGGAAAAAATGAAACAAAACAAATGTTGGTCAAGACTATCAAAATGTATACAACCCTAAAGGGAAGATAAATATTTCTAATTCTTTAGATTTTACTTCTCTAAGGATAATTAAAGGGTAGAATATAATGGAGGAGAATGAAACTAAAGGATATGGGTATAATTGGGTCTTATCTCCTGGAGTATTGGGAGTATAGATCTCCAAGATGACATCACTATGTTTGAGACAAAAAGTCCTGCAGAAAAGCAGGGGTGTTAATTAAATGTCTCATTATTCTTTAACTCACTTTGATCACATGGTGCTTAGTACCTTGTCTAATGAGGGTATCAAAGACTGAAAGGATCTGAGTCAATGTCTCTGTAACTTATAATCATTTGTAATATTTTCAGGTGAGACCTCCAGAGCCTCCCAGTACTTGGAGACCTTTAAGATTCTTACGTTAATTAGAACAATCAGAGTTTGACTTAGCCACTGTTTTACTTTACAAGTCACCCAGGTTGGGGGTGGGGGCACATATGAAGTGGAAGAGAGAATAGACCTTCCTTCACTTAACATGGTATTAAGTACCCTGGGTAGGGAGAAGCATAAATAATTCAAGAAAAGATATGGCTTTAGATGATACTTTGGCTCTTGAGGAGGATTGTGGATTGTGTATACTTGAAAGATACTTGAAAAGGGGGTAAGGTAAAAAATGTTATAATTATAATTTGACACAATTTGAGTCAATGCTGATTATCAAGCAATCAAGTAAACAATCTGTGATGGATGATACCTGATTAATATTAGAGTAATAATACCAAGGGAAGAGGCAGATTTATAATTTTAGAGGGAAAGAAGGGAGAATGTGAATGCTAAGTAAATTCTATTCAATAGATTTAGCCCAGTGAGGGAATAAGATACATTCCCACTTGGGTTAAAAACATCTAACATAATCTATAGGGAAGGAGGGACTGGGAAAGGGAAACATAAGGGAAGAAAGGACTGATAAAAGGAAAGGGAAGGTATAAATGAAATTAACCTGAAAGTTAAATTTTTAAAAGAAAAGTCAAAGGGGAAAGGTAGCAAAATTTTGGTAAGGAGGAATAAGAGAACAGGGAAGAAAAATATAAATGGAAAAAGACTGCATGGAGGGAAATACAGAATTAGTAATCTTAACTGTAAATGTGAATGGGATGAACTGTCCCATAAAATGGAAGCAGATAGGAGAATGGATTAAAAACCAGAATCCGACAATATCTTGTTTACAAGAAACACATTTGAAGCAGAGAGATACACAAAGGTTAAAGGTAAAAGGTTGGGGGCAAAATATATTATACCTGAGCTGAAGTAAAAAAATCTGAGGTAGTGATTCTAATTTCAGACAAAGTGAAAGCAAAAAATCAATCTCATTAAAAGGGACAAGGAAGGGAGCTACATCTTCTTAAAAGGCACCATTGGTAATGAAGCTATATCATTACTAAACATGTATGCACCTAGTGCATCCAAATTCCTAGAGGAAAAGATGAGTGAATTACAAGGAGACACAGACAGCAAAACTTTAATGATAGGAGACCTCAATTTCCTTCTCTCTCAGATCTAGATAAATCTAATAACAGAATAAACCAGAAGGAAGTTAAGAAGGTGAATGAAACCTTAGAAAATTTAGATATGATAGACTTCTGGAGAAAACTTAATGGGGATAGAAAAGAATATACCTTTTTCTCAACAATACATGGCAGCTTTACCAAAATTGATCATGTACTAGGGCACAAAAACCTTATAATCAATTGCAGAAAGGCAGAAATAATAAACACACACACTTCTCAGACCATGATGCAATTAAAAATTACCTGTAATAAAGGGTCAGGAAGAGACAAATCAAGAACTAGTTGGAAATTAAATAACTTTATCTTAAATAATAGGTGCATCAAACAGCAAATAATAGAAATAATAATTACATCCAAGAAAATGACAATAAGAAAACATCATACCAAAATTTATGGGATGTAGTCAAGGCAATTTTGAGGGAAAACTTTATATCTCTCTAAAGGCCTATGTGAATAAAATAGAGAAAGAGGAGATCAATGAATATCAAGGATAATACACCATGATTAGATTGGATTTGTACCAGGCAGGCAGAGATGGTTCAGCATTAAGAAAACACTCAACATAATTAAACATATCAATAGCAAAACCAACATAAATCATGATTATCTCAATGGATGCTGAAAAAGCCTTTCATAAAATACAACATCCATTCCTATTGAATAAACTAGAAAGTTTAGGAATAAAGTTTTCCTTAAAATAATAAATAGCATCTATCTAAAACATCAACAAATATTATGGGAATATCAACAAATATAATGGGAATAAACTCGGAGCATTTCCAATAAAATTGGGTGAAACAAGGATGCCCATTATCACCATTACTATTCAATATAGTATTAGAAATGCTAGCAGTAGCAATAAGAGAAGAAAAAGAAATTAAATTAGAATTGTCAATGAGGAAGCAAAACTTTCACTCTTTCTAGATGATATGGTATACATATAGAACTTGAGAAAATCATCTAAAAATCTTCTTCAAACAATTAACAAGTTAAGCAAAGTAGCAGGAGATAAAATAAATTCACATAAATCATCAGCATTCATATATATATATATATAAACAAAGCCCAAGAGCAAGAGATAGAAAGAGAAATTCCATTTAAAATAACTCTAGACATTAAATACTTAGGAATCTACCTCCCAAGACTAACCCAGAAACTATATGAGCACACTTATAAAGTGCTCCTCATCCAAATAAAGTCAGATTTAAATAATTGGAAAAATGCCAAATGCTCATGATTAGGTTGAGCTAATATAATAAAAATGACAATTCTACCCAAATTAAATTACTTAATCAGTGCCATACCAATCAAGCTACCAAATAACTACTTTACCCAGCTAGAAAAAAAATGGTAACAAAATTCATCTGGAGCAACAAAGGGCAAGAATAGCAAGGGCGCTGATAGAAAAAAATGTAAAGGAAGGTGACCTAAAACTATATTATAAACCAGCAGTCATCAAAACTGCCTGGTACTGGTTAAGAAATAGTGTATTGGATCAGTGGATTAGAATAGGTTCAAAAGAAACTGCAGTGAATGACTACAGCAATCTATTATTTTACAAACCCAAAGACATCAACTTCTGGGATAAGAACTCACTATTTGGCAAAAATTGTTGGGAAAACTGGAAAATAGTATGGCAAAAACTAGGATAGATCCGCATCTCACACGCTATACCAAAACAAGGTCAAAATGGGTACAAGATTTAGACATAAAGGGCAATACCATAGAGAAATTAATAGACAAAAATAACTTTATCTGATCTTTGGAAAAGAGATGAATTTATGATCAAGAATTGGAGCACATTAAATTAAAAAGTTTTTGCACTAATAAAATCAAAGCTGCCAAAATTAGAAGGAAACCAGAATGATGGGTAGCAGTTGTCACAACTAGGAGTTCTGATAAAGGTCTCATTTCTAAAATATGTAGAAAATTGGATCAAGTGTATAAGATCACAAGTCATTCACCAATTGATAAATGGTCATTGGATATGAACAGAAAGTTTTCAAATGAAGAAATTAAAGCTAAATATAATATATGAAAAAATGCTCCAAATCACTATTAATTAAAAAAGTGAAAATTAAAACAACAATGAGGTATCATCTTACACTTATTAGATTAGCCAAGGAAAAAGGAGTTGTTGGAGGATTGAGACACTGATGAATTGCTAGTGAAGTTGTGAATAGATCCAACCTTTCTGGAGAGCAATATGGAACTATGCCCAAAGAGTAATAAAACTGTTCATACCCTTTGACCTAGCAATTCCAATTCTAGGACTATATCCAGAAGAAATTATAAAAAAGGGAAGAGTCTACATGTTCTAAAATATTCATAGCAGCTCTTTTTGTAATGGTAATAATTGGAAATTGAGGGGATGTCCATCAATTGGGTTAAACAAAGTACATAAATACTATAGAATACTATTTTTCTTTCTTTTTTTGTTTTTTAGGTTTTTTTGCAAGACAAATGGGGTTAAGTGGCTTGCCCAAGGCCACACAGCTAGGCAATTATTAAGTATCTGAAACCGGATTTGAACCCAGGTACTCCTAACTCCAGGGCTGGTGCTCTATCCACTGCGCCACCTAGCTGACCATGGAATACTGTTTTTTCTATAAGAAACCATAAAGGGTTGGATTCTAGAGAAGCATAGAATGACTTATGGGATTTGATGTTGAGTGAAGGGAGTAGAACCAAGGGAACCAATGTACACATCAATAACAACATTGTGAGATGAACAACCTTAATGGAAGCAGCTCCTCTCAGTAGTCCAGAGAGCAACATTACCTGTATTTGACTGGTTATGGATTATGTCATCCCCATCCAAAGGAAGAAAAACAAAACAAAATGCACAGAAGAAAAAAAAACCCTTGATTATACCATCACCATCCAGAGGGAAAAACAAAACAAAACAAAATGCACAGAGGAGAGGAAAAAACCGAAGGGAAGATGGAGGGAAATTTTGTAACTTGTAAATATGCATGTGCATATGGATGAATGCCCCGACCCGCAGGACAGAAAAGTGGGGTGTCGAGGAGGACCCAGCCTTGAAAAGGAATGGGTGAGAATAAGGAGAGTGAGACCCAAGGATGGTGGATAAGGTCTGAGTTTATTTGAGAAAAATACCTGCATATATTTTGTAGAGAAGGAACAAGGGGATTAGCTTAGGGGTGGAGTTGGTATGCCTTGGCCTGAGAGAAGGGATAGTCTGTGGTCTGTTTGTTCTTGATAATGGAGGGTGAGGCCTCTTTCCTTTATCTTGGCCCTTGGTATGCCTGGAATTTTGTTTGCTCCTTTTATCTTATCTGACAGGGGGCTTCTTGGCTCCTGGTATGTCTGGAATTTATTTGCTCTTTTTATGGGGGCTTCTTGGCCCCTGGCATGTCCCCCTTTTTTATTTTAAATTTATGGGCAGGATCCCTGTCTTAGGCTGTGCAACTTGATTTTCATGCTTGGTATCCGTGACCAGGAGGGGACCTTAGTGAGGTCCTTGTTATCTCCTGTAGGATCTGATGTTCTCAAGTCATGGAGTCGCACTAAATCCCGTCATTGGGTATCACTGCAGCCCTTAGGGGGTGCCTTTCCTTGAGCAGATACGGGCATACCAAGGTGGGTGAGGTGTAAGAGCAGCAAACCTCAAGGGTTCCATTTGGAGGTCCTCACAGGACCCTTGGCTTTTCAATTGGTGATATAAGACTGAAACTGGTTTTCCAAGGGCTGAGTCAATTTGGGATTTGATAAAGTTGGTCAGTCTCCTGAAGGCCCATGGTCCAAAAGAAATTAGAATTAGGAAGCCAATTAATGGGCCTAGAAGGCTTGGGAGCAGAGTAGAGAGCCAGGGGGATGTGGAAAACCAATTTTTATACCATGCCTCACCTTTCTCTCTCTCCCTTTTTCTTTTTTCCAGGCTATCCTTAACCCTTTGCAGACTGTCTTCTACCAGGCCAAGTTTATCCTTAAAAAAAACAGCATTCTTCCTTTAGTGCCACGCAGAGTCCCCCCTGTTGTAAAAATAACAAATCAAGACCGCGTCTATTTTGTAATGCTACTTCAGCTAGAGAGGCAACAGAATCTTTTAGGTGTTCTAACCCTGCTTGAAGTTCTGAGAGATCCTTATCAATAGCAGAGCTAAGCTGGGTGTACTGTGCATTGGAGGAGACTAAGGAGGCAATACCTGTACTAGAGCCAACAAACCCAAGTCCAATCAGGACCGCGAGTGTAACTGCTGTCAGGGGTTCTCTTTTGTCTCTGATAAGGGTACCCCTTCCATGTTCCCAAAATTGGAGGAATTCCTCCAGGTAGTGGACAGTTAGGTGAGGAAAAAAGGGAGACAAGGACACAATAGTCCTTTTTCTCAAGGAATTGTTTGGTGTCCACAAAGGTGGTTAGTCCTGATGAGCAGGCAAGATAGGTATTAGGAGGGGCTATAGCATATCTATAGGAAGTATTAATAAGGGTACTTTGGTTACATACTGTGTCTAGCTGAAGAGGGAGGAGCATTTGCGGGCCAAGGAGACAATTTCCCTGACCGGAGATTTTTGCAAGAGTGAGGCCTTGGGATTCCCCAGTGCCCCATCTGAGATCATCTGTTCTGTTGGAGTGTGTGTGATGTTCCCAAATTGAGCAATACCTTCATAGAAGGGAGGGGAAGAGGAATAGCAGATCCAGCATTCTTCCAATGAAGAATTCTGTATCTGGGTCAAAGCTTGTACAGAGGCATTAATGAGGTGATCCAGTACCCAGTTCCTGTCGTCTCACAATCCCATTTTTACAATAGAAGTCCCCTGTTCTACCGCATTGTGGGGCTGATGAGCGATGGTATCCCGGGCAAACATAAAAGGAGAGGGTCCCAAGCCTCTCTTTTCTATCTTGAGAGCCACAGCCTGTCATGCTATCATCGGACCCCCATACTGCGTCCCATCCACTGTTCCATTCGGATAATCGACAAAGATCTGGGTACAGGGGAAGCCAGGGTGTCGTGGAGTCAACTTTCGAGGTACTCCAGATGCAGAATCCTTGAGCATCTTCGACTGACCCAAGTGTAGTTAAGTAGTTGATATGAGCAGGACAGCGGAAGGAGCAGGCACAGGAGAGTGCCTTCATGCTGGATCTTTTATCTACAAGAGAGCACAGAGGGAGATTCCTCAGGGGGTTCCCTGGGTGGATTATGTAATTTTACTAGACGCTCGGGTAGCCATCTAGAATTTTGAGCTGATGAATCATAAATATAGGCATGTCCTTTACCCCAGATAAGGACTGGGTCAGGTCCTTGCCATTTGTTGGAGATGGGATCTCTCCACATAGCCTGTGCATAATTGTGTTCAGTAGTGGGATGCCAAAGGAGATCTGCTGCAGATTTGGCATTAGCATCAAGGGAGAGGAAATTGAGGACAAAGAGGGCATGGTTAAGAATGGTTTTAGCATTATTAATCTTGGGGTAGAGTGTCTCTGACCCTTTCTGTAATTTAGTAATCATGTTTTTGAGCATTTGGTGGGCTCTTTCTACAATGCCCTGTCCTTGAGGGTTTTTCATAAGCTCCCTTAGAAGTTTTATAGGTAGTTGAAGCAATGGTTTGAAAACGATCAAAAAAATCAGCCTTCCAGGTGAGGAACTGTCCTCGTGTAAGTACTGCCTGGACGACCCTGAGCCACTCGGAGGGGAGAAGATATCCCCCACAGGAGATGGCTTCTAGTGTGGAGAGAGTAAAGGGGCCATTAGGCCCATAGGTCTTAACAGCTGTATGTAAGTCTTTCAAACTTTTGAAGTGGATTTTTCTATAATGTAGTGATTTTTGTTCCCCTAGACTATCTGCCACTTCCCTTTCATCTTCCCTGTTCCTATTCTCCTCTTCCTCTTCTCCTTCGCTATGGGAAGACTCGGGGGGCTCAGCCTCTCCTGCATCGGGGTCACTATCATCTTGGCGGGATCTTGTCACGACAGGGAATGCTATCTGTTTTTTATAATTCATGGCAGCTCCTGCCTTATTGAGTGTGGTCATGTTAGGCCCCAGGGGCAGGAAGGCAGGGGCGGTTAGGTATGGAGGGGGAGCGGAGGCTAGGGGCCAGTCTGGGTTATTATATCTAGCAGCTTCTTCCTCAAGTTCTGCCTCATCGCCTGGGTCTGGAGGCTCTGAATCTGGGTCCGTTTCTGGACTGGACCAGAGATTCTTATTTCTTGTAAACACTGGGCAGGTGATGGGCTCCTCTGCTGGTGTTATCTCAGAAGGGAGAGGAGGATAGAGGGATTTGCTTGGGGGGATTTCAATAGCTGCTGAGGGAAATCTAGCTGGAGTTTTAGGGGGTTTCGCTTCCTCTTCTTTCAAAGACTTTATAGAGGCTGTACGCGAAAGAGGGCGAAGGCAGGACTCCGCAACTGAAAGAAGCTGTTGTTTTGTGGGGTCCCCGGTGGCGCTTTCCACTATGTCTCTTATAAGACCCCAGTAAGAAAGGGCTGAAACAGGGACGGCATTGGGTCCTTCTATTTTCAATTTCTGATTAAGATCTCTTCCTACTTTCTGCCATTTGCCTGGGTGGATTTCAGGTCCTGTTACCAGAAACCACGGGCATACTTCATCTATAAAAAGGAAGAATCTAACAAGATCCTTTTTCTTTACTTTAACTCCCCTGTCTTTAAGTGCCAGTTTAAGGTCCCGTATAAAGACCTGTTCTTTAGACAGCTTGGAACCCATGAGAAAAGAATGAGGCAGACGTCACTTACCTGTTCATGGGGCTCTCCAGAGTGATCAGAGGGGGTCGCGACGATTCTTCTTTATGGGGTCTGCCTGGCAAGAGTCCGTGCCTCGAGCTGCACGTTGGGCGCCACGTGCCCCGACCCGCGGGACAGAAAAGTGGGGTGTCGAGGAGGACCCAGCCTTGAAAAGGAATGGGTGAGAATAAGGAGAGTGAGACCCAAGGATGGTGGATAAGGTCTGAGTTTATTTGAGAAAAATACCTGCTTATATTTTGTAGAGAAGGAACAAGGGGATTAGCTTAGGGGTGGAGTTGGTATGCCTTGGCCTGAGAGAAGGGATAGTCTGTGGTCTGTTTGTTCTTGATAATGGAGGTTGAGGCCTCTTTCCTTTATCTTAGCCCTTGGTATGCCTGGAATTTTGTTTGCTCCTTTTATCTTATCTGACAGGGGGCTTCTTGGCTCCTGGTATGTCTGGAATTTATTTGCTCTTTTTATGGGGGCTTCTTGGCCCCTGGCAGATGAAAATAAATAACTTTTTTAAAAAAGAAGAAAAGTCCCTGTCCTCATGAAGCTTTTAATCTTGTGGTTAATTAATAGAAGTATGGTGTGTTGAAACACATAAGCAAAGGTCAACTAATGTGAGCTGGTCAGATTCCTTCAGAAGTGCAATGTTCCACATTTTAAATCAAATACTTATATACCAGAACTCATTCAGAGAAAGGAACTTAGAATAGTTAGGGAAATTGCAAACAAGTCACATGAGGAATTACTTAAGGAACTGGTAAAGTTTAACCAGAAGGAAAAAAAAATAAGGGAGATAAAATAGCTGCTTTCAAACATCTGAAGGGCTGGCTTGTGAAAGAGATTAAAACATATCTTGTATAGCCCCTGAGGGCAAATAACTGTAGGAAGGCATGAAAGGCAATTTTTAGTTCAATATAAGAATAAAAACTTTTGAATAAGTAGCATTATCAAGAATTGGAACAGGCTGCCTCTTGAATAGTTAAAAACTCTGTCACAAGGTTTGGCATAGAAGGTGGATAGCCACCTATAAGGCTTATTTTTGATGAAATTCCTATCAGTGCTAGAGATTGACTTAATTGATCCAAACTTGGAGCTCGGCTTAAATGATACAAACTTCACTTCTTACTCCAAGATCCTCTGATTCTCTAACTGACCTATCCCTACTTCTCTACTTTGGTACTAACTATTCTTTCATCAGTTTCTTTCAGTTTGGTTTTCACCTCTATCACTTGCCTAAAACTACTCTAACAGGCACTTAATTGCCTAAGAATCACCTTAGTGCCAAGTCTAATACTATTTTACCAAGGTTGATCACATAGTCTTTGTGAAACTCTCTCTCCTTGACTTTATCTTGAATTTCCTCCTTATCTCCACTTATATAATCACTCCTTTATTCCTCTTGACTTGTTTCCCGCCCCCCTTAATATGCTTAATCAAAAGAATAGTTCATTAAACCACTGATCTTTTACTTCTAAACCCTATCTTTTTAAAATCTCATCCATTCTTACAGTCTCACTTATCATGCCTATTTAGGTAATAATTTAAGTATCTCCCAATCAACCTCTCTAGTGAGTGATGGTGAGCCACTTAAAATCTCTTTGGGTCTCATTTTCTTCACATATAAAATTAGAGAGTTGGACTAGAGGATTTTAATGATTCTTTCCAGACCTCATAGTCTATCACTCTGTGAGTTTTCTTCTGAACTTCAAGCCTGTATTGACATCCATCTGATAGATAATTCTTTGATTTGTTAATATTGCATCAAATTTATCATGCCTAAAGCCAATCTTAGAGAATTTTCTAGTTTGAACAAATTATAGGGATCATCTCATTTAATTCATTAAGAAAGCTGAGGCATAGAGGGGAGGAAAGTAACTTCCCTGAGATAAATTACAAAGGTAGTAATAATAATAACTAGTATTTATTCAGTACCTATGATGACTCAGGCATGGGCTATGGACCTTGCCAAATTTATCTCATTTGATCTTCATTTTAGTCATAGAATTATGATTCCTGTTTTATCCCTGAGGAAACTGAGACAGATGGAGTTTAAATAACTTCCAAGAAGTGTCTGAGGTGGAATTTAAGCATAGTTCTTCCTGATTCTAGATCCTTTATCATCTTGTTGACTGCTAAGGTAAAACTTCAAACCAACTTTCCTGATTCAGAGTTCTTTCCAAGGAGTCAGGTTTAAGCTTTAAAATATCCCCTAGATATAACTGAACAAATGTTTGTTGAAAGTCTGTCAATTCCCAGTTAATTCCCAAAGTATATGAACAGGTAGTTTTCAAATGAAGAAATTAAAGTCATATGTAATCAGATGAAAAATGCTCCAAATCATTATTGATTAGAGAAATGAAAATTAAAACAACAATGAGGTATCACCTCACACTTATCAGATTGGCCAATATGAGAAAAAGGGAAAATGATCAGCGTTGGAGAGGTCATGGGAGGATTGGGACATTGATGCATTGCTGGTGAAGTTGTAAACAGATCTAACCCTTCTGGAGAGCAATATAGAACTATGCCCAAAGAGCAATAAAACTGTTCATACCTTTTGACCCAGCAATTCCAATTCTAGGTCTATATCCAGAAGAAATTATAAAAAAAAAGTGAAAAAGTCCTATATGTTCCAAAATATTTATAGCAGCCCTTTTTTGTAGTTGCAAAGAATTAGAAATTGAGGGGAGGCCCATCAACTGGGGAATGGCTAAACAAGTTATGTGGTACATGAATACTATGGAATACTATTATTCTATAAGAAACTATAAAGGATCTGACTTTAGAGAAGCATGTAATGACTTGTGGGATCTGATGCTGAGTGAAGAGGGTAGAACCAAAAGAAAAATATACACATCAACAACAACATTGTGAGATGAACAACCTTGATCGAAGGAGCTCCTCTCAGCAATTCAGAGAGCTAGGACAACTGTATTAGTCTGGCTGTGGTCTATGTTATCCCATCCAGAGGAAGAAAAACAAAAACAGGGGAAAAAACCTTCAGAAACTGATGAACACATGATAAGAATTATCTCTTATATAGTTCTTTCCCTTAATCTAATTCCTCATACTGAAACTAGTTAATGCTAATCTGTAAACATATTTGTCAAAATATGTATGTATAATGCTAACCTGACTGTTCACTACTGAGGGGAGGGAGGTAGAAAGGGAAGGTGAAAAGAAATTTTGTAACTTGGAAATTTGCTTGTGCAAATGGATGAAAAAAAATATGTACATACAGACACACATACACACACACACACACACACACACACACACACACACACACACACATAGGTCCCTCCCAGATATAAATCTGTAACCTTTCCAGGGATGTGGAACCTTTTGTTTCTGCCAAGGGTTATTTGGATATTTATAACATCATTTGCAGGCTGTATTTGGTCAAATGTTTAGTTGATTCATCCCCAAATTTTTAAATTTTTATTTATTTCTAGATTTCTTGAATTTCAAGTTCCGCCTTTGGTTGCCTTGGCAGCACCAGACCAATACAGCTCTACAAAATCTTTTGACAGTACCTAGATAGTAATGAAACAAATGGGCAGGTCACCAGTTATCTGCTATTTCACTCTATGATGGGTTTGCTTTCTTTTCTGATTATGTGTTTCTGATTATGTTGATAGCTTTCCCATCTTTTTCCTGAGCAGTGCATTATTGATAATATATTATGGTTTACTTATATCTGATACATTTTCCCATTTTACTTAGGGAAACCACAGTTATAAGGATCATATTCTTTTTAAAATGAATTTTTATTGATATCTTGTCTTTATATTACCTAGATTTCTCCCTATATTCTCTCTCTTCCCCTTCCCAGAGAGTCACCCCTCAGAACAAAGACCTTTTTTTAAGAAAAAAGATTGTAAAACAAAACCAAAAATATATTCGAAAATCAGAGAATATATGCAAAGTTCTATACCAAGGGAACTTTTCATCTCTGCAAAAAAAATGGAAAATGTCTCCTTTTCTTTGGAGCCATGTTTATTCTTCACAGTTTTGCAACATTTAATTTGTATTATTTTATGTTTGATGTTCTTTTCATTTACATTGTTGTAGTTATTGGTTGGGGCTGCTAAGTGGAACAGTTGTTCAAGTACCAGGTTAAGAGTCAGGAAGACCCTTCCTAAGTTTACATCTGGCCTCAGACTCTAGCTGTATGATTCTGGGCAAGTCACTTAACCCTCTTTTGCCTCAGTTTCCTCATGTATAAAATGAGCTAGAGAAGGAAATGGCAGACCCCTCCAGTATCTTTGCTAACAAAACCTGGGTTGGACACAACTGAAATGACTGAACAACAACAACAACAAAGTCATTGCTTATATTGTTTTTTTGGATCTGATTATTTTACTTTGCATGGGTTCATAAAAGTCTTTCCATGATTCTATTCATCATATTAATTTCTTACAGTAGAATAATATTCTAGGGGGCGGCTAGGTGGCACAGTGGATAGAGCATCGGCCCTGGAGTCAGGAGTACCTGAGTTCAAATCCAGCCTCAGACTCTTAATAATTACCTAGTTGTGTGGCCTGGGGCAAGCCACTTAACCCCACTGCCTTGCCAAAAAAAAAAAAAACAACTAAAAATAAAGAATAATATTCCATTACATTTGTGTACCATAATTTGTTTGACCAATCCTCAATCAGTATACATGTATTTTATTTCTAGATCTTTGCATGACATAAATATTACTATAAACATTTTGGTATTCATAGGGACTGAAAAAAAATGATCCCCTTGACAATATGCCAAGTGTAAATAAAAGGGTATAAACAGTGCAACCATTTTATGTGCATATTAATTGACTGAAAATCACTTAACTTTTCCAGGTTTCAGGTCTCCTTCATTCATAAAATGGGAGATTGGATTATATAATATGAGTCAACAATGAAATCTAGATGCCAAAATAAAAGGACTGCAATCTTTGGCAGCATTCAATTCAATTGATGATGCTTATCCTTCATTCTCTTTTCTTTTCTTTCTTTCTTTCTTTTTTTTTTTTTTGCAAGACAATGGGATTAAGTAACTTGCCCAAGTTCATACAGCTAGGTAATTATTAGGTGTCTGAGGTTGGATTTGAACTCAGGTCCTCCTAACTCAGGGCCGGTGCTCTATCTACTATGTTACCTAGTTACACTTTGTCCTTCTTCTCAAAGAAGACCATGATATCAGGGAAGTTTGTACAGAGAACTAAGCATTATGCTCGAGGTATTAATTGTATTAATACCAACAATGCCTTAGAGTGCCTACCTTTTCATAATTCCTCCAATACTGACTATTCCCATCTTTTATCTTCTTTGCCAATTTGCTGGATGTGAGGTAAAGCGTTAGGCTTGTTTTGATTTTATTTTATTATTATTTTTAGTTATTTGAAGCATTCTCTCATGTGATTTTATTTATTCATTTGATCACTTATTAGGGAATATTTTTTTTTTTTAGTTTTTGCAAGGCAGTGGGGTTAAGTGGCTTGCATTATGCTCGAGGTATTAATTGTATTAATACCAACAATGCCTTAGAGTGCCTACCTTTTCATAATTCCTCCAATACTGACTATTCCCATCTTTTATCTTCTTTGCCAATTTGCTGGATGTGAGGTAAAGCGTTAGGCTTGTTTTGATTTTATTTTATTATTATTTTTAGTTATTTGAAGCATTCTCTCATGTGATTTTATTTATTCATTTGATCACTTATTAGGGAATATTTTTTTTTTTTAGTTTTTGCAAGGCAGTGGGGTTAAGTGGCTTGCCCAAGGCCACACAGCTAGGTAATTATTAAGTGTCTGAGGCTGGATTTGAACTCAGGTACTCCTGACTCCAAGGTCAGTGCTCTATCCACTGTAGAGAATAATTTTTTTGAGGACATGAAGACTTTTTGTGGAGAAAGGAACCACTTAAAGTGGAGACTGTACCTTTCTCCAGTCCAGTTTTCTGTGGATTTACTTCCAGACTCTCATTAATCATTTCCTTAGGGAACAGGTACCTTACTGCTTATTTTACTTATCAGATTTTCCCATTGAAGCTCCCTATGGTAATTAGTGACTGTTGCCAGATTGTCTGTAGATATAGAGAACATCAGGTGGCTTCCTTCTCCAGCTCTACCAAGAAACTTTGATAGGGCACTTGATTTTTTAAGGTTTAATATCAAGTCATTGCCAGCTATACAAACTCAATCTGAAATCTTGAATAATTGCAGTGTGGTGGAAAGCACACTATATTTGGAGTTAGTCTGACTTTCTAACTGTAAGCAAATCACTAAACTATTTGCCTCAATTTTCTCATCTGTAAAATGGGACCATTACACTGCCTATTCCAAAGCATGTTGTGAGGAATGTACTTTGTATTCTGTGAGGTACTATTTAAAGGTAAGTTATAAGAAGGTAAAATAAAGAGACAGCCAGGCTTGTCAGATTGACCTGGATTCAAATCCAAGTTCTGACTCTTGCTCATTGTGTGATTTTAGGCAAATTAGGTCTCCTGAAAACTCTCTAGGATTATAAGTTGTAGAGATGGTGTTGATCTACATTGGTAGAGAAATAACCTACCTGGGACATTCTTATATTAATGAAATCACAGATATGGGTTTGTTTGGTTTTTTTTTAATTTTCTTTCCACTGTAACCGCACAATGGTCCTATGATCTTTTTTAATATAGCCTAACAAAAATTAACATTTTTGACTGTCTAACATATCTTACTTTTAAATCATATTCAGCTTGCAGCTCACTAAAACTGACAGACCTTTTTTAGACAAACTACTTCCCTTAGCTTACACAGATAAAATTGTTTTATAAAACTTGAGTTATGAGGTTTTATCCCTATTCAACTTCTTTTCAAAAGTTCATAATATTTGCCAAGAATCATGCTGGGTTAAGATAGAAAAACAAAAACTAAGAAGTCCCAATCTTCAAAGAGCTTATATTTTATTGGAGAATTGAGAGATACAGCATGTCCACAGGGAAATAAATACAAATCAGATTGAGGAGGAATATTCACTAACATCAACCTATGTAAGTTACTTAAGCTAGGGAGCCTTCCTGTCCCTACTGTATTGTTACGCATGAAAGATTAGCTCTATGTTAGAATCTTTAAGAGTCATTGACCTGTAAGGAACCTTCCAGCTCATCTAATCCAGTGCTCTTATTTTATGGGTGAGGAAGCTGAAGCCCAAATGGTTTAAGTGAATTGCCCAAGGGTTACAGAACTGGTAAATAGCAGGCATCACTAGAACCAGTCTGTCTCCTGTTGGGACTCTCCAATAAACTGCACAAGTCCTATCATCTTTCTACTTTTGTTTTATTAGGTTGTTCTCAGTCTTCCTTGATAAAAAAAAAATGAAAAGACATTCTATATGAGAAAGAATTTAAGTTGGGAAAAATTTCCTGACAGTGAGTGTTGCTAAGGACATTAGAAAAGTACCAGGCAAAATGATATAATAGAATGAATCCTGACTGAATCAAGAGTCAGAAAACCTGGAGTAAAATCCCACTTCTACTACCTACTGGCTCTATGTGACTCTGGGCACCATTTAACTTCCCTTTGTACATCTATTGGGGTTAGACTATATGATCTTATTTAGTCCCTGTGAGTGCCACATCTATAATGCTAAGAGACTGAATTATTCCTTCATTGTTCATAGAATGGAGAAGATAGATGCTTTCAGATGGTCATTTATCTGCAATAGATTATTTTAGAGTGTTCTTAACCTGTAGTCCATGAACTTTCATGTTTTTAATAATTTGCTTCCTGAATTTAATTATAGTTAGTTTGTTATGTAATTCTACATATCTTATTTCATGCATTTAAAGACATTATTATGAGAAGTTCACAGGCGTCTCCAGACTCCCTGAGAAGCCTGTGAAACATGTAAATAAATGTTAAGAACTGATATATAAGAATAGTACTACTCACTATAACTACTAGTAACATTTATATAGCATCTTTCCCCATCTCTGTGCAAGACAGTGGGATAAGTGCTTTTCAATTATTATATCATTTGATCCTCACAACAACTCCAGGAAATAGATTTTATTTTTATCCTCATTTAAGAGACGAGGAAACTGAGACAAAGATTGACTTGCCCAGAGGATTGAACTTAGGTCTTCCTGACTTCAGACTCAGAGCTCTTCATGGTCACCCACCCTTTTAAAAGTTTTAAAGATTTTAAAGTTATTAATATTCTTTTTTCTTTGTAGTGCTTCATTTCTTTTCTATTTACATGTAAAGATAATTTTCAATATTCATTTTTATAAGATTTTGAGTCCAAATTTTTCTCCCTCCCAGCAATCTGATATAGATTATACATATACAATCATGCTAAACATATTTCCACATTAGTCTTGTTGTGAAGAAGAATCAGAACCAAAGGGAAAACCATGAGAAAGGAAAAAACAAAAAATTGAAAAATAGTATGCTTCAATCTGCATTCATACTTCACGAGTCTTTCGGAATTGTCTTGGCTCATTGAATTGCTGAGAAGATCTAAGTCTGCTATGGTTGTTTCTCTTGGTTCTGCTCACTTCACTCAGCATCAGTTCATGTAAGTCTTTCCAGTTTTGTTTTGTTTTTTGAAATCTGCCTCATCATTTCTTATAGAACAATAGTATTCTATTACATTCATATACCACAACTTATTCAGCTATTCTCCAATTGATGGGGGGGAGGGATCTCCTCAATTTCCAATTCTTTGCCATTGTAAAAATGGCTGCTATAAATATTTTGGTACATGTGGGTCAAGTTTCCCTTTCATGATCCCTTTGAGATACAGACCTAGCAGTGCTATTTCAACATTCTTTACATATATTTTCTCATTTGATCTTCACAATAATCTTGTGGAGTAGATACTATTATTGTGCACCATTTTACGGATGCAGCTAGGTAGTACAGTGGTTTGACTGCTGGGCCTGAAGTCAGGAAGATCTAAGTTCAAATGCTGCAGTTCTGTGACCCTAGGCAAATCATTTAGTGCTGTTTGCTTTAGTTTCCTCATTATAAAATGATCTCCACTATCATTGCCTAGAAAACCCAAATGAGGTCATGAAGACTCAGACATGCTTGCAAATGACCAACAACAAAATTTAACCAATATAGAAACCAAGGCTCAGAAAGGAATATCATTTGTCCAGGATCATACAAGATACGTGAGTGCAAAAAAATTTGGCCTAAGGTCTTGGGAATTAGAAGCCCAACACTCTCTCCACTCACTTAAGCTTAAGAATAACTCCAAAGGAACCTTCTGGGACTGTGGTTATGTCCCCATTTATTGGGGGAGGGGAGAAGAATAGAATTTGTCTCTCACCCCATCTCCTTCCATTTAAATAAAATGATCAATAAGTCAGAGTGTCCTGGAAGAAAAATAGTGCAGATTGAACAGAAGAGAATGGATACAAACAAAAAAAACTTAATAAATATTTATGTGGTGGTGTGTGGGAGGCGTTGCCTGGAGTGTTTCCCACAAAGCCTAGATGATGGAGCCAGAAAAGAAGTGTTGCAAAAAATATATTGAGAAAGAAGCTTTTAAATAGTATGGTGGGCAGCTGGGCAGCTGGGGGATTGGGGGGAGGAAAATGACTAATGCTGCTTATAGTGCCTCCCAGAAGAATCAGCCTGAAATCTCGTCTCCCCATGCCACTACTGCTTGTTAAAGAAAACATTGAAAAAACAGGTCGGGAAAGGCTACAAGTCAAATAAACACCCTGGTTCCATGCAATCCCCACTTTTTGCCAAACATTAGCCTGCACCTGGTTCACTTATTTCATAGATATACAGATTAATTAAGATAAGTGAAGCTTCCCCTCATCATTTTGAAAAATGAATGCTTCTTCATTTTCCCTACTATGTTCATGAGACCTGTGTTATTCTAAGCATTCAAAAAATTGTCTTGTGGACATAATATTAATTATTTATGTGGAAATGGGGATTTGTTACCCATATTTGAGGAAACCTAGATAAATGCTAGCCCTAAGTTTTATTCTAGAGATTTTCCCCAGAGTTTCTGGGGTAGGGGCAAAAGCCAGATGGTTCAGTGAATAGAGTGCTGGGCCTTGAGTCAGTAAAATCTGAGTTCAAATTTGTCCTCAGACACTGTGTCACCTTAGACAAGTCACTTAACCTCTGCCTCAGTTTCTTCAACTGTAAAATGTGGATAATAAATGAGATGATAATAAACAATGTCTGGCTCATAGTAGACAATAAAAAATTATGTCTTTCCTTCCTTCTAGATTATTAATCTTTATATAGAAAATTTCTTTTTCTTTCCTTTTTTTTATAAAAATTTGCTTATTGGGGAGAAGAATATTAAAATAATTTTTAAAATATATTAAGAATCACTCTGGGAGGGATTGGGGGAAGTATACAGAGGGATATTTGAGTGACATAAAAATCATTAAAATTTTGTTTAATGTTTTTTGGTTGAAAAACTGATAAAACCAAATTCTGTACTAATATAGCAGGGTTTTGATTTTAGATTTCAGAAGGAAAAGAATTAACATTTAGAAGAGTAATAAAAGCATATCAAAAGCTTTCCTGGGACTAGGGAAAAAAAAAGATGTACCATTTTTGGAAGGAATTTTCTTGACTCCAGGACTGACCAGAGAGAACTTTGCCTGGAGATTTCTAGGGAATTGTGAGTATTCAACTTGTGAGGATGGATAAGTGTAAATAATTAAAAAAATTTTTTTTTCAAAAAAAACATGCAGGATAAAAGCTTCAAGTGGAGTATTGAGGTAAAGTCAAAATGCTCTGGAGAGATTGATATTCTGAGACAAATATGGTGATAAATTTGAAATTTATTTATAGAATACAAGGAAAAGATTGATTTTTTTGTAGGTTCTAGAATTTTAGTCCCTCCCACCTCCCTGCTTGGGAGCTAAGAAAATATTAATCATGTAAATGCTTTAAGATTATGTTTACAGTGCTAATGTTCTTCCTTGGCAGGACAATATAAGTATAATGTAGATGAATAAATTAATTTAAAAATGGAAGAAAAATTGAAGTACTTTGGATAAATTGTTAGGGGTGAGTTTAATACCTATTAGTTTAGGGTTGATGAAGTGAAATGAGGCACTCATAGTTGACAAAAGTGGCTCACTTAGTCCTAATAAAGCAAGGATATGAAATAAGGATACAGTGATATTCGCCTATGCTATATAATTGCACTGAGGAAGGTGAAGGAAATAAATATTGCCAAGGACCATACTAAGCACTCTACCAATATAATTTTATTTGTTCCTTTTATCCACCTTGTGAAGTGATGCTGTTGTTTTGTCACAGGACCCTGACAGGTGGGACTTTTTTAAGGTGTTAGGTACAAGGAAGCTATGTCAATGCAGTCAGGGTTGATCAGGGAGGCAAGAATCAATCAGGATCAAAGATAGCTTTGTAGTTTTTTAGGGGAAGTTAGGGGAGAAGGAGATGGATGGATAAATCATATTAGTAAGAGGGAGAAGAAAAGAAAATTCTTGCTAGATACAGACCTGCTAGGGAAACCAGGTGGTACAGTGAATAGAATGCCAAGATTCTTCTTCCTGAGTTCAAATCTGACTTTAGATGTTTATCTAGCTGTGTTACCCCAGTCAAGTCACTTAATTGATTTCCCTTAGTTTCCTCATCTGTAAAATGAAATGGAGAAGAAAATGGCAAACCACTATAGTATCTTTGCCAAGAAAACTCCAAATAAGATCATGAAGAGTTGAACAGGACTGAAAATGATAACAACAGGTTTTGTAACACTTCTACTGAGAATTTATAGAATAATGATAATGATACTAATCACTTATTTACAGAGTAGGTAGCTCAAATACATTATTACCCCCATTTAATAGAAGAAAACTGAGTTTGAGAGGTTAAATGACCTGTGTTGATCATATAGTTAGTGTCAGATTCAGGATTCAAGTCTAAATCTTTTGACTCTTAAGACTATATTCCCTTTTTGTTATATTCAAAATTTCACTTATTTATTTAACATATATATTTTATTTCCCCTTATTTATTTATTTTTGATATTCATTTTTAAAAATTTTGAGTTTCAAAGTCTCTCCTATCCTCCCATTCCTCCCCTACCCATTGAGAAGGCAAGCATATCAGATATATATGTGAAACAATGTAAAACATATTTTCATATTCTCCATGTTGTTAAAAAAAGCAAAATTATTTTTAAAAATTTAAAAATATACTTCAATCTACACTCAGAATTCTTCAGTTCTCTGGAAGTGGATGACATTTTTCATCATGAGTCCTTGGAATTGTCTTGAATCATTGTCTTAATTAAAATAGGCAATCTTCTCAGAGTAGTTGATCATCAATGCATTATTGCTGTTACTATATGTTCTACTCGGCTCTGCTCACTTCACTTTGCATCAATTCATATGTCTTCGCAGGCTTTTCTGAAACTATCCTGCTCATCATTTCTTATAGCACAAAATATTCCATGACAAGCATATATTGCAATTTGTTCAGTCATCCCCCATTGATAGGCATCTCTTCAGTTCCTGATTCTTTGCCATCAGAAAAAGAATTGCTATAAATGATTTTGTACATATAGTTCCTTTTCCATTTTCTTTGATCTCTTTGGAATACAGACTTTTTTGCAGTATTGCTGGGTCAAAAGTTATGCAGAGTTTAAAAGCCTTTTGGACAAGATTCCAAATTGTTCTCCAGAATGGTTGAACCAGTCCACATCTCCACCAATGGTCCATTAGTGTACATTATCTTCCTACATTCCCTTCCCAAATTTATCATTTTCCTTTTCTGTTATATTAGCCAATCTGATAGGTATAAGATATACCTCAGGGTTGCTTTGCTTTTCTCTGATCAATTGTGATTTAAAACATTTTATCATGGAATATTCATAGCTTTGACATCCTCTTCTGAAAAATGTCTTTTTATATTCCTTGACCATTTATCAATTATGGAATGACTCCTATTTTTATAAATTTAATTCAGTTCCCTATGAATTTGAGAAAAGAGGTCTTTATCAGAGAAACTTGCACCCCCCCCCAATTTGCTCCTTCCCTTCTAAATTTGAATTCATTGGTATTGCTTATACAAAACCTTTTCAGTTTCCTATAATCAAAATTATCCATTTTACTCCCTGTGATCCTTTTTATTAATAAACTCTTCCCTTATCCATAGAACTTGCAGGGAAAATGTTCTACACTTCCCTAATTTACTTGTAATATTATGCTTTATGTCTAAATCACATAGCAATTTTGACCTTATTTTGGTATACAGTTTGAGATATTAGCCTATGCCTAGTTTTAGCCAAACTGCTTTCCATTTCTCCCAGCAATTTTTCTCAAACGGTGAGTCCTTGCCCCCAAAACTTGGACCTTTGAGTTTATCCAAATACAAGATTATTATGGTCATTTACTACTTAGTATTGTGTACCAAAATTACTGCACTGATACACCATTCTGTTTCTTGTACCCAATTGTTTTGATGATTACTATTTTGCTTGAAATCTAGAACTGTCAGAGCACCTTCACATATATTTTTCATCAATTTCTTTGATATTCTTGACATTTTGCTTTTCCAGATGAATTTTGATATTATTTTCCTTGCTCTATAAAATAATTCTTTTGATTGGTAATTTGATAGCATAAGTAAATTAGTGTGTAGAATTGTCATTTATTGATTTGATATATCCATGAGCAATTAATTTTTCTCCATTTATTTAGATCCATCTTTATTTGTATAAAAAGTTTTGTTATTATGTTCATATAGACCTTGTGTTTGTCTTGACAAGAAGACTCCCAAATATTTTATATTGTATGTAGTTATTTTAAATATATTTTTTCTTTCCTAAATTGTCCTGCTGAGTTTTGTTGGTAATATATAGAAATACTGATAACTTATGTAGGGCTTTTTTATATCATGAAACTTTGTTAAAGTTGTCAATTATTTTAGCTAGTTTTTCAGTTGATTCTCTAGGATTAAATATGCCATCATGAAATCTGCAAAAAAAGATAGTTTTGTTTCTTCAATGCCTATTTTTATTCCTTCAGTTTCCTTTTCTTGTTTTATCTATGGCTAGAGTTTCTTGTATAATAAATATTGAATAATAATGGTTGTTTCACCTCTGATCTTATTGGGGAAAAAACTTTTTTTTTAGTTTATCCATTTCAGATAATGCTTGCTCTTGGTTTTAGATTAATTATGCTTATTTTAAGAAAAGCTTCATTTATTCCTATACTTTCAAATGCTTTTAAGAGTAATGGGTATTGTACTTTGTCAAAAAAAAATTTCTGCATCTTTTAATGTCATCATGACTTTTTTCTGCTTTTTTCATTAACATGGTCAATTATGCCTGCAGTTTTCCTATTATCAAGCCATTCATACATTTTTAGTATAAATCCCACCTGGTAATATTACATGATCTTTGTGATATATTGCTATAATCTTCCTGCTAGTATTTTATTTAAAGTTTTTGCATCAAATTGGTCATTAATTTTATTTGTCTATTTTTGTTTTCCATGATTTAGGTATTAAAACCATATTTGTGTCATAAAAGGAATTCGGTAGAACTTCTACTTATTTTTTCAAATAGTTTTGGAATTAATTATCCTTTTAATGTTTGGTAGAATACACACGCACACGCACACACACACACACACACACACACGGGGATTTTTTTTCTTATTGATCTAATTTATGGCTTGTTCAATTTTTTTTTCACACATGACTAAAGTAGCCTGTTTTCACTTCTTTCATCTGGCATATCGTCAGACAAAATAATTCCTAATAATTGCTTTAATTTCATCTTCATTGGTGATGCATTTAGCCTTTTCATTTTTGACATTGGTAAATTGGTTTTCTTTTTTTAAAAATCAAGTTAACCCATATTTTATCAATTTTATAGGTTTTTCCTTAAAAACTTTCTAATTTTATTTATTAATTCAATGATTTTTTTTCACTTTGAAGCTTATTAATGTCTCTTATTTTTCAGTGAGAATTTTTATTTGTTCTTTTTCTAATGTTTTTAGTTGCGCGTTCAATTCATTAATCAGTTCTTTCCCTCTTTTATTCATGTGAACATTTTATTTGCATTCCACAAATTTTGGTATGTTGCCTAGTTGTTGTCATTAGCTTTAATAAAATTATTGTTTTTATGATTTATTCTTTAACCACTCATCCTTTAGGATTAGATTATTTAATTTCCAATTCATTTTGAATCTATGCTTCCAAAGTCATTTATTGATTATAATTTTTAATTGAATTTTTATGTGAAAAGGGTCCATTTAATATTTCTGCTTATTTGTAATTTTATATGCCTTAATATAGGATCAGGTTTTTTTTTAGGTTTTTGCAAGGCAAATGGGGTTAGGTGGCTTGCCCAGGGCCACACAACTAGGTAATTATTAAGTGTCAGAGGCCAGATTTGAACTCAGGTACTCCTTACTCCAAGGCCAGTGCTCTATTCACTGTGCTACCTAGCTGCCCCTAGGATCAATTTTTTGAGGGTGCCGTGTGCAGCAGAAAAAAGGTATACTCCTTTCCATTCCCATTCAGTTTTCTCTAATAGTCTATCACATATAAATTTTCTAAGATTCTATTCATCTCCTTAACTTCCTTCATATTTATCTTATGATTATATTTATATATTTCTGTGGAGGGAAACTTGAAGTCCCCAACTAGTCTAGTTTTGCTGGCTATTTTCTCTTGTAACTCATTTAACTCTTCTTTTATAACTTTGTTTGCTATGCTATTTAACGCATATATGTTTAGTGTTTATATTACTTCAAGTCTTCAGTACCTTTAAGCAAATGCAATTTCCTTGATTATCTCTTTGAATTTTGTCTGAGATTATGATTGCTAACCTTGCCTTTTGTATTTCAACTGATACATGATAGATTCTGCTCCAGTTCCTTATTTTAATTCTGTGTGTGTCTTTGTCTTTCAGGTGTGTTTCTTGTAAACAATCTCAATGCTATTCATTACTGGTTTTTGAGTGAGTTCATCTTATTCATTTTTACAATTAAAATTACTGTATATTCCTTTTGTCTTATTCTGTTTATACACTCTGTCTCTGTCTCTCTCTCTGTCTCTGTCTTTCTGTCTGGGTGTTTGTCTGTCTGTCTGTCTGTCTGTCTATCTGTCTCTCTCTCTCTCTCTCTCTCTCTCAATCTTTCCTATCTTTCCCTTTCCCTTTCCCCTTCCCCTTCCTCAAAAGTCTGTCTTCCTTCTAATTGCCTTCCTTTATCACCCCCACCCTTTCCCCTCTTATTTCCCTTGGGTAAGATAGATTTCTACAACCAGTTAAACATATCTATCTCTCTATCTACATATTTACATATATATATATTTGTATATGTATATTGTATATGTATAAACACAAACAACCATATACTCATGCTTGCATGCATATATATATATATATTTACATGCATATGCATGTTTATTTATAATTTTCCCTCTTAGAACCAGTTCAAATGAGAATGAATTTCAAGTTCTGCCTGTCCTGCACGCCATTTCCCCCTTCACAATGAAAGTTCTTCCTTGTGTGTCTTTTTTCATGTGGGATAATTTTCTCCATTCTCTCTTCCCTTCCCTTTCTTCCTATACATCCCCTTTTCTCATTCCTTCAATTTTTTTTATATTATTCCAACATAATCAACTCATATCCATGACCTCTAACTAAATAGATTTCCTTCTAACTGTCCTAAAAATGATCAAGTTCTTGGGAATTTACATGCATTATCTTCCCATAAGAATGTAATCAGTTTGATCACATTAAGCCCCTAATAATTTTTCTTTCATGTTTACTATTCTATGCTTCTCTTAAGACTTGGCAAATTTGAGAATATAAAACTTTCTATTCAGCTATGGTGTTTTCAGTAAGAATGCTTGAAAATCCTCTATATCATTAAATATCTATTTTTCTTCCTGTAGAATTATGTCCAATTATGTCCAGGTTATCCTAGCTCCTTAACTTTCTATACTAACATATTTAAGCATCTACTCCTTTAACTGCATACTAGTTGCACTAGAATATAATAAAATTCTGCAGGAGGATATTTACTAGAGGAAGATATTTACTTCAGGAGGAAAGAAAATGAAGGAAATAAACAGCAACCACCAACTCTACCTTCTTTTTTATAACTTTAGGGAAAAATCTCAAGTTGCATAAACTGATAGATGAATTACATTAAAAAGAGATGTAATTAATCAAAATTAAATAGTAAATAGCTTTTTGCATTCCAGCTAAAGTTTCTAGTTTTTTCCTTTGGAGGAAAAAAAATAAAAATCAGAATAAAAATAATCATAATGAATATCATGGCTGAAAATAATATATATATACATATTTATGTTAAGATCCATATATGTACTTACATACAAATGTATGTATATATATATATATATATTTATACCCAGAGGCAGTTTATATTGTTTATTCTATCAGATATGATATCCAGTATATGTTTAATAATAATCATGTGAGTTAATAGCCCCATAATTATAAAATCAGATTTCAAAGCCTTTTTGAAATAAGTAGGGCATATAAAAATTATTATTTCTATTTCATAGAAAGAGAGGCAATGTGATGTAAGGAAAACTAATTGGCTTCAGAGTCAGAAAACTAAAACCAAAGTCAGAAAATCTTGTTTTTCACAAATACTTGATTTTGGAACCCTGAGCAATATACTTAGACTTTTCTTCCTCTGTTTAACACTATAAGATAGTATCATGCAGAGCAGGTGTCTACATTGGTGCAGGGAATATCCTCATTGGGAGGTCTCTATTTTAAGAAAATAGATATGTAATTTGTGTGTATGTATATATGAGAGAACTGAGGCTTAGAGAGATTGAATGACTTGCCCTAGTGTCAAAGCTAATGTCAGATATGTGACTTCAACCCAGGTTTACTTTTTTGATCCAAGTTCTTTATTATTTTCGCTCTACTTCACTACTTCCCAACGTTGATTATATAACCCAGGCATAGTCCACTCCCATGGAGAGGATCTAGTCTCTGCTGTATTCCCAGGATACACAATGCTGCTACAATGAAAATTCTCTCAAGGTCCTATAGGTAACTTTGATGTGTGCCTTTGAGTGGGGGTGGGAGTGGCAGGGGAAAGGGGATCAGGATAGGGAATGGCTGTCTTCTCCTACCAATGACACCTGTAACTTCTGAGCTCCACTCTTGTGCTTCACATTCACCCAAAATCAGTTGCCATAGTACCTTTGGCTCCTAAATATAAAACATTTAACAAAGGCAGGATAAAAACAATAACAATTACAGCATGTACTCATTAGAAGGCAAGACCAGAAATAAAGATAATTTAATAGCCTACCCATAAATCAAGGTCACACTCCTGCCAATGAACAAAGTATTTTGGGGAGAAATAGATACTCGTAGGCACTCAGAGAAACCTAGCAGGGAGTCCTTTACCTCAGTCACCAAAGGTATAGGTATGCCTGGTTAACTCACAACTCTGGGGTGGCACTTATTGTCTTTGGTTCCTTCAAGAATAATCCATACCATACGCTTCTCTACTAGCTACTTCCCTTTGTGGTCTTCTAAGCTGTTCTGCTGACCAAAGCTGCTCTTCCACTTTTGAACCAATAAAACAATGAGTTGCTCTTTTTAACTCACAGCCACTATTAGTAGAATACTGAAAAAATACTATAGTTACAAAAGTTCCATCAAGCAGAGAACTGCCAAGCTCCTCAGCCATTCAAACAAATATGCAAACTGTTTTTTATCAAATCAGCACTAAGCCTCTTTTAAAAGCAAAAGCAGATGGCAACTCTTACTTTTCCCCTCCTCCCCTCCAACCACAATAGAAGGTAACTCAGGCACTCTTTGAAAGTTTCCTTTCCATCAGATGGTAGATGGCACTAGAGAACAGTAAGTCTTGATACCTCTTCACATTACAGCGGGATTCAGTTCTCTTCCACTGACCTTCTTCTACCAGACGCTCCTGCTTTTCTTCAGCCAGTCAAAAAAAGAAAAATGTTTCTCTTCAAATCAACAAGTTCCCAACAAAGCAGCTGGAGTTAGCTGACTCAGCTCTGACCCATCTGCATCTTCTTTTACTAACTTCTTGTAAAACCTGTGTTCAGCTCAATTTCCTGCTTCTTCTGTCTTATCCGACTGTTTCTCAGGGATTCCTAACCTCTTCTAATATCTTAAATCAGAAATGCCAGGACTTGTAACTTATCTTTATCTTATGCATAATTTTAAAAATCTTTCTGTCAGTTCTGAACCCAACAATCCTCAAATAATCTTCTCATAGTCACAAAGTAATTTGATTTATAATGGATATCTTTTATCAGTTCCAAAAATCTAAAAGAAATTGAATCCAAATAAGCTAATGGACCACAATACCTTGTAGCCATTGTGGCTACAGGTCTTCCCCATACATTTATGTGAGGGTTAGGTGAATGTGTCAGACCATCTGGTCCTCAAAATATTGTGTTTCTCCTCAAAATTTTATTTGAGAGATGTTTCTTCACATGTTGGTTTTTATCATTTTTACTTATATAAATGCTCTTTTTCTGTCTCAGCAATATGAAAGGTTTACACATAAAAAATCAAGTTTTCTTTGATAAATCAAACTATTTTAAATGCATTACTCAAGTTCACTATTTGAGATTAGTTTATCATGATTTTTTGTAAATAATTAATCACAGCTTATTTTATGTAAATGTTGTTATCATTATTGCTTTTTCTTTCGGAATACTATTCCTGTAGTTGTCTTATTGTACTTTTTCATCAGCTATAACCCTTGGGAAAAGGGAAAGCAGTGTGTTAGCTTTGAGGAGGGAACTGGAGAAGGATTTGGAAAGATGTCAGTTCCAATTCTCCATCAAATGAAAAAAAAATCACATAACCTTAACCCAAATGAATTTGATAGTTATTAATGAAGTGTATGACATGGAACTAAAGCAGAAACAAACTAGGCTTTGCTACAAGCATGGTCATCAAAAATTTTCCAGTTTATGGGAAGTCATTCAAACTCTTTGAATTTTTTCACTTGTAAAACTGAGATAAGAAAAGTGTTCAGCTGTAGCTGTCTTTAAGAGGATTAAAAAGTTGTTCCCTAACCCCTTTTGACACTTCTAAAAAAATGCAAGATGTCATGTGACTATTAAGTTGTTGATGGGAAAAACTTAAATATGTTTGCTGATAATATATGGGTCGTTTCATTAATCTTCTTCAAATCATTTCTTTTGCACCTTGAAGAAAGTATTTACTTAAGGGATAGAGTTAAACTAAGTGGTTCCCCCTCTAAGATCTTGTTAGAAATAGAAAAATTATATATACATAGAGATAGGTAGATATATAGAATTGGAGAAGACATAATTGCCATCCTCATAAAAACCACTTTCATTCTTGTACTATATTAGTTATTTTTGGATATTTTGTATTCAACACTAAACTTCAAAATATTCTAAATTAAATATTTTAAACATAGGAAAACAAATTATTATACTTAGAAGTTATATATTTTAGTTATTTAATGCATTAACACATAATTTAGTAATTGCCTTTCATCTCATCTGTAAAGAAATCAATTGGCCTCAGAATTAGTAAAATTTTGCTTCACTACCTTATAGAATATTTGAAAATTAAAAATAAATGAATGAAACATTTTAAAATTAAAGAAAAATAATGAAACTCAAAACTAGATAAATATGGAATGTAAGATCCTTGAAAGCAAAGACTATTTTTAAAAATCTTTTTATCCTCAGGACATAGTATACAATACACTATTTACTTAATTGTTTTACAGATTGGTTTAAATTCAGTAAGCATAATGAAAATGAGATAATTTTTGTATAATATTATTGACTTAAATTCGCAAGGACTATATGAAAGAAATTATTAATCCTTGAGGATTTTGCAGGTTGACAAATGTCTCCTTTAGTAAACATAGAAATACAATAGAAGCAGAAAATCTGCCTAATTTTTTGAGGAAATAGAAAATATTAGATCCAAGGGGGACTTAGCCAGCTTCATTCCTAACCTACAGCTCCATCCATTATAGTAATCTCTAACTTATGATGCCAAAATTAGATAGCTGTTTTTAACACTGAATTTTCAGGCAGTTGTTAAAAACTGTGATTAAAGTACCAAAATAAATAATCTGAGGAAATTAAGAACATTAACTACAAATTGAGCTGATTATCAGATATTCTGTCTGGTGATTTTGAGAAACTATTCTGTATTGTAAATTATAATTCTAAAGCTATAATTTTTTTGGATAAATCAGTGGAAAAATAGAATTCACAAAACAAATTCCTTTAGAAGAAAGAAAAGTCAAACCATATTAATATGTGTTATCAGTGTTGTGCAGGCTCTATGTTAGAAATGGATAATAATTAGAATGTGCCAAAAGGCCTAAGTGAGGCTGCTTTTGTATTACAGAGCATCTTGATTTTTGGTTTTTCATAAAGCATTTAGATCAAAATTGTCAAATCAGTTATTCATCCAGAAATTCCCAGTTCTCAGCACAGAGAACCATGTGATAATGCTATCTTTTTGTGTTTCCTTGAATCAATAAGGTCTTGCTTGGGGCAACTTATGATCTGGGCTTGTATGGAAGTGGAAACTCGCATTTGTTCCTGAATGGCTGCTTGATTTTGAAGAATTTTTAAAATATGAGCTTTAGGTGAGCCCACTCTTCCAATTCACTATGTAGATTCAATTTAAGTGAATCAACAATAGTTTATAATACATTTTGCTTTCTTAATCAGTCAAAAAACATTTATACTATATTAGGAATTGCGCTAAGCACTAGGAACACAAAAAAATGGCAAAAACACACACACAGTTCAATGAGCTCATATTCCAATGAGGGAGACAACCACATATAACTAGGCAAGACAAATCATATTTGGTGGAAATGGAAATTACATAGGGAAGGACTTAGTAGTGAGGGGAACATGGAAAGGTCTCTTGGAAAGGGTGGTTTTGAGCTGAGTTTTGAAGAAAGTCAGGATGCAGGTGAGAGGAGAAAGTGTTGTAAGCATGAGAGGCAGTCAGAATAAAGGCACAGAATTGGAAGCTGGAGTATTGTTTGAGGAATAACAAGTAGGTTAATGTAGTGGTGGTTGTCCTTCATTTTGAAAGATGACCAGTGACATCACAGAGCAATGCCTGAACTTGTATGTGAATTGGATTCAAGTGAGGCAGAGTTGCACAAAGTCATCAGCCTCACTCTCTCTGCCTGAGTCATGGAAATCCAGTGGCAAAACAAAAGGCAGGACCACTGGTGATGGCCAGGGGATGCATTAGGATGCCTTGGCATCTTTGATAGCTGACTACTCCTCAGCAGCCTTTGTGACCTTTGAAACAAATTGTTCTCATCTGCCCATTCTGCTGGGGGAAGTCTTCACATACTTAAGGTAGACATTCTTCTAACTCATTGATGCATTTGAGGCCTGTTATTTATTTACCTTTAACCTTAGCCTGTCTGCTAAGACAGTTTTACTAGTGTGTGGTTGCTACACATGCTACAGGTTCTTAGAGCCACAGGTGAGAGTTGGGTAAAAGATGAACACACCTGACAATAGTAATTATAGAGTGTGTTAATGGAATAAAATATTAGGAAAACTAAAAGAAAGAGGGTAGTTTGTGAAGGGCTTTAATTAAGTGTCATACAGGGATTTTATAATTGATCCTGGAAGTAATAGTGAACCACTAGAGTTTATTGAATAATGAGTACTTTTGGAAAAATCAGTTTGACAGATAATCAGAGGATGGATTAGAATTGGGTAATATTTGAAGAAGACTAAACTGAAAGCTATCATACTATTCCAGATGTGAGGTGATGGTGTTTGTGTAAGTGAACAGTAGGGAATGTATATGATCGATGTTGAGAAGTCAAAACCAAGAAGACTTGGCAACAGATTGAAAATCAGGGGTAAATCCAAACAAGGAGCAAAGAAATCAAATGACATTAAGTATTGTGAGCAAGGTGACTAGGAAAATGGGTGTTACAAGAGTAATAGGAGTGAGGAGAGGATTTAAGGGTAAAGATATATAAGGGTAAAGTTCTGTTTTGGGCATGTTACATTTGAAATATCAACAATTATCCCCACTCTAATACATGGTCCCTTTACCACCTGTCTAGACTATCTTAATTGTCTCCTATAGAACACCCTGCCTTCACCCTTTTACTTCTTTAATCCACACCACCCATCATTGCCCAGCAATGTTCTTTATGTACTGACCTGGGCTTGTCACTTCCTTCCTGCCTTCTTACTGATCAACCAAAGTTCCAATTTGCTTAACTTTCAAAACCTTCCATGAACTGGCTCTTCCTTGTCAACCTTATCTCAATAATAACTTTTCTCCCAGCTGTTTACTTTGTAGTCAGACTGGATCAGTTCTCTGACCCCTGAACATAGAACATACTATATGCTTTTTAAATGTTGGATCTTTTTTCAGTTTGTTCCATGTGATTAGAATGTTCTTCTTCTCTATGCTTAGTGAATTTATACCATGCTTTACAGCCCAATTCAAATGTCACTTCATCCATGAAGGCTTCCCTGCATTGCCCTATGGTAATGATCTTCCCTTTTCCTCCAATCTTACATACCACTTTCATTCTATATCACTCTATAACATTTCCTAAGTATAATTTGCATTTCAGTGATCTATAATAGACTGTATGTTATGATGGATAGAGAAATTGAAGGAAAGAAACAAAAATGTATTAAATATCCACTGTGTTAAGAATTTACAAATTTTGTCTCATTTGATCCTCTCAAAAAATAGGTGCTAATAATATGAGTTATTTCTATTTTTCAATTGGTTGATCATTTATACTTATGAATCAGTTAATGGGATTTTGGCCCACTTTGGAGACCACTGACATGATCAGAATTTGTAAAAGGCAGGACACGAACTCAAGTCTTTCTGACTCAGAGGTCAATACTAGGTGTTTAGTAGATAAACCATTGGGTCTGGAGTAAGGATTACTTAAATTCAAATCATTCCCACATTTACTTGCTTGTGACTCTTGACAAGTCAATTAATCTATCTGCCTCAGTTTTCTTCACTATAAAATTGTGGCTCTATCCACCCATCTATCCACTGTGAAGAGTGCCAAGTCTGGAGTCAGGACCTTTGTGAGTGCAAATCTGATCTCAGACAACTACTGTATAAGTCACTTAACCCTGTTTGCCTCAGTTCCTCATTTCTAAAATGAGCTGAAGAAGGAAATGACAAACCACTCTAGTATCCTTGCCAGGAAAATCCAAAAGAGGTCCCAAAAAGTCAGATATGACTAAAATGACTTAATAGCAATAATATCTTTCCATCTATTCTTTTCTCTCTTCTCATACCATACTTCAAACCCTTATCACCTCTCACTTTATGATTGCAATAACTTTTGATTAGCTCCTTGCCTTGTCTTCAATCTGTCTCTACACCATCATTTTCAGCTTTTCTGCACATAGCTGCAAAGATCAGCTGAATCTTGTCACTCCTCTACTCAATAAATTTCAATGGCTCCCCATTGACTGTGGGATGAAATATTATTGTAATTTATGTAGATTTTATAATTACATAATTATTGGAATCAAATTATATTACATTATTTTTAAATAAATATATCTATGTTGGAGATTCTTCAAAAATATTTTGATAAGATTATGATGATCATTGGGCTATGTGACCCAGGAAAGTCACTTAACTGCTCATTACATTGGACAACTCTCTAAGACAGAGATTCTTAATGTGTGTGTGTGTGTGTGTGTGTGTGTGTGTGTGTGTGTGTGTGTGTGTATGCTGTGGACCCAGATGTGTACTGCAGCCAATTCCTCCTCCAGGCTCCTGACACCTAACTGGCAAAATTACACTGTGAGCATGTTCACATCAGAAATCAGCAAGCTACAAATCAGTGCCTGATTTATTATGTTTTTAGTTGTCAAAATTTTTAAAAGTGATGGAGAAAGGAACATATGAAGGAAGATGTTATCTGTATTCAGAGAAAGAACCAATAAATAGAAATATGTATAGAATGATTTTACTCATATGCATTTTTCTGTCTAATGGTAACCATCTCTAGGGCAGGATTGAGGGAGGAAAGAAAATTTATGTGATAAATTTATTATATATTTAAAAGGAATAGCAAGTTGTGCATAATAGATTTGCAGCTTCATATGTGATCTTTTTATTATTTTACAATATTATAAAAAATGCTTGTTTTATTTCATAAATTAAAAATAAATAAAAGATTTTAAGTTTATCATGAATATTTTTTTCAAAGAGCTAGAATCACACCCCATAATGGACCACCTTGGAAGGCTTATGACCTCTTCTCAGTGTAAATGAGAAAAAAAATTAATATAGAAAATACATAGAATTACAAAGGAAACCATTATATTGAAATACCATTATGTAAAAAAATTAAATCAAGGACCCAAGAGGTTAATAACTCTTGCTTCAAGACCATAAATTACAGAACAATTACTTATTTGTATTGATGGAAGAAGTTTTCTCAAGTTGAGTTCCCTATGTCACTCAAAGCACTGATCACCACAAAAATATTCATATTTTTGTCTTAACCTTCTGCCTCATCACTAGACAGATAGTTACAGGAGGTCTGAAATTGCTTTTTATCCAAACTGTATATAGCTTTCCCTTTCCCCGTGTCTACTAGCAGAATTTTGTTTTTTATACAATAGGAAACAATATTTTCTTTAAATTTGAATTTGAATAGCTTTTAAGGCTGTCACAAAGGTTTCTGTTGAGCAGTTCATTTCTTTGTTATCCAGCAGTGAAAGGGAAGTGAAGTAATAATTGCCAGAAACCACTTCAAATCTTTTTTGAAGCAAGAAGTATATATAAATCTTAGGTAAGAAGGTGGGTAGCTAAGTAGTAGTAAACTAGTCATCAGAAAATAAACAGTCTAATTGGTAGAAAATCTACTACCTAATAAAGAAATCCCAACATTCAGGCATAATTGTTTTCCAAAGATTTGTATCAGTTATTAATAAATTGTAATGCATTTTAAAAACCTATTGAAGTTAAATACTGAATATTATACAATTGGCTCTGAAAAATTATAGAAATATTGTTGTGACTAGTAATTAAACAAAGCAGAAAAGCAGTCAAATTGATTTAGAAATTGTTTCCAAAAATCTATCCTGATGAAACATATCTTCTGTCTCTCAACTCAGAGGGATACTATTGATATACTATTAGATCCTACAGTCTTGTCTGCTGGTTTTAATTATGTTTTTCTTTATTATAAGAGAGAGTACAAAAATAGATATTTAAGGGGAAATGCCTGAATTATAAAAACAAAAGACAACAATAAAACTTAAATTTAATTAACTTTAAAATATTTTTTAAGAAAAAAAGATTCTGTCTTTAATATTATTGCTTAAATGGTATGAATGAAAAATTGAACTCAACAGAGCATCAGAAGGTTGGGTCTAGTCTTGGACTAACTAAATGACCTTGTGCAAAACATTTAATTTTTCTGGGTCTTAGTTTCTTATCTGTTAAATGAGAAGGTATGAATAGTCTCAGATGATCTCTCTCTAATGTGATTTCAAGCTCTAAAATTCTGAATCCCTAAAAAAAACAGGCTTAATGAGAGGGAAAAGATGAAACGTGTACAGAAATTCTTTAAGAACTTTCAAGGGCTTTGGAGGTTGATTTCAGAGGTGTTTTATTATGTGTAATTTGACTTCTATAATATGGTTTTCCTTTTCCTTGTTTGGCTGCACTTCTTTGCAGCCATGATTAGGGTTCCTTTTTGCTTCAGAAATGAACAAAGAGAAAGAAGGGAATATGGAATGAGAAATAAAAGGAGGGAGAAAGATCTTCCTATGCAAGTAGGCTAGATTTGGAAGAGGGAAGGGCAGGAACAAAGGGACTTAAAATGTGTACATGTGTATATATTCATATATATATATATACATACATATGTATATACATATATATGAAAACAATGAAAATAATGTCTGGGGGCATAAGTATTGAAATGTAAGCGGTAGGAAGAAATGGTGCATGCTGTCTGTACAGTCCTCCTGAAGAACTGAGGAAAAAATAGGCAAAAAAATGTGTAACAGTTTCCCCTTCCTACTGAAATGACCTTAGTAGTTTCCTCCAGATGCTAAACAAAGATGGGGAGCTGTAGGAGAGTGGAACCATGTAGCTTAAGTCTCCTGAATTACCCTATTAGAGTAATGCCAGCATCAAAGACCTAAAGTCTCTCTTCTCACCTACTGGTACTTTGAATATCAAATAGCATCCACATCTCCAGAAATTTTCATTTTCCCCACTAGCATAACCAATCCCCAGATTAAGGTTCTTTATTCTCTTCCCCCAATGCTTAGTCCTTTTCTACCCAATTAAGTAATCTATCCCACCAGACTTTACTGGTTGGAAGTGTCAATTCCCACTGTCTGGCTCCCAGTGGCCTTGATTTTTGTTCATATTTCTCTCTGCCTTTTATTGTGTGTCCCCTCAATAAAGCTGGCTAGTTTTTCTGTCTTCTTTATTGCTCCATAATTCCTTTCATTAGGCATTGGTATTCTGCATTTTCCTAGGTCTAAATCAAAACAGCCAGTCACTATGGGAGCCACTAATACAACCCAAATTGCCTTTCTCTCTCTCTCTCTCTCTCTCTCTCTCTCTCTCTCTATATATATATATATATATATATATATATATATATATATATATATGCAAAAAAAGGGCTGTGGGTGGGAAAGGTTGGTAATAACCCTCAGTTTTGACAGAGGAAACATTAGTAAATAGGAGTCCCAAAACTGAGGAGTGTATGTGTGTTTATCATGTATTTAATTTTCTCATTTACAGATAAATATATAACTATGCATTTCCCCAAGATGTATTTAAAATATATTGGAAATTTTTGTAATATATACCAGTCTTCAAAGTGGAAATCCTAAATCTCTGGGGACAATGATATGATCCCATAGGGGGCTGTGGCAATATCCCAAGGGATAGGTAATGAATTTGTCAGAGGGTGGGAAGATGGATTGCATCCTACCCTCCTCAATAGTGTGTCTACAATACCACTCACCCATCATTGACCCACTTCTCCACTCTGCTCCCTCTTGAAGGTGTACAAGCTTATAACCTCCCTGTTCTGATTCAGACACTGGTCCCTTAGCACCTAGAGACTGGACTCTCATAGTAGCAGCTGCTCAGATGCCATTGGGAAAGATTCTCCCTTCACCCAGTTCCAGACCTTGGTAAAATCCTCTCTAATGTGAAGGTTCCCTTTCACTTACCTGTGAAGGTTCCCTTTCACTTACCCCATATATTCCAGTAATTGTCAAACTTTTCCCTTTTTATTTCTACATCTGCCCCAACACCTCACTCATGTAGCCATTGCCTTTGTTCAGATGCTTAGCACCTCTTGGCTATATAGTATTGCAATGGTCTCTTTACTGGTCTCCATGCTTTAGGTCTCACTAAACCATTCTCTACATCTCCAAAAGTAATTTCCTAAAATACAAGTCTGACCATGTCATCCCTCTACACAATAAATTCCAATGGTTCTCAAATGCTTTTTTGATTACTATAAGCTACTCTGTTTGACATTTTAAAACTTTACAACCTTATTCTAATCTACCTTTCCAGTTTTATTATATATTATTTCTTTTCCTATAAGTTATCATCTGGTCAAATTAGATTTTTTTCATTTCTCATTCTTTTACTAAAACAAAAAATGATGAAAATGAGAAGATATGAATAGAAAATTAAAACATTAAAACTCCTTAAGGAAAACCATATAAAGAAAGAGGAATTAATCCAAATTGAAAATTATCTGCTGAGTTGAAATCAGCAACAATTTACTTTAGTTTGTTTTTCCATGTTGTGTGGTAAATATCTACCCAGAGAAGCTGAACTACTTGCTAAAAAAGGTGCAATGTTCATGGACTCTTGCAAACTACAATATTCAGTCATATATTTCATAGCTTTTAATAGCAAAGTATCTAAAAATCACTTATTTGATGACCTGCATCAATCAAATTAGTAGAATAATTGATAATTACTTTCAAATTCATTCTGTCTCCTACTATCTACATATATATTATTTGAAAGAAATGAAGCATAAAAAGTAGAGGGATATTATATTGTTGAACATATTTTAAAATTAAAATTCCATGTTTTATAATGTTCATAACATTATTACAGACTTACCTTATAGAAATTTATAGAAATATACATTAACATTGTATACTTAAAAATGTTTTACTGCTTGGAGTGGAAAATTAAAGAAGTTTGGAGATCAGTGGTTTATACTACAAGCATCCTCTTAAAGGATCAGCATAAAAGTAGTGTGGTATGGTAGAAGTAGTTAGAATTTGAGTTTTAAAACTAAGGGAGAAATTTGCTTCTTCCCCATGGAAAATACTCTGATTCTTTTTTTCAAACTTCTTTTGTGTACTGGATGTAAAATAGAACCTTGCATATTATAATTGCAAATTATTGCAGTGAGTTTTCATTTGATAAGTGGACTGTCCTTTAGAATGGTGATTGGAAATCTGGTTGACCACATGCTACCAAGAAATGATACCATGGGAATGGGTTATTTTAGATGAGGAACCAGCCCACTCAAGGATCATTTAATAAATTTCTGTGCTGCATTCTGAGTAATGTACCCTGCTGCATTACTTAGAAATTAGGATTATAACTTGAATGTCTGTGATCTAAAACTGTCAACTTCAAAAAAGGAGTTATCACATATATTTGACTCTTAGATTTTAAAAAATTCTTTAAGAATATAACAATTTAACTGTGTCTAATAAGAAATGAAGGAATCATCATAAAGCAGTGTCGTGTGAGTCCTGATGCTTCAATGTGTATCTCGGTTCAGTGTATATCTCTGTATTGTCTACGTGACTTCAGACAAGTCACTTTCCTTTATGTACTTCCACTTTTGCATATGTAAAATGGAGACAATACTACCATTTGACTTACTGAAAAGCAATTATATATTTTACCTTGAATCTAAAATTAAGTGTGAATTAAGAAGTATTCCATTCTTCAATATCACTTTGCCCTTTGACCTTGTTGCATAATATCTGGTCCACACCAGTGAGCAAATCAGAAGTGTGTTCAATAATGAGACAATATATTATGGGTTATATATCTGCAACTTAATTTCATTAAACATTTTACCCATTATAACATAGTCATTATAATTACTTAGAAAAAAATCTTTTCCTGTCTTCCTCAGATCTTAAGGTAATTTAAAACTATATATTTCCAGAATTTCAAAATAGCTGAATTTTCTTTATTTTTAAAATATATTATAATACTAGCAAATATGTTTTTGAAAAAAAGGAGGAAAAGCTAAAGATGATACTTAAGAGCACCCCTCCCTGGGCTATTTACCCAACTTTATCTTCTACTAGTGTATTCCAAAAAGACACAATTTTATTTTACAAAAGACATTTACTAAGAGACCATAGTAAGTACAGTAACAGCAAAACATCTCTCCATCCCCAAACCTGGAGTATGCCCTCTAACAAATGCAAAAACATAAGTAGGAAATACAAGTGACCAAGGCAATTGACAACCTCAGAACTTCAAGACTTTGATGGTCTTTCTTTCCTTGTATAGGTTCAGTTCTCAATACTAGTACTAAGTCCATGTCTTTGCTGTCAAAGATCTTACCAATGAAATTGCTTCTGTTCTCAAATGGTGACCCCTCCATATTCAAGTCTAACTGAAGAATAAGTATTTCTGCTTTCTCACCTGTTCCTCAAATTGATTCTCCAACTAATGTATTGAATGTCTCTGGATAAGTAACTTCACTGTTAGACCCTATTGGTGATAGTGTTATCATCTCTGCTAAGAGATAAAGAACTGCATTTTCCCCAACTTCTGACTATCTTAAACTGGTAGGACTGTTTTTTTAGAGTCACAGACTCTATGAAAAAGGTGTTCATATTTTACAAAGATTTAAGGGTGTTAACAATATATTAGCAAATTAACATCTCATTATGGTGTAATTATATCCTATGAAATGAAGGGGAAAACAAAATCCCTTCTCCCTTTTGGTTATATTACTTCCTCACAGTGTTGTGAAGAAAAATATTTTGTAAAGAATTGGAAATAAAGTGGAGGCTAATCAATTGAGGAATGGCCATATGTTGATCTGTGAATGTAATGATTGTCCTTTCTACTCCGTTCTGACCATAAGTCTAGGAACAGAGACATTCTTGAAACTGTTCCTACCCTCCCCCAACCTTAGGAGATATAATCTATTTGAATTTGACCATAGAGGAATGAGGCATCTTTGAAATATCCTTAGTCAGGTCATATCTGCTTTACTTTGGGGCTCAGCTCAGTGTTGAAACAGGTAGGTAATAAAGCTAGAACACAGGACTTGTAGTCAGGAACACCTGAGTCTGGATCCCGATTCAATAGATTTTACTGTGGTTGTCATTTAATGTGCCTGCCTCAATTTTCTCAAATGTAAAATAGAATTAATAACACCTGCCTTCCAAGATTGCTGTGAGAATTGAGTGAGTTAACATTTGTAAAATGCTTGTAAACCTTAAAGTACAAATATAAATGTTAACTTTTATTTGATTTAGTAGATTATGTCTTCTAGGGATGGGGTGAGGGCAGGGATGATTTTCAGAAAGTCTTTGTTCCTGGACTTCTGACTCATATAGGAAGGGTAGCCAACACATTCATATATCACAATTAGCCTCTATTTTTATTCCTGTTCTTTGTAAAGCATTTTCTTCACTACCTTTGGAGGTAAACTTAAGAGAGGGAAGATTATTGTACCATAAGATTATGATAAATTCAAAGACATTTGTGTGAACTGGTACAGAATGACATGAGCAGAATAAAAACAATTAACAAAATCATCACAGTGATGTAAAGGAAAACAACACAAATATCAGCACTCTACTCAATGCAGGGATTATTCATGACTTTAGAAGACTAATCACGACACATATTTTACCTCTATTGGCAGAAAGATTAGACTACAGGTAAAGATTGAGAAATCTACTTTCCAACAGGGACAATGTACTCATTTGTTTTTCTGTACTCCCTCAACACAAGGGAGGGTTCTATTAGGAGTTAGTAGAAACTGGACATTGACACTAAGAAGAAAAAAAATCAATAAAATATTGAAAAGAAAAAGAAGACATTTCCAAAATATGAAGTAATATAAAATGTGATTATTGTTCTAATTTAGAAGTTATTCAAATATAGCAGTTGCTATCAAATGTTGAAGTTAAAAGGAAAAAAAAAACTATGCTCACAAGTAAAACATTTTTTCTGCTCTTTTCAGAGCCCAAACAAGTGAACTTTTAATGTTAAAGATATTATTTTGCTGTAGAAAGTATGTTTTGATTTTCATTTTTATAATGTATAAATTTTTTCACTTGAGTCATTGTCAGCTGACTGGACTCATAAGATGACATGTCAGTTTCTAATTTATAATGAGGGAGATTAGAGATATTTTGAGCAGGGACTTAATTTGGGTTGAGCAGATTATGCAGGAGAATGGTTAGTCATGCATTACTTATTCATGTTAAATTATTTTGCTAGGAATTTCTAAAAGAAAGATATGCAATAGCACTATGACCCCTGTTTAACATAAGAAAGAAACATGCTTTGTAATCCAGGCTTTTAACAGAGATATTTGAAAACCATGAAAATAAGTTAATGTTCCATTTTTTCTTCCTTCTTTGATGAAGGTACACATTTCTTTGATCACTGGACATTCAATAGAAGAAAATGCTTATTTGATTTATTTTCATTCCCTTGGGACAAGATGGAGGGATATAATAAATCCCATTACCCATAGGTATCAAATATAGGATCCACTATTTGTTTTTTTTAAGAAAGAGAAATTTCATTTATTTATTTATTTGTTTATTTATTTACTTTTTATTAATGTTTTGCTTTTCCAAATACATGTTATGAAAGTTTTTTTTAACATTCATCCATATGCCTATGTATATTTATTTATGTTACAAAAATTTCCTTCCATTCTCCCTTCCGCCCCCTTTCCCCTCAGTGGTGAATAGTCAGGTTAATATTGTATTTACATATTTGTGTTAAGTATTTGCAGGTTAACCATTTTTGGTATGAGGAATTAGGATTAAGGGAAAGAAATACCTAAGAGATTAAAAAAATGAATGTAGTGTTCCTCAGATTCTGAAGGATTTTTTGTATTGTTTTTCTTCCTCTAGATGGGGATACCCTTATCCATAGTCGATTTAATAGGCTTGTCTTAGTTCTCTGATGAGAGCAGCAGCATCCAAAAGGCTCAATCATCTCACAATGTTGTTGTTAATATGTATATTGTTGGATTGGTTCTGCTCCCTTTACTCAGCACCAGATCCTGTACTTTCTTCCATGCTTCTCTAGAGTCCAACCAGTTATGGTTTCTTATAGAACAATATTCTATAATTCTATAATTCTATAATATTGATGTACCATAACTTATTTAACCATTCCCCATTGATAGGCATCCCTTCAATTTCCAATTATTTGCCACTACAAAGAGAGCTCTATGAATATTTTGGAACTTGAGACTTTTCCCATTTTTTTTTATGATTACTTCTGGGTATAGGCCTGGAATTGTAATTGCTGAGTTAAAGGGTATGTAAAGTTTTTATTGCTCTCCAGAATGGTTGAATCATTACACAGCTCCGCCAGCAATACATTGTCACAGTTCTTCCATGACCTCTCCAACATTGATCATTTTCCCTTTTTGTCATGTTAGTGAATCTGATAGGTGTGAGGTGATACCTCATAATTATTTTAATTGGCATTTCTCTAATCAATTATTTGGAGGAATTTTTTCATATGATTATATGTAGCTTTAATTTCTTCATTTGAAAATTATCTATTCATATCCTTTGACCATTGACTTGCATCCTTATATATTTGATGCATTTCTTTATATATTTTAGAAATGAGACATTTATCAGAACTCCAAATTGTGGAGATTATTTCCCAGATTTCTGTTTTCCTTCTAATTTTGGTGGCATTGTTTTTATTAGTACAAAACTTTTTAATTTATTATAGTCAAAGTCATTCATTTTGCAGCTTATAACGTATTCTATTTCTTGGTTGGGCATAAATTTGTCTTCTTTCCATAGATCAGATAGATAATTTCTTCATCTTTTCATTTATCTATGGTGTTGCCCTTTATGTTTAAATCCTGTACCCATTTTGACCTTATTTTGGTATAGGGTGTGAGATGTGGGTCTATGCCTACTTTTTGCCATACTATTTTCCAGTTTTCCCAACAATTTTTGTCAAATAGTGAGTTCTTATTCTAGAAGCTAATGCCTTTGGATCTATCAAATAGTAGATTACTGTAGTCATTTACTGCAGTTACTTTTGAACCTATTCTGATCCACTGATCCATTTTTCTATTTCTTAACCAGTACCAGGCAGTTTTGATGACTGCTGCTTTATAGTATAGTTTTAAATCTGGTAGAACTAGGCAACCTCCCTTTACAGTTTTTTGTCAACAGTTACCTTGATATTCTTGACCTTTTGAAATTCTATATGAATTTTGTTACTATTTATTCTCGCACAGTAAAATAATTGGTAGTTTGAAAGGTTTGGCACTGAATAAATAATTTAATTTGGGTATAATTGTCATTTTTGCTGTATTAGCTCAACTTAACCATGAGCAACTGACATTTTTCTAATTATTTAGATCTGTTTTTCTTTGGGTGAGAAGTGCTTTATAATTGTGTTTATAAGTTTCTGTATTTGTCTTAGGAGGTAGATTCCCAAGTATTAGATGGAATTTCTCTTTCTATCTCTTGCTCTTGGGCTTTGAGGTTCCTATATAGAAATACTGATGATTTATGTGGGTTTATTTTATGTTCTGCTACTTTGCTGAATTTGTTAATTGCTTCAAGGAGTTTTTAGATAATTTATTAGGGTTCTCTAAGTATACTATTATATCATCTGTCAAGAGTGAAAGCTTTGTTTCCTCATTGCCAATTCTCATTCTTTCAATTTCTTTTTCTTTTCTTATTGCTAAAGCTAATATTTACAAAATTATATTGAATAATAATGGTGATAAGGGGCATCCTTGTTTCACCCCTGATCTTATTGGAATTGCTCCGAGTTTATCCCCATAGCATATAATATTTGTTGATGGTTTTTGATAGACACTAATTATTATGTTAAGGAAAATTTCATTTATGCCTAAACTTTCTAATATTTTTAATAAGAATGGATGTTAAATTTTATCAAAGGCTTTCTTATCTTCTATTGAGATAATCATGATTTCTGTTGGTTTTGCTATTGATATGTTCAATTATGTTGAGTGTTTTCCTAATATTGAACCATCCCTGCCTACCTGATATAAATCCTACCTGATCATGGTGTATTATCCTAGTAATAACTTGCTGTAATCTCATTGCTAAAATTCTATTTAATATTTTTGCATGGATGTTCATTAGGGAGATTGTTCTATAATTTTCTTTGTACTTTTGGTTCTTCCTGGTTTTGGTATCAGCATCATATTGGTGTCATAAAAATAATTTAGTAGAACTCCTTCTCCTATTTTTTAAATAGTTCATGTGGAATAGGAATTAATTGTTCCTTAAGTGTTTCATAGAATTCACTTGTAAATCCATCTGGACCTTAAAACTTTTTCTTAGGAAGTTTAATTGATGGTTTCTTCAATTTCTTTTTTTGAAATGGGGTTATTTTTGAAGTATATAATTTCCTCTTCTGTTAATTTGGGCAGTCTGTACTTTTGTAAATATTCATCCATTTCATTCAGCTTATCAAATTTCTTGGCATATACAAAGGAAATCTGAATTATCCCTTTAATTTCTTCCTCATTGGTAGTTAGTTCACCCTTTTCATTTTTGATACTGGTAATTTGATTTTTTCTTTCTCTTTTTAAATCAGATTAACCAAAGGTTTATCTATTTTATTGACTTTTTCATAAAACAAACTGTTAGTTTTATTTCTTAGATCAATGGTTTTCTTGCTTTCAATTTTATTATTCTCTCCTTTGATTTTCAGAATTTCTAATTTGGTGTTTAATTGGGGATCTTTAATTTGTTCTTTCTCTAGCTTTTTTATTTGCATCACCAATTCAATGATCTCCTTTTTCTCTATTTTATTCATATAACATTTAGAGATATAAAGTTTCCCCTCAAAACTGTCTTGGCTGCATCCCATAAATTTTGGTATGATGTCTCACCATTATTATTTTCTTGGATATAATTATTGATTATTTATATGATTTGTTATTTGATCCACTCATTATTTAAAATTAAGTTATTTAGTTTCCAATTAGTTTTTGATTTATCTTTCCATGACCCTTTATTACATGTAATTTTTATTGCATCATGGTATGAAAAGTATATATTTATTATTTGTACCTTTCTGCATTTGATTAAGAGTTTTTTTTATGCCCTAGTAAATGATCAATTTTGGTTTAGTTGCCATGTACTGCAGAGAAAAAGGTATATTCCTCTTTATTCCCATTAAGTTTTCTCCAGAGGTCTATCATATCTAAGTTTTCTAAGATTTCATTCATCTTATTAACTTCCTTCTTGTTTATTTTGTGGTTAGATTTATCTAGCTCTGAGAGAGTGAGCTTGAGTTCCTCCATTATTAAAGTTTTGCTGTCTATGTCTCCTTGTAATTCACTCAACTTTTCCTCTAGAATTTGCCTAGGTGTATACATATTTAAAAATGATATAGCTTCATCATCTATTATGCCTCTTAAGAAGATATAGTTTTCCTTCCTTATTTCTTTTGTTTTGTTTTGTTTTTAGTTTTTGCAAGGCAATGGGGTTAGGTGGCTTGCCCAAGGCCACACAGCTAGGTAATTATTAAGTGTCTGAGGCCGGATTTGAACCCAGGTGCTCCTGACTCCAGGGCTGGTGCTTTATCCACTGGGTCACCTAGCTGCCCCTCCTTATCTCTTTTAATGAGATCTATTTTTGCTTTTGCTTTATCTGAGATCAGGATGACTCTTCCTGATTTTTTTTCCCCCTTCAGCTTAAGCATAGTATATTTTGCTCCATCTGTTTGTATCTTTCTGTTTCAAATTGTAGAATTCTGATTTTTAATCCATTCTGCTATCCTCTTCTGTTTTATGCAGTAGTTCATGCCATTCACAGTTGCAGTTAAGATTACTAATTCTGTATTTCCCCTACATGCTATCTTTCCTCATATTTTTCTCTTTCCTTTCCTCTTATTCCTCTTCACTAGTTTTATTCCATTTCATTTCAACTTTTCTTTCTTTTGACATTTAACTTTCAGTTTATTTTCTCTTATACCTTCACCCTTCCTTTTATCTCTCAGTCCCTTCTTCCTTATCTTTCCCTTCCCCTGATTCCCCCCACACTTCCCTGTAGAGTAGGATAGATTTTGATACCCAAGTGGTAATGTCTCTTATTCCCTCTCTGGGTCAAATCTATTGAATAGAATTGACTCAATGTTCACACTCTCTCTTCTTTCCTTCTAAAATTATAAATCTTAGGGCGGCTAGGTGGCGCAGTGGATAAAGCACCAGCCCTGGAGTCAGGAGTACCTGAGTTCAAATCCAACCTCAGACACTTAATAATTACCTAGCTGTGTGGCCTTGGGCAAGCCACTTAACCTCATTGACTTGCAAAAAATAAAAAAATAAAAAAATAAAATAAAATAAAATTATAAATCTTTGTGCTTCTTCAGCTGATGTTATCTATCACTCAGATGCTATTTATCAAGTATCATCAATCACACCTTAATCAATTGATTAATCAATTGTTCTATTGTTAATCTATTATTCTATTGTTATCAAAGTATCATCACAGATTGATTGATTAATTGCCTGATTGTTTGATAAGCAGCATTGTCTCAAAGACACTAAGTACCCTCCCTTCTTCTGTCTCATTAGAAGTATAATTTTTAAGAGTCTTATAATCATTTTTTTCTTCCCCACCTTTTCAGGTATGCTCCAAAGACACACAGTCATCATGAGCTAGTTTCATCCAATGTCTAATCATTTCATGAACCATTTGTACCCCTCCCCCCAAGTCTAATTTTTCTCACATTTTACCCCACCCAGGGTATTTGCTTAATCCCTTCTTAAGTCAAGTAAGAATTAACTCAAACCCTCATTTAATTAATTATAAGAATCTTAAAAAGCTTACTTGAGAACTTTATAAATGATTATAAATTATGGGAGACACTGACTCAGAAGGGCCCAGTTTATGATGCCATCAGAGAAAGTGCTAAGCTTTGTCAGCAGTACAGAATTAAAGTGAGTCAAAGGATAACGAGACAGGAATTAACATACTTGTTTTTCATCAGGGCCTTTTCTCTCAAATAGAATGATGTTAGCTTGTACCTCTTCAATGGAGAGATAAGAACCAGCTATACCCATATCCTCTAGGTCCAATCTCTTCAATTATATTCAACCCTTTAATTATCCTAAGAGAAGTAAAATACTTAAGAGTTACAAGTGTTATTATCTTTCTTTTTAGAATTGTTCACAATTTGATAGTCTTGACTAACATTTGTTTTGTTTTATTTTTTCTTTCCCCTTTTCATTCACCGTTTTATGAATCTTTTGAATTGTGTATTTGGCAATTGAATTCTCTGTTAAGTTCTGGTCATTGTGTCAGGAAATTCTGGAAGTCCTCTATTTTGTCAAACATCATCTTTTCCCCTGACAATATATGCTAAATTTTGCAGAGTAGTAAATTCTTGTTTGTAATGCCAAGTCATTTGCCCTTTCATAGATGGTATTCCAGGTCCTCAGTGGTATGTAACATTCCACACTCATAATTCCTTCCTCTCTCTTCCACAATGTCATTTCTGTTTCAGTATTTGTTCTCCTGAACCCAGATTGTTCTTTGATAATTTTTCCACTCTCATGATCTTTCAGTTCATTAACCTCCTCACCTTTTATGCCTTGGGAATCTCTGCTCTAAACCTTAAAGTCTTTTGGAAAACTCCATCTCCAAAATCTCGAAGTCTGAATTTTTCTTCTTTAATCACAATCTTCTATCATCTTTTCATGTCTCCTATAAAATTCAATTGCCACCTTTTTCACTTCACCATGACCCTCCAGTCTTTTTCTCCTTCCCCTCTTTTCCTAATTTATCATCTCTCTTCTGGTTTCTCTTGACTCATATTTAGCCATTTCATCAAACATAACACTACCCGGAATCATTCTCCCTTTTGCCATTCCATTGTTTCCATTTTGCTAGTCCTCAAATCTGGGTCACCCTTAAAACCTACATTATCTAATCCTAAACCCCAATATAACAGAAATCACAAAATCATGAGAATAATGAGAACTATCATGTCCCTTTAAATATTCTTTCCTCTAACCTAAACATGTCTAAATCCTTTAGTTGTTTCTCAAATAGTTTACTGGATTCTCTTAAATTTATACTAATTACAAATAGTCTCTCAACAGTTTATAGAAATGACATGATTCTTTCCTGGTTTCTGACTAACTCATCATCTTACTCCCAATAGCATCTCTTGCAAACCTCTGTCCTCAAGGTGCCAAATCTGCCTCATCCTCATCTTCTTAGCAAATGATGTTCTCTTGTCAACTATAGACTAGTGCCCTCATCTTTCTTCTTCCACATTTCAAAATCTGTGATCTTCACATCCTCTTAACCTTCCTTCTAGTTTTAAATGAGACCTACTCATTTGCAACATTAATCCTTCTACTTGAGTTCTTGATCTAATTTTCTTTTCTCCCTTCTAAGATCTTATACTTATTATTTTCTTCCTTCTTCCCCCAACTTCCTTCAATTTCTTCAAATTTCCTGAGAAAATAAATGTATGTTGAGAAAAGAGCTGGATGTCAGAACAGAAGAGACTAATTTTGAGAACCTCTCCCAACATTTAACAGTCAAATGATTTTATGCAAATTATAACCTCTCTCTGAAGTTCAATTTCTCCTTTTGTAAAATGAAAATGATGGCATCTAGGATTGTTCTTACAAGCAAATGACATAATGTTTGGAAAATGCTTTGCAAACCGTAAAGTACTATATAAATGTCAGCTATGATTTCAGTGACTTTTCTCTCAATTTACAAATATGTTCAGGTTTCCTCCAGACCTTGCCAACCCTTCAAGTTATTGCTCTTTCACATTAAGACACTCAGAGTTTATACTGAATGACACTACTTCTTCAGTGTTCAAATTTATGTAATCTGTCTTAACTTTAAGAATCTGTCCTAAGCCCTCAGTCTCTTTTCTCCTTAATCTTTATTTTTTCCACTATGCAAGTAATTCCCAAATCTGAATATCTAACTCTTGAAGTTCTAAATTTCCAACAGAACAGAAGAAAGGATATTTGCCCTGTATAGTGTACCCATCTGAATTATCATGTTCATCTCCAAGCACAACATTTTTTAAAGGAAATTAAAATTCTAAAATATAAAAAGAGGAACGTGACTGAAATGGTAAGAGTATCAAGACATAAGGAACAACTGAAGGAATTGTTAGCCAGGAGACAAAGAAGATTTAATGAAAATATGACAAATCTCTCCAAGTATTAGAAACACTCACAAATCCCAGGGGACAGAGATAGGTTTAGGCTCAAGAAAAAGAAGTAAAGAAGTAAAAGAAATGAAGCAAAGAAAGAAGAAAAAGAAGTTAAGAAAAAAGTTCCTAAGAATCAATGCTATTATTAAGTATAATGGATCGCTTTAAGAAATAGTGTTGTCCCCCACCTTAGTGACCTTCAAGTGAATATATATTTTTAAATTTTGCTTATTTTTAAATTTTACATAAAAAGATGTTCCCTAATCTTAATCTTGTCTTTTCTTTATTTCATATTGTAGAGGAGCTTCTTGATTAGTTTAACTGTAATTTGAGTTGTGACTTCTGTAGTCTTCTTTAGTGCTAAGAATATATCTGCTTTGATAACCTCCTAATGGAGAGAGTCCAGCCCAATTTCTTCTCTCTCCAACTCATCCTTCCACCAGTTGCTAAAATAATATTCCTGATATGAACAGATCAGACCATCCTTCCTCTGCAAGTGGTCAGCAAACAACAGACCTTGGACTTCAATTCTCCCTCTACGTGTGTGTGTGTGTGTGTGTGTGTGTGTGTGTGTGTGTGTGTGTGTGTTTTGACAGCAATAGTTCTTAATTTGGATGCATTAAACTTGTTTTAAAAATATTTTTATGATTATTTAAATATAATTGATTTATTTGTAATTCTATCCCACATTATTTTCTACCCTTAAAAATATTATCTTCAGAAAGGGTCCATAGGCTTCATAAGACTGTTAAAAGGATGGAAGAAATAAAAAAGTTTAAGATTTTCTATTCTAAAGAAAAATGCAGGTAGCTAGGTGGCATACTGAAGGCTAGACTAGGAAGATTTACCTTTGTTCTTTTAAATTTGGCCTCAAATACTTATTAGGTATGTGACTCTGGAAAAGGAACTTAATCCTGTTTGCCTCAGTTTCCTCATCTGTAAAGGAAACTGAAGGAAACCGTAAACCACTTCAGGATCTTTGCCAAGAAAACTCCATATGGGGGTCACAAAGAGTCAGATACAACTGAAAAAAACTGAACAGTAACAACAAAATTCTAAGAAAACTTCCCTAAGGAAAAAAATACTATTCTAAAGAAAAGTTTCATTTAGTTCCATAGAACAATATTTTTTAAAGACCCTACGTCAAATATATATTACATTCCTAATATAATGTCATATTTTTTTCTTTTAGGAGGCCTGGTTTTAGAGTCAGAGGACATGTATTCAAATCCTAGCTTTGCTACTTACCTTTGTGACCTTGGACAAGTCTATTAAACACTCTTGCTCTCACTGCCCTCATCTCTAAGAACTAGATGACCTTTAAGAGCCCTTCCTGTTCCAGATCAATAATCCTACCTGGAACTTGTAATTGCAGAATTAAACTACATTCCTAAGAAGATAAATGGCAATAGGTCATTTTGTTAGAATACAAATCTAGTTTGATCACTCTCACATTTTTTTTAAATAGAAAACTTATATGTAATGAAAAAGAAACTAAAGTTATGGAGGAGATATGATGAATCAGATATAAAGAAAGGAATAAAAAAATAAAAGTAAAATGGAGAGAAATTAAACACTATCCAAAATGAAATGTAGCACTTGGACTCATGAAAACCTTGAGTTTGATTCTTGCTTTTGACAATTATTAGCTAGATGTCCTTGGACAAATCACTTAACCTCTCTGAGCTTCGGACAAATCACTAAGACATTAAGTTATAGAAAGATTGTTGTTTGATTCGACTCTCTCTCTCTCCTAACTTCTAGCAAAATGCTCCTCTACCACCTGTGATAGCTCTGGTATGGGTCTGGACATTAACTTAGGAGAGTCAGGTTGAGTAGAGACATACTCACACACAAGGTTGTGATGTAAGAATCTACTATATTTATTTTTGGAAACTCAGACTTTTTATAATAAAAACTTATCTCAGGAATGACTGGTTAAAGGAGACCCAGTTTCACAATTTCCTGGGTAAATTTACAATATTTGTTCTTAGAAATCTGCATACTTCTCTATCAGAAAAGCCTTTTACAACCACCTCTGGAGCTACAGATTATCCCAGGTCAGGGTTCACTGGAGAGCCAACAAATCCATACGACGAGCAATAATATATACATATCCCTGATGGAAAAAGTCACCAAAGATATGTAAAAATCACTCCCAGGCCTTGGAGTCAAGAGTACCTGGGTTCAAATCCAGTCTCAGACACTTAGTAATTACCTAGCTGTGTGGCCTTGGGCAAGCCACTTAACCCCATTTGCCTTGCAAAAAAAAAAACTAAAAAAAAAATCACTCCCAGGAATTGGCCCTCTACACTCCTCAAACATCCCTTCTCTCTAATCATTCATCTATGTGCTTCTCGAATACCTAAAAAATTCTCATTTCTTCAAAATTCTTTAAAAATTCTCATTTGAAGCAAAATATTTTTTAAAAAAATTCTCACTTGACTCAACCATCTCCCTTAAGTTGTCATCTTAGATCTCTAACCCCTTCATAGTCACACTCTTAGGAAATAAAAAACAGCTATTCTCATTTCTTCCATTTGCTCTCCTCCAATTCACTTCTTTTTTTAAATCGACAATTTATGTTATTTTTCCAGTTACATGTTATGAAAGTTTTACAACATTCATCCAAAAACATATGCACATTTTTAAGTAACATAATTTCCTCCCACCCTTCCTTTCCACCCCACTCAGTAGTGAAGAATGAGATGAATATTGTATTTATACATTTGTGTTTAACATATTTACTTAGTCAAGAAAAAGAAAGAAAACCATGAGGTAGGAAAGAAATAGATAAGAGAAATTTTTAAAAAGTGAATGTAATGTTTATTCAGACTCTGAAGTTTTGGGGTTTTTTTCTTTGTTTTGTTTTGTTTTTCTTCCTCTGATTGGGGATAGCATTGTCCATAGCTGGTATAATAGGGTTGTCCTAGCTTTCTGAACTGCTGAGAGGGACTGTAATTAATCAGGGTTGATCAACTCACAATGTTGTTGTTATTGTGTACAATATTCCCTTGGTTCTGCTCCCTTCACTTAGCATCAATTCCTATAATTCCATGCTTCTCTAGAGTCTGACCATTTATGATTTCTTATTGAACAATAGTATTCAGTAATATTCATATACTGCAACTTATTCAGTCATTCCCCAATTTCCAATTCTTTGTCACTACAAAAAGAACTGCTATGATTATTTTGGAACATGTGGGACTTTTCCCATTTTTTTTGGTGATTTCTTCTTATATAAACCTAGTATTAGAATCGCTGGATCAAAGGGTATTGCTCTCTGGAATGGTTGGATAATTTCACAACTTCATCAACAATGCATTAATATTCCAATCCTCCCACAACCTCTCCAACATTTATTGTTTTCCCTTTTTGTCATGTTAACCAATATGATAGGTATCAGGTGATACTCATACTTGTTTTAATTTGCATTTCTCCAATTAGTAATGATTTTGAGCAATTTTTCTTAAGATTGGGATTTAATTTCTTCATTTGAAAACTATTCAGATCCTTTAATCATTTATTAATTGGGGAATGACTTGTATCCTTATAAATTTTTTGAAATTCTCTGTAAATTTTAGAAATGAAACCTTTATCAGAACTCCTAGCTGGGAAGATTGTTTCCAAGTTTTCTGTTTTCCTTCTAATTTTGGCAGCATTGGTTTCATTAGTACAAAACCTTTTTAATTTAATGTAGTCAAAATCATCCATTTTGCAATTTATAATGTACTCTATTTCTTGCTTAGTCATAGATTTCTCCCCTTTCCATAGATCTGAAGATAGAATATTTTTTACTCTATTAAGTTGATCTATGGTGTTACATTCTATGTTTATTTTTTTTTTTTTTAGATTTTTGCAAGGCAAATGGGGTTAAGTGGCTTTCCCAAGGCCACACAGGTAATTATTAAGTGTCTGAGACTGGATTTGAACCCAGGTACTACCCAGGGCCGGTGCTTTATCCACTGCGCCACCTAGCTGCCCCACATTGTATGTTTAAATCCTATTTTGATCTTATTTTGATATAGGGTGGTGAGATGTGTGTCTATGTCTAGCTTTTGCCATACTGTTTTCCAGTTTTCCTAAAAGTTTTTGTCAAATAGTGAATCCTTCTCCCAGAAGCTGATGTCTTTGGGTTTGTCAAATAGTGTATTCCATAATCATTTACTGCAACTTCTTAAGAACTATCCTAATCCATGGATCTATTACTCTATTTATTTTTTTAAGATTTTATTTATTTTGAGTTTTACAATTTTTCTGTAATCTTCCATTCCATCCCCCACAGAAGGCAATCTCTTAGTCTTTAAATTACTTCCATTTTATACATTGATCTAAGTTGAATGTGATGAGAGAGAAATCATATGCTTAAGGAAAAAAGTGAAGTATAAGAGATAGCAGAATTACATAATAAGATAACAGTGTTTTTTTTTTTCTAAATTAAAGATAATAGTCTTTGGTCTTTGTTCAAACTCCACAATTCTTTCTCTGGGATACTGATGGTATTCTCCATCGCAGTTATCCCAAAATTGTGCCTGATTGTTGCACTGATGGAATAAGCAAGTCCATCAAGTTTGGTCATCACCTCCGTGTTGCTGTTAGGGTGTACAATGTTTTTCTGGTTCTGCTCATCTCGATCAAATCCTTCCAGGCTTCCCTGAATTTCCATCCCTCCTGGTTTCTAATAGAACAATAGTGTTCCATGACATACATATAACACAGTTTGTTAAGCCATTCCCCAATTGAAGGATATTTAATTAATTTCCAATTCTTTGCCACCACAAAGAGGGCTGCTATGAATATTTTTGTACAAGTGATATTTTTTCCCCTTTTCATAATCTTTTCAGGGTATAGACCCACTAGTGGTATTGTTGGATCAAATGGTACGTACTTTTTTGTTGCCCTTTGGGCATAATTCCAAATTGCTCTCCAAGAAAGGTTGGATGACTTCACAGCTCCACCAACAATGTATTAGTGTCCCAAATTTACCACATCCCTTCCAACATTGATCATTGTCCTTTCTGGTCATATTGACCTATATGAGAGGTGTGAGGTGGTACCTTAGATAAGCTTTAATTTGCATTTCTCTGATAAGTAATGATTTAGAGCAATTTTTAATATGACTACGGATTGCTTTGATTTCCTCATCTGTAAATTGCCTTTGAATATCCTTTGACCATTTGTCAATAGGGGAATGGCTTTTTAAAAAAAAAAATTGATTCAGTTCTCTGTATATTTTAGAAATGAGTCCTTTGTCAGAAATACTAGTTGAAAAAATTATTTCCCAAATTACTACATTTCTTTTGATCTTGGTGACAGTGGTTTTATCTCTGCAAAAGATTTTTCATTTAATGTAATCAAAATTATCTAGTTTGTTTTTAATGTTGTTCTCCATCTCTTCCTTAGTCATAAACTGCTTCCCTTTCCATAGATCTGACAGGTAAACTATTCCTTGATCTTCTGGTTTGCTTATAATATTGTTTTTTATGTCTAAATCCTGTATCCATTTTGATCTTATCTTGGATAGGGTATGAAATGTTGGTCTAATCTAAGTGTCTTTCATACTAACTTCCAATTTTTCCAACAGTTTTTATTGAAGAGAGAGTTTTTATCCCAATAGTTGGACTCTTTGGGTTTCATTTCCTGCTATTGCACCTAATCTATTCCACTGATCCACCACTGTATTTGTTAGCAATTACCAGACTTTTGATGACTGATGCTTTATAATATAATTTTAGATCTGGTAAGGTTAAGCTACCTTCTTTTGCACTTTTTTCATTGAATCCCTGGAAATTTTTGATTTTTTTATTTCTCCATATGATTTTACTTACAACTTTTTCTAAGTCATTAAAGTAATTTTTTTGTAATTTTCATTGGTAGGACACTAAACAGATAGTTTCATTTTGATAGAATTGTCATTTTTATTATATTAGTTCAACCTATCCATGAGCAGTTGATGTTTGCCCAGTTTTTTAAATCTGATTTTATTTGTGTGAGAAGTGTTTTATAATTGTTTTCAAAAAGTTTTTTAGTCTGCCTTGGCAGATAGACTCCCAGGTATTTTATATTGTCTGAGGTTACTTTGAATGGGATTTCTCTTTCTAGCTCTTTCTTCTGTATCTTGCTAGTAATATATAGACATGTTGAGGATTTATGAGGGTCTATTTTATATCCTGCTACCTTGCTTAAGTTGCTAATTATTTCTAGTAGATTTTTAGATGATTTTTTTGTGATTCTCTAGGTATACCATCATGTCATCTGCAAAGAGTGAGAATTTTGTCTCTTCCTTCCCAATTCTAAATCCTTCAGTTTCTTTTTCTTCACTTATTGCTGAGGCTAACATTTCTAATATAATATTTAATAGTAGTGGTGATAATGGACATCCATGTTTCACCCCTGGGAATGTTTCTAGACTATCCATGTTGCATATAATGCTTGTTGATGGTTTCAGATAGATACTGCTTATTATTCTAAGGAACAAATCATTTATTCCTACACTCTCTAGTGTTTTTAGTAGGAATGGGTGCTATATTTTATCAAAGGCTTTTTCAGTATCAATATAATCATATGATTTCTGATAGGTTTATTATTGATATAATTAATTATACTAACAGTTTTCCTAATATAGAAACAACCCTGTATTCCTGAGATAAATCCTACTTGGTCATAATATATCATGCTAGTGATAACTTGTTGCAATCATTTTGCTAAGATTTTATTTAAGATTTTGGCTTCTATATTCATCAGGGAGATAGTTCTATAATTTTCATTCTCTTTTTTAACTCTTCCTGGTTTAGGTATCAGCACACTATTGGGGTCATAAAAGAGTTAGGCAGAGTTCCATCTTCACCTATTTTTCAAAGAGTTTGTATATAGAATTGGAACTACTTTTCTTTAAATGTTGTAATGTACCCTGGTTAAATTGAGAGCTATTAATGAAAGGAAAGTGACCTCTTTGTTCCAGGAAGGGAAGATCCTGTAGGGATTAATTGAGAAGATGAAGGAAAGTATTGAGGGGCACAGGAAGAGGGAGACTTTGCCTTTCCTGAAAGATGAGATTCCACTGATGAATGATCATATAAGTGAAGAGAGATAGATGTTCTGTGAAGGGAAATGAGGACCTGGGAGAGTGGAAAGGAATGGAGATTTTGAATCATATGGAGAAAAGAAGATAATTAAGTGGTGAGCTTCATAATTACGGATATGATATGATGGTGGGGTCCTACCGTGGAACACCTTCCTCTCTGTCATCTACAGAAACTGACATTCCAGGAATGAGACACAATGGAAAAGGGAAACCAATGTAATTTATTTTGATTCACTTGTAGACAAAATAACACAAAGTTCTGTTTGTATTGTTCCAGGCCCACCTTTCATTGTTATCTCCACCTGACTTCCAGCTTTACCTCTGTAACCTTGTATAAATAAAGAAAGAAGCCACTCTGCTACTATTGCTGTCCGTTCATTTATCCCTCCTGCATTTCTGTTGTCTGGCAGTCCTGAAAGATAGAGATTGTAGTGAATGTTTTAGAAGTTTTGATTCCATGAAGAATAAAGAAACTAGAGATAGACTAGATAATTATAGAGGTCATGAACCAAAGAATGGAAATCTATAGTAGAGTAAGAGAGGATAAATAATGAAGAGAGTAAGAGAAATCCTTTCTGAAATGAGCAAAATAGATTTTTTTTAACCTAATGAATACTAATTCAACTGAGGGGAAAAAGAGAAGGTGAAGAATTATCAGATAAAAGCAAAACAGAAAAAGGAACTAATAAGCAAAATCTCAAAGTAAAGTGTAGATGAAGGAGTTGAGGAAAAGAGAGCCAGTGGGAACAGGGCCAGCTTCAAAAAAAGAGTAAGATGAAGGAACTGGATAAACATAGTAATGGGTTTACAACAGAAGAGGGGAAAAAGTCATAGTTGGGAATGGGGGAGGACCATTTGAGACAGAGCAAAGAATAAGTCTAACACTCATAATTTTAAGTGGGAAACAAATTTACTATGCAAGTGAATGCAAAAAAAATCAGAAGTTGAAATAATTCTATCTGACAAAACAAAAAAAGTTAAATAGATAAATGAAGATAAAAAGGAAACTATATTGTGCTGAAAAGAATCATAAATAACAAACTAATATCAGCAATGAACTTATATGCTTTTAATACCTTACCATACAAATTCATAAAGGAAATATTAACTGAGCTACAAGAAGACTGAGTAACACAAAGTGACAGAATATTTAAATATCCCTTTCTTGATTTTGGATAAGCCTCACATAAAATTAAACAAAAGGGAAAATATGGAACTGAACAAATTGCTGTGGAAATTGGAATTCAAGACTAATTGACATCAAAATAAATTTTTAAAAAACCTATCATGTACTAGGGCACAGAGATAAGGCACATGAGCATAAAAAGATAGAAATATTTAATTCACCTTTATGGACTAAAACAGAAAAATAATAATTGGTTCAGGGACTACAAACAAAAGACACAGTTCCCAATAAAGGCTTAAAAATGAAATCCTAAATTTTGAATGGGTCAAGGACGAATCATAAAATAATAGCTATGTAAAATTAAATGATGATGAAATAATATATATTTATTTCTGGGATACTACTAAAGTATCATATTCTTACAAGTCTGTATTAGCAAAATAGAAAAAATGAACTGAATATGCACTTTAAAAAGTAGAAAACTCACAAATAAACCTAAAGTAAGTACAAAAGAGATATATTAAAATTAGAGGGGAAATGAATAAAGTGGAAATAAAAATATCATTAGAAATTATAAATAAAATTGAAAACTGATTCTTTGAATTGATACACCCTAATCAAATCTATAAAGAAGATAGCACAGGATGGCTAGGTGGTGCAGTGGATAGAGCACCGGCCCTTGAGTCAGGAGTACCTGAGTTCAAATCCGGCCTCAGACACTTAATAATTACCTAGCTGTGTGGCCTTGGGCAAGTCACTTAACCCCATTTGCCTTGCCAAAAAAAAAAGATAGTAAAATAAACAAAATAGCAAATGAGCAAAATGAAAAGAAAAAAGAATGATCAGAACATATTCACAGTTACATGCTAACAAAATTGAAAAACAAAAAAAAGGAATACCTTATATACATAAAAGACATAAAGAATTAGAAAATCATAGAATTATCTTAAATAACTCAAGCTCAGAAAAAAATAAATCTAGCTGTAAAAGAAATACTAAAGGAAAAAACTGTTGGTTATTATGAATTCACAGGTAAATTTTAATCGAACTTTTTTTTTAGGTTTTTTTTTTTTGCAAGGCAAATGGGATTAAGTGGCTTGCCCAAGGCCACACAGCTAGGTAATTATTAAGTGTCTGAGACCGGATTTGAACCCAGGTACTCCTGACTCCAGGGCCGGTGCTCTATCCACTGCGCCACCTAGCCGCCCCATTATCAGACTTTTAAAGAATAGTTCATACTCATACATATTCAAAAATTAAGAAGGAAAACACCCAATCATAATCCCTTTATGATACAAATATAGCCCTAATACCAAAAACTTGGGAAGCTAAAACAGAGAAAGAAAATATTGGTCAATATTATTAATGGACATTTTAAAAACATCTTTTTTCAATAAATCATTCCTTATGGTCAAATGGAATTTATACCAGGGATGTGAAGATGGTTCAACATTAGAAAAATAATCAACACAATCATATTAAAAACCAAAACATCCAAAATCCATGTGATCTCAGTAGATGCAGAACTGCCTTTGAAAAAGCACAACTCTTTATGCCAAAAAAGTAAAGAAAAAAGTATGGAAAAAAAACCAAAAAATAGAAATAGAGGGAGCTTTTAAAAATATAATTAAAAGCATCTATTTAAAACCCAAAACAAGCACCATATATACTATGGGGATACACTGGACATTTTCCCATTAAATACAAGTGTGAAGTCTACTCTCCCATTATTATTTGATATACCTCTGGACAGACTTAACAGTTGCAATAAAATAAGAGAAGGAAATTAAAAGCATAAAAATAAGTATTTGCTAGTGACATGATGATTTATTTGGAAAGTCCTAGGGAATCCTCAAAGAAAAGAATAGTTTTGGCAAAAGTTACAGGTTACAAAATAAATCCTCAGAAATCAACACAATTCTACAAATAGCAAAATGCAATAATAGAAAAAGAAATCTCATTCCAAATACCTACAGAGTACATAAAATATTTGGGGATCAACTTGCCAAAGCACAAAAAAAGATTTATGTAGATTCAGTTACATAGTATCCATTAAAGAAATAAAGTATGATTTACATAGCTAAGGGAAAGGGAATAGTCAGTGCTCATGCTCAAGTTATGCCACTGACAATACATCCAAAATTATTTAGTACTTTCAATGATATACTAATTAAATTACTATGCTAATAATTTATTGAGAAATTTAATGAGAAAATTATAAAAATAATGCATATGGAAAACAAAAGATTTAGAATATCAATGGAAATTATGAAACAGGATGAAGTGAAAATGTGTTTACAGACGTCAATATATTACAAAGCATCAGTGACTGAAACCATCTGATATTAGTTTAAAAATAGAAAACTTGATCAATGGAACAGATAAGAAAAGGAACATTAAAAACAATAGAATTCAAAAAACTAGCATTTCATAAACTGGAAATGGATTTTACTTGATAAATTACTGAGTAAATTGGAAAGTAATCTGGTATAAATTACTCTGAGATCAACACATTATACCATATTCCACAATGCTTTTTCTAAATTTAATATTTATTAATATTAATTATTATTAAAGATCATACTATTAAGAAATTAGAAGTTAAACAGATTATATACCTTTCCCAACTATGAATAAGAGATCTACTCTACATACTTACACTTTAGAAATTCTGTTTATATATACAATTATATGTTACATGTAATATTTACTATATATGTATATAGTATATAACCACAATCTTTATATACTATATAACATAATAGATTAATTTTACTATATATTTATGTAGAACATATGAATATTTATATAATATACACAATATGTTGCATATATGTATATATATATATAGTACAGATAACATTCACTATATAGTGTATATTTTACATATATGCTATATAGAGTATATAAAGTATGTAGTATAAAAAGCATATGTAACATATTATATATTTATGTGGGAAAATATATACTAATAACCATTCCTCAGTAGATAAATGGTGAAAGAATATGAATAGTTCTCAAAGGACAAATTTAAGTATTCACCACCACATGAAAGAATGTTCCAAATCACTATTAAAAGAAAGGAAAAGGATCCTAATATTTTTCCTTATACCCTTCAAATTGTCAAAAAAATCATCCCAAACTTGAAACAATCAATATTGGAATGGTTATGGAATTATAATCTCATTAATACATTGTTAGAAGAAATGATACAACCATTTTGGGGAATAATTTGGAATAATGTAAATAAAGTGATTTAAAATGCCAATACTCTGAACCAGAGACTTCATTATTGGGTTTATACCTCCAGAAAGTCATCAATAAAAAGAAATTTATAGCAGAAATTTTAATGTCTTTAAAGAAGGCATTAATAGCAACACTTTTTGTGATAGCAGAGAATTAAAAACAAAACAGATGCCTGTCAACTGAGGATTGGCTTAAATAAATGTATTATATGAATGTCATGGAATATCACTGTGCCGTAAGAAATTGTGTATAAGATAACTGCAGAGAATGGAAAAATCTGCATGAAAAGATGCTAAGTGAAGTCAGCAGAACCAAAAAATAAGCAATATCTAAATATAAATAATAGTCGCACACTAAAAAAATCAAAAGTGAATGTAACAAAATTGTAAAGTTCAGACATAACTTGGATGAAGAGAAATAAAACATCTTTAACCCATCCCTTTGTAGAATTGGGAGAAGCACATCATACATGTTTTTGGACTTTTCAATTGTATTAATTTTTTCCTCTTAAAAATATATTTGTGGAGGGGAAAACTTTACTAAAAAAGAAATATAGTCTCTTTCCTCAAGGAGCTTCATTCTGTTGGAGGAAGATAACACAGGAAAGGGAATTGAAAAGCAAGGACTGGGGAGATGATGTACATGGAAATGATTTTATAATTCAGAAACAAGTCTAAGGTCTATTCTTTTTGTTTTAATCACTTAGGAAGATGAGCTGAAAGGCCGCCATCATTTGCTAGTTCATCATGGTAATTTTTAACTAGAATCTAACTACAACTTTCAAAAACTTCTTTAATACAGAAAACTTATTTTGCATTTATTCAACATTTTATGATTTTTAAAGTTATACTATTTTATCTTCACAAAACTTGTAAAGCAGGACTTGTCCAATTCTTACAGGGTAAGAAGCATAGTCCTAGGGAAATGATATGCCATGGTCATACCTGTAGCAGTTGACTAACCTTAGACTAAAGCTTTGGATTTCATAAGAGTAAGACAAGCCATTAAATGCTTAAAAGCCTTAGTCCTTTATTAGGTACATTTTAACTTGTATAACAGAAGCCATAAAACTTAACAGACACTGAGGGACAGGGGAATAGGAGAAACAGAGATAAAGGAAAAGAGATTTAAATCTAAGAATATCAGAAGGTCTACATGGTGGTAGGGGCAGGGAGGTAATGGATTTCCTGAGATTCAGTACTTTTCTTTTCAGAGAAGGACTGTCTGATTCATTGCATTTATATTCCCAATGCCTGCTATAGAGCCAAGTATAACAGGTGCTTATTACTTGTTGATTAATTCAGGTCAAAGCAGGAGTTAAGAAATGTGACAATAGAAAGAATGTTGGATCCAGAGTGAGAGGACAGTCCTGGATTAGTCCTGGATTCAAATCACTTGAATGTGGATTCTGCCACCTCTGTGACCTTGGGCAAGTAATTTCCATTCTATTGGCCTCAGTTTTCACGTGTGTAAAATCAGGTGGCTGACCTAGAAGACCTCTGATGTTACTTTAGCCCTTCATCTAAAATCCTATGAAGAAGGAGGTGGGGGAGGCCATGAGTGTCAATGTTTGTCCTATAAGAAGTTGCACTCTGAAAGCTATTTTTTTTTAGATTTTTCAAGGCAATGGGGTTAAGTGGCTTGCCCAAGGCCACACGGCTAGGTAATTATTAAGTGTCTGAGGTCAAATTTGAACTCAGGTACTCCTGACTCCAAGACCGGTGCTCTTATCCACTGTGCCACCTAGCCGCCCCCAAGAAGTTGCACTCTGAACTTGACCTGCCCAGTTTCTGCCAAGTTTTCACCATTCTTTTTAATCAGTACAGAGAGTGCTTAAGTCCTTTTGTCTCTTCCATACCAGTATAGCTTGAGAATGCAAAGTAGAATCTTTAGGGTACATGGCAAGGAATACTTAGATGCCTCTGATTTGTTTGTCATCTATGACATCACAGACAGGGAAATTCTGTCATTAACCAGAGGAACCCTGGCTAAGGAATAGGATGTGAAGCTTCCTAAATATAGAAGATTCTAGAAAAGACATTTTAGAGCTGAGGCAGCCTACTTCATGTGAGTTTTATGGATCTCAGAAGGGCCCCTAAATTGGGGAGGTTTGGAAACTATCAGTCACAGTATGTAAAGTGCTTTCCCAACTTTAAGGTGCTATATAAATGTCATCTTTTTAATATTTTACATTAAAAGTGACTAGAGTTACATAGTAGGAAAATTTTAGAAGTCACTTAATCTAATATTTTCATTTTCCAGGTGAGGAAATTGAACTTCAAAGAAGTTAAGTTAAAAGATAACACAATTTATTTTGCAGTAGATTCAGACCTGTAACACAGACTTTCTGATACCTAGACCTTCAAAGAGCCAATTTAATTATCATAATTTTTTTCTTTCTCAACATAGAATTATATAAATACAAGCAATTATTATTATTATTATTATTATTATTATTATTATTATTATTATTATTATCCTATACCCTCTTGTAGCTAATCGCTACTTTTAATTCCTATAGCAGTAATTGTATATATCACTCATTTAGCACTTAATAAATGGTTCATGATACTCATCTATTTTGTATATACAGCTTACATAATATGTATCCTATGCAGAATATGATCATAATGGCGATTTAATGAATGTTTGTTGCTGTTGATGCAGATGGAGAAGGCAGGAGCAGTTAGACATCTTGAACCCCACATAGTACTCCCCAGTCTGAATCAGTAAGCCTTTTGATCTGTGATAAGACTGGAAATCTAAACTGTCATCTCTCTTTGGTTTTTAGGTCCAGTCATCAGTGGGCAGGTTTCTGGCAAGATGAGTAGGAAGCTTTTACATATTTGAAGTCCTTTGCTTCAGCTAATTATGAGTATTTTATTACCTTCATCTAATCATCTATTTACCAGATTAAAATCATGATCCCTTTCTCAAGACCTTCTGCTCAATCACCATCTACATTCAATTTAGTCACACAACTTTAAGATTCTTCTATTAGCTCATTATATTTAGATTCTTTAAAAAAAAAATTATCTATTAAGCACCCATTATGGGCCATGCCCTTTTTCTAAGCATTTTGCAAATATTACCTCATTTGATCCCCCACAACAGTCCTGGAAGTAGGTGCTATTATTTTTCTCATTTTACAGTTAAGGAAACCAAAACTGAGATTAATCAACTTGCCAGGGTCATATAGCAAGTGGTGTTTGATTTCAGATTTGAACTCAAGTCTTCCTTACTTTACATGCAGGGTTCTTTCCATTGTGCCATTTCTTATTTTCCCAAACTTGCCATTTTTCCAGTTTCTATACTCCTAAATCTAATATCATTCATCATATATGCAATTACTTTCTGTTGTTCATGATTAGATTAAAAGGTAACTCAGAAAAGAGACACCATAAATTTAGGGACATTGTTATGGGCTTGTCATTTGAGCACTAAGGAGAACTTGTCTGTGAATCAGAAGATTTAAGTTCCAGGTCTGCCAATTTTCTAGCTATGTAATTTGGGTCAAATTGCTAAATTTCTCTTCATTTGATAATCTGTAAATGGGGATATTTTATCTCTTAAATAGTACCTACCTCAAAAATTTATAAACATTAAAATTTTGTATAAATATAAACTGTTAAGACTTAAAAGATTACCCTGGAGATAAAAGTGAACAGCTGACCTCCATTTCCAAAGAAAGCTTTTATCTATATTAACTCCAAGACCCAAGTTCAACAGAACATTAACCCTACCCATCAGAGGCTTGAAATGATCTGATTTTTTTCCCAGAATCTGCTGAAATTGGGTCCCAGTTGGATTAAAGTTAACCAAAAAGAATTTTCTCATGTTAACATTTGTGAAATATGAAAATATATTAAATACATGAGAATGTGGAATATATTTCATCTCTATACATTTCTATTCATAGTTTTTTTTTCCCTCCAACAAAATCATGCCTTCTGTGGGTCTTCTTTATCACAAACAACTTGAATGCTAAAATAATCAAAGTAACTCTAGCATTGAAAGAATGTTCTTTCTCTCAGAGTGGATGGGGTCCCAGAAATCATCTAAATGAATCTATCACAGAAGGTGATATTATATATGGACAATTTTGAGTAGAAAAAAAGGTAAGGAATAAACAGTTTTATCTCCTTTAGATTTCTATATCTCTATTTCTATATCTCCCTACATATTCTACATCCCATGACCTCTCTTCATGGCCAAAAGTTATAACAACTCTACTTGTGTATATAACTTGGTACACCCTCTTAAGGCTCAAGTTTTCTGTACATTTTGTATAATCTTTGATAACTTACTTGATACTATTGGTAAAGTTCAATCAACATTAAGAAAATATTTTGGGGGCGGAGCCAAGATGGCGACAAGAAGGGATCCAGTCTTAGGAGCTCTCTGATAAAACTCATAAGCTAAGGACTCTAACTAAACTTTCGAGAGACAGAACCCACAAAGGGACCCAGTGAGGCAGTTCTACTCAAGGTAACCTGGAAAAGAGCAGAAAGGCTCTGCTCCTGGGGTCGGAGGGGTGACCCGCCGGAGGGGTGGCCTGCCAGAGAGAAAGAACTTCAGCCTTCTGGAGGCAGCCCCAGGGCGCTGGGAGTCTCAGCTCACAGCAGCGGGGGAGTCTCCTGAGCTGCACCCCGGGGAGCACCGAGCACAAAGTGGGGGAACAGTGGGGGGACCTCTGCCAGAGCGAGCACATGGAGCCCAGCCCTCAGGGCACACAGAGAGCAACTTGGTCTTTCAGCAGCCCAGACTGAGAAACAGAAGCAGGCGGAGCCAGTAAGCAGGAGCCCACAGGGCATGAGCCCATTGAGCTGAGGGAGGGGAGTGAAGAGAGAGAGAATGCAGAGCTCTGTCCCTGGAACAGGACACTGGGGTTCTGACCACACTCAGATCCTGATCACAGTCTAGGCCCCCCCCACCTCAGCCCGTGGCAGAAGGGGGTGCTTATGGTCATTCACAGACCAGGAGGGAGGACAGAGCCTCACACAATTAGACCCTTGTGGGAGAGTCCCAAAAGCTCAGGAAGCACCCCAAAACCAGGCCCAGGCTGGGAAAATGAGCAAGCAGAGAAATAAGAGGAAGACTATTGAGAAATATTTTGCAAATGAGCCCAAGAAGCATCAAAATACTCAGTCTGAAGATGAGGAAGCACAAGCTCCTGCATCTAAAGACTCCAAGAAAAACAGAAATTGGGCTCAGGCTATGACAGAGCTCAAAAAAGACTTTGAAAATCAAATGAGGGAGTTGGAAGAAAAACTGGGAAAAGAAAGGAGAGAGAGATGCAGGAAAAACATGAAAATGAAGTCAGCAGCTTAGTCAAGGAAATCCAAAAAAAATGCTGAAGAAAATAGCAAATGGATAAAATAGTTCAAAAAGTTATTGAGGAGAAGAATGCTTTAAAAAGCAGAATTGGCCAGATGGAAAAGGAGATAAGAAAGCTCTCTGAGGAGAACAAATCCTTCAGACAAAGAATAGAATTCAGGGAGATTGATGTATTTACCAGAAATCAGGAATAAATACTTCAAAAGCAAAAAAAATGAAAAATTAGAAGAAAATGTGAAATACCTCATTGAAAAAACAACTGATATGGAAAACAGACTTAGGAAAGATAATTTTAAAATTATTGGAATACCTGAAAGTCATGGTCAGGAAAAGAGCCTTGACATCATTTTCAAAGAATTACTCCAGGAAAATTGCCCTGATATTCTAGAAGCAGAGGGCAAAATAGAAATGGAGAGAATCCACCGATCCCCCTGAGAAAGAGATCCCAAAAAACCAACCCCTAGGAATATTATAGCCAAGTTCCAGAACTCCCAAGTCAAAGAAAAAATATTACAAGCAGCCAGAAGGACACAGTTCAAATATCATGGAGCTGCAGTCAGGATCACACAGGACTTAGCAGCAACTACATTGGAAGCTCATAGGGCTTGGAATAAAATATACCAGAAGGCAAAAGAGCTTAGAATGCAGCCAAGAATGAACTGCCCAGCAAGGCTGAATGTCCTCTTCCAGGGAAAAAGATGGACTTTCAATGAACCAGGGGAATTTCAAGTGTTCCTTTTGGAATGGCCAGAGCTGAACAGAAGGTTTGCTCTTCAGATACAGGACTCAGGTGAAGCATGGAGATTGGAGGAGAGGGGGGAGCTATGAGGGACTTAATGAGGATGAACTGCATGTATTCCTGCATAGAAAAATGACACTGATAATACTCATATGAACCTTCTCAGTTAATAGAGCAGGTAGAGGGACCTTTTATAGTTAAAGCACAGGAGAAAGCTGAATTCAAAGATAAAATATGGTGTAAAAAATGGAGTCAATAGAAAAAAAGGGAAATGGAATGGGAGAAAGAAAAAGGAGAGGGGGAATAGTCCAAGATATTTCACATAATAAGATTTTTTTTATTACAATGAGCTATTGCAATGATATGGAAGGGGGGAGGCAAGGGGGAATGAGGGAACCTTTGCTCTCATCTGAGGTGGACAGGAGAGGAAACAGCAAAGAAGGAGCGGGGAGCAGGGGGAAGGGGTGGGGATGTGAATAAAGGAGGAGAGGATGGACCATGGGGGGACAGTGGTCAGATTATAACACGTTTTCTTTTTTACTTCTTGCAAGGGGCTGGGATTGGAAGGCCTGCCCAGGACCATAGGGCCAGGTGAATTCTGGGCCTAAGGGGTGGTATGGGGGCTCAGGGCTTCTTGGCCCCAGGATCAGGGATCTGTCTGCTGCGCCACTCAGCAACCCTACAGCAGAGTCAGAGTGAAAGGAGAGAGAAAATATAGTATATGGTAGTGGAGAAATAAGAAAGGAGGGAGTTGCGATCAGCAATGGCAACATTGGAAAAATATGGAAGTAACTTTTGTGATGGACTTATCATAAAGGATGTGATCCACCCATGACAGAGTTGTTGGTGTTGGAACAAAGACTGAAGCACATTTTTTGTTATTATTATTTGGGGGAGGGTGCAGGGCAAGTGGGGGTGGGTGGCCTGCCTGGGGCCGCATAGCAGGGTGATTTTTGGGTGTCTGGGGCCGGATTTGGACCCAGGTGCTCCTGGCTCAAGGGCCAATGCTCTGTCTGCCACCCAGCCACCCCTACTATTATTACTATTTTATTTTATTTGGGGTCTATTTTTTTCTTCTTTTTGGTTTTTGCAGGGCAGTGGGGATCAGGTGGCTTGCATGTCACACGGCTGGGTGATTGTTGGGTTTACGAGGCTGGATATGGACTCGGGTGCTCATGGCTCCAGGGCTGGTGCTTCATCCATTGCGCCACCTGGCCATACCTACAATTATTACTATTTTTTTTTAATTTTAATTTTTTTCTCTCCCCTTTACTTTTTTTTCACCCAAGCAAGTCTATCTATATTCATGGGGGGAGGGGTATTTTGTTTACTTGTAAACAAGAATATTTTATTAATGTAAAAAAACATTTGTACAAAATGAGAATAAAAAATAAATGTAAAATGGAAATGATAAAAAAAGAAAATATTTCATTGTATTTTATACTCTCTCCTGCTGTTTTAATAAACCCTCCTATATTCAGGTTTATCACCAAGACTGACCTTACTTCTAAAATTCTTTCTATTCCCTCTTTTAATCCCAGATTGAACAGACTGAATGACCCTAACTAGCTGTTCATTTTAGTATACTCAGCAGTTAGGGCAGGTGAGCAGATCAAAGCTTAAAGCTAATAATGGCTTTTAGTTTATACAAAAACCCTGTGATACTATGCCACTCCACTCTTTAAGTGCCTAAGATCATACAGGTAGCAAAAGATAAATTAGATTCAAACTCAAGTGTTTTAACTCCAAATCCAATATTCTTTCTGTCAAACTAAATGATATTCGCGAAGCAACTAAGAACTCGGAGAAAGAAGATCTGAATTTGGGACCTCCTCTGATACTACCTATTGTGACCTGAAGTCTGTCCCTCAATTTCTTCATCTGTAATATGCAGGTGGATACTTTCCATTACTTTACTCCCATGGTGGTTGTGAAGAAAATGCTTTGCAAACTTTACAGGGCCAAATTCATATGAATTATTATTATTTATATTTTTACAAGAAGTTTTTTAACCCTCCCATCTATATTCCCCATTTTTCCAACTACAAATTACACTTTGTCTCTATACAGGCTCCTTGTGTAGAAAGAAAGGAAAAGTTCAAAGACAAAGGTGTTAGGATTTTAAGGATGATGGGTACAAATGGCAAAGTAGGAGGAATGAAGTGAAGCTGCCTGCAGCCCCTGTTTTCCTACCTGAGAATCAGGAGAAAGGGAACCAGAACAGGAGTTGACTTTTTATCAGCCCCTTTCTGCTTATAGAAGTCAGAGAGCTGGAAGAGAGCAGAATAAGCTGTTACTTGCCACTGAAAGCCTGGGGGCAAGAACAGCTCTCTTTGAGGAAATAGGGGATGTCCTAGAGATATAAACACCCTGCACCATCTGCAAGAGAGGAACCCAGCAGGAAGGCAGTTTGGCTAAGAAACCCTAACCCCGGACTACTGAGCTTCAGTTGGGTGAAGAGAAGGAGCTCACCCTCAGCAGTCTGGTTCAGAGTGTGCTCTGGCAGGGGGCCCCTGTCAAGTGAATGGAACAGTCTCCCCAGGGTTTTCAGACTGGGGAGCCCTATAGTTTGGGAAGCTGCAGCTTGGGATGGAGGAGTGGCTGCAGGAGGAGGTGGCTGCAGGCACTGGGGCAAAGGCAGACCCTGGGCTCTAGGCATTTGACCGTTTTACTTTCCTCTCCAGCATGGACCTGATCACTTCTGTACCAATGGGCTACCAGGGACAGCTGTCTCACGGCTCACTGAAGGTAACCTAGGACTATGTGCGGGACACTGATGGGCTGGGCAGAGAAGCCAGTGGTCCTGGAAAACTTAATCCACTGCAGAAGTCCAGAGCATTCTCTGGAACTCACTCCACTTTCCAAAAAAAAAAAGTTTTGTCTTATACTGATCCCGACAAAAGCTTTCTAACATCAGAAAAAATGTCTCAGCCACTTGACAAAGTTACATTTATTGCTTCACTGCCAGCTCTGTTTATGTGGGGGAAATAGTCAATTTCAAGAACGGGAATGAGGAGTGATGTTTACAATGAATTCTTCAGCTATAGTTGTTATTACTATTATCATCATAACACTTACTTTTTCTGTGTTCATCACTGATAATCTTATCTGACACTTTTCTTTTTCTCCCCCCTTGGGCTTTTGCTTAACACCAATATTGTCTTGTTGGACTAGAGAGAGCTAGATGACAAGGAAGCTCTGGTTTCTGAACATAAACAAAAAGAAAAGGGAAATTATCGTCAATCCTCTGCTATTTTTAATGTTGTCAACTCAATCATAGGATCAGGAATAATAGGTGAGTGTATTTTAAATTTTAATCTAGCCCTAGGCAAATGTAGTCATACTTTAAAAGAAAATATTAATTTGAATCTATCATTCAAATGATGCACTATTTTTAGTTAAATGATGAATTTAGTCATTTTCTTTCTAGAAAATTTTTTTTCATGTATATGAATGAATACCAACCTCTTTCATCTCTGTCAAAATAAAATGAATTTCCTCTTGATGTTCTACCCAGTTGTGGTCAGTATTCTCTCTGGGATAGAATAATATGGTAACTCAAGGGATTATTAAATTTTGATCCTGTATGTGAACTGTGAGCTATGAAATTAAGATTTTTTTTTCTCATTCTACATTCAATAGTCACTATTTTTGTTATCTTTCTAAGAACCTTTTTGGAAATTATGAAGTCATAATGGAAATATTGTCACTTCAAAAATCAATATTTTTGGGAAAATGGAAAAGATGCAATATTTTAGCACTGTTTACAGATATAAAATCACTATGATTCTTTGGAAACAAATTTATGTAGATCATGTTTTGCCCAAAAAATGAATTTTTTACAAAATTCATTAGAAAATGAAGCTATAATTTGTCTACATTTAAAGAACTTAGTATTTTTGTGTTTTAGTGTCCCCCCCAGAGTAAATAAGTAGACAAAAGCTTTGCATGAACATAGTAAAGTAACGGTCATCATGTTTTCTGAATCTGTCTTTCACAGTAGTGTTGCATGCAACTCAGAAAAGTACAGAAAATAAAAAGAACTGACTGAATACAACTTGTGTTAGGTCAAAGACATTTTCTGAGCTATAATGCAATTCTGCTTTTCTTATGATTTTTATCTTTTCATACATGAAAATCAAAAGTTTACTTGTGTTATTAGATACTAGAGATAAGAGCACATAGACTGAGAGCTGGAAGGTAACCTTAAATTTTATCAAATCTAATTTGCTCATTTTACAGAGAAGAGAATTGAGCCTAGGGGGCTTAAGGCCCTCTGAAGATTCACATAGGTAGTAAGTGGCAATGCTGAGATTCATCCTCAGGTCCTCTCACTCTAAAATCCAATTTTCTTTCCATCATACCAGACTGTGACTATATAATTTTTCTGCTTTTACATGTTAACATTTCTTTATTTGATTAAATTTCCAATCTATAACACATTTTCTACATGATATCTTAGATTTCCATTTCAGCAATAGCCAAAGTAACCATTATTTGTTAATAATCAGTGTCTCCTTTTTATTTGAAGCTTCATTAGTAGGATTGAATTGTTCACTTTTTATTATTTATAGAACTTTGTTCTATTTCCATGCTCAACATGTAAATTACCATTTAGTCAGATGACAGTGGTGCATGGAGCTACACTGATACCATTGAAGTGTATAAGATTAAATTTGCACAAATAAACAGACTATGAAAGGGTTACTGCATGTTTAATCAGTGGGTATATTTGTTTTCTTTTTCCTCAGGATTACCTTATTCAATGCAGCAAGCTGGTCTTCCTTTAGGGATACTGCTTTTATTGTGGGTCTCTTTTGTGACAGGTAGTGTACTCTATAACTAATTATCCTTGCATAGTCATCATTATTATTTGAATAGTTCAGAGAATATCTGCATTTGGATTTGAGGTATTATTACTACATTCATAAAATTATGTCAACAATAAGGACACTTGTATTACTTACATTACTAATCTGAAAATCTGATTATTAAAGGCAGAGCATAATTATTGACTATATTTTAAACCCTTTCAAGTTTCTCTTTATGTGGGAAAGTGAAAGGTTTCTTTTTTAAGGTTTGTCTAAATCATGACAGAAACTGGAAGTGTACATTGGTTTCCTTCACAAAATCATTAACAGGGTATGATGCATTCAGAATTAATGGTCCTGATCACCATCTGTTCAGGAGTAACTGAAAACACAGATGCTAAATTATTAGTTTAGTTGTTTTCCCCCACAGTGTGCATACACTGTCCATGAACCTTTCCTGAAGTTCAGCTATTTAGAACTCAATGATAATTTCTATTTCTCTCTCCTTTCTCTTTTAAATAACTTCCATCTATTATCCTTTATTCTAATTATTAGAAAGAGTTCCTCACATCTTTCCAAACTTAAACTTTATAACTTACCCTCATTTCTTGTGACCATCACTTCCATCGCTACTTTCAAATATGTACTCTATGACCTAGTTCTCTTTCTATTGCTAGGGAAATAGCAAATGAAGCATGTGGTGAAGATTAAATTAAGGATAGGATTAGGAGGTGAAAGAAACCACCTGAAAGCCAAGAAACTTTCCCCAAGATCCCTCTGTTTGCAACTCTTGCTTTGTAGCCTAATTTCGTTTGTGAGAGATATAGAACTTGGTGTTTCTTGAGTTTAATCTTAAAAGCTTGACTGAAATGTTGAATGTATCTAGTCTTTCCTATCCAATTTCCTAAGAGGTTTCCTCTAGTAATTTTTAATTTCCGGCTTCCCAGTATATTTGTACTGTCAAGTAATTAATTTCTTCCCAGGTATATTTACTTATGGCTTATTTGAGGACGTTGAAACATTATGTGCATAACAAACACACAGAAGCCTAGTAAAGTTCAGATTGTTCATAAATTCAGTTCTGTTCATCCACTTTTTAGAGGAGTCAGAATTACCTCTTAAAATGAGTTAAACAAGTATCACAAAAGCTTAGCCAAAACTACTGGCAACCCCTCTGAGATGCTCTTATGTTTTGTTTTGTTTTGTTTTTACAGAATTTGCCAAAGGAAAGAAAAGTGGATCTTAAAGTTTTTTCTTCTTTTCCAGGTGCTTAGAGTCATAAGACCTTATTACTTTTGCCACTTACTATGTAGTTACAGAATCATAGAACTTTAGAACTAGAAGTAATTATATAAAACTTCTAGTTTAACTCCCTTGGCCTGCTCAAAGCCACATAGCTATCAAGGGACTGAAGACCTGTGTTGTCTGACTCCAAGTCCATTTGTACTCTTTATATTTAATGTACCATACTCATCTTAGATGAGTCCCTTTAACTCTTTGAGCCTAAGGGTCCTCCTCTGTAGAAGGAGAATAATGATTCTTTTTACTACTCCCTTCTAAGGTTCTTACTAGGGAAATGTTTTATAATTTTTTAATTGTTATACAGATGTCATTTATTATTATTGCTGTGTATTCCGGCCAATGGAACTTTTTAAAAATATAAGATTAAGTGAGGAACAGTAGAACATAATAGTCAGAAGGACAACCTTGTAGACACAAAGTTCTAGATTCAAATACAGGGAACTGTGCAAGACTCTAACCTTCTCTGTTCCCTCAGTCAATGTTGTTGTGTGTCCTTTGTTCTTGAAGAGGACCATGACATCTGGCATGTGATGTCATGACATGCAAGTGATTCTAATACTATAAATTACAGATGAATTCCTAATCTACATTTGTGGAGCTGTTTCAGTATGGGAGTTTACTATGCTGCTAAATTAACAGATCCACACACCCTGCCCAAAATAATCATAATAACATGATGTTCTTAGGATACAATACTAATCCTTAAAAATATTTGAGGGGTAAAGGGTAAAAGATAAGCACACAAAATAAAAGGAAACAGGTTTTGGACCATCATTGTATTTCATAGAGTAATAGAATTACAGAGTAGGAAGGTCATCAGTTAGATTTTGTTGACTCCAGGACCATCAAATTCAAACTATATCTCTACCTAATTCACTTCACTCAATAAGTATCTATTCAGATTCAGATTGGCATTAAGAAATTTATTCCTTCCTGAAATAACTTATTCCATATTTAAAAGCTCTCTTCAATATCTATTCATTGCTCCTATTTTTGCCCCTTGGGAGCAAACAAAACAAGTCTAGCCCTCTTCCACAGTTTCTTTTTTTTAAGTTTTTATTTATTTTTTTTTATTTTGGGGGGTGTATTTTTATTTTAAACTTAAATACAAAATAAAAAAAAATTGTCATGTACAAAGCAAAACATGAGAGTATTCCTAATATAAAGGAATAAATTTCCATTTCAAGAAAATCCATATAATTAATACTACCCATTGGGTTAAAAATAATCCATTTTTGCTTCCTTGAAGGTTTTCTTCTGCATTACTTACTTTATTTTTCCTTCCCCATGATCACATATATATATACAGGGGCCTATGAGGGTATATATATATATATACATATATATATATATATACACACATATATATATATATGATGTATATATAATGTATATATATAAATATATGTATATATATATATACAAATAGACATGTGACCATATAGAGATATTTACATAAATATGTATATGTTTACATATACACATATACCTGAATATAAATATAGATACATATTAATAGATAGTAATACATTTGATTTGTGTATATTTCTCATTTTTATAGCATTTGCTGAAAAATACAACTCTTCTACTTCCTACCTTGTCCTTCTATACCTTAACCTACTGACCTTCCAAAAATCCCTCCCTTACATATTATTCTATATACCCTCCTTTCCCATTCCTTCATCCTCTAATTCATTACTCTCCCTATTCCCTCCTCTTATTTCTTTCTGAATTTCAAAGAATTTTATACATATGTATGTATGTATGTATGTTTGTATTTATGAATGTATGTATTCTGTATATATATTACTCCCTTTTTAACCCATTCTTGGTGATAATAGGTTTCCAGAACTACCAGTTCGCCTTCAGAATGTAATTCCTCTCTATCAATTCTTCTTCTTACACCTCATTTGTATGGAGATGATAACTTTTTTTAAAAATCTTTTCCTATAGCATTTTACTTTTAAGAATCCCATCCTACTTAATTCAATCTTTCCTTCATACTACCCAATACTAAAACTAATCTTGGACAAATGCTTTACATTTCCATGTATAGATAGTAAACAATTTATCCTTATTGAGTCCCTTGTGATTTAGTCTTTGATTTTTACTTTATCTTTCTCTTAGTTCTTGTATGTCAAATTTAAAATAAGTTCAAGTCTTTGCAACAAAATCCTGCAAGACTAGCAATCATTGAATGTCTACTTTTTTTCATTCTGGATTATGCATAAATTTTTTCAGCTGCAAGTCCAGTTCTTTTGTTCTTCAATATGTAGTGTTCTGAGACTTGTGGTCTATTAAATCAGCTGCTACTTGATCTTGTGTAATTCTAATTGTGGTTCACTATATTTGGATTTTTTTTTCCTTGTTGCTTCCACTTAATTCCTTCTAAAAATGTGGAACGCATAACTGATCACAATACACAGGATGAAGTCTGAAATACAGGGGCCTATGAACTTTTTATGAAGATTACATTCTATAAACATCCCAATATCACTGACTCTTTTTGAAATTTTAGTCACAAGATTGTCATTTTTAATATGCAATACACTGACAATTCTTTAATAGCTACCATTTATAAAACACTTTAAGGTTTGCCTTGCATTTTACAAATTATGCAATCTTTTGTCCTCACAACAACCCTGTAGGTGACTATTATCCCCATTGTGCAAATAAAGAAATTGAGCCCGAAAGATATTAAATGACTTGCCCACTGTCACAAAGGCTGGATTGGGAACTCAGGTCTTCCTAACTTCAGACCCAGTACTCTATCCATTGCACCACCTAACTGACTCTAGCTACATTTTTCACCTATTCAATGTGTATAGTTGAGTTAAAAGAAACCCTCAAACTAAAAGATTTTACTTTGACACTATTAAATGTCATCTGATGGGTTCAAACCATAAAACTACTCATTGAAATATTGTTATATCTCAATTCTATTGTATATTATATTGCTCATACTTTCAGTTTTATATTACTCAAATGTTTGATAAGTATACCATATATGCTTCTATTTAAGTGATTGAAATGAATATTAGACTATGACCAAGGATAGAGTTCTTTGGCATGTATTAGGAAAATTTCTTCTACATTCATATTAATGAAGTGATTATCATTCTCTAAGTAAGTCCAGTCATTAATTAATTCTAAATCCACTTAAATTTTTATTCTCTACTCCCTATCATTTCACCATGTACATACAAAGATATCATGACAGATTAAAATTACTTACTGATTAAAATCCAGATATACCAGGATTTATGATTAGTTTGCCATGGCATTGACAAATTTATGCAAATTTAGATCACTGGACCGAGTCAGATGACCTGACTTCAAATCTGATCGCAGACACTTGACACTTACTATGTCAAGCTGTGTGACCTTGGACAAGTCACTTAACCCTAATTTCCTCATATCCTGGGCTACCTCCAGTGGTCCTGATTCATATCTACCCACTGGACTCAGATGGCTCTGGAGAAGAAAATGAGACTGGTGACATTGCACAGCACCCCTCACTCAAATACAATTCACATTCATGTTATGACATCACTTCCCTGATGTCATGATCTTCTTTGAGAATAAAAGACAAACAACAACAATAACAAATTTATATAAAATATATATAAATTGCTGCTTCTGTTTCTTAATGCTACCAAACTATTGCTTCAATTATATATTTAAAATTTTTTTTCCAGGGACTTCAATACCCATTGACCCATAGTTAGAAGGAAACACCTACCTCTTTTTGGATAAATGAAATTATATTTACTTGTTTACATTATGGTAGTACTTCTTCCATTCTCCATCTCTTTCCAAATAACACTGAGAGAAATTGGCTTAGCAATAATATTCATAGATTGTTTCCATAACCTAGCATTCATTTGGTACAAATTTGATGTCCTTAAATCATTGAGAGCTATTAAAAATATCTTATCATATCCTTACTTAACTTGGGTTTCCATTTACTATTGAATACTTCTCTTTGTATTTTATAAATTGAAGATTGTCTTTCTTGGCAGAGAGAATAGAGAAGTAAAAATAGAAGTTAAGCACTGTCACAAATGAAATTTAATAATAGGGCAAACAGACAATTCTAGTAGGATAACATTTATTAACAAAGGCATGCTGCCTGTCAATAAAGGGAGCAGTGGTTTGCTTTCATTTATGCCAAAAATCCCAGTCCAAAGGACAGTTCCCTTTAAAAGATTATGGTGAATACAGAGCAAAGAACAGAATGGAGTAGATGACATCAAGGAATTGGTGACAAATGAAAGGGTTGGAAGTTTGGTAATGGGGGTTAATAACGACCTCTCTTCATCTCTCATGAAATTAAGAAGTGTTGATTTTTGCAGTCTAGGTACAAGGTCAAAAGATAAAAGTGCACCCCCTTTTGGACAGCAAACAAGACATCCTTGAAGAATGACTTGATGGTGTAAAGATACCAAGGTTAGCCAAATTCCTTGAGGCAAGAAAAGATCAGTAATTAGCAAGATAATTGAATTTTTTTTTAGGTTTTTGCAAGGCAAATGGGGTTTGACTTGCCCAAGACCACACAGCTAGGTAATTAAGTATCTGAGGTATGATTTGAACTCAGGTACTCCTTGACTCCAGGGCTGGTGCTCTATCCACTGTGCCACCTAGCCACCCGATATTTGAATTTTTAAACTTAACCGATCATAGACCAGATGAATTTTGAAACAAGTTCAGAGACAGAGTCAGTCATAACTTAAGCAATTATAGGACAAAATAATCCATTGTAAATAGGAGTAAGAGGAAAATAATATAGTATCAATCTTGATCTTCTCAGGACTTCTGTCTTCTCTCCACCATGCATTAGCATTCTTCCAGTAACACAAATAGTGCTCCTACATTCTTTAATTTTTCTTTTGCATCTAATGCAACTTTTGAAATTCTTTGGTTGTCCTTAGCATTCACTCAAGGTCTCAAACTTAATTTAACTTTAACTTAATTTAACATTCCTAACAATCTTAAAGTATCAAGTTATTCTTTGTAGTCAAACTCAATTACTTGTTCTTGTTTACATTTTCTTTATGTGTCCTTTAAAAACCAGAGGTGGTCCCTGAGTAACCTGAGTTACTGAATTCCCTGAGTAACCAGACCAATCTCTTTAGAAAGTTGTCCCTTTTTCTTCTTCCTTAGAATTATTTGTATTTGCTTTGAGAACATACTTCCCTTTCAGTCAATATCATCTGCAGTAGAAAGATTCCACCTTCTAACATAAAATTCTACCTTTCCTTTATGAATTATTTGAAACCTATTCTCTTATAGTCATGGATCCTTGCTCTATGCTCAGCCTTCTCTTCCTTGTTTCCCATCACCTGCATCTACTACATGTATGATCTTGGGCAAGTCATTTAACCTATTTGAGCCTCCATTTCCTTAACTGTAAAATGAGAAAGTTGGATTTCATATCCCTTAAGTCTCCTATCATGAATTTTGATAGGTATTAGCTACAACCCCCAATGTTCTTATCATACTACTTTGGAAACTTCACCTATGCTACCTTATCACTTGCTCTACCTTCAAAAGGTTGAAATGATCATTAAGGCAAGTTAAAAATTTCTTAACATCTCTGCTTTTAGCAAAGAGGAATTTCTAGATTTCTGGATAATTGAAATTCTTCACCATTACTATATCATGCCATTTGGAACTCATTACCCAATTTCTGCTTATGGATCTATAATATAAAAATTTACTTTTTAAATATGAAAACAAACCATATAAAATCTTGTTTCTCCATGCACTTATCTTTACTCAAAATACTCTTCCTCATGTACCCCTTAGCTGACCCTTAGTCTTCCACAATGTATTATATTTTCTTATTATACAATGCTACTTTACAGAGAAATGCTGCTTTCCTAACTAAGGATCTTAAAGACAAATCTTCAAGTAAGGAATAAATGTATATCTCTCTTCTTTTTAACTTCACATTCTAATTTGACTGGCTGGTGGTTTGCTTCCAGACTTGTTAAGTCTATTTTAAACCTTTAATGAGATATGTTCAGCCAGACAAGTGGTTTGTCTCTGCCCTGTTTTTCTATTCATGAGATATTATAAGCTTAATTTGAGGGTAAAAATGGAGAGTGATTATTTTTCCATCATTCAATTAAATTATTTGAATATTTCTACTTGTTGATTATATCTAAAAATGTTTATAATGAAAATTCATATGTGATGATAGAAGTGACCATTTATTATATAAACAACATACTGTATATGGTTATATATGTTTACGGTCACAGTAAAAATGAAATCATAATTGTATGAGGATTTAAATTGATTATATTAAAGCTTCTAAATGAGTATTATTTTCATATCTGAATAATTAAGAGGATCTATATTTTTTATCATTGAATGTCCTCCTTCAATAGACACCAGTTGTGAACTCAACATACTTTAGATAGTTTCACAAGGTTCTTGTGGACTAAATATAGATATTGATATAGAGATAGACATATAGAGATATAGAGATAGATAAATATATGGATACAGATACGTCACTGGTAGTCAAGCTTCTGGTGATGACAAATTTGATTCGACTAGTCCCCTCATAAATGACATTATAGTCCACTGCTAACTATTCATATATGTAAAGGGCCTTTGGAATCATTTGATCTGAAATTTTCATTTTTATAGTAAACTGAGATCCAGAAGGATTGAATGAATTATCCAAGGTTGTACATCTAATAAATGACTCCAGAGATCCAGTGACTCCAATGGTCCTATGCCTCTAAATCTACCCTAATTTTTCCAGTCTCAGGTTGCCTTGTTAGACCTAGCTTTCCAGCTCAGGGATTTTCTCAACTTATGCCCCACCAGCATGGCCTTTCATACCTTAAAACACCTTCATGTTATATGACCAGCCAATTAGTGGAGGAATTCCATTCATGCACATGTCATCAACATTTGTTTTTCTTTAGAACTAAGGACACAGTAAATTTCATAACTTAAAAAATACATTGAAAATTTTACTCAGAAACACAATGTAATAGTTTAGAAAATTGATATGATTAGGGAAATCACATTTAAAATTTTTATGATCTATATATTTCACCCAAGATTGACTCCCTCAGAATCAAAAAACTTTAAATGACATATAATGGAAATGTTTCCTTATGTTTATGTTTTATATTAGCATTTCTTTTTATTCTGTGAGATTAGTTGTATGCTTTTCCACAATGTACTATATGGGTTTGCTTTTTTTTAAACTTAATTTTCATGTAATTTTGTTTGTATACATTGTCAAAGTGAGGAAATAAGAGATAATGATTACAGAAATCAGAATAAGAAATGTAAATGGAATTCCTGACACTCATTTCATCGTCTTTCCTTCTGTTCAGGTCAATGCACTAATCCTTTAAGCATATTTGTCAATAGCATGGAAAATATTGATGAAAAACAACAGGAATAGGTAGTCATAGCATCTTAAAAAGAAAATCAGACCCTATCAAATTAATTCCTGAAAATCAGACCCTATCAAGTTAATTCCTCACCAGTGATCCATTTAACCTGTTTTTTTTGTTGTCATCTCATTTTAAAATGGCAGCATAATTTAGCGTTTTTCCTCTACCTTTGTCAATATATAATACATAATACATAATACATAATATATAATATGTATAATATAATAAATATAATAAATATAATAATAATAATATAATATAATATAATATAATATAATATAATATAATATAATATAATATAATATAATATAATATAATATAATATAATATATAATCTCATGCATAGCTTGTTTTTTTTTCTTCCCAGATTTTTCCCTTGTTTTATTGATTAAAGGAGGAACCCTTTCTGGAACAGATAGTTATCAGTCTTTGGTCCATAAAACATTTGGCTTTTCAGGTTATCTGCTCCTCTCATCTCTACAATTTTTATATCCTTTTATTGGTAAGACCACTACGAAGTTAAATATTAACAATTGTTTTCATGACCGTGATAATTACCTCTAAAATAAATGGCATTTGAAATGAAACAATGTTCAAGATTTTATATAGTCTGTTATATTAGAAAGAATAAATGTAGATATTGTTTACCTAATTATTTTTATAAAATAACAATTCTAAGAAGAAACCTAAGACCACTATAATTTTATTTTTCTCTTTGCCCATATTTCTTCCTTCACTGTTCTAAAACCCTGACCTTTAAAAGTCAATCAGTTCTGGGTGGCTAGGTGGCATAGTGGATAGAGTAACGGCCCTGGAGTCAGGAGGACATGAGTTCAAATCCAACTCCAGACACTTAATAATTACCTAGCTATGTGGCCTTGGCCAAACCATTTAACCCCATTGTCTTGCCAAAAAAACTAAAAACAAAAAAAGTCAATCAATTCTACCTTCTTCAGACCTCACTTGCTAGGTTCCAGGTGAGAGATTCTCTTCAGTCAATCCAGGTCATAGTAGCAATACAAGTGACACTTGACCTGTCAAGTATCTATATACAAAACAATATTTTTGTTTAGATGTAGAGGTTAGTATTGTACCTATGTCAACATGGCAGATATTATCCCTTTCATGATCCACTTCAGAAAGTAATCCCAAAAAGGACATGCTCAAAGAAATTCAGACAATGAAAATAAAAGAAATGGAATATTGTGTTTAATTTGGTGGTCCTCTTCTATTTCATATTCATGAGAATCTATGCAGAGTAAAATGAGAGTATCACAGGAACATACACATGTCTTCTTGAATCTTAGACCAACAAATCAAATCAAGTATTTCTTAAGCATTTACTATGTATACTGTGCTAAAATCTGAATGTGCTAAGGCTTAGGAATAACTAAATAATAAGTGGAAGCAAGAGAATCAAACACTTAAAGACTGAACAGAATTTCTATAAACTTAATGGTTCATATAAAACATCTGCAAAACTATTAGTGTATTTGTATTTCTAACTATGGTGTGACCCATAGCCATACTATGGTATGGTAAACTTGAAATTTATACTAAATATTCTTATGTGTAGTATCAGAATGGAATGGTAATCTATTAATTGTTAACAGACAAAATCTATTCAGCATAGATACTTGACCTGAGTAGACTGAAGATACCATCACTAACAAGTTGATGGTATCTTCCCAATTGTTTTCATGACAAATTTAATTGGTGATTTAACATGTCATATTGGCTATCTCACAAATTGTATAATGGCTAGAAAAAATTCAGAAAAGTCAAGTTATAAAATTGGTAGGAAAAGTCTTCCTTACTTTTGCAAATGAGAAAATGGTTTAGAATTTCTTTACCTTTTTGCTTCTGTTACAACTCAGTATATGTGTTTTTAATAAGATATTATTGATTGTACCTTTGTGAATTCAAAATTTTTAAGTGTGCTAGGAAATCTGATACTCAAAGAGGTCTGGGTGAATTCTGTTTTAAAGTAAACACTTTCTTAATATAAATAACTACTCTGTTTTTTGACTTGAGATTTTTTTAAATTTAGGGTCATCTTGAATACTGTGTGTACAATTAAATTCTTATCTTTTAGTTAGACCAGAGAATCCCCATATTAAAGAAGAAGCCTCAAACTTTTCTTCAAATTATTAAAACTATCAATAGAATTTTAGAAAAAGTAGACATGACAGATCTCTGACAATCAATGAATGAGAACAAAAAAGGATTTTATATACTTCTAAATCATGTATAGTATATACAAACTAGACATGTTTTGGGGCATTAAAAACTCAAATGCAGAAAAGCAAAAATATTTAACAATCTTTATTGTAACAAAATAATTATAAAGGGTCACAGAAGAAATAACTTAAATTTTTTAAAATTTAAATTACTTAATTAAATTTAAATTAAATTACTTAAATTTAAATTATTTAAATTTAATTACTTAAAAGAATTGGTGAGGAAAAGGACAAATTGGAAACAATGGAAAATTTCATCAAAGAAAATGACAATAAAATAATATACTAAAACATATGGTATGCAACTAAGGTACTCATTAAGGGGAAAATACATAACTAAATATTTTCATAAACAAAAGAAAAAATTAATGAACTGGGTAAGTAACTTTTGAAAATACAGAAAAGCTACAAATCAATTCCCCAACTAAACCTGAAAATAGAAATTCTGAAGATCAAAGCTGAATTTCACAAAATTGAAAAGACAAAAAAACACATGAAGTGACAGACATTAATTGGGAGCTTTTTTTGAGGATCCATATAGTATATGATTGATAATTGTATCTGATATTAACCTATTATCTTTATTTTGTTTCTAGCTATGATTAGCTATAATATAATAACAGGAGACACTTTAGGCAAAGTTTTTCAAAGAATTCCTGGAGGTAAGTCCTAATGAAAGGTATTTTTTTTTAGATTTATACTATATTCATATGTTTCACTATGTTATATTTGACTTTTATGAAAAAAATCCTAAAGTAGAGGTTTTAGTCATTGGGCAGCCATGCTTACTAATAGCAGTAATATTCATCTTCATTATACATAATTCATTTTATGTTTAAATATTGCATGTAATTATTTCTCAGTAAACCAAGAATTTTTAAAATTATCATATAGTCAAATCCATATTTTGCTCCTTGTACTTATACATTCAGTGATTCTAATAATATATTCTCATGCTCTCTGTTTTCTTAGAGGGAGCCTTAGAGATCATCTAGTCTAACCTCCTGTTCCATGCAAGAATCTCCTCAACAGCATCCTGAATGCATTTTTATCTAGCCGTTGTTTAAAACCTTTCCAGGGAATAGAAACTCATCACCTTAAAAGGAAGTTGATTCTTTTGTGTGTGTGTGTTTAGTTATAATTGGTAGCTATTTTTTCTTTATATTGAACCAAAATATAATTCACACCCATTGATCCTACTGCATCACTTGCAAGTTATACAGAATAAAGCTAAACACTCTTCCACAAGACTGACATAGCTAGCAATCTACTTTCTGCTCAGTTTTCTCTTCAAGCTAAATTCCTAGTCCTTTTAGGTCCTCATAAAAACATGCTGGTCACACTCCTTTCAGCACCTTCTACTTTGAAAATATAACTTCTAAATATCATCAGAATTGAACATAATAAAGCACATGTGATCTGAGTACAGTGGACTTGTTAGCCTCCATCCTGATACAATACTTCTATGCTGTTTAACTTTTTCAGTAGCTCCCCATTCTGGAGTTATATTGAGCTTTCAGTCCCCTAAAACCTCTATAAATTTATCATTTGAATATTATTTAACCAGGTTTCTCCAGTCCTATATTTAGGCAATTGGTTCTTTGTACCCTAAATGTGGTACTTCACATTTGCCCCATTAAATTTCAACTTATTAGTTTTCCTCTGATGTTTCATATTGTTACAGTTTCTTTTGTTCCTGATTCTGTCATCAAAGTAGTTAATCATGTCCCTCATTTTTGTAACATCTCCTGTGCTGATAAAATTGGAATACCTTCAAATTATTAATTTAAAATATTTAGTAGGACAGCTATATAGCATTATCACCAGAAAGCTTTCTCAGCTTAACAACCATCTGTTAATTTTGTGGATACATTTTGTTTTGGGTCCACCTAACTGCTATGTTCAGCCTTTGTTTATACATCTTATCTATAAGAAGCATTGAGGTAAGGTGGATAAAGAGCTGATTTCAGAATCAAAAACATTTTGGTTCAACTTCAAGTCTTACATATACTATCTATGTGATCATAGTTAAGGCAGTAAAAGTACTGTGCCCAAAACAACTTAGGGAGTTAAAACTATACAGAGAAAGTACCATTTTGTATTTGTAAAGAGAATGTTCTCAATTTCCCTCTATCAAAGAAATCATATACATCTAATCTTAGTAGCATGAAAGACTGTCTCATTACTTACAGACATCCAGATCTAGTAAAATGTTAAAATTATTTTAAGAATACAATTCAGGGGGCAGCCAGGTGGCACAGTGGATAGAGTACCAGCCCTGGAGACAGGGTACCTGAGTTCAAATGCAGCCTCAGACACTTAATAATTACCTAGCTGTGTGGCCTTGGGTAAGCCACTTAACCCCATTTGCCTTGCAAAAACCTAAAAAACCAAAAAAAAAATACAATTCAGAAATAAACAATAACTAAGTTTATATAGCTTATTTTATAAAATGGTTAACCATTTACTTTCCTGGGAGGTTAAGTAATTAGTCCCTTTATGTTACAGATGAGGAAACTAAGTTAGCTTATTTATCATCACACTACTTTGCTTGATGGAGTGGCATTTATTAAGTAGGCACTTATTAAATGATTTTAATTGCTTGACCATAACATTCTAGACAAGAAAACATTTTCACTATTTGTCTCCTCTGCCCTGTCATCCAACTTTCATTTATAAAATGTGTCAGTTCTGATTGTCAAGGCTCACTTGTCTGAAGACATGGAAGACTTTCTGATATGGAATATCATACAAATTAAGGGGAGACAAAATTTGGGTAGATATTACTTTATTGACTTAACAGTCCATGAACTTGTAAGGATATAGGACAAAGAGAAGTCTTGACAGAGACTACTGTCCCAAGAGAATAAAGCAACTACTGACTATCTCTTCTATCAATCTCATCATTGAAGGGACATTAGAATCCATTGTAAAAGGTTGACTGTGATTATATAAGTTCTTTAACTAGGTATAAGTGTTGAGGCCCTATTCAGCATACTTAAAGTGTCCAAAAACTATATAAATTCTGTTCTTTCTCAATTAGCCATTCTCTCCTTGAGGAGAGGTGTCTCCTTAGAGTGGACATTAGAGGTCAGGATGATTGAATACCTGTCAAACCAGGTAAGCTAAACTTAAATTTGATCTCAGACACTTAGTAGTTGTGTGACTAAGGAAATCACTTAACTTCTGTTTACCTTAGTTTCCTTATCTAATAAAATGGGAACAATAGCAACTATCTCCCACAGTTGTTATAAGGATCAAATTAAAATGATTGTAAAGTGCTTAGGGACTCAGCTTCCTTTGGGAGATCAACCAGCTCTTGGGGAGTGTAATCCCCCAAATAACCTTTCATGTCTCTGTACTTTTCTTTACTGCTTATCCCCTGATAGCTCATCATCTTTTGGGAAGTTAGCACACTCTTAGGAACTAGAATACCCCCAGTTAAACTTTCATGCCCCTATGACTTTCCTTTCTACTTATTACCTACCTACCTCATGGAAACCACTGCTGCTACTGCTGCTGCTGCTGCTAATGCTGCTAATGCTAATTTCCCTCTCCCTTAGCTTCTGCTAACCAGAGCAATACGTAAATAATTTTTTTTGTCCTTCCTCCCCCTGCCCCCAAAGCATTTAGGACACAATGCTTTGTACTTAGTAAGAGCTGCATAAAAATTAGCTGATATTAGCTATTATTATTCTATGTTCTAATACCTATTAAAACACTAAAAAGTGGAGGGGAGGCTAGGTGGTGCAGTGGATAAGAGCACCGGCCTGGAGTCGGGAGTACCTGAGTTCCAATCTGACCTCAGACACTTAATAATTACCTAGCAGTGTGGCCTTGGGCAAGCCACTTAACCCCATTGCCTTGAAAAATCTTTAAAAAAAAAAAAAACTAAAAAAAGTAAAATAAGTGCGGAATATAATAGGAAAAGGCAGGCTGCAAAAAGATTATATAGGACTTTAAAAATAATAATAATAATCATTAACATTTATAGAGCTCTATGTACCAGACCCTGTGTAAAGTGCTTTACAATTATCACTCATCTGATCCTCACAACAACCCTGAGAGATCAGAGCTGTTATTATTCCCATTTTACAGATGAGGAAACTGAGGCAAATAGAGTTCTGTGACTTTCCTAGGGTCATATAGTTAGGAAGTGACTGAGGTCAAATTTGAACTCAGGTCTTTCTGATTCCAGGCCCAGCATCCTGCCTACTCTATTTAAAAGCCAGGTTAAAGAGTTAGAATTTTGAACAGATATGAATTAATGTAAATTAGGACCCATCTGACTCATTCATTAGGAAGATTACTTTGGCACTTGTATGAAGGATTGATTGAAGAAGGAAGAGTTAGAAGTAAGGAGAATGATTAGGAAGCTATTCAGATCTGATGAAGCCTTGAATTAGTTTGGAGGTCATGTGAGTAAAGAGAAAAAAGCCTCTGTGTATGAGGTGTGGGGTATGATGAGAGAGGTGATGATGGAAGAGTAAAAGATAATGACTCATTTTGTGAACAAAATTGGGTGATCAAGATGTGGTACCTTTCAAAGAAATGGGAAACTTAAAGGAGGTTAAGTTACTTGGGAGTTAGAAAATGAAATTTCCCTTTTATGCATGTGGATTTTTTAAAAATTTTTTTATGCATGTGGATTTTGAGATGCATATGGGGCATCTAGGTGGTTGGAGGTGTTGATTTGGAGCTCTCTATGCTTTCCTATGACCTTCAAATCAGAATAATATTGCAATAGAACAATAATAACAACAAAGATCATTTTTAGCTGAACTTGTCTAATCCCCCACCTCACTCTCTACTTGTACACTTGATTCAAAAGTATAAGACTTTAGAGTTACAGCTATTAATAATTTTACATTATTAGATACAGACCTTTGTCCTAGACTTTTTCAAAGGACTATTCAAGAGGCTTAAAATGAGAACTATAGATCATTTAAGAGTATATCTTTTGTGTCCCCAAAATATTTAACACAAAATACCTAAATGTACTTTGGAGGATTTTATTGCTTTTTTGGCTCGTAGATTTTCCTTCCCCTTTCACCTCCTTGCCTCCCCAAGCTGAGATCACAATATTAGAGTTGAAAATCTTATTAGAAGGAAGAAAACAAACAGATGCTTGCAAAACAACTGTTAGCTCTGAGGAGTTACCGAATTTTAAATCTCCAATGTTATTTAGATTCCTGATATGAGGGTTTCTCTGGAAGAGACCTTTTTTACAACAAAAAATCCTGTTGTTTTCATTTGACCTATGCCCCAACTGGTCAAATTTGGGGTAGAAATTGGTGACCTTTTCACACTCTCTCTCTCTTTGTCTGTCTGTCTGTCTCTCTCCCCCCCTATTTCTGAATCTCTGTCTCTATCTTTCTGGCTGTGTTCCCTCCTCCCCTTTCCATCTCACTTTGCTTCTTAGATCTCTTTTTTAAAGACCATGCCTCAAACCCACATCACTCAGGCTCCTATTGATTGATCAACAGTAAGTCCCAACCCAAGCCTCTCTTGGTCTTTGTTGGGTTCTAATGGCTCAGAATGAGTGTAACTAGTAATTGTTTCTGTTTTGGCCAGAAATCCTGAGGTTCTTCCCTTCCCAGATTTTTTTTTCTTCTGACTGAGTAAAAGAGGCCATTTTTTTTGCCTCATTGCTTACCTAGCCTAAATCACCAAATGGGCATTGCCTCAAACATATAGACCTAGGAAAGACCTTAGTTTAAAAAGGCCAAGGTCTCCTACTGCATCTGGGGCTGTTTCTGGTTGGCCTGTTTTGGACCCAGAGAAGACATGAAACTAATGATTTTGCACAGTCCTGCCTCACTTGAATCTAATTCATTTGCAAGTCATAATAACATCACTTTCCTGAAGTCCTCATTGAGAATGAAAGATAAGCACAATATTCTCCATTTCTGTTGCATGACTTTCTAGGCAAGTTTTTCAGTGCAGCCCACTAAGTATAAGATAAAAACCAGATATCCAGAGCACCCCCTCACCTCTCATACTTAAAAAGCTCTCCTTTCTTCTACATCTTTTTTCTTCTCCAGCTGCCATCACTTAATGGTAAGTCACTCATTGGGATGCATATTTACTAATAGATGCTTCCTACCCACTCACAATTAACTTAAACCGGAGACAAAGAAGGAAAGAAAAAAGATGCCAATATCATTCCCTCTAGTCAGCTGTCCTCTATATGAGAAAACACAGTATCAGAATCATGGAACTTCTCTAGGGATCAAAAGGCATAGGCGTATAGGTGTTCCTGGAAAAACAGAGATGAAAATGGATCCTAATCTCTCAAAAATGATAATATAAAAAGATCATCTTATTCCTGAAAACATTTAATCAATTCCCTTCTCAAAGGGGGTCTGTCTCAAAGTCAATGATACAGCTAAAAGAAAAGTTAAACCTTTAGATTTACAAAGTATCATTACCATTGTACTATCAAAGTAAATTATTTCCATTTTATCTCAGGACACAATAAGTATTTATGGTTGTCATTCCATGGAGTATTGATTGCAGTGCTCACCACAGAATTTTTAGCTGCTCTTATGATGGAAAAGAACTATCCATTTATTTTTTTTTCCCAGGCAGGTTATAAAGATATAAAGATAGTACATTCAATGATCTAACCATTTCTTGTTTTAAGATAAAACAGATTTAAAAAATCTCCCATTTTGGTTTGCAATGTTAGGACATTTTAAGTTGAGACTTAGCCTTAAGGTATTTGGTATGAACATTTGTAGTTTTATGTGTTTGCCATGTTTTCATGAGAATTGTTTCTTCCTAAAATATTTGTGATATGACTTATATTTTAATATGCTGAGTTTAAAAAATGAATGACAATATGTTATAGGCTAGAAGAGTAGTCTTAGAGTCAAAAAGTCCTGGGTACACTAGAAAGAGTCTTACTGCCTGTTTGATCTGGGACAAATTCCTTAGCCTTCCTTGGCCTCAATTTCCTTACTTATAAAAATCAAAGTGTTGAGGGACATTTAGGTGACACAGTGGATAGAGCACCAGCCAGGAGTCAGGAGAACTTGAGTTCAAATGTGGCCTCAGACACTTGATACTTACTAATAATTCCATTGCTTTGCAACTCCCCCCCACCCCACCCCCCAAAACTGAAAGGGTTGAGTTGTAGATCTCATGATGCTATAATCCTGTTACCTGGAGTTCAGTTTCAAGTTCTGTCTCTGATGTATGTGTGTGTGTGTGTGTATGTGTGTGTGTGTGTGTGTGTGTGTGTGTGTGTGTGTGTGTGTGTGTGTGGTATGGAGAGAGAAGGAGGGGGTCCCTGAGCATGTCTCTTTAAATTCTCAATTATCCCCCTCCCCAACTTTCTAAAACGATGCATTAGAGACATGATTGTGATGAGAGATGATTAGTTCTGGTCTAAGTGAAAAATTCACAAGCCATCTGACTTGTTAGGATTAGGTTTTAATTCACAGGTTACTGCAAAGTTCACATGTTAATACAGAAAGTGCACAAGTTACTACATAAAGCTCACAGGTGATTGCAAATAGTTCACAGGTTAAGCTCTCTGGAGAGGCAGCAAGACAGTAAGCTACTTAAAGGACAGTCTGATTAGCAGAAGTTAAGATTTTTTAAAAAGGCTTAAGTACTTAAGAGAAAAAGAAAAGCTTAGATCAACACAGATCCAGTCTCATGGAGCTGGGGTCATATTGGTAGTAACAAAGTGGGAAAGGAATAGTCGAGTTAAAAAAGGGAAAAGGAAGAATGGAAAGAAAAAACCTCGGGTGAGAAAAAGAGAGGGGAAGGGGGAGAGGGGGAGAGAAAGGGGGGGGAAGAGAGAGAGGAGAGACAGAGAGCACCCTCCATGCGAGCAACCACACCAAAGTTTGTGTCTAGAAGGAGGAAAAGCAAGAAAAAGGAGGGAGAGCTAAATTGAAGTCGGCTCAGTTCAATCCTTTCCAGAACAAGGATGATGCTTGAGGAAGATTTAGCATCTGGTTCCAGCTATTCTCCAATGCACATGCCACAGGGGCAGTTCCCAGGAAGTACCTAAGACAGTACTCATTTCCCATGAGAGGTGCGACCAACATGGTTTAGGAAATGGAGATAGCAAAATAATCAACAGAGAATACCCTCCATAGTACAGAAAAGCCTCAAAAGATTACAGCATTTTCTTTGTGCCCTGCTTCAGTGGAATTATAAAATCACAGATCTGGACAGAAAAAAAAAAATGTGTTCTGTTGCTTGAACATATATATGCTCTGCATAGGGAAAGAAAAGCATAGTGGATGCATAACTTTTCTAGAAGTCAAAATGACCTGGGTTCAAGTCCTATCTCTGACTCATAGTGACTTGTGAGATCCAGTCAGGATTACCCCAGGCAACTCATACTTTCAGCTGTAAAGTGCCAATTCTCATTGGGAAGGGAAATTCCTGACACCAGGAAAATCACAGGTGTGGTTAAAAAAAAATCAAAAAGTTGTATATAATTATGTGTATATGCTCTTGTTATGCATACCTCTAAACATATTTTAATCTTCTTTATATTTTAGTTGATCCTGGTAACTTTTTCATTGGCCGACACTTCATCATTGGTCTCTCCACAATTGTCTTCTCCCTTCCTTTATCCCTGTACCGTGACATAGCAAAGCTGGGGAAGGTAATTTCTACAATTAAAATAGAGGCAGAAATGCTCTTTGTCAACTGAAGTAATTGTGCCAAATCACAGTCTTCGATGCAGAGTTCTTAATTGTAGTGTTTATCTGCAAAGCCAAATGATTTATGATTATACTAAAGTAAACTAGTTGAATCATTAGACTGGTCTTTAAAGATCAGATCAACTGTGGCCTTTCTTTTTCTCGTTAAAAGCAGGTACCATTGCAAGCCACAAGCTTTGTACCTTAAGATCACAAATGAAAAAGGACTTTATATAATATAAGTGCATATATACATGCAAGTAAGATTTTTCCAACCTTTTTAGGTAGCTTAAACTATAACAAGATTTAAAACTGTGACATTAGGAGTCAAAACTCAACATAGTATTTCAATTAAATTTCAGCATCTTTAATCAGGAAAGTTATCATCCAGTCACAACTGAGATAATACATTTAGTTATTCATACTACATTTTGAGAAAGACATTCTAGAGCTCATCCAGAAGATGGTGAGAAGAAAGGTGAGACTAGAAAAGATTCCCAATGAAGTTGGTATGAAAGGAACTGGGATATTTGAAACATGGAGAAGATAATATTGGTGGAAGGGCTTGGGGGGGGGGTTGGGAAGGGGATGTGGACAAGTTTAGACTTAATCAGCTTCATCTCAGAGAATAGAATAGGAAGAAATGAGTTGAAAATTACAGAGGAAATCTTAACAATTAGGGCTATGTAAAAGTGAAATGAACTACCTCAGAAAGAAATGGGTTCCCTCTACTGGGGCGTTCAGAGCAAATCTTGTTAAAGTCTTTGCCATATGACTTCAAAAGAAATTAGAGATTTAGCAAAAACAGAAAATCCACCTCAAGGGATCTCATGTACTATTTGTGCCTGACTTGTGGTAAAGCATTCCAGGCTCATATTGATCTAATCAGCTGTAATCAGACACAATGTAACTTGACTCTAATATAGTGATTTGGTCTCCTTTAAGAATGAAGGACAACAACCAACCAATATGACCTCATCTTTATATTCAAAATAAGACTGCCTGTCTTCTCAAAGTTAGGGTATGGGCAGGAGGAAGGGAAGGAATTTGGAAATCAATTTTTTTAATGATTGTTAAAAAATTCTTTACATATAATTAAGAAATAGTTAATGAAATAATGATAATTTTAAAAAATTAAATTATGCACTAATATGGAGGAGATTCTGTCTAGGTTTGAGTTAGACCAGATAGTCTCTGAGGTCATTTTCCAATTAGATTCTATAATCTCTTTGTGTCTCTCTACTATATTAAAATTTTCATTGTTTGCAAAGTAATATCCATTTGATGCTAACACTTTTTGTCAGATTTGATAAATTTTTAAATGATTATTTCTGTAGATACCAGGAATAGCTACCCTATAAGTGGTTCAAGGCTTGCAAAATATAAACACTGATAAATGCCAGGTCTCTTTTCTCAAAAGAATAATGAACTCTACACTTCACGATAAAGACAAATCTTTAGACTTTATTTATTACTGCGCTTTTATTCAAGTATGTCACTGAGCATACTTCTTGTTGTTCAGAACATTAAATGATATGCTCAGTGTGAAGTAGGAAAAAAAAGAACCCCACTGGATTTAGAGTCAGAAAAGATGGGTTCAAATCCCAATTCTGTCACTTACTACTTAGGCAAACTTTGGCAAGTCACTTAATCTCTCTGGAACTGAACTCTAAAGCTTTGTCCCTATTTAATAACAAACATGATGATGAAAAGTGAAAACTTGTCATTCATTAGGAATTTTCTAGTAATTTCTTAGTATTCAATTAATTTTACACTTTGCTTCTCTCTCATACATTCGCAGTTAAAGGGTTATACATGCAACATAAATTATAGAGTTAGGATGATGATAGAGTCCTTAGGTTGCTAGAGTTAGGAAGACCTGAAATCCAATCCAATTCTAGCCAATTCTAGACATTGGGCAAGTAATTAATCTTGTTTGCTTCAGTTTCCTTATCTGTGAAAGAAGTTAGAGAATAAATAGCAAACCATTCCACTATCTTTATCAAAAAAACCCAACCAAGGGTCATAAAGGGTTTAGACATGACTAATACAACTGAACAACCACAAATTATAATGATACAGATAATTCTGATTCCATGCTTTCCCCAAAACTTTTCTCCTGAAATGCCCAGGTTTTATCGAAAGTGCAATTTTGCTTGAATTATCTCTTTAAGGCAGCTTTTTCTTTTGCTTAATATAGGGGTATAAATATAACCTCCCTGACTGCATTTGTCATTTGCTTTATTTCAGTCAGGTTGGTTATGTTTATACCCCTATATGTTTTTTTTTTCTGATCTGTATATTTGTATATTGTAGAAAATGCAAAAGAATTAAAGAAGAGCATTCCTACTATATCTGATCCATTTTTAACATTCTTTTTGATTTTCCCTTTAATGTCAGTAAATCAACAGTCTTTTATTAAATGCTATGTTCCTCTTTGCCTCTCTGCCAGATAAATAAAATGAATAAAATAATTCCTACTAGAAAGGAGCCTACATTCTATTTTAGATTTAATATATATAAAAGCTAAAGGAAAACTCTCAAGAAGGCAAATCTTTTAAGAGACCTCAAATACTAGGAAATAAAAAAAATTCCTAGCAGAAGTATATTTGGTTGTACATTGCATCACTCTGCCTGCCTTATAGAAGAAAAAAGTCAGCAAGTATTAGGTAGAGATCTTGTCTTGAAGCTAGGATGACATGAGTTCATATCCCACTTTTACATATACTTTCTCTGGGATCATGAGCAAGTCACTTAACTGCATAGTGCTCTAGGAAATTTTCTAGAAGTTGCAGAGAAGGTACTGACCTGTTGGTAGAAGGAGTTTTCTCTCAGAAAGTATCTTAAATTATTAAAATCACAGATCCAATCTCTATTCTTAACATTTTAGGCAAAGATATGCTGATAAAGGTTTTTGGTTTGTTTTTTTTTTTAGGTTGTTGCAAGGCAAACGGGGTTAAGTGGCTTGCCCAAGGCCACACAGCTAGGTAATTATTAAGTGTCTGAGATCAGATTTGAACCCAGGTACTCCTGACTCCAAGGCCAGTGCTTTATCCACTACACCACCTAGCCACCCCAGCTGATAAAGGTTTAATGACTGACTCTCCTAAAAAATTATGCCTTTACACTTTTAAATTTAATATTCATTAATAATATTTTTCTATAACTTAAGACTTAATCAACACAACTATAAATCAAACTCTGATTTGTAGCCTTTACCAAATAATTATACTTAAAATTTAGCAACAATCCTAAGATCTGACATGAGCTCATTCCAGCACACACACTGCTTATATAGAAGTGGGATTTTTTTATATTAAGAACTAGTAACTAAAAGAAAAAAAAATGAATGATCAGATGAATTTATTTAAAAGTATTTTCTCTATAAATCTATAAGAAAACACAAAATTTTCTACAAACCTTTTAGAATTGAGAATAGAAAATATGAAATATGCACATCTATTTTCTATAATTTATATACTCTTCATATGTGCAATTTAAATTTAATCTTGGTTCTAAATCTGTTATTTGGCATTTAAAAGAGAAGTAAAAAAGATAGAAAAAGGATTGAGGAAGAAAAAAGGTACAAAGAAAGAATGCATGGACAAAGAGCCAAAAAAGATAGTCACATACATGGAGAAAAAAAAACCAGAAATATAAATAGAAACATCTACACAAATAGAGACACAAAGAAAGAGATATACCAATTACCAATCTAGGGCTATCTATCAAAACCCACTAAAATCTTGCAAATCTGGTTGTGGTTTTTGCAGAAGTAGGTGTAATTGGTGATAGAACTAGTCATTACCTAACCAACAGACTGGATGAAAATAAGTAGAGTCAACAATTATTTATTTTCTAATATCTACTACACATTCAGCTAAGTGCTGGGAATACAAAGAAAGGCAAATAAAAAATAAATGGATATATAGATAAATAAGTATATAATTAAATAAAAATCCAATCCAGCTCACAGTAGAATGGGGGAGGCAACATGCAACATTGATGCATGACTGATTAACATCTCTACAAGATAAAATAGAAATAACTTTAAAGGGAAAGCATAAGCATTGAATTAGACCTCAAATCTGACTTGTAGGCTGAAGTACATCGATAAACTAAGATTCTTGGAGTTTTAAGCTTTCATAAAAGTCATATTTGATTAAAGGAATAAAAGAACTTTAAAATATCTATTAACAAACTTATGACACTTCTATTTTCTCTTGCAGGTATCCCTTGTTTCTGCAGTTTTAACTGCAGTGATCTTGACATTTGTAATTATTAGGGTATTCACCCTAGGCCCATACATGTAAGTTGGGTGGTTTGATTTTTTTTTTGTTTATTTGATCTTGACCTTAAAGTCATTATATATGTGTTAAAAATGGAGGGTTAAAGAGAAGGATTTATTTATATGGTAACTGTGTAAATGTAGCTAATGTATTTCATGCTTAATGGAATGGGAGTAGCATGCTAGACTTGGAATCAAGAAGGCCTGAATTCAAATACTGCCTCAGATACTTACTAACTGTATGTCCCTGGGCAAGTGACTTAACCTCTCTGGGTCTCAATTTCCTCATCTGTAAAATGGAGATAATACCTACATACCTACCTGGTGCACCTATATGCAACTACCTCATAAGGGTTTCAAAAGGAGTAAATGAAAAAGCACATGTAAAGAGTTTTGCAAACTTAAAATGCTATGGAAATGCTAACTAACATTAATTTTCCCTGCCTACAATATGTAAATAATAATACTTATGTTACCTATTTCACAAGATTGTTCTGAGGGGGAAAAAAAGGAAGGCCGCAAGAAAAGAAAGAAGGAAGGAAGAAAAGGAAGAAAGGAAGGAAGGGAGGGAGGAAGGGAGGGGGAGGGGGGAGAGGGAAAGCACTTTACAAATATCTCATTTGATTCTCCCAACATCCAAGGAGACAAGTTCTATTATTATTATATAGTTAAGGAAACAGAGGCAGATAATATCAAATGAATTGATGAAGTCATGCAGCTATTAAGTGTCAGAGGTCAAATTTGAACTAAGTTGAAGCCCAGCTCTCTTTTGACTACATAGATCTTCTATAGAAAGAATAATGTTTTACAAAAAGAAGGCACTTAATAAAGCCATCCTGTTGACATAATTTTAGAAAAAACTTTGTAAACTCTAAGGCATTATGTAGATTGACTTATCATTTTTTTCTTCATCATCATCTACACTATTTACCAGAGTGATAAGAAATTCACAAATCACTGCTAGCAGGATTTTAATTGTGGGTTACTTGTAATTTTAAGAGGAGACCCTGAGCAGTGACTTAAATATCTTGGAATGGGAATTCTGAAAGTTTAAGAACAAAGAAAACACAGAACCAAATAGTAGGAGATTGAAGTAAGCTGCTGTTTTTCCTCCATAAAAGTCTTCATTTAAGATAGTAAAGGAACATCATAAATATTCTTAATTTATGACAAGGCATGATTTAGGACCATTAAAAAAGCATTTTGGTTCTTCCACTTGTTCAAATCTATGTCTAACTTATCCATCTACAATGTCATATTGTGGTAGTGATGCACTAACTTTCCTAGAATGATTATCCAACTACATGTTTTGATCTTCATAAAAAGCATTCATAATCCAAATCATTATTCTTCTGAGTTTTTTGAATAATCATAGATCTCACTTAAGAGGAGGAAAGGAAGAAGGGAACAGGCATTCATTAATGCCTACCATATGCCAACCACCATGTTAAGTACTTTACAAATATAATCTCATTTGATCCTCACAACACTGCAAGATAAGTGGTATAATTCTCCCTATTTTATAATTGAAGAAATTGAGGTAGATAGAAGTTGGTCATCAGTTAGGAAGTGTTTGAGGTCAGATTTGAACTCAAGTTTTCCTGACTTTAGGCCCACGAGTCTCTCCCCTGAGTTATTGTTCAGTCATTCAGTTGCGCCCAACTCTTTTTGACCTCATGGACCATACTGTGCATGACGTTTCCTTGACAAAGCTCTTAGAGTAGTTGGCCATTTCTTTCTCCAGTGAATTAATGTAAGCAGAAATTAAGTAATTTGCCCAGGGTCATACAGCTAATAAATGTCTGAGACTAGATTTGAACTCAGGTCTTTCTGACTCCTGACCCAGTGCTCTGTCCACTGAATCATCTAGATGCCTACTGAGCCACCTGCATACTTCCAATTATAGGAGACTCTATAGTTTGGAGTTTGAATCAATTTGGGGTTTTGAATCAATACCATCTGGCAGATCTTATCTTCCATAAGAAATCCCACCACCTTTTGAACTTTGTGCAAGACATCCTCCATAACGGTGGTAAAAATTTTAGGCAAGAACATCTCTCCCTGTTTATTTCTTCCTTGGCATTAACAATCAGTAGGTTAAAGTTATCTCTCTGATTGCAGGTCAAAAAAAAATCTTATCTAATTTTAACATATACAAGGGACTTCTTATTGGAAGAGAGCATTTAACACTTTGTTTTGTTATACAAAGTCAGAAGCTTTCTGGTAAAGAAGTCCAATAAAATCTTGTACTCACTGTACCTTTCAATCAGTATTGTGGCTATAAAGATATGATATGGTATAGGAAATCATTTGAAAAAGCCTTCCTGATCTCTCATTATTTTTTAGGATAACTTTAACAATTGGCACAAATTCACTTCTTAGATTCTCTTCTAATCTAAAGGAAATCATGTGAAATGGAATTAGACAATTATCTATTAAACAGTTAATCCTTCAAATCCCTTCCAAAATTTTTTTTATTTTTATAATTGACTCATTAGATTTTTGTTCTGTAATTTTGTAACTTTTTATAGCAGGCTTCTCCTTGGTTTCAGTACCAATCAATTAACACAGAAAACAACTTAATATCTCAAGTTTATTTTTAGAGAAACATAAACTATTTAGTTTTTCATTTATTTTTAATTGTTTTTATTTCTGTGAAACAATTGGAGTTAAATGACTTGCCCAAGGTCACACAGATAATAAGTGTCAAGTTCTGAGGTTATCTTTGAACTCAAGTCTTCCTGACCTAAGGTCTAGTGCTTGCTTTACTGTATCACCTAACTGCCCCTGTTTAGACGTTTTATTAGATAAATAAAAGGCTTTTATTTTAAGACTATTTTTAGAAAGGTTCTAGGTAAGAAAATGAATGTGTATTTATAGTCATTAATATTTTGTTTTAGTATTGTTAGCCCATACTATTCAATACATATATAAACACTCTAAGGAAGAATAAGCAATAATGATAATTGAATATGACACTTTGATGTCCAGAATGATTTGCCCACAATCACCCTTTGAGGAAAAAAGTACAACCATGACCTCAGTCATGACATCACCTCCCTGATATCATGGTCCTCTTCAAGAACAAAAAAATTAACACTTTAAAATGGAAAGTGTTTATGTGACTTGTCAATCACACAACTAGTAAAAATGGGAACTGGGATTCAAACTTAGCTTTCCCATTTCCAAATCTAAAGTTCTCCTATTATGCTTCACCCTACAAAGTTTGGTTTCATTATAATCTTTCATCTAATAGATTAAATTATTTGATTCTTAAACATTGTCTCATGAAGAATTGTTCTGGTAAATGAATCTTTAAACTGCCATGAAAGTTTTGGGTTTTGGGGGCAAGTATAGCAGAAAGAACTGACATGAGTAAAGAAAACAAAAATAATACATTATTTATTCAGTTCACATAAGTTGAGTACCTTGCAAGTGTAGGGCATTAAGGGTAGACTAAAGATAAATATGGCATGGTTTCTGTCAGACTTTAAGCTTACAAATACTTTTGTTTTGGTTTGGTTTTTGCAAGGCAAATGGAGTTAAATGGTGTGCCCATGGCCACACAACTAGGTAATTATTAAGTGTCTGAGGTCACATTTGAACTCAGGTACTCCTGACTCCAGGGCTGATGCTCTATCCACTGCACCACCTAGCCGCCCCTTACAAATACTTTTGTGACAAATGTGGAAGGTTCTGTGGAAGGAACTTACTCCTTTCTGTTCCTCTCCTTTAGAGAAGATGAAACTGAATCTCTCACCTAGGCCTCATTCAATTCCATCTTGCCTTTTTCCCTTCTCACATTAGAGGCCAGAGATTTAATAACTGTAATAGCTACTAACCTTTAGTTATAGGACAATAAAATGTCTCTTAGTTCCACATGGCCCTTTTCTGTACTCTTTTTATGGACTTTGTTAGAGCAGTCAAAATAATCATTAGGACTATAATTTTCTGGCCTAATTTAAAGTCTTTTGTATAACTAGCTAATACCTAACCAGTTAAGTTTGATGAAGCAAAATCAAGACAGGAAATATTTAGGTAAAAGAAGTGACCAGAATTTGTTATTGGACAAATATAGGGAGGGAAATTTGGAGGGAAAAAACAATCCTTTGGGAGTAACTTCCCATTGTCTCAAAGAGGTGAGTACAATTGAAACCTTCAGCCTGAATCTTCTGTTCCAAGAGAAATGCAGAGTTTGATGGCTCACCTCAGCCTTTCTTTTCTCTTATGCACCTTAACCTTCCTTTAGTTTTTCCTTTTGGTTGTTTACCCCTGGTCTGAAATTATTTCCAGCTAAGTTTAAGTGCAGGTCATACCACTCAACCTATTGTTGCGCTTATTTGTTGTTGTAGTTCCCTCTAATTTATCTCTGATTGTTCTTTCATATTGTTGATGTCACTTTCAAAACTCCAGGGTGTGACTCATCAGTCTTCTAGTTCAAAGATTTTAGTAATTCAAATCAATTTTAAGATTTTAAATGAATGCTAATTCCACTGACTTATTTTTCAAACCCCAATTACACTTTTTTAACAGTTGATTTTTTTTTAAACATAATGATACCAAATTAGAGGAGAGAGAAAAAGGAGAAAGGAGGATTGAAGACAGGTGGGAAAGACAAAAATGTAAGAGGAGTGAAGACAATAAATCACTGTAAATCTCCAATTAGTGTACCTATCCTTATTTTAAGGAAAGTTACAGTATTTGAAGTGAGTCCAGAAGAGTAAGTAGAATTTTGATAAGTGAATATGGTGGTTATAGTAGAGGTTATTCCAGTCAGAATGATCAGTATAGCCAAAGATATGGAAACAAGAATCAATGGAATATATTTGGGGAATAGCAAATAATAGTTTAACTGGCATATTTGGTACATGTTGACAAGGAGATATTGAGAGGAAGAAAAAGTAAATTGGTGACAGATTATGGAGGATCTTTAATACCATTAATTTGGACTTTGGTAGACAACCTGGAGCTAATGCAAGGCTTTCATTATTAGAATATGCAGGCAACAAATGCAGCTTGAATTGAATGGCTTTCAGGTGAAAATGTCTTTTAGAATAAATTAAAATGATGACTATAACTTTTAACTGTCACTTCTTACCAGAGATGATAATATCATAGATTTAGAGCTAGAAGAAACTTTAGGGGTCATTTCATCCAATCCTGTTATTTTGCAAATAAGGAATTCAGTCCTAGAATGATTAACTGATTAGTATAAGGTCACACAATTACTAAGAGGCAGACCTTGAATTTTAATACAAGGGGCAGCTAAGTGATACAATGGTTAGAGCACTAGCCCTGGAGTCAGGAGAACCTGAGTTCAAATCCAGCCTCAGACACTAAATAATTGCCTAGCTCTGTGACCTTGGACAAGTCACTTAATTCCATTACCTTAAATAAATAAAATTTTTTTAAAAAAGAATTTTAATCCAAGTATTCTGACTCCAAATTCATAGCTTTTCCATCTTAATATTCATCATCTATTAGATGTGTATGTTTCCAATCATTAAATTTGGATCAAGTACTAAATAATTATTCAATATTATCATTCTTCTTAGACACCATTAGTTTTTATCTCACCAATATGCACCTACAGTATAAATTGTAACTTTTCCATACCTTCTCATCCTATCCATCTTTTCCCCCAGGTCATCCCATAAATCGTTATCAGAAGGTTCATCTAGCATGCTGGGAAATCTAGAGAATTTCCTTCAATAATATTTGCCTACTATATGCAAGGCCCTCTGCCAGGTCCTCTAGGTTCTTTAAAGATGAATTCTACAAAGTTTCTACCTTTAAGAGATTTATAAGTTAATGATAATTTATGTAGCTATCAATGCACAGTATACAAAATACTACATGTACATTAATACTTTAGTTCTTCCTAATAAGTCTGTGAGGTAATTAGTGAAGGTATTACTATTTTCATTTTGGAGTTGAGCAAATCAGGTTAAATAACACTCCAGGTAGAAGTGAAAGAGAATGCAAATCCAAAACCTTTTCCAGTTGTCTCTCAGTAGAGGAACTGTATGAACAAGTAACTATAATAGATAAACATGATAGTACATGATACCTATTACAAGATAGGAGAATTATAGAAATACAGAGATGTGGGGAATTGTGTCCTATTGGGGTGACCAGAGACTACTTCATGGAAATGTCATTTGTTTGAGGCAGATCTCAAGTTAAATGATATTCTTTTCTGGCCAAATAGCTGCTTAGTTCATATGGCAATGAAATTTGGCAACTTTATGATTGCTCTTCCTCTAACAAGTGATAAGATTCACCTGAGTATATGCAACTTTTCTAATAATTGGGATTGTGCATTTGGTCTTTTCAGTATTTAGGTGTTAAAAGAAGGGTGTTCTTAGAAATTATGTATTTCCCATTTCTGTTTGAATTAGATTGTAAATAACTTTATCTTGATAGAAGATCAGGCTTATAGCAGAGCATGTTTGGGGTTGTCATGGTAGCTAGTGGAACCGACTTCTTGCTAAAAATGTGGCAACTATGAATGTTTATAATACATAAAACATGAGCCTTTCAGTGCTCTTTGTATGTGCATGTATTTTGCCTCATTTTGCTTCAGATGGATGATCAAGAAAACTATTCTCTCATTGAATTTCTAAAGTGGGTATTTGAAACAAATCTTGAAACCTACTATCAAAAAAAAGGTGGGGGAAGGTCTTCAGTAGCTGCTGATGTTGACCTTGTTACTATGGTAACACATTTTTATCAGCAGTGTTTTAAAAATAAAACACACAGTTCAAGTTCTCTTCCATAGTGCCTTAAATTTTATCTATTGACATGATTGCAAATATTTACTGTTCACGGTTTTGGGGGGGGTATTCTGAGACATAATGTTTAGCTTTGCTTTGTACTTTTAACCATTTATGTTCTAAAATTTTTAAGTGGTAGGACAGTTTAATTCTCTTCTAGAAGCTCAGCTAGTTTACCAAAGCAATAGCCAAGTTATTCCTTTTTTTCTCCTGATGTTTTACCTTCAAGAATCAAAGGTCTCTTCAACCAAAGTTACTTTCACCATGAAAATCTTCATTTACCTCCTATCAAAATTATTTCTTTTGTTTTTCATCCATTTTTAGAAATGGAGATCAATTGAGGTAGTCCTATATAATTTTCATTCAGGATAGAAATTATATTACAGCCAATGCTTTCTTCTATGCATGACTTGTGATGCTTACACTCCACTTCCTAAAATTTACCTATGGGTTTAGATTTCATACCATTAATTTGAACTTTATTTGGTAGACCACATGGAGCCATTGTAAGAGGAATAACAATTTTTTGAAAGAATTGATCAAATTTCTGTAATGACTAAATGTTCATATATGTGTTATATATGAAAATAATACTAATTTTCATTGAGGTAAAATTCAGTGACATTTCTAGTGAAGGGATCCTCTTATTACATCCTTTAAGAAAGTCTAACCAGAGATTTTGTGGTACAGACTATACCTAAAACGGGGTCATCAATTAAAATAATCTTTTCATCATTTATATTATGACAATAAAAATATGGATAAGGGGCATCTAGGTGGTGCAGTGAATAGAGTTCAAATCTGGCCTCAGACATTTAAGAATTACCTAGCTGTGTGGCCTTAGGCAAGCCACTTAACCCCGTTTGCCTTTACAAAAAAAAAAAAACCTAAAAAAAAAGAAAGATTCTCCTTGATTTTCAGTTAGTTTTAATTTGCCTCTCCAGTTTTCATGCAATCCTTATAGATTTGCGTTTTGGGTCCAAGTAAAAGAAGTCAAAGCTCTTGTCCACGGTACAGACTTTCTTTAAGGTAAAACCTTTTCATGTTTCCCCTAGGTTTTTTTCCCTCAGAGCCAAATAATCCAGTTCCTTAAATAGAGCTTCAAATGGCATAATGTTGAGACTTTTCCCCATGTTATTGGTCATCTTCTCTTAGACACTTTAGTTTTTTAATATCCTTCCCAGAATATGGAACCCAGAAGTAAATATAATATTAAAAATGGATACTATTCAGGGCAAGGTAAAGTGGAGCTATGATGTGTATCCTCTTGTTAGGTAAAGTTTTGATTTATCTCCTTTGCTGATCATCGCTGTCTCCATTGCTGATCATCACTGACTTGGGTGTTGCTCATTGACCTATTTCAGAGATTCTAATGATATGATATGAGAATGGTTCCACTTGGGTGGGTTTTCTCACCTTTCTTGACTTATATGCCCGTTTAAAAAAAACTGAGAAAGCCCCCCCCGAATACTGAAACTAGTTCCTCATGGAAAAATTAGAATAGCTTATAATTTTACAGAAGTTTTATTTAAAAGGAACACAAAATAGAAACTCCTGAATGAACCCCAATAAAAATCCTTCATAATCACTTTTTGTCTGAAATACAAAGATTCTCTCAAATGTCCATGATTCTTGCCTTCACCTGCCATATGTTCCTCTCTGTAGGTAGCTCTTAGTAATGTGAATTGGTTCTCTCTACAGTTCTCATTCCTCTTAGCAGGTACTTCAAAGTATTGTTCTTCTATGCTTCCATAGAGGGATCCTTGGATATTGTTTCTCACTCCAAAGAGAGCACAGCTGTCTCCCAGCAAAGAAATGAAAACTAATGAATTCTTTGTCCTTTTGTGCAATTTCCATTGACAAGGCTGTGTGTGTGTGTGTGTGTGTGTGGAGGAGGTGGGAAGGAGAAAGGATCTTCAAGAGTTGCTCTTATTATCTACTATATAATTCTCCCAGTGATTGCTCTGGTGATGCTTGACTAAATCTGGAACACATCCTTATTGAGATTATTTCCTTAGTTTTGGTTTTCATCAGATTCTGGTCATATAGGTATTTTTTTTTTCCAGAATAGGGTCTACTGCTGAATTCTAGTTTTTTTTTGAAAGTTTCTGAACAGATAATTAATGGAATTAATCAAATGGGGAAATGGGACAAGTACTCCCAGTTATTGGGAAATGGTAGCAGGGCAAGCAGCACAGAAAAATATAGAAACAAATGGTGTGAAAGAGGGTATAGAGGTAGACAGTGTGGAGAAAGGGATGGGGTAGTGGAGGAAGGCAGATAGCTGTGGGGATGAGAATGAAGATGGTGAGAGACACAGAGAGTCACTTATGTAATCTTGCATTAGAATTGGAAGCAATTTGGTGTATGGACCCAGCTGTGGATGAAAGAAGGAAGAAAAAAGAAAAAAAATCAGTGCTGAGTTTGGGGGGAGGCAGGAGGTTGGGGTCTCATTTTATGGGGTTATAGACTAAACATTGCTACCTTGGGGTTATTTCATTAACATTTCCACATTATATCAAAATTGTCAGCAATATTTAGTGTTCTGCTGGTCTTATTGAGGATTTCTGGAATTTATCTGAAATTTTAGGACTAAAATGTCATGACAGCAAATAGTCTCAGTATACAATTTTTTAATTAATATGGGATATAGTTTGCAACTTGATGTTTGGGACTACCTTGATATTTGGGACATTCTGTGACTTCTATGCAAAATTGCTCTTGTTGTCCACTTGTTTCAATTGTGTCTGATTTTCCGTGACCCCATTGAGGGATTTCTTGGCAAAGAAACAGGAGAGGTCTTCAGCTTACTTTTTCAGATGAGGAAATGAAGCAAATGGGGCTAATGACTTGCCAAGGGTCATATAACTAGTAAGCATCTGAGGTCAAATTTGAATTTAGGAAGATAAGAGTCTTCCTGACTCCATTCTGACACACTATCCATTGCATCACCTAGCTGCCCTATCTTATTCTTCTTGCTTTGCAGTCTTGCTTCCTGCTATTGTTACTTTATCCTGGCCACTTATAAACTTTCTATACAGGACAAGATAGAATTTTAACACAGTCTCCATCATAACTCCCATGTTCATGTTCAGTAATAATTCTGATGTCTCTTCCTTTGATACCACCTAGCATTACTGTCCTTCCATCAAAGGAATTGGAAGGAATATTGTAGAAAGAATATTGGAGGAAAATCTAAATTCAAATCTCATTTATACTACTATTATCTGTGTGATGTTGAACAACTCATTTTACCTCTTGGTGTCATTTCCTCATGGGTAAAATGAGGAAATTGGATTAGATAGTCTCTAAATTCACTATTAACTTTTTTAAAAATAGTATTTTATTTTTCCCCAATTACATGTCAAAACAATTTTTAGAATGCATTTTTTTAAGGTTTTTGTAAGGCAAACGGAGTTGAGTGGCCTGCCCAAGGCCACACAGCTAGGCAATTACTAAGTGTTGGAGACCGGATTTGAACCCAGGCGCTCCTGACTCCAGGGCCGGTACCTTATCCACTACGTCACCTAAGCTGCCCCTTTAGAATGCATTTTTGCAAGATTTTGAGTTCTAAATGTTTTTTTCCTCCCTTTCTACCCTCCCCCTTCCTAAAATGGTGGACAATTTGTTATGGATTATATATTTGCTTTTGTGTAAAACATATTTCCAATTTGTCACAGTTGTGAAAGAAACAGATCAAGATGGGAATAAGATGAAAAAGAGTAAAGTGAATAAAAAACTATGCTTCAGTTTTCATTCTGAGTCCATCAGAATTTTTATATCTGTGTAGATAGCATTTTCCTTTGTGAGTCCTTTTATTTGTTTTTGGATCACTGTGTTGCTTAGAAGAGTTAAGTCATTCAAAATTACACAATATGACTGAAACTGTGTGCAATGTTTTCTGAGTTCTACTCATTTCACTTTGCATCAGTTCATACAAGTCTTTCCAGGTTTATCTGAAATTTGCCTTATTTCTTTTTTAGGTTTTGTTTTTTGCAAGGCAAATGGGGTTAAGTGGCTTGCCCAAGGCCACACAGCTAGGTAATTATTAAGTGTCTGACACAGGATTTGAACCCAGGTACTCCTGACTCCAAGGCCAGTGCTTTATCCACTATGCCACCTAGCCGCCCCCTTATTTCTTATTGCACAATAGTATTCCAGTTACATTCACATATCACAGTTTGTTCATCCATTTCCCAATTAATGGATTTCTTCAATTTCCAATATTTTATCCTTATCTTAGTATATGGTGTGGGATGTTAGTCTATACCTAGGGTTTGTGCTCTAGTGTTTTCCTGGAAGTTTTTGTCAAATAGGTAGCTTCATCCATTTCTATTTTATGGGAGAAATCACCCCATTCGCATTCATAGTTGTGATTACTAAATGTGTATTTCCCTCCATCCTATTTTTTCTTCCAGTGTGTCCTCTCTCTTTCACCTTTTTCTCCCTCAATAATGTTTTGCTTCAGTCTACTGCCTCCCCAGGTCTGCTCTCTCTTCTGTCAGTACCCCCTTTACTTAACTTCCTCCCCTCCTACTTTCCTATTGGGTAAAACAGATTTCTATATTCAATTGATTGAATATATTATTTCCTTTCTGAGTCAATACTGATGAGAGTAAAATGTAAGCAATGCCTATCTTTCCTTCCACTTTAACAGGTTTTTGTCCCTCTTCATGTGAAATAATTTATTCCATTCGACCTCTCCCTTCCTTCTCCACTCATGTTCTTCACCTCTTTCTTATTCCTTATTTGTATTTTTTAACTTCACTCCCTCAAATTCACCTTATACATATATACTCAATATATATTCCTTCTAGCTATAATATTCGTGGTACAATTTTTAAGAATTACATATTTCATCTTCCCAGGTAGGGGATTAAACAGTTTAGCTCCACTGAATCTCTCATTTGTTCTTTTCCCTTTTTTACCTTTATAGGCTTCTCTTTGATCTTGATATTAAAGATCAAATATTTTGTTCAATTCATATTAGCATTTTAAAAAATTATTTTTATTTCAGGAGCAAAACTATTAGCTCTTAATCCTATGATTTTATAACCTGTTCAGGAGCTAATCAAGCATTCCAATTATTACTTTTCTGAATTATTCAAATCGAGTAAAACTGTCAATTATTGTTATTTCCATTAACTGTGGAACTCCAGCTTGCTACTAAGAAGGCAGTCAGGGTAGCTAGATGACGTAATGGATAGAGCACCAGTCCTGGAGTCAGGAGGACCTGAGTTCAAATTCAACCTCAGACACTTAATAATTGCCTATCTCTGTGACCTTGGGCAAGTCACTTAATCCCATTGCAAATAAATAAAATTTATTAAAAGAAAAGAAGATAGGAGAGGTGCCATGGAGGTAGAATCAGTAAGATCTGAAAACTTATTAGATAGAAGGGATAGATAAGAGTGAAGAATTGAGGATGATACCTCAGTTTCATGCCAATGATTGGAAAAATAATGGCATCCTCAACTGAAGCCTGGAAATTAGAAGGAAGAATGGATTTTGTAGGATGATGAATTCTGTTTTTGATGTGTTGAGTAGGAGATATTTGTTAGACAGCTGGTCATGTCACAGCCTATTCATTCCCGCTAATATTTTTCTCAAGTGTCCTTTGGGTGGATTGTCCTATCAAATGATATCTCTTCTTTCTTTGGTTTCCATTTTTGTGAAATGTATGTATTATTTGAATGTTCATTTAAATTAAACCATTCTTCAAGCATGTTTTTATAATAGTTCATAATAGAGAATATAAGTGGTCTAGTTATACCAACCATTCATGGAAAATACCTAATTTTAAACATAAAGTGAAGGAAATGTTTTGTCCTAAGGAGAAGTCTGAATTTTAGTAGTGATAAAAATCTCAATATTTAATTCCCTCCTTTTCTTTAAAAAAAGCTCTTGAATGATTGTTGCTATCTGACAGTCCTTGCTTTTTACATGATTTAAAGGAAAGTAAAAATGGTGTGTCAGTAAAAGATAGGATTAAATAGGGTAATCCTTGCTCTGTTCACTGTAAATTTTAATTTCATTTTTCCCTTTGGTTAAGAAAAAACTGAGTGAAGTTGAGATGGAGAGAATGAAGCACAGAAACAGTGGCTTAGGTGGTTAGTTGTAGAGGTGATATTGGAAGTAAATTTTATAAAGCAATTCCTTTCTGAACAATTGTATATGCTCATCTACTGATTTCCAAGACATGTTGCACAATAAGTCTGGGGGGAGGTGGGAAGTAGTCAACTGATGCAGATGGTGATTACAAAACCAGATAAGAGAAGGGGTTCAAAAAGTGGAGAGAGTTCTGTCTGTATCATTAATGGCTTGCAATGGGACAGGAAATGGAGAGCTCTGTTTACACACCAGTCAAAGCACTTAACTCTAGTGATGTGTCTGGTTAAAGAGGTTAATGCATGATGTCCTCCTGCCAGTAACAGAGTCCCTGTAGAGACTGTGTGCTTTGGAAGGTGTCTGTGTTTAACAGAAAACGTTTGGAACAATGCCATGGAGAGATGTAATGTTTGATCTCCTGGTGTGGAAGCAAAATGTTCTGATGATAAGGAATGACCCTGCAGCATGTTTTCATAAGCCTGTGATCATTGTAGCTATCTTAGAATGCTGGATCTAGAGTTGGAAGAAACCTCAGAGATCACATAGTCCAAACCCTTCCTCTTTGTTTTTTTAATCGTTTTTATCACTGCTTAGCTGTTTGGAAATAAGAAGGTTATTTTTCAGAACTGGATATTCTAAGTGCATAATGGGTAATTGCAGTTAAAGTTGTAGCATGAATTTATTAGTCCAGGTGCCTTCTCCTTATGCCTAAAATATTACTTTAAAATTTGTGACTGAAATCCTTTATGTCCGGGTTTCTCTCTCTCTCTCTCTCTCTCTCTCTCTCTCTCTCTCTCTCTCTCTCTCTCTCTCTCTCTCTCTCTCTCTCTCTCTCTCTCTCTGTTTTAGAAGACAAGTTGGTATTAATGGTGTGAGTATATCCATCTTTCTAGTTGGCTATCTATCTTGGTTTCAAGGGAAAAGTTATTGCTCTGTGTTTTTTGTTTCTCTGTTGGTCTTAGGAAATGAAATGTTATTTCTGTCTTTTCTCTCCATTCCCTTTGAAGATATGCCTATACCTAGAACTGAATAGACTGAAGCAATTGAAGTACCCTGAATGTAAACTCAGGTCGGTTTGATCTCTGTACCAAAGCATCAAAATTTCTCCTATTCCCTCTCATATTTTATTTATACTTTTAAATTTTGATAAGAAATTACAAACTGCATAGTGGAGTGTCCTAAATGTACAGATCTGTTTGGCTTCTAATTCCAAATCCTAAAAGCCTCCTAATATCCAATCTAGCCTATCTCCTATATTACTTTTATTTTTTAAAATTAATAAAATTTCATCTTCTGTTAATAAATTTATTTCAGAGCTCAAGTATGGTATGACATTTAAAGCAACAGAACTTAAATACAAAATTGTAGACCTTGGATTTCTTCAGGGAAACCAACTTCATTTTAAATGAGTGATGCCTCATGCATTGCCCTAAAAGGAGAAAGGAAGCTGAGCAGCATTCTCTAGACTGGAGTTCTTCAGAAGAGCTCAAACTAATAGATCTAGTTATTTGTAGCTGGGACTTGGAAAACCATCAGGAAATCTTTTAAATATCCCTGATTATATAAAAGAGCAGAAACCTCCAAGTTCAGAGTTCAAGTTATTAGCTCTTTACTTTTTAAGGTCAGTCTTTTAAATTGCATTTAGAGAAGCTACCACCTCTCAACTAAATCACTGATAATTTAAAATATTTGCCTAAAACCTATATGTGTATTTTTACACACACACACACACACACACACACACACACACACACACACACACACACAGGGATTGTCAAACATATATCATAAAAGAAGCCAAGATAACCTGGGTAGTCTATGACTTTTTATTTTCAGGAAAGGAGCATGCTCAAAGAAAAATATTAATAGTTTGATCAGTGATAAAGTGTAAGGAGTGTCTTTTATTATGCCCTAGGATGAAATCCAAGGGAATTAAAATGAACTCTACTGTTGCTATGGTAGTAGTATATATACTCTTTGTTTCATGCTAAAGGGGTGAAGAGGCAGAACATCAATTACTAATATAACTAAATAACACTTCAATTAGATTTTCCATTTTAGTCTAAAGGATATCAGGGTGAACATATATTAAAGATTACTTTATCTTTTGAATTATTGGACTAAAATGGAAAATAATTAGTTGAACAACTTTTCCTTTATCAGTTTCATTTGTAAAATTTCTCAAGATTTAGCTATCTCCCTCTTTTGTTCATACATTTATAGAGCTTTTTATATATTCTTTTCACAGCAACATCCTTGTATTTATCATATCAAGCATTCCATTCCATATGTGATTACTGCAGAGCTATATTATGGTGTAATAGTGACCATCATTTTTTTTAGGTTTGTTTGTTTGCAAGGCAATGGAGTTAAGTGGCTTGCCCAAGTTCCATACAGCTATGTAATTATTAAGTGTCTGAGGCCAGATTTGAACTCAAGTACTCCTGACTCCAGGGCTGGTGCTCTATCCACTGCACCACCTAGCCACCCTGTGACCATCATTTTTTTAAGAGAATACAAATAAGGCACAAATTCTGATTGATTTATCATTTTGAAAAGACGTGAGTATAGATCTAGCAAAAAGAAAAAAAAGAAAAAATGTCTTCTCTAACACTAAATATGAAGAGGTTCATCTTCAATAGGCCACCCAGTGGTGAATTCTTTGTCCATGGCAGCCCCTGAAGCAAAAAAAAAAAAAAAAAAACATTTTAAATGACTCTCAGTTCTATGCATCCCATACTTTTGCAATGACAATGGCAGAGTTTCATGGGTTTTAGTGGAAGCTAAGGATCTCCATTTTTAGACCATCTTGGGATGCTAACTGTATAATAATCCTTCTTCTGCACCCAATGAGTGAATATATGATAAAAGGAACTAAATCATATCAACCCTGACATTGTTTTTTGCAAGGCAAATGGGGTTAAGTGGCTTGCCCAAGGCCACACAGCTATGTAATTATTAAGTGTCTGAGACTGGATTTGAATCCAGGTACTCCTGACTCCAGGGCCAGTGCTTTATCCACTATGCCACCTAGCCACCCCAACCTTGACATTTTTTAAAAGAAGCAAAGAGTATCTAAATGTAAGGATATCTCACTGATTGTTCTGGAAGATACAAGTAAAAGAATAGGAAAAGCATGGCCTAACTATTGCTCAAATTATGACATGCCAGTTTTGAGCTTACCTGTGTATATGGAGGAGGTATATATAATGTTTGTATGTACACATACATGAATATATATGAGTAGCAATTACTGTACACAGAATAAACAGGAAGAAAGCAAGGTAGAATCCCCTTAGGAAATTGTAAAGCTCTTTTAATGACCCCATCTTCCTAGGAACTAAGATTCATTCTTTTACTGGCAGTCGTCTACTGATATTGCTATCTAGCTGCAAGTCATAAAATACTCATCTCCAAAGAATTAAAAATCACACAGAATGAAATTTAGAGGTACGATAGATGTGAGCAACCTACTATATATAATGAGAGAAATTTGAAGAACCAGAGTAATGAATATTATTAGAGAAATGTATACTTCAAAAAGAACATGGTAAGAATGAGCAATAACAATTAAACAGCTCAGTGTTCAATTATTATCCCAGTGAAGAAAAAGGAGTCTTCCAAAAGCTTAGGTTAAACCACCTATGCTTAGCATAGATTAACTTTCATGGGAAAACATTTGATGAATAGGTATGAAGGGACTGTGATCTGTGATCTTGGAGGAAACATCTAAATGGATAGCAGGTCAATGTGAGTGTTACAATAACGCAGGATTATTGAAAGACTAGGATATAAGCAAATGACTAATAGACATGGGGAGATTCCAAGGTGTAATATATTTTAATTTAAGGAAGATCAGGCTGCTCTGTGCTAGTTGGAACTGCTACAAAACCAATTCGACAGATCCAATAGGTTTAATGGTTGAAGATTCTATAGATCTTAAACTACTAAAATGAAGGTTTAGTGGTGTTGATGGCACAGTAGATAAAGCACTGGGCCTGAAGTCAGGAAGACTCATCTTCTGATCTCAGACAAATTAGCTATTTAAGCAAATCACAACCCTTTTGCCTCCATTTCTCATCTGAAAAATGAGTTAGATAAGGAAATGACAAGTCATTCCAGTATCTTTGCTACAAAAAACTTCAGATGGAGTTACAAAGAGTCAGACATCACTGAAATGATTGAACAACAAAAGCTCTTTTCTATAATAGATCATATGCCATATTATCTCATCCTATGCAATTCTTGCCCATTACTTTTTATAAGTCCTCCATGCATAATGGAGACTATCATTGCTTTAAAAAACATACTTTTTAAGATACTTGTGTATAACTCAGGTTATCTATCTACTATTTTTCATCTCACTTTATTATACTATTTTTTCCAGTCATTTATGTCCCTCAATGCCTTTTGCTGTATGTTTTAAAAAGGACATTAAATTACAAAGGCTTCCACAGGAGAATTGATGTAAAATGATAACTGATATTTTCTATAACAATTTCTGATTTGCACAGTGCTTTCCTTACAATAACTCCAAGAGGGAGGAAGTAAAAGTTTTCATGCCCTCATTGCAAATTTGCAGTTGAGGAAACTGAATCTCTAAGAAATCAAATGACTTTTTCCATGAGTACAAAGCAAGGGAGTGCCTGAGGGAGGATTTTAATATAGGTATATTGACTCCAGGTCCCATGCTCTATCTCTGTTTCCAGGCTTTATTAAAAAAAAAAAGTGGAGGGGAGGCTGGGTGGTGCAGTGGATAGAGCACCGACCCTAGAGTCAGGAGTGCCTGAGTTCAAATCTGGCCTCAGACACTTAATAATTACCTAACTGTGTGGCCTTGGCCATACCACTTAACCCCATTGCCTTGCAAAAAATCTAAAAAAAGTGGCACTATTTTATATATATATATATATATATATATATATATGTATATACCACAAACTATACTAATCTACAAAAGTTCTTGGTGTACGTTTTGATTTTATTATGAATATACATGAAAGGCAATATGGTAGATAGAGAACTGGTCTAGAAGTTGGGAAGCCCTGGATTCAAGTCCTCTTTCTGACTCATAATAGTTATATGAACTTAGATAAGACACTTAATTTCTAGGTGACTGAGGAAATGCTCCAGAATCGCACATTGCAGAGAAAATGCTAATCAGAATGGGCAAAGAGAGTTTCCTTGATGAAAGTTCCATATCTAATGATACCTCAGGTCTGCTGCCCTTCCAAATTTCCTTCATCAACATTTATAAAACTGGTAACTATCATTCTAAGATAGTTGGATGAGTTAGTCTCATCTAAAAAAGGAAGGGAGAGGGCTATGATAAGGCATGCTCAGAAGCCCCCAAAAGACAAATGGTAGTAATTCAGCACAAGAGCTACTGACAACAGAGGAATAGTAATTACACTTCTGTTAAGTGATGTTTGTTATCCTGCTATGTCCAATTAATTGATATCTGTATTTAAAATCTAAAAATGTAGGTTTGATTTCCTTCCTAGTATGAAAAATTAAAAGTCTAGAGAATCACTTTTCCAATCTTCAGATTATCAGGAACAATGGAGAATTCCTTTATAAAAACTGGAAAAAGAGCTTCCAGGTAAAAACAAATAAGAAAAAATCTGAAGAAACATAACTATATTTTGAGTTGTTTATGATAGAAAAAGAGGGTGGAATAGTGTGACACAGAAGAAGAGTCTTACAAAAAAACAACATTACCACTTAGAACTAAAGAATAATTAGCTCTTCTTTTAGTGAGGGGCAAAGTAACTAGATTTTCTGAAATGTTTTACTTGAGGAAATAATGCTGTGGATGCACAGGTATACACACACATACACACACACACACACACACACACACACACACACACACACACACACATACAAATACACGGGGGGGGGGGGGGAGAACTACCAAGGCATCTATTTGTCAAATTGTTATTAACTTGACAGAAGGAATCACTACCTTCCTGGAATATGTATTTAAAATATTAAGAAAAGTATTTAAGGGGGTGGCTAGGTGGCACAGTGGATAGAGCACAGGCCCAAGAGTCAGGAGTACCTGAGTTCAGATCTAGCCTCGGACACTTAATAATTACCTAGCTGTGTGGCCATGGGTGGGCTACTTAACCACATTTGCCTTGCAAAAAACCCTAAAAAAACCATTTAAAATATTAAGGGCAGCAGACCTGGGTTTTCATTAGATATGGAACTTTCAGCAAGGAAACTCTTTTTAGCCATTCAGATAAGCATTTTCTCTGAAATGTGAGATCTTGGAGAATTTTCTCAGACACCTGGAAGTTAAGTGACTTGTCTATGTTCATATAACCACTATGAGTCAGAGAGGAGACCTGAATATCTCCCATGACCTAGGAAACCATATTCTCTACCCACTTTAAATGATTCACATGAAGCCAGGTGATGACCTAGAAAACCATACTAGATGCTAAAGTGGAAAAGGAGTCTTTGCTATATGAGATGAAATACAGCCTTAGATACTTACTAATTGTTTGTTCCTATATGAGTCACTTAATCTCTCTTTGCCTCAGTTTCCTAATTTATGAAAATGGGAATAATAGCTTTTACCTCCCATGGTGGTTGTGAGGATAAAATGACATAATATTGATAACACACTTTGAAAACTTTAAAATGCTCCACAAATGCTAACCATTATTATTATCTGATGCACCTCTACCTTTCAGCAACTATCCACACCTCTGTTGTATAATGGAAGATAGGAATTGAAACCATTAGTTTTGAAGTGAGGAAACTCCATGTTCCAATGTGGTTCAAAGAATTCTCTTTGACACATAATCTTAGGTGCCTCTGAGATATTAAATAGTTTTCTTTTCATGAACATATGGACTGAATATGTCAAAGTTGAGACTTGAACTCAGGTTTTCCTTGCTTCAAGGATTGTTCTATATCCACATTACCATGCTGCCTTGCTTTTATAAAAGAGTAATGATTAAAAAGAATGTTCATCATATTTGGAATTTAGAAGAGATTTGAAATCCAACTAGTCTAAGCCAAAAATGATGTAATCTATCTAGAAGAATTTTAATGACTTACATTACCTTCGTCCCCAAGCCTCACTTTCCAGTGTACAGTATTAAAATATGGAGCATCTAATAACCACATGAACAACTTGTAGTTGATAGTTACACAAAATGTAATAGATAAGTCTTTAAAATTGCCTAAAAATTTGTTCATTGGGGGGAAAAGAAACAACATACTCAACACTTCTTTCTCTTCCCTGATGTTGGCCACATGGATTTTACCTACCTTTACCTGTACTTCCCTTTTTTCTTTCCTTGCTTTTGCCAAAATTGGATAGAAACATAAAGGAAGGCTTCATTCTTTTTGGATGGTAGGAATCAAAGGGAGGAGGAGAATGGTTATCTACCTCCCAGTTTTGAAGTCCAAAGCTTTGAAAAGTAGATTGTCAAAATTTTTCCCTTGCAAGAGCAGAGATTTCAAATGCAAGCAGCATTTGAAGAGAGAGAAAACCCATTCCCAAAGGCATCAGAAAGTGTGACAATCTTTTGAATTTTGACAGTTGTTAGTTGGTTCTGGCAGAGCTGAGTCATCATTAGGAATGGCAACAAATTAAAGATTGTGTGTGTGTGTGTGTGTGTGTGTGTGTGTGTGTGTGTGTGTGTAAGTGCTCATGCGGAAGCACATTCTCCCCATTAATAGGGAAAGTTGACAGGTATGGCACTTTGTTCGTTCTTAGTGCAAGAGAAGAGATGGAGGCAGCAGGTGGCAGCATCTCCCACTCAAAAACTTTGGGAATTGGATCAGGCTAATTAGTAGCAGGCAGCAGGCTGACATGCAGGCTTCCTTCTCTTTAAAGCTCTTCTGTGTATGCTGGCCATCTCACTTTTATGGAGAATTGGCCCATTAAGGTAGAGAGAAGCAGTTTTCACCAACTCAGTTTTTAGAAGTGCCTTCTAGCTCTACTGATTATGAATACCAAACAAAATTGTGTCCAATTTCCTCATCTGGAAAGAGAATGAGTTGACTTAGATCAGGGAATTTTAACCTGAAGCCTACAAATGTTTTTTACAAATATTTTGATAAACAATCAACATAATTGATTTGTTTTTCAATCCTCTATATTTTATGCATTTAAAAGTACTTAAAAGCAAGACTTCACTTGACAGACATACAAATACACATTAACCTCTAACAAAACCTCTATATTAAATTATCTCTAGGGTACCATGCAAGTCTTAACATTTTATGATTCTATAAACCTATGTCATACAAGAAATATATGATCAAAAAAGATGGGCTGATAACATAGTGAGAAAGAAATAACATAGAAAACACATGTGTTTTACAGGTATCTCAGAGATGCTAAGAGAAATTAGTTGGTTGACCTCCTGTGGTGAAAATACAGGAAATTACGGAGAACTGTTCCACAGGATAGGCAGACATGGACAATTTTTATTATTGGGATCACAGAACCATTTGAGCTTAAAAATATAACCAATCAATGTAAGCCACTGTCTCATTTTTGTCTGCCAGCTCATGACTCAGTGTGTGAGACATGGGAGGTATTTTAGTAAATGCTTATTGAGTAGATGGAATTGAATGACTACACGTGGGCCACTTTTGTCTTCAAAATTAATTTCTCTAGGTCAGGGTATTTTAATCCTTTTTTTTGTTATCATAGATATCTTACATAATTTGGTGAAACCTGTGGACTTCTCTTCAGAATGTTTTTAAATGCATAAACTAAAATACATAGTATTATAAGGAAATTTAATTATTTAGAAACACATTTCTCAAAATATACAACAAAAAAAACAAGTTTGTGGATCTGAAATAAAGAATTCTGAAGTCTAAATTGCTATTCCTAGTGGTCTTAAACTGTCCAAGGCCCTAATTACTGTTAGGATCCAGACTGTTTTGCCATACTGTAAAAACTGGCTCTCTCAGTAAGGAAAGTTGGGATAATAATGGCTTAATAAAATAATCTATTAAAGTTGTTAACTAGTTTCTACTATGCAAATAGTAGGAAGCAATCCCTTGACTATTTATCCTGCCAAGAAAACACAATGCCTTAATCCATTTAAAATTCTTAGTCCCTTTAACAGGTAAAAATAGGGACCACAAATTTTGTGATAGGGTTGAAATAGCACTAGACTTAGAGTCAGAGGGTCTGGGTTCAAATCTCTCTGTCTCTATCTCAGTCTCTCTTCCCTTCCTCCTTTCTTTTCCTTTTCCTTCTATTCTCTTTTCCCCTCTTCCCTACTTATTATCAGAATGATTCTTCTCAAAAAAGCATTTTGCCTTTCTGGTTCCTGTTTTCCTTAACTATAAAATGAGAGAGTTGGACTAGATAACTTCCAAGTTCCCTTCCTTCCAGTCCTAAATCTGCATTTAGGCCTTTTGGAATCTTCACAGAACTAGCTTGCCAGTATGACCTGGGGAATAAATAAAGAATTGTGGAGGGGGAAAAAGGACCATATTTTCTATTCCATTCCTGATAATATCAAATGCTATCATATTTGAGTACCTAGCATCCAGGAGGTACTCAATTAATGCTCATTCCCTTCCTTCCCTCTTCTCCCATAATACAGAAGGATATATGAATCAGTCTATTTCTTACAGAACTATATAAAGCCTGCTTGGATATAGTTATCTGCAGTGGAAGAAAGAAAACTAATCAGAATTTCCTATTATCTCACCTTTCCTCTGTATTTTATTTATTTTTCAAGTTAATTAGGGATAATGGAACCCTTTCTTACCTACTGGTTGGCAATAAAGAATTTAAACTTATGAGGCATCTCAAGGAAACTGATAATCTCATTCTTTTAGTATTTTAAACCATACAACATTGTTTAAAAGTTATAATACTAAAACTCTTTCTCTTCCCAGATCAAGAACAGAAGATGCTTGGGTATTTGCAAAGCCCAATGCAATTCAAGCAATTGGCATTATGTCATTTGGTAAGTGAGTAACTCAGATATTTGTTCAGCCCATGGGCATTTGTACAGTATAAAAGTGCTTTGGTTCATTTTTAGATGTCTAATACTTTAGCTTTCCTATTAGCAGCATGAACCCCAGGAAAGTTATCTATTAACCTTTGCTATTCATCATCAAAGTCTCTGTTTATACATAGATAAATACCTTCCAAGCCCAATAATTCTGTCATGACAGTTAGATTTCTTAGCTTGGAAATTTAACATGTGTCATGATATTTTTACAAAGCTTTGAGATTTGTTATTAATTGCATGGTATTCTAAAACTGCTCTAATATTTGTACACAAAATTGTCCAGGGAGCCTGATAGGAAGAGGAAGGAATTTACAACTTTCTAAAAGAGAAAATGATTTTTGTTAGACATGGCTTGAGACTTCCTCATATACCTGGTGTGAGTAGGGGGCTCTTTGTTCCTATAAGTGTAAAAGAGAGTTTTATTGACCTCCTTATAATTAGTAACTCTTTAGGGCTTCCCCAGAGACATCTATCTCACAACCTTTTCCAGAATAAAGAAGAAAACCTGGGTCAAGTATGAAGTGTATTTTAATAATATTCTCATTATTTTCTATTATAGCATTCATCTGCCATCATAACAGCTTCTTAGTTTATAGTTCCCTGGAGGAACCCACAGTGGCTAAGTGGTCTCGGATCATTCATATATCAGTCATAATTTCTGTATTTATCAGTCTGTTGTTTGCTACTTCTGGTTATCTGACATTTACTGACCACACACAAGGTACAGTGAGAAATTCAAGTTTATATTTCATTATTTTCTGGCAGTATTTAACACTTTCTTATTTTTAATTTAACTCCTCTCCCCCATCTCTATGTCCATCCTCTCCTTCCCTTCTGTCTTAGAGAAAGAAGTATTAACTCCTCCATGCTAATTGCCCAAGCCATGCTGCCTAAAACTCATCCTGTTCTCTCACAAATCTACCTCTCCTTGCTGTTTCAAACTTTTTTTTTCAGTAATTTCATTATTCTCTAATAATGAATTACTTTGTGAAACCTCCCACATTACCCATTTAGTCACCAAAGTCTGTTAACTTGTTCCTCCCATGGAATCTCTCTGTTTACTCTTTTCTAGCACCACGACCATCTCCTTAGTTAAGACCACACTTAATTTCATGGCTGGCCTTTTAGCTGGCTTCTCTGTCCCTGGTGTCCAATTCATGCTAAACTGTGGGATTAATCTTTGTAAAATTCAGTTACTTTTCTATCAGTTCCCTGCTCAGAAATCTTAAATGATTCTCCTTTTTTCCATTGTATAAAAAATAAGCTCCTCAGCTTTGCATGCAATTCTCACACTCATGCCCCATTATCCTCCTTCATGAACCAACCCAAACAGCCAGATAATGACCATTCACCAAACACACCATACCTCACCTTCTCCCTGTACCATAACTCGTGTTGATCACTTGATAGAAATAACTTTCACCTTTTCATTATCAATAGTAATGATGGGAACTGGACTGGATCTGTGATTTCATTAATAGTAGGGAACTTGCAGATGAGAAAACACTGGGCAAGTCAGCATTTTTGCTGCAACTCAAAAATTTAGAGAGTTTCCCTCAGAGAATTAAGGGATTAAAGGGACTTGCCAATGGTCACATAACAAGTATATATCAGAGGCAAGATTTGAACTCAGGGCTTCCTGGCTTTGAGGCCAGCTCTCTATCTACTCTTATCATTCATCTATAATTCATAAGAATAAAAGTTAAAATAGAAGAAGAATAAAAGTAAAACATATAAAAAATAAACTAATTTTGTTTGTATTTCAATCATGATAGTCTCATCTGGAATCCGAATCATCATTAAACTGCAGCACACACTAAAAATGTTGCTAAAAGTATGTTTAAGATCCCAGAATCAGGAATAGGAAGCAACCTCAAAGATCATCTAGTCCCCTCCATACCTGAGAAAAGATTCCCTTCAATTATTCACCCAACAAATGAAAAACCAGACCTTGAAGGTATACAGAAGGAGTAACTCATTACCTCAAAGGAAAGACTAGTCCACTTTTTAGAATTCCACTCTTAATTATTAAAACCTAATCTGGATCTAAATGTGCTCTTTGCAACTTGTGTTCATTGGTCATGATTCTGTCTTCTGGGGTCACATGTGGAACAAACCTAAACCCTATTCCCAATGAAAGTTTTTCAATATCTGAAGAAAGCTATTATGACAGGAATTAAAGGAGTCATATATTATATTCATAAGCAGGTTTGTCCTTTGAAACAAAAAAATCAGAGGTTGTTTTCCCTTTTTTTCTCTTTTGGAATAACTAAATAGAGTATATGATTTTAATCTAGTTTTCCATCTGGACTGATTGAAACAAGGTGGCAAAATAATTTAAAAGCAGGAAAAACACTTTACACCGAAAAGAACAGGCCCTAAATAGCTATTCTTTTATCATTCCCCTCCCCTTTCCTGCCTTTTCCTCTGCATCCTCTTCTCTAAATTGTTCAGAGATGATAATGCTCTCTTGAAAACCTATTTTGATGGAGATACTTAGTCACTAATTCAGTTTTTTTTAAAGGTATAATTACCCTGTCATTTCTCTTGTCCTGATTCCATATAATGTTGTCCATGAAGTTTGTATTTATTTTTTCTATTAACAACAAATGCCAAATGCTAAGAAGGATAATGCCTGAAATTCCTCCCCATGGTACAGAGACTATGCTTAGATCTTGTACTGTGGTATTCAGGAAATGCAGGTCTCCAGATGTCCGTCTCTCCACTTCCTTTGGAGTCTGTCCTTGTTCTGAGAATAACACTTCAAAAGAAAACTTGTTTATTTTAACCAGAAATTTTTCTTTCTATTACTAATTGAATAATCAGAAGCAAAGAGCATAAGGACATTTTGTTAAGCTAATTCCAGAGTTCTCCAATATAAGTTTTTCCCTTCTTTTTAAATTAAATTTTATTTTCAATCAACAAAAATTTATTTTTCTTTACTCTCTGGGGGGGGGGGGGGGGGAGAGGAAAAAGGAACCCTTGTAATAAATATGTCTGGTTCAGTAAAACAAATTCTCATGTTGACCATAATTGTTTCTCAGGCTACATGTTTTATCTATCACCTCTTTGTTAGGAAGTGGTTTAGGAAGCATTCTTTCTCATTGGTCTTTTAGTGGGATTAAGTAACTTGCCTAAAGTGGGTCACTTCATTAATCAAGGAACCCACCAATCAGCCCCTGAAAGAAATCCCAAAATGAAAACTTCAAGGGGTGTCATAGTCAAAATCCAGAACTTCCCAAATCTAGAGCTCATGAATCAGGAAAAATACTGCAAGCAGCCAGAAACACCTCCAATACAATTTTCAGAAGCAATTTGTAGTTAGGCTACCAAAAATGAATGTTATAATCAAGGGAAGACTGTCACCTAGTTATCATTAATTAATAACTCATTTCTGAGGGGGAGTATTGAGTCATGTCTCAGGAAGAAACTTGGGAAATTTTTTGCTTAGACATCTGAAACTGGACAAAATGTTTTCATGTTTGTTCCAGATGATTTTTAAAAATTTATTGAAACTTGAAGTTTTAGGCAATGTCATAATCATTATTTTAAAACAATTGGATTTTTTTTTCAATTATCAGGCATTTTCCCACCTCTTACCCCTCAACCCACTGAGGGGGAAAACCTTTATCAGAATTAAACAAATGTCTACATTAGCCATATGCAAAAATGATTGTTTTTATCCTTGATATTTCTCTATCATGAGGTGGGCATTGTTCTTAATCATCAGTTCTCTAGAATCGTGTTGATCATTACATTACAATTCTTAAGTCTTCCAAAATTATTCATTTATTACAAAATTGTACATTTATTACAGTATAAATTGTTCTTCTGGTTTAATTTCAGTCAATATCAATTCATACAAATCTTTTCAAGTTTATTGAGCTATTAAATACTTCAATTTTATGTTATTCCCTAGGAGATTTGTTTGAAAATTATTGTAAAAATGATGACCTTATTAACTTTGGACGATTTTGTTATGGAATCACTGTCATTTTGACATATCCAATAGAATGTTTCGTGACCAGAGAGGTAAGCATTTACAATTCACTTTTCAAGTATAGGTTTTGCTCATGTAGTTTCTTCATTGACTTGATATTAGATTTTTTTTTTGCTAATATGTGCATTCAAGACAATCTCTACCACTTGTTAGATTTCTTTTTAACTATTCAGCAACAGGATTTAAGGAAAAGTTTCATTCTTGAAATTCTAGAGCTGAAAGGGACCTTAAAAATCATCTGAAGGACTTCCATTACTTAATATATGAAGACAATAAAGATTGAAAAGTTAAATAGTTTGTTCAAGGCTAATTAGTGGCAGAGTGGAAATAGACTTGATATAGTCTCTGATTTTCTGGGTAATTAATGTTCATTCCACTACCCAACTGATATTGCTGCCCATTCGGAGATTTATGAGAAACTTTCACAAGCAGAATGTGTTAATCATGGTTAGGCTTGAGTTTATATTAACATAAGGTCAAATATTTATATAGGTACATTCCTTGGTTTTTCCTGGCATTTGGTATAGACAAACTGAATTTTAAAAAACAAAGCCCTTATTCAAACTTTTTTCATGATTTTGCTACTTAGATTTTTCTTTCCTCACAGTTAACCAAAAAAGTATAGAATCCCCTCAGTAGAATTAGTTTGATTCATATATGTATGTATGTATTAATGTATATAAACTGAAAATATTTTGTGCTTTTTTGAATCCCTAAAGTTCAAATTTAAACCTTTATTTGTACCTATAATAATACATTTACTTTTTTTTTTGCCTTTGTGCAAGACAGTGGGGTTAAGTAACTTGCCTAAAGTTATGCAGCTAGGTAATTATTAAGTGTCTGAGGCTGGATTTGAACTCAGGTCCTCCTGACTCCAGGACCAGTGCTCTATCCACTGCACCACCTAGCTGCCCCCTATAATTTGCTTTTAAATTTCATTCATATCTCCTTAGTTAATTTTGTAGTAACCACTATGAAATTCCATTCAATTGGATTTGATAAATTAAGGGAGAGCTATATTAAGATGGGAGTGAAAAAAATGTGGCTGTAAGGTGGTCCATCACATAATCCCTTAAAAATCCTATTTGCATACATTTGTAGTTTAATATGATTCATAGTAAACTTTTTAAAAGTGATACTAAGAAGACCCCTAAACTTAGGAGCCCATTCCTACAGACTATTTGCACAGTCTAGGGTGAATATATTATAATATAGTTAATATATTAAGTGGACAGCCTGAAGCTTTAATAGAATGTCCAATTTAATGTGCTTTAGAAGGCAAGAAGATTTTTTGGGGAGTTTTGTCCAGCCCTATAGTCTTAGAAGAGGAGATTCTAGGTATGGAAACTCCCCCAAACTGTGTAGATTGACAACTTGCCCAGAGTCATATGTCCAAGTAGCACACCTTGGGAGTCAGATATAACCCTCTGTCCACTATATCATGCTGCTTCCCAGACAGGGTCCCACCTAAAGTGCCAGTCTTGGGCCAGGGACAATTTGAATCTGTAATTCAAAACCCTAATTATACTTTTTGCTTCATCTTATTTTCCAAATAAGCATTCTGTCCTTCTCCTTCACCCCCATCTTAAAAGAAAAAGGCATAGTCAAGCAAAGCAAATGTATCCATTATTCAACTCCAAAAAAAATGTTTTTATTTTTCCAGGAGGTGGGTATCATAGAATTTCCAGAATTGTGATTAGTCATTGCATTGATCAGATACCTTTCAAAGTTGTTTGCCTTTATAATATTAATGTTATTGTATATTTGATCTCCTGATTCTTCTTACCATAGTTTGCATTAATTCATACAATTTTTCCAGGTTTCTCGGAACCCTTCCTTTTCATCATTTTTTACAATACAATAGTATTACTTTATAAACTATAATTTGTGGAGTCATTCCTCAGATGATGGGTATTCCCTTACTTAGTTTTCAGTTCTGCAACTTTAGAAAAAAGAACTACCCTAAATATTTTATTTGGTGTCTGTGTCCATGTTTGTCTGTGTGTGTGTGTGTCCTTTTCCTCTTTCTTTGATCTCTTAGAGATTTAGGCCTAAGAAATATATCATTAAATGGTTATATACATTTTAGGGACTTTTTTGCATCATTTTGAATTGATTTCCAAAATAACTGGACAAATTAATAGATTTCATTCTTTATATATATTTTTTTCAGATGGTTAAGTATGGATTCTTAGTTCTTTGGTAGGGGAAAAAAAGAGCTTTTGAGATTTTGAGATAGGAAAGCATAGGCATCTTCTGCTTTAATTTTTCTCCAATCCTTTCTCAAGTCCAAATCTGGTTTTTAGATCAAAACTCTTGCATTGTGCATATCTTATTTAATTGCCAAGCATTAATTGTTCGAATCATTCCACCTTCAAGTTTTCATCTTGCAGGACTTAGGACTGAATATTTGGTGGGGCTTTTTGTTCTGTTTCCAAGTGCCATAACCAGGAAGAGGAATTAAATTAAAAACTCTGCCATAGGATAGCATACCCTTATGAAGATATGAAGAAACCTTCATTTAGATCTCTCTCCCCTTTCCTCTTTCTTTTTATCCTTGCTTCCATGCACACACAAACACGTACACAAACCATGTAGCATGAGTTCAACAGGGATTATTCTAAGTAGAGAGCATACAGTGTATTATTTAAGTGGTGCCAAAATGTCTTTTAGCCCTAAAATAACTCCTTTACCACTATTTCAATTTTGAACTTTCCATCAGTACAATTATTCTTTAAAGGTCTTACAAGGATGTGTATTTTAATTGGGTTAAGGCATTATTATGTAGGTTTTTTGTTTGGTTTAGTTTGGAACAGGCCTATGACTTCATCTACTTAGGGAACTCAAGTTATGGAAAATCTGTCTACTGGTACAAGTTGGAAAACCATACATAATTAGAACCTTAAACAATTGCCTGGGTCAATGAATGATTTTGTATCAGAGACAGAACTGTAACTTTATTCCAAGGACCGTTATACATCAGAATTACATTATATCATTTGGGGGGAATGACTTATCTAGAAGCTATTTACTTCTTTCAAGAATCTGATTATCATTTTATTGTTTCACCATTATTACTTTTTATGTTTTTAATTAAACAAGAATTTATTATGTTCATGAAATACTGTGCTAGGTTCTGGATATTTTTAAAAAAATGAAACATTTCCCACCCTCCAGAACTTTATGTGCTACTGGGTAGGATACAAGAGGTAAATTGAGAAGTAAAAACAAACCAATATAAGGAAGAAAGGTTTACTAACACGTAGGAGTACAAATGAAAACTTCGTGGAAAAGGTCATACTTTACCTGAGCCCTAAATTAATCTAAGAATTCTAAGAAGCATAAGTACAGAGAGGGTACATTTGAAGAATAGGGGAAAGCCTATAAGAAAGCAAATAGTTAAGTTTAAAGAAATAAGTGGCAGAAGCACTTATTGCCTGAAGGCAAGTAAATAGGAAATGTAACTCAAAAATGTAGATAATGATCAGGTATGGATAGGCATTAAAAGAAAATCTAAGAAGTTTGAAAAATATGTCCTTACCTGTAAAGAAAGGAACTAAAACTAGATGGTCTCTAACAATCTAGATTAATGATAATTAAATCAAGATCTCTAATGTCTCAGATCTAAATAGTCATCTAACTAGATGACTTCTAGTCCTAGGAATTAGCTAGTTTTAGGAGGTAGCTTTCTACATTTACCTTGATCTTTTTTTTTTCCCCTCCTGTTTACATTGCTCATATAACAGGGTCATTTATGACTCCATGACTTTGTTCATGTTCTTCTTGCCTTCCTGGAAGTAACTAATAATATGCAAGTCCATTTACTTCTAGTAGAAGCTCAAGTTCAACTTTCTCCTCAAAGGTTTTTGTGACTACCCCAGTCCATACAATATTATTAGCTAGTAAGCTCTCTGTCATTTGAAGTATTCAAGAAGAGCCTAATAAGGCCCGGGTTACTTCAAAGGTTTTCTTGCAATTTTAAATTCTGCTATTCTGTAAACTCTATCCACAAACTCCTAATATGCCAGAGAGTCAAACAGTCAGGTAAATTACATTCATTAAGTGGTTCCTATAGATTGGCACTGAGCTAACCATTTTAGCCCTTTAATTTTATATTCACACTTTTATTTTCCAAGACTGTTTAAAAGCTCTTAAGAGCAGGAATTTCATACTTTACACATATTTTATTTTCCCCATAACACCTAACATAGTGGAGGATAAATAGTAAATGATCAATAAAAGTTGATTATTTTCTAAAGGATGATGTTTGGTTACTCTCTATCCTCACTGAAAAAAAAGGATAAGTGAAAACAGCTTTTAACTACAAGATGGAGTTTAGATGAAAACAAAGAAGCAATGGATCACTGAGCAAAGTTGTGAAATCTCCTTCCTTAGAAACCTTTCAAATAGCCATCTGTCTAGTTTATTTTAGTTGTAGATCTGTTTGTATCCAGAGAAAAGGCCTTTTCCATCCCAAGGATAGTTTATGTCTTATCCTAATGTTGGCATTCAATTGTCTGTATAGCTGTAATGTTTTTATTTCCTGAGCAAAACTGGTCATGTCAAGCATGTGTTTTGGAAGGAATAGAGACATTATTATTAAATTTTATTTTGACCTTAAAAGTTTTAAATATGTGTATGTGCATTCACACACACACACACACACACACACAGACACACACACACACACATATATATATATATATATATATATATACATCTATAGTCTAGTGGTATAATACTAAAAATATCCTATCCAATACTTGCATATGGTTAGTTTTTTTTTCTGGAAAGCAATTACAGGAAAGTATTATTTCTTAGGAAACAATTGATGTAACAAAGAGCTGTGTATAAAGAAAAAATACATAAACATGAAATAGACACTCAATTTTCTTAATCTTCTTTTTTGACAGGTAATTGCCAATGTTTTCTTTGGTGGGAACCTTTCAAAAATTTCTCATGTTATAGTGACAACAGTCATTATTACTATGGCTACACTAGTGTCATTGATTGTTGATTGCCTTGGGATTGTATTGGAGTTCAATGTAAGTATAATTAAGTTATTTTCAAATTGCAATAAAACACATTCTGAAACATATATATATATATATATTCTGAAATATATATATATATATATTCCATGATTAATGATGTATAGTATTTGTAGTGCCTTCATATGCTGCTAAAGTATAATCCTATAGATGTTGAATTTTCTTTGCCAAGCAAAAACATATTCAGAGAGACTCACTTATTCCTCACATATGGTCAGTTGCCAAATCATGCCTTTCTGCCTCCATAACATCTTTCTACTCACATACACAGATACTACCTTAGTTCATGTCTTCATTCTTTCTAACTTGGACTTTTGCAGTAGCTTCTGCATTTATCTCCATGCCTCATGTCTCTCCTCTCTCCATCACATCCTTCACAAAGTTTTCCAAAGTGATTTTCTTAAATTTACATATCTGATGCTGTCTTTCCCATACTCAATAGATTCCAGTGTCTCTTTCCTCTAGAACCAAAGATAAGCCCCTCTGTTAGCAAGTTTTAAAACTTGATTCCTTTAAAAAACTTGATTGAACCTTTAAAACTTGATTCCAAACTACTTTTCCAGACTAATACTTTGATGTACATATTGTAGAATATAATCTTCTTGAGGGGAGGAACCATTTCATTTTTTTATCTGCATCCTATCACTTCATGATTGCTTAATATGCTTATTGATGGATTGATTTCCATGTATGTAAAAGTTAAGTATCTATCCATATCATAGATCTGACCTGTCATCAAGTCCTTATGACTCGCCCTTCAAAACCTTCTTTTTCTTCGTAAATGTAGAAACAATACATCAATTCAATTTATCTTTAATATCAATTCTTTTCTCTTCAGTTCAGTTCAATCTAGACACGAGTCTAAATTGATTTTAACAAAACCTTCTGGCTATTCTCTTTGATTCCAGGTTTTCTCCTCTCATCCATTCAAAACACCATTCTAATCTTAATCACTTGTACTCATTTATATTATCAAGTTCAGAATCTTAGGAGTAGTATAAAATCACAGGAAACATCTCATCTAACTAACATAAAAGAGGAATCTCTTCTATAAAACTCTAGGTAAGTGATTCTCCAGCCTCTGCTTGAAAACAGGTCAAGCCCACTGCTTCAAGCCCATGCCATTTTTGAATATGCCACTTCATTTTTTTTGTTGTTTTTTGCAAGGCAATATGGTTAAATGTGACTTGCCCAAGGTCACACAACTAGGTAATCATTAAGTGCCTGAGGTCGATTTTGAACTCTGGTCCTCCTGACTCCAGGGCTGGTGCTCTATCCACTGCACCACCTAGCCACCTCTGAATATGCCACTACTTTTGCAATTTTTTTTACTTGCCTTTTTGGTATAATGGAAGAAGCATTGACTCTGTGATCAGTGGGCCTGGGTTCAAACCCTGTTTCTGACATTTCCTGTTTTAATGACCTTGGGCTAATAAATTCCTTAAATTTCATTTTAATCATAAAATGAAAATATTGCATTAGAAGGTCTCTCAGATCCTTTCCTATTTTTTTTAAAGATGTAGCATGATGTAGTCATTAGGACAATGAAATTGAAATTAATAAGACTTGGACTCAAATCTCACCTCAGCCACTGGCTAGGTAATACTAAACAAGTTCCTTAGCCTCTTTGTGGCGCATTTTCTTCTGTAAAATGAAGAGATTGGATTTCATAGCCTTGAAGCTCCTTTCTAGCTTTAGATGTTTGATCCCATGATCCTTCTATTAAAACTAACATTTGTCTCTATAACTTCCCAGTTCTTCTATCTGGAACCAGCAGCATAAATCCAATCTCTCTTCTACATGATAGCCCTTTAAATCCTTGAAGACAGCAATTAGGTCCCACCCCACTCCAAGTACAGGGGTAGCTAACAACCTTAGGTCCTTTATCATATTCTCTTCTTTCAGAGGCTCTCTTAATGCAGCCTAAGATTGCATAAACTTTTCTGGTTGCCATGTTCAAAGTTGATTCACATTTTTCTGAGAGTAAATCAAACTCTTTTTCATGAATCTTTTTTGCATAAACTGCTATCCAGTCAAACTGAAGCCAGTTTCTGAAAACAAATGTAGGAATTTCCATACTCCTTTTAAATTTAGGTATTTTAATGAAGATGAGTTTACTTTTTAGTAATCATCATTTCTTATTGCAAATGTCTACAAACCATCCCTTAATAATATGTTCTAGAAATTTACCAAGGATTAATGTCAGACTCACTGGACTACAGTTTTACAAAATCTACTCTCTTCACTTTTTTTTTTAAAGAAAATCAGTATAGCATTTACCCTTCTTAAATCCTAAGGCAATGATCTTATTCTCTATCTTTTTTCAAAGGTCATTAATAGTAATACATACTTTCTCATCTATCGGTTCTTTAGAAATACTGGATTCTAGTTTGTGAGGGCCCCTTAATTTACCAGATAGACATTAACCCTCCTCTGGTCCCTTAACTCTTATTGTATCACTACAAGTCATTTTCTATGCCAATATTGCTTATCCCTAATACAGAATTTTGCTTGACATATCATAGTAAATGCTTAATAAATTCATGTGGACCTGCTTTCTGTTAGTTATGACTGTGAAACTCAATTGGAAACTCCTTGAGAGGAGGGTCTGATATAGTTTATACTTCCTCTATACCCCTCACACAAAATACTACAGAAATTAAAACATACTGAGGATAATCTCTACTCTCTTCAGAAGAGAGTGTAGTTCAGAAATTATTTCTGCACCTAATATCTAGCACCGAAAAACACAAATACCTTTAAGTATCTCATCATCTGTACAGTAAATGATCAACATGGTCATTTCTGGCTCAATTCTTTTGTGAAATGTCTCATTTGAGTTCATTATATTAACTAGTTGGAATTTTGTTACAAGAGAAATGAACAACTTTAGTAACTTCCTCACCCTACTCACTACTACTATGTAGTATCCTGTTCCAATGTGACCCCAAACACTGGACAAATCACTTAACCCTATTGCCTCAATTTCCTCATCTATAAAATGATCTGGAGAAATAAATGTCAAACCAATCCAGAGTCTTCAACAAGAAAGCCCTAAAGAGGATCATAAAGAGTTGGAAATGCATGAAACAACTGAACAACAACATCCAAATAGCTCTCGGTTCCTCCTTCAAAATAGACAGACAGCCTTCCTCATGCTACAAAATCAGTGCATTTCAGCCCTTTTGGCCATAAATCAAGTTCCTTATTTCCCTGAACCTCCATCTATAAAAAGGAGAAATATATTTCCAAATCGAAAACCCTTTTTAACCATTTGACTGCCTCTGATAACATACTGCCAGGAAGTCAGTAAGTATTTGGTCTTGAAAGTTACAGAAAAGAGGTTAGTGATAAGGGACAGGGGTAAAGACAAAAGATGTCTAAGACATGTACCCTGGCCTAAACAAGATTTTATGATATGGTTGGTGACAAATAAGTCTTATGTCTAAAAAAAAAAAAAAACAAGAAAAACTTTTTGGCAGCTGATACTAAATTGAGTAACAAAGACTAAAAGGGCTAGTTGCCTTTTAGGTGACACAATAGAAAGCCAAGGAGTCAGGAATATCTTCAAATCTGATCTCAAATATCAACCAGCTGTGTGATCTTGGACAAGTCACTAGACCTCTGTTTGCTTCAATTTCGTTCAACTGTAAGATGGGTATTATAATAGCACCCACCTTCTAATCATGTATGTAGATGTCAGCTATCATTATTATTATTATTATTATTATTATTATTGTAACATTTTAAAAGACTATCCTGAAACTAGGTTCTCCCCTTCAACTTGAACTTCAAAGTTTACAATATAACTCAGTTCCCTTCTCTGTAAATTCTTTAAGTTTAAAAAATTTATTGGAAAGTGATATCTATGGATAGGCTGTGATAGTGAATTGTGTTTAAAAGAAAATAAAAATAAACCTTAAGGGGAAAATATTATTTTAGCTAATAAGCTTTAGTTCTTTGGCAATCCTGTTTGATTGCAGCTATTGAGAAACAGTGGTAAACTATGAACCTCACAAATGAGATGTGCACAAAGCATCCCAGTCTTCATTTTACAAAACCATAGTAACATTTACCAGGATTGTTATTTGAATTCCTTAATGAATACTCAGTTTCTACTTTCCTCTGACTGCTCCTTTGACCTACCACACTTTTAAAAACCTCTTGCTAAAAGAACTATTATAACCCTAAAGAATCGATAATATCAGGGAATTTTGCATTCTGGCCATCTTTGGACTGAGGAAATGGTAAAGGAGTTAGACTGGTGGAAGGGAGGAAGTAATGCAATTCTAGCATTGGTATTGATGTAAGGGTTACAATATCAACCTTATATTGGTGATGTGGCACCATCGTCTCCCTGATTCCCCAGGATAGGAAGATAATCAGGTTAAATGTTCTCAGTCCCTTCTCCATGGGACAGTGAGACAACTGGGGGTTTTTCCCCTCTTCTTATAATTATACCTCAGTTTCCAATCTTAACCAGAAAATGAATGGACAAAGCAGAAAACAGGTAAATTAGGATTAGGAAAACCTATGTCAAATAAACAAGAACCAAGTCAATATGAACTCAGTGGCACAGTGGATAGAGCACTAGCCCTGGAGTCCAAATCAGACTCAGATACTAGCTATGTGACCCTGGGTAAATCACTTAATCCCAATTACTTCCTAAGTCATTGTAGCTCTCCTGCTTGTATTTTTGGAACTCAAATTATTGGGGAAAGAGACAAAAGAGAGATGGACAAGACTGAAAAGTAGAGTCTTTTCTTAAATGTTCTTTTTCTAACATTTAATGTTATTTCAGAGTATGGGAAAGCATGCCTCAAAGATTGTATCCTTCATTTTTTTGATCTGAAGAAGGGAGTAAGCAGTTCAGGAAAAGTTTCCATGTTATGAAAAGGAGCTCATATATTTGGTTAATAGAGAAAGAACTAACCCAGTTATTAGAGCAAAAGTAGAAGGAAATTCAAATTTATAAAAAAGCAAATTCCTAGTTTTGGAGAAAATAATATGCAACACAGGTATGGAATGTTGTACCATGTAGAAGAGACCTAAGGTAGATGCATTTTGACAGACATTTTTAAAAAACAATGTAGTTGTTGCTGAGATAAGTTCCAGTAAATACCTTTCACAAAGAATCCTAAAATGAAGAACGGGCTTGTATCTTCACTCCTCACAATGAGATGCTGTTGCACATTAGCCTTTAATTAGTCTTTAATCTAGTCTTTAATTTTTATTGCCTTTTTTACCGACTCTACCAATTCTAATTTACTGGAACTGGATACACATTTTTCTGGAGTGGCCACAGTGAAGGGAAGCACCAGGAAACTGGAGTGGTTTTGCAATCAAAACTAATCTAGTCAACTAACTTGTATGCCTACCAAAAGGAATGAATGACAGACTCATGTGAATGAGATTGCCACTTGTGGGAAAATGCCTTGCCACCATCATCAGTGCCTATGCTCCCACCATGATGAACTCCAATGGAAGTTGAAGAAAAATGTTATGAAACCATGAAGAACCTTATCATCAATGTACCAAAAGAGGACAAATTTATAGTTCTAGGTGATTTTAATCCTAGAGTAGGCTTACTACTGAAGACTTATGCATCTCCTGACCTCATCACAAACACTGTCTTCTAAGAGCAATAAAACTTCCTGGATGTACCTCACAGCAAACATTGGCATCTAATAGACTATGAGATTGTAAGAAGGGACAAATGTGTAGTACAGAGTACTGAATGTCACAGACTCATCCTTTCCAAGCTAAATATTCACATTCAACCAAAGTGGTGACCCCAAGGCAAAATGAATACTAGAAAAATTAACTTCAAGACATTAGAATGTCTCCTTGAGTACAGTTTGCTCTTAACTTGGAGAGAAAATACACAGTTGGCAACAATGGAGCAGAAAAAGAACAGCAGCTTTCAGAGATCTGGTATACAGCACTGCATTTGCTCATCTGGGCCAGAACACTTGCAAATACCAAGACTGGTTTGATGAAAATGATGGGGAACTACAGATACTACTAAATGAAAAATGAAAACTCCACAGGGTTTACCAGAAGGATAGTGCATCCATTTCTTTTTTCTTTTTTTTTTGAAAGGCAACGGGGTTAAGTGGCTTGCCCATGGCCACACAACTAGGAAATTATTAAGTTTCTGAGGCCGGATTTGAACTCAGGGACTCTTGACTCCAGGGCCAGTGCTCCATCCACTTAGCCACATAGCTGCCCCTAGGGCATCCATTTCTAAGAAGGCAGCATTGATTCCATCAAACCTAAAGTTTAAATGAAGCTTAGAGAGATGCAGGACTCTTAGTTCACTAGAAAGGTAGATGAAATTCAATAGTAAGAAACCAAAGTGCTTTTATGACATACTGAAGGCTATTTAAGGGTCAAAAGACCTGTAGTACATTTCAACTACTCCATAGGACCATGATCTTAGAGAGATGGGCTTAACACTTCCCAGTGTTTTTATAGACTCTTTTCAATCAATGCAGAAGCCATTGACCATTTACCCCAAATTGAAGTCAATCTATCCCTAGCTGAAGTTCCAACTGAAAAAATTTTGATTGTCATTAGGCTTCTTTCAAGTGGCAAAGCAAATCTGGTGCTGATTCTATCCCCACTGAGCCTACAAGGTGGGGGTAGGGGTGGGGGTCCATTGTTCATCCAAAAGCTGACTGAAATTTTCCAGGTTATCTGTCATCTAACTCCCATCTCTATAAAAGTGAATAGATTGTCCTGTGCCAATCACATGGCTATTTGTCTCTTAGTCATTGCTGGTAAGATTCTTGCCAGAGTCATCTCCCAGAGAGCCAGTAGCTTCAGGAAGAATCAAATAACAATATGTACTGCCTTATAAATCCAGGAAAAATGCTAAGAGTAGAACTGGGGTCTGTAAATGACATTTGAAGGCCTTTGAAACCATCAATCATGAGGGATTATGGAAAATTATGTCAAAATTTGGTTGCTCAGGTAAGTATTGTAAGTCAGTTTCATGATGGTATGCTTGTCTGGGTTCTAGATAGTGTTCTCATGATTTCCTGGTCACCAATGGAATGAAACAAGACTGTGTCCTTGCTCCCATGCTTTTTATCATGATATTTTTAGCCATATTATCAAATGCCTGCACTGAGGATAAATACAACCTCAAGGTAAGTTACCACACTGATAGTAAATTCTTCAACTTGAAAAAGCTACAAACCAAGACCAAAGTGGAAGGAGTGTTGGTGCATGATCTTCTGTTTACAGATGATTGTGCACTCAGTGCAACCTCTGAAGTTGAAATTCAACGAAGTATGCATTAATTCTCTCCTGCTTGTACTAATTTGGTCTAACAATTAGCAACAAGAAAACACAATTGCTCTATCAACCAGCACCACACCATCCATATATATGGAATCATTGGTTACAGCAAATGTAGAAGTTTTGAAAACTCTAAATAAGTTTCCTTACCTTGGCAGTGTATTTCTAGGCAGGTACACATTGAGGCATTGCCAGAGTTAACTCAGTATTTGAGAGGCTCCAAAAGAAAGCGTGGGAGAGAAGAGGTATTAAGCAGACTGAAGGTCTACAGAGCCATTGTGCCGACCTCGTCGCTGTATGCCTGTGAAATCTGGACTGTCTACCAGCTCCATGCTAGGAAACTGAATCATTTCCATTTAAAGTATCTTAGGAAGATTCTGAAGATCATCTGGCAGGAGAAAATACCAGACACTGAGGTACTTCCTCAAGCTAAAAAACCAAGCATTCAAACATTATTATAGAGAACTCAACTATAATGGACTGGGCATATTGCTAGAATGCCAGAAGTATACTTGCTAAAAAGACTATTTTATGGAGAATTCCCATAGGGGAAAGCATTTTCAAGGGAGTCAGAAGAAGCGATACCAGAACACCCTGAAGGTTTCTCTTGGAGAACTTTAGAATTCATTGTGAAGCATGAGAGACACTGGCACAGGACTATCCAGCATGGTGACCATTCATCAGAAAGGTTGCTGTGCTCTGTGAGCAAGGCAGACTTGAAACAGTTCAGAAGAAATGTGTGATACATAAGTCCTTGTGCTCATGTCGGTCTGATCAGCCACAATCAGACACACTATATTTCCAACATAATGATGCCATTTTGGTCTTCTTCAATAATGAAGAACAAGAACCAATCAGTCTTTTCTTTAACTTTTATGTTTTTTTACCTGCTCTACTGAGTCTGATTCACAGAAACTCATGATTGCTAACAAAAAAAAAAACCATCTAAATGAATGGAGTCTTCATGACTCCATTAGCAATGGACTCCAATTCTATCATTGTCCAATGTTCTGTTGAAAACAGAAGATCACAGATTTTTGGTTAGAAGTGACCTTTGTCATAGTATGGTAGATTAGGGTTGGAAGAAATTTTAGAAGTCCAGCCCCATCATTTTTTAACTTGAACTCTGAGACCACAATCACACAGCAAGTAAATGTCTAAGACTGATATGAATACAGATCCTCTGAATCCACATCCAATCATAGTCTCCAATTTTCTTTTAGGACCATCTTTGGAAATTCTATTCTTGTTTAAATCAGGGTATCTTGGGGCTTTCTTCACAAAGAAACCCCTAGAGTGGTTTGCCATTTCCTTCTCCACCTCATTTTATTGATAAGGAAACTGAGGCTAACAAATTTAAGTAACTTGCCCCAAAATAAATAATGTCTGAGGCCAGATTTGAACTCAGGAAAATGAGTCTTCCTAACTCCAGTTGTGGCACTCTATCCACTGTGCCATCCAACTGTCCAAAACTGGAAATAGATGCCATTTAATTGAGTAGTAAAATAGCATCCAAACAATCTTTTTTTAAAATAAAAGAAAGATTTTATTTATTTTGGGTTTTACAATGTTTCTCCTAATCTTGCTTCCTTCCCCCCTTTACATTATTTCCATGGTATACATTGATCTAAATTGAATGTGATGAAAGAGATCATATCCTTAAGGAAGAAAAATAAAATATAAGAGATAGCAAAATTACATAACAAGATAACGTTTTTTAAAAAATTAAAGGTAATAGTCCTTGGTCTTTGTTCAAATTCCACAGTTCTTCCTCTGGATACAGATGATATTCTCCATTGCAGACAGCCCAAATTGTCCTTGAAGAATGATTGCTCATTAATGATTGGTCCATTAAGGTTGACCATCACCCCCATGTTAGGGTGTACAATGTTTTTCTGGTTCTGCACATCTCACTCAGTATCAGTTCATGCAAATCCCTCCAGGCTTCCCTGAATTCCCATCCCTCTTGGTTTCTAATAGAACAATAGTGTTCCATGACATACATATACCACAGTTTGCTAAGCCATTCCCTAATTGAAGAACATTCACTTAATTTCTAAGTCTTTGCCACCACAAAGAGGGCTGCTATGAATATTTTTGTACATGTGATGTTTTTACCCTTTTTTCATAATCTCTTCAGGGTATAGACCCAGTAGTGGTATTTCTGGATCAAAGGGTCTGCACATTTTTGTAGCCCTTTGGGCATAATTCCAAATTACTCTCCAGAAAGGTTGTTATCAAAACAACTTTAAAAGTAATACCTAGGCAAGATAATAGATTTCTGAGTGATTCTGAAGTCCTGAGCTTATTTTTGGCACATACAGTTATATTGAAGAGAACTAAGAGAAAAAAACAATATAATTAAAGGAATCAAGGAGACTGGATTTGCCATGAGATTAAAGTCATTACATTACTTAACTATCTAATAACCAGAATTGGATTAATAACAAGAAAAGAATCATTTGACCCAGTAGGAAAGAAATTAAAGGATAAAATTTGGGCAAAAATTAATTTGAGCTTGAGTGGTAGCTGGCGGGAAATGACTCATAATAGATTTATTTTATTTGTAGTAGCCAATATGAAGTTGTGGAAACTTTACTTGCCATGTATAAAAGATCCCATCATGCTGTAAATGTTAGCAGTTGAATTAATGAACCATTAAAAGGATGGTAAAATATTGGACCTTTATAGATCCTGCCTTGTTTCTCTGTTGTATAACATATAATGACATGCTTCCAAAAGCACATACAGTGTTCTCAATTTAAAAGTGTAATCATTTAAAGCAAAGAAAATGATAATGATTGTGCTGTCAATGTTGACATTTGTCATCAGATTTGCCATCATATTGGTGGAATTAGCAGATTTTGAGGCAGGAATCTTATATTCAGATACAACATCTGACCAGACTTCCTCTAGTTCAAACATTAGCTTCATTTCTAATAAGATTTATTCTTAATAACTACTTTCTCAATTGTGAGAAGTATAAAAGAAACAGAATGCTTATTGATTTGCCCTTCCTAGAACATTGACATTGGAACAGTTCTAAAATTCTGGATAGCGATAACTCAAGAGGAACTATTGCCAGCCTTTGTAGTGCTTCTACACCTCTCTGTGATTCTAGAGGAATAAACACCACATAAATTTATCCCTACCAAAAAGTTGATTTTTAAAAAGTCTTTCTATATTTACATTTGAGATGTTTATAAGCCTTTATTTCACACCAATAGTTAGCACTTACTTCATAGAAATAAAATCTTCTATAATACACCTAAGTATAGTTAATTGGCTCCTTATTATGTGACCAAAATCTGGGCAGTTACTGATACATTCAAACCTGGTTTACTTGAAAGCAAATTTTTTTGTTCTCCATGTCTATTACCAGTCATCCATTTTACAATTAGCTTTTCTAAATGGAAACTATATAGAGAATCTGAGCTTTTTTATTGGAATGCATTTTTATAGTCTTATCATGTTATCACATTCCCACAGAGGATTATTAATAGTTCAGTGCCTTTTCTGGTCTGCTGATTTCTTCCCCAAACTGCAGAGGGAAGTGGATAGAGCACTGGGTCCTACCTGATTCCAAATCCAGTCTCACACTTAACTAGTTGTGTGATCCTGAGTAAGCCACTGAACCTCTGACTACTTCATTTTCATTAAGTATAAAATGAGCTTAATAATAAAACTTATCTTGCAAGATTAAGGGTCAGCTAGGTGACACTGTGGATAGAGTTCTGGGACTAAAGTCAGGAAAACTCCTTGTCCTGAGTTCAAATGCAACCTCAGACACTTTACTATCAGCGTAATGCTGGTAAAGTCACTTAACCATGTTTGCCTCAGTTTCCTCATCTGTAAAATGAATGGAGAATGAAATGGCAAATCACTTCCTTATCTTTGCCAGGAAAACCCTAAATAGAATCATGGAGACTTGGACATGACTGAACAACAATAAACCCAAGGTGATTGTAAGGATCAAATGAAAAGAAAATTTGTGAATGTTTAGCACATTGCCTAGTATATAGTAAGCACTGTATAAATTCTTGTTTCTTTTCTTCTTTCATCCTGTTTCAACTCAGTTCAACATCCATAAGCATCAGGTAATGAAAAGACAAAACTGAAATAATTTCTGCCTTCAAGGAATTTGAATTCTTGTGGAAGTGTTTTTCCTTCTGGTTTAAGCCTAGCGAAAACCTTGTGAGATAATGACTACAGGTACTCCCTCCATTCTATACATGAGACTTGATAAGGCTGAGTAATTTACAGCTATTAAACAGCTAGGAAGTATCAAAGCAGGGATTTGAACCCAGGTGTTCCCAACTTCCAATAACAGCATTATATTGTGATAACCTTTCTTATTCATAAAATCCTGAAACCTTTAAAATAGTGCCATTCTCTTTTATCATTTTTAATTATCATTATTACTCATTATATAATTTGGTAAATCACAGTTGCTCATTATTTTCATCAGTCTTTCTAAGGACAGCTAGGTGGCGCAGTGGATAGAGCACCAGCCCTGGAGTCAGGAGTACTTGAGTTCAAATCCAGCCTCAGACACTTAATAATTACCTAGCTGTGTGGCCTTGGGCAAGCTACTTAACCCCATTTGCCTTGAAAAAAACAAACAAACAAACAAACCTAAAAAAAAAGTCTTTCTAAGAGTGTTGTGGTAGCAAAATACCTGGTGACTTCTCATTGAATATAGAAGACATTTTCCAAATTGACATACATTGGCAAAAGTATTTCCATTAAAGCTACTCTATAGATATCATCTCTCCTTTTTTTTCATATTCTGAAAATCTGCCTTTACAAATCTATCAAAGACAAAGTGTGGCATACCAGAAAATAAAACAAACCCTAAAAACTGAAAATACTACTTTTATGAAAAATGTTATTTATGGATCCAATGAAATCCAACAACTTTCTATTTTGTGCAATAGTTGTGTGACCTGAAAAGCAAGATTTTTTTGTTATTCATTGTTTAAATTAAAAGCTTCTAGCCTGTCTTTAATATACCACAGAGGTTTGTCAATAACACCCATGGTGGGGGGGGGGGGGTGGAAGGGAATGTTGACAATTGTGAGAATGACCAAGTCCCTCTTTCTTAATTTTGCATTTTATCTCCCAATCTCTGTTTTAAGTCTGACACTTTCCCCTTTGGCTGAATTTATCCATTTGCTAATCTGGTCTAGAAAATTAGGGGGGCAGCTAGGTGGCACAGTGGATAGAGCACCTGCCCTGGAGTCAGGAGTACCTGAGTTCAAATCCAGCCTCAAACACTTAATAATTACCTAGCTGTGTGACCTTGGGCAAGCCACTTAACCCCATTGCCTTACAAAAAACTTAAAAAAAAAAAAGAAAATTAGTCTATTTAGGCCCTTGTGTCTGCTTGTAAAGGTAATGAGTGTGTTTGGTTTTTACACAGATAAGGGTTTAGACATGCTATTTATTGCTAAGTGCATTTAGAGAGCTATTTTTCCTATTTTTATTTATGGGTATACACTTAAATTTATACTGAGAAGGTTTCCTTGCTAAAAAAGGGAGATCTACTTCCCCAAAACAGTCTAATCTCATACTAACTAAAGGTTTAGGCATTTTCTATTTGATAGTCTGCCAAGTGGTGTAGAAAAGTAAGGAACATAACCCAAAATAAATCTAAAATAAATCTTTATAACTTATTTTATTGACTATATGAATTATAAGTTTTAGTTTAATAAATGGGATATTTGAACAAAATTGTGGTATTATAGATAACAATTTCTTAAAATGATTCAAAAATGCATTTGCAAAAAAAGGTTGCATTGGTAGTCATGAAAAATATTCTTATTCTTAACTATATGTTGAAATAACAATAGTTTAATAAAGTTGTTTTCATACACTGTTTTGAGTTAATTTTCATATTTTGAAGTTTTATAGAAGCCTGAGTTCTATACCATTTCTCTGATCTTTGGTGGATCACTCTAGATCTCTGTAGGTTTTAGTTCAAAGAAGGGATTGTATAAGATTGTCTCTGAGGCTCTTTCCAATTCTAATATTCTTTGTGTCTGTGGTTGCAAAATCCTCTATTTGTAAACATACTCTGAAAAAAATAAAACATAATTTCTAAATTCTTTGATATTTTCTCCTCATCTTTCTAATTCAGTTGCAGGTCATGAAATAAGATTTAAAGAACCATTACAAACACTTTTTTGTTTGGTAACTGTCTGAAAAAAATGTTTGTTCTGCCAAATTACCTTATTTCTTCTCATTTCCAACTCACAGGGTGTCCTCTGTGCAGCTCCACTTATTTTTATTATCCCATCAGCTTGTTACCTGAAGCTCTCAGAAGAAAGATGGATCCACCCAGATAAGATTATGTCCAGTGTGATGCTTCTTAATGGTGTGGTTGTGATGGTAGTTGGATTCATCATGGCAGTTACACGTCCCCAAGACTGCAGCCACGGACAGGAAATGGCCTATTGCTTTTCCACAAATGCCTCTTTCTTCAATATCTCACCTTTTCTTGAGCCAACACAACCTCCTGTTTTGAATATTAGTACTTTCTACTGATTTAGTTGCTAATAAAAATATGATATTATATTTTTTATGTGAGACATAAGTTTTGAGCTGTGTAATTATATACCTCTCTGTTCCTTCCTATTCTTGGTTCAGGAGATACCCTTGATACCCTGACCTTTATTTAGATTTCATTTTCTTTTCTATTGTGAGGCCATACTTGTGATATAAAGAAGAAAGTAAACTTGGATGGACTTTTATTTTGCATTAGTTCACAAGTCTTTGAATGATTGTTAAAAATAGAATGAGAACTGGAGTCTTCAAAATCAAAATTATAATTTCATCCACTTAATCTGTAAGTACCATTGTTTTCTGAAATAAGGAATGGTAAGTAAGATTGCAATTCTTTACATCATAATTTAAAATTTACAAGATCAAGTTTTTAAAAGGAAAGAACAAAAGCCAACAAAGATATCTTCATTGAAAGCAGATAAGAAGGAAATATCCAGTGATATACCTTCTTTTGAGTAAAGTGATAAAATAAACTACCTATTCTATTTTGTGTCTTTCTAGCACATGTCTCTTTTTCTACCAAATGCTTCCTTCTTCTTAACTTCCATATTACTGTCAAACTTCTATTTCTTCAAGTCACCCAAACTTGAAACCTGGGGGTCATCCTCCTTGATTCCTCACCTTTACCACCTATTTGCTCTTTTGCCAAGTACTAGGAATTCTACCTTTGTAACATCTCTTGCCCCTTCTCTCCTCTGACACTGACACTCATCTGGTACAGGCCCTCATCATCTTATGCTTGGTTTATTGCAATAGTCTCCTGGTTTGTTTGCCTAGCCTCGAGTTTCTCTCCACTACTGTCCATCCTCCATTCAATTGTTAATATGACCTTCCCAAATGCAGGTCAGAGCATGTTACCCTCCCATTCAGCAAATTTCAGTGGCTCCCTATTACCTCCAGAATCAAATACAAAACCCTCTATTTGGCAATCAAAATCCTTCTCCTCCCACCTCAACCTTTTCAGTCTTCTTAGACCTTTTTTTCTGCACCCCTCCCCAAATACTTGATGATCCCAGGAACACTAATTTCCTTGTGCCTAGAACTAGAAACCCTGAGCACTTTTCAGTGGTTTTTCCTCATGCCTAGAATTCTCTCCCTTATCATCTCATGTCCTGTTTTCCCCCAGCTTCTTTCAAGTCAAAACAAAAATCCTCCTTTCAACAAGAAGTCTTTCCTGATTTCCCTTAATGCTAGTACTTTCCCTCTGTAGATTATCTCAAATTTATCTTTTATATGTTCTGTTTGTACAGTTATTTATATGTTGTCTTCCCCTTATATAGCCAAGGCTTAGTATAGTTTCTGGCACCATAATAGATGTTTAATATGTTTATTGACTAATTTGAGTATCCAGATGAATATTAACTACAAAAAGTGTACCATTATTCTTTAGGGAACAATAATTTCAAAGACATTTGTTTTAATCACACCTTGAATTCTAGGTCTATTTGGTCCCTTGGATATCTCTCTTCCAAAGCCATTCAAACATATCATTGCTAACAGATAAGATATGACCTCAAAAGACAGTAGTCATTTTACAGCAAGAATACAGAATACCTAATCCCCTGGCCAACAATACAGTCCAGAGGTACATATCTCCACATTCTGCCCTAATCATTAGTCTCACTACATTTCCTAAAATAATGATTTGGGATAAATTTTTCATCCATACCTAGGCATAAACCAGTCATACCTTGATCTCCTTATAAACATAATCTCTTTGCTTACAACACCACCACTGATTTCCACATCTAAGAATTTTTGATATATTCCATCACACACAGAAGCTACTTTCCAAGATACCTACTCCACCAATGACAAACACTGAGATAACTCCTTTAAAATTTGGAGGAAAATAACAGTTATAGGAAAATGCATAGTCTCTTTAATTTAGACACATAGCTTTGCCACTATTCACTCAGCTTGGAGAAATAGTAAATGATTGTACTTTCCCATTTTTAGCATCTTAACAATAAAGGGATTTGTTTGGTAGAACTGACAAAGCAAAAGGAATATGTGCTGACGGATTTCTCCACATATTTTCAATAAAATGCCAGTGTTTGTTTATAAAACTTTTCCAAGAGATTCATAAAAACTTGCAAAAGTACACCACTATGATGGTGCCCTCATTCTTCCTTTTTGTACAGCTGCAAGGACTCCTTCTCAAAGAAGGTGTCCACCTTCTTTCTGCATTGGGTTTTTTTTTAATGTTTTCAATTATTTTGAAGTAAGATGCCTACTGCATCTTGCTACTTATAAATCTGCTTTGAGATTTGAAATTTTTCTTAGAAACTTTGTAAAAAAAACTTTTTTGTGGATGCAGAAAACAGTAGATTTATAGAACACAAATGACTTATATATAGAAGTTTTGGACCAAAATTTATTTAGACAAATCATCATTTATATTAGTAAGACTGAACTGCTTCTCCAAGGTAGGCCAGGGATGCTTAGGCACTCAGCTGAATTACCAGTACTGACAGGGTAGTGCCTCTTTCCTTCCTTTTAAAAGTATTAAAAGGCATAACTTATAATAGTGGGCAAGTCGCTCATTATTGTCAGGTCAATAATATTGGTAAACAGGGATCATTAATTAATACACTGACCATAGGCAATGTTCTGAGGAATGTCCCACCCTCCCTTCTAGAAATATATAGATTTGTTATACTTAAAAGTGTAGGACATATTTTTTCTTTCTAATTTGCTTTTTTTTCCTTGTTATGCTTCATTCTATCAACATTGCCATGATGCAATATTTGGTTCTTTGCTTGCTACTTTGTAAGAATCTGGTGAATTCCAATATAATGCATACATACATATATACATATATGTATACATGTGTATGTATATAAATGTATGTATGCACATACAAACAAATTAGAATAGACTATATATAATGGAATATATTTATAAATGCTACATTATACCAGCAATATCATTAACATTACACACACACACACACACACACACACACACACACAAATCAAATCATTGTTTTGGAGCATCTTTATTCAAGAATTCATTGCACATCTACTGTGACAAATATAGGTATATCATAAATTAAAGTAAAACTTCCTTTTGTAACCAATTTATGTTGCCAAGTAAAAGAGGTTTACTGATCATTGCTATACCATTTTATTTTTTTTAAAAGGAGCTTTGTTTCATTTTGTTTTCCCTATCATGTATAGTCTTTGAATTTGATGCTATCACATAAAAATATATTATTATTCAGTTTTGTCATTTGAATGTAGTAAATGTAAAAGTTCCAACATTTACTAGCAAAAAATAATCTAGAAAATACACAAATGACTTTCATTGTGACTTTCACTTATAATTTTAACTCATTCATATAGAAACTATTATTTACTATTGTTTATTAAGAGCTTAGAAAGCCAGTGTAGCACAGTAGATGAAGAGATGACCTCTAAATCAGGAATATATGACACATATATGACCTCTAAATCAGTAACATATGACACATAGTGGTAATGTGATCCCATTCAGGTCACTTAGCCTCTTAATGGTCTAGGCAATTCACTAAGATTATAAATTGCAGAAAAACTACTGACCTGCATTGGTAAAAGAAGTTTCTGCATTTAGGAGTTCTCCATAGCAGTGAAATCTCCATCAAGTTCAATTCTTATCACATGGCAAATAGATAAAACTTTCATAGGAATCTGTTGCTATCTTTATCATAATCAACTGTACTCCCGTTCTTGGGATAGCCAACAGGTGGTTGAAAGATATTTGTTATGAGGATCCCTATCTTTAGTTAGAAGGAACCTCAAATATTATCTAGTCTAGTCATCTCATTTTACACATGGAAAAAATGAAACTCAGAGAGTTTGTGACTTATCTCTGATGATGTATATAAAAAATAGCAAAACTAGTATTCAAATCCAAATCTTTTGATTCAAAACCAGTGACATTTCCATTCTATCCTCTTGCTCATAATCCATGAATATGATTATGATAGCGATAGAATTAGAAATCAAACTACCAATTTCAAAATACAAGACAAGCACTCTTGTTATAACTTGCTGCCAAGCTCTCTGTTTTGTTTTTTTATTTGAGAGTTGGGGCAGTCTAGAATCTGGGACAATGAAAAGGACAAAGTATATTTACAGGAGACTGAAATCACCTGAGAAATAACTGTGTCTTTGTGTAAGCTCATGCAAATTACATATGAACTAAACATCAATAAACGTTTCTATTCCAATCCTTTCCATTGTTTCTTTTACTTGGATAAAACCCTTGGAAGTAATTTAGTCAAAAAATAGTCCTGCTTCATTCATGGAATCCTCTTCAATCATTCTGATCCACATTGATTTTTTTCTTTCAACTTCTGTAACATGTGTTGTCTGCTTTTTCACTAAATCTTTCCTGATTCATCTTTCTCTGACCTATCCCTCACTCCATTCAGTAATGACTCCTCTCCATTTTGGCCTCTCAAAACACTTTGTACCTTTGCGGTATACTTACTGTGTAACATTGTATACCATAGTATTTAAGTTTGTCTCACTGGTAGACTGTAAGCTCCATAAGAACAAGGATGTGACCTTTCTTAATTTTGTGCTTAATAAATTTTCATTGAATTAATGCACTATTGATTTTAACTCTTTAATTCTAAGTCTCCATAAATTATTATTCCTATTATTGGTATATGTCCTGCCTCCCCAAATAATCACCATATATTATTAATTAAAAGATAAATTATCAGTTTAATATTGTGAGCTCCCCAAGAATGGAGATATGGTCTTCTCCAACATATGATACAGGTTAATCTAGCCAAGTTTAAATTATTATTATTATTATTTATTCATTTATTGTCCATATGGTAGAAGCACTATCTGCCATGTTTCTCCTTTAAATGTATTGAAAACATCTTCAAAATTTAATTGGCTCAACTAAGTCTTGAGCCATTGATGTAGTTCCTAGTGACCTAAATAAAAAAGCTAGCCAATATGAATCCAGGAGGAGACACATTCTTAAGCTTTGGATCAGCAGACCAGTTTGACCAGCACAAAACTGAAATCAATGCTGTACCTTTAGTCAGTTATGCTTTTCAAGATATGGTTATGTATGCCTAATCCATGATTGTCTCATTTTGTTTCAATTCTAAACCTAAAGCACAAGACAAGCTGAAGTAAATTCTTATCTACCACATAGTACTAATACAATCAATACCTTGATACAATCAAGGCCTTGATACCTTGTGCTTTATTACACTAAATCTCATAAATTGGCTATCCCTCCTACAATCAATGCTCCAACCAATACACCACCATCACATTAATCACTAAAGAATTCTCCGTATCTTGCCATTTTATTGCCAGCAACTATCTATGGCTCTCCATTTCCAAAGGATCAAATTAAAACTCCACATAATGGCATTTATAATGCAAAATAGACCTGTGTTACTGAATATTATATGATATGTATGTTATATATATATATATATACATATATATATATATATGTATATGTGTATATGTATTAAGGAAAAGTCCTACATCTGATAGGTGTTTTGTGAGAGAAAGAGAATGAAAGATAAGATCTAAGTCACTTCACTTTCACTTCACTTCACTCTTAAAACCTTCCCCAGTCTGTTGTCTATGAAAAGAAAGGCACTCTGGCTTTCAGAAAGTCTTCAACATTTGTCATTCTGACTGACTCTTCTGGTACACTTGAACTAGCTCATTTGACCTGCCTGGCACCTTCTCTAGTGACAACCACATCCCACCTTGGACATGCAGTTTGTAAAGCAAAACCTTTATTACTTTAAGCTACTTGAAAACATAAAAAACATTAATCCAATATAATTAACAAAGAGACAGGTTCTCTAGGGAGTATGAATCAGCTCTATATTACTGAGATGATAGATTAGAATATAAAAAAAAGCTAAAGAAAAATGGTTAGTACCAAAGAAGCAAAAGAGTAATGTTCTGCCTAGCAAATCCTATAGAACATTATTATTTGTCATAAATCACTCTCAGGGCAACTGGGTGACACAGTGGATAGAGCACTGGCCATGGAATCAGGAGGACCTGAGTTCAAATCCAGTCTTAGACACTTGATAATTACTTGGCTTATGTGACCTTGGGCAAGTCACTTAACCTGATTGCCTTGCCAAAAAAAAAAACAAAACACAAAGCTCAGTCTCTCTAGGGCAACTTTCTTCCACTAGAATCTTGACTATCATGAGTTTCCGTTCCCAAAATTGCTCTCTCTCTCTCTCTCTCTCTCTCTCTCTCTCTCTCTCTCTCTCTCTCTCTCTCTTCATCCATAGTATAATTACTTGGTAGGAAGCAAGTGATGGGTGATGTCCCTCAACTCTCTACTTGGTCAAGTCACCTTTTCACTATTTTCTCTAGGTCATAAAAACAATAGATTCAACTTATTCCATTAAAAACTGTATGTTCACTAGGTCTAAACCTAGTCTCCCTATTCTACTTTCCTAGCTTTTATAATCACTATAATATTACTTAATAACAGATTCAGCCAAATTTGCAAACCCTTTGTCCCTCAAATGCAGCTTGTACTATCCTGCCTCAGTAACTTTATCAAGTTTCTTTCCATCTCCTATGTTCTTTCTCGCTTAATCAAAATTTTTCAAAATCTAGTTCAAATTTCACTTATAGGATCATAGATTTAGATTTGGAAAAGACCTAAGAAATCTTCTGACCACTGCTTTTTGTTCATGAGGAAACTGTGACCCAGAGGTGTTATTTTCCTAAGATCAAACAACTAGCTACTTATCTTGAATGGAGATTCAAACCCAAGTCTCCCTGACTATAGTTTTGTGCTCCAATCCACAACAACACATTGTCTCCCCTCTACCACAACTTCTTGAAGCCTGGTTAGACACATATACTCTCCCCTACTCCTCTGAATTCTTGTGGATTCTTATTAGCAAAACACTCATTTGTCACTTGCTCCATTTGCCTGGTAGCTTAGTTATTTTTTCATGTACATAAGACTTGTCCTCACTTTAATGTAAATTCCTTGAAGGTAAAACAATGTCTCTCTTTTACCCCCACAGTCCTAGCTGGGCACATTATCTTTTGTATATCAAATACTCAGAAAATGGTTGATAGATAGTAAAGACATTGTTTGATCCAATTGTTTATTATATAATGTTCAATGTTTCACTACTGTACAATAGTATAACTATATAACAAGCCATACAATCTAGGAGGATAGGAGTAACTAAGCTCATCCAGAAATATTTCCAGAGGTTAATCTTTGAAGAAATCATTCTAGAGAATTTTAATTCTTAAAATCCATACTCCCTCACCACAAACTTTTCCCTTTGCTATTGAGCCTTTTAGCAGATGGAAACTGCCTCAATACATTTGTCACTCAAGTATATTTATGATTTTTAACTTCATACTCAATCATGAAACTTTCCCAAGGACCCTTTATATGACACTGCTGCCTTGTCCTCATTCAGTATTACCTTGAGTCATTACATGAAGAAATGAACTAATAATTTGAAGAAATTTGTTTACAGACCAGAAACCATTGTCACCTTAACCTCAGAAAACCCCATAGTAATTTGATACTCTCCTGAACAGAGGTGACATTTCAAGAACAAACATAATTTTAGGAAAATCCCTCCAGGCAAAAGTAGCAGGTTACAATTTAGAATTTCAAAGGCTTTGGAAAATTTTATTTCCAAAGCACTGTGGCACAAATTTATTTATCTTTGCATTATTCTTTTTGGCCTAAGGGTAGCAATGCCAGTTCCAGAAAACAAATTCAGCACAGGCTTCTTGCAAATCAGCCTGAGTTGTAGCAACAAAACACTTAAAAAAATTTATAGATGCTAGGGTTAAAATGAAAGCATATTGTGAAAAAATAAGTTTAAAGTTTCTTGTCCCTTTAAATTCAATTTTTTTGTGATTTTTTTTTAACAATCCTTTAGCAGAATATTCTAGTCTGTACATAACCAAAAAATACTAGGACTGACTGACTGACCTAAAAAGGAGAGATTTGAGGGGAAGATACACCATATTATCTTTGGGCGGGGGGGGTCTTCACTGAATTTTGGCCTTAAAAATAAATAGATTTAAATTGTGTTTGAGGGTTGAGTGATGTTTCTGGATAATTTAATTATTTTATTAATAAGACCTGTGGGTTATTAATAACAGGATGATCATTTGGCCATCTCTCATAGATCAAAGACACCCCAATAGTGATGAAGTCACAGTTTATATGCCCTTCAAAAAGAAGGTATTCCCAAAGGTTGCCTACTCAGTTTTGATTAGTATATCAAATGGGAGCAGAGATATCTTGAGGTGTGTGACTTAGGTCTTTCAAATTTTGGTCAAAGAGATATTAATTTCCATAACACCTCTCTGGATAATAGGTACCTGTCTGAACAAACAGAATGAACAGGAATACATCCATTAGTCTAAACTCAGAATTTGTTTGTCTGAGTAGCTCTTGTTCTGAGAAATCTATGAGAAAAATCTATGAAAAAAAAAAACACTGGTTGATTTCTGGATGAGGAAGTAAAAATGGGGTGTAACTTTGATCCTAATATAATAGTTACTAAACAGGGAAATATTTATTCTCACATAACTATAGGGTCATAGGGAAGATATGCTCTATTGGCAACCCATTCCGATGCTTTCTGCTATCTCAAAGGATATTATTGACCTTAAAAGGAGAGATTTGATGGACAGATGCACTATTTTCAGCTGTTCTACTTTAAACTCAGTTTAGATAAGACAGGAGCACTGGTCCTAGGCTAAAGGTAAGGAAGAAAGAAAATTTAAAAATCTTTGAAGAGGGCAAGAAACAACCTATGTAAATACTCAACAAAAGAGTCTCTGAATTATAAAGACACATCAGGAAAATGTCTCAAAAGAATAGATTTTTTAGAGTTGGAGGGGCCAATCATCACACACACACACACACACACACACACACACACACACACACACACACACACTGTACAGGTAAGGAAATTGAAGACCTAAGAAGGGAAAATGGGTTGTCCAATAATCTAAGGTTAGAAAGTAGTAAGGAAACAGGTTTTGAAATCTGGTCTTTGGCTATTTTCACAACAAGCTTCCTTGTCCTACAATACAATTTGACCTTTGTCTGGAAAGTCTGTGGGGGTTTTTTTTCTTTAAAGGAGAAAACACATTTTAGTTAAAATTATGGGTTTCTTTTAAGACTGGACACTTCCTGAGTAGAAATATATTACATTTATGTCCCTGTTTCTTTTCAATTATGAGATCTATGAAGGCAGAAATAACAAGATCTGATAATTTTACTTTTTTTTTCCTTAAGTGAGAGGAAGGAGGGAGGAGAGGAAGATCTGAACTTATGCTTCCATCAGTGTGGAAACTCTTCCCTGATATAGATCCTAGGAAAGTGAGAAGTTAGGGACTTTCTTACCATTCAATAGCTAATATATGACAGAGCTGCTTTATAGTATTGTATTTATTGGGTGGTATTAGGTGCTTATTGAAACAGAAGGAATGAATGACTCTAATGCTGCTGACCATGTGTTTGAATGTTCCCTGAATTGATAGCCCTCTTCTCTCCATCTATTGAAATGTTATTTATTCTTAGAGTTCAAACTCAAAATCCTCTCCTTTCCAATACCCTCTCCTAACTACTATAACTTATGGAGATTTCTTCTGGTCAAAAAATAAATTTTTTTTAAAAAATTCTGACACATGATATATGTTTCATTTGTAAGCATAATTTGGAGGAATGTTTTTCCCAGTTTCCATTTCCTGATGAGATCTTTAATGGGAGTTCTGTCTGTGTAGGGTATACCACTACTGATATACACTATGATTTTCCAAAGGAAAGTTACAATAGACCCAACTAACATGGTACTCTATAAAAGGGGTTCTTCTCTGTGGATAGATTTTAGAAGGTTTCTGAACATATGTTAAAAAAAAAGTACATCTTTATTTTCACTAGTCTCTAACTAAAATTTAGCACTTCCTTCCCATGAAGGAATATTTTTTAAATTACTATGAATTTAAAAAAAAACCTTCAGGAAAGAAATAGGAAAGGAATAAATATGCACATATAATGCCTAGGTATTGTGCTTAACACTTTTATGAATATTTTTACTCTCATAACAACCCTGCACAATATGTGTTATTATTATTATTTCCTATTATTGATGAAACTGAGGTTGTGACTTGCCCAGGGTTATATAGCTAGTAAGTGTTAAAAGCTTGATTTGAACTCAAGTCTTCCTGACTCCAGGTCCAGTATTCTATCCTCTGCACTACCTACCAAAGGGTTTAGACACCTCCTCCCCAAGCTTACATAATAATATGGCTATGAGCCATTTCAGGAGCAAAATGATATTCTAAAAGTACCTTCCAGAAGAACACAAAGCAACCAGGAAGCACAATAGATAGATCTTTGGATCTGGCATCACCAAGAACTAAATTTAAATTCATTGTCAGGGACAGCTAGGTAGCACAGTGGATTGAGTGCTGGTGAGTCAGGAGGACTTGAATTAAAATCTAGGCTCAATTACTAACTGTGTAAACCTGGACAAGTCATGTAATCCTGAATTGCCTTCAAATTTAAAAACAAAATCCAACAAGAGACACTGTGTGGCCCCAGATTATTCACAAGTGTTGCCTGCTTTAGTTTCCTTATCTATGAAATGGAACTACTATTATCTACATTCTAAGTTGTTTGTGAAACAAATTAGATGATAGTTGTAAAGTGTTTTGAAAACCATAAAGCAATCTATAAAGAACAGCTATTGAGAAAGGGTTACCCCCAAAATGAGGAGGGGAGGTGTTCATTGAATTTTGACCTTAAAAATAAATAAATATATATTTGAGGGTTGAGTGTGCCTTATTAAGGGACAAACATTAACCTCTAAAGTTTGCTCAGAAAGAGCAAAACAGAATTAGGTTAACAAAAACATTTATTAATCTTTCTCTTAAGAAGTCTTTATATCTTCTACTATCAGAAGTTGGGATCTAAAGAGCTAACCTCTGGTTTATCTATCAAAGAAAGAGCATGTGCTTCAACCTAGTCTGGGACTGGATAGCAAACATAACCATGAGGTAGCATGTCTAAGAGGGCTAGCCAAATCCAAGAACTTTGCCTTATCAAGTATGCCAAGACCTCTGCATAGGTGAATCTCTCTTTCAGGATGTTGGCCAACCCAGTGATCTTTGAAACAATGGAAGTAGTTATTAGAGGTCAACACTACTATAATTAGCTATTAAATCCCAGATTTATCTGACCTTCTCTCTGCCAAATAAAGTAATCTATTGAAATTGTAGGGAATCATTGTTTTAGAACAAAATTTCAGCCAAGGCTCTGGGCATGAAACATTTTATGAGGATTCACCCCTCTATTTCCTCAAAAGCAAGATAGACTTAGAATTTGTATAGTTCATATTTCTGTTGAAGTTCAAATGAAGATGAATTTCCTAATACTTAATGTTACTGACAGAAGAATTTTTGTTGCTGTTATTTCTTGTTTGTTGTTCATCCTTCATTCTCTGTAAGGTGATGTCTTGACTTGCTAGTGAAATGACTTTTAGTGAAGCAGAACTGTAGAGCCATCAGTCTCATCTCTCCTCCAGTCATCTGAGTTCATTCTGCAGGTCATGCAAGTCTATTGATCAAGACATTGGTGATCAAAATCATTGGTGATGACCATGGATGCAGTCAAAGACATTGACCTCTTCAAGCTAGTAATGAAATGCTAGGTAAGAAATGAGGCAAAAGATGGTCTAGTTTGCCTTCCCAAAAGAATCAGTCTAGGAGGGGGAAGACTTTCAAAGTTTCTTAATACAGTGGAAAATAATTGCCATTTGCAATCCAACAGAAAAATTGGCTCTCTTGTAAGGTAGCAAGGTAGTAAGTTCCTTGTCAATATAAGCAGAGACAAATCAGAAGTTTCAGAAAGGAACCCAGTGAAGTGGTACTGGTCTATAATACCTACTAGGCAACAATAAGACTAGAGAGTTGCTTGAGTTGGGGAGTCCTGAACTATGGTACCAAAAACCTTCCCAGTCATTCAATATGATGTCCAGCGATAATATGATGACCCCTAGGAACAGGGAAGCCCTAAAGAGAGGTGACCCCATCCAGGTTAGGAAAGAATGAGTCAGCTTCAGTGCTGAGCAACAATATGGTATATAGATGGATATAAGTAGACTTTCAGACTGAAAGCTGATCAGAGAGAGTATTCCTATTTTGTCAAGAAGCTAAACTGGATGAAAATATATTAAGTTCCCTTACCCTTAGATTTTTTCCCCACCTAATCTGACAATTATTTCTTCTTGTTTAACTTTTTCACATATTTGTCTGTTTTCTCATTTAGATTCTGAGCTCTTTACAATGGGGACAATTTTCAAAGTTTTTATTTTTAACATTAATTTTTAAAATATTTGAGTTCCAAGTTATCTCTCCCCTCCCTCACCTTCTAAGAAAGCAAGCAATATGATATTAATTTTACATGTGAAGTCACATTGGTCATGAAGTACAAATAATAATAAAAAGCAAGAAACAAAATGATAAGGTATGTTTCAATCTGCCTTCAGGGATCATCAGATGTCTCTCTGGAGGGAGATGGCATTTTTCACCATGGATTCTTTGGAATTATCTTGAATCATTATATTGACCACAGTAGCAAGTTTTTCACAATTGATCATCCTTAAAATATTGCTGTTACTCTGTACAATGCTCTCCTTGTTCTGTCATCTCAGAGTTACTATCAATATTTTTGTACATGTATATCTTTTCCCCTTTTCTTTGTTGTCTTTGAGATACAGACCTAGTAGTGCTTACAGATATTATGGGGTTTTATTCTGTTCTATTTTCATTCATAAATATATAACAGACCTAACTGTAAACAAATATACATAAAACCATATTTATCAGTTCAACTGGCAAAAATACAGTGTTTAAGTTTGCTTCACTGTAAGATGACCAGAAGGGCAATGCAATGGATTAGAGAGTAAAAGATATCCCTTTGAATTCTAAATATTCTACATTTATAATTATGACAAATAGATGAGAAAAGTTTTATCTCATAGAGAAGTATTTCTAATTTATGCTCAATGTTTTTTACAAAAGGAATGATAGAAGGAAAGCTGTGATGAATGTAAATGCCCAGTCATGGAACACTGGACAAGATGTGTATGTGTAAATGTACAGAGAAAAGTTCATACATAAATATATGAATGAAATCCATTATTTAAGAATGCAAATATCTTGGGGTGGCTAGGTGGCGTAGTAAGGGGCGGCTAGGTGGCGTAGTGGATAAAGCACCGGCCTTGGAGTCAGGAGTACCTGGGTTCAAATCCAGTCTCAGACACTTAATAATTACCTAGCCGTGTGGCCTTGGGCAAGCCACTTGACCCCATTTGCCTTGCAAAAATATAAAAAAAAAAAAAAAAGAATGCAAATATCCAAATGGACCTGTAACCTCATCACATTAGATGCTTTTCTCCACCAATGCTTAACATGACCCATCTTTGCCCATGCTATATGACTCTGATCTATATCCTATCAACACTTGGCCTCAAGAGTCCCACCACTCCAGTGACATGTTAAAGGATCTTCCTCTACTTTCTCCTAACATTAAGTGGAGTATTCAGGGTATCTATATGTTATCTCTTGTCATATGATGATCTCATATTCTTTTTCATTCATAGCCCTGATAGCATTCTTGATATCAGTTTCTTTTGCAATATCCTTACTATTCAGCCTATTCATACTGAGTATGTATCTTTCTTTTTTTTGCTAAGCAGTAATTATTTTTAATTCTTAGGGGATCATTCTTTTTCTTGATATATAGCCATCATGAAAGTGAGTCAATGTAGAGTCCATGTGGGGAAGTATTGTGACTTTCTCCTTCTTGTTGGAGATGACATCATAATATTTATATGAAGCACAAAAATATTTCAGAGCTTCTTAGAAGAGATCTACAGCTGCTCAAGAGAGTTGTACCTATCCATATAGAAAAAGCCAAATAGCTGAAGATCACCTAGGGCCCAATCTATGATGTGTAGTTAGGTGGAGTGAGAGTGTGTGTGTGTGTGTGTGTGTGTTTATGTGTGTGTATGAATGTCCACACACACACACACACACACATATATGTATTTTGAGATATTGATATATATATATATAGCATATATGTATATGTGTATGTGTGTATATGAATGTGCCCTTGTTTGTATGTACAAGGAATAATAAGTATAAATAGACAAGGATTTAGGACCACAATTATACCAGAGAAGAAAAGTAGGATGGGTAACCTTCAGGAAAATCCAAATTTCTATAATATCTCAAAGCTTTATTTAAAAAAAAAAGTAAAATATTTTTAAGCTTGTTTTAAAATACATCAATAATCTACGAAAGGATTTGTTGTTGTTCAGTTGTTTCAGTCATGTCCAACTCTTCATGACTCCATTTGGGGTTTTCTTGGCAAAGTTACTAGACTGGTTTACCATTTCCTTCTCCAGTTCATTTGACAATTGGGAAAACTAAGGTCAACAGGGATTAAGTGACTTGTCCAGGGTCACAGAAATAATAAGCATCTGAAATCAGATTTGAACTCAGGAAGATGAGTGTTCCTGACTTCAGACCTCTATCTCCTGTACCACCTAGCTGCCCTATAAAAGGATAGAGTCAAATTAGTGACCTGGCTCTATGTGCTGCTTCCAGAGTGGGAAATTGTAAAAGAGAGACCTGAATTGTTCTCAAAGGTGCATTGAAGGGGCAGCCAGGTGGTCTCAGACACTTAATAATTACCTAGCTGTGTTACTTTGGGCAAGTCACTTAACCCCATTGCGTTGCAAAAAACACACACAAAAAAAAGGCTCGCTGAAAATACTCTTCTGTCACACAGAAGAACAACTTCATGTTTGGAAGTGTTTAGAAAGGAGACACATAATAAATTTTTAAGATACTCTACCCATCAGATGGTATGTTCTATTTAGAAATAATAGGTAACAAAGTTGATTTAATAATAGCCTTAATGCTAAAAAGAACACTTATGAAGAAGGGATATTAGACAAGAAAGAAAATATATTAGACAAATAAAAAGAAAAGCATGAAAAAATAACCTTGGAAAGCTAAAGTAGGTCTGTGATTGTTCCTCTTCATGACTGCATTTCAGGTTTTCTTGGCAAAGAAACTGAGGCAAACAGGATTATGTGACTTCTTCAGGGACACACAGCTTGGAAATGTCTGAGTCTAGATTTGAACTCAGGTTTTCATGACTCCAGGTCCAGCATACTTTCCATTGCACCACCTAGCTGCCCCAAGGTTCTATGTAAATGTTGGCTATTGTAGTTTCTTGCTCATATTAGGCACTTAATAAGTGTGTGCTGAATTAAAATGGATTGATCATTTCATTCTGAATTCTATCTCCTTTCTGAGCCTATAGCCTAAAAGCCCCAAAACCTCTTTTTTCCCAGATCTTCTAATAGCATCTTTCTGAAACAGATATTTCTAATGCCTCCTGAAAGCTGACATGAGTCATGGAAATTGCCATGGAGATGGTAGAATGTGTGTGCAGATACATATTTACCAATATCCTGAAGACTTTGCTCCCTTTACTTTTGAAGAAACTCCCTACCAAGAGGTAGATGAAAGAGAACCACAGTCCTGTTGGCAATTCTGACCAGAGAGTAATCAGCTGCTCTGCTTAGATTGACATCAGTGGATGCAGCTTCTCCTAAAACTGCAACCCAAGTTTTATCTGTTTCACTAAGTCAGCATGAGGCCCAAGAAGACAAACCCAGAGGACAAGCTGGCTCCTCAGACTATAGAAAGCTGGCATTGTTTGGCTAAGTCAGATCTCCAGTTGAGTCAGCTTCTGGGACCTCTGAGGCAATGGTCTCTGGGAGTCTCTTTCCTTTGTTTCAGTTAAAATGAGAATCTGGATCTCTGAGAATAAGCCCCAGACTAATAATTACTTCTGTCCCCTCTTCCCCCCTTCAATCCTTTCACCATTGGAAAAACCTCTTCCCCTGTGCTTGTCCAATATGGTGCTTGGTACTGCTCTTTCCTCCTTTTTCCTGCATCCCAAATTCTTGGCAAGCACCTTTTCAAAGGAAATGAAAATTCAAGTGTGTTGAGAATTGCCTGGCTGTTCACATTTCCTACCTTCTTTAAGCTTTGCTGATCTATTGCTCCTACTCAACTTCTGGGAGGTATCAGAAATGCCATTTATACTTATTTCTTAACTAGTCTGCCAAACCTTTCAGCTTTTCACCAACCCTCCTGATACAGAGCCACATTTCATCCCTTCATCAAAGATTAGCTTACATTGCTGGCACATAATTCACTTCCATCAAGCATACCCTTATCAAATTAAAGAAATCCCCATTTAGTCTCCATTTAATTCTAGTACAGCACCCCTGTATAACCAGACTGATGGCCCTGAATCTACCAAAATTTCTATCTGAGAAAAGGATATTTATTCCTGTTCCTTGCTACTTTGTTCAGGAAAACTTTTAAAGTAACAAACTTATACTAGAATTTACTTTAAATTTCTAATGAGCTTTTCTTTGATGATAGATTTTAATAACATTTTCAATTTTCACTTCCATTACTAAAAATCTGTTAAGATTTTTTTCCTTGGCTTCAATTCCAGAAGTTATAGAGCAGTTTGAACACACAAATTCTCATTTACTGATCTGTATCCTAGTGTGTGGGAAGAATGGGGTACAGAAGGATGTACAGATATTGTCTTTTACAGTATACAAAATATTCTCTAAGATTCTTGGAGACTGGCTTGCCACTTCCTTCTACCAGAATATTTAGCACAACCAGGAGTGAGGGAAATGGGAATGGCTGGTTCTTGATCATAGCACCCTAAATATGATTTTAATTTGAGTATGTAATGATGGTTGAGTACTATTGAAGTAGGAGGGAAACATGAAACTGAATCCAGACTCAGGTTCCTTGTTTCTCACTGTGTTGAGCAAGGAAGAAGTTATATATATATGGTGGGTGCCTGTATATATTTGCTCAGAAGATCAAAAACACCAGAGATAGGGATTTGAGAATTGATGAATCTCCAGTCAGATTCACTGTGAATGGACTGATTTTTATTCTTAGCTATAGGAATAGCATGTAGCTTCCAAACAATCTGAATCATTTATTATTTACCACTGATTTGTGAGAAATATAGCCCATTTTAGATTCCTAAAACTTCCACTTTGTTTAGGAGTCTAAATGTACCACACATTTCAAAGTAATTTTATGGTACATAAACAAAAACAATATAATGAACAAATCATGTGAGAAAAAATTAAAATTATCAGATAAAAATTTCCTCAAGAAGGCACATACATTTTTGTTGACTTTTGCAAGACATCCCTTATGTTAACAATACAAATAATATTCATATTCTGCATCTGCAATGAGAGAAGAATCATTAGCAAATTATTTGTTGAATTCAACTTTCCACTAACTTATTTTTTAAACAGGTCTTTTGTGTAGACACATTAGCATATGAAAGTTGGGGAATTTTCCCCCGGAGTTTAGATCCTTGCTGTGAAATGCAAGATTCTTGGTCATATGAAAAAAAAACCTTTTTAAGTAAAGAAGACCTTACTTATACAAGTAAGTACCTAATTAGTCAGCCAGGAGAACAAAAAGTATAAGAAAGAAACTGCTAATTATTCTTCCCTCACTAAGGACATTGGCTAGAGTCTAGAATACATTACAGGGTACGTAGTATATACAAACTGACTATAAAAATTAATTCATTTATTGCATTAGACCTATCTTCAGTTTATATTAGCAGATTTTTCAACAATTCAGGGGTTTGGGAGAGATCCACAGTTGTCCATAATAGTTCCAAATGTGTTCAAATTCACTTTTTTCCAAGAATATCTAAGAATTTGACTCAAGACTAATGAACTAGTTTTATCTTGCATTTAGTTTTAGAGGTAGATCACCTATCAATTACACTGAAATAATACATCTCATAATAACAAAATAGAGTAAAAGAAAAAACAGAACTAGTATTGAAATAACATTCTCAGAGCTATATGCCAATTACTTTCTCCTTTTTTAAAATATGATTTTCAATTGAACTCAGTGTTTCCCCTTTTGGTATCAAGAGATTGAAGGTTAAGTCAACAAAATATTACATCTAAACTTAATTAGTTTTTCATTTGATAAGTATTCATTAATAATAACTATCAATATGAATATGAATAGCCTAACCATCTTGATTTGCCTGGAACCCCCAGGTAATTAGGGGGAGCTATGTAGGACAGACTTGACCAATCAGGATACATAATGGTTTAACAAACCAAAGATTCTTTATGTCGACAATGACATAAAGAAACCAAGGCTCAAATACAGACAAGATAAATGGGTTGTTTCCAAGGGTCCAAGGCTAGTTTATAGCTCAGGGACAGCCCAAGGCTGCTTTGAGCTTAGCCAGTCTCAGGGTCACTGATTCTGCTCTTCCAGCTGGCTTTATTCTTTTTTTTTTGCAAGACAAATGGGGTTAAGTGGCTTGCCCAAGGCCACACAGCTAGGTAATTATTAAGTGTCTGAGACCGGATTTGAACCCAGGTACTCCTGACTCCAGGGCCGGTGCTTTATCCACTGTGCCACCTAGCCGCCCCCTGGCTTTATTCTTGATCATCACAGAGGACTGTTGATTTGTCAAGTTATGCTATATTCTGATTCATCAAGTCAGTCCCATAAAGCTCCCCTCAATTATCTGGATAACTGGGGAGTTCTAGGCAAATCAAGGTAGTTAACATATTCATTTTCACATAACTATAAATTATCATTTGATCAGGGTTCTTACCTCTCTCTTCCCAAAGGACAAAAACTAGAGAAAAATGGAATAATTCTTAATGATAGAAATAAGACATTAGGAAGAGATTCTTAACAAAAAATGCTAATTTTATATGGAAATAGACTACTATAGATAAGGGTGTAAAAAAAGTTGATTTATGGAGATAGCTGCAACAGAACAGATAAACATAATGTACATAACTGGCTTGTTTGTCTGCATTCTATTACATTTTGAATTTCTTTTTATAATCTAATAATTCTGGAATTATTAATGTCTTCTTATTGATATCACACATAATACTAATACTTTTGCTTTATGAAAAAAAAAACAGAAAATATGGGACTCAGGATTTTAGGAAAACAAAAAGAGGCTTGATTCCTTTTTCCTTCCTCTATAAATGGGAAAAGTAAGATTCAGAAAAGTGACTAGAAGTGGGTTACAAGGATATTAAATGAAACTTAAAATTAAGTTCTACATTATTCTGATTTCTTGTGACATAAGGCACTATAAATCAAATTGAATTTTCTTGCTTTTGGATGGAATTTAAAGTAATTCAAATTAGATATTGGAAAGAAATTTGTAATTAATTGTACCAACTACATGATTATAAACATGAAGTCAAAGCCAACATATTAATAGTATATTTAGATTTAATAGTATAACCAGTATATTTAGAAGTGTTGTCTCTAAATCCAAAGCTTAGAAAATTCCGATTAACTGCGTTGTTTGTGAGAAACCTAAATAAAATGGTTTAGGTGATACCAGTTAAACAAAGGCTCTTCCAGTGAAAAATAAGAGGATTCAAAAGTCCTCTAAGGAATTTTGGTATAATTTATGCATAAATATAAAAATCTTAGAAAATAGGATAATTAATCAATTTTTAAAATTTATTAAGCACCTGCATTTTCAGTTACCCTGATATCCTGAAGATCTAACTAATGGAAAACTTACTATTTCTGAAGTCAGTCCAGAAATGGAGTGAACAATTCTAATTGTTAGTTCATGTTTACATCAAGATGAAATCAACTTCCTTTTAACTTCTACCCAAGATTTCCAGATCTCCTCTTTGGTTCTAAGTTTAATTTCCTTTCCACACTGTAACCAACCTGGGCTGGAGATCAAAAGTAAATTCAGCTATCAGTAAACACAATACATGGATTGTCAAAGAAAGATTTATACCAAATTTCCAGTGAACTATTATATCAGAGAACTGATGTAAATAAAGAAATCTATATCATGTGTATACATGCTAATTTTTAAGAGTTATCCCTTTAAAGGTAATTTGAAGTATATTGTGAAAAACAAAGTTGATTTTTTAAAAAATTTACTTTTTCTGAATTTATTCAATTTATCCCTGTTCAATGATTTCAGTCACGTCAGACTCTTTGTGAAACAATTTGGAGTTTTCTTGGCAGACACTAGAATGGTTTACCAATTCCTTCTCTAGCTCATTTTACTGCTGAGGAAACTGAGGCAAAGGTAGTTAAATGACTTGCCCAGGATTGCACAGCTAGTAAGTGTCTGAGGTCAGATTTGAACTTAGGAAGAAGAGTCTTCCTGACTCCAGGTCCAGCACACTAACCACTCTGCTACCTGACTTCCCCAATAAATATTTTCCTGGAATATAAAATATAATTCAAGTTTAAATAATAATTTTCTAAGGAACAAAATTTAAGGCACCTAGCTTGTAAATTCCATTTTCTTTCTGCACACACAATCTCTCTCTCTCTCTCTCTCTCTCTCTCTCTCTCTCTCTCTCTCTCTCTCTCTCTCTCTCTCTCTTTCCCCTTCCCCTCTTTCTTCTCTCTTTGAATCTCTATTCTCTGTCTCTCCCTCTGGCTCTGGCTTTTAAATAGGGGTGAACCTTAATATTTGAATTCAAGAAATTGACAACACAAGTTAAAGATGAGGAAACTAAGTAGATCAAAGTTCATCTGAAAAAACTGGATTTTGGAAGTGGATTACAAATTCAGTACAAATTTAAAAATATTATGGCATTGCCAAAAACTAACTTAGCCCTGGGATTCAAGGAGAAGCAGAGCCTCCAGGTATGTGATAATCCTGCTGTTACCCTCCCCTGATAAGGAAACTGTAGTATTGTTTCTGATTTGTGATTATTATCAGTTGTTGTTGTTGTTGTTGTTGTTGTTGTTGCTGTTGCTGTTGTTTCAGTTTTGGGAATCTCATTTTAGCAAGAACATTGGTGATATGCTGGAAAACATCCAGAGGAAGACAACCCAGCTGATGAATGATCTGTAATTCATGCTACATAAATTTCAGTTCAAGAAACAACTTATGTTTAGCTTGGAAGAGATGAAGTTGAAGACTGCAGATGGGGTTGATGAGATTATCGTCAAGCATTTAAATGGACTATGGAAAAAGAATTGAACTATCTCTGCTTGATCTCAGATAGCAGAATTTGGAAGTTGCAAAGAGGCAAATTGAGACTTGATAGAAGGAATAAATTCTAAAGACTAAAACCAAACAAAACTGTACTAGGTATTTTAATAAGTAATGGGTTCTCCCTCATTGAAGGTGTTCATACAAGGGCTTTGAGATGCCCTCTTGAATGTATTAAAGGGGGGAGGGGATTCTTTTTTAAGTATAGGTTGGATTAGATAACATCTGGAATACTTTGTCACTCTAATTTTCAGTATCTTTCTGATAAACTTGTTTGTAAAATCTTTCAAGAGAGTGATTATGTGATTAAGTGATTATGAGAAATACCACCTCATAAAATAGGGATGAGTAATGGGATGCAAAACAAATACAGAGAAAATCTGTCCAAAGACCCAACTAAGTAAAATCATTTTAAAATCATTTAAAGGTGAATCAGTGAGAGGAAAATAACTCTTAAAAAGAATTTTTAAAGCAAAGTTTTGTCTCCATCAATCATAATATTTGTACAGTCATACTGAATTAGGAAGTAGGAAAGGAAAGAGAATAAAGATGGGAATAAAAATATAACTTGACAATATATATGAAGAAGTCTGAAATGGATAAGACACAATTTTGAGGTTGTTGAATCAATTTCAAAGAAATGTAAAAAGGAATTGGAAGCTAAAATCTTACGGGGAAAACTTGTATCTTATTGGTACTCTCCAAAAAGGGGACTGAGAGACTTTTAACATCTTCTAATCCATATATATCTACTTTCCCATCTCTACAAAAAAAAATGAGACTAATCTACTTTTATATCTTCTATGAAGGCAATGGAAGAGAAAAGGAAGGTTTTCACAAACAATACTCTCTATATAGTGACGCAATTGACTGAAATGTGTAGAGACCCCAAGTTCCCTCTGTGTTTATGGTTTATAGTTCCCAGTGGGTTTGATATTGGTACCCTGTTGGTTCTGGTTTGATTTGTGGATAAAATAAGGCATTTGTGAGTTATTGAACAGTTAATAAAACTTGGCAAGGATGTGCAATAAAGCTACAGTGGCACTTAGTTTCTATACACTGAAACTTCCTTCATCTCATTCAGAAATGGGTCTGATCAGCAGAGCACTATGTAATGATTTATGAGGTAGTGAAAATTCCAACTAGGTGGAAGTCACTCCTCCTTTTCCCACCAAGGATTCACCAGAGGAGCACAAGTGTGAAAAAATGTAGATGGTACATTTGTGTCTAAAAGTAGCCATCTTGGGGCAGGGGGATGGAAAAGAAAGAAAAAATCTACCTGATAACTTTATTATATATTGAAAAGAAATAGTGGTACATAATGGATTTGCAGTTTTGTGTGCAGCCATATAGAAATGCTTGTTTTATTCCATAAATTTAAAATTAAATAAATAAATAAATAAATAAAAAGTGTGTGAGAGAAAAAAGATGTAGATGGTATTCTGTTTGCATTTTTAATTGGCCAGAAAGACCACATAATTAGTTTGTGGGTTTATTAAAGTATGGAACACTAGAGAATTATAATGCCTTAAATCTCTCTGAATGAAACAAGAAAACTTTTTTAATTTTGTCCTATATCTTCCCAGCTATAAGTATTCATTATATTCACATAACAACTAACCACTCAGTATGTTTTTTTGCATTCCTTCCTTCTAGAGAAATTAAATAAGGAGATGGATCAAAGACTTTTCTCGATTTTTTTAACCTCCTTCCACATTTATTCGTGAGACATATTTAATGGATATCATCAATTTTTATAAAGCATATGTGTCAATTAACAGTATTCAAGTTAAAATGTGATCAAGATTGTCCAGTGGACTCTATCTTTGCTTTCATCTCTATTTCTATGGGTGATAGAATGTTTATGTGTGTATATGCATATATATGTATATATACATATATATATATATATACACACACATGCATACACATGTGTGTCTGTGTGGGTGTGGGTGTATAATATGATATAGTTAACTAAGTGGAGTAGAGGATAGAGTGCCAGACCTGGAATCAGCAAGACTCATCTTCCTGATTTTAAATCTGCCCTCAGACACTTTGTAACACTTGGGCAAGTCACTTCATCCTGTTTCCCTCTGTTTCCTCACCTATAAATTGAGCTGGAGAAAGATATAACAAACCACTCCATTATCTTTACTAAGAAAATCCCAAATGGGGTCATAAAGAGACTGAAAAAGACTGAACAATAGCATGATATACATATGGAAATCCTATCTCTGTTTCTATGTGTGTATATGTATATATAAGATATGTATTTTATAATATACATATATTTTCAAGAGATATAGACCAGTGTAAGGTATATATTGAGTGACTCACTTTGTTCTCAAGCTTTTGGTGGTGTTTTACTTGTTCAAACTTACATCTGTTTTGTTGACCTCATGTATCCTTTGAAACTATGTCCAGTGAAGCATTTTTTCTCTCTCTCTTTCCCAAGAGACCCACCCTGACTGCCTCTCTCAACTGTATTTTGAGTACTGCCCTTTGTTCCCTTGGCTACCTACCAAATTTTCCCAAGGAAGGCCAAAACAAACAGTGACATCAACAGGCATTGCAAAATGATTGTCACTTTGCCAGGAATTCTTCCAAGTTCCTAAGTTCTGATAGGGTCTCCATGACTGATGTGCCTAATAACTCTCATGCTGCAAGGTCATTATTGTCTTTGGGTGACTTTTCATGTGGTGAACCTAATCCTGACTAACTTATTGGAATATGTAGCCTCTGTAGGTTACCTTAGCATGATGACTATTGCTTCTTGCCGATTACCCTATACTTGTGAATATGTGTTCTTCATTGGTACCATCTGATGGTACACCATCAGACATAATTCTCATGAACACAAGGTTGTAAAACTCTCTGTTCTTAGCTTCTGGCTTCAGCTGGATCCTCAGTCAGATACCTCTCCCTTATAAAAGGATACTTTGCCATCTTCCTTTTAGCACTAGTACCCAAGTTTAAGCTTCAGCTCTTTTAGAAAGGCAAGACAGGAACAACCCCAGTCTCAGGCTAAGGGAAAAAAATCCAAGTCTTAGCTATTTTGTCCATATTGTCTACCTGTTCCCAGAGCTTTGGCTCAGTTGACTTTTCCTTCCCACGAAGGAGTTCCTTTCCTCAGGATTAACTTCAGAGAAGTAGTAACCAGAGGCATAGTTTATTTTTAGCCCCAACTTCCTACTCAACAAGAACAGTGTTACCATCCCTAATCCTGTTTTATGGTTAAAAAAAGTTTATAACTCCCACTTCATGTCTGATTGCCAAACCATACCTCTTCAGATACATTTTAGAGCCCACTCTTTCAGTAAGCCACCAAGGGCTGACTGAATGCGCCATCCTACCTCACCTCCATAATCCTAAAATTCTTTTTGATCTCTCATTCAAATAATAGAGGGAAAGCAAAGTGAAGCCCCTGAAGGTCTTCACCCTCCATTTCAAACACCTAGATGGTTTTGTTTCAAATTTTTGCCTTTATTATATACATGGTTGGCAGTAAGTTATAGCACCTGACTATGAGCAACATCCTTCATTACAAATTTAATAACAGAAGACAGTCTCTTGTCTCTAAGAGCATTCTTTTAAAAAAAGATTGCAAAAACATGGGTGTTAAGGTCACAAGTAATGATGCATTCATTTACAGGAAAAATATAACTGTCCATATGATATATTTTTGAAAAATTCTTTTTTACTTATTTTTAATAATATTGCACTGGATAAAAGAAATAGAGAGTTGGAAAAAATAGACAGCTATAGAGTATGGAGGCATTAAATTAATGAGAGGGTTAATTGGAGTAGGGATGTATTAAATTGATGTAGCCATGGAGTAGGGATGTATTAAATTAATGAGAGCATAAGTAAACTTTATGGATAGTTAGAAGTGGCTTTCAAGAAACCCTTTCTTTCTCCTCTCTACCCCAAACTATGAATCTTCTTGCTCCTTCTTACACAAGACTCTCCATCCCCCAACCCAGGAGCATTTTCTCTGGCTGTCTCCCTTCCTCGGAATGCTTTTCCTCCTCATCTCCACTTCTTGACCTTTCTGGATTTCTTTAACACCTGCTGAAGTCCTACCTTTCCTAATGCTTCTTAATTCTACTCTGTTGATTATCTCTAATTTATACTATATATAGATTGTATGTTATCTTTTCCCATGAGACTATAAACTATCTTTTTGCCTTTCTTCATATCACCAGTGCTTAACAAAATTACTGGAAAATAGTAGGCACCTAATCATTGTTTTTCTGACTGACTGACATTTCAAAAACATCTAGATACCCTACTATAACTTGAATCAATTAATGATTTTTTTAAAATTTGATATTGGTGAGTTGGAGCCAAGATGGCAGCATAAGGGCAGGAATTCCCAGAAGCTCTCTTCCAGAATGCTCCAAATACCTTAAAATTATGACTCTAGCCAAATTCTAGAGTGGCAGAACCCATTGAAAGATTGTGCAAAACAATTTTCCAACACAAGATAACTTGGAAGATCCTTAGGAAGACACTGTTCCACCAGGGTCAGAAAGGACCACAGCAGAGCCAGGGCATTGCATAAGAACAAAAGAGCTCAGCCTGAAGGGAGCTAGATCCCTGGGGGTGCCTGGATTTGTGGCAATGGAACAGTTTCCAGATCTCCCAACCCAGGGATCACCAAGGACAACTTGTAAGGTCAGCAGTAAAATTCTGCCTGAGTAAGCAAGGAATCCAATGCAATTCAGCCCTCAGTATAGACCCTGCCCCAGGAAACAGAAGCAGGTCTGCAGAGCCAGATAGCAGGGAGTCACCCAGGAGCTGCTTCCAGAATCAAGTCCATTGATGGGGAGACTCTCAAGGTCTCTCCACTATCCTTGGGACAGGACTCTGTTGCTTTGTCCATACTGAGATCCTGGTCACAGTCTGGGGTCCCCTATTGCCATAGCAGAACAGGGACCCTCGTCACAACTCCAGAGCAGAGGGGAGTGTATATGGTCATCCACAGACCAGAGCACCAGCCAAGAAAGCAGTCAAGAGTCTCTCATAAGACACTGAAGGAATTGATAGGGGTGTCCCAAAAGCACTCAAAAGCTTGGGAAGTACATTACAAGCAGGTCATAGACTGGGGAAATGAGTAAACAAAAGAGAATCTGATCATAGATAATTACTTTGGTCCCATAGAGGATCAAAACACACACTCAGAATAAGACAGAATCAAAGCTTCTATATCCAAAGCCTCCAAGAAAAATAGGAATTGGTCTCAGGCTATGGAAGAGCTCAATAAAAGACTTTGAACCTCAAGTAAGGGAGATAGAGGAAAAATTTGGAAGTTAAATGAGAGTGATTCAGAAAAATCATGAAAACCAAGTCAGCAACTTGGTAAAGGTGATACAAAAAATACCAAAGAAAACAACATATTAAAACCAATTTAGGTCAAATGGGGAAAAAAAGCAGTCCAGAAGGTCAATGAGGAGAAGAATGCCTTAAAAAGTAGAATTGATCAGATGGAAAAGGAGATAAGAAAACTCTCTGAAGAAAACAGCTCCTTCAAATGTAGAATGGAGCTAAGGGAAACTGAAGAATTTGTGAGAAATCAAGAAATAATTTAAAAAACCAAAAGATTTGAAAAACTAGAAGAAAATGTGAAATATCTTACTGGAAAATCAATAGATCTAGAAAAGAGATCCAGGAGAGATCATTTAAAATTATTGGGCTACCTGAAAGACATGACCAGAAAAAGCGGCTAGACTTCATTTTTAAAGATTTTTCTCCAGGAAAATTTCCCTGACATCCTAGAAGTAGAGGGTAAAATAGAAATTGATGGAATCCACTGATCACCACCTGAAAGAGATTTCCCCCTCCCTCCAAAAAACCTTCCCAGGAATATTATAGCCAAATTCCAGAACTCCCAAGTAAAAGAGAAAATATTACAAGCATCCAGAAAGAAACAATTCAAATATCATGGCGCTATAGTCAGGATTACACAGGATTTAGCAGCATCCATATTAAGAGCTCACAGGGCTTGGAATATAATATTCTAGAAGGCAAAAGACTTGGAATGCAACTGAGAATCAACTACCCAGTAAAACTGAATATTCTCTTCCAGGGGGGGAAAGATGAACTTTCAAAGAAACAAATGTTTTTGTTGAAACTACAAGAACCGAACAGAAAGTTTGATCTCCAAGTACAGGACTAAGGCGAAGCATAGAGAGGGTGGAGGAGAAGGGCAAATTATGAGGGATTAATTGATGTTGAACTATTTGTATTCCTGCATGGGAAGATGATACTGATAACTCTCATGAAACTTCTCATTTATTAGATTTGTAGGATTTTTTTAAATTTTAGGTTTTTTTAGATTTTTTTTGCAAGGCAATAGGATTAAGTGATTTGCCCAAGATCATACAGCTAGGTAATTATTAAGTGTCTGAGGCCTAATTTGAACTCAGGTCCTCCTGACTCCAGGGCTGGTGCTCCATCCACTACACCACCTAGCTGTCCCCTTCTCATTTATTAGAGTAGTTAGAAAGGGCATATATAGACAAGGCTTAGGAAAGAGATGAATATGAAGGTAAAATAGGGTATAAATATGGAGTCAATGGGTGAAAAAAGAAATGTCCTTGGATAAAGGGAAAGGAGAGGTAGAATGGCTAAGATATTTCATGTAAAAGAATCAAGAAAAAGCTTTGCAATGGCCTGGAAGGGGGGACGGTGAAGAGGATTGAGTGAGCCTTCATCCTCATTGGAAATGACTCAAAGAGGAAACAACATACACACTCAATAGGATATAGAAATCTATCTTATCATACAGGAAAAAAGATAGGAAAGTGATGGGAAAAGGGGGTGGGGCATGGGGGAGGGGTGATAGAAGAGAAGGAAGATCATGGGAGAGAGTAGTCAGATGCAGCACACTTTTTTTTTGTAAGGTGGTGAGGTTGGGTGGCTTAGCCAGGGACATGACTGTGTGGCTGTTGGGTGTCTGGAGCCAGATTTGGGATTGGGTCTTCCTTACTCCAGGGCCAGTGCTCTGTCCCCTGCAATACTTGGTTGCCCCACAACATACTTTTGAGGAGTAACAAAGTGAAAGGAGAGAGAGAACACAATAAATGGGAGTGGGAAGGAATAGGAGAGAAATACAATTAGCAACTGTGGGAAAAAATATTGAAGCAATTTCTCTGATGGATTTGTTATATAGAATGCGATCCATCCCAGAGACAGAGCTGATGGTATCTGAACACAGACTGAAGTACAGAATTTTTTTCTTTTTTCTTTTTTTTGTGAGGTTTCTATTTCTTTGTGGGGGGAAGGTAATTATGTTTACTTTTACAACAAAACTATTATAGTAATGTGAATATAAATAAATAAATAAATTTTTAACAATAAAAATAAACTTTAAAAATTTGGTATTGTTTTCACAGTTGTTAAGGTTCCCTCTCAGGTTTTTTAGTTTCTTCTGAAATTTTTTCCAGTTCATCTTGAAAAAAAGGTGGTGGAGTCCAGGGACCTCAAAAAAGATACCAAAATAAACATATCCTAGCATGCTAGAAAAATATTTTAAGAGGTTAGTCATTAATTCCAAAAAGTAAGAAGTGAGGGATAATTATGGATACTTTTTAAAAAATGATAACAATTTTTAAAGATGTTAGTCCCCCACCCTCTTTCCATTGCTTACTTCCTTGTTCATCAGTGCAAAACTTAGTCTAGAAAATTCTAGTGTCCTGAAATTCTGGGGGGGGGGGGGGGGCAGAGTTGGAGGAGGAGAGGGGTAATGGGAAGATTTTCCTCCTAGAAAAGAAAAGAGATGTCTGAAACCTCTGTCCTGCTTTGGTATTTGAAACTCAAAAGAATGAACTGTACTCAGCCTGTTGTTAGGGAAGAATTGGCAGCTTGCTTCTAATTCCTGAATTCCAAAGCCAAACAGCTTTGCTATTTCCAGTTGCATCAGCCCTAGCCATGTTATGAAGATTCTTAGCTCTGAGCTTTGAAAATGATCAAGATAGTGCTATTTTACAGCTGTTATTACCAGCTGTAATACTACAGCAGATTCTACAAGTCTATTATTTGCTTTCACAATTCAGTTGGATTGAATAATGAAACATTATAGAAATGTCACAGTTAGCTAACAACAAATGAAAAAAAATGAAAATAAGGACCCAAAGGCCAAGGTCAAAGATTAAAGTAGATACATTTTAAGGAGGGCTGCTGTTCAAGAAAAACAGAGTGGATTTAGCTATTATATATTTCATTTCTGTAAAGTTCCTCTGGTCATTTCAAAATGAGTGTATCTGGGGGTGGGAGGGGTGGAGGCAATAGCAGCTATCTTTAAATATTTGAGCATTGTCACATGGATTGGGACTTATTTTTCATGACTACAGAGAATAAATAGAACAAGCATCAATGAGTGACAATTTCTGAGAGGCAAATTTTCAGATCAAGAAAAAGAAAAGTTTCTTTTCTGCTCTTTCCAACAAGATCACACATTGAATAGAGTGCTGGGTTTGGAGTCAGGAAGTTGTTGCTGTTTCTGAGTCCTTTCTGTTGTGGCTGATTCTTCGTGACCCCATATGGCATTTTCTTGGCAAAGATACTCCAGCTCATTTACAGATGAGAAACTGAGGCAAATGGTGTTAAGAGATGTGTCTAGGATCACACACCAGCTAGTGTCTTTGGATGGACTTGACCTCATGGAGATAGGTCTTCCTGACTGCATTGTGCCACCTAGCTACCCCAAATTTAAATCTATCTTCAATGCTTCCTATTTGTATGACTCTGGACTTATCATTTAATTTCTATATGCTTCAGTTTCCTCAACTGAAAAAATGGGGACATTAATAGCAAGTAGCTTATAGTATTATGGAGAACATCAGATGACAATGCCTGGAACATAGTAGACCCTTTAAAAAAAGATTTCCTTCTTTCTTTCTTTATTTCTTCCTTCTTTCCTTCCCTCCTCTAAAATTTTTTGTGGCATATTCTTCCTTCTCAATAATCTTTGCTGAAACTTGATTAAGACCGTGCTAGCTAATCTTGAGTGTCTCCCAAGGTTCTATTCTTGTCCCTCTTCTCCTATATAAATGATGTGGAATGCAAATAGAAGTGGGAGTCATTAAGCTTGCATAAGATCCCTGTGGACTGTATACTGTTTTATTTTTAAAATGTAATGTTAACTATGCTTCATTGTATTTTCATTTATTTTGTTATATTTTTCTCAATTTCATTTTAATATGGTTTGAGTGATATTTGGGAGTGTTGTGGTCCTCATTTAGGCTAGGTTGACACTTCTCTTCCTTACTATTTCACTTGGTGATCTCATTAGCTCCCATGATACAACTATTATCTTTATAATGATATGTAGATGATTCTATGTCGAATTATTTGTTCAATTCTTAACTTCTCTACTGGCCTCAAGTCTCTCATCTTCAACTGCTTATTAGAGATCTCAAATTGGATGTCTCACAGACACCATTAAACTCAGCAAGGCTGAAAATGAACTCATTATCTTTCCCCAAAATTCTTTCCCTTCTCTCTGAGTTCCCTATTATTATAAAAGTATTAACCAAGCATTATTCTTGATTCCTCTCACCACTGATATCCAGGCATTTATCAAATTCTGCCATTTTCACCTTTGTATGTCATAGATATCCCTTTCTCTCTTCTGACACTACCACTAGCCTAGTGCAGAGCCTCTTCATCTCATACCTGGACTGTTGCAATAGCATAATGGTTGGTCTTTCTTCCTCAACTTATTCCCCACTCTGGTCCATCTTTGACTTAACGGTCAAAATAACATTCTTGAATTACAAATCTCACCTGTCAATCCCCATACAATCAATTCCAGTCACTCCCTATTGTCTCTATTTTGTGGTTGTTGTTGTTGTTGTTGTTCAGTCATTTCAATTATGTCTAATTCTTCATGACTCTCTTTGGAGTTTTCTTGGCATAGATACTGAAGTCACTTGCCATTTCCTTCTTCAACTTTTTATGGATAAGAAAAATGAAGTAGACAGAATTAAGTGATTTGTCCAGGATCATACAACTAATAACTATCTAAAGTGAAATTTGAACTCATGAAGTTGAGTCTTCCTGACTCCAAGCTTGGTGCTCTTTCCACTGTACCAGTTGTCTGTCCATTGCCTCTATGATCAAATATAAAATCCTTTGACCTTTTTTTTCACTTTTTTTGACTAATATATTTATTTTTTCCACTTTTTTAAAATTTATTTACACATTAATAAAATAGTCTTGTTGTAAGAGTAAACAATCCCCCCCCAACAAAAATAAAAAATCTCACGAAAAATAAAATGAAAGAAAGAGAAAAAAAAATGTGCTTCAGTCTGTGTCCCGATACCATCAGCACTGTCTCTGGGATGGATTACATTATCAAAAGTCCATCAGAGAAGCTACTTCCATAGTTTTCCATATATTTTTGCTGTTGCTGCTTGTAATTCCCCTCCATCCATTTCTCCCCACTACCAATTATTATATTTTCTCTTTTTACTCTGTCCCTCTTCAAAAGTGTACTATGGAACAATTGAGTGGCACAGTGGAAAGAACACCAGCCTTAGGACTAAGAGGCCCTAAGTCCACGTTACTCCACAGAGATCCAGCAACCACCCACTCTCATGGTCCCAGACAGGCATCCAACCCCACCACCTTGCAAAAAGGTAAATAAAGAAAATGTATTATATCTGACTATCCTCTCCCATGATCTACCCTTGCCTCTATCCCCTACATGCCCTCTCCCTTCCCACATCCCCTTTCTCCCATTTTTTTCTTTTTTCTTTTTTTCCTTCTAGATTTCTATGCCCTATTAAGTATGTATGTTCTTTCCTTTCTGAGCCATTTCCAATGAGAATGAAGGTTCCCTCAATCCCCCCCCCACCTTCCCCACTTCCATACCATTGCAAAAGCCATTTCTTGATTCTTTTACATGAAATATTTTAGTCTATTCTACTCCTATTTCCTTTCTCCCATTACATTTCCTTTTTACCCATTGACTCCATTTAAAAAATATAGTATACCTTCATATTCAGCTCCTTCCTGTGCTGGTCTATATAAGCTCCTTCTAACTGCTCTAATAAATGAGAAAGTTCATATGAATATTATCAGTATCAGCTTCCCATGCAGGAACACACTCAGTTCATCATCATTAAATCCCTCATAATTTGCCCTTCTCCTCCACCCTCTCTATGCTTCACCTTAGGCCTGTACTTTCTGTTCAGTTCTGGTAGGTTTTTTTTGGGGGGGGGGCGGGGGATCTCTTTCAACTCTTTCAATAGGAGATTGGTGAATTCTCTCAATTTCTATTTTACCTTCTCCTTCTAGGATATCAGGACAATTTTCTTGTAAAAATTCTTTTAAAATGAGGCTCTTTTCCTGATCTTGATTTTAGGTAGCCCAATAATTTTTAAATTGTCTCTTCTAGTTCTGTTTTCCAGATCTGTTGTTTTTTCAATGAGATATTTCACATTTTCTTCTAGTTTTTCATTCTTTTGATATTGTTTTATTGTGTCTTGATTCTTCACAAAGTCATTGGTTTCTTTTGGCTCCATTCTACATTTGAAGGATTTGTTTTCTTCAGAGAACTTTCTTATCTAGTTCCATCTGGCCAATTCTGATTTTTAAGGGGTTTTTTCCTCCTCATCAACTTTTTGAACTATTTTTTCATTTGACCTAAATTAGTTTTCAGTATGTTATTTTCTTCAACATTTTTTGGATCTTCTTGACTAAGCTGTTGACTTGGTCTTCATGTTTTTTCTGCATAGAAAACTTCAAAAGATTAAGTTAGCTGAAAGATTCCCTGAGTATCCTCATCAGTCTCTTTGAACAACTCTGTCTTTTTCTTCCTTTATCAGATTTGTTTTTTCCTTTTCTCCAGATATTCTTACTTAAAAGGTTCCTGTCCCCAACTGTCTCTGTAGCCCACAGTACTCTACTTATCATCTCTCTGAGTCCTTTGAATTTTTCTCTATCTCAAAATCTAGGCTGCATATTAGACCCTGTCTGGCTTTCCTTTCTTTTATCAAAACCTCTAAAATGGGACGATCACTTCCCTTAAATTTTGCTATCAATTCCAATCCAGCAATCTGCTCTTTCTTATTGGAAAAAGTTAGATTCAGAACAAAAGTTTTCTTTTCTGGTTCCTAAACCCTGTGAATGATGAAACTGCCATTAAGACAAGGAGAAAAAATGTTAACTACAACTCTCTTAATCAGAGAGAGAAGTGTAGATGTCAGGATAATTTAAGTCCCTCATTGTGCTTTCAGGTCAGGTTTGGGATTTATTTCCCAAACACATCTATTTCCTCTTTCAGTCCAAGTCATGTATATTGTTTTCCAATGACAATATCACTTCTCTTTCTGCCTCTGTTAAATCTTTTTTTTTTTTTAGGTTTTTGCAGGGTAAATGGGGCTAAGTAGCTTGCCCAAGGCCACACAGCTAGGTAATTATTAAGTTGCCTGAGGTCAGATTTGAACTCAGGTACTCCTGACACTGCACCACCTAGTCGCCCCTGCATTTGTTAAATCTTGAAGCAAAAGATCTCTATCTTGTTCCTTTACTCTAGTTTCTTAATAAGAAATCAAGTACATTTTCTTATATTCCTAGGAAAAAGTCCACCAAGATTCTTTGATCTCATAAAAATCCTCTAGAAAGAAGAGACCTTAAAGATCATCAAATCCAGTGTCTTAATTTAAAGATGAGGAAACTAGTCAAGAGAGGTGAGACCCTTGGGGCGGCTAGGTGGCACGGTGGATAGAGCACCTGCCCTGGAGTCAGGAGTACCTGAGTTCAAATCCAACCTCAGACACTTAATAATTACCTAGCTGTGTGGCCTTGGGCAAGCCACTTAACCCCATTTGCCTTGCAAAAAAAAACCTAAAAAAAAAAAGAGAGAGGTGAGACCCTAAACTTAAGATAGGGACACAAAGAAACAAGTGACAAAGCTAGAAGAAGACAGGAAACAGCTAACAAAACCGGGGGGGGGGGGGGGGGGGCGGGATAGTCTCAATCATATCTAATCTGAGGCAGGCCTTTTAACCTCTCCAGGCTTCAATATCATCATCAAAAGAAGATTTTAAAATTATGATTTACTAATCACAATTTATTCAATGTTGGATTAATTTGTCTTTTCATTTCTTGAATAGAAAAAAAAAAGGTGAAGCAATCTTGTTAAGAACCAAATCTGAAATGTATAACACAGGAAAAAAAAAGGAAAGTTGTTCATGTTCCACTTAATTGTCATATTGGATTAGATGATCTCTAATGTCCCTTCCAGCTGTAATAGTTTGTAATCTAATGACTCCTCAAAAAAATTTTGTCATTATTGTTATGTTCTATCTAAAAAAAAAATTAAACATCAATACAAACAACTAAGTCTACTTAGTAACTACATTTAAATTAATTTCAGTGTATAAAGCAGTAGTGTCAAAGTCAAAAAGAAATTGGCAGATATTAAATGTACCATAAGGAATCCTGCAGGGAGAATATTGCCTTCAAAAATCACATATTAGCATTATCTATATTTTATTTTATTTTTCCTATTTTCTTCAATATTTCCTAATTACATTTTTAACTTGGATACAATACTCAGGAGTGATATAGTAATGAGTCCAAAAGAGTGTTTGATACCCTGATATATTTTATCAATTCTGTCACTCCTAAATCACCATCAGAATTCTTTGTTCCTTCATCCTCCTTTACTTTTTCCCCTGATTACAGTGTACTCCACTCTCCTGATCCTACTTTTATCACTTTGCATTCTTTCATAAGATTTTTTCTGGATTTCTTTGTATTTATTGGATCAATCATCTAAGTATTCATTAAGTATGTGCCACAACTGTGCTAAGCAAAGTGGGTACATAAACAAAAGTCAAATTAGTTTCTGCCTACAGATAGATAGATAGACAGACAGACAGATGGATGATAGAGAGATAGAGAGATGATAGATAGATAATAGAAAAATAGATAGAAGTATATTTATATATTTAAAATACATAGACATATATTTCTGGGTGTAAGGGAAGAAAATATATGCATATATAAGTAAATATAATGTATACAAAATGAATTAGAGATAATTTGGAAGAGACATAGGCTAGCATCTGGAGGATCAGAAAAGCTTAGTGAGAAAGGCAGTATTTAAAGTTAGTCTTAAAGGAAACCTATGGTTCTGAGACATGGACAGGAGAAAGATATATATTTCAGACATGGGGACAACAAACTGGTACAAAGGCATGGAACTGGGAAATGTAGCATCAAAAAGGCAAAACAATGAATAGGCTAACACGTCTGGATCACAGAGTATGGAGGAGAGTAATTTGTAAGAATACTGGAAAGGCAAGAATTAGTAAATTTGTGATGAGATTTAAATGATAGAGTTAATATTTGATTTTAGAGGTATTATGTAATGTCAGTAAAGTCTATTGAACAGAGGAAAGGTTTGAGATGATAAGAACAGTCCTGCATTTGAAGGAGCTACTTTCTTCAGAGAGCTTTTATATCTCCTTTTCCAACTGGCCAGTTCTGCTTTTGAAGGCATTCTTCTCATTTGCCTTTTGGATTGCTTTTCCTATTTGACCTAAACTTGTCTTTAACATATTATTTTCTTCAGTAACTTTTTCTATTTCCTTCACCAAACTGCTGACTTGGTTTTCATGATTTACCTGCATTGCTCTCATTTCTCTTCCCATACCTCCATACCTCCTTCTACCTCCATATTGGCTTTTCAAAGTCTTTTTTGTGCTCTTCAATAACCTGAGCCCATTTCTTATATCTCTTGGAAACTTTGAATATAGAAACTTCGACTTTGACAACTTCTGAGTGTATATTTTGGTCCTCCGTGGGACCAAAGTAATTTTCTATTGTCTGGTTTTTCTTTTTCTGTTATTTGCTCATTTCCTCAGCCTATGACCGATTTACTGCACTTCCAAAGCTTTGGGGGGGGGGGGGTTATGGGACACCCCACAGGAACCTTAATTCCTCTAAGATCTTATGAGAGTCTCTGACTACTCTCCTAGTGTGCTGTGGGCTGTGGATCACCACAACACCACAAGCTCTTCCCTCTGCCCTGGAGCTATGAGGAGGATCCCTGTTTCTCTATGGTAGTATGGGGACTCAGACTGCAACCTAGATCTGAATGTGAACAAAACAGCAGAATCCTGCCCCAGGGAGAGCAGAGAGACCTCTGCAGTTTCTCCCCACCCCACCCCCCTACTATCTGTGGGCTGAGTGCTATGGAATGGCTGGGTGACTCTGCAAGTACCCACCACAGGGTTGCTCTGAGGCCTGTGCAGGCCCCGGGCTCCTTGCTCACTCTAGTTCGGCAGAGTTCTCTCACCACCCCTTCAAGCCATCCCGTTGATCCCTGGGACAAAAGGTCTAGAAACTGTCCCATTGTCTCAGACACAGGAGCTCCCAGGAACCCTGGTGCCCCATGGGTTGTTCTGGGCTGACTGGAGCTGGTTTGCTCTGGTTGGGGTGGCAAGGCTGTGGCCTGAATGCACTGTGGCGCTTTCCAACCCCCATCCCAGTGAAACAGACCTTTCCTGTGGATCTTTCATGTTGTCTTGGACTGTGAAACTGTATCACTCAGTCTTTCTGTGGGTTCTACCCCTCTAAATTGTGGATGGAGTCATAATTTTACAGGTTTTGTAGCTTTTTAAGGATGAGTTTCTGGGAATTCCTGCCCTCAATGCCACCTTCTTGGCTCCTTTCCCCTTTCCCCTTTCTTAGAACTGTTTCTCTCTAGACTATACTTTTGCTTAGTTTTCTTTCTTTGATCAGGTAATTTGGGATATTGGTTATGACATTTTTCTTTTGGGGATTTCTTTAAGATGAACCATAGATTCTTTGTCTTTATTTTCTTTTTCCAATAGATATGAGTGGTTTCCAATTATAATGACATGAAATATATTATCCAGTAGCTTTAAAAAAATAATAATGGTTTTCATGGAGTTCATTAATTCTTAAATTACCTTTCTTTGAAATATTTTTGCAGTTGTTTTTATATAATAATCTTTTTTTGAGATAATTTGATTTTGTTCTAAAATTTCTTCCTATCTCATATAGTTATTGATTTCTATTTAGTATGTTCACAAAGCAAATAACTTAGTTGGAATTAAACATTTTCACTTCTAAACTACTTATATTCTTCCTAGTTCTTTTCTACAGATCTTTTATTTCATTTTTTAAATCTTGTTTCATTTCTTCTTGATCTCCTTATAGTCTTTATGGAATAACCATTTTTTTCACTGTCATTGTTTATAGTTGTTATGGAGTTAATTCTTCTTTGGGTATATTTCAAGATTTATAATAGCATCAGTACTGATTGTCATTTTCTTTGATTTTACTCATCTTTTAAACTTTACTTCTTGAATTGAAATTTTGTGCCAAAGCAAAATGCCATCCCTTGATATGTTTTCAGGTAGGTTGGTTGACCCAACTTGGCCTTGCCCTGAGTCACCTGGGTTCCTGTGATGACCTCCACCTCCCAGAGATAGGCCGCCTTGGAGCTTTAGAGTTCTGTCTTCAAAGCTCCCTATGCTGTCTCAGGACAAAATCTTGGAACTTTGAAGCCTCTGGACCTGGGCTGTCCTAGTTAATCACGTTGATACTCTGCTCTGGTTACTGTAACTATTTAGGACTCCCATGCTCTCTGTCCAAGAGATTTAGGACTCCATAGGTTTTTCTAGAAAGAGCCCTCTGCTCTTGTGGTCTAGGGGGAATAGAGCCTTGGAGTCTAAACTGGCTGCCAGTTTGTCTGCACTGACATTGGTTTTGCTGACTTTCCCTTTGCTGATGCACTTCTGGGTTTTGTGAATGTTAGTGTGTATGTTTTCTCTGTGTGTAAGTCTAAGGTAGAAGAAATTATTCATTGTAATTTCTCATTGTATTCCTTGATAATTATAAGATCTGGCATGAATTTCAGGTTTTTATGCTGGCATAGATACATAGAGGTTGGGCATTCTACCTCCTGTTCCAGGAGGCATTTGACCATAATGAATTCCAGATATTTAAAATCTGGATGGGAAAATAGTCAAATGAATATGGAATCACATTGATTCAGGAATTCCCTCAAAAGATACGAGCCCATCTTCTTTATGGTCCTTTAAATTAATGGCAAAGCTCAGAGGCTTTCTTCACTTTTTGCCTGACATTATGAAGGCACCGGTAAAGCAATGTTGTTGAGTACCTGTCATCCTTTATTCTTGTCTTTTCTTCCTAGCTTATAATTCTTTCATGATATCTTTTACTCTTGTTTTTCAGAATTCATCAATAGCTATGTGTTATAGCCTACTACAAGACTGGATAAGGGAGCATTAATTTTCTCCCAAAGTTTTCCTTTACAGAGAGCTGGGATCTGAACTTTCCAGCTAACTCTACTTTCCAGCAACAATATTGCTTGGTCTGGACTTCAAGAAACATAATCCTTTCTATTTTCCAGCTTCCTTGTCTTCCCTTATTAGATTAAAAACTACTTGAAGGATGTATTGGGTGTTCAGGGAGGACTAGACTCTCTGGTGTGAAATTTTGCCAAGCCCTTTTCATAACTGTTCATCTAACTTTGGCATCCAACTGTCATTCAGCTCTCACCTGTGACTCTAAGAAGTTGTAGCATATGCAGAGGTCTCCCTGGTAAAACTGTCTCAGCAGATGGGCTAAAGTAAGGATAACTCACAGGCCTCAAACCTGTTACTAAGTTAGGGGATGTTTGCTCTAAGCATCCCACCATTACCCTGACAGAATGACTTTTGAGAATGATTTATTTCACTGGTCATGAATTTGACTCCATTAAGTGCTTAGAGAAATAAAAGACACCAAGGTCAACCCCTACATCCTAGGCCATAGTCATCTTGCTTTTTGTCCTGGCTCAGGACTTGGATGATTTTTAAAGAAAGAATGAGTCTGATGACTTGGTGCAGCTTTGCCTCCCTTAAATTTTTAACTTTTTCTTTCTTTTCTTTTCTTTTTTGCAAGGCAATGGGGTTAGGTGATTCACCCAAAGTTGCACAGCTAGATAATTATTAATTGTCTGAGGCTGTATTTGAATTCAGGTTCTCCTGACTTTCAGGGCCAGTGCTCTATCCACTGTGCCACCTAGCTGTCCCCTGCATCTCTTAAATTCAATTCACATGCAAGTCAAAACATCACTCTGTTTTGCCATTGATCCTCTTCAGAACTGAAGGATGAACAACTCGAGGCAAGGAACTATTTCTTTTTCTTATTTATGTTCTCAACATTGATAAATGCTTATGAAATTGAAAAGTTGAGAGATCAACATACGAGGTTTCTAAAAAATAGGAAGATGCCAAAGACATTCCTGGAACATGTTAATATAAAGAAAAAAAACACAAAAGAAAAACTGTAAGTTACCTCTTACCCATATGCCTGCTTTCCCATTCATACAAAATCTTTATGAGAGTCATTAAGGACATACTTTAAAAGGGCTTTAGAAGAAAAAAAATTAGTTTTTATAATTGACATTTTCTGATTGATCACAGCTTTACTATTTCACAATTTTAAGTGAAAGATATAGGGAATATAAGATTCAATTGGGTTTAGTGTTTATTTGATAAATTGTTTGAGTATAACTACCTAATGCTCTTTTACCACAAAATATCCTCCACCTATGTTATCCAAAGTTCTTCAGTATGTAAAATAATAGAAATAGTTCTTTTTCATGGTTCTCTGATCATAAATATCATAAACAGGGAGAAAATATTTCCCAACAATAGTAGAGGAGTTCTAATGTAGAGTCCAGATCAAAAAGGACTAGAGAGGGTCTTCCGGATGTTCCTATTTGCTGGTAATAGGGTGATTGCATCCCTAAATATCATGGACTCTTGGGTAAAAATTCTAAATTCCAAAGCAATTGAGCTTGTCTTTACACAAAGGAAAGTCTAAGTGGATAAGGATTATCTATTGCCCAGATTTCAATATGAAGTTTATAGAATTTTCTAAGTCTATAGAATTTTCCCCTGTGTCTATCTCATACAGAGTGTCAATCAATAAATGTTTATTAAGACCCATGTGCTAAATCCTGCAAAAAAGACAGAACCTGTTCTCAAGGAACTTATATTCTAATGGGGAAGGCAACACATGGGTAGGGGGTGGTGAAGTAAAGGGGATAAGAAAAGAAGATACTAAAAGACCAAAGGAGTCAGCCTGGTGGAAAAATGAAGATTTGGCTAGCCTGGGACCCTCCTAAATGGAGGTTTTGGAAGGAACCCTCCATTCTGAGAAAAGAGTTCCAGGGATTGAGTGTGCTTTGCATGTGTGATTTCCAAGGGTGAAGAAACCTTTAGGAATGAAGACATTTCTAAGTCAAAATGGAGGAGGTATAAAACCTGATAGAAAATAAAGCACAGACTTCCAGCCAAGATGGCGGAGAGAAGACAGGCACAGTTCTAGAGTCTCCTGATCTCTTCCCTATCTATCGCATGAAACAAACCTCTTAGAGGAAGTCCGACTCATGGAACCCAGAGAGAAAAGCCAGGAGAAAGAGCATCTACCTCAGGATTTGTCTCCTGCTGCAGCTTTGGTAGAATTCAGGCGGGTGAGTATCAAACCCGGATCAGCCAGAGTAACAGCTGAATTGGAACAGGGAGTCTGAGGGCCGGAGAGCCGGACCTGCTGGATCAGCGGTGGGGCTGGAAGAAAGGGGCTTGGGTCTGTGGGGAAGCAGAGGCCCTGGTGTTGGTGCTGTCCCCCTGGAGCTTGGGGAAGGGGCTGTGGGGAGAAGTCTGGTGCAGGAGAGCTGCAAACACCATCCCTGGGCTCCTTCGGTCTGAGAAATTCTGAGCCCATGCCTCCATTGCACTGACGCCTCCTCCAAAACAAACAATTGCAAACTGCCTCAGGCCCAGGTGTGTGAGCAGAAGAACCAGCCCAGCTGAGGAATGACCTCAGGCCAGGGTAAAGCCCACCATTGATTGAAGGCAAAAGAATTCAATAGTTCCAACTCCTCCCTTCGGGCAAAGGGAGAAGGCCTCACAACCAAGGTCACAGAGAGGGCAATCAGCACCTCCTACTGGCCAGCCAGAGAAACTGCACTCAGTGAGTAAAGCGTTTAGGCATCCCAAGCCCAGGTGAACCAGCCCCCCACCCAACTCAACATCTTAGCATAATGAAGAAGGGTCAGCAAAAGGTGGATCAATAGAAAAATTCCTGGAAGGGAAAGACCCCAACTCAGAGAGACCTGAAACCTCTGATGAGAATACAATCTGGTCTCCAGCACAGAAAGACTTCCTCAAAGAAATAAGGAAGGAGCTTAAAAATTTGGGAGAGAGACAATTAATACCTTGCAACAAGAAAACAAAACCTTAGAAAGTACAATTGGACAAACACAAAAGGAGAATAAATCTCTCAGATCATCAATTGGACAATTACAAAATGAGAACAATTCTCTGAGATCCTCAAATGAGCAAATGCAAAAAGAAATTAATTCTCTCAAAACCTCAATTAGTCAAATGGAAAGCTCTTTCAAAAGTAGAATTGACCAATTTGAAAAGGAGTTGCAAAAGGTTAATGAAGAAAACTCCTCCCCCCAAAAAAGAATGGAGTCTACAGAAACTAATGACTCCACGAGACAGCAAGAGTCAGTTAAACAAAATCAAAAAAATAGAAAAAATAGAAGCAAATGTAAAATACCTCATCAACAAAACCACTGACCTTGAGAATAGATTGAGGAGGGGCAAGCTGAAAATTACAGGACTTCCTGAAAACATTGAAGAGAAAAAAAGCCTGGACTTAATATTATAGGATCTAGTGATGGAAAACTGCCCTGATATCATGGAATCAGAGGGCAAAGTAGTTATTGAAAGAGTACATCGATCCCCACCAGAAAAAGATCCTAAAATGAAAACACCAAGGAATGTTGTGGCCAAACTGCAGAACTATCAGATAAAAGACAAAATCCTACAAGCAGCCAGAAAGAAAGAAGTTAAATATCAAGGAGCCACAGTAAGGATCACGCAGGACCTGGCTGCATCAACATTAAGGGATCGAAGGGCCTGGAACAAGATATTTCGAAGAACACAGGAGCTTGGAATGCAGCCAAGAATCTACTTTCCTACAAAGCTGAGCCTATTCTTCCAGGGGAAAAGATGGACATTTAACGAAACGGAAGAATTCCAAAAATTTCTGATGAAAAGACGAGAGCTAAACAGAAAATTTGGATATCAAACAGGAGGTTCAAGAGACACATGAAAAGGTAACAAAAAAAGGGGGGGGGGCGGTAAAAGAAAAAAATGCAATAAATGTAACTCTAACAGAGAGAATACACCTTGCCAGAAATGATGGACATTCATGACCTATCCATGAGACTACTATCTAATGGGATGTAACTGGTTTTAACCCCATTTGGGTGAAAGACTCTAATAACTCTCAGGAATTTAGACTCTATTCGATAGAATATACAGAACTAGAAGGGTCAGACACTTAGAATTTTCTATGACTTAGATAGAATTATATAAAAAAAAACACTACCACCCTAAAAAGGGAGACAGGAAAGAGAGGGGAGAAGGGAGGGGACTGAATGGGGTAAATTGCATTACACTAAGAGGTACAAAAAAACCTATGGTAATAGTGGGGAACAAGGGCGCAGAGGAGAAACACCTGAATCTTCTTCTCATCAGACTTGGCTTAAAGTCAACCTACACATACTCAGTTAACTTATAAAACATCTAACCTTTCAAGTATTAAAAGGGGAAAAGGGGAGGGGAGATGGAGAAAGGGAAGGGGAGTGGGGGAAATAAGGGGAAATAACAAAAGGAAGGGAAGGGAAAGGGGAAAGAAAGGGGAGGGTGTGATATAGGAGGGCAAATACACTGAAGGGGCTGAAGGGGGTGGTTTTCAGAAACAAAAGACTGGGGAATATGGATAAAAGGGGGTGAAAGGGGAAAAGACAAACCGAGGGAAGATAGCATGGAGGGCAATAAAGAATTAGTAATCATAACCTTGAATGTGAATGGGATGAATTCTCCCTTAAAACGTAAGCAAATAGCAGAGTGGATTGAAAACCAGAATCCTACATTATGCTGCTTACAAGAAACTCATTTGAAGCAGAGAGATACATATAGAGTAAAGGTAAAAGGTTGGAGCAAAATATATTTTGCTTCAGCTGAAGTAAAAAAAGCAGGGGTAGCAATCCTTATCTCAGACAAAGCAGCAGCAAAAATAGATAGCATTTAAAGAGATAAGGAAGGAAACTTTATCCTCCTAATAGGTACCATAGACAATAAAGTCATTTCAATATTGAATATATATGCATCCAGTGGGACAGCATCCAAATTCTTAGAGGAGAAGCTGAAAGAATTACAGGAAGACATAGATAGCAAAACTCTACTAGTGGGAGACCTCAACCTCCCACTATCAGATCTAGATAAATCGAATCATAAAACAAACAAGAAAGAAATTAGGGAGGTAAATAGATTGTTAGAAAAATTAGATATGGTAGATTTATGAAGGAAACTGAATGGGGATAGAAAGGAATATACCTTTTTCTCTGCAGTACATGCAGTACTACCACATAAAAACCTAATAATCAACTGCAGAAAGGCAGAAATAGTGAATACATCTTTCTCAGATCACAATGCAATAAAAGTCATATGCAATATTTGGCCAAGGAGATATAGACCTAGAACAAATTGGAAACTGAATAACCTCATTTTAAAAATTGAGTGGACCAAAAAACAAATTATAGAAAGAATTAACCATTTTATCCTAGATAATGATAATAATGAAACAACATACCAAAACCTATGGGATTCATTCAAAGCAACTCTCAGGGGATATATTATAGCTCTAAATGCTTATATGAATAAATTGGAGAAAGAGGAAATCAATGAACTAAATATGCAACTAAAATAATTAGAGAAAGAACAAATCAAAAACCCCCAATTAAGTACCAAATTAGAAATTCTAAAAATTAAAGGAGAAATTAATAAAATTGAAAGCAAAAAAACTATTGAATTAATAAATAAAACCAAAAAAGTTGGTATTATGAAAAAACCAATAAAATTGATAAACCTCTGGTCAATTTGATTAAAAAAAAAGAAAGAAGAAAACCAAATAGCTAGTATCATAAATGAAAAAGGTGAACTCACCACCAATAAGGAGGAAATTAAAGTAATAATTTGAAATTATTTTGCCCAACTCTATGCCAATAAATATGATAATCTAAGTGAAATGGATGAATATTTACAAAAATATAAGTTGCCCAGGTTAAATGAAGAAGAGATTAAATACCTAAACAACCCTATCTCAGAAAAAGAAATTCAACAAGCCATTACTGAACTCAGTAAAAAAAAAATCTCCAGGGCCTGATGGATTCACAAGTGAATTCTACCAAACATTTAAGGAACAATTGGTTACAATCCTATATAAACTCTTTGGAAAAATGGGGAAAGATGGAACTCTGCCTAACTCTTTCTATGAAACCAATATGGTACTGTTACCTAAACCAGGAAGAGTTAAAACAGAGAAAGAAAATTATAGACCTATCTCCCTGATGAATATAGATGCAAAAATCCTTAATAAAATCTTAGCAAAACAATTACAACAAGTCATCACTAGGATAATACATTATGATCAAGTAGGATTTATTCCAGGAATGCAGGGTTGGTTCAATATTAGGAAAACTGTTAGTATATTTAATTATATCAACAACAAACCTGTCAGATATCATATGATCATATCAATAGATGCTGAAAATCTTTTGACAAAATACAGCATCCATTCCTATTAAAAACACTAGAGAGTGTTGGAATAAATGGACTGTTCCTTAAAATAATTAGCAGTATCTATCTGAAACTATCAACAAGCATTATACTCAATGGGGAGAGGCTAGAGGCATTCCCAGTATGATCAGGGGTGAAACAAGGGTGCCCATTATCACCACTACTATTCAATATTGTATTAGAAATGTTAGCATCAGCAATTAGAGAAGAAAAAAGAAATTAAAGGAATTAGAATTGGGAAGGAAGAGACAAAACTCTCACTCTTTGCAGATGACATGTTGCTCTACCTAGAAAATCCCAAGAAATCATCTAAAAAACTACTGGAAATAATTAGCAATTTTAGCAAAGTTGCAGGTTATAAAATAAACCCTCATAAATCCTCAACTTTTCTATATATGTCTAGCAAGAAACAGCAGGAAGAGCTAGAAAGAGAAATCCCATTCAAAGTAACCTCAGACAATATAAAATATTTGGGAGTCTATTTGCCAAGACAGACTCAGAATCTTTTTGAAAACAATTATAAAATGCTTGTCACACAAATTAAATTAGATTTAAATAACTAGGCTAATATCAACTGCTCATGGATAGGTAGAGCTAATATAATAAATAATATATATATAATATATAAATTAAAATATAATAAATATAAATATAATATAAATAATATAATAAGAATGACAATTCTACCAACTACTAAACTATCTGTTTAGTGCCCTACCAATTAAAATTCCAAAAAATTACTTTAACGAGTTAGAAAAAATTGTAAGTAAATTCATATGGAGAAATAAAAAGTCAAGAATTGCCAGGAGCTTAATGAAAAAAAGTGCAAAAGAAGGTGTCTTAGCCCTACCTGATCTAAAATTATATTATAAAGCACCAGTCATGAAAACTGTTTGGTATTGGCTAAGAAATAGAGTGGTGGACCAGTGGAATAGACTAGGTGTAAAAGCAGGAGATGATTATAGTAATATGCTGTTTGATAAACCCAAAGAGTCTGGCCATTGGGATAAAAACTCCCTCTTTGATAAAAATTGCTGGGATAATTGGAAGTTAGTATGGAAGAAACTTAGATTAGACCAATACCTCACACCCTTTACCAAGATAAGATCCAAATGGTTACAGGACATAGACATAAAAAACAATACTATAAACAAATTAGAAGATCAAGGACTAGTCTACCTGTCAGATCTATGGAAAGGGGAGCAGTTTATGACTAAGGAAGAGTTGGAGAATATCACCAAAAACCAATTAGATGATTTGGATTACATTAAATTAAAAAGCTTTTGCACAGATAAAACCAATGTAACCAAGATCAAAAGAAATGTAATAAATTGGGAACCAATCTTTACAACTAATGATTCTGACAAAGGACTCATTTCTAAAATATACAGAGCACTGAGACATATTTTTAAAACAAAAATCCATTCCCCAATTGACAAATGGTCAAAGGATATGCAAAGGCAATTTACAGATGAGGAGATCAAAGTAATCCATAGCCATATGAAAAAATGTTCTAAATTATTAGTTATTACAGAAATGCAAATTAAAGCTTCTCTGAGGTACCACCTTACACCTCGCAGATTGGTCAGTATGACCAGGAAGGATAATGATCATTGTTGGAAGGGATGTGGGAAATCTGGGACACTATTACACTGTTGGTGGAGTTGTGAACTCATCCAACCCTTCTGGAGAGCTATTTGGAACTATGCCCAAAGGGCAACAAAAATGTGCATACCCTTTGACCCAGCAATACCACTATTGGGTCTATACCCTGAAGAGATGAGGAAAAAGGGTAAAAACATTACTTGTACAAAAATATTTATAGCAGCCCTGTTTGTGGTGGCAAAGAATTGGAAATCCAGTAAATGTCCTTCAATTGGGGAATGGCTTAGCAAACTGTGGTATATGTATGTCATGGAACACTATTATTCTATTAGAAACCAGGAGGGACGGGATTTCAGGGAAACCTGGAGGGATTTGCATGAACTGATGCTGAGTGAGATGAGCAGAACCAGAAAAACACTGTACATCCTAACAGCAACATGGGAGTGATGTTCAGCCTGAACGACTTGCTCATTCCATCAGGGCAACAATCGGGAACAATTTTGGGCTGTCTGCAAAGGACAGTACCATGTGTATCCAGATAAGGAGATGTGGAGTTTGAACAAAGTGCAAGGACTATTCCCTTTAATTTAGAAAAAAAAAACAGATAGCTTATTGTCTGATCTTGTTACCTCTTAGACTTCTCTTCTCTTTAAGGATATGATTTCTCTCTCATCACACCCAATTTGGAACAAGGTACAGCATGGAAACAAAGTAAAGACTGACAGAGTGCTTTCTGTGGGGGGGAGGGGGGAGGGAAGCAAGATTGGGGGAAAAATGTAAAACTCAAATAATATATTTAATAAAAATAAATTTAAAAAAAGGAACACCAATATTCTTTTGATGATGCTATGTGGCTGAATATATGAATACCATGATCTCAGAAGTCTTTAAAATTGGGGATGATCTAAAGGAAAATGATGAGACATGGTTCAAGTAGACTGCACATTATCAATAAAGACTTTTTGTGTAAAAAAAAAAGAAAAGAAAGTACAGATGAACAGGAAAAATCCATTTTTTAAAAATAAAGCTCCTGAGGTATTTAATTAGCATGTTTTTAAACTTCATTTCTTTGATTTTTATGAGCTTTCACTGGTTAGTATTGTATGTAACCTCAGGTGGCTTTACTGTGCCCCAACCATTGCAGAAATGCCTTCTTACAACAATGGTGTCAAACTGAAATAGAAACAGGAACCATTACATATATATAAAGATCCGAAAAAGCAGGCCACTTTTAGAAAACTGCCCATCTTCATATTAACACATTAGAATCAGATTATCAGTATATTTTAATCTCAAGAGTGTTGAGGCATTCATACAGACTGTATTGTTTGACACCTCTGCTTTACAATAAAGAAAACTTATTGTGAGTGGCCTAATATCAATGAGAACTTTGTTATTCCCTCTGAATATCATTTTTAATCACTTTAGGTTTTTAACATTCCGCATACTTTTTATGGTAGCATTGGGGTTTTATTTTTCTCCCGTTTCCTCTGGGAAATTATCCCACATCTTCACTGGGTCTTCTTATATTTCTCATAAATTTCCAAATTTTCCTTAATCATATCCTAATCTGCCATATCCTTTTATGAAAATGACCTTTGCTTGACCTTACCTATGACTGTCATCATAAATGAATCAATGAAAAATTATTTATAAGAATTTACTATGACCTGAGCATTGGGAATAAAAATACAAAAACAAGACAATTTCTGCTCTAATGGAATTCAAATTTTAAGAAGAAAACACAACATATACTTTAAAAGCTTTTTATAATCTCTGCCTTCAATTTCTCCCTTCCCAATATTTAACCCCATACAATCTGACTTCCACTGCAATAATAAATTGCCCTTTGCAAAGTCATCAAGGATCTCTCTGTTGCTAAATCTAAAAAGCCCTTTCTCAGACTTTATCTCTCTCTCAAACAGTTTGAACCTTTGATATCAGGTATTCTTTTCTCTTTGGATTTTTTTTTTAGATTTTTTTTTTTGCAAGGCAATGGGATTAAGTGGCTTGCCCAAGGCCACACAGCCAGGTAATTATTAAGTGTCTGAGGCCAGATTTGAACTCAGGGACTCCTGACTCCAGGGCCACTGCTCTATCCACTGTACCACCTAGCCACCCCTCTCTTTGTATTTTTTTTGACAGGTTTTCCTAGTTCTTTTCCTACCTGTTTGAGAAGTTCATTTTTAATCTCCTATATAGACTCATCATGATTGTTGAGCTATTTTCCTTCCTGACCCCAGATCCTAGCTTGAAATCTCTTTTATCTGTCCATTTCTCTCCCCTAGTGATATCATAATCTCTGAGGAATTTATAACCTCTATAAATATTTCACATCTCTAAAAGCCTGCTCTGTCCATTTGGATGGTCCATAGGGATCTCAGTCTTCAGATAAGCAAAGCAGAATTAGGATTTTTTTCTCTCTTCATTTTTTAAAGTAGTTTTGTCTATGCTACTGCAGTTATTCCTATTATGCCTATGGAGTAAGAAAATGTTGGATAGATACTTAAATACCAAGGGAAGCAGAGCTGCACAAAGTCATCAGCCTCATTCTCCTCCAGAGTCAGAGGGATTTCTCAGTCCATAGCACAACAATATCTTATATATGTATTGCATATAGATGGTTTCTATATTGATACACATGATTACATTTTCTATTTTCTCACCCAGTTTCATTTTCTCACCAATACATTTCCTTGAAACAATGTAGTTCCAAAATTAGTTTGGATTCTTGGGATGTGGGGTAGAGGGACTTGGTGAATGAATGCTCATTTAGCAATTCCAGTTTAAACCCAACCAATTCTTTCACAATTGTTGCTCTTAATGTAGTTAAAGATATAGTCCACCAGATGGCAGAAGGGACAAAATTGCAGATGCTTCTTACTCAATGTGTTCTCTAGAAATTGCAATAAGACTGCTAGGTTTGTTTTTAACATAGAATTTATCTATCTTGTAGCAATTACAAGCCAGCCTCCGACTCATTTCAATACTAGCCTAAATTAAAATTAAACCACCCATAGGAGTTCAGTGTAATTGGAAAGTCAATGGATTTGGAGTTAGGAGACTGGTATCATTAATGAAACTGATGAATGAATGAATGAATGAATGAATGAATGAATGAATGAATGAATGAATGATAATAGCTGACATTTACTCTGAGCTTTCCATTTTGTAAAAGCACAACATTTCATATGATAATAGCCAACAATCATTTAAGGTAGGTAGTACACAAACTATTATTCCCGTTTTACAAATTCCCATCTGAAATGCAGCCAAAAAAAGGATAAATGACTCACCTATGGTCACACAGCTATCAAATGTCACATGTACTTTGAAAAACTTGGGTCTCTTCTGACTCCAAGTCCACTTTTCACAACTCTAAGAAGACCCAATGGAAAAAAATAATTGTAATCTCTTGGATTTATTTTATATCTTTATTTTTAAAGTGATTTTGTATATCCTACTGCATTTATTCTCACAATACTTATGGAGTAAAAAGAATTTGGGGATAGATATTAATATTCCTTTTTCCCAGATCTCTATCACAAGTTTTATGATAAAAAAATTAAAGATTAAGTGTCTCTCAAAAATATTCAATTGCTCAGTGTTGGAGGAAGAATTGGAGTTCAGATTCTTGACAGCCATTCTATCCACAATTTTATTAACAATTACTTTCAAAATGTGTTATGTTCTCCAACTCTATACAAGTTAAAAACTGATTTCTTACATTTTAAACTTGTCTCAGGTTTCCAGGATTTGCAGTATGCTTAATAAAGTCATTTGTTCTATATACATTGTGGAAATGGAGGTTAAGTTGCTCTTGGTTACTCCTGTTTCCTGCTAAATTAAATGAAAAACCATAAATTTGACTGAAACAACTTTTACAACTGATACTCTGCACTTGATCTTAAAAAAATGTTTCAGTACAAATATTTCTTGGACACCTTTATTTCTATGGAGGTAGGGAGACTGAAGGCAAATCCAATATTTAGACTTTAATGAGAAATTTTTAAATTGAAAGGATATTTTAGAGACTAGCCTAATAGTAGGAAATATTAGCCTTACTGAGAAATGTGCAGAAACTTGGTTTGGTGTTTTGGTTGTACAGTTAACAGCTCTCATATTGCCACTTTTAATCTCTTATAGAGTTATCCATTCCACCAATTTTTTTAAAACAACTTTTAATGGAGAGTTTGAGATAGGAAGAATTCTAAGTCAGAAGTAAAACTAAAATAGAACTAGAACTTTTTTATAAAGAATTTTTAAAAAATCAGTTCCCTGGCTCACCCAGACACTCTTTATAGGCCAGGTTCTTCTTAGATCAACTTGGAAGCTTTGATTGTTTAGTTTTCTAGCCTCCTTGGGCAACATCCATTCCACCACCATTCTCCACCTGCTCTCCTTCCCCCCTCCCAGGAGCTCATTATATTCCTTCAGAAATTAGTGCAAATACTTCACTGGATTAAACCACTGCAGTTCAGAACTCCTGAGTTAAGTCAGCATAACCTTTCCCATAAAAGGGATTATGAGTGTGTGCTACCAGGTCCAAATCCAAAGTATTGTTAAAATAATGATGAGTTAAGAAATTACAAAAGATTAGCTCCTTAATTTAAATAAATTTTATTTCATTATTCTAAAGCTGACCAACAGATATTCATTTCCATAAAAAAATATTGAGAGTGGAGCCAAGATGGTGACAGGAGAAGAGCCTCTCCTAGGTGTTCTCTCCATAATATTTCAAAAATCATAAAATAAAGACTCTGACTAAATTTTTGAGAGACACAGAACCCACAGAAGGATCCAGTGAGGCAATTTCCCAGACCATGGTAACCTGGAAAATAGTGGGAAAACTCTACTTCAAGGGGTTAGAGGGGCAGCCACCAAAGTGAAACAACTTCAGCCTCCCAGAGGCAGCCCCAGGGCACCTAGGAGCCATGGCTCATGGAACCCCGGGCAGTTTCCTTACCTACACCCTGGGAGCACCAGGCACAACTTGGAAGATGGGGGAGGGACAGGGAACCTCTGCCAGAGTGGTGAAGTCCAACCCTCAGGGCACTCAGCAAACAGCTGGGGGCAGCGGCCCAGATCCAGGAAACTGAAGCAGGTGGAGCTGGTAAGCAGAAGCCCCCAGGCAACTGAGCCTTGAGTGCTCAGCTTACCAAAGGGATGGGATTGGAGAGAGACTTCTGAGGTCTGTCCTCAGTACCTGGAACAGGACTCTGGGGCTCTGACCACATTCAGATCCTGATCACAGTCTAGGCTCCCCCCATAGAACAGCAGGGCCCTCCCCACCTCAGCCCTGTGGCAGAAGGGTGCACTTGTGGTCATTCACAGACCAGGAGGGAAGACAGAGCTTCACACATTGAGATCCTTGGGGGGGGGGGGGTGTCCCAATAATACTCAAAAGCTCAGGAAGCACCCCAAAACCAGGCACAGGCTGGGGAAATGAGTAAACAGAGAAAAAAGAGGAACACCATTGAGAAATACATTGTCTATGATCCAGAGAAGGATCAAAATACTTAATCTGAAGATGAGGAAGTACAAGCTCCTGCATCTAAAGACTGCAAGAAAAATGGAAATTGGGCTCAGACTATGACAGAGCTCAAAAAATATTTTGAAAACAAAATAAGGGAGATAGAAGAAAAACTGGGGAAAGAAATGAGAGAGATACAGGAAAAACATGAAAAAGAAGTCAGCAGCTTAGTCAAGGAGATCCAAAAAAATGTTGAAGAAAATAATATGTTAAAAACCAGCAAAGGGTCAAATGGATAAAACAGTTCAAAAAGTTATTGACGAGAAGAATGCTTTAAAAAGCAGAATTGGGGATGGCTAGGTGGCACAGTGGATAGAGCACCAGCCCTAGAGTCAAGAGTACCTGAGTTCAAATATGGCCTCAGACACTTAATAATTACCTAACTGTGTGGCCTTAGGCAAGCCACTTAACCCCATTGCCTTGCAAAAAAAAAAAAAAAAGCAGAATTGGCCAGATGAAAAAAAACAACTGATCTGGAAAACAGATTCAGGAAAGATAATTTAAAAATTTTGGTATACCTGAAAATCATGATCAGGAAAAGAGTCTTGACCTCATTTTTAAAGAATTCCTACAGAAAAAAAATTGCCTAGATATCCTAAAAAGTAGAGGCAAAACAGAAATTGAGAGAATCCATCGATCTCCCCCAGAGAGTAAAAAAATAACCAAACCCCAGGAATATTATAGCTAAGTTCAGAATTCCCAAGTCAAAGAGAAAATATTACAAGCAGCCAGAAGGACACAATTCAAATATTGTGGAGCTGCAGGCACTATCACACAGGACTTAGCAGCAACTACATTAAGGGCTCGTAGTGCTTGGAATATGATATTCCAGAAGGCAAAAGAGCTCGGAATGCAACCAAGAATCAACTAGCCAGCAAAACTGAACATCCTCTTCCAGGGAAAAGATGGACTTTTCAATGAACCAGGGGAATTTCAATTGTTCCTGTTGAATAAACCAGAGCTGAATAGAAAGTTTGATCTTCAAATACAGGACTCAGGTGAAGGACAGAGAGTAGAGGAGAAGGGAAAAATATGAGGACTTAATGATGACGAACTGCATGTATTTCTGCATAGAAAAATGATAGTGATAATACTTATATGAAACTTCTCATTTAATAGAGCAGGTAGAAGGAGCTTTTATAGATGAAGTACAGGAGAAAGCTGAATTTGAAGATATAATATATTGTAAAAATGGAGTCAATGGCTAAAAGGGAAGTGGAATATGCTAAGACATTTCATATAATAAGATTTTTTTATTACAATGAGCTATTGCAGTGATATGGAAGGGGGAAAGGTAAAGGGGAATGAGGGAATCTTTGCTCTCAACAGAGGTGGCTCAGAGAGGAAACAGCATATATACTCAATGAGGTATAGATATCTAGAGTAAAAAGGAGAGAAAGGGGATGGGGACAGGAGAGGATATGAATAATGGAGGAGAGGGTGGATCATGGGGAGAGTGGTCAGATGTAACACATTTTCTTTTTCACTTCTTGCAAGGGTCTGGGATTGGATGGCCTGCCAAGACCATAGAGCCAGGTGGATGCTGGGCCTAAGGGGTGGTATGTGGGCTCGGGGCCTCTTGGCCCCAGGGCCAGTGATCAGTCTGCTGCACCACTCAGCTACCCTACAGCACATTTAAGAAGAGGGACAGAGTGAAAGGAGAGAGAAAATATAGTATATGGTAGTGGGGAGGTATGAATGGAGGGAGTTGCGATCAGCAATGGCAACAGTGGAAAAATATGAAGTAGCTTTTGTGATGGACTTATCATAAAGACTGTGATCCACCTGTGACAGAGCTGGTGATATTGGAACACAGACTGAAGCACATTTTATTTTTATTTTTTTTTATTTTTTTCTCTTTACTTTCTTGCTCATGATGGTCTATTTGGGGAGAGAGATGTATTATGTTTACTCTTAAACAAGAATATTTTAGTAATGTATAAAAAATGATTTGTGCAAAAATTAAAAAATGTTAAAGAGTATTGAGGGAATTGTACATAGAACTAATATACACAACTTGTTTTTTAAGTATATACGAAATATAAATTTTCAACATTGGTTTGAAATGTGTCATACTCTCCTAGCTGTCCCACCTCTCTGTTTCCTCTGAATCTTTTTTTTGGTATATTTTTAAATGATCCATTGATAACTAACCATTCCTTTTTCTTTTTTTATCTTTATTTCCAGTTTCCCTATTCTCCCTCCCACCAAAAAAAAAAAAAAACTACAACTCTCCCTCATACCAATTATACCCAATTACATATAGCAAGTACCCAATGGCCAGGTTCAAGAGTGTATGTCTCATTCTGTACTTTCTCTCATGGTTACCTTTCTCTCATGGTTATAAAAAATGCCTCATGATCAATCCTTTGGAGTCATGATTGATAATTTCATTCCTCATACTTCTTAAGTTTTTCATAGTTGTTTTTCCTTGAAGAAGAAGACCTCAGTGGTCTTCTGAGTCTTATTTCCTAATTTGTCCTATTGATGAACTTTTTTAACTAGTACCAAATCTTTTGGGCATATAAGTCTAATAATGGCATTGTTGATCAAGTTTTATGTATAGTTTCATGACTCTACTAGAAACATCCTTTCTTCCCAAATTTCTCATTTTTCTTCAATAATTACAGTTTTCCATTTTTTCCATCTTTTCCAATATGATGAATATGAAGTAGAACCTTAGAATTGTTTTAATATTCATTTCTTGTGGGGTGGCTAGGTGGCGCAGTGGATAGAGCACCAGCCTTGGAGTCAGGAGTACCTGGGTTCAAATCCTACCTCAGACATTTAATAATTACCTAGCCCTGTCGCCTTGGGCAAGCCATTTAACCCCATTCATTGCCTTGAAAAATCTAAAATATATGCATATATATATATTCATTTCTTGTATTAAGGTTTGGAGCATTTTTTACCATGTGACTATTAATTTCTTAAAAATAAGCATCTTTATTTTACCCCTTATCTTATTGCAAAGATTTCTAGTGGTTCTCTATTATATGCAATTATGAGCATTTGCTTTAGGTAGACAATATTTATAATAAATGAATGTTCCATTAATTCTAATACTTTTTAATGTTTTCACCAAAAGCAGATATTGTATTTTGTTCAAATTTATATCATGTGTTTTTATTGTTAATTATGAATATAACCTATTATGTTTATAATTTTCCTAATAGTGAACCAGTCATAAATTCCTGATATGAATCTAACTTGGTCATAATATGTAATCTTTTTAATATGCTGCTGTAGTATTTTTGCTAATTTCTTATTCAATATTCTTTTGCATCAATATTAATTGGTGATATTAATCTATTGCTTTATCTCTCATCTTTGTCTCTCCCTGATTTTGGTACCAAGAACTGATTTGTATGACAGAAATAATTTGGAAGTATCACTTTTCTGCTTTCATAGAAATTTTATTTAATATTGGGATTAATTGTGCTTTGAAGATTTGATTGATATTAATTCATTTTAAATCCATGTGGTTCAGGTTACCCTTTCTACTTTGGGAGTTGTTCAAATTATTTTTCTAAAATTTGGTCATTCTAATTCTCCATGTCACCTACTGTTAATCTGAGTATTTTTATTTTTAAGATATTCTTTCTTTCAACTAGTGGTGGTAGACAATTGAGCATAATTTTTTCTAATAATTTCCTTTTCAGTTGATATTAATACTAATTTTTCATTTTGATACTGGTTATTTGAATTTCCTCTTAAAAAAAAATATCAGACTCTCAACTCAGACACTGCCAAGGACAACTTGGAAGTTCAGCAGGAAAAGTGTACACTGGGGTGAGGGTGGAACACAGTCCAGAACAGGCTTCAACAGTGCAGACCCATCCCAGTACACCAGAAGTGTTTGGGAGCCACTGAAACAGTGGTTGCAACTGCTTCTGGAGCTCTTAGTCCACAGATGGAAGAGGGTCAGAAAGAGATTAGAAGGGTCTCTTTGCTATCACTGAGTAAGGACTCTGTTACTTTGCCCACCTGGATTGCAGTCCCTGATCGCAGACCCAGAAAGAAGAGGAGCAATAGCACAATAGATCTTGCTCATACAGCAAAGCAGGGACTCTTCTCACAGTTCTAGGGCAGAAAGGAATGCTTGTGCTCACCCACAGACCAGACCAGAGGCCAGAAGAGTAGTAAAAAGCCCTCCTTATACCATAACACCTTGAATGAATTATAAACTTGCAGATACCAAGAAGTATCTCAAAAAATAGCTGCAAAAAAGCCCCAAAACTTGAAACAGTATGCCCCTACACCCCACACCCTGAAAGCAGAGCCCTACTTTTAAAAAAAGAGTTAAAAGCCAGTCATAGTTAGGGGAAATAAGCAAACAAAAGAGAAAAAAATTGCCCATAGAAAGTTACTAAGCTGATAGGAAAGATCAAAACACACTCAGAAGAAGATAATTAAGTCAAAGCTCCTACATCCAAAGCCACCAAGAAAAATATGAATTGCTTTCAGGCCATAGAATAGTTCAAAAAGAATTTTGAAAATCAAGTAAGAGAGACAAAGAAAAAAATTGGAATAAGAAATAAGAGTTATATGTAAAAATCATGAAAAACAAATCTGCAGTTTGGTGAAGGAGGCATTAAAAAATACTTGAAGAAGGGGCAGCTAGGTTGCATAATGGGTAGAGCATCGGAGCTAAAGTCAGAAGGACCTGAGCTGAAATCCTGCCTCAGACACTTAATAATTGCCTAGCTATGTGACCTTGGGCAAGTCATTCTTAATCCCATTGACTTAAATAAAAATAAATTAAAAATAAAAAAATAATTGAAGAAAATAACTTTTTAAAAATCAGACTATGACAAATGGAAAAAGAGGTATGAAAAACCAAGGAGACTTTAAAAGACCTTTAAATTATAATTGATTAAATAGAAAAGGAGGTACAAAAGCTCAATGAATAAAATAAGTCCTTAGAACATAGAACTGAGCAAAGGGAAACTGACACCTATGTGAGAGGTCAAGAATCAATAAAACAAAACCAAAAGAATGAAAAACTAGAAGACAATGTGAAATATCTCACAGGAAAGACAACCAACCTGGAAAATAAATTCAGGAGAGATAATTTAAAAATTATTGGACTACTTGAAATCCATGATTAAAAAAATAGCCTAGTTATCATTTTTCAAGAAATTATTGGGGTGGCTAGGTGGTGCAGTGGATAGAACACCACCCCTGGAGTCAGGAGTACATGAGTTCAAATCCGGCCTCAGAGACTTAACAATTAAATTACCTAGCTGTGTGGCCTTGGGCAAGCCACTTAACCCCACTGCCTTACAAAAAAAAAAAAACACCTAAAAATGTTTTTAAAAAAGAAATTATTAAGGAAAATTGCTCTGATATTGTAGAACCAAAGGGTAAAATAGAAATTTAAAGAATCTAATCTCATAAAAGAGTTTCCTAAAACAAAATCTTCCAAGAATATTATAGCCAAATTTAGGAGTTCCCAGTCAAAGAGAAAATATTGTAAGTAGCCAGAAAGAAACAATTCAATTATCATGGAACCCCAGTCAGGATAACACAGGATTTAGCAGCTTCTACATTAAAGGATAGAAAGACTTGGAATGATATTCTAGAATACAAATGAGTGTGGATTACAACCAAGAATCAACTACCCAGCAAAATTGAATATATTCTTACAAAGGAAAATGAGTTCAATGAAATTTTAAAAAACTGAAAAAATTTCAAATTTTCCTGATGAAAAGACCAGAGCTGAACAGAAAATGTGATATTCAAATATGAGACTCAAGTGAAGCATTTAAAGTGTCTATGACCCAAGACAATTCTGAGGTACATACAATAAAGAATGCTTTCCAATACCAGAGAAAAAGTTGATGCCTGAATACAGACTAAAGCATGCTTTTTTTTTACTTAAAAAAAAACCAGAAACACTGGATGATGATTAACAATGATGAACTTAGCTCCTTTCAGCAATTTAGTGATCAAGGACAATTCTCAAAGATTTGTAAGGGAAAATAGCAACCATAAAGAGATAAAAAATTACGGAGTCTGAATGCAGACCAAAGTATTCTATTTTCATTTTTTAAAACTTGTTTTATGTTTTTTTAAATCTTTATCTCATGATTTTTCCCTTTTGTTCTGATTCTTATTTTGAAACTTGACTAATATGAAATATGTTAAATATTATTTTATTTGTACAACTTATATCAGATTACTAGCGGCCATGGGGAGAGGGGAGGGAATGGAGAAAAGTAGAAAAATGTGGAACTCAAAAGTTTACAAAAAGATGAATGTTGATAACTATTTTTGCATGTAATTGAAAAAATAAAATAACATTTTTTAAAAATCAGATTTTTTTTAATTTTTTAAAGATTTCTAGTTTTGCTTTGTTTTGGTTTTTTGGGTTTTTGCAAGACAGTGGGGTTAAGTGACTTGCCCAAGGTCACACAGCTATAAATACTAGAGAGCATAGGAATAAATGGATTGTTCCTTAAAATGATAAGCAGTATCTATCTGACATCATCAAAAAGCATTATATGTAATGGGGATAAGCTAGAAGCATTTCCAATAAATTCAGGGGTAAAACAAGGATGCCCAAATATCGCCACTATTATTCAATATTGTTTTAGAAATGTTAGCTTCAGCAATAAGAAAAGAAAAAGAAATTGAAGGAATTAGAATTGGGAAGGAAGAAACAAAACTCTCACTCTTTGCAGATGACATGATGGTATATCTAGAAAACCCTAAAAATCATCTGAAACATTATTAGAAACAATTGTCAACTTTAGCAAAGCCTCAGGATAAAAAGTAAACCCACATAAATCCTCAACTTTTATTTATATTACTTGCAAGATACAACAGCAAGAATTAGAAAGAGAGATCCCATTTAAAATAACTTCAGACCATATAAAATGCTTGGGAGTTTATTTGGCAAGGCAGACTCAGAAACTCTATGAAAAGAACTATAAAACACTTTCACACAAATAAAATCAGATTTAAATAATTGGGCAAATATCAACTGTTCATGGATAGGCTGAGCTAATATAATTAAAAATGACAATTCTACCTAAATTAAGCTACTTATTTAGAGCCCTACCAATCAAACTTCCAACAAATCACTTTAAGGAGCTAGAAAAAAAGTAAAGTTTCTGTGTTTGTACTGGAGAAAGTCAGGCCCTCCCACAGGAACAACAGGGCTCTGCTGGAAACAGAGTGACTCACAGCCTAGTTTTGCTATTTCTTGCTGCAAATCAACTAACATTTTTCCTTTAAGAACTTTGTTATTATTCCATTTGTTGAATATATTAATTGGTAATATTTCATTGACTGATACCTTTAAATGTCCTATAACTTCTCTATCTTGTATATGATATCTTGTATCATGATTCCTATTTTTAGTTAATCAGAAGCATAATAAATTCAGCTCCTAACTGTATGAATTTGTAAGTATAAAGTATGTGAATTGTAAACACTTATAGATGGATTCTCCTTTTTAATCCACTGTGCTGTCATCTTCAGTTGTTCAAATGAGTATATTTTATTCACATTCATGGTTATAGATGGCATTTGGATGTTTATCTCCACAATAAATTCTTGTCCTTTTTCCTCTCTGTCCTTTGATTCCTTCTTTACATCAGAGAAGCTGGTGAAAGAGAAGGAAATGTATTCAACACTTGTTTGAATTAATCTGCTTCCACTCCATTGTTCTCTTTCTCTCACAGACTTTAATTACTAATTCTTTTATTCTTCTAATTTTCTCTTCATAATCCATCTTCCAATGATGAAGTTTGTATTCCCTTCCCAAATCTACCCCCTCTCTAACCTTTTTCTAAACTTTCCCTTGTTTCAAGGATATTAAACAAAAAAAAACTACCTCTTTCAGTTTGTCTTATTAATTTCTTTTTTATGACCCTTGAAGTCTTTAGGATTCTGAAAGGGACTCTTGTTTCTTCTTTACCTATCAGAATGTAAGCACTTGATCACTTTTGGCATGTTGTCAGAAGGGTGATCCAAATATTTTTGTTTACTTTTTATATCTCAGTTATTTCTAATTATAAGCCATTATCATTTGACCTTGGGAATATTGAATTCCAAAATTTTATCTCTTTTATAAAAGAAGCTGCCACATCTTATATGATCCTAACTATGCTTCCTTGATACTTCAATCCTTTTTCTCACTACATGTAATTTTTTTCATTGATCTGTAAGATGTGTATTTTAGTCATGATATTTTTGGGAGTTTTCATTTTGGGATATCTTTCACAAAAGGGCCAGTATAATCTTTCTATGTTTATTTTTTTCTCTTCTGATCAGTTTTTCATTATTATTTCTTGAAATACAATTGCTAGGTTTTTTTTGTGATCGTCTTCAGGTAGTAATAATTGCCATTTTCATACTAACATTATCACTTTAAGATAAACACAGCATTTTAAAAATATTCTCTCATTTTACCTCACATCACTGTTAAGCAAATACTATTAGTACCCCAGTTTTATAGGCAAGGAAACCGAGAAACTAAGAAAATTTAATTGACTTGGCCATAATTATACACATATTTTGAAGCTAAATGGTCTTGACTCTCAGTCCATCAGTCTATCCACTGCACTCTACCCGATGATCTTTCAATTATCCCTCAACTTACTTGTCAGGTCAATTACTTTTAGCAAATACCATACATGTTCTATTTTTTTTCAATCTTTTGGTTTTATTCTAATATCTGTTATTGTCTCATAGACTTCTGCTGGATTCAATATTCTTGGGGATCTTCTGTTCTAACCTACTTATCCTCTCAATTCTTTCCTACAGTTGTTTTATTTCACTTAAAATTCCACTTTTAAAAATATCTTGTTTCTTTTATTCCAGGAACCCTGATAATCCTTGTTGCCAAGCCATTTTTTTTTCCTTTCAAGTTCTGCTTATGCTTGTGGATTTTTCTCTATTCTTTTGAGTGGAATTCTTTGGTTATCTCCCAATCTATAATATTTCTTCAGAGTATTCAAAATACTACTTAGTCATATCTTGGACCCCAATTTCTTTTTTGTGTCCATTTCAGACTCTCTCATATTCTTGAATAGAGTAGTCAGGACTTGGCTTTTGTTTTTTTCCCCGACCTTTACTTTTGGGGTTCCTGTTATGAGTTTTGACTTCTCCTTCTCTTTTGGTGCCTGTAATACTGATATGATTCAGTTTCCTTGGCCAAAGGAGCATTCCCAGTGCATGGTCTTATATGTTCCCTCAAACCTGGTCAGGATGCTGCTAGGAATTTCTAGCCTATATATACCTGGACTCATGTTGGGCTTCTCTAGCAAAGTACCCTTTCAGTACCTGAAATTTCTTATTTTTTTTTGGATAATAGTGGACTGAATAAAAGAAGTAACATGTTGCTCTTTGAATCTTAGTCACTTTTCAATCATACCAAATATTACACCACTAGGTGGCATACTGGACTTGTAATCCACAAGACCTGAGTTCAAGTCTAGCTTCAGACATTTATTAACTGTGTGACCCTGTGTCACTTAACCTCTCCTCAGCTTCCTCATCTGTAAAACAAGAAGATTCTAGGACATTCTTCCTGACTTGTTATGAGATTCAAATGAAATAATATTTGTATGTCATTTTGCAAACCTAAAAATGCTATCCTAGTTATTTTTATTAGATCATTGCTAGAGGAAAAGAGGTAGAGTTGGACTCACCTGTGAACTTTCATCTGTCAGAAATGAAATTTCTACCTATAAATAGAATTTTAACATCGTTTTTTAAAATAGCTTGCAAATAACAAATTTGAAGTCAGTAACTGAATGAATGAATATAAAAATATTTATTAAATCCATATACAACACTGAGCACTGTGCTCCACACTATGTATTCCAATAGAAAAGTGAGACAATTCCTGTTGTCAAGAAAGTTATATTCTAAAAGGGAAAGACAATACAGGGAGACAAACTATGACAATGGTATTCCTACCCAGATAGCTATAGTCAACATATACTCACTAATGGTTTTGGTCCACCATAGCTGGAATTCTCCAACAGAGTACCCCAGGAATTTGCACTTAATTCTCTGATTTTTAACCTAATGACTTAAATAAAGTTATAGTTTAATTTCATTCATGAGTGACAAAAGTCTGGGAATAAAGCTAAAGTAAAGGTAAATGTAATTAGAAATGACAATCAGGAACGAAGATCTTGACAGGCTTGAGCATTGTACTAACACTAATAAAATGATGTTCAAGAAATAAATGTTGCCTTATATTGAGCATCAAAATATCAGCTTTATGGGTACTGCGTGTGGAGGGATGATTATGCAATAGTTTGAAAAAGATCTAGAATGTACAGGGAATTATAAATTTAATGAGGTAACTGTGGGTCATGAGGATGGGTAAAATCCTGCTGCTGGGGGAAATTGATGTTGGTAGATCACTTGAGTTTGGGTGTTCTGAGCTTCAGTAGGGTTAAAACTGATCAGGTGTCAACATGAAGAATATGGTGAGCATCCTGGAATAGGGGGACTTTCCAAGTTGCTAAAGGATAGTTGAATGGATTATCCCAGTGTGGGGACAGAGAAGGCCAAAGTTTTTATGCCCAAAAAAAGGTGGGTCTGTGAATGACTGCTATACTTCCAGAGGAGACAAGATGGGGAGACCCACTCTCAAAAAATGCCAGTTTGATTTTGAATTGATTTTTAAATATTTGAAGGCCTATTATTTTGAAGGAATCAGAATTATTCTAACCTCTTAGGATAATTCCAGGAGCAATGAATGAGTAGAAACTTCTGAGTCAAATGTGTGATGCCTACTAAGTCTTCTGAGCAACTAGAGCTATCTAGAAGGAGAATGGGATGATTTGAGAACTGATGGTTTCTTTCTCTTTAGATCTTTAGATGGAAGAGGAATGACTACTAGTGTAAGAATTTCTTTGAGGGCAATGGATTAGACTAGATGACTGTTGGGCCTTTTCAGTATTATGTTATTTGGTAATTTGAGACTTGTCTTCTACTGGGGGAAGGGTGATGCATATAACATTGAAGTCCATTTTCTCCTCAGGACCCAAGATCTTGATAGTTTTGAGCATTGTGTACCAATGGAAGATGTGGAAGTGTGTTAAATCTTAAGTTCATCTTTGTTTTCCCCTCATCCTGGAGAACAGAAATCTCAGGAGGAATGAGAAGTGAGCAAGGACTTGAGGTTTGGAGAGAGTATTTCCCAGCAGGATATTTCTAGATGACCAATATGAGTGTGAGAAACAGAAAGAAGACTGAAGGAACTTCACTACCACAGCCAAAGTAGCCCTCACAGCTACCACTATCACAGTAGAAAACTATAAAGAGCTGAGACAACAGAAACTGTATGAATGTGAGTTTGCTAAAAAGAGATGATGATCAAGATGCTAATGATGGTGGCCACATAGACACTTCTGGAGCTTCTTGTCTACTCTTCTCCCTCCCAAGGATAAATTCCCATTCCAATAAAGTTTATTTACATCTCCATTTAATTAGTTCTTGAAAGTGACTCCTGTATTCCAGCCTAGTAGCTACTAGTTTGTATGAGAAACAGATAGTGAGGCTCTTCATTCAAGGAGATTCAGAGAGATGGGGCCTAGAACAGATTCTCTGAATTGTTGAAGGTGAGAAAGGAATTGTCTCTCTGGCTAGCATCTATGGAGCCAAATGAGAGAGGATCTTATTAATTTCACAATTTTATAAACTACCCCAGGGGCATGGATCGATGACCCAGACATATGGATTCAATCCTTTTCCCCAGCCTCATTGAATTAAAATGGTGGTTAAGGGAAAAAGAAGCCCTGATTGAGGTTCTTGAGAGGCAGTCCCTTCCAGAGTGGATTGAAGGCATTGCCTAAAGGAAGATCTCATCTGTGGGGAAAGAAAAGAGGAATTGGATTGAGTAGATCTGTAAACACAAAGGTGGGGCTACCTAAAAGAGTTTTTAAGTATCAATTACTTAAGACTCTAGTTTTTTTCCTAAAGGTATCTAAAAAGAAAAACCAAGTTAATCTAATCAATTCATTAAAATTATTTCCAGAGGGCAGTGCAGTTACTGTGTAGAACAATGACTCCAACCAAAGGTTTTATGTCTACACCTCATTTTTTTAAAAGATACTACACAGATAGTGGGGATAAAGTAATCTGATCAGAGCAAAGCTAGCTATCAGAGTTACTTAGAAACCAAGAACAAGACAAATACATAAAAGGCAGAGGAGAGAGTTTAGTCCATCCTCTTCTTTAGGAAGCATTACAAGAAACTCAGGACATATCCCCTCTTCTAAAAAGTAAGAATTGACACATATTTCCAAATAAAACACTAACCCCAAATACCATTATCTATATTTGGGTAAAAAGAAACTTTCAAGATATTTTTTCCTAAAAGTAATGATTCTGAAATGAAAGCATTTTTCTTTGAAGACAATGTAAAATATTTTGCTTCCGATTTCATGGAAGTTCCTTGCTTTAATATGTTATGCCCATCTGGAACAGGTTGGCTCAAATTAATCTGTAATCTAATCTCAGATTTCTGCTCACCCAGGGTTTTGCATCCATTATTGAACTCAAAAATTTAACCTGTTGTTGGCTGATCTTGATTTCTGTGGTTGAAATAAAGATAATGAATTCTATCCTATTTGTCTTAAAAATCAATAGGGAACAATCACAGATTTAAATAATCCCGGGAAAGAGGCAGGGAAAGTGACTGTATAAAACAATTATGCAAATTTCTAAGAATTCAAGAATCCAACTGAAGAGAAATCTCAAAACACAATCCAATATACTAGTAAAGTTACATTAGGCTAGACAAAATTTGGGGACATGGTAATTTTTTTTATCATTCTAAAGAATTTTTATTTGTGAAAATATCTCTATAGATTAGAATTTAATAATGTCTAAGAAAACCGATGAGAATTATTGTAGTGGACATAACATGATCAAAATGTAGATGTGACTGAGAGAAATAGAAGAATCATGACTTTGCAGGGTATCTAAAAAGATTTTGTGGCCCATGAAGTATAGATAGAAAAAAGAGACATTGAAGTCATTACCAAAAATATCCTGCCCATTTATGGTCTGAGCTTGCTTTATAATCTATTTCAATAAAATGGAACTTTAAAAAAAAAGAAGCCTTGGAATTGTTATGCCAAAAAGGTAATATAATGGTAGGATTCATACAATGTAGGTTTACTTTTCTGGAAGTATGCATTGGGAATCTTTTCTTTTGTTTTTCATTTTAATTGTATAGTACTGGGGAGGTAGTCAGAAACATTGATGGAGGAACACCTGGAAAAGGCCTTTAGAATTTTCAGAGAGCCTAAAATAACAGAAAGAACTTCTTTCTCTATGAAACCAAACTTTTTTTTAATGCCTGGTCCCGGCTGCAGCATTCTTCAAGACAAAGTCCATAGAAAGCTTCTAGAAAACCCTGTTGCCTTCACCTTGCCACTTGCTCCTTCTTTTCCTCCCCCATAAAAATGAATAAATCAGAAAATGGGGCAAAAGCTTTAGCTATTTCCTATCTGATTTACTTCACATTGGGTGCTTGCTGTTATGGCCTCCTGACAGTCATTTTTCTTTCTGGAAAAGATAAACAGGTAATAGCAGTTTCTATTCTGCTACAATTTCCTTGCTGAAAGACCCAGCTGCAACCCTTTGGAATAAATGCCTCCCTTTCCCTATTTTGTTACTGTTTGTCCTCTCCTATTCTCTCTGTTCTTCTCATTTTGAATTCATATTCTCTTCAACTCTATGATCTTTTCCTATCTTTCTCAGAGTGCAAAATGCCCTACATCAGAATACACAGCAAAATATTGTTACAATATTTTGTAGTGCTGAGAAATGGTTCAAGTGCTAATAGAGCACTTGTATACAGAAAATACAGTATTGTCTAATAGTTATTGAATGTCCATAATGATACATGTGATTAAAAAAGGGTCATTTTTATAGGCATGAAGATGACACAATTGATCCATTTTCATGATGTTGAATTTGAACATAACCATTCACAACCTCTGGAAATGTGTTCATTGACATGCATTTTTCGATGATTGATAGGGCTGATATTCAGTCTATGAAATCTGCTAGCTTATATGTGTTATCAGTGACCTTGTCACACAGGTGTGACTATAACCTAGAGCTTTACATTTTAAGCACTGAGTCAATAGAATTGAGTCAATAGGATTGAGTTTAAAAATTGGTCTTATCAGACAGAGATGTTGAAGGGGAAAGGGAAAAGAAAGTGGAAGAAAAGACTGTTAGAACAGAGGGCAGAAGTAGGAAAGGAAAGGAGAAAGAAAACAGTGGGGAATAATAGAAAGAAGGGCAGACAGAGAGGTGGTCATCAAAAAAGCAAAATACTGATGAGAAACAAGGCAAAAGGAGAGAGAAAAGTAATGGGGGAAAATTCAATGGAGCAAAATTCAGAGTTAATATGAATGTGAATGAGATGGACTCTCCATAAAACAGAAGCAGATAGCAGAGTAAATTAAAAAATCAGAATCCTACAAAATGTTGTTTTACAAGAAACACATTTGAAGCAGATAAACACAGAATAAAGATAAAAGCTGAAGCAGAATATATGACAAATGTAAACATTAGAAATATCAATCTCAAAAAAACAAAAGCAAAAATCTACCTAATTACAAGAGATAAGGAAGGAAATTACATCTCCTTAAAAGGTACCATAAACAATATTAACAAAGAGATTAAAGCAATTTACCACCAGAACAATTCACTATGACCAGAGATTTATACCAGGTATATAGAGCTGTTTCAATATTAGGAAAACAATCAGAAAAATCAAATATATCAATAACAAAGCTAACAAGTCATGATTATCTCAATAGATTCTGAAAAAAAGCTTTTGACAAAGTCTTCAATTCTCAAACATATAGAGTCAAATTTATAAGAATACAAATCATTGCTCAGTTGATAAATAGTCAAAGGATATGAATAGGCAGTTTTCAGATGAAGAAATTAAATCTATCTATAATGATATAAAAAATGTTCTAGGGGTGGCTAGGTGGCATAGTGAATAGAGCAACAGCCTTGGAGTCAGGAGTACCTGAGTTCAAATATGACCTCAGACATTTAATAATTACCTAGCTGTGTGGCCTTGGGCAAGCCACTTAACCTCATTTGCCTTGCAAAAACCTAAAAAAAATTTAAATTTTGAATGTGATGTTTGATGATGTTTGTCCTTCATTCCTGAAGAGGACTATGAAATCAAGGAGGTGATGCCATAACAAGCACATACATTGGATTTGAGTGAGGGAGGTACTGTGCTAAGTCACCAGTCTCACTTTCTCTTCCAAAATCATCTGGGTTCAGTAGCCAGATATGAATCAGGCCGACTGGAGGTGGCCTTGGATGTGAGGCAGTCAGGGTTAAGTGGTTTGTTCAAGAACTCACAGCAAGTAAATGCTAAGTATCTAAGGCCAGATTCAAACTACCATCCTCCTGACTCCAGACCAGTGGATGGGGGGGGGTTAAAAAAAAAGGTTGCAATGAGAATGATATGAGATTTCATTAAGACAATTCAGAAAAATCACTCTCTAACAGGAATTTCAAAATCACAGGAAGTTTAGAAGAAATACTGAGAAGTCAAATAATTTGAACCTCAGATAGATGTTTGGTGATAGATGTAAAATGAGGGGAGCCACTACAAAGGAACCCTTGATCTAGAGTAAAAAAAAATTTAAACAAGAAAAGAAGGGAAGAGTAGGTTTGAGAATATAAGTAAGACTGGAGAGATTGATTTCAAAATGATTGAAGGTTTATATTTCCACTAATATTTCTGGTTCTTTCAGTTTTTGCATTGATTTTTCTTTAAAGAAAGATTTTATTTATTTTGAATTTTACAATTTTCTCCCTATTCTTGCTTCCCTCCCCCCCCACCCCACACAGAAGGGAGTCTGTTAGTGCCTTCATTGTTTCCATGGTATACACCAATCTAAGTTGAATGTGATGAGAGAGAAATCATAACCCCAAGGAAGAAAAATAAAGTATAAGAGATAGCAAAATTAAATAATAAGATAAGGAATTTTATTTTTCTAAATTGAAAGTAATAATCTTTGGTCTTTGTTCAAACTCCACAACTCTTTCTCTGGATACAGATGGTATTCTCCATCACAGATAGCCCCAAATTGTCCCTGATGGTTGCACTGATGGAATGAGCAAGTCCATCAAAGTTGATCATCACCCCCATGTTGCTGTTAGGGTATACAGTGGTTTTCTGGTTCTGTTCATCTCACTCAGCATCAGTTCATGCAAATCCCTCCAGGCTTCCCTGAATTCCCATCCCTCCTGGTTTCTAATAGAACAATAGTGTTCCATGACATACATATACCACAGTTTGTTAAGCCATCCCCCAGTTGAAGGACATTCACTTAATTTCCAATTCTTTGCCACCACAAACAGAGGTGTTTTTACCCTTTATCATAATCTCTTCAGGTATAGACCCAACAGTGGTATTGCTGGATCAAAGGGTATTGCATTGATATTTTAAGAAAATACTTGCTTTATCTGGAATTCTTTGTTCATTTAACTTTTTCACAAGAAGGGAGGTTTAAAAAGACCAAAGGAGTCACCATTATCTTTTGAGTAATAGTTGTAAAAATTTACCATTTTCTAGCAATGTCAGCCCACTGACTTCTTTAGTCATTTTTTCAGAAGTATCTGATTCTTCATGACCCCATTTGGGGTTTTCTTGGCAAAAATGCTGGAGTGGTTTGCCATTTTCTTCCCCAGCTCATTTTACAGCTAAGGAAACTGAGACAAACAGAGTGAGGTAAGTCACCTTACCCAGAGTCACATAATTAGTAAGTATCTGAGGGAAGATTTGAACTCAGGAAGATGAGTGTTCCTGACTCCAGATCTACCACTGTGCCATCTACCAGCCAATCTCACTGACAGTATCAAGAAATTGGAAGGGAAACAGGGAAGAAGGAAGAGAAACTTGAAGTGGAGAGCTATGAGCAATAGAGATTGCTGAGTTAGGGTAGAAGACTGAGTAATGACTTCTCCCTTCTCCCCTTTTATTCTTTCCTTTTATTTAACTGTGCTGACAAGGCTAATGTAAAATTCTGCTTAAAGTCACTGTGAAATGATACATGTTTTGAAAAACCCTGAGAGCTGGCACACATTCATGCTATTTAAAAGTAGGAAAATAAAAATGTTCATTGGGGAAATTGGAGGAATTTTTTTTTTGAAAAATCAACATGGGGATTTTGTAAGTAAAAAACCATATAAGAATAGATGATCTCTAAAAATGTACCATATTATTGTATCTTATTTTTTGAAAGTACTCACTTAACTCACTGGGACTTGAATTTTTTTAAAATTTTTTTTTGTTTTTTTTTCCAATTTCACACAAAGATAGTTTTCAACATTCATTGTATTGCAAACTTTTGAGTTTCACATTTTTCTATCACTCTCCCTTTCCTCCCCACTCCCTATGTTAGCAAACAATCTGATATAGGTTATAAATGTACAATCCTGTTTAACTTATTTCTATATTAATGTTGTGAAAGAAGAATTAGAAGAAATGTAAAAAACAAAGGAAAAAGATAAAAAAAGTTTCAAAATGAACATAGTATATTATTCTCTGTATTCAGACTCCATAGTTTTTTCTCTAGATGTGGCTGGCATTTTCCACAACAGGTCTCTCAGAATTTTCTTTGATCACTGAAATGATGAGAGGAGCTCCATCCATCATAATTGATCATCTTGCAATGTTATTGTTAATGTGTACAATGTTCTTTTGGTTTTGCTCACTTTACTCAGCATCAGGTCATAGAAGTCTTTCCAGGCTTTTCCAAAGCCCTGTTGCTCATATTTCTTATAGAATAATACACTCATCACATTCATATACCATAACTTATTCAACTATTCCCCAATTGATGAGTATTCCCTTGATTTCCAATTCTTTGCCATTAAAAAATGAAATTTTTAAAATATTTTCATACATATGAGTCTTTTCTCCTTTTTTATAATTTCTTTGGGATATAGACCTGGTAGAGGTTGGATCACAGGGCATACAGTTTTATTACCTTTGGAAATAGTTCCAAATTTCTCTACAGAATAGTTGAATTACCAATAGTGCATTAGTGTTCCAGTTTTCCCACATTCTCTCCAACATTGTTCCTTTTCCTTTCTTGTCATTTTAACCAATCTGGTAGTTATGAGATGTTATCTCATAATTGTTTTAATTTTCATTTCCCTAAATAATGATTTAATTTAATGTAGTTGAAATTATCCATTTTGTAATTTATAATATTCTCTGTCTCTTGTTTGTTTATAAACTCTTCCCCTCTATAGATCTGACAAATAAACTAATCCTTTTTCTCCTACTTGGCTCATGGTATTACCATTTATCTCTAAATCCTGTAACCAGACACTTCTGGCCAAGTAGGCAGAGAGAAGCCAGGCATTGTTTTAAACTATCATGACTTTCCTTCAGAACTAACATGAATCAAGCCTCTTAACAGATTTTGGATCCACAGAACCCAGAGAAGAACCAAAGAACACATCCTGAAGCATGGTCTGTCACAGGGGAGCATGGGTGTGAGGGGGTCAGAGAGCAGAGACCTAGCACAGGGGTGGTGGGGTGAGGCTGGGGAACTGACTCAAGAGCAGTGGTGGAAGCATTTACTGTGTGGGTGGGAGACCTCCAGCACAGTGGTCCAGAGATCTAACCAGTCAGCTTGGCTGTTCAGGAAGCCGCTTTGTTTCCAGCTGAGTTACCCACCCCTCCACCCCCACCAATCCTGTGGGAGAACTTGACTTTCATCAAAACAAACACAGTAACAGCCCCCCAGGTGCTTGCACCTTGCCCCAAGGTTCAGGTGTGGGCAACAGATCTCCTCCAGCACTGATTGCTGATTAAGTTGATTAACTGTCTAGCCAGAGGGTCCATTTCACATAATTTGAGGACAGCCCAGATCCAGCCACCCCCCCCCCCCCCAGGCTGGGAAGTGGGTACTAATCAACATCATAAGAGAACATCCAGAGAAAGCTTCTGGCATTCCTTACAGACCAGGTCACTGAATAATCCCCTGGAGTGACCAAAGCCTTTAGTGATCCCAACACCTAAGGTCTGTGTATCAGCTTCTCCCCCAACACAAAACTCAAGGAAAGAGTAAGGATACTAACTCTGGAGCTTCAGAGGAGAATATAAATTGGTCTCCAGCCCAGAAAGACTTCTTAGAAGAGATCAGAAAGGAGTTTAAAAATCAAATGGAAATATTGGGAAAAGAAAGGCAAGAGAAAAATTGACATTAAACAAGAGAAAGTTAACATCTTACAACAAGAAAAAAAATCCTTTGAAAATAAAATTGGACAAGTGAAAAAGAAAATAATTCTCTCAAAAACACAATTGGGCAAATGGAAAAAGACAACTCCTTCAAAAATAGAATTGACTAATTGGAAAAGGAGGTGCAAAAGGTAAATGAAGAAAACTCTCTAAAAAAAAATGATTAGAATCTGTGGAACCTAATGATTTCATGAGACACCAAGAATCTGTTAAACAAAATTTTAAAAAGATGAAAAAGTAGAAGATTATGTAAAATACCTCAAAGGCAAAACAATTGACCTGGAAAACAGATCCAGAAGAGACAATTTAAGAATTATTGGGTTTTGGAGTGGCTAGGTGGTACAGTGGATAGAGCACTGGCCCTGGAGTCAGGAAACCCTGAGTTCAAATCCAACCTCAGACACTCAATAATTACCTAGCTGTGTGACCTTGGGCAAGCCACTTAACCCCATTTGCCTCGCAAAAGCCTAAAAAAAAAAAAAATTATAGGGTTTTTTGAAAACTTTGAAGAGGAAAAAAGCCTGGACTTCATACTTCAGGATACAGTGAAGGAGAACTGTCCTGATATCCTGGAACCAGAGAACAAAAATAGTCATTGAGAGAATACATCAATCCCTTCCTGAAAGGGATCCCAAAATGAAAACACCAAGGAATATTGTGACCAAATTCCAGAATTGTCAGATAAAGTTAAAAAATCTTGTAAGTGGTCAAAAAGAAACAATTCAAGACTGCATCAACATTAAGGAATCAAAGGCCTTGAATTATGATATTCTGACACATGGGAGCTTGGAATGCAGGCAAGCATTCACTATCCAGCAAAACTAAGCCTTCTCTCCCAGGGGAAAAGATGGACATTTAAAGAAATAGAAAACTTTCAACTTTTCCTTATGAAAAGACCAGAACTAAATACAAAATTTGGTCTTCAAACAGGAAACTCAAGAGATATATAAAAGGTAAACAGGGGAAAAGAAAAAAACCTGTTATCCAATAAGATATTCCCACATGGGAGGAAGATTCTCATAATTCTTGAGAATTGTGACTCTATAAAAGGGAATATACTTAGTCAGAAGTAATGGACACTCATGACTTGTCTGTGACTCTGATGGAAGATTTAAAAATAATATCTACTTAAAAAGGGGACATAGTAAAGAGATGAGAGGAAGGGAGAGACTGAATGGGGTAAATTACATCACGGGAAGAGGTGCAAAGGACCTATTACAATAGAGGGGAAGAAGGAAGGAGGTAAGAACTGCCTGAATCTTACTCTCATCAGATTTAGCTCAAAGAGAGATTAAAATACATTCAGTTGATCTTAGAATAATATTTTACCTTTCAAGCATTAAGAGGGGAAAGGAGGAGAGGGAGGAAAAGAAGAACTGACAAAAGGAAGGGAAGGAAGAAGGGGCAAAGGGAAAAGGGAAAGAAAGGGAGGTGGGCTGGCCAGAAGGTGGCAAACACACTGATTTAGGTGATATTCAGAAGCAAAATACTGTGGAATAGGGATAAGGTGAAAAAAAGAGGAAAAATACAAATGGACAGAAATATCAACTGCTCATGGATAGACTGAGCTAATATAATAAGAATGACAATTCTACATAAATAAAACTACTTACTTAGTGCCATACCAAAAAATTACTTTAGTGAACCAGAAAAAATTATAACTAAATTCATAGGGAGAAACAAAAAGTCAAGAATATCAAGGGATTTAATGAAAAAATGCAAAAGAAGGTGGCTTATCAGATTTAAAATTATATTATAAACTATCAGTCATTAAAACTATCTTGTACTGGCTAAGAAATAGAGAGATGGATCAATAGAATAGATTAAGTGCAAAAGAGACAACAGGAAACGATTATAGTAAGATGTTGTTTGATAAATCCAAACAGTCCTGCTTCAGGGATAAGAACTCACTCTTCGGAAAAAAACTCTTAGGAAAACTGGAAGATAGTATGGCAGAAACTAGGATTAAACCAACATATCACACCCTTTACCAAGATAAGATCAAAATGAATGTAGGATTATACATAAAAGAAAATATTATAAGAAAATTTACAGAACAAGTAATAGTTTACCTGTCAGATCTATGGAAAGGGGTACAGTTTATGACCAAGGAAGAGATGGAGAACATGACAAAACAAACTGGATAATTTTGATTACATTAAATTTAAAAGCTTTTGCACAAAATGACTCTAACCAAGATCACAAGAAATATAATAAATTGGAAAACACTCTTTACCACTAATGTTTCTGACAAAGGACTCATTTCTAAAATATATAGAGAACTGAGTCAAATTTATAAAAATGAAAAGCCATTCCCCAATTGACAAATGTTCAAAGGATATGCAAAGGCTATTTTTAGACAAGAAAATCAAAGTTATCTGTAATTATATGAAAAATTGCTTTAAATCATTATTGATTAGAGAAATATAAATTAAAGCATCTCATATGTGTCACTTCACACCCCTCAGATAGGCCAATATGACCAGAAAGGATAATGATCAATGTTGGAAGGGATGTGGGAAATTTGGTACAGTAATGCATTGTTGGTGGAACTGTGAACTGATCCAGCCTTTTCTGGAGAGCAATTTGAAATTATGCCCAAAGGGCAATAAAATGTGCATACCCATTGATTCAGCAATACCTCTACTGGATCTATATCTTGAAGAGATCAGGAAAAAAGGGTAAAAACCCATAGGAACAGCAACTCTGTAGTGACAAAGAATTCAAAATTGAGGAGATGTCCATCAATTGAGGAATGGTTGAACAAATTGTGGTATATGTATGTTATGGAACACTATTGTTTTATTAGAAATAAGGAGAAATGGGATTTCAGAGAAGTTTGGGAAAACTTGCATGAATTGATGCTGAGTGAGATGAGCAAAACCAGAACATTGTACATCTTAACAACAAGATGGGATGATGATCAACCTTGATGGACTTGCTCACTTCAGCAGTGCAATAATCAGGGACAATTTTAGGGGATCCATGATAGAGAATATCATCTGTATCCAGAGAAAGAACTGTGGAGTTTAAACAAAGACCAAAGATTATTATCTTCAATTTTTAAAAATTGTCTTAATTATTACATAATTTTGCTGTCTCTAATATTTTCTTTCTTCCTTATGAATATGTTTTCAACACATTCAATTTTGATCTATGCATATCATGGAAACAGACGTAAGGATTATATCAGATTGTCTTCTGTTGTGGGGAGCAGGAGAGAAGGGAGGAAGGGGGAAATTGTAAAATTCAAAACCTTGCAAAAATGATGGATAGAAACTATTATTGTATATAATTGGAAAATAATTAAAATATTTATAGATTTAAAAATTAGATAAATAGATAGATAGATAGATAGATAGATAGATAGATAGATAGATAGATAGATAGATAGATAGATAAATCCTGTACCCATTTAGATCTTATCTTGGTATAGGGTGGGACTTGAATTTTCAAGCAACCTCTCTGTAATTCCAAGTATATAGAAGCATTCCCTAGTTTGAAAAGCCAAATGGAGATGTTTTTTCAGATGGTTAAGATAATAAACAGTCCCTATCACATTTAAAGTACTAGTCTTTTTTTTACCCTTTTTGGTAGAGATAGTTGTTCTAAATAAATGTTTGTCGTTGTTACAAATGACTAACAACAAAGTGGTTATGAAATGTCCTTGCCTGATAACAGGACATTAGGAGAAAATTAACCTTCACTGAAAATTATTAGTTCTTTCCATCCTGGGTCTTAGCTCCACTGACCTTTTCTAAGCTTTTGAACAACATAGTAAATAAATACAAAGGTGTTGGAGTTAGGGAGACCTACATTCAAATCTATCTCTGTTATCTTTCCATTGACAATTGCTTAATTTTTCTGGGTCTCAATTTCTTTAACTTTAAAATGGAAATAAAAGTACCTCATAGTAGGGACATGAGACTAAAAGACAATGATATATAAAAATGTCTTTGCAAACTTCAAAATACAATATTTGTATTAGTTATTATCTTTAATGCTATACTTTGCCCCAGTGATTGTTCTATCTGCTTTGACCAAAGTATTGATAGATCCCTTTTTCCCTGGGAGTAGCCAATATGAGAAATCTTTCAATAATAACTTTCACAATGTAACAAATTCTTGCCTGAGTTAAGAAGGAAAATCTTTAAATTATTTTTCATTTTTCCAGGCAAGTAACAGATATGTTTATTGGCAGACTGAAAAATAAGGCCTTTATTGAATTAAGATATACCAAATTTTTAAATCTTAACTTTTTGTTTTTTCTTATGTAGATATTTTAAGTCAATAGTTATAAAATTTTCATTTGAGTCTAATTTAGAAAATTAAAGGAAAAAGGCTAAGTATTTTGTGGATAAAAGGCATTCATTTCCTCAGTAAATTTTTTTGCATAAACAATTGCAATACAGAGATTATATACAGAAACCAAATACTTTGTAAATGGACACTGGTCCTTCTTTCATCCAATCCTTTCACTAAAATTAATCTAGCCTCTTACTTGAAGAAGCACAATCAGTAAATAGCCATAGCCTTTCAAATCAGCACTTATAGACAGTTTCAATTGTTAAGAAGTCTCTAAATTTATTTTTATATACAGTCTGCCTGTTGCCCTTGATTCTGCCCTCTCAGGTCAAACAGAATAGAGCTAATTCTCTTCCACATACTAGCCCTTCAAATATTTGAAGATAGCTATCAGTTCTTGAAGTCACAGTTTGTAATAGAAGGAACACTGGTTTTAAAGTCAGAGAACAGGATTGAAATGAGGGTATAGGATTAAATAGCCTCTGTACTATATCTATGAACCTTTATTCTTGTCATCATCCCTGAGTCTTCTCATCTTTGGTATAAACATATTAATTTCCTTTACCAGATCTTCATATAACATGAATTCAGGACCCTTTTACCATACTATTTACCTTCCTCTGAATTATGCCCTTAACAACTCTCCTTAGCAATGCCATACCCAAATAGTGACATGCAGAACATAATACATAGATACAGTTTGACAAGAACAGAATCTAAAGAAATCATTACCTCCACAATCCTGGAGGTCCTAATGCAGCCTCGGATCAAATAAGTTTTTTTTTTTAAGTTGTCATATGACAATTCCTACATATTGAATTTGCAGCCTGCTAAAGTCTTTAGATCTCTTTCAGAGAAAGGCCTGCCTAACTATACTGCTTGCATCTTATATTTGTGAAGATTATTTTTCTGGATCCAAATGTAAGACTTTACATTTAACCCTATTGAATTCATTCAGGAGCTGACTATTATCCAATATATTAGCTACCCCTCTCAGCTTTATGTCATCTGCAATTTAGTAAATCTTTAAAATGTCTTTATCCAAGTCATTGAAATGAATCCATACCCTAAGAGTACTAGATGTTAATGGATAAAAAAAATAAGGAAAATAATGAGAAACATTTATGGGTGTGTGTATATGTATATATGTACAAGTAATAATGTATAAGGGTTTTCATGTGAAAGAAGCATTATATCCCCCCCACTGGTGATTAATAGTGGAAGTTACAGGGATGAAAAGTGTGTCTCAATATAAAGACAAATTTTATAACAATTAGTGTCCAAATATATAATGAGCTGCCTTGGGGGGAGGAGGAGGAGAGGAATAATGAATTTCCCACGGCTAATGTATTTTAAGTAGAAGTAATCACTTGACAGTATTGTCATAGACAAAATTATTACATTAAGTATGGGATGGACCAGATGATATCTGAGCTTCCTTCTAAGTTTGGAATTCTATTGTTTAGAATTCCTGTCCTGTAGACAGATGGAGAGTAAGAGATATGTTTAGGGGTAGATATACAGGTTTGTTGAACAAAGATTCTGAAGTTGTTGAGTTCCATTAGTAATAAGAGTAAAGAGAGAAGGAAAGAATCAAAAAGATGAGAGTTCTTTCTAGGATTAAAAAAAGAGTGAAGTGAACTACAAAAACCTCTCTCAGACAATAGGGCTTATATTTATTTTCTTTTACTCTTTTTGGAAAATGATGAGTTTTTCTTCCCCATGGGACTTAAGATCTGGAATAATGTTGGGGATAAGAAGAACTTTGTATTTGAAAAGAAAATATTCTGTCATGTTTCAGAAGCTGAATAATGTATTTAAGGTTTCAGTTTGAGGCAGGAGAGTAGGTCATAATTGAAAAGGTGTAGATACTGATTTGGTTTTAGCTTTATATATTTTATAAAATCTATGTATTTAATTAAAAGTTTGGAGATGTTTTACATGTTTGATTTGTGTATAAGTTGAGCTACACAGTACCTTCCAAAACTAAAACTATTAATCTATGAGGAAAAAAAGGCAGAGTGTATGTGAGGCTGAGTTCCAAATATGGGTTTGATATGTTTCAGCTATTTGAATGAAATAAAAAAAGTTTTCCATTGCTTAACTGTTCCTTGTGTTGAAGATCTAGAGGAGGAGGAGGAGGAAGAGGAAGAAGAGAAGGAAGAGGAGGAAAACAGGGAGGGGGAGGAACAGGAGCAGGAGGAGGGAGAAGTCATGACTTTTTATCAATGTCTTTGTGTTTTTGGACATTGTAGTCATGGGTAAGTGATTATTATCAATCAATCAACAAGACTTTATTAAACATCTACCATGTGCTAGGTAGTTGGAGAGCTTAGTAAAGGCTTTGAGTAGGCAAAAATATGCTCCTTGACCTGCATTAGGAGGAATTGAAGGATTCTATGGGACTAAGATAAGGAGAACATTCAAAGGATGAGAAGTCTAAAAGCATAGTGACAGATGAAAAGTGTGTGAAGAGCAGAGAGTGGGCCAGGTTCCCTTGTAGAGGATGGGATAGGGAATTATAAATTAGAATAAAGTGGATAACAGATATGATATAGGTTAATATTTAAATCAAAAGCTACACACTTTGTTTTGACTATATGCAAATGCTCCCTCCCTTTGACTCCTGTTAATAACTAACTAGTTAATACTTAAACTAGTTATAATAAATAACAAGTTTGTAACTGAACACTTGGATGATTATTATAGGGGATATCATTATTCTAATCTGGAGCTAAAGTTATGCTGAGATAAACTTTGATTATTTAAGTCATTTACAAGGCAATTACAGTCGTTCTGGATAACAACACTATACATCTGCTATGACCTGTTTTCTTTATTCTTCTTTTGGCATTATGGATCACAGTTAGTCAGATTCATGTTAAATATTCACCAATTGGCAAGGTTCAAGTAAGGAACAACATGACTGTGATTTACTTAAAACCTACTCTTTACTGAAAGGCATGGAACTGGATTCAATTTTTTTCATGTACTTTGCATCTTGTAAGAACCAGTTTGATGAAGGGAAAGGTTAAACCCATGAAAGAGAAAAACTGAGACTTTATGGTCAGAAGTATGTGAATGATCAGAAAATTTGGTTTCTTACTAACAAATCTATAATAAATTTTTAAAATAGAAAATCAGTTTGTTTATGATTATTATGTGAGATATAAAATACATATTTTTCAAGGATGAATTACCAGCAATTTGTGGAAAAATAAAAATGAGGAAATGTCAGGGTTACTGAAACTTTCTTGAGGAAAAGATGGTGCCTTTTAATTTTTCCTTACAATGAAGGCATAAACATACTTTCTTGCTCAGATAAGTACTCAACAAAAATAAATGTTAAATAAATGGAAAGATGACATGTATTTACTTTTTCTGTTTTTCCAATTGAGGAAAATGAATAATTCAAACAGTAAAATGAAGCCGTCTATTATTTTGCTATTGTACTTAAAAGTTCATATTATTTATAAAAGGAAATTATACAAGTGACAGCAATAGTATTATTGCCATCATGATAGTTACAAAATTAGCTGATATTAGGGGCAGATTTCCATGTATTAATATGAATATTTCTCAAGCATGCTCACAATTCCAGGGGATTATAAAGTGAGGGACCTCTCTCTAATCAATATTAATGATTGATTTAAAAAAAAATAAAAGCTAAGGGAACCCTTCCTGAATTGTCTGAATGGATCTGCAGGATTCAAATTTCTATGTACATCTAGGGCAACTGTAGAAAAAGGAATATAAATGGAGACCATCTGCTAACATTAAGACAAAAGTGCTATTACATGGTGATCAATCACATATTTTATATTTGATCTTGGAAACTCCAACAGATATTCTGCTCTGTTTACATTGGCCAACATTACTCCCCTTTACCTAAACAGTTCATTCGAAGGAAACCATGCATATCTAATGATCAACTTTTGGCTGTATGTATGAATATGTCTTGGGCACCTGAATCTCATCTTTATGACTGGATTGCTCCCTTCCCCTGAGTAGAAAATAAGAGTAATTAACAAATTAAATGAGATATTCTAATGAAGAGAGGAAAGTAGACCTCATAGGTAGCAAGCAAAAAGTGATTAATGTCTTAATACATGCCAGATATTGAGATATAAAGAAAAAATAAAAAATGCCCCATCCTCAAGAAGCTTAGAGTCTATTAGGGAAAGAAACATATAAATTTAGAATATAAAGACAAATTTATATTCAGAGTAGATGGAAAGCAATCGTAATAGAAGAAGGCATTAGCATCCATCAAGGTTCCTTTAGAAAGTGGTATATTTTAGCTTATAGAGAGACACAGTATACAATCAACAATCAACAAACCACTACCACCTCTAAAATATCTGATCAGTCTTGTGTAATATAGGATTAAAATTATTGGTCTTGGAGAGAAAAGACCTGATATTAACATAGATAATTTTGAGTTTCACCTTTTTTACATCTATAAACATACTGTTGTTTTAAAAAAAAAATGTGTAAATTGCAAAACACTAGAAATATGTGGACTATTTATTACTTGTTTAGAGAGATAAAGTAAACATCTACTAAAGAGAAAGAGATGTACCATATATATTTCATTTTGTACCACTGCTTTTTTGAGTTTCTTTCCCAATTTGTACTCACTCACTCCTGAATTCCCACTCTCTTTGGAAATTAGGGGCATTCTTGACAAACTACTGTTCTAAAACTATATCTCCCAAATTTTCACCAGAGTTTTTCTCATCAGTAATCAATCAATTGACTTCATTAGTTTGTAAAAAAAGAATTTGGGGAAACTTCCTCAAGATGAATTATAATAACCCAGCTCTCTCAGAAAACTCCTACTGAGAGGATGAAAATAGAGGAAACTGGACTTCGGCCAAAATGGCGGAGAGAAGACAGGCACAGTTCTAAAGTCTCCTGACCTCTTCCCCATCTATCACATGAAACAAACCTCTTAAAAGAAATCCAACCCGCAAAACCCAGAAAGAAAAGCCAGGAGAAAGAACATCTACCTCAAGGTTTGTCTCCCACAGCAGCTTTGGCCAAATTTGGGCAGGTGAGTCTGGGCTCAGAGGGAGGATCAGCCCTGATCAGCCAGATTAACAACTGAGTGGAACCAGGAGTCTGAGGGCCGGAGAGCCGGACCTCCTGGATCAGCGGTGGGACTGGACAAAAGGGGCTTGAGTCCACAGGGAAGCAGAGGCGCTGGTGTTGGTGCTGTCCCCCTGGAGCTTGGGGACCAGGCTGGGGGGAGAGTTCTGGTGCAGGAGAGCTGCAGACGCCATCCCTAGGCTCCTAGGGTCAGAGAAACTCTAAGTCCAGCCTCCATTGCACAGAGGCCTCTTCCCAAACAAACAAATGCAAACTACTTCTGCCTCAGGCCCAGGTGTGTGAACAGAAGTACCAGCCCAGCTGAGGAATGACCTCAGGCCAGGGTAAAGCCAACCATTGATTGAAGGCAAAAGAATTCAAAAGTTCCAACTCCTCCCTTCGGGCAAAGGGAGAAGGCCTCGCAACCCAGGTCACAGACACTCCAGAGAAAGCAACCAGCACCTCCCACTGGCCAGCCAGAGAAACTGCACTCAGTGAGTAAAGCGTTTAGGCATCCCAAGCCCAGGTGAACCAGCCACCCCCCCCAACTCAAGGTCTTAGCATTATGAAGAAGGATCAGCAGAAAGGTAGATCAATAGAAAAATTCCTGGACAGGAAAGACCCCAACTCAGAGACACCTGAAACCTCTGAGGAGAATACAATCTGGTCTCCAGCACAGAAAGACTTCCTTGAAGAAATAAAGGAAGGAGCTTAAAAATCTGGGAGAGACAATTAATACCTTGCAACAAGAAAACAAAACCTTAGAAAGTACAATTGGACAAACACAAAAGGAGAATAAATCTCTCAGATCATCAATTAGACAATTACAAAATGAGAACAATTCTCTCAGATCCTCAAATGAGCAAATGCAAAAAGAAATTAATTCTCTCAAAACCTCAATTAGTCAAATGGAAAGCTCTTTCAAAAGTAGAATTGACCAATTTGAAAAGGAGTTGCACAAGGTTAATGAAGAAAACTCCTCCCCCCAAAAAAGAATGGAATCTACAGAAACTAATGACTCCACAAGACAGCAAGAGTCAGTTAAACAAAATCAAAAAATAGAAAAAATAGAAGCAAATGTAAAATACCTCATCAACAAAACCACTGACCTTGAGAATAGATCGAGGAGGGGCAAGCTGAAAATTACAGGACTTCCTGAAAACATTGAAGAGAAAAAAAGCCTGGACTTAATATTACAGGATCTAGTGATGGAAAACTGCCCTGATATCATGGAATCAGAGGGCAAAGTAGTTATTGAAAGAGTACATCGATCCCCACCAGAAAAAGATCCTAAAATGAAAACACCAAGGAATGTTGTGGCCAAACTGCAGGACTATCAGATAAAAGACAAAATCCTACAAGCAGCCAGAAAGAAAGAAGTTAAATATCAAGGAGCCACAGTAAGGATCACGCAGGACCTGGCTGCATCAACATTAAGGGATCGAAGGGCCTGGAACAAGATATTTCGAAGAACACAGGAGCTTGGAATGCAGCCAAGAATCTACTTTCCTACAAAGCTGAGCCTATTCTTCCAGGGAAAAAGATGGACATTTAACGAAACGAAAGAATTCCAAAAATTTCTGATGAAAAGACCAGAGCTAAACAGAAAATTTGGATATCAAACAGGAGGTTCAAGAGAAACATGAAAAGGTAACAAAAAAAGGGGGGGGGCGGTAAAAGAAAAAAAATGCAATAAATGTAACTCTAACAGAGAGAATACACCTTGCCAGAAATGATGGACATTCATGACCTATCCATGAGACTACTATCTAATGGGATGTAACTGGTTTTAACCCCATTTGGGTGAAAGACTCTAATAACTCTCAGGAATTTAGACTCTATTCGATAGAATATACAGAACTAGAAGGGTCAGACACTTAGAATTTTCTATGACTGAGATAGAATGATCTAAAAAAACCCACTACCACCCTAAAAAGGGAGACAGGAAAGAGATGGGAGGAGGGAGGGGACTGAATGGAGGCAAATCTCATTACACTAAGAGGTACCAAAAAACCTATGGTAATAGTGGAGAAGAAGGGAGCAGAGGAGAAACACCTGAATTGTCTACTCATCAGACTTGGCTTAAAGTCAACCTATACATACTCAGTTAACTTATAAAACATCTAACCTTTCAAGTATTAAAAGGGGAAAAGGGGAGGGGAGATGGAGAAAGGGAAGGGGAGTGGGGGAAATAAAGGGAAATAACAAAAGGAAGGGAAGGGAAAGGGGAAAGAAAGGGGAGGGTGTGATATAGGAGGGCAAATACACTGAAGGGGCTGAAGGGGGTGGTTTTCAGAAACAAAAGACTGGGGAATATGGATAAAAGGGGGTGAAAGGGGAAAAGACAAACCGAGGGAAGATAGCATGGAGGGCAATAAAGAATTAGTAATCATAACCTTGAATGTGAATGGGATGAACTCTCCCTTAAAATGTAAGCAAATAGCAGAGTGGATTGAAAACCAGAATCCTACAATATGCTGCTTACAAGAAACTCATTTGAAGCAGAGAGATACATATAGAGTAAAGGTAAAAGGTTGGAGCAAAATATATTTTGCTTCAGCTGAAGTAGAAAAAGCAGGGGTAGCAATCCTTATCTCAGACAAAGCAGCAGCAAAAATAGATAGCATTAAAAAAGATAAGGAAGGAAATTTTATCCTCCTAAAAGGTACCATAGACAATAAAATCATTTCAATATTGAACATATATGCACCCAGTGGGACAACATCCAAATTCTTAGAGGAGAAGCTGAAAGAATTACAGGAAGACATAGATAGCAAAACTCTACTAGTGGGAGACCTCAACCTCCCACTATCAGATCTAGATAAATCGAATCATAAAACAAACAAGAAAGAAATTAGGGAGGTAAATAGATTGTTAGAAAAATTAGATATGGTAGATTTATGGAGGAAACTGAATGGGGATAGAAAGGAATATACCTTTTTCTCTGCAGCACATGGAACTTATACAAAAATTGACCATGTACTAGGACATAAAAACCTAATGATCAACTGCAGAAAGGCAGAAATATTGAATACATCTTTCTCAGATCACAATGCAATAAAAGCCATATGCAATACTGGGCCAAGGAGATATAGACCCAGAACAAATTGGAAACTGAATAACCTCATTTTAAAAATTGAGTGGACCAAAAAACAAATTATAGAAAGAATTAACCATTTTATCCTAGATAATGATAGTAATGAAACAACATACCAAAACCTATGGGATTCATTCAAAGCAACTGTCAGGGGATATATTATAGCTCTAAATGCTTATATGAATAAATTGGAGAAAGAGGAAATCAATAAACTAAACATGCAACTAAAAAAATTAAAGAAAGAACAAACCAAAAATCCCCAATTAAATACCAAATTAGAAATTCTAAAAATTAAAGGAGAAATTAATAAAACTGAAAGCAAAAAAACTATTGAATTAATAAATAAAACCAAAAGTTGGTATTATGAAAAAACCAATAAAATTGATACACCTCTGGTCAATTTGATTAAAAAAAAGAAAGAAGAAAACCAAATTGCTAGTATCATAAATGAAAAAGGTGAACACACCACCAATGACGAGGAAATTAAAGTAATAATTCGAAATTATTTTGCCCAACTCTATGCCAATAAATTTGATAATCTAAGTGAAATGGATGAATATTTACAAAAATATAAGTTGCCCAGGTTAAATGAAGAAGAGATTAAATACCTAAACAACCCTATCTCAGAAAAAGAAATTCAACAAGCCATTACTGAACTCAGTAAAAAAAAAAATCTCCAGGGCCTGATGGATTCACAAGTGAATTCTACCAAACATTTAAGGAACAATTGGTTACAATCCTATATAAACTCTTTGGAAAAATGGGGAAAGATGGAACTCTGCCTAACTATTTCTATGAAACCAATATGGTACTGTTACTTAAACCAGGAAGAGTTAAAACAGGGAAAGAAAATTATAGACCTATTTCCCTGATGAATATAGATGCAAAAATTCTAAACAAAATCTTAGCAAAATGACTACAACAAGTCACCACTAGGATAATACATTATGATCAAGTAGGATTTATTCCAGGAATGCAGGGTTTGTTCAATATTAGGAAAACGTTAGTATACTCAATTATATAAACAAAAAAACCTATCAGAAACCATATGATCATATCAATAGATGCTGAAAAAGCTTTTGACAAAATACAGCATCCATTCCTATTAAAAACACTAGAGAGTGTAGGAATAAATGGACTGTTCCTTAAAATAATTAGCAGTATCTATCTGAAACCATCAACAAGTATTATATTCAATGGGGAGAGGCTAGAGGCATTCCCAATAAGATCAGGGGTGAAACAAGGGTGCCCATTATCATCACTACTATTCAATATTGTATTAGAAATGTTAGCATCAGCAATTAGAGAGGAAAAAGAAATTGAAGGAATTAGAATTGAGAAGGAAGAGACAAAACTCTCACTCTTTGCAGATGACATGATGGTCTACCTAGAGAATCCCAAGAAATCATCTAAAAAACTACTGGAAACAATTAGCAATTTTAGCAAAGTTGCAGGTTGTAAAATAAACCCTCACAAATCCTCAGCTTCTCTATATATGTCTAGCAAGAAACAGCAGGAAGAGCTAGAAAAATAAATCCCATTCAAAGTAACCTCAGACAGGTTACTTTGCCAAGACAGACTTAGAATCTTTTTGAAAACAATTATAAAACACTTCTCACACAAATTAAATTAGATTTAAATAACTGGGCAAATATCAACTGCTCATGGATAGGTAGAGCTAATATAATAAAAATGACAATTCTACCAAAACTAAACTATCTGTTTAGTGCCCTACCAATCAAAATTCCAAAAAATTACTTTAACGAGTTAGCAAAAATTGTAAGTAAATTCATATGGAGAAATAAAAAAGTCAAGAATTGCCAGGAGCTTAATGAAAAAAAGTGCAAAAGAAGGTGGCTTAGCTCTATCTGATCTAAAATTATATTATAAAGCACCAGTCATGAAAACTGTTTGGTATTGGCTAAGAAACAGAGTGGTGGACCAGTGGAATAGACTAGGGGTAAAAGCAGGAGACGATTATAGTTATCTGCTGTCTGATAAACCCAAAGAGTCCGGCCATTGGGATAAAAAACTCCCTCTTTGATAAAAATTGCTGGGATAATTGGAAGTTAGTATGGAAGAAACTTAGATTAGACCAACACCTCATACCCTTTACCAAGATAAGATCCAAATGGTTACAGGACATAGACATAAAAAACAATACTATAAGCAAGTTAGAAGATCAAGGACTAGTCTACCTGTCATATCTATGGGAAGGGGAACAGTTTATGACTAAGGAAAAGTTGGAGAACATCACCAAAAACCAATTAGATAATTTTGATCACATTAAATTAAAAAGCTTTTGCACAGATAAAACCAGTGTAATCAAGATCAAAAGAAAAGTAGTAAATTGGGAAACAATCTTTACAACTAATGATTCTGACAAAGGACTCATTTCTAAAATATACAGAGAACTGAGTCATATTTTTATTTTGGGGTTTTGTTTTTAGGTTTTTTTGGTTTTTGCAAGGCAAATGGGGTTAAGCAACTTGCCCAAGCCCACACAGCTAGGTAATTATTAAGTGTCTGAGACTGGATTTGAACCCAGGTACTCCTGACTCCAAGGCCGGTGCTTTATCCACTATGCCACCTAGCCGCCCCGGAGTCATATTTTAAAACAAAAAGCCATTCCCCAACTGACAAATGGTCAAAGGATATGTAAAGGAAATTTACAGATGAGGAGATCAAAGTAATCCATAGCCATATGAAAAAATGCTCTAAATCATTAATTATTAGAGAAATGCAAATTAAAGCTTCTCTGAGGTATCACCTCACACCTCTCAGATTGGGTAGTATGACCAGGAAGGATAATGATCATTGTTGGAAGGGATGTGGGAAATCTGGGACACTATTACACTGTTGGTGGAGCTGTGAACTCATGTAACCCTCCTGGAGAGCTATTTGGAACTATGCCCAAAGGGCAACAAAAATGTGCATACCCTTTAGACCCAGCAATACCACTACTGGATCTATACCCTGAAGAGATGAGGAAAAAGTGTAAAACATTACTTGTAAAAAATATTTATAGCAGCCCTGTTTGTGGTGGCAAAGAATTGGAAATCCAGCAAATGTCTTTCAATTGGGGAATGGCTTAGCAAACTGTGGTATATACATACATACATATATATATATATATATATATATATATATATATATATATATATATATATATATATATGTCATGGAACACTATTGTTCTATTAGAAACCAGGAGGGACAGGATTTCAGAGAAACCTGGAGGGATTTGCATGAACTGATGCTGAGTAAGATGAGCAGAACCAGAAAAACACTGTACACCCTAACAGCAACATGGGAGTGATGTTCAACCTTGAAGGACTTGCTCATTCCATCAGTGCAACAATCGGGAACAATTTTGGGCTGTCTGCAACGGAGAGTACCATCTGTATCCAGGTAAGGAGCTGGGGAGTTTGAACAAAGTGCAAGGACTATTCCGTTTAGTTTTTAAAAAAAAACAACTTATTTTCTGATCTTGTTACCTCTTAGACTTCTCTTCTCCTTAAGGATATGATTTCTCACTCATCACACCCAATTTCGATCAAGGTACAACATGGAAACAAAGTAAAAGACTGACAGAGTGCTTTCTGTGGGGGGGGGGAGCAAGATTGGGGGAAAATTGTAAAACTCAAATAATATCTTTAATAAAAATAAATTAAAATATAAAAAAGAAAAGAAAATAGAGGAAACTGAGTAATGAGCTAGAAATAAAAGAAAAAAACTACAGTTATTTAATTTTTCCAACTTAAGTTCACAAAAAGAGACAGGTTGAAGTCTACAAGTACCAAGGAAAGCTAAGTCCAAAAGTAGAAGACATGGACTAGGAGTGAGCCAGAGACTGCTGCTAGGTCTCTAAAGGCTGAGATATAGGAGCATGGAAACCTAGAGCCTGCCAACAACAATACTAATCTGATCTTAAATCAAAGTTTGGGAGGCTTTGAGGGATGGAATGGGAGGGCAGTAATTGGTTTTTTTAAATGATATTTTATTTTATTTTTCCAATTACAAGTTATGAAAGCTTTTCAATTCATCCACAAGCATATGTATATTTTTAAGTTACATAATTTCCTTCCACCTTCCCTTCTTACCCCCTTCCCCTCAGCGGCAAATAATCAGGTGAATATTGTATTTACACATTTGTGTTATACATGTTTACAATCAATCTTTTTGGTTTGAGGAATTGGGATTAAGTGAAAAGGAAGAAAACCATGAGGTAAGAAAGAAATACATAAGAGAAATTTTAATTAAAAAATAAATGTAGTGTACATCCAAATTCTGAAGGTTTTTTGATTTTTGTTTTATTTTGTTTTTTTTCCTCTGTTTGGGGATAGCATTGTCCATAGCCATTCTAATATAGTTGTCCTAGCTCTCTGAACTGCTGAAAGGAGTTGTATACATCAAGGCTGATCAACTCACAATATTGTTGTTACTGTGTACAATGTTCTTTTGGTTCTACTTCCTTCTCTTAGCATCAGATTCTATAATTCATTCCATGCTTCTCTAGAATCCAAACATTTATGGTTTCTTATAGAACAAGAGTATTCTGTAACATTCAAATACCATAACTTGTTCAGCCATTCCCCAATTGATGGACATCCCTCAATTTCCAATTTTTTGCTACTACAAAAAGAACTGCTATGAACATGTGAGACTTTTCCCATTTTTTATTTCTTCTGGATATGGGTCTAATATTGGAATTTCTGGGACAAAGAATATGATCAGTTTTATTGCTCTTTGGGCATAGTTCCAGAATGGTTGGATAAGTTCAAAAAGCATTAATGTCCAATCTTCCCATAACCTCTCCAACATTGATCATTTTCTCCTTTTGCCATCTTAGCCAGTCTGATAGGTGTGAGATGATACCTCATAGCTAATTTAATTTACATTTCTCTAATCAGCATTTTTCATATGATTTTATATAACTTTAACTTCTTCATTTGAAAAATTGTTCATATCCTTTGACTATCAATTGGGGAATAACTTTTAATCTTATAAATTTGATGCAATTCTCTATATGGTTTAGAAACGAGACCTATGAAAATTGTTTTCCAACTTTCTGTTTTCTTTCTAATTTTGTTAGCATTGGTTTTATTACTGAAAAAACTGTTTAATAGTCAAAATCTTTGATTTTATAATTTATATTGTATTCTATTTCTTGCTTGGTCATAAATGTTTCCCCTTTCCACAGATCTGACAAATAGAATATTTCTTGGTCTATTAATTTATCCATGGTGTCACACTTTACATAAAAATCCTTTCCCATTTTAACCTTATTTTGGTATAGGGTGTGAGATGTAGATCTATGTCTAGTTTTTGCATACTATTTTCCAATTTTCCCAATAATTTTTGTCAAATAGTGAATTCTTATCCCAGAAGCTTATGTCTTTGGGTTTGTCATACAGTAGATTACTATAATCATTTATAACTGTTTCTTTTGAACCTATTCTAATCCATTGATTCATTATTCTATTTCTTGAACAGTACCAGGCAGTTTTGATGACTGCTGCTTTTATATTATAGTTTTAGATCTGGTAGAGCTAGGCCACCTTCCTTTACATTTTTTCATCAGTTTCTTTGCTATTCTTGATCATTTTTTTTTGCTCCAGATGAATTTTGTTACTATTTTTTCTAGCTCAGTAAAATAATTATTTGGTAGTTTGATTGGTATGGCACTGAATAAGTAATTTAATTTGGGTAGAATTATCATTTTTATTATATTAGCTCAACTTAACCATGAGCAATTGACATTTTCCCAATTATTTAGATCTGACTTTATTTGAATGAGAAGTGCTTTATAATTGTGTTCATACAATTTCTAGGTTTGTCTTGGTAGGTAGATTTCCAAGTATTTAATGTTGCCTAGAGTTACTTTAAATGGGATTTCTCTTTACTTCTATCTCTTGCTCTTTGGTTTAGTTGTTTATATATATAGAAATTCTGATGATTTATGTGGGTTTATTTTATATCCTGCTACTTTGCCAAATTAGTTAATTGTTTCAAGTAGGTTTTTAGATGATTTTCTCAAGTTCTCTAAGTATACCATCATATCCTCTGCAAAGAGTGACTTTTGCTTCCTCATTGCCAATTCTGATTCCCTTAATTTCTTTTTCTTCTCTTATTGCTAAAGCTAATATTTATAATACTATATTGAATAGTATTATATTGAAGAGTAATGATGATAATGAGCATCTTTGTTTCATTCCTGATCTTATTGGAAATGCTCCTAGTTTATCCCCATTACATATAATATTTTTGATGGTTTTAGATAGTTACTGCTTATTATTTTAAGGAAAACTGCATTCTATTCCTTTCTTTAATAGGAATGGATGATGTATTTTATCAAAGAATTTTTCATATTGAGAAAATAAGATTTCTGTTAACTTTGCTATTGATATATTCAATAATGTTGAGTGTTCTCCTAATATTGAACCATCCCTGCTTATCTGGTATAAATCCTACCTGATCATGGTGTATTATCCTAGTAATAACTTGCTGTGAACTCTTTGCTAAAATTTTATTTAAGATTTTGGCATCATTCTCCAATTGACAAATGGTCAAAGGATATGCAAAGGCAATGTACAGATAAGGAAATCAAAGTGATCCATAGTCATTTGAAAAATTGCTCTAAATCATTAATTATTAGAGAAATGCAAATTAAAGCATCTCTGAAGTACCACTTCACACCTCTCAGACAGGCCAATATGACCAGAAAGGACAATGGTCAATGTTGGAAAGAATGTGGGAAATCTGGGACACTAATACATTATTGGTGGAGCTGTGAACTCATCCAACCTTTCTGGAGAACAATTTCGAATTATGCCCAAAAGGCAACAAAAACGTGCATACCCTTTGATCCAGCAATACCAGTACTGGGTCTATACTCTGAAGAGATTATGAAAAGGACAGAAACATCACTTGTACAAAAATACTCATAGAAGCCCTGTTTGTGGTGTCAAAGAATTGGAAATTAAGTGAATGTTCTTCAACTGCAGGATGGCTTAGCAAACTGTGGTATATATATCTGATGGAACACTAGTGTGCTATTAGAAACCAGGAAGGATAGGAATTCAGGGAAGCCTGGAAGGATTTGCATGAACTGATGATGAGGAAGATGAGTAGAACCAGAAGAACATTGTACACCCTAACAGCAACATGGGGGTGATGATCAACCTTAAGGGACTTGCTCATTCCCAAAAATCAGACACAATTTTGGGGTATCTGTGATGGAGAATACCATCTGTATCCAGAAAAGAATTGTGGAGTTTAAACAAAGACTAAATATTATTACCTTTAATTTAAAAAAAAAAAATTATCGGGGGCAGAGCCAAGATGGCAACAAGAGAGCAACCTCTCTTAGAAGCTCTCTCATAAAACTTCAAAACTAAGGACTCTAAATAAAGTTTTGAGACACAGAACCAACAGAGGGACTCAGTGAGGCAGTTCTGCTACTCAAGGTAACCTGGAAAAGAGCAGAAAGGCTCTGCTCCCCGGAGTCAGAGGGATGCCTGCCAGAGGGGCAGCCCACCAGAGCAAAAGAACTTCAGCCTCCCGGAGGCAGCCCCAGGGCGCTGGGAACTGTGGCTCACAGCAGCAGGGGAGTCTCCTGAGCTACGCCCTCAGGGAGCACTGGGAACAAATTGGAGGAACAGTGGGGGACCTCTGCCAGAGCAAGCACGTGAAGCCCAGCCCTCAGGACACACAGAGAGCAGCATGGCCACTGCATTCCAGATCCAGGAAACATAAGCAGGAAGAGCTGGTAAGCAGGAGCCCCAAGGAGCCCATTGAACCTAGGGAGGAGAGTGAAGAGAGAGGGACTGCAGAGCTCTGCCCCTGGAAGAGGACTCTGGGGCTCTGATCACATTCAGATCCTGATCGCACTCTAGGACCCCCCCCACAGAACAGTAGAGCCCCCCGACCTGAGCCCCATGGCAGAGGGGGGCGCATATGGTCATTCATAGACCAGGAGGGAGGATAGAGCCTCACACACTGAGATCCTAGTGGGAGTGTCCCAAAAGCTCAGGAAGCACCCCAAAACCAGGCTCAGGCTGGGAAAATGAGCAAGCAGAGAAATAAGAGGAAGACCATTGAGAAATATTTTGCATATGAGCCCAAGAAGGATCAAAATACTCAGTCTGAAGATGAGGAAGCACAAGCTTCTGCATCTAAAGACTCCAAGAAAAACAGAATTGGGCTCAGGCTATGACAGAGCTCAAAAAAGACTTTGAAAATCAAATGAGGGAGTTAGAAGAAAAACTGGGAAAAGAAAGGAGAGAGATGCAGGAAAAACATGAAAATGAAGTCAGAAGCCTAGTCAAGGAAATCCAAAAAAAATGCTGAAAAAAATAGCATGCTAAAAACCAACTTAGGTCAAATGGATAAAACAGTTCAAAAAGTTATTGAGGAGAAGAATGCTTTTTGGCCAGATGGAAAAAGAGATAAGAAAATTCTCTGAGGAGAACAAATCCTTCAGACAAAGAATGGAACTCAGGGAGATTGATGAATTTACGAGAAACCAGCATTCATTACTTTGAAACCAAAAAAAATTTAAAAAATAGAAGAATATGTGAAACATCTCATTGAAAAAAACAACTGATATGGAAAACAGACTTAGGAAAGATAATTTAAAAATTATTGGAATACCTGAAAGTCATGATCAGGAAAAGAGCCTTGACATCATTTTCAAAGAATTACTACAGGAAAATTGCCCTGATATTCTAGAAGCAGAGGGCAAAATAGAAATGGAGAGAATCCACCGATCCCCCTGAGAAAGAGATCCCCCAAAACCAACCCCTAGGAATATTATAGCCAAGTTCCAGAACTCCCAAGTCAAAGAGAAAATATTACAAGCAGCCAGAAGGACACAGTTTAGATATTGTGGAGCTGCAGTCAGGATCACACAGGACTTAGCAGCAATTACATTGGAAGTTCATAGGGCTTGGAATATAATATACCGGAAGATAAAAGAGCTTAGAATGCAACCAAGAATAAACTACCCAGCAAAAATGAATGTCCTCTTCAAGGGAAAAAGATGGACTTTCAATGAACCAGGGGGATTTCAAATATTCCTGTTGGAATGGCCAGAACTGAACAGAAGGTTTGATCTTCAGATACAGGACTCAGGTGAAGCATGGAGATTGGAGGAGAAGGGGAAAATATGAGGGACTGAATGATGATGAACTGCATGTATTCCTGCATAGAAAAATGACACTGATAATACTCATATGAATCTTCTCAGTTAACAAAGCAGGTAGAGGGAGCTTTTATAGTTGAAGCACAGGAGAAAGCTGAATTTGAAGATAAAATATGGTGTAAAAAAAGGAGTCAATAGAAAAAATGGGAAAAGTGATGGGAGAAAGAAAAAGGAGAGGGGGAATAGGCCAAGATATCACATATAGTAAGTTTTTTCTTTATTACAATGATATGGCAGGAGGGAAGGCAAGGGGAAATGAGGGAATCTTTGCTCTCATCAGAGGTGGCTGGGAGAGGAAACAGCATATATACTCAATGGGGTATAGGCATCTGGAGTAAGAAGGAGGGGGGATGGGGTAAGGGGTGGGGATGAATGAAGGAGGAGAGGGTGGATCATGGGGGAAGAGTGGTCAGATATAACACATTTTCCTTTTTACTTCTAGCAAGGGGCTGGGATTGGATGGCCTGTTCAGGACCATAGGGCCAGGTGGATGCTGGGCCTAAGGGGTGGTAGTGGGGCTCGGGGCCTCTTGGCCCCAGGACCAGGGATCTGTCTGCTGTGCCACTCAGCTACTCTACAGCAGAGTCAGAGTGAAAGTAGAGAGAAAATATAGTACATGGTAGTGGAGAAATACAAAAGGAGGGAGTTGCGATCAGCAATGGCAACGTTGGAAAAATATGGAAGTAACTTTTGTGATGGACTTACCATAAAGAATGTGATGCACCCACAACAGAGTTGTTGGTGTTGGAACAAAGACTGAAGTACATTTATTATTATTATTATTTGGGGGAGGTGCAGGGCAAATGGGGCTGCATGGCCTGCCTGGAGCCTCATAGCAGGGTGATCTTTGGGTGTCTGAGGCTGGATTCAGACCTGGGTGCTCCTTGCTCAAGGGCCAATGCTCTGTTGGCCACCCAGCCGCCCCTACTATTATTACTATTTTATTTTATTTTGGGTCTTTTTTTTTCTTTTTTTTTGGTTTTTTTGCAGGGCATTGGGGTTGGGGTGGCTTGCATGACACACAGCTGGGTGATTGTTGAGTGTATGGGGCTGGATATGGGATCGGGTGCTCCTGGCTCCAGGGCTGGGGCTCCATCCATTGTGTCACCTGGCCATACCTACAATTATTACTATTATTTTTTTCATTTTAATTTTTTTCTCTCCCCTTTATCCCTCAAGCGAGTCTATATTTTGTGGGGAAGGGGATATTCTGTTTACTCTTAAACAAGAATATTTTATTAATGTATAAAAACATTATTTGTACAAAAAAGAGAATAAATATAAAAAAAGAAAAAAGAAAAAACCCATTATCTTATTATGAAATTTTGCTATCTCTTGTACTTTATTTTTCTTTCTTAAGGATATAATTTCCCCTCTCATCACACTCAACTTAGATCATTGTATACCATGGAAACAATGGAAAGACTAACAGACTGCCTTCTGTGGGTGGGAGGGTGGAGGAAGGAAACAAGATAAGAGGAAAATTGTAAAATTCAAAATGAATAAAATCTTTCTAAGAATAAATAAATGAATAAATAAAGATTTTGTCATGAATAGTCATTTGAGAGATTGGTCTATAATTTTCATTTTCTGTTTTGCTTCTTTCTGGTTTAAAAATTAGCACTACTTTGGTGTCACAAAAGGAATTTGGTAAAACTCTTTCTTCTTCTATTTTTAAAAATAGTTTATGTAGAATAAGAATTTACTATTCCTTAAGTAGAATTCACTTGTAAATCCATCTGAATCTGGAGACATTTCCGTAGGGAATTTATTTATGGTTTCTTCAATTTATTTTTCTGAATTGGGATTAATTAAGTATTTTATTTCTCTTCTGTTAATTTGGGCAGTTTGTATTTTTGTAAATATTGATTCATTTCATTCAGTTTATCAAATTTATCAGTATTCAGTTTGGCAAAATAGCTCTGAATTAACTCTTTAATGTCCTCATTGGTGATTATTTCACCCTTTTCATTTTTGATACTGGTAAATTGGTTATCTTCTTTTTTTTTAATCAGATTAACCAAACATTTATCTATTTTATTGGGTTTTTTCATAAACTCTTAGTTTTGTTTATTAGATCATTGGTTTTCTTGCTTTCAATTTTATTAAACTCTTCCTCAATTTTCAAAATTTCCAATTTGTTTTTTATTTGGGGAATTTTAATTTATTTTTTTTTTTGCTTTTTTTAGTTGCATACCCAATTCACTGATTTCCTTGTTCTCTATTTTATTCATATAAGTATTATATAAGAGATATAAAATTTCCCCTCAAAACTGCCTTGACTGATCCCATAAATTTTGGTATGGTGTTATCATTTTCTTGGATATAATTATTATTTCTATGATTTGTTGTTTGGTCCAATCATTATTTAAAATTAAATTGTTTGGCTTCCAATTAATTTTTGAGTTATCTTTCCATGATCCTTTGTATTGCAATTTTTATTGCATCATGATCTGAAAATTATGCATCTATTATTTCTGCCTTTCTGCATTTGATTATAAGGATTTTATGCCCTAGTAACATGGTCAATTTGGAAGAAAAAAGTATATTCTCTTCATTTCCCATTAAGTTTTCTCTAGAGGTCTATCATGCTTAAGTTTTCTAAGATTTTATTTACCTTCTTAATTTTTTTTATTTTGTGGTTAGATTTATCTTGTTCTGAGAGAGGGAATTTGGGGTCCCCATTATTAAAATTTTGCTGTCCATATCTCCTTGTAATTCACTCAGCTTTTCCTCTAGGAATCTGGATGCTATACGTTAGGTGCATACATGTTTAATAATAATATAGGTTCAGCAACTATGGTACCTTTTAAGAAGATGTAGTTTCTTTCCTTATCTCTTTAATGAGATCAATTTTTGCTTTTGCTTTATCTTAGATCAGGATCTCTACCCCTGATTTTTTTTACTTCAGCTGAAGTATTATATATTTTGCTCCATTCTTTTACCTTTACCCTCTGTGTAGCTCTCTTTGCTTCACATGTGTTTCTTGTGAACCGCATATTATAGGATTCTGGTTTTTAATATATTCTACTATCTACCTCTGTTTTATGGGAGAGTTTGTCCCATTCCCAGTTACAGTTAAGATTACTAATTCTATATTTCCCTCCATGTTATCTTTCCCTATTTTATGTTTTTCTCTTTCCTCTTATTCCTCCTCACCAAAGTTTATTTTTTATTATATTTATTTTTGTTTTTGTACAAATGGTGTTTTTTATATACATTATTAAAATATTCTTGTTTAAGAGTAAACATAATACCCCTTCCCCAAAAAATATAGACCCTCATGAGCAATAAAGTAAAGAGAAAAATTAAAATTAAAATAAAATAATAATAATAATATGAACAGCTAGGTGGCACAGGGAACAGAGCACTGGCCCTGGAGTCAGGAACACCTGAGCTCAAATCTGGCCCCAGACACCCAACAATCATTCAACTGTATGACCCTGGGCAAGCCACCCAAACCCCATTGCCATGCAAAAACCTAAAAAATATAGCAAAATAAAATAATAATAATAATAATAACAACAACAACAACAACAACAACAACAATAATAATAATAATAATAGTGCTTCAGTCTGTGTTCCAACACCACCAGCTCTGTCACGGGTGGATCACATTCTTTATGATAAGTCCATCACAAAAGCTACTTCCATATTTTTCCACTGTTGCCATTGCTGATCGCAACTCCCTCCATTTGTACATACTTTCCCACTACCATACACTATATTTTCTCTCTTCTTTCACTCTGTCCCTCTTCTTAAAAGTGCTGTAGGGTAGCTAAGTGGTGTAGCATACTGATCACTGGCTCTGGGGCCAAGAGGCCCCAAGCTCACATATCACCCCTAAGGTGCAGCAACCACCTGACGCTGTGAAGGTGCAGCAACCACCCGACGCTGTGGTCCTGGACAGGCCATCCAATCCCAGTCCCTTGCAAGAAGTAAAAAAGAAAATGTGTTATATCTGACCACTCTCCCCGCATGGTCCACCCTCTTCTCCATCACTCACATCCCCGCCCCCTGTTCCCCCTGTCCCCCTTCTCTCCTTTTTACTCTGGATGTCTTTACCCCATTGAGTATAGATAGATAGATAGATAGATGGATAGATAGATAGATAGATAGATAGATATGCTGTTTCCTCTCCCAGCCACCTCTGATAAGTGTGAAAGTTGCCTCATTCCCCCTTACTTTTCCCCCTTCCATATCATTGCAATAGCTCATTCTAATTTTAAAAAAATCTTATTATATGAAATATCTTAGCCTATTCCACCTCTAGTTTCTTTTACTCCTATTGCATTTCCCTTTTAGCCATTGACTCCATTTTTACAATATATCTTCAAATTCAGCTCTCTCCTGTGCTTCATCTATAAAAACTCATTCTACCTGCTCTATTAAATGAGAAGTTTCTTTTTTATTTTTTTAAATATATTGTTATTAAAGATATTATTTGAGTTTTACAATTTTCCCCCAATCTTGCTTCCCCCCCCCCACAGAAAGCACTCTGTCAGTCTTTACTTTGTTTCCATGTTGTACCTTGATCCAAATTGATGAGAGAAATCATATCCTTAAAGAGAAGAGAAATGTAAGAGGTAACAAGATCAGACAATAAGATATCTGGTTTTTTTTCTAAATTAAAAGGAATAGTCCTTGCACTTTGTTCAAATTCCACAGCTCCTTATCTGGATACAGATGGTACTCTCCTTTGCAGACAGTCCGAAATTGTTCCCGATTGTTGCACTGATGGAATGAGCAAGTCCTTCAAGGTTGAACATCACTCCCATGTTGCTGTTAGGGTGTACAGTGTTTTTCTGGTTCTGCTCATCTCACTCAGCATCAGTTCATGCAAATACCTCCAGGTTTCCCTGAAATCCTGTCCCTCCTGGTTTCTAATAGAACAATAGTGTTCCATGACATACATGTACCACAGTTTGCTAAACCATTTCCCAATTGAAGGACATTTACTGGATTTCCAATTCTTTGCCACCACAAACAGGGCTGCTATAAATATTTTTGTACAAGTAATGTTTTTACCCTTTTTCCTCGTCTCTTCAGGGTATAGACCCAGTAGTGGTATGGCTGAGTCAAAGGGTATGCACATTTTTGTTGCCCTTTGGGCATAGTTCCAAATAGCTCTCCAGAAGGGTTGGATGAGTTCACAACTCCACCAACAGTGTAATAGTGTCCCAGATTTCCCACATCCCTTCCAACAAAGATCATAATCCTTTCTGGTCATACTGGCCAATCTGAGAGGTGTGAGGTGGTACCTCAGAGAAGCTTTAATTTGCATTTAAACAAGAAGTTTCTTATGAGTATTATTAGTAACTTTTTATATACAGGAATACGTGTAGTTCATCTTCATTAAGTCCCTCATATTTTCCCTTTCTCCTCCACTCTCTATGCTTCACCCAAGTCCTGTATTTGAAGATCAAACTTTCTGTTCAGCTCTGGCCATTTTAACAGGAACATTTGAAATCCCCCTGGTTCATTGAAAGTCCATCTTTTTCTCTGGAAGAGAACATTAAGTTTTGCTGGGTAATTGATTCTCAGTTGCATTCTGAGCTCTTTTGCCTTCTGGAATATTATATTCCAAGCCCTACGTGCCCTTAATGTAGTTGCTGCTAAGAAGTACTGTGTGATCCTGACTGTAGCTCCATGATATTTGAATTGCGTCCTTCTGGCTGCTTGTAATATTTTCCCTTTGACTTGGGAGTTCTGGACTTGGCTACAATATTCCTGGGGGTTGTTTTTGGGGGATCTCTCTCTAGGGGAGATCGATGGATTCTCTCAATTTCTCTTTTGCCCTCTGCTTCTAGGATATCTGGGCAATTTTCCTGTGGGAATTCTTTTAAAATGAGGTCAAGGCTCTTTTCCTGATCATGACTTTCAGGTATCCCAATAATTTTTAAATTATCTTTTCTGAATCTGTTTTCCATATCAGTTGTTTTTTCAATGAGATGTTTCACATTTTCTTCTAATTTTTCATTCTTTTGTTTTTGAAATATTGTGTCTTGACTTCTCATAAAGTCAATAGCTTCCTTTAGCTCCATTCTTGATCTGACAGATTTGTTTTCCTCAGAGAGCTTTCTTATCTCTTTTTCTATCTGGCCAGTTCTGCTTTTTAAAGTATTCTTTTCCTCAATAACTTTTTGAACTGTTTTATCCAATTTGACCTATGCTGATTTTTAACATGTTATTTTCTTCAACATTTTTTTGGATCTCCTTGGACTAAGCTGCTGACTTCTTTTTCATGTTTTTCCTCTCTCTCATTTCTTTTCCCAGTTTTTCTTCTATCTTCCTTACTTGATTTTTCAAAATCTTTTTTTGAACTCTGCCATAGTCTGAGCCCAATTTCCATTTTTCTTGCAGTCTTTTAGATGCAGGAGCTTGTACTTCCTCATCTTCACACTGAGTATTTTGTTCCTTCTTGGGATAATAGACAATGTATTTCTCAGTGGTGTTCCCCCTTTTTTCTCTGTTTACTCATTTCCCTAGCCTGTGCCTGGTTTTGGGGTGCTTCCTGAGCTTTTGAGTATTATTGGGACTCCCCCCCCTACAAGGATCTCAGTGTGTGAAGCTCTGTCTTCCCTCCTGGTCTGTGAATGACCACAAGTGTACCCCTCTTCCATGGGGCTGAGGTGGGGGGGCTGCTGTTCTATAGGGGGCCTAGACTGTGATCAGGATCTGAATGTGGTCAGAGCCCCAGAGTCCTGTTCCATATACAGAGGACAGACCTCGGAATTCTTTCTCCACTCCCCTACCTAGGCTGAGTACTCAAGGTTCAGTTGTTTGGGGGCTCCTGCTTACCAGTTCTGCCTGCTTCCAGTTCCTAGATCTGGGCTGCCCTGCTCACTGAGTGCCCTGAGGTCTGGGCTTCACAGGCTCGCTCTAGCAGAGGTCCCCCAGCTGATCTTCCAAGTTGTGTCCGGTGCTCCCCCGGGGTGTTGGTCAGGAAACTGCCCCCACTGCCATGAGCCATGGTTCCCAGGTGCTCTGGGGCTGTCTCTGGGAAGCTGAAGTTCCTTCACTCTGGCCACTGCCCTTCTAACCCCATGGAGTGGATCCTTTCCACTATTTCCCAGGTTACCTTGATCTGGAGAACTGCCTCACTGTATTTTTCTGTGGGTTCTGTCTCTTGAAAATTTAGTTAGAGTCATTATTTTATGAATTTTGAAATATTATAGAGAGAGAAAGTACCTAAGAGAGGCTCTTCTCCTGTCACCATCATGGCTCTGCCCCTGCAGTTCTCCCCTCACCAAAGTTTTACTCCCTTTCCCCTTTAAAATTTCTTTTAAAATTTGACTTTCAGTTTATTTTCACTTGTGCCTTCTCCTTCCCTTTTATAGTCCCTTGTTACCTTTTCTTTCCATTTCCCCCTCAACCCCACTTCCCTAGAGAGTAGGATAAATTTTTAAACCCAAGTGGAAATATATCTTCTTTCCTCTCTGGACCAAATCTATTAAATAGCATTTACTCATTGTTCACATCCTCCCTCCTTTCCCTCTAAAATCATAGATCTTTGTGCCTCTTCACCTGGTATTAAGTACCATCAATTAAAGTGCCATAAATCAAAGTTTGATTCATTGCTTGACAGCTTGATAAACTCAAAGTACTATCAATCAAAATACAATCACAGATTTATTGATTACCTGATTGTTTGATAAGAAGCTTTGCCTCTTAGTATCCTCTGCTCTTCTGTCTCATTATAAACATACTGCTCAAGGGTTTACATCAAATTACAAGTATTTTATGCCTTATGCCCTTTTAAGGTGCCTTCTAAGGACACACAATCCTCATGAACCAAAGTATCATCCAAAACCAAATCATTTTATGAACTATTTGTAGCCCCCCCCCTCCCCAAGCATACTCTCTCTTATACTCCTCCCCCCACCCTTAAGCTCTCCAACCAGGGAACTTAAACTCTTGTTAACTGAAGTATGGATTAAGTACAAACTTTCTAGGTAGTTCTCACCATCTGCCCCTAAAGTCACTTCTGATTTAATTAACTATAGAGTCTCTAAGTGCTCTAAGTACAGCACACTCTGAAGATCTCTCCTTTACAACTGATTGTAAGGTATGGGAGATACTGGCTCAGGACCACTCAGCATAGGATACCCTCATCAGAGAAAGTACTAAGCTTTGTGAGCAAAGCAAAATTAAAGTAGGTCAGAGAAAACTGAGACACATAAGTTTAGAGTAAGCAACCCTGCTTTTCATCTGGGCTTTTTGTCTCAAACATAGTGATGTCATCTTGTCCTCTTCAATGGAAAGACAAGACTCAACCATACCCATATCCTCTAAATCCAATCTCTCTAATTATATTCAAACCTTTTAACTATCCTAAGAGAAATACAAATTACACAAGTTATAAGTGTCATAATTTCTCTTATAGGGTTGTATATAATTTGACTAATATTTGTTTTGCTTTGTTTTTCATTCCCCTTTTCTTTTACTTTTTTTGTATTGCTTAAGTCTTGTATTTGAAGATTGAATTCTCTGTTCACTTCTGGTCTTTTTATCATGAAATTTTGGAAGTTCTTTACTTTTTTTTTGAATATCCATCTTTTCCCTTGACAGAATATGCTGAATTTTGCAGGGTATTAAATTCTTGGTTGTAATTCAAGGTCCTTTGCCTCTGAAATATGGTATTCCAGATCCTCCAGTCTTTCTGTGTTGAAGCTCATAAGTCCTGTGTAAATCTGATTGTGTTTCCTTTGTATTTAAATTGTTTTCTTTATGCTTGCAGCAGTAATAATTCTAATCCCTGGATCAGATTCATTTGACCCAGATCAGTGACCTGAACACTCCATGGGGCCTAGAATAGCACCCAGAGGATGAAATAACAGAACCCTAAATAATCAGATTAGGACTAAGGCTCTATTTTTCTATTTAGTGTTATACAGAACCTATTCCTAGCAAAAAGGCCCAATTCAGAAAGAGTGGGGGGGGGGGGAGTGAGTAAACAAAAGAAAATAATGATACCAGAGAGTTAGAGACACATATGACACAAACTCAAAATAAAAGAACTTCAAAACATCTATAATAGAAGCCTTTAACAAAAAGACAGCATTGCCGTAAGTGCTTGTCAAATTTGTTTTTGAAATAGAATGAGTCCAGATGAAAGATCAATAAACAAAATGAGAGTTCAAAGGAAAGAATTATAAGAATAATCAGATTAATATAGGAAGTACAAAAGTTTACTAAAGTAAAGAGACTCAAAAAGTCATATTGAACCAGACATAAATCAATGGCTCAATGAGATAGCAAGAGATACTAGAATAAAACTGAAATACTGAAAAATGTATTTACACAAAACAACTAACTTGGAAAGCAAATTGAGGAGAGACAACTAAAAAATCATCAAATTTTTAATTCTTCCTTTAGCTATAATATTTCAAGAAGTTATTATTGAAAAATACTTAGAGCTTTTTGAACCAAAGGATAAAGTGAACAGATTCTTTCTGTTCTTTATTTCTTGAAGAAAACCCGAAACAAAATTTCCATGCTAAAGAAAAAAATATGCAAGCAACAGAAAGAGTTTATATCCCAGGGGCAGTTGATTGGCACAGTGAATAGAGCATTGCTCCTGGAGTCCAGGAGACCTGAGTTCAAATTTTGCCTCAGACATTTGGGCAAATCACTTAACCCTATTGACTATTGACTTGCAAAAACAAACAAAAAAAGAGTTTATATACCAAAGAGCCACAATGAAGGTGACAAAAAACTTGTCATCTAGTACTGTTCAGGAGAAGAGAGTTTGTAAGATGCTATTTCATAAGGCAAAAAATTAAGATTTATAATCAAGAAAAATTTTCTCAACAAGACAGTTTTATTGTACAAGGGAAAAGTGGATCTTTAATGAAACATAAGAATTTCAAACATTTCTGTTGAAAAGACTAGAATTAAGAAGATACTCTGAAATGCAAACACAGCAATCAAGAAGTATATAGAATCAACATCAACATTTATCATCTTCAATAACAAATGACATAGAAACTAAAAGAGAAGACATTGGCATCAGGCACAATATTCATAAGAATAGTAGCATAGTGTTTGATAAACCAAAAGATCATAGAACTCACTATTCAACAAAAATTGCTGAGAAAAACATAAAGCCGTCAGGCAAAAATTAAATATAGACAAACAGCTTCACATATACAAACATATTTATATGTAAATGTATGTGTATGTGTGTGTATATATATATATTATACATATATATATATCACATTAGGCTCTAGATGGTTATATGACTTAGATTTAAAAGGTAACATCGCTAAAAAATTAGAGGAACAAAACAGAAAATACCTTTAGCAACCTTAGATAAAATAATCCATGTCTAAAACAGGTATAGAGAGGACAACAAAAGAGAAAAATGAACAATTTGGTTACATAAAATTTAAAAGTTTTTACACAAACAAAATAAATGTCCTCACAATTAGAAGGGGAAACAGGCCATTGAGTAAGCTTCCTTCATGTAGTTCTCATATATGTAGATATAGATATGGATATATGTGTTTGTGTGTATGTATATATATGTATATATACATAGGCTATACATGTATTTATAGATATTATATATATGTATGTGTGTGTGTGTGTGTGTGTGTGTGTGTGTGTGTGTATGTATATATGGAACTGATTTAAATTTATATAGACCAGAACCACTTTGCAATAGATGAATGATCAAAGTATATGAGGGGCAAATTTTCAAAGGAAGAAATCCAAGCTATCACATGCATTTAAAAAGTGCTCTAGGGCTCTTGAGCTCAGGCCACGGAGGGGGAAGTGACCCGAGCAGTCCCCAGCTCTGTCCCCGCCCCAGTGCTGCCCGCACCATGCTGCCCTTATCCTTACTGAAGACTGCTCAGAATTCACCCCATGTTGGTAGAACTAAAAAATGGTGAAACCTACAATGAGGTTTTGCTTTGTTTTTCCTTCCCCTTTTCTTTTACCTTTTTATGTATTGCTTAAGTCTTGTATTTGAAGATTGAATTCTCTGTTCACTTCTGGTCTTTTTATCATGAAATTTTGGAAGTTCTTTACTTTTTTTTTTGAATATCCATCTTTTCGTTTGACAGAATATGCTGAATTTTGCAGGGTATTAAATTCTTGGTTGTAATTCAAGGTCCTTTGCCTCTGAAATATGGTATTCCAGATCCTCCAGTCTTTCTGTGTTGAAGCTCATAAGTCCTCTGTAAATCTGATTGTGTTTCACTTCGTGAGCTGTGATAACTGGATGAACAACAATTTGAGAGAGGTCATCTTTACATTCAGGGATGGTGATAAATTCTGGAGCATGCCTGAGTGTTACTTCTGAGGCAGCACCATTAAGTACTTGAGGATTCCTGATGAGATTATTGGCAAGGTAAAAGAAGAGGTGGTATCCAAGGGCAGAGGTCCGGAGGAGCATGCAACAGCAAAAGCAGCAGAAGGGCCGTGCAGGTGGAACTGGCTGAGTTGTGTTTGGAGGTTGAGGCCAAGGTGGGATTCCCAGCAGTGGAAGGGGACAGCAGGAGGAAAAAAACCAGGCAAGCAGACTGGGAAGTAGTGAAGGGTGGTTCTGGTCAGGCCTTGCAAGAGACTTTGATGGGAAGACCCCCTTGCTACTGCCCTGTATTGGCCTTGTGAATTGGCGTCCTATTTCTAATTTTCAGTTAATAAATATGTTTTTTATAAGAAGAAAGTTGGGACTAGGCAGGTGTTGAGGAAGAATCCCATGAATCATGTCTTTTGTAATCATTTGAAATTCTCTTCTTTAGGTAAGATTAGAGTTAGTCATTACCTCACTTGTTTTAGCAGCCATTCTAGAGGCAGAAACCTTGGAGCTTTTCAGTTTTCTGACAGTGTTGGTTACTGGGGACTTGATTTCTAGGAAAAGTTCAATGCTATTTCATCTGAAAGATTCTGAACAATTTTTCTAAGTGTAGCCGAACATGATGGTCTTTGTTGCTGTTTTAGAGGTATTTCAGGCATTTCCAGAGTGGTTTTCTTGTGCTGCTATCTATCTTGTGATGTTTGCTTTAAGATTTGGGCATTTCTGACACATGGCAGGCTTTTTCCTTCAAAGTTTCATGCCCTGAAACTGTCAAGGAGGTGTTTCCTTTAAGTCTGTTCCCCAACCTTGCTTCTTTTTTTTTAAACTAAAAATAGAGGTTGGAACTTGTTTCAGAGGATAATTATTGGAGTTGTTTTCCCGTTTTTCTCCCAGCATTTGTTTTGGGGAAATCACTTTAGTTTGTGTGACTGAAATAAAAAAAATAGAACCATAAAAAAAATTAAAAAATAAAAAGTGCTCTAGAATCACTGAAAATTAGCAAAATACAAGTTAAATCAATTTTGAGGTGAAATTCATGACTATGTATGTCTTTACATACACATATATATGTAAACACACATATTTTTATATGCTCCTTAAGGACAGAGTGTATGTTAATTTTGTCTTTGTATCCTTAGCACCCAGCACCATGCCTACTATGTGGTTGGCATTTAATAAATGTTTGTTAATCAATTGAAAACAATAAAGAAGGAACTTAATAAGACTATATCACAAAGTTATTACAAAGTATTTGCCTACCAAACCTGAGATTCACTCTCCTGCAAATATACAGTCTGTGAGTAAAGAGGTATTTATAGCAGTATTGAAATACTTAAAGAAAGGACATGTGACAAAAAGATTCTTCCCACTCCCCACTCTAGATGACTTTGTTTTTCTTTTATTTTTTTCCTCCTTTCTGGAGTCCTCATGAAATTTACTGCAGGTCCTGGCACAGGTCAATGAAGGGTCATCCTGTTGGTCTGGGTCTTCAAAGGGTGCTTCTCCAATGGGTTGATTAAGCTATTAGATTTTGCCAATGTAGGTTGCTGGTATTACTCTCTCCCTATGTTTTTTCTTAGTCGCATGGAGAAAATAAGACTGTAGTTATTTTCCTACAATCTCTGAACCTCATGAGGATGTTGCCTGGGCAAATTCATCTTAACTTTATTGCTTGGTCACTGGATTAGGGAAGCAAGCGTGAACAAGACAGAAGTGGCCTCTGTTCTCCCAACTACCAAGGAGGGATGGGAGTTAGAGTACCCTTTAGCCCAGTTGGCTTTCAGGACTAGCTCAAAGTAGACCTCAATTGAAGCAGTCAAGGGAATAAAAATGGACAAAGGGGAAGCTCACCCCTTTTGTATACTTAACACAAATCCAGATCAGAAATCTGAGTCATCATGAGTTCTTCCAGTTCTTCATGAAATTATAAGATTTTTCATCATTGAAAAAAGCCTTCCCCTGAGTCATTGACATGATCACTTAGATTAACACTGTTAGGGAGTACCCGAATATGCTTCAAAAATGTACCCTCACAGGCCACCCTAGATATGTTTGGGTGTACACAAAGTATTAAAACAGAGCTGGAATGTAGGTCAAATAAAATATGTAAAATTCAAAAGAAAAAAGGATTAGTAAAAATAGGGTGGAGTAGAGTAGTATAACAAGAACCTCTGGACCTCTTTCCCAGACTTAAGCCTCTATAATTGTCTCTCCAGGATACAAGGAGTGACTCAGAAGGGTTAGGGGTGTCTTGTCTACCATCATTAGTTCAAGTTCCAACTGACTGTATTCTTCCTATTGTTCTGGGTCCAGGAAGAGACACAACATTAGCCACAACATAAATTACTTCTGTACAAAAGGATGTTTATTTCAGATATATAGCCAAAAAAAACCCAACCTTACAAACATTTCATGCACTCTTCTCTATACAGGCTTATCTCTAGTGAAAAAGGCTCAAAGTTTATCCCTGTTCCTAGTATCAATAGCAGCACAATAATTGGAGGGAGTCCTCATTTCAACTTTTTCTGGCATGGATCTTGTTCCTTGAGGCATCAAGGAACTGAACTGAATGGAAAACTCAGCCTGGTGCACTGGATTATTCTTGAACACATGAAACACATAGGTTATAATGTTACAGCCCAAAAATGTTGCAGTGCCTCATAAAACATGTGTCGATATTTTGTCACCAGATATCACATGCTGGCACTTGATCTGGCATTGCTGGACAACTGTGGTGCCTTGCTGAATTAGGAGGAGAAATCATACACAAAGGTCTATGACTTCTACAGTATCCAAGCCATCCCTAGAAGTCCTGCTTCCTTTCAAATCAGGCCATGGTGTGAAATGGTTCTGAAAAATGCAAGTGAGAAGGATATATTTTGCAAAATATGCTATCCTAAAATAAACATGATGTGCATGTCATGACACCATTAATATGGTTGGCATGGTATTCTTTGAAATCAAAGGACTGCTATTATTATTATTATGAAATACAGTTATTAAAATTTTTTTTAAGTTCACAGACTTTAGATTAAGACTCCTTGAACTAGAGTGAACTAGAAGAGCCTAGAAGGCACTTCTCCAACAAACATCTGGTTTATTTGCCAGATAAAAAGAGATGAATAACAAAAAACAACACAAAGGAAGACTATACACCCATTTATGAACCAAAAAAGAAAGATGGGATATGATTATAGGAGTGTTGTTTCATAAAATAACTGGATGTAAAACAAAGTAAAGAAAGTGTGGCAAAATATTCAGCAAACCAAAATCAACCCAATAGTAGTCAAGGAAGAAAATAGAAGGAAGACTATCAAAAAAAGGGTGGGGGAAGAAAATGGAAAAGATTTCAAAAGCCATTTTAATGTCAAGAATGTGGTATTGTGGAACTAAGATGGTGCGTCCTGGAGCTTTTCCTGATACAACTTTAAATGACACCTCTGTACAGACCTTAAAATTGCAGATTCCACCAAAAAAAGAGTGAAAGTAGTTATGAACTCAAGATATTATGGAGAGTCTTCAGTAAAAGTCTGTCTCTTATGGGCTAATGAGGAACAATAGCCCAGTATAGGCAGTACAACCACCAGTGATAGCAGGTCAGGAGAGAGAGTCCCAACCCTAGACAAAGTCCAAGCCCTGGGAACACTAAGGCAACAGAGAGGACTGGGTTAAGAACAAACTTCTGCAAAGGCAACCCCTTCATAGGCAACATCTTGTTAAGCTATAAACCAGGGATTAGTTCTCAGCCCCAACACAAAAATAGCTTGGGACTCTACACCCTGTACCCCAGTAATGTCAAAATGAGCAAAACCCCCAAAAAGAATGATAACCATAGAAAGCTACTATTCAGATAGGGATGATAAAAATGTTATCTCAGAAGAAGAAAACAGTAACAAATTGCCTGCAGGTGAAGCCTCAAAATAGTTTACAAATTGGCCTAAAATCCAAACATCATGGATGAACTCAAAAAAAGAATTTTAAAAACCAAAGAAGAAAAGAAGAAGAAAAAAGTGGAAAAAAGAAATGAGAGTCATGCAGGAGAATTATGAAAAACTGACTGAAGAAAGTAAAAATGATCAACTGGAAAAATTACTAACTCATCAAAAAGTAAAGTTAACCAACTGGAAAAGGAACCACAATGTAATTTATGTTGTGGCTAATGTGTCTCTTCCTGGACCCAGAACAATAGGAAGAATTGTTGGAAAAAATAAAACCTTAAAAATTAGAATTGGACAAATGGAAACTAGTGACTCTATGAGATACCAAGATTCCATCAAACAAAACCAAAAAAACTGATAAAATCTAAGAGATTGTAAAGCACTTTTAATAAAAAAAAAAAAATGACCAGGAAAATAGATAATTTATTGGTCTATCCCAAAGCCTAGATCAAAAAAAATAACCTGGGAAAATATTTTTCAGGAAATTATCATGGAAAACTGCCCTAATATCCTAAAACAAGAAGACAAAAATAGTTCTTGAAAGAATCCACAAATCACCTCCAGAAAGAGACCCCAGAATAAAAACTCCAAGGAATATTGTAACCAAATTCCAGAATTCTCAACTAAAGTTAAAAATAATGCAAGCAGTTAAAAAAAGAAGCAATTTAAATACCAAGGAATTAAAATCAGAATTACTACAGGCCTTATCAAATTCAACATTAAAGAATCAGAAGGCCCTAAATATGATTTTCTGGAGGACAAAGGCCTTGGATTACAAGCAAGAATGCAATAACCTATAAAATTCAGCAAATTCTTTTAAGAGAAAAGAAGGATTTTTCAATGAAATACAGGATTTTGAAAATTTTCTGATAAAAAGACCAGTACTGAAGAGAAAATTCAATCTTCAAATATAAGATTCAAGAAATGCATAACAAGATAAATGGAAAGGGGAAAAAAACACTAGTCCAGAGCTACAAGGGAAGAATTGTACTTGTAACTCTTAAAAGTTGTATTTCTCTTACGATAGTTAAAAGAAACATATTTAGAGACGGGTTTGTGTTGAACTTTTAGCCAACACCTTGCTAAATGAGAGTTGTACTTAAGGGGTTGTACTTAAGGAATATGGATATAAATGAGTCCTGAAGTGATGCTTATTATGAGGGTTGTATTTCTATTAGGACAGAGAGAGGGAGAGTACTTAGAGAGTCTGTACATAATTAGATCATAAAGTGATCTTATTTTACTAGATAGATTAGTTAACAAGGACTGTAGGACAATAAGGACAGAGGGAGAAAGTGTATTTAGAAACACTGGATATAAACAGATCATGATGTGATCTTGCCTTATCCATAACAGTTAACAAAAATTGTAATACTGTAGTTGTAGTATTAGAGGGACAGAAATAGAGAGTGCATACTTAGAGGGACTGGACATAATTAGTTAACGAAGTGGTTTTGGGGGGGGGTTGCAAGGCCAATGGGGTTAAGTGGATTACCCAAGGTCACACAGCTAGGTAATTATTAAATGCCTGAGGTTGGATTTGAACCCAGGTCCTCCTGACTCCAGGGCCGGTGCTCTATTCACTGCCCCACCTAGCTGCCCTATGATGAAGTGGTTTTGTTTTGATTTACTTGATACTTTAGCTTCAATTATAGGGAGTATACTTAGAGGGAGAGTGTATAAATGGTTCATGAAATGATTTTGCTTTACAGAATACTATAGCTCATAAGGATTTAATGTCTATAGAAGATAATTGAAAAGTGGAGTATAAATTGATTATCATTTGACATTATATATGATTTTTGAGAAAGTTATATCCAATGGGATTGAAGAAGGGAGTATACTTGGACAGTGACTATGAGATATTGTTAATTATTTGTCAATCAATCAATTAACCCTTGAGAATTATACTTCTATCAGAAATGATAAAAGAAGTATATTTTGACAGAGGGTTTGACAGAAGGAAAGAAGGAATAATATGAACATTGAGAGAGTTCTACTCTCAACAGAGTGGTCGAGAGAGGGAATGACATATATTCCCAAATGGATTTAAAAATCTATCATTCTCTACAGAGAAGTGGGGGGGGGGGGAAGGGAATAAAATGGAAAGAAGGAAAATGCTAAAAAGGAAGGCAAAAGTAAAAGTAAAGTTAAAGTTAAAATTAGAAAGAAAAGTTAAAGTGGAAAAGGAGCAAAATATTGGTGAGGAGAGATAAGGGAAAGGGGGAAAAGTATAATTGAGAAAAGGTAACTTGGAGGAAAATACAGAGTTAGTAATCTTACCTTTAAATGGAATGGGATGAACTCTCCCAGAAAATGAAAGCATATGGCAGAATGGATTAGAAATCAGAATCCTATAATATTTTGTTTACAAGAAACATATTTGAAACAGAGAGATACACACAGGGTAAAGGGAAAAGGCTGGAGCAAAATATATTTTGCTTGAGTGCAAGTTAAAAAAAAACCAGAGGTAGCAATCCTGATCTCAGACAAAGCAAAAGCAAAAAGAGATCTCATTAAAAGGGATAAGGAAAGAGACTACATCTTCTTAAAAGGCGCTATAATCAATGAAGTTATATCATTTTTAAATATCTTGCACTAAGTGATATATCATCCAAATTCTTTGATGAGAAGCTAAAAAAGGAGATTTAGACAGCAAAACTGTAAGTTTCTCAGAATTAGATAAATCAAACCACAAAATAAACAAGAAGAAAGTTAAGAAGATAAATAGAATTTTATAAAACTTAGATATGATTGACATCTGGAGAAAATTGAATGAGGATAGAAAGGATTTTACCTTTTTTCCCTGTAGTTCATGGCACCTATACCAAAATTAGCCATGAAGTGGGGCATAAAAACCTTATAATTAAATACAGAGAGACAGAAATATTAAACACATCCTTTTCAGACCATGATACAATAAAAATTACATGTAATTAAGAACCATGGAAAGATCAACCAAAAATTAACTGGAAATTATATAACCAATTTTAAAGAATGAGTAGATCAAAAAACAAATAGTAGAAATAATCAATAATTTTGTCCAAGACAATGACAACAATGAGACATCACACAAAAATTTATGGGATGCAGCCAAAGCAGTTTTTATATCTTTAAATGTTTATGTGAATAAAAGAAAGAATTGAGTATACAAAAAAGCTAGGAAAAAGAACAAATTTGGTATTTAAACCTCCAATTAAATACCAAATTAGAAATTTTAAAAAATCAAAGGAGAAATAAGAAAATTGAAAGTAAGAAAATCATTTAATGAATATATAAAATTAAGAGTTGGTTTTATGGAAAAAATAAAAAGAGAAACATTTAGTTAATCTGATTTCAAAAAAGAAAGAAGAAAATCAAATTACCAGTGTCAAAAAATGAAAATGTTGAACTCACTACCAATGAAAAAGAAACAAAAGTAAAAATTTGGAACTACTTTGCCAATAAATTTGACAATCTAAGTGAAATGGATGAATATTTACAAAATTTAAGTTACTCAGATTAACAGAAAAGGAAATAAATACTTAAATAGCCCCATTTCAGAAAAAAAGAATTTGAAGAAACCAACAATAATCTCCTTAAGAAAAAAATCTCTAGGTCTTGTTGGTTTTTACAAGTGAATTCATTTATTTATTTGTTTGTTTGTTTGTTTATTTATTTGATTATTTAAATGGAGGTTTTTTTTAGGTTTTTGCAAGGCAAACTGGGATTAAGTGGCTTGCCCAAGGCCACACAGCTAGGTAATTATTAAGTGTCTGAGACTGGATTTGAACCCAGGTACTCCTGATTCCAGGGCCGGTGCTTTATCCACTATGCCACCTAGCTGCCCCACAAGTGAATTTATGTAAACTATTTTTAAAAATAGGAGAAGATGGAGTTTAGCCAAATTCCTTTTATGATACCAATATGTTACTGATACTAAATGAGGAAGAGACAAAACAAAGAAAATTATAGACAGTCTCCTTAATGAGTATCAATGCAAAGAATATTAAATACAGTTTTAGTAAAGAGATTATAACAAGTTATTATTAGGATAATGCCAGATGGACAAGAATAGTTCAATATAAGGAAAACAATCAACATAATTGACTATTCAATAACAAAACTAACAAATCATATTATTATCTCAATAGATGCTGAAAAGGCATTGTTAAAAATACTAAGCAGTACCTATCTAAAACCAACAACAAGCATTAAATTTAATGAGAATAAACTTGGAGCATTTCCAGTAAGATCAGGGGTGAAACTAGCATGCCCAGTATCACCACTACTATTCAATATTGTATTAGCAATGTCAGTTTTATCATTAAGAGAAGAAAAACAAATTGAAGGAATTAGAATTGGCAATGAGAAAGCAAAGCTTTCACTCTTTGCAGATGATATGATGGTATATGTAATGAACCTAGAAAATCAACTAAAAAAACTAATTGAAGTAATAAACACATAAATGATCAGAATTTCTATATATGAACAATAAAGCCCAAGGGCATGAGATAGAAAGAGAAATTTCTTTTAAAGTAATTGCCAATAAAATACTTGGGAATCTATGTCCCAAGACAAACCCAGAAACTATATGAATACAGTTACAAAAAATTTGTCACACAAATAAAGTGAAATTTAAAGAATTGAAAAAACATCAATTGCTTGTGGTTAGGCCAAATTAATAGAATAAAAATGACAATTTTACCTAAATTATATTGTCTACTCAGTGTCGTACCAATGAAACTATTAAAAAACTATTTTACAATGCTAAGAAAAAATAATAACAAAATTCATCTGGAGCAACAAAAGGTCAAGAATATCAAGGGAATTGATGAAAAAAATTCAAAGAAAGGTGACCTAGCTGTACCAGATCTAAAACTATAATTATAAAGCATTAATCATCAAAACTGCTTGATACAGGTTAAGAAAACAGAGTAATGCACCAGTGGATTAGAGTAGGTACAAAAGAAACAATACTAAATTACTATGTTAATCTACTGTTGACAAACCTAAACACATTCAACAAAAACTGCTGGGAAAACTGGAAAATAGGGTGGCAAAAACTAGGCATAGACCCACATCTCACACCCTATATCAAAATAAGGTCAAAATAGGTACAGGATTTAGACATAAAGTGTGATACTATAGGTTGTTTTAGAGACCAAGAAATACTCCTGTTGGATCTATGGAGAAGGGAAAAATTTATGAAGAAATGAGAAATAGAGAGCATTATAAACTGCAAAATGGATGATTTTGACTATATTACATTAAAAAGTTCTTGCCCTAATAAAATGAATGCAGCCAAGATTAGAAGGAAAACAGAAAGCTAGGAAACAATTTTCACAGCTAGTGCTTCTGATAAAGGTCTCATTTCTAAAATATATATATATAGAACTGAATCAAATTTATAATATTACAAGTTATTTCCCAGTTAATAAATATGAACAGGCAGTATTCAGATGAAGAAATTAAATTCTATAGTCATACAAAAAATGACTCAAATCATTATTGATAGAGAAATGCAAATTAAATTAACTTCGAGATAACTCTACCTCACATCTATCTGATTGACTAAAATGACAAAAAAGGAAAATCATCAATGTTAGAGAAGATGTGGAAAAATTGGGACATTAATGCACTGTTGGTAGAGTTGTGAACTAATCTAGACATTCTGGAGACCAATCTGAAATTATGTCTAAAGAACAATAAAATTTATCATACCCTTTGACCCAGTAATACAAATACCAGATCTATATCCCAAAGAAATCATAAAAACTGGGAAAATACTCTCATGTTCAAAAATATTTATTACAGCTTTTTTTGTAGTGGCAAAGAATTGGAAATTGAGGGGATGACCATCAATTGGGAAATGGATGAGCAAGTTATGGTATATGAATATTATGGAGTACTATCATTCTATAAGAAATCATGAGTAGGTGGACTTTAGAGAAGCATGGAAGAACTGATGCTGAATGAAGTTAACAGAATCAAGAGAACATTATAAACTTAACAATAACATATGTGAGATGGACGCAGCTCCTTTCAGCAGTTCAGAGATCAAGTATAACCCTCAGAGACTTGCTAAGGACAATGCCATCTACATTCAGAGAAAAAAAAAAAACATGGAATCTGAATGCATATTATGTTGACTTTTTAAAAACTTTTGAGTCTTTCCTTTCTTTCTCATTTTTTTTTCTTTCCCCATATTTCTAATTCCTCTTTCACAATATGACTAAAATGTAAATATGTTAAACACAAATGTACATGTACAATTTTTACCAAACTGTTCACCACCATGGGGAAGGGGAAAGGGAAGGGAGGGTGGTAGAAAAATGTGGGACTCATAAATTTGCAAATGGATGAATGTCGAAAAATTACCATTGCATGTAATTGGAAAAATAAAATAAAATTTAAATTAAAAAAAAAAGAATGTAGTATCACCACACTTTAGATACTGAAATACCTTTAGAAAAGGGAAAAATGGAGCTGGAGATCACACAGTTGGAAAAATTTACTGAAATGGACCAATAGAAGATCAATGTTGTAAATGATGCAATTGTGAGAGCAGTGAGGTTGGAAAGATAACAAAAAAGCAAGAAAAACCTTAGATATTGGTAGTATTGAAAAGAGTGAACAAGAGAAAATTAATAACTGCTAACATATTCCTACTCTGCCATCTAAACAAAATCTTTATAACTATCATCCATCCTATACCTATATTATTTATTTTTCCAACTACATACAATGGAAGTTTTTACCAATTTTTTTCTTTTTTTAGTTTATTTATTTTATATTATTACAATACACTTGTTGTGAGAGTAAACACAAACTCCCCTCTCCTCCCCAAAAGATAGAGAAACCTCAAAAATAGTGAGAGAGAAAGAAAAGTGTACTTCAATCTGTGTTCAGATTCCAAAGGCTCTATCTCTGGGATAGTTGCCTTTTTTATCATAAGTCCACCAGAGACGTTGCTTCACTATTTTCCCACAGTTGCTATTACTAGCTATATTTCCCTACACTCTATTCCTTCCCACTATCACTTATTCTATTCTCTCTCTCCTTTCACCATCCCTGCTCAGAAGTGAGTTGTATCTGTACACTCTCCCACAATCTTCCCTCTCTTCTATCACCTACTACCCCCTTCCCTCACCCCATTCCCCCTTATACCATCCCTTTCCTCTCAGTTTTCTCTAGGGTAAGATAGATTTCTATACTCTATTATGTGTGTATGTTATTTCCTCTATGAGACATTTTTGATGAAAATGAAGGCTCACTCATTCCCCCTCGCCTTCCCCCATTCCACTCCATTGCAAAAGCTTTATCTTGACTCTTATGTGAAATATCTTAACCCCTAGTTCCTCTCCTTTCCCTTCCTCTCAGTATTTTTCTTTATCACCCATTGACTCCATCTTATTACTGTATAATACCATTATATCGAGCTCCTTCCTGTGCCTTATCTATATATGTCCTTCTAACTGCTCTTATGAATGAGAAAGTTCATATGAGTTATCAGTATCTTCTTTCCATGCAGGAATGCAAACAGTTTCAACATCATTAAGTTCCTCATAATTAATCCTTCTTGTTCACCTCCTCTGTGGTTCACCTGAGTCCTGTAATTGTAACTCAAACTTTCTGTTCAGTGTTGGTTGTTTCAATAGGAAAATTTGAAAGTCCCCTGTTTAATTGAATGTCCATCTTTTCTCCTGAAATAGGATGTTCAGTTTTGCTGGGTAGTAGATTCTCAGTTGTAAACCAAGAGCTTTTGCTTTCCAGAATATCATATTCCAAGTCCTACAAACCCTTAATGTAGATGCTGCCAAATCCTGTGTAATCCTGACTAAAGAGCCACTAAAGAGTGGAATTGTTTGTTTCTGGCAGCTTTTAGTATTTTTTTCTTTGATTTGGGAATTTTGGAATTTGGCTTTAATATTCCTAGGAGTTTTTCCTTTTGGGATCTCTTTCAGGAGATGATTGGTGAATTCCCTCAATTTCTATATTACCCTCTGCTTCTAGGATCTCAGGGCAATTTTGCTGTATTATTTCTTGAAAACTGAAGTCTAGGCTCTGTTCCTGGTCTTCATTTTCAGGTAGCCCCAAAATTTTTAAATAATCTTTTTTGGATCTGTTATTGAGGTCAGTTGTTTTTCCAATGAGATATTTCACATTTTCTTCTAATTTTTAGTTCTTTGGTTGTTGGGGGCCCTGCCTACCTGCAGCAGAGTGAGGAAAGAGTTAATGAGTTATGTGATTGAATAATAAACGAAGAGATGAGACTCCGACAAGATGGAAAAGAGAGTTTGATTTATTGAGCCTTACACAAGCTTATATATTGCAAAAATCACAGGGTCCGTTCTTTATCTAATCCCCTGAGAACACTGAGTACTTCCCTTGTTCCCAGGTTGTGCTGTATGTACTGACATATCAAGTGCATCATAACTGCATAACCACTTATTTTCCAAGAACATTGTATGCTAGAAAGTAACTACCTAGGCCTCCTGGGATAGAGAACCAAACCAGGCAGAGAGCAGTCTCCTTCCATGGAGAGGGTTTATTCAACCATCATGGTCAGAGGCCCACTCACCTGTGGTCCTCAACATTTGGTATGGTTTCATTTCTTCCTGATTTCTTGCAAAATCATTGACTTCCTTTAGTTCCATTCTTCATTTGAAGAAGTTATTGTCTTTAGAGCCTTTTTAATCTCCTTTTCCAGCTGGGCAATTTTGCTTTTTTAAGGTATTATTCTTCTCATTTGCCTTTTGTGTTGCTTTTTACATTTGGCCTGAACGGGTTTTTAACATTTTATTTTCTTCAGGATTTTTTTGTATTTCTTTCAACAAGCTGCAGACTTGGTTCTCACGATTTATCTGCATCGCTCTCATTTCTCCTCCCAACTTTTCTTCTACCTCCCTTAGTTGCTTTTCAAAGTCTTTTTTTGAGCTCATCCATAGCCTGATCCCATTTTTTTATTTCTCTTGGAGGTTTTGGTCACAGAAGCTTCAATTTTGATATCTTCTGAGTATGTATTTTTATCCTCCATGGGACCAAAGTAATTTTCTATGGTCAGATTCTTCTTTTTCTGTTGTTTGCTCATTTCCTCAGCCTGTGACTGATTTACCACACTTCTAAGGCTTTGGGGTTTTTTTGGGACACCCCATTGGACTTTAATTCCTCCAAGGTCTTATGAGAGGCTCTGACTGATCTCTTGTCTGTGCTCTGGTATGTGGATGACCACAGATTCTCCCCTCTGCCCTGGAACTGTGAAGAGGGGTCCCTGCTTCCCTATTTGTAGTATGGAGCCCAGACTGAAACCTGGATCTGAGTGTGGACAAATAGCAGAGTCCTGCCCCAGGAAGAACAAAGACCTCTGTAGTCTCCCCTGACCCCCTTACTGTCTGTGGACTGGGAACTCTGGAAGTGTTGGGTGGCTTCTGTGATTCCTGCTGTAGGTTCTCACCATAAGTCTGTTCTGAGATCAATGCTCTGCTCCATGCTTGCTCTGGTATGGCAGGGTCCTCTCACCACCCTTTCAGGCTGTCCCTGGTGATCCCTGGGCCAAGAGGTCTGGAAATCACCCCCTCTGCCATGGACCCAGGTGTTCCCCAGTGCTCAGGTGCCCCACGGGGTTGTTCCTGAAAGGTTGGAGTTGCTTTGCTCCATCCAGGATCTGCTGCTCTGAGGCTGAGCTACGGCTCTGCTGTGGCTCTCTCCTACCCCCATTCCTGGTGAAACAGACCTTTCCTGCAGAGCTTCTAAGTTATTTTGGACTGGAAAATTGTATGACTCAGTCTTTCCATGGGTTCTGCCCCTCTAAATTTTGACTAGAGTCATAATTTGATGGCTTTTGGAGTTTTGGGGGGGATGAGTTTCTGGGAATTCCTGCCTTCACACCATCATCTTGGCTCTGCCCCTTTACCAATCTTTTTTTTAGTAAAGATTGAGTTTTACAATTTTTCTCACTCCCTCTCCCCCCCCCCCACACTCATTTTGAGGATATATCTAATGAGGGAGCAAACAGGTAATAATTAACAATGGTCAACATTTTTATAATCTTAAAAACTAACTAAAATATAGATAGAAAATACTTTAAGATTCTATTATGTTTACTTTTTTCATTATGAGTAAGCATTTGTCAAAACCAACAGGAATTTTTAAAGGACCTACTATGTGCTAAGCACAGGAATTGCAGACAAAAAGGAAAAAGCATTCAATGCCCTTTAGGAGCTTATATTCCACTGGAGGAGACAGCATAGACATAAATAAGTACCTACAAAGGAAATACAAAGTAGATGGAAATTAGCCTTAGAGGGATAGATACATCAAGATCACCTATGATACCAAGGAAGATAAAACAATAGAAGTAACTTTATTCAATGACCATTTGATAATAGATATCAGGTGAGGCATAAATCAGGGAGATATGTCATCACTGTGATGGAGGAGAACCAATGCAAAATTCACATGGAGAAAGAATCCCTATAAATGACAAGATCCTCCAGATGTTCCTGTTTGCTAGTGGTGTGGTACTGAATGTATCAAGTCTCAGGACACTGCAGTTTCCTGGAAGAAATCTGTGATCATTCAGAGTTTTGCCCTCTATATCTATTACACAGATTTCAGCTTGCATTTAAATTGATGCCTTTTAAACTTTATCTAATAGTATGAATATCTGAGACAGAACAGATACAATATTAGCTGAACCTAGAAATAAAAAAAAAAGGTGAGCAGACCAAATGGTTTTTGAAGGTCTATTTTTTCTTTTTTTTTCAAATTTATTTTTCAAAATTTTTTTCATCCATATGCACATGTATATTCTTAAGTTAAAACATTTCCTTCTACCCTCCATTCCCACCCCACCCCTCCTCTCAGCAGGGAACAGCCAGGTTAGCATTGTACATACATATTTTTGATAGACATGTTTACAGATTAGTCATTTTCTATATGAGGAATTAGATTTATGGGAAAGAGATATATAAAAGATAATTTTTATAAAGTGTCCATGAGACTCTGAAGGGTTGTTTTTTGGGTTTGTTTTGTTTTGTTTTGTTTTTCTTCCTCTGGATTGGGATATCATTGTCCATGGTCAGTCTAATACAGTTGTCCTAGCTCTCTGAACTGTTGAGAGGAGCTGCTTCCATCAAGATTGATCATCTCACAATGTTGTTGTTAATGTGTACAGTGTTCTCTTTGTTTTGCTCCCTTTGCTCAGCAGTAGATCCTATAAATCATGCCATGTGAAGGCCTACTTTTTCAATATGAGCATTTCAACATTGTTGCTAGAGAGCAGCAAGATGCAGAACACCACTGACCATGAAAATCTACAGGTATCACACAGAGGGAGAATAGAAAGTGAGTGTAAGCAGGCTGCCATATATAAACAAGGAAGAATGCTAAAGAACAGGTCTAAAGGACATCATCAAAGAATTGTAGAATAGGAAGAGAAGATAAACTGGTTAATGTGCAAGGGTGAGCAATGGCATACAGTCAGAGTTGTACCTTCTTTTTAGAGGGCACTTCCATGGTAACCTCTAATATTAAGAGAAAGCAAGGAAGACCTTCAGCACACTGGGTGGTCTCTAAGGGGAACTTTTGGGAGAAATTGGCAAAATTCATACAAGATAGATAAGCATAGAATACCAAATCATTGAGTTCACAAATTCATCTGAGTAATAAGAACTGCTAATCTGGAAAGTATCTGACTGGAATACAACTAAAATTATGAAAGGTTATAAGTTTATAATATAAACTTCATGTTTCTTATATAAATAATATATAATATAATAACATTATAAATAAATAACAATTTAATAACTCCTGACACATGTCTTTAGTTTGGTTCCCCATCCCAATTCCTCAGTGATTCCTATCTCCTACCCAAGAGATGGTGCCTACTCTCAAGTGTTACATTTCTTTAGCAAGATTGTGGCCAGAATGTCTTTTGGCACTCTTGAGGTCTGGGTCAGAATAGCCCCTGGTGAATTTAAAACTTTCTGCTTTATCACCTGAATAGTACAACTTCACAATCAACACAAACCAAGACATGCCTCTCTCCTTTTCTTCCTCCCCTACATCTACACCAATTCATTTACTTTCTACCTCTTCTCTCCTCTGTCACCTAGGTAGTATGCCTTCCACTTGGTACATATTTCCTACTGAAGCTTGAAGTTCCTCTACTTCCTCTCTTTGTTGGGCTACATATCACCCATCTTCTTCTACTGTTCCAGCTGGATTAGACTAGAAAAATTAGCCCAGCTTCTCCAGAGGTCTCTGAAAGAGTGGGGCATAGACAATGTCTACCAACCAATCATTTGTTAATCATCACTTATTAAGCATTTACGAAACACCATTTATATCATTGGCACCATGCTAGGCTCTAGGAACACAAAAAATAATAATTAAAATAATCTCTGCTCTTAAGAAGTTTACCAATTAGGGGATACTTGAACCTGTAACTTAAAGGGGAAAGGATCTATTATGGGCTAATCAAAGGAATTATAAAGAAAAAAAGAAAAAACAATCAATGCCCTCTAGGAGTTTATATTCCAAAGGAGGAGACAATATAAACATAAATAACCTGATGCAGTGAGGAAGATTCATGTCCCTGATACAAACTGAGATTAGTATAAGGTCTGCCTTAGATTTAGGTATGATGTATCTTGCCTTTCAGGGATACAATGGAATGACTCTCCTTTCACTTTGTCAATCATACCAATTAAACAAGTATACAAATATTTGCCACCATGAAAGAAACTATTTGAAAATCTTGTATAAACTGTTGAAGAATGAAATTAGCAGAATTAGAACAATTTATAGAATAATAATAATAATAATAATAATACTATAAAAGCAAACATTTTTGAGATTTCAGATCTCATATCAATATAGTGATCATCCATGATTTCAGAGGACTGATGAAGTGTGTTAAACAACTCCTGACTGGCAGGTAATGAACTCAAAGTGCAGAATGAGGCAAATATTTTAGACATGGCCAATGAAGGAATTATTTTGCTTTAATATGCTTATTTGTGGCAAGGAATTTATTTTTTTTCCTCCTCCTTTTCCTCTTTCTCCTCCCCCTTCTCCCCCTCATTCTCTTTTTCTTTCTTCTCTTCCTTCTCCTCTTCTTTTTTCTCCTCCTCATCCTACTTTTTTCATTCTCCTCCTCTTTCTTCTTCTTCTTCATAATCATCTTCTTCCTCTCCTTTCCTTTTCTTCTTTTTATCAAAGGAATGATGAGGGAAGGGAGAGAAAATAAATTTTTACTAATTAAAAAATAAACTTTTAAAGATAGAAGAAGGGGTGGCTAGGTGGGGCAGTGGGTAGAGCACCGGCCCTGAGTGCCTAAGTTCAAATCTGGCCTCAGACACTTAATAATTACCTAGCTGTGTGGCCTTGGGCAAGTCACTTAACCCAATTTGCCTTACAAAAACCTACAAAAAAAAAAAATAGAAGAAGGGCAATAGCCATAGCATCAACTTCTAATATGGTTAACGGCTGTTTGATATACAAAAATGAACTGACTTTCAAATATGAAAATGATCCAGTGCCTTGTATATAGTATGGACAGAATATTATTAAACTCTCCCTCAAAAGGGTATATACTTGACTAAGCTGTTTTGTAGCATTGATGAAACATTGTGCTGATTCATCCATATAGTCTTAGATCATTACCCACATAAGTTGATGACTAGCCAGAGTCAGGATTGCTATCTTTGGGTATAGAGCAGTTTCCTATAACAGAAAACAGATGGTAAGTTATCATTTGAAAAAAGTCTTAAAAATATACTTATTAGGTGAACTATAAATACTCCAGCTTAGGGTAATGCTCCTTAGTCAGACAGGGATTTAAAAGTGCTTCTTTCCTTCCTGTCCTCCTCAGTACTGAGTTGGGAGAGCTCTTATAATTTATTACAAATTCACATTGTTCTCTGTTGCACCATAGTTTTATGTTTCTACATGCAACATTTAGGAGTTGAATGCACAAGTTAAATTTTCTCCAGGTCAGACCTTTGTCAGTAGCTGACAGAATGACAGTCCATAACCAGGATAAGAGGCCTTGTTCAGCTTTCTTAAAGGTGTAACATCTTGTAGAAGAGCTTAAGCTTTTCAGATCTCAGATTTGAAAGTTTTCATTTTTTTCTCCAGGTTCTCGAATGGGAAGATATTGAGTTTAAAAAAAGAAATGTCTTTAAATATTATTTTCAATTAAAACTGATTTGGTTCTCATCCCCAAATCTCTCTTCTAGAGACACTGTAAATGAATGAGTTATGTCAGCATCTAACATAGTCATGCTATTGCCTGTCTTAGCCTCAAGCTCAATTCGATTGCAAGCCAGAAAAGCCTACAGAGTTTGGCTGGTTTATAACCTCATCTAGAAAAGCAGATGGTGTGGCTGCTGCAGTCTAAAGAAAGTCTTTTTTTAATAGTTTCCTCAGCTAACATGAAATAGCACTTGAGAGGAACAAATTCTATGACTCAAACATTGCAGGAAAAAAATCTTTTTTTATAATAGTTTTACTTGTACTTTTCATTTCAATCTATAAGTATATCATAATGGTCAGCAATGAAAGTTGATCAATAAGCTCTTATTAATCACCTAGCAGGACTTGCTGAGGATACACTTAAAAAAAGTAAGACAGCCCCTGATTTCAACAAATTTATAATTTGTTGGATGCCTTTATGAACTTGTTTGAAGAAATATGAGAAATTATTAGTGTGGAAAACTATGTGTTTGTATGTATATATGTGTGTGTGTGTGTGTGTGTGTGTGTGTGTGTACCCATATATGTATCCATATTGTCAAATTTAGTTGATAGTTTTCCTATTTCCTTTTTATTGTTAAAGGATGAGAGATTGGGGAGAAGTATATTTGGAAATGCATGTGACAGAAAAACAAATGGTATCAATAAAAATAAGATAATTTTTTTTTCAGTGGATATAGAGCTGGATCTGGAGTCAAAAGATCTAAGTTAAAGCCTGATCTTAGTCACTTATTAGCTTCAATGTCTTCATCTGCAAAGTATGGATATTAACAATACTTATCTTCCTGAGTAGTTTTGAGTATAAAAGAAGATAATATTTGTAATGTGCTTTGCAAACCTTCAAGGAGTACATAAATACTAGCTATTGTTATTATAATGAGTAATAACAATAAAAAGAAATCTGTGTGCTGAGGAATAATCAAGAGAGCATCTTCCTACCCCCTCTATAGCACTATCCCTGGATAATCAAAGAGAAGGATATTTCTCCTTACTTCATCTTAAAAGGATGTGGAATTCTACCCTTTTCCTTTGCTTCCCAAACATGAAATAAATCTATCCTCCATAATAAGATACGTTACCCACATGCTGAAATTCAAGAACTTTCATATGACCCCTATTTACCCAAGTTTTATGTTTTTCTATTGCTCAATAAAGAAAATTATTTGGAATGATTTCTTTGTTCTTCAAACCTATGTCTGTGCTTTTGCTTACGCTTACATTCCTAACTGAAAATGCCCTCCTCATTATCTCCTATTTGAATTCTATCATTTGAGTTCTAGCTTAGCTTCCACCTTTTGCCTTGAAAGTTTCCAGAAATATAACAACCCCAATTGATGTCTTCCCTCTCAGACTACCTCCTTAATATATGGTATGTGGCACATTTTATCCCATTATGTACTGCTTCCTGTATATGTATAACTTGTTATATTCTTAAAATTGTGGATACTTTAATAATATCTTACATTCCATAAGTCTAATGACCCCCAGACCAAATGTTAATTAATATCAACCACAAAAGTCAACAAATGATACATTAACTCAAACAACAAGTTTTTATTAAGTAACTACTACTTGCCAGATGTTGTGCTAGATATCTTCACTGCTCAGTTTATAAGAATTAATGGTCAGGTTTTGTTTAAAACTCTTAATAGTTATTTTTCTTCATAACTTTTGTGATTTCTAATCTATGAATACTATCTATAATTTCATTAGTATAAGTTCTTCCTCCACCAACCAGACTGAAACATCAATATAACTTAGTAGAGGGTCATTATGAGTTGTTGTGGCTGAAAATTCATTTCGATTTGCCCAGTCTAAGGATGAGTCTCTTCACTACTAGGTCTGAATGCCAAGCCTTTCTAACTTGGCAAGATCATCAAAGTTTGTGTTATGTTGACATAGCCTTCAGGAATCCAAAATAACTTCTAAACAGTAATGTAGGACTCTTTTTGGAAGTCATTGATAGTGATAATTAGAAGTATTTAATTAATATAATTTGCATTTCATAGTAGGACCAGATTCAAGGAATACCACTCTAATCAGTATTAATTAAAGCAGTTTTACTTGAACTCACAAATTCCTTAAAGAAAAGTTTAAACAAGAGCCTAATTCATTCTTTGACTGTTTTAATCCACTAATAATATATTTTAGTTAACCTTCAGTCTCTAGTGCCTTATATATATTACTTCACCCCAATACAGAAAATATATTGAATATATATGTCAATATATGTCAAAATATTTACCAAAAGCTTTTTGTGGCATCAAAGAACTTGGCACAACATTTTAACATGGGTTAAAAATAAAAAACAATCCCCAAACTATAGTATAAGAATATAAGGGAAAATCAATATGTAGTATGAAATAACAAATATTAGGGACTCAGGGAGCTACAGAAAGATGAGTATTAACTGATACAAAGCAAAATAAGTACAACTGGAAAAAATAGACATGACTATAGCAATATAAATAAATGCACTTAAAGCATTAGTGTCAAACTCAAACAGCAATGGGTATCATTAAACCCACATAAGTCCCTGTGGGTTGCATTATGGACAGTTTTAAAATGTAATATTATCCATGTTTCATTATATTTTTATTTTGTTAAATATTTCCCAAATATATTTCATTCTGATTCCAGTCACACTCAAACCACATGTTTCCTACTCTAAAAAAAAAAGGAAGTCAAGCTGTGAGTAATGGCCCCAAGGAACAGAAAATGAAATCTACCTATCTTCTCTCAGTCAAACAATATCAGATTGTCAGATGGGTGTTTTAAATGTTTTTGCTAAATTGTTTTTGTTTCAAGACAAATTTCAGTGCCAGTTGCTAGTTATTAATATCTAGAAATAATGACAATTAAAAAACAAGAAAACATCAATATATGTTATTCTTTTAAGTAACTCACATATATGAATTGTATGTATAATATATATATATACATATTGGTTGTTTTTATTTCTGTTATTATACTTTTCATCAATGGATATTTACTAAGTTCATATGATGTCCCTATTGCTATGCTAAATACAGTCATTTAAAAATTGGAAGCTCATTGATATACAAATGGTTTTAAATCCCTCTAACATTCATGTTAGTCAAAAATATATTTCCATGATCTCATCTTTCCTCCTTTTATTTAAAAAAAAGGTAAATGATTTAACAATCTGTGAGAGTTTACAAAGGTAATCTTAGCGGCAATGTTTAGAAGAAAACGGAAAACTAAAGTTACCCTTCTGAAGATGTTGGCTGGTAAAATGACCATGATGATATATGTTTATGATGTAATATGCCTGTTAACCATTTGAAGAAATTTTCCTTGGAGTTTCCAGAATGGCCAGTTTAATTTTTTATAGAATCATGTTGTTAAAGATACAAACAAGGGAAAAGAATTTTTTTCATTTTATAATATGCGGAATGTAGATTATCAGTGCATTATCTTTTAACTTACATTCCCCTTTGAAAACTTATCTCACTAAGATAATTGGCTATTGTGATGATAAAATTTTTTATAGCACATCACATTCATGTGATGTTTAGTAAATACTAACTAGATAATGATCAATGTTGAACTTGCTAAGTTTATTATTGTCTGTTTTTGGTTGACCACTTTACAATGAATTTGCTCCATTAAAATACCACAATTGCATTCTATTCCTAAAAATCAGTAAGAAAATGTTCTAATATAATTGTAGGTACTATATAGTACACAACAAGTGTTCTGAATGCTGGAATGGATTTCAGAAGACCTAGATTCTCCTTCTCCACCAACCTGTCCTTGGGCAAAATATTAAATTTCCATGAGCTTCATTTTCTTTATGTGTAAAACAGAGATAATGATACCTTTTCTTTGCATTATATGTGTTGCAAGGATTAATTAGATCTTAAAAATCTATAAAGCTCTTTAGGACTTTAAATAGATACAATGAATATACATACTATTATTACTTAAAGATTTTTTTCAGATATGCTTTATGACTTGCTGGAAGGCACCATATGTTTTAGCTAATATTTCTAATAAAAGAATTTTTATAGTGTATAAATGTCCTAGGTTTTTTTCATGTAAATTTTCTTATTTTATAGGTTTAAGGAATGTTTTGAACTGAAAAAAAAAGTGATCATTTGGAGTTTGCTTTGATTCTCATCCTGCTACAATAGAGCCACTTTATAAACTCAACAGAGTTTAGAGGTAGGAAGGATCTTAGAAGTTATTTTGTTCAGTCTTTTACCCAGTCTTGTCAATAAAATCCCTATGAGTTAGTTAACTCCTTGAAAATGTTTAGTATTTAGGGTACATACTATCTCACAAGGCAATCTGTTTCACAGACCTAATTTTGGGAAAGTTTGTTCTTATATAGGCATATCCTATCTAACATTATTAATTGGTTTCCTGAACATATCACATTGTATGAAATTTGATAATGAATGGTATTGAGTATCATAAGAAACCAACTGAGAAAAAAGGAATGGAAGTGCCACCCCCCCCACCCCCCCAGCACCCTGGGAAGGAAAGAAGAGAGCACAGAAGATAGAACTCTCAGTGGAGGGAGGGAGGGTAAAAAAACCAGAAATGCTTGGGAAGGGAGCTTTAACAGCATTATAGTGAGGTGTATTTATAATATTTTAAAAGAAGAACAAATTATGAATGATTATGAAAAAGTTCTTAGATGCTGAGAGCTTTTAGAGATTCTGCAACCGAAGGACGGATCTTGAAGTATGGAAAGTTGGATGCACAAATAGGAGGGGAAGTTTTGAAAAAGGTCAAGTGGAGGAGGTTTAGACAAGAGCATTCCCCAGATTAAGGATAGTCAGTGAAAAGTTACAGAGTTGGAAGATGAACTGTGGGTTGGAACAAGAAGAGCAAGTGAACCAGGGTCATTGGACAATATAAGGAAAGGAACTAGAGAGTATAAGGCAAGGAATAAAATATTAGAAGATGGGAAAGGAAGGAAAGGATCAGAAGAGCTATAAATGCCAAACAGAGCATTTTATTTTTGGCCCTAGAAGTAATAGGGAGCCATTTTAGATTATTGGGGGTGGTGGTGTTAGTCACTCTCACACTTTAGTAAAACCACTTTGGCAAATGAGTGGAGAATAGATTGGAGAGGTCAGAAACTTGGAGGAGTGAGTTCATCCAAAAGGCTTTTGTAATAGTCTAGTACAAAAAGTGATGAGGGCAAAAATGAGGATGATTGTGTGAGTAGAAAGGAGACATATTTCTGAGCTATTGTAAAGTTAGAATTGAGAAGAATTAGCAATAGATTAGATTTATTGTTTGAATGTGACTGAAGAATTGGGTGACTAGAATGATGTTAAACCAGACAGTGACAGAAGAGTTGTAAAGAACTGATAGCCTGGGAAAGGCATTATTGCTTAATATTCTTTTTAACGGAAGATACAGTATAGGCCAGTTTTTGGATTATTTGTTGTGTTCAACATAATGCTTCACTAAAATAAATTTAAAATGTAATTATTTGGGGCAATCTTTATTGAGATGAAATTCATCTTCTTAAAATTCTCATCAACTTCTATTTCTTCTATTTCTTACCTAGAATAAATATCATTCTTCCAGGTGATATCTCTTTGAATATTTGATGATTGTAATATCTCCAATAAATCTTCTCTCTTTACATATAAAGTATTAGAATATAAAATGGATCCAAGGTTTCCATATAATACTAATAACCTGTAAAGTGTACATTAGAAACATTGTGGTATAATGGAAAGAGCTCTCAATCTGGGGATTAAAGTGGGCTCAAGTCCTAGATTCATTACTAACTAGCTATGTAAACTCAGACACTTACCAGATATGTGACTCTGGACAAGTCATTTAACCCTGTTTGCCTCAGTTTTCTCATATGTAAAATTAACTGGAGAAGGAAATAGCAAATCACACTAGTATCTTTGCCAAGAAAACCCCAATGGGGTCACAAAGAGTAGGAAATGACTGAAACGACTGAACAGTAACAACAAATATAAACTTGGATAGTCAATTAAGTTCTATGATCTTCAGTACCTCCATTTTATAAAAAAAAGAAAGAAAGAAGAAATGGAGATAGGAATATTCAAATGACTTTCTTCAGAAAAATAATGTAAAATAATGTATATGAACTACTCTGTATCTACATGAATGAATTTGTTATCATTAGTAATTTCATTTGCAAAATAATTGGAGTTGGTCCAGATGATTTCTAAGGTGTCTTCTCTTTTTCTCTTTTTATTCCTTTCTTCCAATACAAGTTTTTGAAGGGGTTCCACTGTATACACACACACACACACACACACACACACACACACACACACACACACACACACCAAGCATCTCATTCAATTCTGGGATCACACTGCTATTTGAGTTTGATGCTTGAGTTTAGTAACAGAGCAATCAATTTACGTAATGCGACATATAATGAGAACAAAATGGCAAAATGAATAGCAGAGAAAGTCAAATAATAGAATAAATCTTTGGTGTCCCACTCCTTCATAAATGGATGTATATACAGGCTCCTCTGCTGATAACCCAAGAAACTCACTGCCTATAGGGGTTCTTAACCAAGAATTTCTGAAATTGTCTTAAAATAGTTTTTTTGCTTCTTGCAAGGCAATGGAGTTAAGTGACTTGCCCAAGGTCACACTGCTAAGTTATTATTAAGTGTCTGAGACCAAATTTGAATTCAGGTCTTCCTGACTCCAGGATTGGTGCTTTATCCACTGTGCCACCTATCTGCCCCCAAATTAATTTGAAAGCTATACTTCAATGTAATGATTTCTTTGTAATGCTATATATTTTATTAAATTAAAAGCATTAGTCTGAGAAAACCTCCTTTTGATTCATCCAAATATCAAAGGAGTCCATGACATAAAACAGAACCCCTTAGTCTAAGATTAAAAAAAAAAGATTTTCATTGCTTCTCAAGCTGAATTCTTAAGACTCTAACTCCCAGACACTAACTATGCCTCACTGTTTCTTGACTCACTGCACAGTGAAGATCCTTGGCTTCCTTATAGATTGCTTTAGCACTTTACATTAGCAATAAGATTTAGCATCCTCATACATCATTATAACAATCAAGTAACAATTATAAATTGAATTTATTTTTAGGACCTTTCCTCATAGCACAAAGCTTTCATTTTATTATAAAATGCATTGTTACTTAACCTGGGTGCTACTCTTGACTGCCACTAGCTAGCTGTGTTAACATCTGGTTAGTTGCTTAGTCTCTCTGGACTTTAGTTTCCTCTTTTATAAAATGAAAGCAATATATTAATTCTAAAACATGTTAGGAAATCTGTGAAAAATAAATAAGTTAATTTACCATACCTAAAGCAGGGGAAGGGATTTTTATTCCCCAAAATCTTTAAGCCCAAAAGAGCCTGGTAAATATAGGTTTAACTTACCTAATTCATGTAGATGAACAAATGAAACTAATTGTATAAGGCATACTAGAATGTAATTCAAAGACCTCAAATTTATAGAAAGTTTTGAAAGCTGAATCTGAATGATTCTGGCTTTAAAATAGTAACACTTGCCTAAAATTTTATTATTGCAGAAAAAAAATGGTTTTGATTTAACTAAAACAAGCTAGAAGACATGCTCTAGGGATTGGTTGTTCTATTAAATTCTGCAACAATGATGCCCAGTTGAGCAATTTATGTTTTGGCTCCAGTAGAAGCTAGGATCAGTAAATGACTAAATCTTCGAATTACATTGGGGCTAAAAGCAATTCAAGATTTAGTAATAGGATTCCAAACCTTTCACCTGAATGTGGTGAACTAAAGTTGGAGATTGCACCAGTGCTTTGACTCCTATACAAATGAGTTGTTAACTCCTTGTACTGAAGATACTAGATCATGGATTGATTCCGATCTTGGCTCTTCTAGTTGCATAAACTTCAAGAAATAACTTCATCTCCATGGGCCTAAGTCTTCTCAGTGTAAAAGAAGAGACTTGGACTAGATGCTCATTAAGGTCTCTTACAGTTCCAGAATTCATGCTTTTATATCTATAAAAAGGAAAAATAACTTTTGTCCTATATAGTTCTATGTAATGATTGTTCTTTATTCCAAATCTTAGAAGTAGATCAATCGAGTAATATTTTACAGGTTATTATTTTATAGATAAAAAATGAGGGCCAAAAACTAGGGTTCTAAGTCATCCAGCAAATATATTTCAAACTTGAAATTAGGAGTCTTAGCCCTTGTCAGTAAGAATTACCTCATTACACATAACTGAGATGTCTCTGAAACTTAATAGACAGAGTAATGATGAAATTCATTCATGTTTATTGTTTTTGACTAGGATCCCAAAGCCAGTGTCAGTACAAACATGGAACCCATGTACAGAGGAACTGTATTCCAAACCACTCTCATCATGTTCCACCAACTTACATCCTGAATTCCTCAACTTCCGCCAAGATTCAAAAGCCAGAATGTGCAGTGTTTCATAAAGAGTTGAAGGAATTTGCCAAGTGTTGCTGAAATATTATTATATATATATAATATATATATAATATATATATATCTCCAAAGCACTAATAGACTGTGGTTTTTATGAGATTACCATATAAGATTCACTTCTGGTGCTTCAGCAAGGAAGAATGAACAGAGAATGGCAGCTAGTCTTTCCTAGATTAAGAACAAATTTTTCCAACCTTTTATGTAAATAGTCACCATTTATCAGAAATGATCTAATGATTCAAAAAATTTTGGTAAAATGTTTTACTTTCCTCCAGTGACCTGAGAAAGTGCTCGATAACTTGTTCCTATATTTGGCACATTTCTTTCTCTTGCTCTCTCCATTGTCCTAGATCAATGCTCAGGGAAATTTCATTTGGATTATCTTTTCAAAACCAAGTATTCTGTTTATCAGGGTGATACAGAGGGAGAGTTTGACCTCATTCCTAGGGATCTTTGTTTCCTAAAATAGGTATATACTTCAATAATTAAAGTTGATTTTAATAATTCATTATACATATGATTTATTATTTGATAGTATTTGTTATATAATAGATTCATTTATCTTTAATGGAATATTAAGTATTAGCATATATGTACATTTTGATAGTTCCTATAAGCATATATGTTCTTATGAAAACAGTTTTCATAGTGGTAATAATTCATGAAGGAAGAAATCTCAACTTTCTATCTTCTGGTCTAAGAAAAGTTGAATAATAAGAAGGAATTTTCTCAATCAAGAAGGCTTTGGTACCTCCTTCCCTAGAATGAGGTACAATTTTGAAGTTTGTTTCTATTGTTTCCTATTAGTAGGGGCAGAATAAGCCCTAGAGGGGGCAGCTAGGTGGCATAGTGGATAAAGCATCGGCCCTGGAGTCAGGAGTACCTGGGTTCAAATCCAGTCTCAGACACTCAATAATTACCTAGCTGTGTGGCCTTGGGCAAGCCACTTAACCCCGTTTGCCTTGCAAAACCCTAAAAAAAAAAAAAGAAAGAAAAGAATAAGCCTTAGAGAACTTCCTATTTTCTCCCAATTGAAAAGTGACGACTGGAAGCTCAAAGAAGATCTAAGTATGATATGTACATATGATGGTGATGGAGGAGGTGGTTGGTGATAAAGATGACAATGATAAAGTATAGAAAGATGGAGGGTAGCTAGGCTAGAGAACTGGGCCTGGAGTCAGAAAGATATGAATACAAATCCAGTCTTAAAACACCTTTTAGCTATGCAAGCCTGTGCAAATCACTTAGTCGCTCAGGTTCCTCATCTAATGCACTAATAATTCCCAAAGACTAATAGAATATTGGAGCTAGAAGAAACCCTGGAAGCCATTTATCCCAAGTCATTTTAAAGATGAGAAAACTTGGGTTAGGACTAGAATTAAACTATCCTAATTTCCAATCCAGGATTATTCCTAATAAGCTAGTTTCTCCCTCTCATAAACTCTGGTTGTAGAAAGTAGTAGATAGATAGTGGAGAATGCCTCCCAAGATCCTCCATTTAAAGAGAGTGTCTGGGTCAGACATTTTATCATTTCCCATCTGACTCCATTCCTCTGTACATCATTTTCCTCCATCTCTTCCTCTTTTAGAATTCTTTTTATGTGTTGTTTTCTCTTACTAAATTGTGAGATCCTAAAGAGCATGGGCTACCTTTTCCCTTTCTATGCATCCCCAGTATTTAGTAGTACCTAGACAATCATAGTATTTGCTTAATGATGATGGTGATGATTTTGCTTGTCCTTTGTTCTTGAAGAAGACCATTACATCAGGATGATGACACTATAACAAGTAGGTGAATTGGATTTGAGTGAGAGGAGGGCTGTGTTATTATTAGTCTCACTTTCTTCTCCATGTTCAGTGACCAGGTATGGATCAGGATAACTAAAGATGACCCTGGATGGGAGGCAATCAGGGATAAGTGAATTGTCCTGGATCACACAACTAGTAAGTGTCAAGTATCTGAGGCCAGATTTGAAATGAGATCCTCCTGACTGCACTACCTAGCTCTTAATAAATGTTTCTTGTTAGACTGATCCAACAGTTTTGTCAGATAGTGAGATTTTGCCTTAGTAACCGGGTTGGTTGGATTTATCAATAGTTTGTTTATGTTTGTCTATTTTTCTGTGTATCACATTTGTTCTACCACATTTCTATTAATTATAATGAAACTTTTTTAAAAGTAGGAAACAAAAGGAGTGGTGTTTAAGAGTGATAGTGTTTTTTGATCTTCTGAAATGGTTTATTCAAATACCAAAAAGGTTTGAGAATTCATGATTTTTTCCTAATTCCAGACAACTACTTCTCTCTATTCCTTACCCCTTATAGATATAAATAAGAGTTCATCCATTCCTATATAGTGTCATTTTATTTATACTTTGGAGGTGTTTACATATAATCATATATATATATATATATATATATGTACTATAAATATAAAAGTTTAGTTGTTTAGAGCATTAGAAGATGTGAACTTGAAATTTCAATTTTCATGTGAGTCAGTTAGTTTTGAGTTGCTCCACAAGCAGTTTTAATACTTATTTGATAAATGGGAGATCTGATGTTTCTACCTCACTCAGTAAACTCCAGTGATTTTCTATTGAATTTAGGATTGGATATTATTCTACCTTTTTATCATCATTCGCTAATTTCTATTTCTATGTTGATGATTATGTATAATGATTAGTATTTGAAGATAATGTATAAGGAAATAAATATATATTGGGGATGTGAAATTTTTCATTTTTTCCAGATAGATTCACAATCAAAAAGTTTAGAGACTATTAAGAGTCTCAGTGACTATGGGACCCACAGCCAGTATGTGTCAATGGCAGAACTTGGATCCAGATCTTCTTGGTTCTGAAGTTAGCAGTCTATCTATTAAAATGGGACATACCTCTTCTACATGTCTTCTGCTATCCTTAAAGGACAGCCCAGGACCCTAAACGCAAGAGCCTTGGGAATAGCAGTGCTTCCCAGTGACCTCAGTTGTCATGCTAGGATGCAACCCCACAGCTCCAACCCAGCAAAGAAAGCTGTTGCCACCTAAGTCCTTGGCACTGTCAAATTTTTAACACCAGAAATTGATAGGATTTTATCCGGATAAATGGTATTGCTATTTGCTTTGGTGCTACACCCTAAGGACCATGGAACTTTTCCTATTTGACTCTCATAAATAGTCTCCCTTCATAATGTGAACTCCTGGGGAGCCGGAACTGTTTTACTTTTCTATTTAAAACTACTACTACTACTACTACTACTACTACTACTACTAATAATAATAATAATACTAACAGTTAATACTTATATAGCACTTACTATGAGATAAGGTAAATCTTTTACAATTATTATCTCATTTGATCCTTGCAATAATCCTGGGAGGTAAATGTTGTTATTATTGCTGTTTAACAGATGAGGAAACAAAGAGAGATAAACAGAGGTTAAATGACTTACCCAAGGTGACACAGTTAGTAATTGTCTGAGGTTAAATTTGAACTTAGGTCTTCCTGACACCAGGTCCTGCATCATATATACCACAATACCTTAATGTTATTGTTCAATCATTTTCAGTTGTTTCTGATGCTTTGTGATCCCTTTTTGAGATTTTCTTGGCAAAGAGACTGGAATGATTTACCATTTCTTTCTCCAGCTAATTTGACAGTTGAGAAAATTGAGACAAGCAGAGTTAAGTGACTTGCTCAGGGTCACCTAGCTAGTGAGTGTCTGAGGTCAGATTTGAATTAAGCAAGATGAATCTTTGTGAAGAGAGAAGTTTTTAGCCTCTCAGGATGAATCATCCTGTCATGTGTATATTAAGTATTGAAGTATGAACAAGTATTGTAGCAGAGTTGAATTATTATTTAGCATATAATGAAATCATAACTATGAAATCTCCTAGGAATGAAATTCCTTTTTATATTACCCTGTTAGATCATCTGAGAATTCCCAGACTAGATCAAAACTAAATCATCTTCTTTGCACACCTAGTTACTAATATGGAATTGGCTTTAATGAATATGTCCCCTGTTGCTTACCTGCCATTGTACTTCTTCCATCTTATCAAATTTAAAGATGATTCCACTGGTAATACTCACTATTCATGCAGGCTAAAAGAACCCATGTATAAAGAGCAGCTCTTTTCACAAAGTGTCCTTGAGAATGCTTTATGATTTGTATCTTTTGAAAACCTGTTGGCAACTGCAACCTATAGCTGACCCAAAGTTGAATTTATAAACAGTGTGCCCATTCTTGATGGCTTCATGCTAGGCTGAGTACTGTCCATTACTCAGCCATACATAAGAACTAGGTCATATTATTTGAAGCCATTATATAGAGTACCCTTGAAGTGTTTCCTTCTTTTTTTCCCAATTTGCTTTTAGTTCAGTGAAATTCACCAGAAAAAAAAGTTATGTTCAATCTAGCAGAGTTGTCTGGCATTGATCATTACTTTGAACATGTAGATAGCTTACAGTATATCAAGCTTAGCTGTTCCTTCTTTTTGTTAATGTTCAGATGCTTATAGAAATGATTAGGGACCAGAATTTTGTATCTTTGGTAGAGCTCAGCTTTAGTGGAAAGAACTGAGTTAGGAAATTTGAATTTTAGTCACAATATGGCTGTGTGCAATTGACCTCTCTGGCTTCAGTTTCCTCCTGCATAAAATGAAGAGATTGGATGAGATGGACTCTCAGATCTTTTTCAGTTTCTATTATTTTATGACTCTGAAGAATTTGGAAAGGAAACTATAATTCAATGGAACAGAATAAAAAATCCAAAATGAGAATCAAAGGCTTATATAGCCTACTAGTATTAAATTTATTAGTCTCCTTGTTTGCAGCGTTTCTCCTTTTTTTAATCTATCCTCATAGCTGCCATTAATAATCTTTCCCTGTTACTACTGCACTATAAAAAATGCTAAATATGTAGAGGACAGGAAAGAACTAATACAAAGTTGAAAATAATATACATAATGGAAAGAAAACACCAAAACAATTGAAATGAAATGTTGTACAATAATAACCAAATGTGTCCCCCCTCCCAAAGAGACAGGAGTATAGCTGAGGTGAGGGGACTATGGATATAAAATACAGCTTGCCATTTCAGACTGATTTGTTGTGTTTAGTCTGACCAATGTGGTTTTTTTTTTGTCTTTTCATTGTTTGAAATGATAGCTCTCTGGGAAGGTGAGGAAGGAGGGATATATTGAATACAGGTGATATTAAAATTTAAAAAATTATGCAATTTTTAAAAGAAAAAGTAAATATATATGTTTAATGCTATAAAAAAAGCAAAAAATACCACACAAACTATAGTGGTTCCTTATTATCATTAGGACAAAATACAAATTTAGAATAGTATTTAAGACCCTCTGAAATCTGTCCCTAATCTGCTTTCCAAACTATTTAGTATTACCTGGTCCTTCATGAATTTCATAAAAAAAAAAAAAAGACAAAAAAGCATTCCATCAAAACTGAACTACCAGTCTTAGACCAAACTCTCATTGGAACAGGCTATCTTTCAATGTCTCCAATATATTTCTTAGAAGCCTTTTCATCCTTCAAGGCTCAGTTCAGAATTATACTGAAGATAGCTCAAATTGATTCCTAAAAGTGAGCATTTTTACCTCAGAAACTGGCAAACTGTTCAATGTTTTTGGCGATAGTTGTTCTTTAGTCTATGAAATAACAATAGCAATAACAGCAAGAATCAAACAAGATTAAAAAAAATATAAAAATCCAATATGACAGAAAGAGTTTAGCTAGTTTCTTAAAAATCTTGTTTATATTATAGCAGTTTGTTGTTTGGGATTTTTTTGGCAAAGATACTGGAACAGTTAGCCATTTTCTGCTTTAGTTTATTTTACAGATGGCAAAATAGAAGCAAAGAGGGTTGAATGACTTGTCCTGGGTCACACTGCTAGTAAGTATATGAGGCTAGATTTGAACCCGGAAATTCAAATCTTTCTAAGTCCAGCAAGCATCCTTTCTCTTAAAACAACAGCATACAAAAAAAAAAAACCAACAGCATACAATAGAATCTTATTTAGATGAACAAGCTTTTTTTTTTTTTCAATCTTATGAACGAGCAAACTGCTCAATTTTTGCTGGGTGGTTGGTTAACTTTTAAATCTTTATGGCACTTTTTAACACAATTGACTTAAAACAGGCTCCAGGGCCTGGCCTGTAAGGAGCTATTCATTTCTAAAAAGAGAATGTTACTATTAATTTGGTAAGCCCTATAGGGATATCATCTAGTCATTGAATTAATTTTCAAAGCTCTTTTAAGGAAGCAATTCAAACAAGAAGATTTGTTAAATTTTTTTGTACTGCTATAGCTAATTATCAACTAAAAGCTGAAATCCTAGGGCAAGTATTAAGAAGTTCCGTGGGTCTAAACTCTGCCCTCCATGCCCACAGTAATAAATTCTATGGTGGTGTGCATGCAGATACATGTTCCCCCAAGCCTCACCTACACTTCTGGAATGTAGGAAGGTTTAAAAAAAATAAAAGACAGTCTTTGAATAGGATGATACTTGAGCTTTTTGACTCTATTCAAATATCAAATAAGATGTAGGATACTACTGAAGAAGTTAGATAATATCTTATCCATGTATCCATGTATACTTAATTTAGAAAGAAAAACCCCAATATTTTTGTAGGAAAGGAATTACAGATTTTACAGTCATCATGATACAAGATCTTTTGACTGCAAATTTAGGTTGGCATAAAGAAATGTCATAGTATCTTTTCTTGAACATTTCACTTAAAGAGGTCACCTGGTCAAATAATATACCAGAAAACGAATAATATGATGAGTGAGAAAAGATATTGAAACACAATAATTCAATATATTCCATCTAGGTCCTTTTATTTTCTAAGGTATGCTGTTTTATATGGCCCATAAATCAGGAAAAGGAAAGTAAAGAAGTTATCTGAAAGAAAAAATGTAATTAACATCTTCCCCTCAAATAGGATTATGCTTACTCAAACCAAATATTCATAAACACCTAACATTAAGCTTATTATAAGAAAGGAAAATGCTGTTGGGTCACAAAGAATTAAATCATTTCTCTATTCAGCAGTATAGAAATGAGTAATCTATTTTAAAAAAATCACATTTTTCCCCAAGCATCTCATATATAGAGCACTGTGATGAAATCTAGGAAATACTGGAAATTTAAATAAGGAAGTGTAAATAAAATAGGACCCCTATCCCTATGAAGGCTATGATTAGAAGGAGGCTAAGACAAACATAGATAACTATAATACATAATACTACATGGTAGCTGTATAAGAGAGTTACTAAACAAAGTGCCAGATATTGGAGAAAGCCAATACTGACCAAGGGAATCAGGGGAGGATTTGTAGAATGGTATTTGAGTAGGAAATTTCTAAACCTGAGAGTGTTAGTTAATCCCTCTTTGAGCCAAATCCTTAGGAGTAAGATTCAATCTATACCCTCTCCCTTCTACTGTAATAGGTCCTTTGCACCTACCTCTTCATGAGATGCAATTTACCCAATTCTGCCTCCCCCCCTTCTTTTTTTCTCAAGTGTTAATTGCTTTTTTTAAATCTCTTCCCATCAAAATCAATTTATACCTACACTAAGTGTGTGAGTAGGATTTAAAATGACTGGCAGCAATGTGACAGACAAATTGGGAAAGGGAGAATGATTTGTGCTCAGGGACCTGTGAATAAATTCAGTGAAATGGGAGAGAACATGGTATGTGTGGGATGGAGGTTGAGCAAGGCAGAGAGAGTCATAGCTAGAAGGGTCTTAAGGATCATTCCAATCAATCAATCAATCAATCAAAAAATCTATCACCTGTTACATGTTAGAGGCAAAAGAGAGTCCCTGTCCTCAAGGAGCTTTTTCTAATGGAGGAAACAACATACAAATACATATAAAAACATACATATGTACATATATAGGTAAATATATATATATATATATATATATATATATATGATAAATAGGAAATAATTTAAAGAGGGAAAGCACTGGAATTAAGAGGGGTTAGGGGAAGGCTTCTTGTAGGAATTCAAGTTGGGACTTAAAGGAAGCCAGGGAGGTCAGTTCACAAATGGAGAACAGCAAGAGAAAATGCCTGACCTTGAGAGATGCAGTGTTTTGTTTGTGCAACAGCCAGGAGGTCTGTCACTGAATCCAAGAGTATGTTTAGGGGGCTGAGGTGGAAGACTGGAAAGGTTTTTTTCGGGCTAGGATATGAAGAGCATTGAATGCTCAACAGCATATTGTATTGGCTCCTGGAGGCAAAAGAAACCCTTGCTTCCTATTGGGGGGAGAGACATGATTGGATCTATGCTCTAGGAAAATTTCATAAGTGGTTGAATAAAGAATGGATTGAAGTGGAGAGAGACTGGAGGCAGGTAAACCTTCCAAGAGTCTATCACCATGAGGTGATGAGGGTCAACTTTTTCAAGAACACTAAGTCAAAGGTCTATAATCAAAAGGTTGAGGCTGTTTGGATCTCTTGAGTTTAGGAATTCTGACCTGCATTGAGGTAAACCTGTCACGTATCTATATTAACTATGACATAAATTTGATGAGATCTCCCAATATATAGACTCCCAGGTTGTCTAAAGAGAAGCCCAGGTAGGAAACAGAGCAGGGAAAGCTCCAAAGCTAACCAGAGTGGGAGGTCTTGCATTTCTAGCCTGTAGAAGATAGGGAGATCCAGGCTTTAAAAATAGTGATATCCCCTTTTTAAATGTCAAAAGACTCACTTGACAGTGGTTGCATTGATAATGTGAAAACACTACAAATCAGGATTTGATTTATTATTTTGTTGATTGTTTAGACTGAGAAAGTTATGGAGAAAATGTCAATAATACAAATTAAACTTAAAAGTGGCAGAGTACATTTCCTGTTCCTTTCCTCCCCAGGGACTGGTTGTTAAAAATTTACTGGCATATAACTGATAGACAGGAATAATAGAAGACTAGAAAGGTGGGGTGGCAGTAGATTGTAAAGGGTCTTGAATGCTAGGAAAGGAGTCTGAAGTTTAGGCAAAAGGATGATTTCTGAGAAGATATGTGACAGGACCAGACTGTGATAGTATATTGCAACTGTAAAGAATTTAGAGATTATCTCATCTAATCCTTATATTTTAAAGACAAGAAAGGAGTTCAAGTAAATCTATACTCATTTGCAAGGTATAATGAAAACACATGAAGAATCAAGATACCTCAGCTAACAATATAATAACATTTTCACATAGGTAACTAAGTAAGTATATTATTCCTGGTCTATTCCTAACTATAATCCAAAAGGAAAAGTAAGTCTTCAAATGAAACCAAAAGAAATTAGAAGCTTACTTTTATCTCCTCTATAAAATGGCTACTTATAATTTTAAAGAGAGAATGATTTGTTAATTATGACTGATTCTGGAATTTTGATTCCCTGCTGAGATCATTGGATTCAGTCTTTTAATTCACCAAAAATATAAGCAGAAACATTATTTTGCCTAAAATTAAGTTGCTTCCAAGAAAAATAAATCTGAAGTTCTAAATGAGGCTTTTATTAAAAATTGGGTGCTTTCCTGAGATTTTGTATTTTTTTTAAAAACAACAAACTCCTTATTCTCAAAACAAAAATTTAGTCTTTCAATAAAAAAATGGATTGATTGGTATCCATTGTTAATCTTTTAAATTACCAGTATATCCGTTTCTTTTACCTCAACTCCCTCTAAAATGATTTTTTTGAGACTATTTTCTAATGTTCTTTAAGCCAAATGGAAAGTTTCACAGATTTAGAGCTGAAAGGGACTTCAGAATTCATTTAGTCCAGGCTCAGAAAAGGCTAACAGGTTTTTTGAGTTAACTAAAGAAACAACAGTGTTAGGAACATTTTTGTGGAACTAAATGAATAAATTTAAAACAAACTAAGAAATATATAAATCAATGTGTATACAAACACATATGCATTTTCCAATTAATTTATAATAAATATTGAGCAAACAAAAAAATTGGATTTGTTCACCTATAGTCACATTCTCATTAATATCTCTCTCCACAGCTAGCATACATACCATTCATATAACCCTTTTCATTAAACCACAAATAACATAAGGTTTTGAAGTTGGAAGTTCATTTAATCTTGTTTCAGCAAAATTTTATTACTATTTGCAAGGACTATGATGACTACTGGAATTACAAAGACAAGTCTCTGTAAAGTACCTGGATTCTAGTAACACCTCTGAAGAACAATATGTGTGACCCTGGCAAATGATTAAATATTTAAGTTGCCTGGAAAATATCTAAGACTGTAAATTGTAAAATGATTGCAGATCTGAACTAGTTGGGAATTTCTTTATTGAGGATTCTTTATATCAGGTCAGGACCAAAAGAAAAACAAAAAAGATTCATTAAGATATTAACTGACCTATATCCTGCCCAGATATTCTGAAATTCAAATCCTACCAATGACAGTCTTTTCCTTAGTGGGATAATTTCTACCTCCTCTTTGGATATAAATAAATTTGGAGGATGAGACACACCCCTAAAGAGGTGGGGCTGAAAACTCCTCTTGGTAAGTATGGTCTTTTCTTAGTGAAAGGCTGCCAGGCAGCCCAAAGATCCTTCAATTTTTGTTTTTAGACAGCTATTCATTTCCTTGGTTTGACAAATTCTGAAAGCTTTCGGGCAACTCCCAGAGGAGGAACTTCTGGGACTCCTAGATGGTTGCTCTTGTTTAACATCTTTAGAAAGTAGCTTATAACAATATACTCCTTGTGCTCTCTAATGCCATCGTTGTCAATGGATTTTTTTTTAAGAGACAGAACTTGGTTGAAAAGTTCTTTAGACTTGTTTTAGGGAAACAAGCTTGTGTAGCATAACACAATGTGTGCCACACCTTGCTACCCCCTCAACTCTCTTCGGTCCTGAAGTATAGGGCTCAGCTATTTTTCCCTTGGCCATTACATTCTCTAAAAAGCTAAGAAAAACCTTACTTAGTGAAAGATCTCTTCTGCCCACTTTGTAATTTATAGTTTTAGAGTTACCTAGGTCACTTATTTGTCAGACCTGGAACTTCCTGGCCCTAAGGTCAGATCTCTATCCATTGCTCTTATGCTGCCAAGACATACTAAGCCCTATGTAATTGAAAGCAATAAAAGTGTTTACTTAAACTTTCAGGAGATACAATTTCCTAGGTGAGGGCATTCCCTCCATGAAAGGAGATGGAAGCCTTTCTTATGACTCTGGCAGGTCATTTTTGAGACCAACTATGGTTACAAAAGTGTACTCAAGCTATAGTCAAGGGAGTGATAAATAAATATGAGTAGTGTCTTCTTCCAACAACCAAAAAGTCTATCACAGACTAGGACACAAAACTTTTCTACCTTGGAAGGACTTGTGAGAGCCTATGTTCCATTGGCACAGCCTCTGAAAACCTTGAATCACCTCCACTACAAAACATGATCTCTGTGCAGGTCTTAAGTGGAGAGAAAAAAAACACCTACAATTATTTAAAAAGATGTATTCCAAAATTCACAGTTCTAAACAATTAAGATGAACCTTTTTCTAATTAATATATTTGTATTAGGGAGTTTTTTCATCTTTGTGCAAAGAGAACAAAGTGCAAACATACTGATTTGCTATTGTCGTATTTTACAAGCTAAGTATAATGGGGGTAGTTTAATATGAAAAAGACAAGATTCTTCTGGTGACTCAGAAAGTTCTTACTTGAATTTAAAAGTTCCAGGCGAAAGAAACCCAGGTCTGTCTTACCATTTGTGGTCATTAAGGCCTATAATAATACTAGCATGTCATAGATTAGAGGTAGAAACTAATTAAATGTTTAATCTTGGTCTTGTGATTGAAACAGTTAGAGACCTTAAGTAGTTTCACTGTTACTCAATATTTGTTTCAACTATGCGGGCAATTTTCATACTAGTCATTTGGAGGATTGACTGATTCATGTTACTGCTTTTTATGCTGAACTAAAGGATTAGACGTGAAAACTCAGACGTTTAAATAAAATTAAGTTGACTAACTTGATATAACACAATGATTTAAAAAAAAAAACCCCTGTTTGAAAATATGTATTTCCCAAACTTTAAGGCATAAACCTGCCACTCCTATGAGAATTTGAGATTAGGAGTGCCGATGGCTATCAGAAAATTTATACTGTTGCCACAATGGGCGGAAGACTCTTGCCGCGCTGGTTCATTATCCATGGGGACAATCTAACAAAGCATCAGTTTATTAGGTTTTGCTTTTAAGTAGCAACTTAATAGCCATTATAAAAGCTGACATCTCTCAGGGTTAAATTGGTAAAGGTTACTGCTGTTATGGGCTAGTCCTTTTCTTCCCTCCACTTTTTACCAACTTCATTGGGAACTGTCTTCCTGTTTTGCTTGATGTTTCGTCCTGCGGTCAAATTAATTTTGAAGGTGAGAGTAAACTTTTAAACACGTCCCCTGTTAAAACATTATATGGCTTAGTTTTTTTTCTTAAAAATAAAAGATGTCTTTTTCTTATTTGTCAGCTGTTAAGATTTATTGGTCCAAAGAACAGTGAGGTCATAGAAGCAAATGAAAAAAAAAATCCTGAATGAAAAACCTAAGTGCGAAGCTGCCACGAATGTTGCTTCCCTGGGAGCCGGCGGCAACGTCCCGGGCCCGGGCAGGGGCTTCCTCTGTCCGGGGGTGTTTTCCCGCTGGGCCGGCTGGAGAGGCGGGTCGGGATCGCTCCCCGCCCGGGCCGCTCCTCGGGGCACCACCCGCCCTTCCCACCTGTCGGGCTCCTGGAAGGGGCCTCGGTGGCGCCCCTAGCGGCGGGGATGGCAGCGCGGGCTCCTGCAGAGGCGCCCCCCGCCCGCCGCGCGGGGAGGCCGGGCCGGGGGGGGGGGGGCGGGGAGGCGGCCGGGCCCGGGAGGCCGGAGCCCCGCGGGGGCAGGGCAGGCTGACCGGCCCCTCCCCCCGCTTTTTTCTTTTTGGGAAGAGAAAAGTTTCCTTCCTTTCCTCGGCCAGGTGGCGGTGGGCTCCGCCCGCGGCCCCGCTCCTGCGCCCAGCCCGCCGCCCCGGGCCGCCGGGCTCGTGGCTCCGGTGCCCGCCCCGCGGCCCGGGAGGTGCGGCGCCGCCCCGCCGCCCGCCCCCCCCGCCGGCCGTGCCCACAGGTGGAGGAGCCCAGCGCAGCCGAGCGCAGCCGAGCCGAGCGGGGGCGGCCCCGGAGCCCGGCCCGCCCCGTGCCGGCAGCCCGCCCCGTGCCAGCAGCCCGCCGCGTCGGAAGCGGAGCGCCGCGGGGCCATGGAGGGCCGAGCCCGGGCAGCGCAGGAGCCCCGGCCGCCTCGCGCCGCCTCCGGGTGAGTCCCGCCCGGCCCGGCCGCCCCGGGCAGCGCCCAGGCGCGGGGGGCGCTCGGCCAGGCCTCGCCGAGCCCCGCCACCTGCCGCCCGCGGCCCCGACACGCCCCCGTGCCCGGGGGTCCGGCCCGGGCCGGGGGCGCCGCTCCGGGGCAAAGTTTCCTTGGCGGACCGGAGCGGCCCGGGCGGGAGGGGACCCCGGGCGGACCGGAGCGGCCCGGGCGGGAGGGGACCGCGGGCGGGGGGAGGGACCCCGGGCGGGAGGGGGACCCCGGGCGGGGGGAGCGACCCCGGGCGGGAGGGGACCCCGGGCGGGGGGCGGCCGCTGTCAGAGCTCTCCTGACAGCCGGGGGTGGGGGAGGGGCGGTGACGGGGGGGGGGGGCGTGGGGGGCGGCCGGCCTTCGGTGCCAGCCCCCTCCTGCGGGAGGCGCTCCCGAGGGGCCGGGCAGTGCCAAGGCAAACGGAAAATCCCTATAATTTTCTTGGCATCCACGCGTGCTTGGGGGGGAGAGTCGGGAGGGAGGGCGAGGTCACCTGAGGAGTTAATGTAAAGGGAAGAGTTTTCTTACCTGATTTGCAAATTGGGACTGTTCTTAAGAGTTTGTGTAAACAGACCTGAGAACTGGGAGTTCTGCTGGAGACCTCAAGGACTTGAAAATAGGGAGAATGCCAGTTGGTGCCCTAAAAGAGAACACTGCCTTGGCACCTTTTTTTCCTTCCTCACCCACCTCAGGTCCCCCCCCCCCCCATTTCATAACTACTCTGTTATGACTAAATGAAAAATGAGAAATGCCTAAAGGAAAAATGAGAACATGGTGAAAATAGGAAAGTTGGGAAAATTTATGGTAGGAGTCTGGTGAAAGAGAGTTATAGTTTTTTTCTCCCCCAATTTAATGGATGCACAAGTCATTTTTTCCCTGGAACATGACAGGACTTTCCTTAGAAGCAAGTCACAGCATGTTTATTCATCTCACTGGCCATGTGAACATTGGCAGTTGAATAGGGGAAACATGGAAAATTCTCAAAACAATATGACTAATCTGAAAGATATTTAGGATGATGCTTACATTGAGGAAATATGTTGTATGTGAATTCATTCTTTCATTTTGCTCCAGAGAGCTACCAGATTTTCAAACAATTGTATTTTTCAATTCCATTTCTTCTCCCATTCTTCTGTTCATTTCCTCATTTAAGTGTCAGCTAAGATGGAAGGCCCCAGATGGGAGCTTATGAAGATGAACCAGGGACCCTGACCTTTAGGAGTTTACAGTCTAGTTGGGAGGTAAAATGTAGACAAATAATTATACGAGGAAAAATTCAAGTGCCATAGAAGAAGTAATAATAGCAGCTAGCATTTAGCTGGTGTTTTATGGGTTTACCAGAAAAATCCACAAACTTCAATTCCAGCAAAATATCCTACATGTGGTTTCTTACCTTTATATTCTATCCTGTCTTGTCTTCATGCATTTCCAAAGATTATTCCTAATATCTGGAATAGACTTTCCCTACATCTGTTTATGAAAATCTTCTTCCTAAGGATTCTTCCCAGAATGACGTTTAATTTTTCCAAAATTTGTTGGCATTAGCATTGTTCCTTTTTTCTTCTGCATCTTACACTCAGTAATATTAACATGGATCTCTCAAATTTTTTGGTTTTATATTTTGACTTAGAATTCTTCTCATTATCCCATTTTTAAACTCCTTTAAGTCAGCAACTTGTACTATTTTTTTTCATCTTCGTATTTCTAACATCTAGCTCCTGCCCTTAAATCTAGTAGGCACTTGAGAATTGTTTGCTGTTGAATTATACTAGTAGCACACAATTACATATCACTCCACAGTTTTACAAAGCACTTTTCGTACCATAACAGTTATTGTAAATAATAGAAGTATTTTCATGTCATTTTGTAGATAAGAAAGCTGAGGCTTAGAAAATTAAAATAAGTTATCCAGAATCATAAAGCCAGCAGAAATGAAGGAATCAAACGTTTATTAAACTCTACCAAGTGACCAACACTGTTCTTATTTAATAGTGGGGGGGGCTTATTTGTTTGTCAGTGGTTAAATGACTTCTCCACAGCCAGTAAGTGTCTGCTCGGCTTTTCCTGACTCCAGGTCCAGTGCTCTCTTGACCACTTGGCTACCTAGTAAGTAGCAGAGTAAATGGTCCTTCCAATATCTCAGAGTGCCTAGAATGTGCTACAGTGGGGAAGAATACAGGAAGGAAAAATCAATTTTATTATTTAGGGGTTAGCATTCCATCAGGTCCCATAATGATAAAATTTTGGCATAAATGGGTCATGTGGAAAGAGCAAAAGTTACAGAGAATACACAAGTAGTCCAGTTTGGTTGAAGAATAGGATCTTTGAATGGAAAGAATTTAAAAAGTACATTAAGGGCCTCCCTAGACTATATGGGTTTATACATAGAAAAATGATTTGGCATATTATATATATGTATTAGGAGTAGAGGAAATGAGGTACAAAAAGTAATTATAGTAGATTAATGAAGTATTAGTTTATAGTAATAATTATATATTAGAAAAGTTTGCCTGTTAGCAACTGGAGTAAAGTTAAATTCTCCAAAACATCAATACTTTTATTATCTGAAACTCAACATTGAACTTAGTATATTGGCTGACTTAATAGATGACCTTGAAGTGATTATCCTGCATCTTTTTTGTACGTTTCTTCCCATTTTGTTCTTAGTACAGAGCAACCCCCCCCTTTTTTTTTTTAGGTTTTTACAAGGCAAACGGGGTTAAGTGGCTTGCCCAAGGCCACACAGCTAGGTAATTATTAAGTGTCTGACACCGAATTTGAACCCAGGTACTCCTGACCCCAGGGCCAGTGCTTTATCCACTACCCCACCTAGCCTCCCCTTAGAGCAAACCCTTTTTTGAAGATTAGAGGAAATGAGATAGATAATAATCCCCCAAATTGTATTTTTGTCGGAATCAGGGTTGTATTTCATTTTGTTAATTAGTGGCCTAATGTTGCTCAAACCCCCCCCCCCCCCCCCCCCCCCGTCTTTATGTTTAATTATTATAATGTCATTAATTGCTAAGAAGAAGAGCTTATTCCTGAAGTCACCTTCCATACCCTATTCGCTTGGTTTTGTTTTGGCTTTACACTCAGTTTTGCATTTAGGTGCTTTCTTTCTAAAGAATATTAAAATTCTTTCACTACAATTTACATATTGGAAGAAATGCATTTCTTATAGAATTAAGGCCCTCTAATATTTTGTTTCCAAATTAGTTTTTCAAAGAAAATTAGTTGTACAGAAGTTACAAAACTGAAAAACTTGGTAAACTTTTGCTTATTAATTTTAATTAGACAACAGGGTTCCTATCTGTCCAGTTAGTGCCTTAACTAGAGGTAGTGAGGTCCATGATGATGTTTGTCCTTCATTTTTAAAGAAGACTAAAACATCAGGGAAGTGATACCTTAGTTTAGAATACACACCCCTAATGTTCACATGGACTATTTGTGCCTGATTGATGGTAGAGCATTTGGATCATATCTGATCAGCCTCAGTCTAACACACTGTAATTTGTCTCAAACTAGTGATACCATTTTGGTCTTCTTTGATAAGGAAGGACAATAACCAACCAGCTGATACTGTCAAATGCAAGTGAATCTAGAACCAGTGGCCAGATATGAACAAGGACAACAGGACATGGCCCCCGATGATGCAAGGCAATCGGGGTTAAGTGACTTGCCCAAGGTCACACAACTAGTATATATCTGAGGTTGGATTTGAACTGAGGGCCTCTGATTACAAGGCTAGTGCTCTACTTATGCATGAAGCCTGTAGAGCTTAGATAGGCTTGGAAACTTAGTGATTTGTTAGATGTCACTAATTGAGATGGTGACAGAGCCTTGAAAGGAAGGTTGGACAACAAGTAGTCACTCTTTTCAGTGTACAAAATACCATACTCTCTTTGCTGTTTCATTTTATTTTATTTCTTAAGAGTACACTAAATGTCCAAAGAATACTTTTATCTCTGCAAGAGCAGCTGTTCAAAATGTTTCTGTGGGTAGCCATGGATTTTAACCAATTATCAAGCATTTATTCAACCCTTAATATATGCCAGACACAATGCTAGAGACAGGGAATCCAGAGACAAAAATGAAATAGGATTTAAAATAATTGTTAATTTTTATGTGAGTATTTCTAAAGTGTATTTCTTTAGTCTTTGGGGATTTAAATTAATTGAGTGGGTTTTTTAAAAGTTTAGATTCATGCATAAAAATTTTCTTTTGGGTAAAATATGAACCACATATGACAGTGTATAATCAATTACTTGGACTTGTTATGATGTTAAAATCTTATTTGTAATATGCTTTTTTTTTTAAAACAAATGGGAATTTGGGTTACCAGCAAGGATTGAATTAAATCGTTAATTCCCACAGACTTCCCACTTGTAAAATGAGGTCGTAGGAAAAATTGTGCAATCCATAAAACATAACATTTGAATTAGTTATTTCCTCTGAATGAGTTATGGAATAATCGAATAACAGTGTTATGGCTTTTTTTATGCTTGTAACACCAGGTGTGGTTGATAATGCTATTTCCTATGTTTATCTGGAAAACAGCCCCATTCAAGTAAAATATTTTATTTAGACAGTCAACAAAATCTGTTGACCATTATTGTAGGCTGGGTTGGGTGGATACCTGGATCTTCTTTGCTCTCAGATAGAAAATAGGCAATGTCAGAGAAGGGTAAATGAATAACATTCAGAGAAGAGAGAGGCTTAGAGGAATGTTTAATATTGCATGTATTCTTAAAGTACACATGAGTCTTGCTTAAATTAGATACCACCAAATTTCTAAACCATATCATATAAAGATGATTGAATGAATGGATGAATGAATAAAGAAATGACAATTGATGAAAGATACAAGCATTTATTTGTTGTTCATTACATATTAAATGCTGGGGAGATGGAATAGAGACAACTTCTGCTCTCAATAAGCTCATATTCTAATAGGAAGAGAGAACACATACAGGAGATTTCACCCAAAGGACAGATGGAAAAGCTCAATGATTCTTAATTCAGAATGTATCTTCTTTAGTATCATTTCCCACTAATTAAAAACATTTCTGATATTGGTGGTGTTCTTTTTGAGATGTTCAAGTGTAATTGCTAAGAAGGGAGGACCTGCAAAGACAGTTTTCTAGATAGGAGGTACTTTACAAAATGATTTATTTTGTAATTATTTCTTTTTTTCTGATTAGTTCTCTAAAATGCTGAGTTCTTGGATTTTAAAATGCATAAAGTAATATTTTATCGAAAATATTTAGATACGTGTTCAAGAGGATGTCAATTATATAAAGCAAAGCAATATCTTTATATGGATAGCCATATGGAAATCTATAGGGAAGGATAGCCTCTAATCCAACAAACTGGGTTGGTGAGAGTCAGTTCTACCTAGTAGCAGGTGGTGGTCTTTTCAAAGACAAATGTGTATCTGGTTATACTGTACATATATAATGAAAATTTCAAATAATTTTGTGCTGTTTTTGTGAGCTCTAGAAAATAACCAAAGATGTATTTTTCTTTGTTGCTATTGGACTTTGCTATGACTTTTTTTTGTGTGTGGAATTTTTTCCCCCATCTGTTACATTAAAAACAAACTTTCAGGGTGGGAGAGAAAAGTTTCCCATGATTTTTTTTTCCCAAGGGCCAAATGTCTACAGACTTATATGAGGACCTCAAGCTTATCTAAGGAAAATTAATCCCTTCACAGACTACCAAAGATGAATATGGTTGTTTTGGTAACATTAGAAAAATGCAGGGAGAGTTTGATTGCTTTCCATTTACTCAAGAGTAAATGCATAGTGCTACTTTTGTAAATTTTAAAACCAGTTGAACAAATCCTTATTGTTTTCTAGTCAAGAATGTGCTATGTAGCCAAGTTGTTTTTTTCTTCTGACATAGCACAGCAAGCATATAATTTTTCTTACTCTAAGACAAATAGAAAATTAATTTAAATGTACTATTAGAGCTAAAAAGATTTTAAAAATAGGATTAGACTTTAACAGTTGGGGGGAAAAGGATTAGTTCATCAACATGAATTTATCAAACACTTGCTGTGTAGCTGCCACTGTGCTAGGGGTTGGAGAGATAAGCACAAAAGACAAAGATATTTTTATAATTCTGTTACTTAACTTTAATAGATGTAGATCATCACATTTGAGTGTCTGCTGTAGACCTGTGAACATACTAATTAAGTGCTATCAGCTATAGGTTTGCCAATTCTCACTTAACCATTTCTGTGACCCAGTTAAAGATTTAGAGAGGTATAGGTCAATACCTTAGTACCTTTATTTAGTTTGGAGTGAGTGATACTTAAGTTTCTTAACTTTCTGTTAATTATTACTAAAGTGGAGTCTATTAAGGGCCCAGGTGAATTTAAGGGATAACCCCTTTGCTCACCTCACTAATTCTTAACTTCCTATCTGAGAGTCTGGATTTAATTGAACAATTCATTAAATATTTATTAAACACCCATTTACATTCTGGGTGAAATTGGAACTTTGGTTCTTTGTGTCATGAATAATAGCCAGTATTTAGTAGTTTTCCTTCGTAATTGAAGAAGACATTGACATCACATGAATAACAGCATGACTTGCACATTTTGTTTTATTATAGTGAGGGAAATATTGGGCCAGACATCATTCTCTGCCTCTTTAAGAAGGCTGTTTCACTCCGGTTTGATGGGACTTCTGTTGATGGTTTCAATGGTGTGGGAGTCCATAGCCTTATGGATATGGTTTCCTCCCATATCAACAAGGCATCATAGTGTTCCCAATAACGCTGGGCAAATTGCCAGTATGTGATTTTCTGAAGACAAATTGGTGACAACCCAGTATATCCAAACATGTTTCTCAATGGTCTGATCGTCACTATGGTCTTTTCCTCTCATATCTACAGATATTCTCCCCCTCATCCCAAAGACTTTGATTTCCTGGAAGCTGCCTAGCGGGTCATGGTAATAGTGTTTCTTGATCTCTAGACTTAATCATTTATAGTCAGAACTATGGCAGGCCATCTTTGAGCTTTTCTGACTTTCATTCTTGATTAAGCAAAATATTCTTGCCAAATGCTTCTGCTCAAGTCTGTCTTGTCCCCATCCAAGAATTCCACCTTTAGTGGTAAATGGAAATGCCCTCTATAGTCCCTTTTAATCTTAGCCCAAGTTGCAAAAACCAGCAAAATAGAATAGTATTTACATAGAACTTTAAGGTTTGCAGATCACTTTACATCCCATTTGGTCTGTTTAATAACTCTGTGAGAGCTGTTAACCATTTTGCAGATGAGGAAACTGAGGCTGAGAAACTTGAGTGTCTTGACCAAGATCACATAGTGTGTAAATGTCTGCATCAAGATTTAACCTGACCCTGAGTCTAACCTGAGTCTATCCACTGTACCACCTGTACCACCAGCTACATAGAATGGATCTCTGTTTAGTGTAGCTATTGAAATATTCACTTTTCTTGAGATGACTATCTGGATAAGGAGAACAGTGGTGCTTTTGATAAGTGGTATAAACGTTTTTCTATGCTACTATATACATATATATATATATATATATATATATATATATATATATATATATAATATCACAAACTGGATATATCCACTTAGAGTTTGATTTCTTCCTTTTCCCCATTCCTTCTTCCCTCTTCTTACTGCTGGTTCTGGAGAAATTGAAAATCAGATAAATGTAAGGAAAGTTCTGGTAGTGACAGCAGCAGTTTAAGCTACCATTATTCCTACTATTTATTGTTTCAGATGAATTGAAAAATCAATTTCTCAGCTGACGTGAAAGTGGTGATTATTGCTCCTCTGTTCCTATTCTTTATGTAGGTATTTTTCTGCAACTAGTGGCAAGGTCATGAATTCTGGTTTATCTGGCTCAAAATTGGATATTTAAGTCCCTCTTGGATTTTATTCTTCTCATATGTAACTTGATGATGATGTTTATCCTTTTTTCTCAAAGAAGACTGACACCAGGGAGGTGATGCCATGACATGGAAGTGAGTTGGATTTAAGTGAGGAGTGCTGTGCAAAATCAGCAGCCTCAGTTTCTCCTCCAGACCATCTGGGTCCAGTGGCCAGATAAAGTTTTGGACAACTGGAGATGCCTTAATACATCCAGGGAGTGGTGGCCTTGGTCTTTTAAAGCTAGGTCTTTCCCAGGTCTCATTTTGACTGAGACAATGCCCTTTCAGTGATTAAGAATAAGTTTGAGAGAGGTGAGGAAAAGAAGACCAAAAATATCCACTTCAAAAAAAAAAGAAAGAAAACTGGGAAGTTAAGACCTTTAAGTTTCTTAGTGATTTTGGCAGGTAAGAAAGAAAAGAAGCAAAAAACCCCTCCTTTGCACAGTCCAAAAGAAGAAAAAAAACAATCTGGGAGGGTAAGACCCCCCCAGGGTTTCTGGTCAAAACAAACAATTACTCTTTGCATTCACTCTGGGTGCAACCATAATTAAGACAGTTTAACCTCTGACTTATTGTTGACCAATCAAGGAAAGTCAGATTAATTTGGGCTTTTAAACCCCACAAAACCTTACCAGGCTTTTAGGCAGAGCATTCACAAGTATAGAAAATAAAGAAAAGCCAGCAGTTTGACCTGATCCTACTAGATTAGCGGCAGAGAACCTAAATCATTCAGTATGGTGCTGCTGAGGCAACTATAGGCGGGACTCAAAATTCAATAAATCTAGGAGTTTTTTAGGTTTAATTTTTTTTAAGGTGATAATTTTATGTGACCCAGGAACGATATTATAAATATCTAAATGGCCCTTTGTAGAAAAAAGGTTCCCCATCCCTGTATAAGATATCCAGTGAGCCTTTTGTTCAGCAGCAGCATCCTGCCATTTCACTGGCGTGTTCTCCTTTCTTTCCTCCCTGAGCTCTCCTTCTGTTCCCCACTCCATCTTCATTTTCTGCCCAGCAAGATACTTGTAGGTCTTTCAAAGGTCCTTGGACAATCTCCTCCCTCCAAGCCTGTTTGGCCTGCTTGCCTTAGATATCCTGGGGCTCTGTCCTGCCTGGCATTTCCTATTGGCTCTCTGCATGTTTATTGGGCCAAGGCACTGGAGGAAGCTAGGTGCTACCAGTTGCCAGTCCTTTCCTTGTTTCTTGGAGTGGCATTATTTATTCTCTTTCTTTCCTGGCATTGCCATTTAACCTTTCCCTTGCTGAGAGTGTGAGGGGAAAAGCCCCTCCATACTAAAGCACACCTTTTTGTCTGAAAAACAACTTCTTCCTGCCTTTCAAAGTACAATTGATTTTTCTACTCCTTTTCTTCCTTCATGGTTCTTGAAAAACCTTTACACCTGTGTTTTTTAGCATATTTATATCTGTTTTGATATATATATATATGTATATATATATGTGCATATATATATATATATAGTTTTTAAGGGTTCCTTCCTAGGAATAAGTTGAATACTTTAAATTAGGAAAAAATAATTTGCTTACTCCCATTTAAGGCCAGCCTTAGAAACATTTCTATAACCAGCTGTTATTTCAGATGGAAAGAAGCTGGCCTCACATGAATCATTTTCCCTTCTATTGCTTTAGTCAGGGAGAAAGTAAACTTGTTTGCTATCATCTTTTAATCAGAGGGTATAACCTATAATGAAAAGAACACTAAATTTGAAATCAGAGGACCTGGGTTTAAATTCTGGCTAGTATGTGTTTACTAATCCATAAAATTATTCTCTAAAATCACTTCCATATCTGAATCTAGGATGCTAAATTTATTCTTTTATACCAGTCCCTTCTTCATGCTTTGAGTATTTTAGCTAGGAGTCTGTGGTGGAGTAGGAAAGAACACAAATCTCATGATAAAAGTTTTGGCTAACATACTTACTTGAGGTGTGATTCTGAACATATCCTTTTACCACTTTAGACATCATTTTTACCTCATCTTTAAAAGTGCATAGAGTTGGAGTCAGATAATCTAGGTTAAAAATCCTCATCTGCTACTTACTGTACGTGTAGTCTTGAACAAGTCACTTAACTCCTGTGAGGTTATCTATGAAATAAGGATTCTATTAAGCAATTACTAAGGCCCCTGCCAGCATTAATTAGTGAGCCTATGCTTGGTAGAGTGGTTGTGACAAACAAAGGCAGGCATTCAGTTGTAAATTTTAGCATAAGAGAAATATGAGTTGCCTGTAGTTATAATTATCAATTCCCATATATTTATGATTATAAATGTTTTATAGATTTATACATACACATATATGCACACATGTACACACACAGAGACACATATACATACACTCTCCTACATTCTTACATGACTTTTCATATTGGAAAAACAGGTGTGATTTTTTTCCCTGCTATTAATGGTATTTAACAGAATTGAGAACATTTATCAAATTAGTGATTTTTCTGGAAAATTTTCCACTCTGATAAAATTAGTATAAAGTGCCAATCTGATCTGTAATCTATATCAAGTTACTCCAAAGCTTCATCAAAGTGTGATTTGATCCAAACAAAATGGAACAGATGTTCAACAGTGCAGCCGCATGGTTAGAATTGTATTGTAATTAGACAAAAATGTATTTGGCATAGAAAATAATCCAATTCTGTATTAAAAGGATGGAAGCTCAATCTTGCCTGTTGCTAAAAGGAAATCCATTCAGAACTTTTGTTTCTAATTAAATGTTTGTGCTAAAATTTGTAAGTTCTGAATTTATTAAATACCTGCTACATGCCAGACACTACTAAGAGCTGGGGATATAAAGGGAAACAAAAAACAAACTCAATTCAAAGCAGTTTCTGCTGTTCAGTAGTTTATAGTTTAAAGAATGAGACAACTTGTATATAACCATGTATACTATATATATATATATATATATATATATACACATATATATACACATACATATATATATATATATATATAAAAAATCTCAGATGGAAGGCTAGATTGTCATAGGGAGAAAAGGATCACAAATAGATTTTTTAAGACATTATACATAGTGAATGACTTGTTAAACTTCTATATGCAAATGAATTTTTCATTTTTGTGGATTTTAAGTATTTTGGTACTGATTTGTGAAAATAGATGGTGAAGTGATTGAGTACAGGACTTGAGTATAAATCTTTCCTCAAACACTTACTAGTTGAGTGACCCTCAGTTTCCTCATGTGTAAAATGGGTATAATAATACTATCTTAGGGCTTTTGTGAGAGTCAAGTGAGATCACATTTGAAATGACATTCGTAGACCTAAAAATGCTAGTAAATGCTCTTGTTGAGTTGTTTCAATTGTACCCTATTCTTTGTGACCCTATTTTGGGGTTTTCTTGGCAAAGATACTAGAGTGATTGGTCATTTCCTTCTCCAACTTATTTTACAGATGAGGAAACTGAAGCAAACAGGATTAAGTGACTTACTTGTTCAGGGTCACAGCTAGTAAGAATCTGAGACTGGATTTGAACTCAGCTCTTCCTGGCCTAGCACTCTATCCACTGTATTATCTAGCTCCCAAAATGCTAGTAAATAGTAGTATTTATTATTGTCATCATCATCATCATTACAAAGGAATAGGTAGTGAAGTTATCTGAAAAAACATAGGGAAGCTATACTGTGATATTGGATTATTACTCTAAATCCATGCTGTTGTTTTTTTCCTACTTCTCAAAGTGTTACAGATACTAAGGAAGAGTTTATCAGTTATATTTTTAAATTGCCTTCTTCCACGATGCAAGAAAAAACTGCCATCTAGAAACTAGCCTTCTAGAAATTTCAGATTTTTAAAATGCTGTGAATCCCAAGGTATCAAATCCAAGGGCCAAACCCAAGACTTGTAAGGGAAATAGGATAAGAAAGAAAGAAAGAAAGAAAGAAAGAAAGAAAGAAAGAAAGAAAGAAAGAAGCAATGATGGTTCCTTGAACACTGAAAAAGTGTCAGTAGAAACAAGTATTCTGAAAAGAAGATACTTGAACAGTGGAGAAAAGAGACAGAAGATAGATTGAATTTTTGTGCATTCTAATACATTCCAATCTAGTTAGATAGTTTGTAGGAGCAATAAAATTCTGATGGGGGGAGTAAATTAGATACTCCATACCTTTTTTCAAGATCTTTAACAAATGATTCGTCAGTGTCTACTATGAATAAAAGGAATTATGAAGTGTCTAGTAGCCTTAGATTCAGTCAAGTTTTACCTCTGACAGACTCAAGTGGCTCAGGCAACTCTGAAGAAACTCTTCATACAGATGAATTGCTGTTCTGCAGAGGAAAATTTCCATCCTGGAAGTTCCCTACGTTACACTAAGGTGAACTTAAAGGTCTGAACACAAAGCAGTGTAAAAACCAAAACCTCCCTATGGTAAGAGGCATGGTCTATAGATAGTGTATTAGAGGAATATGGTTTAAAATTTGCCCTCGGTGTCCAGAAGTTCTAGTTACATATTTTTCTATCTTTGCATTGTTTTGTGGAGAATGTTTGTAGAGCATTGTCTTATTATATAATGTCATTTTGTTAAGGAAAGGGGTAAGTAAAATTTTAAAAAAACCTTCAATTTAAATATATCCCATTCAATAGTATCTTTTCCCCATTATCTTCCCATACCCTTTCTATTGATAGTTTCATTTTTAGGTTAATGTTTATAAAGGATTAGTCCTTAGAGATACTTACCCTGTTAATCCAGACCCAATTTATTGCTATAGTAATACTCACTTAAATTTTCATGGAAGGATCTTTTTTCTTATATCCTCTCAGTGGCATTTAGCATAGGTAACAATTTGCCAAGATCATTGCCACTCTGGACCTAGGAAAGAGAGAGAGGGGGGAGAGGGAGAGGGAGAAGGGAGGGAGAGAATGAATATAAGGGTAGATGAGGAAAAGAGGGTTATATTATCCTAGGTAGTTTACCTTGCAATTTAACTCTTTGTCTGATAAGGACAAAGTACATTCCATTGATGCTTTTAAAGCCCAGGTGGCCTTTGGCAGACATGCATTTGGTGCATTTCTCCAAAAATGCAGGTTAAAAACTGTGGAGAAAATTTAATTCTCAGAATAGGGAAAATGGGATTATGTTGAAACTTCCATTTTTCCTTTCCTGATCTAAACATGTCACTATTCTATGTGCATATATATGTTTATATACATATAAATATATGTATTTCTTTCTTGAGCTTTTTCAAACAAAAGGATAGAAATGTGTTGGAGTAGTTTCCATGGTGTTCTGAAAAGAACTCACATTTACATATTTTCCTTTTGCATTAATGGATATTTTTGATATTATAGAAATGATGGTGTAAAATCAGAGTGAGAAAGAATCAGGTGGAATGAACACAATCAATAGGAAAAGTTTTGATAATAGAATAATTGAAAGCTACCTCCCAAAAACCCATCTCCTGTCACCCTTACAACTTCTGGGCCTTCAGTTTGATATATATTTTCTGTACCACCAAGTTCTGGTGCTCTTATATTTAGTAAACAAAAACTTGCCTAAATAACATTTTTATAATCTTTATGTAAACTTTTAAATGGACATGTGCAGTTAAAAATGTTTGAATCAAGGTTTGACTTCTGCAGAGTAGTTATCTAGTAGTGTTGTATGGAATATTGAGTTGAAAAAGTGATGGTACAAATAGCAAGGTTGAATTAGTTGAATTTGAATTCACTATTATTCAGCTCAGTGAATGTACTTTCTTGCATGATTCCACACTGAACTAAAGTTTCTGTTCTTTGGAGGTAAGGTCTATCAGCCAGTTGGAAATCTTATGTCTGTGTTATCTATACATCTATGTTTATGTGTCTAAATATATCAATATCTACATCTAAACAAAGACATACTTATTTAGAGATGTATCTGATCTATAGTAAACTTCAAGACCTAAAAACTTCTGAATTGAACCAATTACAAAACATGTTTCATTAATTTAATAAGGAAACAGCTATATTCATCCTTTAAAAGTCTATAAATGTATTCATTTGGGGTATCATTTACCAGCATTGTTGCTATGAAACTGGCATATGACACTTATTTAAAAGTTTTAGGGCTTATAGTTAATCTGAGAATGCTCAATTATGAAATTCCTCCCTTGCTGTAAGATCATTTTACAAGGAATGTTCTCTGCAGGGGTATTTATGAAAGAAATGTGAAATTCATTAATGTCGTAAGTGAAAATTCTAGGAATACATGCTTTCATTTATTCACACAGAAAACAGTAACTTTGAGGTATATGTAAACTGGTTAATAGCTTCTAAATATTACACATAGTCAGAGCATGAGTACCTAAATTTTCAACGGCATGTCATGTGGATTACTGAACGGCATTCAGAGAAAGGGAATTAGGCATTGATCTAAGGCAGTGTTTAAACAGGCACCGAATAAGAATTCTTTACATTTCTGCCAGTCCCTTGAAATCTAGACATTCACCACATTTTCTATAGTTCAAGTCTCTAATAAGGGGGGGGGGGCTGCAGAAGTTAGTTCCTCTCAATGATTAAAAAAGAGAGAGAGACTAAGTTTTTAGAAATATTTGAAATGAAACACTGTTGACAGTATCAAATATGTTTTAAAGAAGAATAGAATATGTGCTAACTTTTTTTGGGTTTAGTGAATAATATTATATTTAGTGAATATATATTACATTTATTCCTATAATAAATTCAAATTAGAAAGAAATTATGAAAATGTGTTTGTAAATGGATATGTTTGCTTACTCAAATTGGAGTTCCATTTGCATAAGAATAAGATGAAATTCAAATCTAGAATTTATTAAGAAGAATTTTGGTTTAATGATAACTCAATTTAAGAATGGTGAAATTGATTTAGAGCACAGTAATTTCAAGAACTATTTTAGTGCTTTTTTGTTGGTGCCACTTAAACTTGAAGAGAATCTTATAGTCTGGCTTAGTGAACTAGTTTACTTAATTCATTTGCCTTTACAGATAGTTTATTTTGATTTTCATTAAAATTTATTGGATCATATGTTAATTATGGAATGTTAAAAATATTTAGAAGTGATGATATAGTTCAACTCTATTAAAAAGAGATATGATATATATATATACATATACAGTGAAATTTTACGGTTGGAAAGTATGTGTAATATGGTCAAAGAAAAATTCAAGGATTATATGTAAATAATGAAAAACAAATCAGACTTAGATGAAGTCTTAATTACTTTCACAAGATAAGAAGTCAACATTAAGTGTTATTTTTAAAGGAAAGTAGTGTTAAATTCAGACTACTGTGGAGGAATTTTTAAAGGTTATAAACAGTTCATTTTAAGTTAATTTTTTACTAATAACATTTTATCATAATCCTAGAATATACTGTATTAAATCAAGTTCAAAGAATAGTGGAAAGAACTAGGTCTTCTCACAATAGTTTCATTTTAAAATATGTGAGAATAGAGTTCTATTCAGAAAGACTATGCCAACTGTTTCTCATTGGAAAATATAATTTACCTTAATGAAAATTACATGACCTTTTAAAGGATAAACATGTGCCCTAAGAACCTAGAAAAGGTTCCAATTAAAAAAAAACAAGCTTCTCTTTTTGTAAGGCTATACAAAATGACTCATCTTTTGTGTACCCTAATTTTCTCACCTGTAAAATGGGTATAATACTTCATTTCCATTATTTACTAGTGAAGACAAACATAGGATGTATAGAAAATGATTTGCAAGGTAAATGTTTATTAATATTCAGTTTTATGTATAATCACCTCCTGTTGTACAGTATTTGTAGAAATGCTCATTTTATTTGATATTTAAGTTCAGAACAAATAATTTAAAATATTTTTGAAGAATAATAAATTGAATGGATTCACAGGCAGCAAATTAAGAGACCAAATATTTGAAATTTATTTCAATTAAGGTTAATTGAGAACAAATGATATTTAAACTATTAAAGAAATTTTAGGTACTGTATACTGATGTATTTGAAATTCTACAAGCATTTTTTATATCCATTAACTGATTTCCCTTGTACACCAGAAATGTAAAATATGGATATCCTCTATACCCAAAATGAAAAATTAGGTTAGACATAATTCCTTATTATATATATGTATTACTGTAACTATAATTTGCTATAGAATTTGATAGGAATCCAATGCTTGAAATGAAAGCATCTGTGAATGAATAAGAGCCTACTCTGGTATTCTTTTCTACTCTAAACATATGATCAACAATAAAGACTTCAAGGAAAATGTTGCTTAAACTATCCCCTGGAAATTTTAAAGTGATTTCTCTGAATCCAAAGTGTAACTAGTCTGACATTAATCCTGTGCCTATAGTTGACTAAGACTCTTAAGTATGTCAACTAAAGCTAATAGATTGAATCATTCATTGATACTATTTAGAATTAGTCTCAGCAGAAGTGGGATGCCCTTTTCCTTTTTCTTTTTCTATTTTATGTGGGGTTGTTTTTGTGACAATGAAACATTCAAAATAGTTTTGATAGTGGTAATAAATACATACTATTTTTGCTGTCAGTATAATGTATCATTTGAGTGAAAAGTGACATCTCACATAACCTATAAATTCTACTGCATTCAATAAACATTTGTTAGGTGTCTATTGTATGCAAAATGTCCTGGACAAGGTGAAGCTAACAGTATAGCAAAGAATAGGATTTAGAAAACTATGTAAATGAAAGCTTTGTAGCATTAAGATTTTTGAACAAATATTTATATTTACATTTAAATAAATATAATTCTAGGAAGCCACTCTGGCATGCTTAAGGCCAAGTGCTTTATGAGGAGTATCTATTAGGTGCATCTGGTTTTCTATATCTTCTGTTATAAGCTGTGAAACATCAATTATTGATTTTGCATCAGGCATGGAAATATCCATGTCGGGTGGGGTAGGGTGGGGTGAGGAAGGAATGTTTCAGAGATAGGGCATTATATACTAGAAAGGAAGATGTGGTGTTTCTCCAGTAGAGAGTGCCTGGTATGAGAATGAGCAGACAGATATTCCCCAATCCAAACCAGAGATTTTTCAGGCTACCACTTATTTCAGTGCTCTGTCAGCATAAATTGAGAATTTTCATCACCATTGGGTAACAGAAGTGATGAGTTGAGCAAATATTTTCAATATTTGCAAATATAGCTAACTCTCATTTGTTGGAGTGCAACAGTTGAATATGGCAGAGAACACTTAGAAACAGAGGTTCCAAGGCTACATCATGTAGCCAGAAGCTGGAACTGTAACCTTAGATTTAGCTGGCATTTTGACTGGGAATTCTGTTCTTTGGCTTAGTTGAATATGATTGTATGACTTGTTAGCAGCTGAGACTGAGAACTTGGGTGGAATGGGTTGGGTTTAGGAAGGCAATGAATAGTTTGCAGATTGGCTATGGAAATAATGAATTGTGGCAGCCATTGAGTTATAGCTGAGTTTTGTGTGACTCAAAGAATGATCTTTTGAGAAGATGAAGGAACTGTTCCTTTGCTCAAAAAAGGGCATTTTGATTTAGAGACTAAGAATTACTTGAATATTCTACTATTTAAAATTTTGTCCTAGACCCAAGTAACTTTAAGTCACTTCATTCTTTAAATATGACTTGGTTTTTTACCTTTTTTACCTGTAATCTACAAAACTTGACTGTGTAATGAGCTTTTGTCACTGCCCAGCCCCAAATGAGGGGCTAAGGATATGGAGGGATCCCAGACCATTGGATCACCATACTTTGAATCTATATTTTATAAAAGATGTCTTTTGGGATTGAGTTTAATTGTCAGCTAGATGTTGCAGTGAATAGAGCACCAGCCCTGGAGTTAAGAGGATATGAATTCAAATCTCATCTCAGACAGTTGACACTTACTTGCTGTGTGACTTTGAGCAAGTCATTTAACCCTTGGTCTTACACCCAGGGCCATCTCTAGTTGTTCTAGTTCTTATCTGGACACGGGACCTAGATGGTTCCAGAGGAGAAAGTGAGGTTAGTGATTTAGCACAGCACCCTCTCATTCAAATCCAATCCACCTACTTAGACATCACCTTCCTGATGTCATGGTCTTCCTCGAAGAACAAAAGACAAACCTCATCATCATCATCTTTATATTATAATAAATAGTCTAGTATACATATTTGCCTATAGTTCATCTGTGTAATAAATTAATATATTGTATATAGAAGTTCCATAATAGGAATATGATTGCTTTTCTCAGAATGGAAATGAGATTCTGCCTCCCTAAAAAGAGAGATCTTTGAACAACTTCTGAAGCAGTAAACACACACACACACACACATGTGCACATACATATGCACAAGTACACATACTTATACACACATATTACTTTCTCTATGATGGAATAATGAAAGTCATAATCTCAAAATTTCTAAAATACCTTTGATGAGTTTTAATCTTTCGTGGCCTATGAAAAACTATTTCCCCAAAAGAGAAGAGTGTAGAATATACTAACTATAAGCCTACATTCATTGATTTTTGAAATGAAACTGAAATCCAGAGAGTTTAAATGGTAGAAATAAAATTTGGATCCTGAATCTCTGAATTCAAACCTAATTTACAATTTCACTATTATTTCTGGAAAATTTTTTGGAACATACATACATTGAAGAAAGGGGAAAATTTGTATTGGGGAAAAAAAAGAATTGTTGATCACAAAGATCCACCCTACATTATTTTAGGAAACAGGTCATGCCAGACTAATCTCATTTCCTTTTGACAGATGCTTCTGATATTTTCTCTTAAATGAAAACTTTTAGAAACTTGTTAAATATATTTTGTTGATCACCCCACAATTAAGAACTTTTCCTCATATTTCATTGAAAAGATTAAGGCTATTTTCTAATAGCTTCCTCTTCTCCCCTTCTACTCAGTTTACATCTCAAATGCCTTCTGTTCACTCTTCTTTTTTCACTCCTGCCTCACACGAAGAGGTGTCTTTTTTCCTTGCCAAGGCAAAACCCCTCTCCTTAGACAAGTGATTCCATTTCATCCCATCTTCTCCTACAGATTGCCCCCTCTTTCATTATTTATTTTCAATCTCTCCTTATACACCAGCTGCCTCTCTTTTGTCTATAAACATACCATTTTATCCCCATCTTCAAGAAAACCCTCACTTGATCCATCTCCACTCAGTCATCTCATGTCTTTCCTCTCTTTGTGGCTAAACTTCTTTGAGAAGACTAACATAGATGTTCTACTTCTTTTCCTCTTACTATCTTCTTAACCCCTATGATCTGACTTCTGACTTAATTTAACCAACTACTACTCTCCCCAAGTTACCAGTAATCTCTTTATTATCACATCTAATGATCTTTTCTCAATCTTCATCTAACCCCATTGACTGCTCTTTTCTTCTGAATAGAAATATCTAGGGTTTCATGATTTTACATACTCCTGGTTCTCTTTTTAAGGATCTGATGCTCCTCGGTCCATTTTTTTTTTTTCAGATCTCCATCCAGGGTACAGTCCCAGGACTTTATAACTACCATTTTAAAAATTGAACTTATTATCTTTCTCCCTAACCAGATGTCTGCCAAATTTAGTATTTGTACCCAAGTAGTATTTTCCCTTCATGGAAATCACATCTTGGGCATGGAAGAGACTTCAATGATCACTAAGTACTTGTTCCTGAAAGGAATCTTTACTTTGTACACTCAGCAAATAAGTCATCTTATGTCTTAAGAGCATCAACAAACCACCATTGCCCAAGTCAGCCCATTCCATTTTGGGACAACTCTAATTATTAGTAAGTTTTTTCTGAAATCTAACTTCAATTTTTTTTTTTTAGGTTTTTGCAAGGCAAATGGGGTTAAGTGGCTTGCCCAAGGCCACACAGCTAGGTAATTATTAAGTGTCTGAGACCGGATTTGAACCCAGGTACTACTGACTCCAAGGCCGGTGCTTTATCCACTGCGCCACCTAGCTGCCCCTTACTTTAATTTTTATTGTTATAATTTGCCCCTACACATAACAAATCTAAACCCTCTTTGTATTTTTGGTTTCCCCAGGCTAAATATGTCCAATTGCTTCATTTAATTCTTACATGACATGGTCAAGACCTTCCCTGTCTTGGTTGGTCTCCTCTGGACATTGGAAATTATCAATGTCCTTTTTCAATTGTGATAATACAATACACCAAGTGATATAGAAATATAGTGAGTTTCTTGCCTATTTATTCCTGGAAACTGTCCCCTCTCAATATACTGCAAGATCATATTAGTCTTTTTTTTTTTGCTTCCTCATTAAACTACTGACTCATAGTAAGCTTGCAGTGTAAGTAAACTCCTAAATCTTTTTCCCTCAACCCTACTGTATTGGCAAAACTGAATTTTTTTTTAATACTCAGATGTCAGATATTATTTATTCCTATCTAATTTCATCTTTTGAGATTGAGCTCAATGGTCTAGAGTCTAGACTGCTAAGATTCTTTCAGATACTACTAGTGATCTTAAAAATGTTAATTATACTTCTCAACCTATGTCATCTGCAGATATTATGCCTTTATTCTAGTCATTGATAAAAATGTTGAATAGCAAAAATGTTGAATGACCATTCACAGATTCCTGGGGTATTTTATTGTTGATCTCCTGCAGCAGTGATAATAAGCCATTAAGGAGGAAAGGGAATAAGCATTTATTGCATAGGATCACATAGGTAAAAGTGCCTAAAGTCAGAGTTAAACTCAGGTCTTCCAGATTGTAGTTCATTGCTCTGTTCATTACTCATTCTTTATATATGGCTATCCAGTCACTTCTGAATCCACATAATTGAATTGTTACTTAGTCTCTACTCTCCCAACACTTGATGCTTACTAGCTGTGTGACCTTGGGCAAGTCACTTTACCCTGATTACCTCACATCCAGGGTCATCTCCACTAATCCTGATTCATATCTGGCCACTGGACTTAGATGGCTCTGGAGGGGAAAGTGACTTAGCACAACACCTCCCCCCCATCCAATTCACTTACTTCTTATAGGCATCACATCTCTGAACTTCCAGAATGAAGGGCAAATGTCATCATCTCTCTAAGATCTTCTTTGCCTGGTGAGGAAGAGATAGATAATAAGGAACTAATATTTAATTAAACTATAGTGTGTCCCTAAAATCACAGTGTTTTCATAGTTGGAAAACTGCACTAAGACTTTTGGGACACATTGCTCTTAATAACTGGTATAGTAATTCTATCAAAAAGAATTGAAGTAGAAAACAATATTTTAATGAGTGGGGAAAGAATAATGTTGGAAGAGGAATCAATGTTGCATTGGTAAATGGAAAAAAGGAAAAGCGTTATGTACTGAATATTTTGATATGTGGGGAGGAGATGTGAGACCATTTATTGAATTCCTTAGGTCTATTCAAGATGGAACTACATTTTAATGGAACATATGATGCTAGAGCAACCAAATTCACTTATGAGGCAGGATTACTGATTGCTTCCTTGGGAAGTTCAACCATCATTAACCTTGATTTTAGAGACAACTGGGTCTTCTGTGGTGAAAAAGATATAAAGACAAAAAGCCCCTTTGAACAGTACATAAAGAACAACAGGGATACAAATAAATATGAAGAATGGGCAGAAGTTGTAGAAATGGAAGGATGTATTCCCCCAAAGTTCAGCCTTACTGAACAAAATGAAGAATGTTAGAGAAAATTATCTTTATGCTATTGATGAGAGTGCTATGAAGGAGTTATTACTGTGTAAATAATTTGATAGTATATATCCATCTTATCAGTTAAGCATGAATATCAGCTCATCCAAAATCAAGATTATTTATTGCTAATCTAAATAGTAAACTTTGTAAATAGGTATACCTTCATGAACCCTTTCTAAGCTATTGTCTCTTTAAAAGCACAGTAGATTGCATTAAGATAATATCTTTAAGATATAGAAATATATTTTAAGCACATATCTTGAACTGATAATGAAGACTGTTATATTATTATTTTATAGATACAATTGCTATAAGAATGTGACCATTGTGAAAAATAATTTTGTTTGGAGAAGAGGGAAGCTAAAAAAAAATTCTTTAATATGCTGCCCTCTTAAGGCAGTAATTAGTCTTTAATATAAGAAGTATTTGACTAGTTGTATATATTTTGTTGTGTATATATATATATATATATATATATATTCTATATATTATGGAATTTTACTTTTCAGTTTAATATCTGACACCCCTCTTATTCTACCTCACTTTCTTCCCTACCTATTCTTGATAAAGCCATACTTGGTTCTTTGTCACAGCCTTCCTTTTCTAGGTATTTAGACCTTTTTAGCATTTTCCTCTCAAATGAAACAAGATTATTTTCCAATAGTTTTTCATTTGTGGTTGTCCTGATTTTTTTTTTAAGCATGTGATCATTTGTCCACAACAAATCGTTTTTTTGTCCTGATTTTCTTTTCTTTCTTTCTTTCTCTTTTTTTTTTTTTTGCAAGGCAATGGGGTTAAGTGGCTTGCCCAAGGCCACATGGCTAGGTAATTATTAAGTGTCCAAGGCTGGATTTGAACTCAGGTGCTCCTGACTCCAGGGCCAGTGCTCTATCTAATGTGCCACCTAGCCTCCCCCCTGTTCTGATTTTCAAAAAAAAATTGAAATTTTTTTCAAAAAAGGATTTGCTTTTCTCCAGTTATAAGGTACTACTTATATATACTGTGATTTTTTTTTTCAGATATCACTGACAGTGGATTCATAATCATACCTTCAGGTCTCTTGGAACCCAAGGATATAGTTCACCTAGGCCAAGTGATTTGAATCCACCACAGGCCATTGCTTGTTCTTTTACTATTTTCTTACTTACCATGGTGAACCATGCCTTCTTAGTCATTTTTTGACATTTCCAGGGCATTGTCCTTGTTAGAGAAAATAGAAAGAAAATAAGAAATGACTGACTCTGTTCTCCATTAATTTTATTGGTCCACCCACACCAATCCTTTTGCTCCCAATGTAGCTTTAAAAAACAGAATTGGCACTCTTTTTATTACCCCTAGTTTGACAGTCTTTTTTTTTTTTTTTTTTTTAGGTTTTTGCAAGGCAAACGGGGTTAAGTGGCTTGCCCAAGGTCACACAGCTAGGTAATTATTAAGTGTCTGAGACCGGATTTGAACCCAGGTACTCCTGACTCCAGGGCTGGTGCTTTATCACTATGCTACCTAGCCGCCCCTAGTTTGACAGCCTTAGCCCAAATCTTCTTAGGGATAGATTAGAAAAGTAGCTTTCTTCAACTTCCAGTGTATTGTAGCTACTATTAGATGGATCTCAGATATGTCCACAGAATAAACAAATTGACTAATAATATGTAGTATTTATGTAGTGCTTTAAGATGTGCCAAATTCTTTTACCCTTGTTATCTTATTTGAGCCTTATAACAACATTGTTAAGTAAGTATTTGTAATTGAAGCACAGAGACTTTAAGTCTAAGTACTTGACCAGAGTCACACTAATTGTTAGTAGCTTTGGCAGGATTTGAGTCTTCCTGACTCCCAAGTTGAATATTCTCTCATCTGCCACCCAGTGACCCAGTGATAGTAAAAGTGTTAGATCTATCATTTGATACTTTTTTTGGGGGGGAGTAAAGAAGTGGGAACTGACGATAGGAGAAAGGAAGGATTTGAGATTTGGGGGAATATAAGTCCAGAATAAATCTGTATCATAGTCACTGGAGAGAGAGGGATATAAATAGATTTTTGTATGGACTAGATACCTCAGGGTAACCATAGCTATCTAGGCCTTGGTTGAAATGATGTATGGATCAAACTAGGAGGAAAAAAGGGAAAGATGATTATGTGAGAGACTCCATCTTCCTGGATATTCTTGATTGTTTCTATTCTTTCTTTTTCCAATGCAGTCATTCTTCAGTTGTCTTATATAGATGCTGACACTCAAGAATTCTAAAGTGGGGTAGGTGTTTTATGGGAGGGGGAGTGATCTCCAACATACATGCCTAGTTTCTTATCTCTGGTATCATAAGAAGAGTTAGAAATTATTGGGTTTGCTTCAGGCATTGAAGTTTCCGTATATATAGCCAAAGGAACAGGGTAGGTATACAGGGCAAGGCAATAAAGGCCTATCTAAAGTAGAAAAAACCCATCCCAAGAATGGCTAGATAGAGAACTTCCTTTGCACTCAAAGACTACTTTTTCAGACTATCACTTTTACCCTTTGCTCTGTCAGAATAGATTTGAGCATGTTGAGAGAAATTAGGGAGGCGTGGTGATTCTTTCTTGACTGTTCATACTTAAAGCATATACAAAGTTAAATATATTAGTGGGGAATAATTCTTTACCCTTCATTCTCATTCTATAGAAGCATAAAAATACATTTGTAAAGCAGTCTACTTATCCTGAATGAGATCGGACTTGAATTCAATAACTAGCAGTATCTTCATGTGAAAAAGGCAAAAAAAAAATCTCATTTTTATATTTAAAACAAAAACTTTAATGAATTTCTAAAGACTTGTTTACTTTGGCAAATGGAAATGTGTCATTATTAGGTGGCACAGTGGATGGAGCACCAGCCCTGAAGTCAGGAGGACCTGAGTTCAAATATAGCCTCTGACACTTAACAAGTGTCTGTGTGACCTTGGACAAGTCACTTAACTATTGCCTTACAAAAAACAACAAAAAAGAATTATTCCTTTAATATCTACTATTTTGGTTTATAGTGTAAATTGTTCATTAAACACATAAGCTACAGTTTTTTTTAAAGGAAGGAAAATTAACTAAAGTATAATTCCTGTTAGCTTTCTTGCTGATTAATGTAATATAATTTTTGGTACCAGGTTTTCTGACCATTAGCAATGATTAGAAAAGGTCCTATTGGGTGTGATTACCGATACCGAAAGCACAATATGTGTATTGTAAGCCTTTATTTCTGCTTCCTCAATAAAAGTAAAATAATCAGTTAGCCAAGTATGTTCTTTTATTGGAGTTTATTGTTAGCATAGGAGCTTAATGGAATGACCTTATCTCTGAGCTTAACAGGATAGACTCCTCTTTTACAAAATAGTCTAGATTTTGTTTTGTGCTGTTTATATTCGTGGCTCTATTTCCATTCTTTGACATGTGCATGCCACAGGAGTTTGAGTGGGAAAAAAGTGTTGGAAATCACTATGACCTTTGATTAATATTTGATTTCCACACTTACCTCTTCGAGGTTACATGACAAATTAAAAAGCATCAAGTTAACTACTGCTTATTACTAATAAAATGAGTTATTTGAAAAAGATGTACTGTCAGATTCATGAGGATGATTTTTTTTTTATTTCAAGATACTTATGAGACACTCATTCATAGAGGAGAGGCCTGAGTTAATGGAAAGACTCCTGGATTCAGGGTTAGGGGACCTAGGTTCAAATTCTGTCTTTTGCCATTTGTTCTCTGGGTAACCTTGGATAAATAATTTAATCTCTTTGAGTCTCAGTTTTCTTAGCTAGAAATTAAGGAAATTGGACTAAATAACCTTAAGGGTTAACTTCCAGTTCTAAATTGGTAATTCTATATTCCTTTAATCTAGGATCCTATGATCTCAGATCTGAAGTGACAGTGGTAGCAACATTTTGCCAAAGTGACAGACATTTTACATGCATATATTTACTATTAAACCAGCCAACTAATGAACTAACAAGTCCTGCTGTTGGAACATACCTGGAGGAGGGCAAATTGTTGAACATACAACTAAGAAAGCTGATTTTTTTTAAATTATTGAGTTATCTGCACTTTATCACTTCTGGCCATAACCTGTCAGAAATGGATAAAGAACAAAGAGGACATTCAGAAGAACATTCAGAATGACTCTGAGGGCAAGGCAATTAAATATACTTAGATCTTAGAATTTGGTAATTTTAAGGCTTCTGCAAGGATCACTGGGCTAGATTGATTATGTCACTACATGTGCTGTAAAAATGATAGTATTTTTATTATGCACAAAATAAAATTTTTGGTAGCTTTTTTTAAAGAGCTTAGTTTAGGGGAAAAAAACCCAACCAAGTGGTGAAGCTGGCAGGAGCCTTTTTTTTCCCCCTCCAAAGCAAACAAAAACCTTTTCAAATCTGCCAGCCTTTCAAGACAGGGACACATTTTAAATGAAAGTCAATGGAAACCTGGCTTCAGTGTTATGAGCAATAGAGGCATATCTGGTTTCTCACCAATTGTTTCCTTCTTCACTTCATTATTCACTTTGTCTCTGATATTTGGGCAGATTTTCTGGCACCAAATGTATTCTTAAGTTTTCATAGCTTTCATGTTTAAATTTGACTTACCAAGGACAGACTCTCCCCATATTTTATATAAGGGGCACCCTTTCCTGAAACACAAGTGGTTCCTGAGAGAAGATACAGTAAAATTCCTCTTGAGGGTCAGATTTTGTCACCATATCCTTTTAGAACATAGTCCTAAAACATAAGTATAAAAGGAACCTGAGTACCCTAAGTAACTGCCTTGTATTGATATGTATTTTAATTCCTGTTTAAGTTTTCTCAAAAGATTGTTATAGATAATGTGGTCAAGAAGCTAAGAGTATATAAATGGCTGATTAGGAGTTAACTGAGAAGCTTGCTGGCATTTATTCTGATTAATGATGTAATAGTGGCAACCAACTGTGCTTGTTCTCTTCATGGGGAATTCAAGTTGGACAGATCAAAGAATTTTAGGATTTAGAACTTGAAGGAGCCTTGGGATTAATTAATCCATCCCTCTCATTTTTTAGATAGGGAAATTAAAGTCCAGAGAGATATGTTGACTATCAGAGAAATAATTCAAAGCCATACTGATCTGAAATCATTTCTACTGTGGCTACTTTGGGGATGTTGGGTTGGGGGTGCAATGGACAGCAGTGTTTCTTTCCATTGGAAATCTTAACAACATTTTAACATGTATATTAAGGCCTACTCTGAATAAAGATGCTATCCTAAGGATAATGAATATAAAGATAAATATGAACCAGGCTCTATTCTTAAGGAATTTAATAGAGGAGAAATGTCATGGACACAAATAACAATAAAATATGACAAGTTAGACTGATTTCTAGATGTATGATATTAATAATGAGGAGAAAGGACAATATCTAGACCAAGGAAAGACTCCTTTAGGTCAAAGGAGGCCTGAACATGCTTTTGAATATGAAAGAGGGAGTATAATAAGGGTGATTAGCTTGGAGATCTATTAGATAAGACTTCAAAGTTTACTATTACATCATGATTTATTGGTTGGGACTCTACCTTGACTGTCTCTGAGTCTTATTCAGCAGTTTATTACAAGCACCATGAGTTATTTTTTCTAACTCATAGAATAATAAAAGTAGCAAATGATAAAGAAGTGCTATTAATGACAAATATCATGATAGTAGAAATGTCAACTTGATAGCCTGATAATTTGGAAAGGAAACAGAAAATTGTTAAAGCTCAAACAAATTTTATTGTCCCATAGTTCCATAATATATTTTCTTGCAGTGGCTAACAGAGATTCTTGAAGAATGAGACATTTTTGGACATGGCTAATAAGGGAATTTATTTTGCCTAGCTTTGTGTATTTTTTTTTACAGGGGTTTTATTTTCCTGTAGTGAGGAATTGGAAGAAAAAGAACATAAATTTTTGTTAATTGAAAAAATTAAATTTATAATAGAAAAATAATAATGTGTTACTTAGTCATCAGGAAAAAGTAAGTTATAATTAATGTTCCATGTTTAAGAGGTCATTTTTTGGAAAGTCACATTTTGAAAAAGTTTTTTAAAAAGTTTTTTGGCTCTTTTCCTTCGAATGAGTGAATTTAGAGTGCTAATGTAAAAATTGTGAAATTTCTTCTTTTCCAATGATAATGGATAAATGAAATATTGCTGTAAGATGTTTGCTTAATGGGTCAGCAAGTGAAATCATGAGTAATGATGTATTTTTTTCAGCCATAGCTTCATCTTTCAAGGAAGCTATACATACTTTCACAGAGCAATGGTTTTTGCATATATGAACATAGAGAATTCTTTATGAGTACCATAAAAATATTGTCATTTAATAATCCATGATAACTGAGAAATCAAAAAATATTCTTAACTCTTATTTCAACCAGAGGTTAGTATACTCTTGCATGTATATTTACATATTCAGTTAATTACTTCAATGAGTTGAGTTCTCATAAATATAATGACAGATACCTTCCACTGGTGCAGCCCAAAACCCATGTTTGCCTTTTTGTTGAGAGGAAAATAAGTTAAATTTGGATTTATGAAAAACCAAGGTTTGGCATGTAGAAATCACCCGATTTCTCAAAACTTTAGTTTCCTCATCTCTAAAATGATATTGTCATGCCTACTTCAGGGTTGTGAAGCTCAAATATGAAAATGTACAGCCTCAAAATATTCTATGTTAGCCATTGTTGTTATTTTATTATTATCCAATGCTACTTTTTTCTTTTCTCATGCGCCTAAGTCCTAACATTTTGCAGATACCAGGACTACTGACACTCAATTGTCCATCTGTATATCCTTCTTTCTTGCTTAATGTTCAACCCACCTCCTTTTCTGATTATATGTTTTCTACATGATAAATTTATTTTAATTCTTTGACTGTACTTAAATCTTATGAATGCTATAAAAATAGCTCCAACAAGCTTATGATTGTTTTTAAGGTCTGGATTTTTTTCTCTGCTGGCATTCCTATTTAGGAACAATGGTAGAATTAAACCTCCCCTTTCAGAATGTCTATGCAGGCAGTCAGATGTTCAACACTAGAGATTCATTAGGTTTTATATTATTAGATTTTCATTAGGTTTGATGTTACTAGGTTTTCTCCATTAGAATGGAAACTTATTATAGGAGTGTCACATTAAAGTTCTTTCGTTATCATTGACTAGTTTTCCAGTTAGTAACTTAGTAAAGTAAATGCAGCTGTACTGAATCTTGAGTTGGAAGAAATGTATCCAAATCCCGGATTTGCTAATGTATATCCCACTTACCTTGGCAAAATTAGTTCTCTCTTTTGTGCAATGAACTAGGTAACCTAAAATCTTTCCAGTTCTAGATTCTGTGCTAGGCAGGAGCAAGTTAGCAAGTCCTGCAAGTTTGACCAAAGAATAGTACTGAATCTTGAGTTGGAAGACATGTATCCAAATCCTGGATTTGCTATTGTATATCCCACTTACCTTGGCAAAATTAGTTCTCTCTTCTGTGCAATGAACTAGGTAACCTAAAATCTTTTCAGTTCTAGATTCTGTGCTAGGCAGGAGCAAGTTTGCAAGTCCTGCAAGTTTGACCAAAGAATAGAGCAATAAAGGAAAGGTCTGGCACAGGATGTTGGTCTGACAAATGAAATGTCACAATCAGTGCCCTAACCAGCCAGAGATGGTCCTAGGAAAATAAATGCTAAGAAGGGAAAGAGTAGCCTTGAAGGGAATGTGAGAAGGTGGCACAACCTAGTCTGTTTACACATTATTGCCCAAGCTTGACCCGGAGCTTGTACACATACCAACAAGACAATCTATTATAGCATAACTGATGCTCTTGAAACCAGCTTCCAGATGGAACCAGAATTGTATTGATCCCTAGTGTTTCTCTGCCACTTTTTCTGAATTTTGCTTCTTATTTTGTTTTAAGGTCAACAACATGTACTTAAAAGAAATATTAAGTGATAACTGTAGTGAGTACCATGAAGATCACTCACTCCATTAGAGTTATTGGAAAAATCAGATAAAATAATTGATGACAAGTAATGATTGTTGATAGTTGATAATTAAAGAATTCTGATGTTATTAATTTATCTATGACCCTTCAGTTTTTATGTCAGTATTCAAGATTGTATGAAATTACTATTAGTTTTTGGAGAATGTGAGAGCATTACATTTTTGATCTATTCAATAATGTCATTTTTTTGATAACTTCTTGGCTATATAGTTTGACTGAGACATGTCTTTTGAGACATATTTGGTCAGCCCTGTAGAAATATACTTGTGACCTTTTTGACTATATTTCATATATATACGTATATGTACATACATATATATAAATACCAGTTTTATGTTGGGAGAATTCTTATGGAAACCTCTGTGCTATAATAGTATATTGCAGGGTTCTTAGTAATAATATTCTAAAATGTTTTAAAAATTTGGTAGATATTTGCTATGTTTCTGAAAATGAAGTTGCTGTTGAAAAGTTATACAGTCCAGTAATCAGGAAAAAAATAGCTGGTATCAGTTGGACAAATGAAGAAAATGTAAATTTTATGAATTAGATGAATGAAACTATTATCAAGCAACCTTGTCTTCTATTCCCCTAATTAAAAAGGAAAGCAATAAAGCCTTATGTTTTATCTATCAAAATTATAATTAAGTTCTAATTAACTGGTTATTAACTCATAATTCTAGAGAAAAATTATTTCTTCACTAAACTTCAATGAGAGAATATAATTTATTAACTATAGTAATAGGAATGCTTTCAGTAACAGAGAGAATGAATTCAACTAGTCAGTCAACTGGCATTGTGCTAAGTGCTGGTAAATACTATAGAAAGCAGTTCTTGTTCTTAAGACACTCAGTCTAATGGGGAGACAACAGAATTTATAGAGAAAAAATTGGACATAATCAGTAGAGGAAAGGCACTAGTGTTAAGGAAAACTGTGTGAGGCTTCTTGTAGAAGGTAAGATTTCAGCTGACACTTGAAGGAAACCAATAGTTCGAGATGAGGAGGGAGAGAATTCCAGGTATGGAAGGCAGTCAGTGCAGAGTCTGGAGTAAGGAGATAAGGGAGTATCTGAAGCTTCAGTTAAGGAGAAGAAAAGGAAAGCTAGAAAGGGCAAATGGGACAATTTTACCTCAGCGTTTACTGTCTTTCAGGCAAAATTTTAAAAAAAGTTATACATGGAGTATTTTCATTAAGTTGTGGATGTGGGACTCTGATTTGCAAGATTTCTGGGGGTTTTTCCTTTTTTAAAAATACGGCCAACTTTGTTATAAAAGAGCTTTGTTTTCACAAGATTTGTTCATCAAGGTATTGCTGTACTGAAAAGTAAGGAGAAAGGAAAACCTTGGTATCTTATTGCAGAGCTGCGTGTAAAGTAGCAGAAGGTTAAAGTGAACCTCTGATCCGATAACCCAGTATTACGTGAAAATCTAATCACATTCACATAGAAAAATAAATTTATCTGTAAGAGAGCCCTCATTCATTAACTTTAAGGGCACAAAAGCAAGTACTTCTCTTTAAATTGTCTTGCCTACTTGGGATGTTGCTATTTTGGTTTATTTTGGGGTCTTATTAGTGCTACTTTAAATAAATGTGACAATGATAAATAATTATTAAGTGTTATAGTGTCAAATAATAAATGATAATTATATTTTATCATTCATTATGTCTTTTAATCAGATCATACTTTAAAAAACCCTGGAAATCATTGTTATTACCCTAAAATTTTAATATTTTATCAGGGAAGAATAGCATGAAATTAATAGAATGTGATTATTTAGTAATATATCACACCAAATTTTTCAGTGCCTGAAAACATTCCTTCCTGTAGGTTATGTAATAGATCCAACAATAGATTTATATGAACTGCTTTAGACATCATCAGTAAAGTTTCTGTAATTTTAAGTGTTTCTTTGTACTAACATTAAAACAGATAGAAGAGTACATTATTGGTTAGGTTGTCTTTCTATGAAAATCAGAATGAGCTAAAAAGAGGCACAGAGATCATATTGCCCATCCCCCCCATTTCAACGATGAGGAAACCGTTTTCAGTGGATGAAGTTAACTCAGGGTTGAAAATCTGGGACTCTTAACCAAGTACTCTAATTCCAGTGTTCTTTCCATAATATTACCACTCTGCCCTTACATATCAAATGACTTCAAAAGTAATAAAACATTTCAAGAGAGTTTCTAATATTTAATTGCGTGAGGGACTACTCTTTTAATGTTAGGAAAGACCACTAACTCTTGTCAGTCTAACAGAAGTTAATATATTTATATCTACTTTGTCTACTAAAAACCAAGCTGTAAATAAGACTGGAGGAACACAACCATCATTTTCTTGGGATGTGATGAATGTAAAGCTTTGATTGTTGACAAAGTTCTGACTTAGCAGTAGGTTTCACTTTGTAATATTTTAGCTAGTCCATGAAGCCTTTTGAAGGGAATATGTGTGTTTGTTTAATGGCTAAAATAAATAAGTGCCTGTGAAATTTTTTGTTGTTGTTGATTAAATAAAGATGTCATATGCTCATGTGTATATTTGTACATTACTTTGCTGTTTTTCTCATTACCTACAATCATTACCTAAATTTAGAAGACCAAGTACCAATTGAATATTCATTATTTTTTCATTTCATAAAGGTAAAAAAGTAGCATATAAATGCAAAATGTTACTAAAATTTTCCATTTATTTATAATTATATCTTAGTATTGTTCAATAGATCTCCAGGAAGTTATATTTTTGGAAACTGAATCCAAGTAGAGCTTTGTTACAGAATTTTGCCATATAAAATTAATTTTGTAAGACACTCTAGTTTTTATGTCCATATTTTCATAAATTTAGTTAAGACCATATCTGTGGAGAGGCATACTATTGAGCCTGCCAAACTATTTGGGGATTATTTTGAGGTGTTAGACATCTGGGATGTAACGTGAAGTTATATATTAAAACAAAAATAACTTCTAAAAATCATAAGTAATCGATACTTCATTGAATGAAATCCTTCATTTTTGACAAGTATAAAGACTGCAGAGTTTCTGTTTTGCTACAGTCTCAGAAAACCTATTTATTTTCTCATGAAGTTTTTTCCCCTCTTAGTTTTCAACATTCATCCTTTTGTAAGTTTATGAGTTCTGCATTTTTCAATCACCCTTCCTATGGCAATCTGGTAAAAGTTGTACATTTATAATTGTGCTTAACATATTTCCCTATCAGTCATGTTGTTAAAAAAAGAATTAGAACTAAGGGGGAAAAATCCATGAGAAAGGAAAAAAAAAACAAAAGAAGTTTTAAAATGTACTTTGTATTCAGATTCCATAGTTTTTTCCTCTAAATGTGAATGGCATGTTCCGTAAAAGGTCTCTCAGGATTGTCCTTGCTCACTGAAATGCTGAACAGAGAGAGCTGTGTTCATCATAATTGATCATGTTGCTGTTAATATTAACCATGTTCTTGGCTCTGCTCGCTTCCCTCATCATCAGTTTATGGAACTCTTTCCTTGCTTTTCTAAAAGTCTGATCACTCATGATTTCTTAAAGAACAATAAATAAGACTGGAAGAGAACAATAAGAACAATAGTACTCCATAACATTCATATTACTGTGGCTTGTTCAGTCATTCCCCAATTATGGGCATCCCCTAAATTTTCAGTGTTTTTCCCTTACAAAATAAGAGCTGCTGTATTTTTGTACTTTTCCCATTTTTCATGATTTCTTCAAGGAATAGATCTGGTAGTGGTATTGTTGATCAAAGTGAATGCACAGTTTGTTTGCCTTCTGGGTAAATTGCTCTCCAGAATTATTGGATCACTTCACAACTCCATCATCAGTGAATTCATATCCCAATTTTCCCACATCCTGTCTAACATTATATTAGTATGGCCTAACCCTGAGCAAGTGACATTTTTCCAGTGGTTAGATCTGACTTTATTTGTGTCAAAAGTTTTTTGTAATTATGTTCTTATAGTTTTTGGGTTTGTCTTAGGAATTAGATTTCCGAGTATTTTATGTTATCTGCAGTTACTTTAAATGTAATTTCTCTTTCCATTTCTTACTCTTGGACTTTTTTGGTCATATATATAGAAATTTTGATGATTTATGTGTTGCTAATTGTTTCAAGTAGTTTTTAGTTGATTTTTTAGGATTATCTAAGTATACCATCATATCATTTGCAGAGAGTGAAAGTTTTCTCACTACCTTTTCTAATTTCTTAAATGCCTTTTTCTTTTCTTTTTGCTAAAACAAACATTTCTAATACAAAATTGAATAACAGTGGTGCTAGTTGGATATGCTTGTTTCACTTCTGATCTTACTGGAAATGCTGCTGGTTTATCCCATTATGTAAAATACTTTTTGATGGTTTTAGATAGATATGCTTATCATTTTAAGGAAAACTCCATTTTTACTATGCTCTCTAGTGTTTTAAATAGGAATGGGTGCTGTATTTGTCAAAGACTTTTTCAGCATCTATTATGATTTCTGTTAATTTTGTCATTAATAAGTCAATATTATTTGTTGATTGTTTTCCTAATATTGAACTATCCCTGCCTACCTGATATAAAGTGTATAATGGTGTATTATCTTAGTATTTGTAATCTCTTTGTTAAAATTTTATTTAAAATTTTTGCATCAATATTCATCAGGGAAATTGATCTATAATTTTCTTTGGCTCTTCCTGTTTTCCATATCAATACCATGTTGATATCATAAAAGGAATTTGGCAGAACTCCTTCGTCACCTATTTTTTATTTTTTCATCCATATGCACATGTATATTTTAAGTTAGAAAATTTCTTTCTTCCCACCCTCTTCCTCTCAGTGGTGAGCAGTCTGGTTAGCATGGTACATACATGTTTTTGATAAGCATGTTTGCAGATTCGTCAATTTTGGTATGAGGAATCAGCATTAAGGGAAAGAGATACAGAAGAGATAATTTTTATATAGTGTTCATCAGATTCTGAAGGGTGGTTTTGTTTTGTTTTATTTTTCTTCCTCTGGATGGGGATAACATTGTCCATAGCCAGTTTAACTGGCTCTCTGAACTGCTGAGAGGAGCTGCTTCCATCAAGGTTGATCATCTCATGTTGTTAATGGGTACATTGTTCTCTTGCTTCTGCTCCCTTCCCTCAGCATTAGATCCTGTGAGTCATCCTTACTTCTTCACCTATTTTTTCAAATAGTTGATATAGAATTGAATTGTTCTGTAAATGTTTGGTAGAATTCACTTGTAAAATAAATCCATTTGGCTCTGAAGATTTTTTTCTTAGGGAGTTGTATTGATGGTTTCTTCAATTTCTTTTTCTGAAATGGGGTTATTTAAATATTTCTTTTCCTCTTTGGTTAATCTGGGTAGCTTATATTTTTTAAACACTCACCTATCTTACTTATATTATCAGATTTGTTGGCATCCAATTGGGCAAAAAAACCCTCAGAATTATTATTTTAATGTCCTTTTCATTGTTGATTAATTCACCATTTTCATTTTTTTGATACTGGCAATTTGGTTTTTTCATAAAGCCAACTCAGTTTTATTCATTAGTTCAATGGTTTTCTTACTTTCAATTTTATTAATTTCTCCTTTGATATTCAGAATTTCTACTTTGGTATTTAATTGGAAATTTTTAATTTGTTCTTTTTCTAGTTTTTTAAGTTGCATGCTCAGCTCATTATTGATCTTTCTAATTTATTCATAGAAGCATTTTAATGAAATGAAATTCTTATTTTTAACAAGTATAAAGACTACAGTTTCTATTTTGCTACAGTCTCCAAAAGTATTTATTGTCTCCTGGAGATGTTTTTTAAAAAATACTTGTGAAAATGAGATAGGCATTTAGTGCAGTTCTGGCTTCAGATTTTGAATGAAAGGAATCAGTAATAAATATCATTAGGTTCTCACATGACCAATATCAGTCTTGTTTATGGTGGCAGAGTGGTTACAGCACTGACCTCAGAGTCAGGAGTACAGGAGTTTAGGAGTTAGAAAACAGCCTCAGACACTTGACACTTACTATTTGTATAACCTTGGGCAAGTCACTTAATCCTGGTTGCCTCTCATCCAGGGCCATCTCCAGTTGTCCGGATTCGTATCTGGCTACTGGACCCAGATGGTTCTGGAGGAGAAAGTGGGGCTTGTGAGTTAGCACAGCACCCCCACTCAAATCCAGTTCATGTGCTTGTCCTGGCATCACTTCCCTGATGTTGTGGTCTTCTTCAAAAATGGACAAAAGCATTATTATTTTAAGGGGATTGGGGAAAATGTCCTCATTGGCTACAATACTGCCACTGCACAAAGCTGGAAAATGTCAATCCCATGCCATTTGATTTCCTTATTTGATTCATTGATTTTATTGATTTACAGATTTTATTGTTGTCAGTGAATCAAAAGGAAGCTACATATTTTAACAGGCTATACAACCTTACCAATACTGTAACAACTTTTTTAGAAATAAAGCATAGTGACCAAGGATGGATACCTAGGTGAGATGGGATGTGTGCTTGACCTGGTTGGTGGTCTGAGATTGGACTTGTGAATTTACACTCACTCACTCACTCACCAATCAAAGCAATTCATCTTGAGTACAAAGTGGAATGAATTTCATTTTTTGAGGATTGTTGAATTTGTATATTTTGTTTTCCTGGTTCATATTCATTCTATATCAATTCATTTAAGTCTTCCCCAGGTATCTCTCGATCTCTTCCTTTTTGTGTGTGTGTGGTGCAGCAATTTTCCATTCTTTTTATTTCCTGTTTATTCAAAATATTAATAATGCCCTTTTTAATAATTAACTTGATTCCTTGAATGTTCTCATTTTGCTGCATAGAGGACTGCTAGTCTGGTAACCAGAAGATCTGAATTTAAACCTTGCCTCTAGCTGTATGATTACTGGCAAATCACTTTACCTGCTAGTGACAGAAGCAAATCTCTAAAACATTTTAAGGTATAAATGGAGTGAATTTTCACCCTTTCAGATCTTTTTTCTTCCTGATCTGAAGGAGGGGGCTCCCCCCAAACAAACAAGCAAATGTTTGCATTTTTGAAAGACTGTTAAGGGAGTGGCTAGGTGGTGTAGTGGATAAAGCACTGGCCTTAAGAGTCAGGAGTACCTGGGTTCAAATCGGGTCTCAGACACTTAATAATTGCCTAGCTGTGTGGCCTTGGGCAAGCCACTTAACTCCATTTGCCTTGCAAAAACAAAAAACAAAAAGACTGTTAGGTATCTTATTACCTAATTCTACTATAAATTACTTTTAAGTGAAATGTAAAATATATTACTGTTTGTTCAAGAATGCATCTGACTTAGGAAGGTGATAAAAGATTAGATTTAAGTATTTATCCAAATTTTACAGATTTTTTTTTCAGCTGTAGTGTAATTTTTGCTTTTGTGAAAATGAGCGGAGGGCAATAACTTTTTGTTATCTGTTCACTCGTATCCAATAATCATTTAGATTTTTTTATGTTGCTGGTTTTATTATGACTGAAAACCAATCAAATATATTTCACTTTAAATAACTCTTTGAGATGTTAATTTTTTAAATTAAAGTAACTTAAATCACTGTATCTCTAATGTAGACAAAAAAACACTTAAACTATTATTATTAGAGTTTTTGCTTTCTTGAAATTGTTAGATGTTTAAAGTTTGGCTTAAATTGAATCAGATATAGGAATTGTCATCAGAGAAAGATTATTTTTGTGTGTCTCACTTTCCTTTGACAATCTGGTGAAAGCCTGAGGAACTCCTAGAATGATATTTATTGCCAATTGTCATAATGGAAAAAAATGCTAAATTTCAGTTAAAAATTAATGAAAATAAAGTAATTTTCCCACCTATAGTTCATGAATAATAAATTAATCTATCTGATTATATAGTAAAATCTATCACATGGACAAAGGGTCTTTGAGTTCGAAGTTAGAAACCTTTGCTCTAGGACTAAAAATGCTTTCTGTTTTTTTAAGTGACTTGCTCAAGGTCACACAGCTGGGTAATTATTAAATGGCTGAGGTCAGATTTGAGCTCAGGCCCTCCAGGGCCAGTGCTCTATCTATTGTACTACCTACCTACCCACCCCAGTAAAGTGCTTTATTTATTTGAGTAAGCTAAGAAATTATTTTGAGTCAATAGGATAGTTTACATTTTTCCAGAATAAAAACATTTACAAGTTATTTTTTACTTCTCAGAAATATTTGTTGCTTTTTCTTGAAAAAGATAGCATAATTCAGGAATTTTAAGCATTTACATATGTGTAAATATAAACATTCATACATACTTACATTCATCTTTGTAGATAGTGTTAGGAAGAGAGAATGAATGAGTTTGAGACTTCATCTTACATAGTGTGTAGTGGATTGAGAGATAGACTTAGAACAAACCTAGGTTTAAATACTTTGTTATTACCTGTGTGACTGTGGAAAAGACACAACCTCTGAGAGCTTCAGGCACTCTCTGATGAGTTGCTGTCTGCATTGATGGGAAGGGAGTTTATTCATACTGATAAGAGTAACAGGTCCTTGATTTATTTTCTATCTCTTAGCTATCTAAATGTGAGCATTAAAGTTTTGATCATTATAACTTGGTGTCTATTATTTTAATTAGTTTCATGCCACACTTAGATGATCTAAGATTTTCATTTGTTGTCAGTACTTAATATAAAAGATAAAATACTTGTATTTTAAAAAGTGTATTAAAAGTGAATAATTGGATTATTTGTTGTGATTTTTGAATTGTTTCAGTCTCTTGTTTTTTTATTTTTGTTTTTTGCAAAGCAGTGGAGTTAAGTGACATGCCCAAGGCCACCCAGCTAGGTAATTAATTTTTATAGGGTTTTTTTTTTGCAAGGCAAATGGGGTTAAGTAGCTTGCACAAGGCCACACAGCTAGGTAATTATTAAGTTTCTGAGACCGCATTTGAACCCAGGTACTTCTGACTCCAAGGCCAGTGCTCTATCCACTGTGCCACCTAGCCGCCCCCCAGCTAGGTAATTATTAAGTGTCTGAGGTCAGATTTGAACTCAGGTCCTCTTGGCTCCAGGTCCAGTACTCTATCCACTGCACCACTTTAGCTGCCCCAGAATTGTTTCAGTCTTAACAGAATTCTTTGTGTCCCTATTTGGGGTTTTCTTGGCAAAGGCACTGGAGTTGTTTGCCATTTCCTTCTCCAGCTCAATATTTCCTGATGAGGAACTGAGGAAAATGGATAAAGTGACTTGCCTAGTGTCACACAGTTAGTAAGTGTCTGAGATTGGATTTGAATTTAGGTCCTCCACATGCCAGGGTGACTGCTCTATTACGAGGGTCACACATTATTCTATACAATCACCCAAGGGTTCTATAGATGCAGAAGGGACCTCAGAACTCTGTCATTTAGTGCAACCCTTTCAATTTATTTTACAGTTAAAAGTATTGAAGCCTAGGAAGTTTGTTTTACTCAGGATCACATAGCTAAATAAGTGATAGAACTAGCACTTGAACCCAGGTCCAAATCTGGTGCTCTTTTTCATATAATCACCCTCCTGACTTAGATATTTCATTACTTTCCAGTAATTAGCTTTCCTTAAGAACAAAGGACTTCAGACTTCTGATGCTAGTGGCAAGGGATGGGGGGGGGGGGGGGGAGGAAATGAACTGGATCAGATTGGTCCTAAAGATCAGATCAGATTGGTCCTGAAGACCAAAAGTTTTAGGCAGGAACCAGATTAAAATGTAATTGATAAATATTTAATAAAATAAATAAAAAGGCAAGACATAGGTAACTTTTGTATGAGTGTGTTTTAAGTTACAGGGACCTGAGGAGCCTTGTGTAAATTTTAATGCCCCCCCCCGCCCCCCCCGCCGCCCCCCCCCCCCCCCCCCCCCCGCATTTCTATTTGAGTTTGATACCCCTGCTGTTAATACTACTTTGGATATAGTCCTGCTTCTATATAATCAACAGTAGAGACTCTTGTACATTTAAGAATGAATGATGGGGAAGATAAAACCTCACCTGATTTAGGAACTGATTATCAGGGGATACTTAATTTCCTTTCTTTTCTGCTTTTCTCCTTCCTGTGGTCTCCTCAATGCTTTGCTTTGCACTCATGGTGATTATCATCCTAAAATAATTCAATAGGGGCTGAGTTGAAAGTTCTGTTACCATCACAACCAATCTGGAGAGGTCTAAAAGAATATACAGACCAATGAAAGATCAAGTAGTTCTCTATGAATTTCTCTTCAGGATAGAATGAAAAGGAATGATTATTCCCTTCTTTCCTTAAAATTTAGGACCAAATGATCTGAGAGTGCTGCAAATCACATAAAAAGTGTTTTCAAGCTCAAAGTAGATATAAAGAAATATAATATTCTTTCTAGCACTCATCTGACTGTATAGTAATGGCTTGAAATGCAGTAACCCCAAAATTTTTAAACTATTCAAGATTAATAATAGTACCATTTCCAAAATAATTTGATCATAGAACACTGACATGAACTACATGATATCCCAAAAGTCTTAATGCAGTTTTAAGTGTACTCTTTTACACTAAGAATTTTGAGACACCTTCTGTATTTTGGTGGAAACTATAAATACCGATCTAAAACATATAGACATAGAATAAAAGAGTAGAGGAACTGAAACATTTTCATGTTGCATGAAAAACTGATCTTTTATCTCAACTTGGGATTTTTTTAAGCCGTTTTAATGTTAATTTCTTTATAATATTTAAAGTTAGGTATAAAATAAGTCAAGGAACTTTGCCTTTTCAGTGCCTCCTCCAGTTCAGATAGCCCATCTATAATTTCTAGTTTTAGAGAGCTACATGAACATTTAATTATCCCATGGTCATATATATTCCCCTCTCAGATATTTTGAAAATGTATCCCTGATGTCTTTGAGATTTTGTTGGCTCTAGTATGATATTCTTATCTGTGTCCTTTGAAGGAATATGTCATCAGAAAATGTATGATTAGAAAAGGGTTTGGTAGGGTCATGGAATGAGATTGAGGGATAACAAAAGGGTAGCACTGGAAACACAAGCAATGTTGAAAGGCTTAGAGAATGGCCTTCGTAAAGTTGGGAGATGCTTTATGGATAATTTATAGGAGGACACAAACAAAAATAGCACAGGTTGGGAATATGTGGATATATCGTTATGGTTATTGATGCCTTCCTCATCATGGGGTTTGGGGTGCAGCACCGCTGCAATCTGGAAAATCCATGAAAAACAATTTTAACCCTCTTCAAACCAAAGAAGGAGACTGAATTATTATGGTATTAAAAGGTGAAAACGTGTTGATGTTATACAGTGTTATAATATATTTTGTGCATTTCTGAGTTACTAAATTTTTCTGTGTCATCCGCTGACCTTCACATGTTGTCTGTGACTTTCATAAAATTCCCAAAAAATTCCTATTTAATTTTTTATGCTGACCCAAGAGGTGTCTAAACTGCAATGGGGAAAGTCATGATGTGGAAGGGAAAACTGTAGAGGCAGTGCCCATGTGGAGGTCATAGATTCTTTGAAAGGTAAATTTATACTTAAAAGCATAATATCTGTGTGTATTGCTCTACAACATTCACTATCAGGAAACTTTAATTGGCAAATGGTACATTATCCTACAGGGAATAATATGCTTTAGTGGGTTGTTCTTTACCTCAATTGGGGGTGGGAAGAGGTGGTTAATTACTAGATCTAACTGGGAAGCCCTTGTAATAATTTCATCTTTGGCTAGTCTCCTATATTGCCTGTGAAAGCAGTATTTTAGTAAAACTCCAGGATATTTCCTAATGAGGGCTAAATAATTTATTCTTTTGCCTGTTATATTTTGTTTTATTTATTGTATCCCTATTTATGAAATTAAAATATCTATGATCCTGGACTAGTGATAGTTGTAACCAATGGTCTCATATAGCTGTTTGTTCTTGTCCTGGGCCAAATAGGGTTTATATCTTAGCAACCTACAGAAATATAAATAACAGTGGAATGGAGAGCTTTGTGTGGAATTAATTGGTTAATCCAATTGAAAGCATTACCAGAAACACTATAAAACAAACAAAAAGAACCACAGTGGAGAATGCTAAGAGAAATTGTAAATTTAAGGTAGTAGTTGAATGACTTCAATTCTTATCAGCACTGATTTCGGAGAAGAGAAAAATATGTTCCTCTAAACTTTTTTTTTTTTTTTTTTGCAGAATTACAGTTGTCAGTGTCTTGGCACATCATTAGTCTTTTAGATTTTGTTTAGGTTGTTTATTTTTTTACCCCACTTGTTAACTTTGATGGAGTGTTTAAGTCTTATAAAATGAATAATTCTGATATAGAGTTTTCTCATTATCAGACAGGCTAAAAGTGAATGCTTTCATAATTATAGAATCAGAGCTAGAGAGTGATCAGAAATCAGGTGTTTTTAGGCATCTAACTATCCAGGACAGAAAGGTGATCATAATTTTTTGAAGTTACAAGAAACATGTTTTAGAGGATGGTTTGAATCAGAAAAAAAATCATGTTTTTAAAAATTCATAAATTTAGATAGTTCTAATGTTACCTTTTGATTATCCCAGGAACCAAGGGTACAATGAGATTCCTTTTAATTAGATAACCTGTCAGAGAAGAAGTTTTTGTTGCTCAACTCTGCTAAGTTTAGAGACTTGAAATATAAAAGAGGATATTTTCCTTATTTTACTATAACCTGATTATCACAATTATGTAATCTCAGAATTGAGAATGATTGTTGAGTCCTTCTACTTCAATCTGTATTGTGCAAAATATCTCTCAAAGAGGTTATCCAGATATTTTTAAATACCAGAAGACCTTCTGAGCCAGCCCATATCTTTTTGGATAGCTCTAACTGTTGGGAAGGATTTTCTTATATCCAGCCTAAATTTTTCTCATTACACCTTCTAACCATTACTACCTGTTTTGCCCTCTGAGACCTCTAGATAAGTTTTTTTCTCTTTTCCATATAGTAGCTGTTTTGATATTTTGTTAGACATCACAATTCTTTAGGTCTTCTCTTCTTCAAGTTAAACATATTTTCCTTCACAGAGTCCTCATATGGCATATACTTAAAGTTGTTCACTTTTTTCTTTGCCTTTGTTATCTGGATATCTTCCAGTTTAACAGTGTTCTTTTTGAAAATGTTGCCAGAACTGAACACACTCTTCCAGAGGTGATTGAACAGTATAGGGTACTGAGGCACAATTACTTCTCATTTCTGGAAGTTTATATTTATTTTCTTGGATACTCTGACTTTATTGGCTCATTGCAAATTTGGATAGCACTAAAATTCTTGTTCATAAAAACTGCTGTCTGGTTATACTCTCCCCTTATTTACAGTTAATTTTCTTTGCATCTGTATGTAAGATTGTTCACTTGTTTCATCTTCGTGTGTGTGTGTCTGTGTGTGTGTATACATGTCACAACCACACAGTGGTTGTAGCCCATCAAAGTTTTTTTGAATCTTGACTTTTTTTTATTCACTGTGTCAGATCTGTCTAACAGCTTTATGTTCTGTGCTTATTTGGTATGCAAATATCAAATTATATCTTTATCCAAGAGACTAATGCTTTTTAGATAGCCTAGGGTCAAACATAGATCCCCTGGTATATTCCACTGGAGGAGATGGGTTTTCAAGTTGACATCAACCCCTTAATGATTACATGGTATGTACTGCCATTCAGTGAGTTCATATGAACTATAATATTATCTTTCCCACTTATCACAAGAATAACATGAGATATTTTTAGCAAATGTTTTGCTTACTTCTGTGTACACTATTTCAGCAACATCTTCTCATTTAACTTTATCAGAAAAAAAGGAAGGAAGAAAAAAAGAAAAGAAAGAAAGGAGTTTAGACCTGTATAAATTGGTGATGTTATTCTAGTTCTTTGTAATAGTTAACATTTTCACTTTTTAATAAAATGTGATCTAATGTAAACTATACTTTGTAGATTCCTTTATCTTCTTCATCCTACCTGCTTTTAAAAAACTGGGACAGTTCAATCCTGTAATACTTCTAGACAACAATCCTTCAAAAGGATAACTAAAGATGCTTCCAGTCAATTCCTTCAGTACCTAAGGATGCACTTGTCTAAGCCTGGTGACCTGAAATTATCAGGAATCACTGTTGTTTGTCCTTGGTTTTCCAAGAAGACCATGACCTCAGCAAGTTGATGTGAAGTGAATTGAATTTGAATGAGGACTGCTATGCTAACTTACCTACTGCCTTCCTTTCTCCTCCAGAACTATTTGACAATGGCCAGATATGGGTTAGGATAACTGGGGATGACTCTTCATATGAAGCAGCCAGGGTTAAGTGACTTGTCCAAAATCACAGAAGTCAAGTTTCTGAGGACAGATGTGAACTCAGGTCTTCCTGACTCCAGGGTAGGTACGTATTCTGGTGATTACTCACTATCTCTTTGCTCAATTTGGGGATCAACTCCCTAATTTTCATTCTTATTCTGCCATTTCCAGTTCAAAGATCATTCTCTTTGGAAGGAAAAACAAATGACAAAATTAAAGTTGAATAGGCTTTGATTTGTATCTGTGATCTTTATCTTGCTCCTATTAATCCTGAGCTAATAATCCCATTCATTTCCATGACCTTCCGGGTCTCTTCTCTCCTTCCCCCAGTTTCTTTGTTAGTCTTACCTTTTTTTTTTTTAAACCAGCCTCAACTAATTCTGAACTTTTGCATTACTGGTTCTTTTGTAAAAAATAAAATATTATCACTTTTGTATTCCTCCAACCTTAACTGTCTTTCTTTCCATCTTCTATGTATGCTTTTCAGAAAATATGTTAGAGATGGTGACTATCTTTTGTTTTTCTCATTGATAACAATTGTTATTGTTTGTGTGTCTTCAGAATTCTGACTTGCTCTGTAGACATGTAGAGATCCTACTAATCTTTTATTTGAATATTAAAACCTTATTTCCTCAAATTTAAGATATATGTTGCACTTTCCCTTTATTTCATAGTCCCTCTCAAGGTCTTCTTCATTTCTACTCCATTGGTTAGCTACTCTGTACTCTTGAGAATCAAATCCTAAATAGTATTTTGTTTGTACCTCTACCTTTTGAAAGATGATAATTTCATAGAGAAATGTCAAGAATTAGCAACTACTTGCTTTTGGTAGAGAGTTCCTGTAGATATCTGGATTATCAGAGTCCCCTTTCTGAGCCATGTTCCAATCAGTCAGTGGTCTTATTCCACCAAGTCTGTGGTTTTATGAGATAAGATGTGTCTTCATTGTTTTAAAATCTCTAGTTCATCTTGCTATTTACATGTACTTCATACTCTGCTGGTGCTCTCTTTTTTGTTTCTATCGTACAGTTTATTCCTTGATTCGTGAAATCAGAGAATTAATCTAATTTCAGAAAGAGATTGGAATTAGAAAGAGATTAGTTAATGTTGTTCATGCATTTCAGTCATGTCTGACTCTGTGACCCCAGTGGTGTTTTCTTTTGGCAAAGATAATAGATTGGTTTGCCATTTCCTTCTCCAGCTCATTTTACAGATGAGGAAACTGAGACAAATGGGGTTAAGTGATTTACCTAGGATTACATAGGTAAGAAGTATCTGAGACCAGATTTGAATTTAGATTTTCCTGATTCCAGGTCTGGCACTCTATCTACTGTGCCACCTAACTTGCCTAGATCAATTAGGCCATATTCCTTCCTTTACAGATGAGGATAGAAAGACACCCCTCCCCCCAAATTCATGACACCCAAGATCAGACACATTGATTTATTATCCCTGAATCAGAATATAGAATCCTAAATCTATCTTTTTAAATCAAGTTCTTTCTACTATATCATGTTCTAGGAGATATATTATTCTATCTGCAGTTAGCTTAGCTATGACAGATTTAAAGACAGTGTCAAACAGCAATCCTTGTATACTGTAACTGGAATGTTCAAGAACAACATAGACTTAGAGCTATCAGAAAACTCAAAAGCCATCTAGTCCAAACTCTTCATTTTGAGGATGAGGGAATAGATTCAGAGTGATTGGGTAACTTGGTAAGGATTGCACTGTGGCTAACATGAGATTTGAACCCCAGGTTCTCTGGCTGAAAATCACTCTACTCCTGATATAGTTCTTTAATCATCTTTTTGTCGTTCTCTTATTATCCTGCCATAGCAAGGAGAAAGCAGGATAGAAGGAGTGGCCCTGCTTGACTGTCAGTATAGCTTAATTTCCTTTTTTCATTTCCTTTACTTTTATCTAGTTGTCATATATATCTGATAGTAGTAAGTAATCATTTGCCCTACCCTTTAAAATTCACAATATTATTATGATATGGACATCTTCTAAGTTACTTTTCAAAGGACTTCTTTGTTTCTAAAAAGAGTTAGTAACACTTATAAAGAGAAGAAAGAGAGCATAGATTCATAGATAGGTGGAGTTCACAACTTGTGCCAGACCTCTGGCATTTAAAAATCCTCTCTTAGTGATCATTTGAAACTATTAAAAGTAAAGGTTTTGGGCTTTTGTCTCTTGTCTGAATTTTGAGAGTCAGAAATTAAGCTTCAGAAAAAGCGTATCTCCTGCTTGGCATTTTATCTGAAAGATAAATGAGAAAATTTGAAAGAGAATGAGAAAACATTTTATTTTTTTATATCTAGTTGCCATTGAGAAAGTGGGTATTGTAAACACTTAGTTCCTCCTCCCATTTTCCCCCAAATTCCGCTCCTTTTTTTAAAGTAAGACTGGACTATTAGATAAATATAAAGCTTCAAAATAGAGATGCTTTCTTTAGTCAGAAATTTATATGTCAGTGGTCTTGAAAGTCTATAAGAAAATTTCAATAAAATCTTTGATTATAAAGGCATAATTTACCATCCATATTTATGAGTTTCATAACATTTCTTATATTAGTTATTTAAGCTAATTATCCTTAATATTTCATAATTATATTTTCTCATTCTAAATTCATTTCCATTTTCTGTTTTAACAACATGAGGTAAAGAAGTAATTTTAAAAATGGAATTATTCAGTTTGAAGTTTAAAGGCTTTTACTTAAATTGTATAACATAGAAAATTAAATGCTTGTGAATATATTGCTATAACTCATTATTGTTTGTCAATTTAAACTTATCTTTTGGTTTTTAGGACAAATGGGTGATCCTTAACAAAAGGAGTAATAAGTAGAAATACATTTTAATGGAGAAAATTACTTAATAAAGCTCCTATCCTTTATTTACAAATGGAAGGATCACAAAATCTTGTTAATTGGATTTTGAGTGCTAATAGGATAATTTGGATTAGTTCTATGTATGAATAAAGCAAGCCAATCTTAATCAAATTCAAGGAAGACATTTATTGGTTAACTTGAATTTTCTCAAAGATTATGTTATTCTTAACATTTTGATGAACTTTTGAAAAAATCATTTTGTGAACTTTTCCTCAGTAGCTGGTGTTCATTTGAGGTTTATGAGGATGGATCAAACCTTGATATAATTGAAATACAGAGGAAGAAAAGAAAAAAGAATTAACTAAATTAAATTTTCCTTAACAGAAATTTCTAAGTCCTACAGAATTAGCTCAGTAAATTAGTGTTTATTCAGTATTTACTCTATGCAATCCATAATAAAATTAATTTACTTTATTCAATTTTGTGGACTGCCCCCTCCCCCCCTTCCCATGGAGTAGGGAGAAAAATAGAAGAGGCAGGAGAGACACGGAGAGAACACCCAGTTTTAAACAGTGCTGGCTCCTATTTAGGAAAGGCAAATCACTGTTTTCATTCAGTGATTGTCTCCCCAGAGTGAGTGAGATGGGAGATGGGAATCTGCTGTTCCCTCATTTGGTCTCAGTTACTTGTGCCTCTCATAGTATCAACATCTCACTGACTGAGTGTGATTCTAGAATCTCCTTTTTGTCATAACCACAAATGCTCTATTCATTCTGTTTAGGCTGTGATAACTACAACCTTAGTTGGCCTTCTTAGCATTCCTAGGCAGCTTCGGGCCCCTGCTGCGTTCCGTTTTGACTTACTTGTGTCCTCTCTTTTTCCATGGTGATACAGGAAGAAATCATAGTTATGTGGAATTGTAATCACCTTCAAATATAATCATTCTTATGTGTAAAACCCTTTTAAGAGTACTAGTTTCACTAATCATCATTTTTCCTGCCTGGTTAAGTTTTTACCTGTTTTCTGTTCTCTTCTGTTTGAATCTTAAAACTTGTTTCCTGGCTGGCTTCTGATCACCAGCATTCCTTGTAATTAAATATTGTTTTATTCATTGTGTCTGTATCCCCAGTAACTAATACAGAATGTGATACACAGTAGGCATTTAATAAATGCTTGTTGAGTAACTGGATAAAGAAAAAAATGTACATTCATTTGTTTCCCTGGCAACTTTCTCAAATCCATCATATTATCTTATATAGACTTCTTTCTTTTAAAGAGACCATAACCCTTTTCCAAATATGGGAAATTTGAAGTATTTTCAAGAGTACTTTTTTGATGATATATTATTTTTTTCTTACATACTGATCATAGAACTTGTGCTCTTACTTAGAACTTATGCTCTCAATAAAGTGACTCACTTTGTTACTTCAAATTTTGTGTTGTATATTTAAAAAAAATTACACTTTGCACAGTACTCAGTAAACTCTAGTAACTAGTTTCCTATGGCCTCTAGAATCAAAAACAATTTGTTCTTTTTTTTTAGTTTTTAAAACCCTTCATAACCTGACCCCAACCTAACTTTACAGCCTGATTGTACTTTACTCTCATTCTGCACTGTCTATACTGATCCAACCAAACTGAGTCTCTGTTCTCACACAAAATATCACATCTCCCTATTCTTTCTCTTTGTACCAGTTGATCCCCATGCCTGAACTTCACTACCTTCTTTCCTGTGCTTCATAGAATGTCTTTTTCCTTCAAGACACTATTTATTCCCATCCTTATTTTAAAAACTTGAAGTCATTCTTGATCCCAACTCATACTCTTACTCTCTCTCTCTCTCTCTCTCTCTCTCTCTCTCCCCCCTCCCCCCACTCCCTCACCCTTTCCCCCCCTTCTGTCTCTTTCAAACTACCTTGATGTAATTGCTTTTTAAATTTTTTCCTATGTATTTATCCTGGGTGCTTTATATATCCTTGCCATCTTCATTGAAATAAAAGTTCCATAAATATATAGGGTTTTTCATTTTTTTTTGTATTTATTTTCAGAACCTATTACAGTGCCTGGTAATCATAGGGGATTAATAAATACTTATAGTTTGTGCTAAGAATGGAAGAAAATACACTTTTAGCTATTCTAAATGAAATAAAAGATTTTGTGACATTTAATAGAAAATAGCGGATAATTTTAGTTGATAAAGTTAGGGATTTATCACTTTGTTGTTGCTGAGTTTAGTTAGAATTGGGTCCAACTCTTTGTGATCTTTCTTTTTTTTAAATTTTTATTAAAGATATTATTTGAGTTTTACAATTTTCCCCCAATCTTGCTTCCCTCCCCCCACCCCCACCCCACAGATAGCACTCCATCAGTCTTTACTTTGTTTCCATGTTGTACCTTGATCCAAATTGGGTGTGATGAGAGAGAAATCATATCCTTAAAGAGAACAGAATTCTCAGAGGTAACCAGATCAAACAATAAGACATCTGGGTTTGTTTTTTTTTTTCTGAATTAAAGGGAATAGTCCTTGTACTTTGTTCAAACTCCACAGCTCCTTATCTGGATACACATGGTACTCTCTTTTGCAGACAGCCAAAAATTGTTCCCAATTGTTGCTCTGATGGAATGAGCAAGTCCTTCAAGGTTGAACATCACTCCCATGTTGCTGTTAGGGTGTACAGTGTTTTTTCTGGCTCTGCTCATCTCACTCAGCATCAGTTCATGCAGATCCCTCCAGGTTTCCCTGAAATCCCCTCCCTCCTGGTTTCTAATAGAACAATAGTGTTCCATGACATACATATACCACAGTTTGCTAAACCATTCCCCAATTGAAGGACAACAGTGTAATAGTGTCCCAGATTTCCCACATCCCTTCCAACAGTGATCAACATCCTTCCTGGTCATACTGGCCAATCTGAGAGGTGTGAGGTGGTACCTCAGAGAAGCTTTAATTTGCATTTCTCTAATAATTAATGATTTAGAGCATTTTTTCATATGGCTATGGATTGCTTTGATCTCCTCATCTGTAAATTGCCTTTGCATATCCTTTGACCATTTGTCAATTGGGGAATGGCTTTTTGTTTTAAAAATATGACTCAGTTCTCTATATATTTTAGAAATGAGTCTTTTGTCAGAATCATTAGTTGTAAAGATTGTTTCCCAATTTACTACTTTTCTTTTGATCTTGATTACACTGGTTTTATCTGTGCAAAAGCTTTTTAATTTAATGTAATCCAAATCATCTAATTGGTTTTTAGTGATGTTCTCCAACTCTTCCTTAGTCATAAACTGTTCCCCTTTCCATAGATCTTTGTGATCTTTCTTGGCAAAGATACTAAATGATTTGCTATTGTCTTCTACTGTGCATTAAGGCACAGAAGATTAGGTGACTTGGGTAGGGTCACACAGCTAGTGAGTGTCTGATCTTCCTGACTCCAGGCCCAGTGTGCTATCCATTTAACCACCTAGCTGCCTCTGTTATCACTTGGCTGGTTATTTGGTTGGTTGGTTCTTGTCCTTCATTATAGAAGATGACCAAAATGACATCACTATGTCTGAGACAAATTTCAGTGTGCTTGATTGTGGCTGGTCATATCACTATGAGCTCAGGGTGCTCTACCATAGATTGGGCACAAATGGTACATGTGGACACCTGGGGTGGGTATTCTAAATTTCCTTGTGTCACAGTCCCTTTGAGCTGCTTCAGTTCTGCCTCCCTCATAGAGCGCAACATCCTCAGTAATGAGGGCATGCCATGCTGGGTGCTGTGCCAGTGTCTCTTATTCTGTACAATCAATTCTAAAGTTCTTCAAAGAGACCTTTCAGGGTATATTGGTATTGCTTTTTCTTACCCCCCCTTGTGAACCCTGAGTGAGTTCTTAATAAAATAGTTTTTTTGGCAAGTGTATGTCTGGCATTCCAAGAAAGTGTCCAGCCCATCATAGTTGCACTCTCTGTAGTAATGTTTGAATACTAGGCAGTTTAGCTTGAGAAAGGACCCCAGTGTCTGGTACCTTCTGCCAGGTGATCTTCAGAATCTTCCTAAGACAATTTAATTAGAAACGATTCAGTTTCCTGACATGGCACTGGTAGACTGTCCAGGTTTCACAGGCATATAGCCATGTGGTCAGCACAATGGCTCTGTAGACCTTCAGTTTGGTAGTCTAATACATTACTCTTCTCTTTTGGTCTAATAATTAACACCCAAGAAGACACAGGTGGCTCCATTAGCCAGTACCATACCATCCATATGTGGAACCATTGATTATAGCAAAAGGAAAAATTTTGAATACTGTGAATGTTTCCTTTGGAGTCTTTTGTGATATATTTATTAGAAAAGAGCTGATAATTTTAGTTGATAAACTAAAGTTGACTCTTTGTGATCTTTCTTGGCAAAGAGACTGGAGTGATTTGCCATTTTCTTTTGCTGTGGATTAAGGCAAACAGAGATTAGGTGATGTATAATCAGGCTGTTAAATTAGGTTGGGGTCAGGTTGTGAAGGGTTTTAAAAGCTAAAATATGAACAAATTGTTTTTGATTCTAGAGGCCACTTTCTTTTGGAGCCTCTCAAATGCTGAGCTAACTCTGGCAATGCATATGTCAGCTTTATTGTCAGTGTGTACTTCCTTGGAAAGGACACTGCCAAGATAAGTGAATTTATTCAGTTTTCAAAATTTTTCTTTTTACTGTAATCAATAGTTTAACAACTGGATGGTGTGGTGCTGGCTGATGGATCCATCTGTGTCGTCTTGGTGTTATTAGACCAAAATTAGCACAAGTAGCAGAGATTCAGTCCATACTTTGTTGCATCTCAGTTTTAGAGGCTATATTGAGTGAACAATCATCTGCAAATAGATCATCCACACTCCTTCCACTTTGGACTTGGCTTGTAGCCTATATATATGTAAAAAAGAAAACAATACTGGTTGTTTACATTGCTAAAGAAAAACAATAGAAACCAAAAGTTATATTAAGTATAAAAAGGTGATATCTCCCTTTAAATACATATGCATATTGGAAATGAATTTCATATCTTAAAGAATATCTCTTTAAATCTGTTAGAAATCCCCAAAGAAAAGAATTTTCCAGTTTGTTCGTATTCTGTAGAACAAAAGATATTTATTGAAATTTATGAAACATGCTTTTTTATTTAAAAATTTTCCAATTACATTTAAAGCTAGTTTTCAACATACATTTTTTTAAGTTTTTGAATGCCACCTTTTTCTGCCTCTTTCCCTTCCTTCTTTCTTCTCTATGACAGTAGCCTTTCTGATATAGTTTATGCATTTACAATCATGAAACATGTTTCTTAATAACAAAAAGGCATCACTTTATAGTTCTACATTGGCTATTAAGCTCAGGAATATTATTTCAGTTAATATTAATTTGTTCTTTTCAAAAGGCTAATTATATTAAAATGATTAATTAATTGAATATATCAACCTTTTTAATCCTTTAGAATTTAGAATTTTAGAATTTTTGATTTGGAATATGACCTAAAGACCATCCAGGTTTATGCTCTCAAATTACAGATGAAGAAATTGGTTTCATTTCTTTAATGGTGCTATTTTCCTTCTGTGGGAAACTTGATAAGGTGGATACACCCTCAAAGTCAGAAAGACTTGGGATTTTATTCCTTTTTCTGATACTTATTGACTGTGTGTGTGTGTGTGTGTGTGTGATCCTGAGCCAGTCACTTAACTCTCTCAGTGTTAGTAGACATCTCTCTAAGACCTGGGTTTTTAATCTTTTTTTGTGTGTGTCATACATCCCTTTAGCAGTCTCAAACCTGTGGATCTCTTCTCATAATCATATTTTTAGATAATTGAAGGAGATGCCAAATTTCATTTTAGAGATTAGTGAAAATAAATACTTTTTTTCATTCAAATTCATGTATCTCCTAAGCACTATTGCTTTATTATATAATGTGTGAAGGAAACCGGATCTTTTGAAGGTCTTATCAAAAGAATAGAAGTCCTAAAAGTTCCTTGTAAGTTTTAATATCAGGAAAGGCTTTGAAAATAGGATGTGCCATGGGTTATATTAATATCATCTGCAGACAAGTCTTGCTGAGGTCAGAGAGGCTCTGATGGATTTGGCTTTGCTGTGATGAGTTTTTTAACTCGTGGAGATGGGAAAGTAATTGTGATCTGTGTTGGTGAAGGAGATATACATGATGAAATCATGGATCTTTGAGTCAACCAGTCATCAGACTGTGACAGGCATTTTAAACACAGAGAATACCAAGATAAAGCAAACAGACAAAACAACCCCCCCTCCCCCAAACTAATCCCTGCCCTTAAAAATTTACATTCTTTTGGAGGAAATAATGGGTGTGCAGAAAGCGCATATATATATATATATATATATATATATATATATATATATATATATGTATATATACACACATGTACATACATACATACATACATACATACATGAATCTCCATTTAAGTGTTTGGGTATACACACACACCCACAAAATATATACTAAATAAATTTAAGGTAAACTTAAGTGAACAAGGTACTAGTACTTGGGGCATTGAAGTACATGTGAATATCTATAGGAATGCTTATACTTTTAAAAAAATTCTTATCACAATGCTTGTATAATTCATATCATTACTTTCATATGAAGAACTTCCTAAAATAATTATTCAAAGACAAATTGACCTACTTTGTAAAATAGTGACTTCTCTGCAACTGGAGATGTTTAAATAATTTGGGTGTATCTTGTTACACCTTAATGTTATTTTCCTAAAATGAACATCTGGTCTGGTCACCCTTCAATTTAGTAAATTCCTAGGGTTTCCTGTTATTTCTTGCGTCTATTATAAACTCCTTTGTTGAACATTTTAAAATCTCTTTACTACCTGACCTCACCAAATCTTTCCAGTCCTATTATACATTATTCCCCTACATTGAATCTGTGAGAAATCCAAAGTTACTTCTTTTGAGATTCTTTATTCCTGATATTCTATCCATCATCCCTATGCCTTCACCCTAGCTGTTATCCTTATGCCTAAAATTTACTTCCTTCTTATCTCCACCTCTTCCAATCTCTTGCTTTCAAGTCTCTTACTCCCCTCTGCCTGGATTTCATAGTCTAAGGATTTGGATTTCTGTATTTCATAGCTAGTGGTACTACTGTCATTAATCTCCTGTAATTTGGACATGATGGGGAATGCCTGTATGACATGAATGGCTAACTAGATGACTTGAAAGATGCCTTCTAACTTTTAAGATTCTTATTCTAATAAAAAAATTAGTTGTCTCCCTTAAAATTACAATATATCGGGGGCAGAGCCAAGAAGCTTTCTCATAAAACTTCGAAACTAAAGACTCTAACTAAACTTTTGAGAGACAGAACCCACAGAGGGACTCAGTGAGGCAGTTCTCCTACTCAAGGTAACCTGGAAAAGAGCAGAAAGGCTCTGCTCCCCAGGGTTGGAGGGGCAGCCCACCAGAGGGTGGCCCACCAGAGCAAAAGAACTTCAGCCTCCCGGAGGCAGCCCCAGGGTGCTGGGAGCCTCCGCTGCTCAGGGGAGTCTCCTGAGCTATGCCCCCGGGGAGCATCAGACACAAAGTGGGGGAACAGCGGTGGACCTCTGCCAGAGAGAGCACGTGGAGCCCAGCCCTCAGGGCACACAGCTAGCAACTTGATCTTTTGGTAGCCCAGATCCAGGAGCAGAAGCAGGTAGAGCTGGTAAGTAGGAGCCCCCAGGGCATGAGCCCATTGAACCTAGGAAGAGGAGTAAAGAGAGAGAGAGATTGCTTAGCTCTGCTCTCTGTCCCAGGAACAGGAATCTGGTGCTCTGACTACATTCAGATCCTGATCACAGTCTAGGTCCCCCATAGAACAGCAGGCCCCCCCCCCCCCACCTCAGCCCCGTGGCAGAGGGGGGCGCTTATGGTCATTCACAGACCAGGAGGGAGGACAGAGCCTCACACACTGAGACCCTTGTGGGAGTGCCCCAAAAGCTCAGGAAGCACCCCAAAACCAGGCCCAGGCTGGGAAAATGAGCAAGCAGAGAAATAAGAGGAACACCATTGGGAAGTATTTTGCATATGAGCCCAAGAAGGATCAAAATACTTAGTCTGAAGATGAGGAAGCACAAGCTTCTGCATCTAAAGACTCCAAGAAAAAAACAGAAATTGGGCTCAGGCTATGACAGAGCTCAAAAAAGACTGAAAATCAAATGAGGGAGTTAGAAGAAAAACTGGGAAAAGAAATGAGATGCAGGAAAAACATGAAAATGAAGTCAGCAGCCTAGTCAAGGAAATCCAAAAATATGGTGAAGAAAATAGCATGAGAAAAACCAGCTTAGGTCAAATGGATAAAACAGTTCAAAAAGTTATTGAGGAGAAGAATGCTTTAAAAAGCAGAATTGGCCAGATGGAAAAAAAGATAAGAAAATTCTCTGAGGAGAACAAATCCTTCAGACAAAGAATGGAACTCAGTGAGATTGATGAATTTACAAGAAACCAGGATTCATTACTTCAAAACCAAAAAAAATGAAAAATTAGAAGAAAATGTGAAACATCTCATTAAAAAAACAACTGATATGGAAAACAGACTTAGGAAAGATAATTTAAAAATTATTGGAATACCTGAAAGTCATGATCAGGAAAAGAGCCTTGACATCATTTTCAAAGAATTACTACAGGAAAATTGCCCTGATATTCTAGAAGCAGAGGGCAAAATAGAAATGGAGAGAATCCACCGATCCCCCTGAGAAAGAGATCCCCCAAAACCAACCCCTAGGAATATTATAGCCAAGTTCCAGAACTCCCAAGTCAAAGAGAAAATATTACAAGCAGCCAGAAGGACACAGTTCAGATATTGTGGAGCTGCAGTCAGGGTCATATAGGACTTAGCAGCAATTACATTGGAAGTTCATAGGGCTTAGAATATAATATACCAGAAGACAAAAGAGCTTAGAATGCAATCGAGAATCAACTACCCAGCAAGGCTGAATGTCTTCTTCCAGGGAAAAAGATGGACTTTCAATGGACCAGGGGGATTTCAAATGTTCCTGTTGGAATGGCCAGAACTGAACAGAAGGTTTGATCATCAGATACAGGACTCAGGTGAAGCATGGAGATTGGAGGAGAAGGGGAAAATATGAGGGACTGAATGATGATGAACTGCATGTATTCCTGCATAGAAAAATGACACTGATAATACTCATATGAACCCTCTCAGTTAACAGAGCAGTTTTTATAGTTGAAGCACAGGAGAAAGCTGAATTTGGAGATAAAATATGGTGTAAAAAAGGAGTCAATAGAAAAAAAGGGAAAAGTGATGGGAGAAAGAAAAAGGAGAGGGGGAATAGGCCAAGATATCTCATAAGTAAGTTTTTTCTTTATTACAATGATATGGAAGGGGGGAGGGCAAGGGGGAATGAGGGAATCTTCTCTCATCAGAGGTGGCTAGGAGAGAAAACAGCATATATACTCAATGGGGTATGGGCATCTGGAGTAAGAAGGAGGGGGGACAGGGGGAAGGGGTGGGGATGTGAATGAAGGAGGAGAGGGTGGATCATGGGGGGAGAGTGGTCAGATATAACACATTTTCCTTTTTACTTCTAGCAAGGGGGTGGGATTGGATGGCCTGTTCAGGACCATAGGGCCAGGTGGATGCTGGGTCTAAGGGGTGGTAGGGGGCTCGGGGCCTCTTGGCCCCAGGACCAGGGATCTGTCTGCTGCGCCACTCAGATACCCTACAGCAGAGTCAGAGTGAAAGGAGAGAGAAAATATAGTACATGGTAGTGGAGAAATACGGAAGGAGGGAGTTGCGATCAGCAATGGCAACGGTGGAAAAATATGGAAGTAACATTTTTTGTGATGGACTTACCATAAAGAATATGATGTACCCGCGACAGAGTTGTTGGTGTTGGAACAAAGACTGAAGCACATTTTTTTTATTATTATTATTATTTGGGGGAGGTGCAGGGCAAATGGGGCTGGGTGGCCTGCCTGGAGCCTCATAGCAGGGTGATCTTTGGGTGTCTGAGGCCGGATTCAGACCTGGGTGCTCCTGGCTCAAGGGCCAATGCTCTGTCTGCCACCCAGCCACCCCTACTATTATTACTATTTTATTTGATTTGGGTCTTTTTTTTTCTTTTTTTTAGTTTTTGCAGGGCATTGGCGTTGGGGGGTGGCTTGCATGACACCCGGCTGGGTGATTGTTGGGTGTATGGGGCCGGATATGGGCTCGGGTGCTCCTGGCTCCAGGGCTGGGGCTCCGTCCATTGCACCACCTGGCCATACCTATAATTATTACTATTATTTTTTTAATTTTAATTTTTTTCTCTCCCCTTTATCGCTCAAGCGAGTCTATATTTTGTGGGGCAGGGGTATTCTGTTTACTCTTAAACAAGAATATTTTATTAATGTATAAAAACATTTGTATAAAAAGACAATAAATAAATATAAAAATGTAATTGGGAAATATATAATAAAGTATATAAAAACACAAAAAATTTACAATATAACATGTTATATTAAATAGTTATTCAATTCACTTAAGTATTTACTAATGTGCTTGCTACCTAATTGAGTTATAAAGACAAAAATTAAACACTGCCTTCAAGGAGTTTGCATTTCACTTGCAGAAGTCTAACCCATGAATAAATAAAGTCAAAATATATGCATTGTGTTTGTGTATGTGTGTATGTATATGAAAGAGTACTAATAACTGAGGTGATTAAAGCCAGAAGGCTTTAAAACATGAAAATAGGGGAGGGAAGAACATTTAAGGAAGAATCAAAGCTATGCAAAGACATTTAGTGTGGTGCATCAAAAATTGTATATGGTGAATAGGAAAATTTGGCTAAAATGTAGAGGGGGAAATAATATTAATTCAGTTTGGAAAGATTTCTTGGAGAGATTTTCAAGAACTTTAAATGCCAGAGGACTTTATATTTTATTTTAGAGGAACCACTTTGGAAGAGTATAGAGTGACAAAGTCAGCTTATGTAGGATGTATCTCTGGCACCTTGAACAGAAGATTGGTTAGATTTGAGGAGATCATTGGATCATAGATTTGGAGCTTGACTAATTTATGTGTTTGTTATTGGAGTGAAATGAGATACTCGGAGATCATTCAAGATTTAACAAAAAGAAATGTATGTAGCCATAGCAGTAAAAGGATATTCAATAAAGATGTGCACTAAGGATGTGAATCAGCCTGAGCTGATTCATCTGAACAAAGTTCATCTGTCCCTAAGCTGATCATTGTGGCCAGCCAAGCTTTCAAACATAACTGTAGTGCCTTCTGGACTGTTTGATACTCTTGTGACCAGGAAGTATTTTCAGTAACTTGACCCTTGAGTCCTCTGATCCAATCCAAGTCTCAAGGATAGTTTTAATACCTTTTAAGGAAAAACTAGGCTGACTTGCATAGGACATAGAGTTAGAATTCTCTCACCATAAAGAGTCAGAAGTTATTATCTCATAGTTATTAGAGAGTCTCTAAAAAACCATATATTCCAACTCTTATATTTTACTGTTGAGGAGACAGAAGCCTATAGAGTCTTGGTTTGCCTTATCCAAGATCATAAAGGTATTAAGTGATAGACTTAGGTTTTTTATCCCAAGCTGGGGATGGGGATGGGGGAGAATGCTAAAGTTAAGAATGATTCTGAGTTGGTGAGCATGGGACTTTAGGAGACAGGCAGGTTTAAAAGTTGAGTTTTAATTTGAGAATTGTGAATTTGAGATATCATTTAGGAGGCAGTTGGTGATGCAGGACTGAATCCCAGGAGACAGATGAGAGTTGACTCTATTAATTTCGAAGTCTGCAGTATAATTGATCTTAAGGGTGTCATGAGAAACTATAGAGAGAAAATAGAAAAACTTTAGATTATTCCCATGCTTAAGGAATGGTGGTATGAAATGATAGAGAAAGGAGAAATTATGACAGATGGCAAAATTGAGAAAGGAAGTAAACAAGCATTTATATTAGCCACCAGCTCTGTGCCAGACACTATGCTGATCACTTTACAGATGTCTGATTTAATCCTCACAGCAACTCCAGGAGTAGGTGCTATTATGATCCTCAATATCCAGTTGAGGAAACTGAGGTAAAGAGTGATTAAGTGATTTATCCAAGGTCACACAGCTAGTCCTTGAGGGCAGATTTGAACTCAGGTCTAACTGATTTTTGGCCAAGTTCTCTATCTAGAGGTCTTCTACTGATTGAAGGGAGGAAGTGACACAGGTGGATTTGGCAGAGATGAGAATGTTTGGCATAACTGCTGTGCAGAATGCATAGAGAGCCAGTCAGGCAGGGAACAGCAAAATGATTGATTGGAACGTTGAGTAACCAGTCAAGATTACATAACATAAATCTGTAATAAACTTAATCAGTACTGTCCTATAACTTCCTCCAGTCATGGTCAGCAGCACCCACATAGGCATAAAGAAGGCAAATAGTGAGATTAATGTGACAAGAGACAAGGGAAAAGAGGAAAAAGGTAATGATAGCATTGGACTAGTTAACCAATTTCAGGATTGTGAAGTCACAAAATAAAATGAGAACAGAAGTGATGAGTGCTGGAAAAGCCATGAGGACTAGAGTGAGTAGTGATCAGATGAGGACAAAGAACAATTTTAAAAGGAATGTAACAATAAAAGGCTATGAACTGAGAAGAATTTCAGAGTTCTTAATTGGGGAGATTGAACAGTGAGATCAAATATATGATCATTCTTGTAAGTGACTTGAAGTAGAATGAAGGAACAGATCATTAACTGAGGTCAATGAAGTAGGGGATGAGGATGTTTGGTAGGATACCAACATGTGTATGAAACCTTAAAGTAGAACAAGATCTGGAGTAGAAAGGATGACTGAACCAGGTGCTAAACTTCTTGAGAAAGGAAGAATACCGTTGTTCTGCAAGGGGCCCACAACACTCCCAAGTGCAGATTAAAATGTAGTTCCTATCTGATTTTAATGTATTAATAATAATAATAATAATAATAATAATAATAATTTAGAAAAAGAATGTGTAAACATGTATGATTTTCTAATTCAAAGTACAATCCTTATGGATCCTAATGTACATTTTAGTGACTTTCCATTTCTGTTTGAGTTTGACCCTACTTATTTAGTGGATTGTAGGGGAAGCAAATATGAGAAATATTTTAATTTTATATACATGAGGGGAAAGATAGAAACTTGTATTAATGTAATAAAAAGGTGTGTGTGTGTGTGTGTGTGTGTGTGTGTGTGTGTTTGTGTGTGTCTGTATTTTCGTCTTTTGCATGTTTTGGCCTTGAGCTGTAGAAATAGCCCAAATAGCCCATTAGTGTTGGTCTCGATGCTATTTTGTAATGTATGCCCTGAGAATATTTAGCGAGTGATAATGAAAGTAATACATTGTTCAAATATGAAAAGAAACATTGTTCTCACCATTTAAGAATATTTGAGTGGGTCAACAAACCCAATGGATTCGATTAACAATAATTTCTTTTTGAGAAAAAGTACTTAAGTTGATTATGTCACTGATTTTGACCCACATTTTGGGATTTCTAGTGAATACCAGTAGTTTTACCTGGTGGTTTTCTTTGCATTCTACAAGTAGAGCAAGTTTCCATTAAAAAGAACTTATTAGGCATTAAAAATGCTTTAAATTCATAGAGTATGACTTCCCCTTTTTATTCATTAAAGCAAATTAATTTTCCCTCATCTTGGTGGTAGATACTTTTTTGAAAGATTTTAAAACAGTGTATTTTCATGTATTTAGAAATGACACGTGATCCAGAAGAGGAAAATCAAGCAATAAATATTTATTAAATGCTTACTCTGTACTAGGTAATAAAAGAGAAGGCATGACCCCTATATGCTTTATTTATAGGAAACCTGCTTAAACGTTTAAGATATTTTACTTTTATTTTCACCAAAATTGGTTGTCTAGTTTCTAAATCTGCTTTAGTGGTTATGTAGAAGAAAGAGGGAGGTTCTATATATTTACAGGCTGCTACATTTATTATAGTAAGTTAAGCATTGACAGTCATAGCAAAAGGTTGGGGGGAAGCAGAAAAAATATTAAAAACCAAAAACAAGGACATAAAAATGTTATTGCGTTGGTCTTTCAGTGTTGGCCCAAACCACTCTATTTTCAAATACCACAGTAGATCTGAGTGTATCATTAAGTATGAGAACTTAAATTTTATTCATTGTTAATAAATATATTAATAGCTAGCATTTACTTAGCACTTTAAAGTTGTAAAATACTTTACATATGTTAATTTCTGACCCTTTCAATAACCCTGGGAGATAAATGTCATTATTATTCCAATTTTCTAAATGAGGAAATAAAAGACAGGAAAATTAAGTGACTTGCCTTTGGTCACACAACAAGGTAAGACAAGATTTGAAGGTAACTTTCTGACTTCCAATTCCCATGCTTTGTCACCTAGCTGCCTCAATATTAATATTTCTGTTTACAGTTATATAGTGATTTTAGGTTTGTAATGTGCTTTGCAAATATCTTATCACAGCCATGGGAAATTGGTGTTATTATTATCCCTCTTTAACATTTGAGGAAACTGAGGCAGATAGAAATTAAGTGACTTGCTCACATTGCCAAGTAAGTACCTGAAGCCATATTCGAACTTTGGTCTTTATGACTAAAGGACTAAAACGTATTCATTGTGGATACGGTGATTCGATTAGTTAGGTTAATTTATGTTTAGTCTATTCTCTTTCATAGTAATAAATAATACATCTTAGAAAAATTTTTACAAAAAGGTGGTTTGATTAAGTGCTAAGAATTAAGAGAGAATTCCTCAACTTTTCAAGTACTTAAGTATGCTTAAAATATTTCATTTCCTAGGGTTTGAAAGAGTCAGTTTTTTAGCTATAATTGTTTATATTGTATATCTTGAAAACAAATTGTAACTTAAGCTTAATGTTTGCAGATGTGTACAAAAAAGATCAAACTTCATACATATTAATCTTATCAAATTCTTTTCTATGCATGTACAAATGAAATATTCATTAATGTATTATATATGTACTGAAGAAGAGGCTATTTAGCACTGACACAGTGATTTTTGTGTTCTTCCCTTCCGGTTTTTGTCAGGAAGGGCAATTTCATCAAAAAGTTTTTGTTCTTTAAGTCATCTGCTCTTTCCTATCCTTTTTCATTTGATACCATTATTCTTTTTGTAACATGGTGGTAATATGCTTAGCAATTTGTCACAGCAGCAGAGACAAACTAACATCAAAGGAAGATAAAATGATTATTGGGATTTCTTAAAAATCATTTCCTGTTTTCATGTAAAACATCATTAAAAATCACTGGAACAAGAATGCTGCTCAGGCATCTATCAATTATGATCAAAAGTTAGAAATCCATTTAGGATGAAATTTCACACAGATCTCATTTTGGACTGTGCTTTAGTCCCTGTATCAGTAAAAGATAGTCAAGCACCAAAAAGATCTCTTGAGTTAATGTTTAAGCAGATATAATCAAAAACTCCAATTTTCTATTTTCATTTCAATCTTTGAGGCACATTAGCTTTGGTAGTCTTCCATTCTTTAAATTCTTCCAACTAAGAATGTGACAAAATAGTACCTAGGAGGTGCATTGCTTTGCTAATCTTGATCATCTTCTCTCCCTGCCTTAGGTTTAAGTTTTGTTTTTGAACGGGAATACTGTATTTTATTGCACTTTATGGAAAATTGTGGGTTTTTTTTTTTTTAACAAATGGAAGGCTTTTTGGAACTCTGTTGAGCAAGTCTATTGGCCTCAGTTTTCCAGCAGCATGTACTCACAATGGTATGTGTCTCTGCACATTTTTGTAATTCTCACAATATTTAAATTTTTTTTCATTATTATCTCTGTTATGGTGATCTGTGATCAGTCATCTTTGATTTTATTATTAAAATGGGGCACCACAAACTGCCCATATAAAACAGTGAACTTAATTGATAAACCTGTGTGTTCTGACTACAGGTCCCTGTCTTTCTTCCTCTCCTTTGGTTCTTTGTCTTCCCTGAGACACAGTGGTATTAAATTAGACCAATTAATCCTGCAATAGCCTCTAAATGTTCAAGTGAAAGAAAGAGTCAATCATTGTGGCAAGCTTCATTGTTGTCTCATTTTAAGAAATTGTCACAAATATCCTAAACTACCAGCTCATTGGTCAACAGCCATCAACATTGAGGTAAGAATTCCACCCCCCCACCCCACCTTCCAGCAAAAACATTTACAACTTGAAGTCTCAGTTGATGGTTAGCATTTTTAGCAATGCAGTATTTTTAAATTAAGGTATGTACATTTTTTAGGCCATGATGATGCTGCACACTTAATAGACTGCGGTATAATGTAAACATAACTTTTAATATGCACTGGGAAACCAAAACAAATTGTGTGACTTGCTTTATTGTTCTGTTCCATTGTAGTTGTTCAAACCCACAGTGTCTCCAAGGTATGCCTGTACTAGTACTACCCCATGAATCCTTGTCCCTATCCTGAAAAGCAGCCATAATCTTCTTTGGGACCACTACATTCTACATTGACTCTCTTCTAGCTCAGTCTTCAGCATCTTCTGGAATGCCTACTCTATTCTCAACAAATTTACCTACACTTTCGATCCTTTAAATGGAAAAGCTTTCATTTTCTTTCTGTGATAGAAATAAAAATTTCCTGAGGTTATCCTATTCATTGCATCCCTTTTCACTAAAAATTACTCCTCTCAATTCCCCCAAATTCTTGATACCTACGACTGGGATGGGGTTGAGGTTTACATGATCATAATTCTAGACCTGAAACAGATCTTAGAAAGCATGTAGTCCAAGCCCTTCAATTTATAGTAAGGAAACTCATCACATTAGGTGACATGTACAATGTCACAGGTAGTTAAAGTTACAAGAGTGGGATTTTAACTTTTGATTCCAAAGCAAGTGTTCTTTTGGTTTTGGCATCCTCCATTTCCCACTTCTTTACCATTCCTCTTTCACTATCCTTTGAATTTTTCTTGAAGTATCTGCATCTAATCCACTTTGTTGTATTTCCTTTTGATTCACTTAGACTCCCAGGTCACTCTTGGAACTTTTTAAATGTCTTTACTATTTGACTCAGGTTTTTTTTTTCCTCTGACTCAACCCTCAGCTTTTTCTATACTGATCATCTTCTTAACAATCCAATCATGTAATTTTTATTTTTTAATTTTTAAAATCTATTTATTTATTTATTTATTTATTTTTAGTTTTTGCAAGGCAATGGGGTTAAGTGGCTTGCCCAAGGCCACACAGCTAGGTAATTATTAAGTGTCTGAGGTCAGATTTGAACTCAGGTACTCCTGACTGCAGGGCCGGTGCTCTATCCACTGCGCCACCTAGCCGCCCCCCAATCATATAATTTGTCAGCCTCTTCAACTTCAGTGACCAATTCCATTCCTTTTAGTGATATACCCTTAATTTATTTCATTACAACTCTGACATTTTCCAGTATTGTTTCACTTCCAAATTCTGAATATTAAACTTCTAATCTGACTATCTCTGCCTTACTTTTATTCATGAAATCTAATTCTTTTTCCATATTGTTATTTCCATTTGAATGTTTCATGGGTGCTTTAGATTCCTGGGGTTCTAAACCAAGATATCGTTTTCACTTAGTCTCCTCCTGATTTATTATTTCTTTCAGTTGTACTGCCATTTCCTCAGTTTTCCTTGTTTGAAACTACTATAATATCTTTGATTATATCTTCTACTTCCACTCTATCCTAGCTTTCATCAGTTCTTGTTTATTCTTTTAAAGTATCTCTCAAAAATCCATCTCTAATAATACATAGTTTAAGAATTGTAAATAACTTATTTGCAGCATTTTACATGTTAATTTGAAAATAGGTTTCCCTCTGTAACTCTCTTCTCCTTTTTATCAGTCCTTCATAATACTTGTAGATGAATAATCTTGCTTATAATGTCATTCTTTCTCTGTTCAAAAATAGTTGCTTAGTTGTTTTCGGTGGTGACAGTTCTTTGTTAGACCGTTTTGGGGTTTTCTTGGCAGAGTAATGAAGTGGTTTATCATTTCCTTCTCTAGTTCATTTTACAGATGAGGAAAGTGACACAAATAGGGTCAAATGACCAACTCAGAATCACACAGCCAGTAAGAATCTGAGTTTGGATTTGAACTCAGAGATGTTGATCTGTCTCTAGCTGTGGGGTGGGGTTGAAGTTCAGAGTTTCAGAGGAGGAATAGATAACATCAATGCAGAGGGGAAACTATCCCAAGTATGAGAGATACAGCTCCTGCTGTCAATATATAAATCAGGATAGGAAGAAGTTTAATTTGATGAGAACATATAATACATGAAGCATAGAAAAAAAAATAATGTTCAAAAGATGGGTACAATTCAAATCAAAGAGGACCTTGGATTCCAGGCTTACTTGTATTTTACTCAATAATTAATTAATTATATCCCCTGAAGGTTTTTGAGCAGCAGAATGACATGGCCAGATCTGTGCCTTAGCTTATTTTGGTGATTATTTGAAAGATAGCTTGATCCGGGAAGAGACTAAGACTATGGAGAAAGAACTTTCACCTGTTTGAATAAATTTAACTAGAGCCTAATTTACTCTGGAGAGATTCCTAGGACTGAGGAACAAGGGTCATATTCTTTTCCCATAGAATTAGATAATTTGAGATGTTCCAGATTTTTTTTTTTTAGTAGGGTAATTGAAATGAACTGTTTAGTTGAGTGCCTCAGTACAGTTGCTTATTAACATGCTTTGGCTTTAGTAGAAAGCACTTTGTCAGGGTATTTTTCCATGTGGGAAATCCTCATCCCTGGTTAAATTTTTTTCATGGTTCTGTTGACTATTAGTTTGATATCCAAGGAGACCAGCAATAACTCTTCATGACCAGAAGCACCTGTAGAAGTTCTTGACTTCTTGCAGCTTTTCATTTGACATAGATCCCTTTTCAATTGCACCTGAGATTATCAGAGTCTGGTTGCTATAATCCACTCTTAGGATAATGGTTTTGGAGACCTTAGAAAGGCATCTAGACCAGGGAGATCAAACCTTTGACATATATGCTGCATGCAGCCCATAATACTCACCAGTGTGACTTGAACCAGATTAAAATATAATTGAGAAATATTCAACATGAATAAAAGTACAATAAAATATAGAACATAATACATCTGAAAACTAAAGTCAATATGTGAGTCACAGGGATCCTTATGGATAGTTTAGTGTTCCCTACTTCTATTCCAGTTTAACATATTGATCTAGACTCATCCTCTTATTTTACAGATAATGAAGCTAAGTAATTGGAGGTTGGAGGTTGAGTGACTTGCCTGGATTATCTCATAAGTGGCAGAGCCAGATTTCCAACCCAGGTTTTCTTCAAATCAAAGAGGCTTTTCCCCCTTTACTCCATACTGTCTCCTCTCTACATAGCAGTTTGTCTTCAAAAGAGTTAAAAAAAAAAAAGCAACAGGAATCATCAAAAATAGTTGATCACTTAAAGATGGCTACGATCTCATTCCTGGTTCATATTATGCTTCTTAAGAACCTCCTAATTTAACATGTACTTATATTTCATGATCTTTGTGTTTCCAGATATTTATGTCAATAATCAAACCATCAGTTTGAATGTAATAAATTCATAGAAGAGTTGGGAGTGGTACAAAAAGACTGGGAAGGGAAGGAATCACTTCTGTTTGAGTGGGGTTAGGGAAAGTTTTATGGAAACAGAAGGAAAGATAGAATTTCAATTAATAGAGATGTGAAGGTGGGCAGACTTTACAGTCAAAGGAGATGGCCTGGGCAAATTCACAGAGATAAGAGAGGATGACATCAAGGAATAGCTATTAATCCAGTTTTACTGGCACATGAAATGTGTGAAGAGAAGTATATGACATGAGATGGATTTTTGGAGAGCCTTTAATTCTAGGTTAGACTTTCTGCTTTGCCTTGGAGGAATTTTAGATCTCTGAGGTACTGTAGTATAGAAAAGTCCTTCTTTTGGTTTTTAAAAAAATGCAGCTTGATTTTGATAGTTCCATACTAAAATCTGACTATCTATGAAAGTAGTAATATCTTAAATGTTTATCACTTATTAGTAATGGAAAGAATGACTGTCATCAAGGCACAAAATAGAATAGAACACCATTAGGAAAATGTACTTTAAGGGAAGAAGTTCCCAAAGAGGACAGGTGAAGCAACTGAAAATAAATGACTTCATAGCTTTGCCTAATGTTCTGGATAGGACAGATTTTTAATACAGCCTTTACATTGCATTCTATATTCTCAGAAGTGTAATTTTGGAATTTTAACTGTACCCTTACTCACAACCAGTATTCTTGTCCAGAGACATAATAATTTGAAGAGGAATTAATAATTTGGAGAGGAAGAGAAAGGAAAATAAGTTGGTGGATTTGGAGACAGGTCAATTCAACAAGCATTTATAAAACAATAAACACTGAAAATATGGAGAAAGACAAAAAGCAGACCTTCCTCTCTAGAAACTCACAGTCTAAGGGGCAAAGAGGAGACACAAGATTTAGATTTCAGTCCTTTTTGTGCTTTTGTTGTTTGAATTGTGGTCATGACAAAAGTACTGGAATGTTTTATCATTTCCTTCTTCAGCTTCTTTAGAGATACGGAAAATCAGGCAAACAATGTTGCTTAGGATCATATAGCTAGTAAGTGTATTTGTTCTTGGATAAATCAACTAATTTTTGAAACTCAGTTTCTTCAATTGTAAAATAGGATGGTCAAAAGCATTAGGTTATAGTGAAGGAGAGCAGTCTTGAGGGACCAAGAAGGAATTTAGATCAATTATAAAAGTAGGCCTTTGTTGGACTCGTAGTAGTCACATAATAAAATTTTTGTCTGTTTGAGGCGAGGGCCTTAGGCATTACACATGTTTTTGTATTTTCTCAATTCATTGTACACATTTGAAATTAACATTTGGTTCACATTTATACATTTTCAAACTATCTGTGTAGAGTAGTGATGGAAATAACATGAACATTGAATTATATTTTTGAAACTCCAAAATGTGAGTAGTGGTTATTTAGTTACATTTAAATGTGTTATCCAACATAAAATACTGGACTATGTAATAGGCACAACAGAATCTATATAAATAAAATATGAAAATTTTCCACAATATTTTCTGATTGCATATAAAAATGGATAACTGTCTGTTTCATCTTTGAGCTACTCAATAAATGGGGATAGTAGCAGTATATTCATTCTTTATAGCAGATGTCATTATATAAGCAGTGGCTAAAGAGCTGATTTTGGAGTTTGATCAGTTTGGCAGCTACTGACTATGACCTGGGCAAATCACTTAACTTCTATGTGAGTCAGACTATTAAGACTATATATGTTGCATAGCTAACTTCCTACATCAGTGAAATGACAGTAACACACAAAAACTCTCTATTTGATACTTAAATCTGTCATTGAGTGAAAAAAAATATTACCTTTTAAGCCATATTTTCCCAATAAAGATTGCTTCTTTTCCTATTCTGTTTCACTGTTTGATTTGCACCAAAGTGGAAATGTTGTACTATATATGTGTAATATATGTAGGTATACAATATGGAACAGTTACAGTCTAATGATTCAGAGCCTGCATTTGAAATTAATTCAGTTGGAAATGGGTTACTACTTGCCTTGAAATAAAAAGTTCAAAGTACATCATGCATATTACATAACAATACTTTTGGGCAAAGCAAAGTATTGAAGCCTGTCTACATTAGGCTAATGTAAACATTCTCAGGGAAGAAAGAGAGGTTCAAAAGGCTAGGTCTGCTACTCAGCAGTCAAAGGACCTTTAGCCATTAAAAAAAATTCTTGGGTTTGTTACGGAGTGGGGAAAGAAAAGTGCTCTCTAGAATTCCAGGGGATCTATGTGACTCAACATCAAAGTTCTCTTCTGAAAATGGAGCTGACTGGCTATTTTGTATCACTTTCATTCCCTCTTTTCCCATCAGTTGACCATAAAGAGTTTGCCTCTCTTGACTGTATTAGGGTACTAGTAGATCATGTGGATAATCCATTGATTATCCTTTACTTTCACTACATGATGAACCCAAGTATTTTAGTTCTGTATTTTTGATATTCTTTATGCTATTGCTTTTGCATATTTCTTTATGATGATAGCTAAAATTTGCCAAGTACTTTGTATATATGTATATATATTCATACCTACATATATATATATATATATATATATATATATATATATATATTTATACGTCTTCTAACTTCTAACAGCATCTTCTAACAGCATATGAGGTAGGTACATTATTATCTTCATTTTATAGAAAAGGAAATTCAAGCTTATACAGTTTAAGTGACTTGTCCATGGTCACACATTTAGTAAGTATCTGAGATAGGTATTCGACCTATCCAATAGCACATAGGAAAAAAAATTATAAGAGAATAAAAGGAGTGAATAATACTGTTCATACTTTCCACCAGACTTTGTGTAATAATCCATGGAGCACAGTGATCAATATTTTGTGTAATAAATTTTTGAAATTATGATTTCACCTGTAGGCTATGTGGGTGTTAGCACATGTCTTTCATCCTTTTTGACTCAGTCATTATTTTATTAATCTCTACCTGAGTTCAAGATGCTCAGTATCAGAATAGTTCTGATAGTTCCTGATAGGTCCTCTACCTCTGTCTCTCATCCTCAATTTATTAAATAAATCAGGAATGTTAGCTATAGCAATAAAAAGAAAGAAATTGAAAGAATAAGCTGAGCCCCAAAAGAGACAAAATTAAAACTTTCAGATTGTGTGATCTATTTAAAGAATGATCAAAAAGTTAATTAAAATTCATTGAAACAAAAAAAATCATTGAAACCACAAATTCAGCAGTTATAGAATATAAAACAAACCTTTTAAATCATCAATTACTTTCTGTGTTATCAACAGAACTTATCAGGAAGATATAGAAAGAAAAATTCTATTCAAAATAACTAAAGGATGTGTAAAATACTGAGAAGTCTACCTACCAGGACAATTTATGGCACATGGATAATATTGACCCAAGATGGGTCAGTAAGAAACAAATTAGGACCTACATCATTGGAGGTAATATTCTTCTTGATTAAATCACAGATTCATTTGTGTTTGGAAGACATGTCTACATTGGAGAGACATTTATTTTTTTTGTAAAGGATGAAACATGCATGTGGGTATATATGTGTATGTGTATACATGCATATACATACACATGCACATACATTTATTTATGTAACTTTTTTTCTTTTCTGTCTTTTTCATGTTCTAGTAAAGACTTTGAACTATTGTTAGTCAATGTACTCTACTGGACTTAAAGATAATATTCCTTTTAAAGAACTGGATGAAATGAAAGACATAGATATAACTTGGAAGAAGTCAGTACACTTATTTATTCAACTTCAATGGTAGTTTACAATATTGTTAGAAAATTGAAGTTCATGTCATACATATTTCAGTTTCAACTCCCATTTCTTGGCAATGGAAACTTTGCCTGTTGTTTTTTCTCATTTTGCTCCTATTGGCAGTACTTTTAAAGGAAACCATTTATGACCTAAAAACAATAAACAGAGAACAGATGTATAGCTCTACACCCAAATGACCCAGAGAACATTATTTCCCATGCTCATTTGTTTTCTTTTCATATGTGACAGATCATAAATTGTACTTTTATCCTTTATTTCAGAGGAATCATGGTTGGTTATTTAACATTGAACCTGAAGCTATTTAGTAAGTACTACCTCCTGCTAACAGGGAGATCTGTCCTGCAGTTTTTCTACTGCATTAAATGAAATAAACATTATTTATTCTATTTTACAACTTTCTGAGAATACTTTTCATGTGGAAAGCAGTTCTGGGTAGTGGAAAGTTAATGACTCAAGTTGGTAATCTGTTATTGGAGATGTTTTTTGGGTTGTAGACTGAGAAATTCAGAATTTTTGTTAGGATCATTGAAATATCGTTGGTTGTTTTTTTTTTTATCTTAAATAATGTTCAGAAGAAAGAATTGATGATTCCCATGTGGATGATTAATTAGGATGATATAAGTAACACTGGCCAACACACAGATTGTTCCAGCTAAAAGAGTCTTCGTTTTTCTGGTGCATCTAAGGATAGATAGTTGGATTCCTGCTATCAGTAACTTTCTTATTGATGTTGAATTGTGTCATTTATTTTTCTGGATCTTCTTTTTTTCCTTTAGAAAAAGGAGAAGAGCAATAAAGATTATTACAATCTGTTGATAAATTTAACTAATTTTCTTATTGTAGAAGATTAGGTTGCTACGATTGTATGGAAGCAAAAGTATAACTGATCACTTTGCTGGAGTTCAGAAGAACATGCCATTGTACAAATAGTTAAGACATCCTTATGCATTTATATAGTAAGAGAACTGGGTTTGTAGGTACTATATTAAACTCATGAAGTTAAGCATTTCCTACTTGCTAAGTCCACTGGATTTATTCCTTAAGTGGAAATTTTTGAAAAAAAAATTTTTGAATTCATTTTGTTTCTGTTATTGTTTATCTTCAGATGTGTTTGTTTAACTTTGTCAATTTCTTTGCTTTAGTATAAGCAGCTGAAGTTATGAATCAAGTGAGAAATCTTATTTATCTTTTTTTATTTAAGGTTTTTGCAAGGCAAATGGGGTTGCCCAAGGCCACACAGCTAGGTAATTATTAAGTATCTGAAACCTGATTTGAACCCAGGTACTCCTGACTCCAGGGCCAGTGCTCTATCCACTGCGCCACCTAGCCACCCAAAATCTCATTTATCTTGAGTATTGCATTGGAGACCACCTAGCCGCCCCCTTTTCTTACCTTTGAGTACAAATGTTCATTCAGCAAATACTTACTAAGTACCTTTTATAACTTAAGCACTGTTCTAAGCATTTTTGGTGATATGTTGAAGATAATGTTCTTGACTTTAAAGGGTTTAAAATATATTAGTGAAGATTATGTATCAATTTACAGTAATTGTTCAGAAGAGAGAGATCTGTTATGACTAGGGTTTTCAGGAAGGAGGAACATTTGATATGGACCTTAAACAGATAGACCTTAGGGCAGCTAGGTGGCGCAGTGGATAGAGCACCGGCCCTGGAGTCAGGAGTCCCTGAGTTCAAATACGGCCTCAGACACTTAATAATTACCTAGCTGTGTGGTCTAGGGCAAGCCACTTAACCCCATTTGCCTTGCAAAAACCTAAAAAAAAAATTTTAAAAAGACCTTAAAAAACAGATAGAATGTCAATGTATGAAGATGAAGTAGATGACATTGTAGCTGAGGGAAAATAACATGAAAAAGCATGGAGATGGGAGATATATAGTCAAGTAATGATAAGTTGAGATTTATGGATATCTTTTCTTTTCTTGAAGAGTAATATCCTAATGCTCACTGATAATTGGACAGTTTATTATTATGCTAAGGAATGTAATTTTTTTTTAATTGAACTCAGATGGAGTCCTATATGGTGTTGTTGAGTTTTTTTTAACATATGATTCATGGAATGGTATATATATATATATATATATATATGATACTTCAGTAGTATGGAAGTCTTTATAGATTTAGAGGTTAGCTGGTCCAATCTTTTTGTTTTAATTTATAAGGATCAGGGAAGGGAAAATTCAGTGCTCTTTCCACTATATATTGCCTTCCAAATGTTTATTGGATTTATATGTGTGTGTATGTGTATATGTATATACATATATGTATGTGTGTGTACATAGACACACATATAGATCACCATATGAAATGAATTATAAAAGCATATTTTCAAGCAACTTAAGGCAGGATATATGATTGCATAAATAGTATTAATATTGTCTTGAAATCAAATACAGTATCACTTCTCACAGGCTTTTATTTTTATTTTATTTCAGACCTTTTTGAACTGACAGGAAAGTGAAATGGTTTCTTTGAAAATAAATACAGAGTTGTACCATATATAGTTTGCAGGTATTTACTTTTATTAGACTAAACATGCAAAAAGATTCCTTTTTATTTTTCATTTTTAAAAGGAACTTTAATTATTACATTCTATATTTCCAAATTCTTACTTAAAAGCAGGACTGTAAACATGTCTATATTGCATGAACCTTGTTTGAAACTGATCATACAAAAAAAAGTGGAAAATGTACTATTGTTAAGGGTTTTTTTTGAAATTGGTTAGTCAATGGAGGAAGTTTATGGAAACTTTTCTCATTTTAACTTCTGATGTTATCTTCCGGTTAGAATTGTATATTGTGCTTTGATAATTAATACCATATTTACTTGCATAATTTCTCAACATTTTCTGATAACTGTCACTTCAGAATGAGAGGAATGGATTATAAAGATATTAGGTGGGTGATCTCAGTCTGTGGTAGTCTGTCTTCATTATTTGTATTACTTATCTATTTTCTGGCTCTCCTTGTTTTTAAACAATGGCTTCAATCAATCAATTATTTATATCCTTGAGAATGGGTCCCAAGCTGGCCTTTGAGTGGGACCAAGATTTTTCTGTTACCCATATCATACTTTGTGATTTTGGACAAATCATTAATTTGTTTGAGACAGTTATTTAAGACTGAGTCACAGAAAAGGTATTGACCTGCATTGGTAGAGAGAATTTCCTTACTAGGAAATTCCTTACACTGATGAAACATAATCTGAACCACTTTCTAAAAACATCTTCTTTACTATTGTATAAGGTGTCCCCAAAGTCTTAACACTGATTTAAATTTTAATAACTTTGGAAGTATGTATGCTAAAAAACATACAGAAAATATTTTAAAATTTATTTAAATTGTTAAATAATGATGTTTTTATTTATTTTTGCAAGGCAGTGAGGTTTAAGTGATTTGCCCAAGGTCACACAGTAGGTGATTATTAAGTGTGTGAGGTAGGATTTGAACTCAGGGCCTCCTGACTCCAGGGCTAGTGCTCTATCCACTATGCCACCTAGTTGCCCCATAATGATGTTTTAATTTAGAATTTAACATAATTACCCCTATGCATTATATCTCAGTCTAGTCAAAATTTAAACTTAGCAAAAACTTTCATTACTTACTGCTCAGTGCATTTGAAATTCTAGCTTTATGATCATTCAAATGCTTTGATTCATACACAACAGTTTTGATGAGGTCATTAACTATTATACCTGTGATATATCATGACAAGGTAATCCATCTTATTAAAATCATTGTGTTCCCAAAAGTAATTACATAAAAAGACATTTCAATAAAATTTCAAATGTTTTTGTAAGTTTGTATTATTTATAGTTCTGGAGTTTTTAAAGCTTAAAAGTACATCAAGACTGTTTCATTCCTAGTGAAAGGCTTTTCTTCCAGGCAGAAACTCTTTAGCCATTTCCCTTGATTTCAGTTATTAAGTTGCTTGTCTCATAAGAAATAATTTCTTATGAGAAAAGAAAATAACACAACCTTGAACTGTAATAGTGGTATCTCAATATAATGTTTAATCTGCTATTTATTTATAACATGTCCTCAACTCTAGGAAAAAGATTTTAGTTCACAACATTATCCAAGGCATCTGGGATCATTGTTGCCAATAGCTACTGTAAATTTTAAAGCATGTTGTTTTTAAAACAGCAAAAAAGTGGAAGAATTAGTGGGATTAAGTGTTTTTCTGGTATTATATCTCCAAATAATTGGAAAAATTAAATACAAAATAGTTATAAGTATATAATTCACTTTGGTTCTACCTTTCTTCACTAACTAAATGAAGTTAGGGATAAAGAAACATTAAGATTTTAAAAGCCTACTCCATGTAAATAAATATTTATCTAGAGTGCCACCATGTGGCATATTTTTTCTATTGGTGTCCTAAGAACTGATATATCTTTCCAGAGTTTCTGTTGTAAGAACATTGGAAGTATCAGTAATGAAATTAGGCCAAATACTTTTCTCTAAAGGTTATCAGACAGTTTCACATTTAAGACAAATATACTCAGTACTAGCCTGTATTGCTATGGCTTTCTTGCTCTGCCCTTGGCAATAATAATAGCCTTTCAGCTTATATTTTAATAATTTACTAGTTCCACATAGAAATTCAATGTAGTTATAGCTTCAGCTGCCATTAGGTTTCAGAAGCTATTGAAAAGTCATTCTCTTAGTGGAATGTGTATTCTCTGTTACTCAGGCTATTAAAAATTCACAAAACATTCATTAGGTACTATGTGCAAACACTGCTGAGGCTATAAATGTAGACATACATAACTTGTTCTCAAAGAGCTTATAATAATAGTAAAGAGAAAGGACATATGCACAAACATGATAAAAAGAGGGAGTGTAGCAAGTGCGTTAAGGACAGGTCCTGGCAAAGTACTATTAGAAACTTGGAGAAGGAGACATCACCTTGAGCTGAACATAGAAGGTGGTATCCATAAAGCATTGTATTATGAATAAATTGAGATGCAAATTTGAATCTTGACTAGTGGAATTCATTAAGTGTTGAAGGTTGATTTGGAGGCAAAGACCCTGGACACACACCAGGGAATGAGTGTAATTTAGTTTAGTTGGAACATATTTGGGTGTTTCAAAAATCTTAGTGCAGTTTTTAAACTTCAGTAGCTTAAAACTATAAAAACTATATAAAGCTAAAGCCTTATTCAATGTGAAGAGGAATCTCATGAGTGAAGTTAATTGCAACCAAATGGTAGAAGACCTTAAATGCCAAGCTCAGGACTTTATACTTTTTTTGGTAGACCATGAGGTGCCTTGGAATTTAATTTTTCTTTTAAAGTGTGAAGGGAACATAATTGTAACGTCACATAGGGAAATCTGTTGAAATATAGAATGAAGAGGGGATATACCAGCCAGAAGGAGAGTTAGGAGACTGTTATACCCAAATTTAGATGAAAAGTAATTGCTCAAGATGCTCCAGAAATTCCCTTTTGCCTCCAAGGTAACTTTAAATTCCTTAATTTGACATTTCAAATTCTAACTCAAACATATCTTTCCAGATTGTTTATAGATTACTCTTCCCTCCTTACCCCCACCCCTCCCCCATAAACTTTATGTTTCAGTCACTCTGATCTATTTGCCATTTTCTATACTTAACATCGTATCTATCACTTTCATGCCTTTGGTAACAGGCTGTTCAGCCTATCTGGAATGCTGATTTTTACCTCTGCCTCTTAGAATCATCTCTTTCCTTCAAGCCTCACCTCATGGCAACTCCTTTAAAAGTAAAAGACCTTTCCAGATTATTGCAATTGCAAGTCTATTCCCCCCATCCTATTTTTTTTGGTATTTATTTTGTATGTAACTTGTATTTATTTAATCTACAAAGACATTTTTATTTTTTTATTTTTCTTTATATTTATTTTGAGTATGACTTTGTATTTATTTAATTTATAAGTGCATTTTTTCTCCCTAAATAGAATGTAAACTCCTTGGGAGGAGGAATTAGTTGATTCTTGTCTTTGTAACCCCATGAATTTTTGTTGATTAATAATGATGCCATTAACAGAAATATATTGAAGGGAAGGGGCAGGTTTTGGATTTTTTCCTTTTTTTTTAAGTGAAATGTCTTGATTGTAATGTTCTTGATTTGCTGAAAGATTATTTATATGGAACTATGCTTTTGGAAATTGGAAATATGGGACTGAGTTCTAGGAGAGGTAGGAATATAGAAGCAATCTTGTGAGCTGTCTCTCCAAGTGCATTTGTGGAATAGTGAACTCTAGACCTAGAGTCAGGGATTTGCTATGATTGCTGTTCAATCATTTCAGTTTTGTTTGATTCTTTGTGACCTCATATAGGATTTTCTCAGCAAGGATACTGGAGTGGTTTGTCATTTCTTTCTCCAGTTTATTTTACAGATAAGGAAACATATATATAAACAGGTATAAATGATTTACTCAGGGTCACACAATTATTAATAGTGTCAGAGGTTGGATTTGAATTCAGGGCTGCTGCTGTAACCATTGTACGACCTATAGGAAGGATAGTTCCCACGTTCTCTCCCCAATTTCCCTTTATTTTATACAGGAACATCTCTTCTGGCTCCCTTTACACACACCCTCCACCTCCCACCCCCATAGTATATAAGCTTTTCCAATTTGGTAGGAGAGACCTCCCTGAGAGGCTACTGGAGTCCACTAGAAGAGGAAGTTACTTCTTTGCCATGATGAAGCATGAGAGTATGATTTTAATGACTTATTTGTACATGAAATATTTTGAAGAAATTAGCTTATAGATTTTTAGAAGGATTATAGCTTTTGTATATATGAATTAGGCTATTTTTTAGATTCCCATTCCTTTATATATTTTTGGATGTATATGAATATAGAGTATGGTAATTGACATGAGACATAATAAGTCTCTTATTCATTCTAGTGCAAGTCATCGGTAGAACTGTAATTCATAGTTCTGGCTCCCAGGGCAAATTCATCTTTAGTAGGTGCCATATCTCAGGAAGAGACATTTGAGGTCAGGTGCCAGTGGTCCAGGGAGACAGAAATTCTCATCATCACCCAGAAAGATCTATCTGTGTTCCTTACAGCAAGCCAGATATCATTTCCCCATCATCCCCTGGGAGAGATTTGAGAGCAGTAAGCCATCAGGTAATGATGGCATTTATGCAATGTAACTGAGACTGGCAGAAGACCAAGAGAATAAAGCAGGACAGTGTGACAGGAAGAGAACTGTTACAGAGAGTGAGCATAGACCTCTTCCTCTCATGAAGGGGCTCTTTGACAAAGCTATGGTCCCCTCCTTGATCTGATCATTGGAACAGTACTATAAACATAGAAGAATTATCAGGAAAGGAAAAGGGAACTTTCAAATTAACTAAATTATTTTTAATGTATTTACATGACATTTTTTCTTCAAAGAATTGAAATTAACAGGTAAACCATTAAAATTAGCTTTTGAAAAATTATGGAAATTTGGTCAGTTAAGATATGGTCCTGATGAGAGGGGATAGATAACAAAGTATTAGGTAATGACAAGCAGCCCAATTCTTTATTACTGCTGGTATTCAGTGAAACTATTGATACCATTCATCATAGTAGTGTAGTGTCCCTCATTTTGAATCTGTGGAGGAAAAAAAATGTGACAAGGTAGTTGGTTTAAATGCAGCAGAAAGGAATTTAACAATTGACTTCCTGTAATTACATAATGTTAGGATGAAAGGCCCAGAAGTATTTTGTTAGCATGGTAACTAGCCCCTATCCTTTTGTTTGTTAGTTTTTTGCTTTTGTTTTTTTAGTTTTTGCAAGGCAATGGGGTTAAGTGGCTTGCCCAAGGTCACACAGCTAGGTAATTATTAAGTGTCTGAGCCCGGATTTGAACTCAGGTACTCCTGACACCAGGGCTGGTGCTCTATCCACTGGGCCACCTAGCTGCCCCAAGCCCCTATCCTTTTGAACCCTGGTTGCCTTGCGTCCAGAAACATCTTTAGTTGTCCTGATTCATATCTGGTCACTGGATATAGATGGCTATGGAGGAGAAGGAGAGAATGTGACTTAACACAGCCCACCCCACACCCTAAAATAAAATTGATGTGCTTCTCATGGTATCACTTCCCTAGTGTTGTGGTCTTCTTCGAAAATGAAGAATAAATAGTATTATTATTATTATTATTATTATTATTATTATTATTATTGTGTAATATTTAATTTATCTAATATATGAATTTAAGTCATTAATAAAATGTAGTTAAAATTGGACACCCAGTGAAATTGTGAATGCCACCTTTTAGATATATGTTAGAAGTGATTTGATTTTCAGATGATGATTCAAAGCTAATTTATAGCCCCAGTGATGACAAATCCAATGTATGGTAACAGATGGGGCAATGGAGTGACTGTACTAATACCTTCCACCTTCACTATCTTTGCCACTTCCTTCTCTCTTGTGCAGTGTTTCCTTCAGGAAAAAACCCCACCATTCACAACTGAACTTTAATAATGTCCCACATTTAAAGATCTTGAACTTTTTTCACTTTCTAGTTAATCTCAGGTAATGCAAATAAAATTCCTTTCTTCTGGTGCTTTGTTTCCATTCCCTTGAACAACACATTCACAACTGTTGTGACTTTATGGTAACCATCTCAACAAAGATATGCTTTCATCTTTCTTTTCCAGAAAGAAAATTTCATTAATGTAAGTGCCCTTTCTCACAAAGCAGTCAACCCTACCTGGGATTATTACCATAATGAGACTTTCTAAGAGCTAGGTCAGCTGGCCAAGCTACTTCCTTCAAGTTTATTGCCAAAGCTATTCCATGAGACTGCCAAACTCCTCTTTCTTCAGAGGTTTTTGTATTAGTGACAGTTGGCAGGCTTCTACATTTTGCATCTGAGAAATGACTTTTAATGAAAAAATCATTTATTTTTAAAGCTGGGTTTGTGTCTTTTCACTGAATCTTTGAACTATGATGAAAAAACTTCATTTCCTGAGACATAATACAGTATGCATTTTGTGTTTTAAAAATTGCCTATGGAGCTATAGTTTACAGGATTCTGCCCAGTGTAGTTAGATATGAGTCAAGATCAGGTGTTTAATACTTAAACATCATAATTTTAGGCTTTTGACCTTGAGAAAATAAAAACATTTTGAGTGAGGTAGTACAGCACTAATTTAAAAGTGACCTTTAAAAGTCTTGTAAAGGGCCAAAAATTTAGAAAATGTTGTGATCATGATTTGGAATGTTCTATTTAATGGTAAGCATGGCAAGAAGCATTTATTTAGAACTAATTATATGCCAGACCCTATGCTAAATGCAGGAGATGAAAACCCAAACAAAAAGTCAGAGTTTAACTTCTAGGAATTTCATAAAATTTGCTGAAAAGGGAGGTGAGGAAAAGAAATCTGGAGGGGGTTAGGTAGGGATCGTGTCAGAATGGATAAGTCAGAAGATGAGCCAAGAGGAGAATAAAGATTGGTCAACCTGAGACCTACCTTTCAAAAATAAAAATCAAGACCCCAAGAAGAACTTACCAGTTGGAGAAGGGGATCACACATGGCAGAGGAATTCTGATCCAAAAGTTCCAGGTGAGATGACTGTTGAAGCCTGTGGCAAAAAAAGTTTTAGAAAGGGGGTGAAAACTAGAGGGGAATTGTTTTAGAGATTATCACAGGATAGAAGAATCACTCCAAAAAAGAGGTGACATTAGCAAATGTGAATGCATACTGGCAAAACCATTAAAAAACAAGGTAATATTTACAATTTTAAGTTTTATGGACTTTAGAGAATTCCCATATAGTAATAATATTTATAGATATGCATGCTGTCACATTCAAGTATATTCTAAAAATAAAATCAAGTTTACTTAAGTTGTTGTTAATAATTGATGACCCAAAGAGTGATTTACAGAGTACATGCTTTGACTGGAGCTAGCTTGAAAGGAACAGTTTCAATCCTTGCTTGGATACTTGGACAATTGTACTTTTTCGTTGGGTGGTTGGTTGTGAATGAAATCTTATGCTTATGGCCCAGTATGTGCTTGGAACACAAATCAAAGTTTTTCTGATGAAACTAATAATGTAGCCCAGCTTTTTGAACTTCTGTATTCTCTTTTAAGAATTTTTTATATAGTTATATTTATGCAGCAAGCATAAATGAGAAAGAATAACGTTTGAGGGTAGTTTCCCTTTCAAAATAAACATATTTGATTACTTGATTTGTGGAGCCAAGGTTTCCCCAGAGATGAGAAGATGAGAACAGTTGTAGAAGGAAGTAGACTTGGAGAGGAGACAGTCAACTGTGATAAGTATTCTTCACAATTCGTTTTTGTTTGTATTGGCCTTAGACATTGGCATTGATTTAAAAGCTTTTAAAATTCATATTTTTCTTTGTTTTTCATAATATACAAAATCCCGCATTAATACCTATAAGAAAAAGGGGCAAACAAATTTTTTAACTTATTAAACCATTACCTTTTGTTCTGATAGGATATGAACTTCTAAGAGTTTTTTGGAAAACAGTAGAGCATTTAGATTCAGGGGATTTGTCTTCTTCTTGACATACAGATCTTTATGTAGATGTACCACAAAGTAACTTAGTCACATACTCATATTGTCCCAGTCCTTTCTTCCTTCCTTTTTTTTTGCTTCTTTCAGAGAGGGTATATTGGGAATGTTCCATAGATTAAATAGAATGTTCTCTTGAATTCTCAAGATTTGAGTTCAAATTCCAGATCTGATGACCTCAGGCAAGTTATTCAATCTCCTTGGGCTTCCTAGGATCATAGCTTTAGAGAAGAAAGGGACTTCAGAAGTCATATAATTCAGTATACTCATTTTCTAGATATGAAATTTGAGGTCCAGAGACATATGACTTGCCCATGGTGACACAACTCTAAGTGACTAAGTCAGAATTTGAATCTAAATCTTCTGACTCCAAACCCAGTGCTCTTTTTATGATACAGAGCTTCCTCTATTCTTTGTTCTCAAGGTTACAAAAACATCAGATTCCAGAAACAGGCTACTGTATAATAAATCACCTTGGGCTTCTACATTTACCCCTATATTTTTAAAAACAGAATTTTCCCTTTCAGAGGCTGTGTACTTTTAAATCCAGGCAGGATTCTTTTTTTTTTTTTGTCCAATCAGGGAGTCCTTCTGACATTTTTTTCAAGTACATGAAGCCACATATTTGTAAATAGCATTTATGACCTTGTAGAAATATGGCCCTAATCACAGTTAAGTCTTTAAACTCTCTTATAACCTTATATGTTTTAGCCATCTGGATGCAGTGAATTTTAAAATGTGAATTTAAAAATAACTTGAACATAATTGAAGATTACTTTCTGAGAAGATTGCCCCAATAATTTTCATACCTAATAAAACTTTACTCTGGAATATCTTACTGCTTATTAGTTTTTCTATTGTACAGCACGATGAACTCTTCTTTAGTGCTGTGTGTGCCAGAGAATAGATACTTAAATTTTGAATTTTGAATTTGTAAAAATCCTTAATAAAGGGCTCTTTTATGTATAGTTTAATGGAATAAAATGTTGTATTACTTTTCATATCATAGACCTGAAACCATACTATTTAGAAGAGTATTTCACTTCTTAAATTGTACTGTCATGAAGGCATTTTAGTCAGGTGAAACCATGGCAAAGTATGTTGAAGTGAAGTAGATGTTTATCCAAACATTTAGTTTGCATCTTATCACTTATGATTGGAGGTTCAAAAACATGGGTAAATAAGGATAGCAAGTGAAAACTAAAAGAGGATCCTCTTTGTTCCCATGTTTTTAGAAGGAAAAAAGTGTCAGAGTGAAAAATTCATTCCACAGTCTATGTTTAGTATGGTTATAAATGTAGAGTTTATATCAGATTGCTTTCTGTCAGGGGGAGTGGGGGGGAAGGGAGAGAAGAAAAAAATGTAAAACTCAAAACCTTGCAAAAAAACTTGGTTAAAGAAAAAAGAGAAAACCTCATTACATATTATTAAAAAAACCTATTGTGACAACAATTTTTTTTTTGGTATGAACACCTTATAAAGAAAATAAGCTTTACTCTTTTACTCTTCTAAAACTAAGCAGATTAGAAGTTATTATTTGAAATATGATAAGATGTGGCAGTATGCCCTTCTGTTTGGTGGAAGAGTGGGATGTGAGGAGCTAGGATCCAAAACTATCACAACATCTTTTAGCAGTTGTATATGTCAGATAATTCACCTTTCTCCATTTTTTTTCCTAATTAAAATTGATTTAGATTTTTCTCACACACACACACACACACACACACACACACACACACACTCTCACACACTTTAAGTCCTAGGACATTGGTAGAAAGAAAATGAAAGAACTGTCCAACAAAAGTTATACTGGTATGTGGATGAATTTTTGAAGGAATCCAGTTCTAGATTTCTGGGGCTCCTTTGGAATTTGGGTATATTGGGGTTCATGGTTTTTTATGTCTCCTAAAGAATTTAAGGAGATTTTTGGACAATGTAGATGACTGTCCAAGGAATAGAATCTCTTGGATAGAATTGTGCTCTGAGACATTAATAATAGGACAGACCTAGAAGTGTCATATGCTTATAAATAGGAATATGTGTTTGGGAGGCAAAGTGACCTTATTGTAATATTTTTTTCTGAAGTTTTGGTAATTAATAAGGATCATATTTCATGGAATTAGCTCCTCCCTTCCAAGTTTATTACTTTTATTCTCAATAATTATGTCTCTTCCTTCTAGATTTTCATTGATTGAATAATACTAAAAGCAAGTCTTCAATTCATCCTTTCCCCCTTCTTTTGTATATTGCTCATTTTCTTCTCAAGTGCCCAAGAAAATAAGCTGACAGAGGTTAGAACTTTAATGACAAAGATTTCTACAGGAGCTTCCTTATTAATATAAGGAACTTAGATAAAGTTTTTCAGCATTTTGTAGTTTATCCTAATTTTGAGCCTGATACTAAATTAAACATTTTATCCTTGCCGTCATTATTCACCTTTAAGTGCAGTTAAGTTTGCAAAAAATATTGACCTTAAGTGAAATTGCAGCTGGGTGTTTTAGAAATTATAGCAATGAGGTAATGAAGCCTTTGTATGTTAGAATTGATTGAGACTATTTACTGCTCTGCACTTTAGTTGAATAATAATAATATTATATAACACATCTGCCATATTGCTATAATCTTCTGCTTATTTTATATCATATTAAGAAAAAAGCTAATTCTGGACCAAGAAATAACTTAGAATCCACAGCCATGGTCTTTAGCTTAGAAGCCAGATAGAGGTTTTAAGGTGAATATTTAGAAGAGTAAAAGAGTAAAGCTTATTTTCTTTACAAGGTGTTAATATCAAAAAAATTAATGTCTTCTTTTACCTATTCTTGGGACTTAATAAATTATTGAAAATATTACAAAAATAAATAATTGGCTAAATATTGCTTACTACATGTTTTTCTTCATGTTCTTTTGTTTATTCTCATCACATAAGCTAACTATAAGGTAAGAGCTCCCTATACCCTATAAAGTTATATTACTTTATGCATATGGGTGCATGATGAAGCCATTTTGATAGGAGAGTCAGACAGAAGGTATTGGATGCAGTGAGTACTGAACAACATCACTAAAAAAATTGTCTCTGTCTTTCCAAATATATGGTTACCTATCTGGAAATCATTTCAGAATTAACTCAGGTGCAAGCTTTATTGTTTGTTGATTACAATGAAGCATTTGACTAAAGAGAATAAAATGCAACTTTAAAAGTTTTCTTTCAATAAGCTGTAAGGTCAGGTGAGATTTGTTGTTTGTAGTATCATAAATTTTGAGGTGAAAAGTACCTGACTGATCATCTAGTCCATTTTCTATGAGGAAACTGAAATGACTATAAGTAATTTTTGTGAGGAGGTCACATTAGTAGTAATCAGACTTGGGATTCAAATCTATATGTCCCCACACTCCAAAGCTAGTAATTGTTCCCCTAAGTCTGTGCCTGGACTGTAACTACATAAACAATCTCCCTCCCAGCACCTTCAGACAAACAAAAATGTTTCCATTTTACTCAGCTCTGTAACTCTGATGTCCCTTGGCTGAACTATCTCGATTAGTGAGTGAAGGCAAACTCAATTAGTTACCTGTGCCTACCTGGTCCCAGGCCCTGCTTCACATTTCATAAATTTTGTAAAGCTGCCCATCCCTGCCAATATGCTATCAGTTGAGTTCAATAATCAAATCAATACTATCATTGTCAAAGGGAAAGTATGTGTCATTTGATAGTCTTTATGCCTTTACTTATTAAAGTGTAAGCTCCTTGAAGACTGAGACTGTCTCACTTTCAATATATATTCCCAGTCCCAGGGCAGCTAGGTAACACAGTAGATAGAGCACCAGTTCTCTAGATGGGAGGATCTTAGTTCATATCCTTCCACAGACATATGATACTCACTAGCAGTGTGACCTTAGGCAAGTCACTTCAACCTAGATTGCCTTGTATCCAGGGCCATCTCCATTCATCCTGAACCACATCTGGCCCCTGGACCAAGATGGAGAAAGTGAGCCTGATGACATTGCACAGCACCCCTCACTCAAATTCAATTCATGTGCTTGTCATGGCATCACTTCCCTGAGGTCATCTCCTTTGAGAAGGACAGGTGATAACAACAAAAACCACAACCCAGTCCTTAGCTCTATGTGTGGCAAGAAAAGAATTGTGCTCGGTAATTAATTAGAGTAGATGTGTTATAGGTCAATTCAGTATCTATGCTTGATTGGATTAAAAACTTTTAAATAGGGGCAGCTAGGTGGCGCAGTGGATAAAGCACCGGCCCTCGAGCCAGGAGTACCTGGGTTCAAATCCAGTCTCAGACACTTAATAATTACCTAGCTGTGTGCAAGCCACTTAACCCCATTTGCCTTGCAAAAACCTAAAAAATAAAAATAAAAATAAAAAATAAAAGAATAAAAAACTTTTAAATATAGGGAAGTCATGGATCTCTAACAAAGGTAGTAAGAATTATTAGCTTATTGTTGATGCAGATCTTTAAAATGTAGTTTTATATATCTATAATAAACATTATATTAATTTTATTTAGCATATCAATATGCAAATTACATTGTGTTATATAATATATAAAACAATAAGAATGTGTACCAAGGATTTCTGGAAAAAAAAGAATAAATTATAAGACATATTCTATAAATAATGATGGTGGTAGGTTTCTCAGAGTATTTATAAATGGTCAGTTTAATAGATTTAAGAAATCAAAAACTCGCCTTTGAACACAGTTAAACAGCCACATCTAATCAATTGAAATTATTTTGGAAATATCCATACATTTTTATTTTCAACCAAAAAGCATTTATTAAGTGCCTCCTATATATATATAGACATTATGCTGGGTTGTGGAAAAGATATAAATAGAAGGGAAAGAAACAATTCCTATTCCCAGGGAATTTATGTTCCAAGAGGAAGTTTTTATGATTAATATTGTGGTTTTTTCTAGTATGTAGACAAGACACTGCTTGTTTTAGTCACAGAAAGCCTTAATAGTGTTTACAGAAAATATTCTGTTTTTTTCAAAGATATTCCAGGTATTAGTCTTTTCTCATATAATCTGATGTATTTTCCTGACACTTTTCCATTTGTTATACTTCTGTAAATTGGGTGTACTATTACATTAAAACCAACAACCCAGCATATTTAAAAATATAGCTCTGTTTTTGGGCTTATTAGCTTGTCATATCAGAGGAGAGGTGTCACCTGTCACCCTTATTTTCTAATAAACCCTGAACTCACATAGGGTAACTATCTTTTCTTTAGAAGACTATGACTCAGGTGGAAGCTCCTTTTCCCCTGATACCTCAAACTTCAGTAAAGCTCCCCTTTCCCCCAATTTCCTCCGAAAGAGTGGGAATGCATGCAGCCAGCCAGAGAAAGATTTTTTTTTTGCTTACCATAGCAACTACTGCTAGCTATTTTGTCACTGACTTGAAGCTTTGTACTGGTGTGAAAGTTATTTTGTGTAGTTTCCTGTTAATTAGACTAATAATAGCTAACATTTATATAGTTCATACAATGTGTCAAGTCCTTTGTGAGAACATTCTAAATATTATCTCATTAGGTTTTCACAAGATTCCTGGGAGGTAGGTGCTATTATTATCCCAATTTTACAGTTGAGGAAAATGATATAAATAGGTTATATGACTTGGCCAAGGTCACAGATCTAATGTCTAAGGCTGAATTTGAATTGGGGTCTTCCTGACTCCAGACCCAGTACTCTATCTACCCTACCACTTTGCTTTCAATTCCCTCCAATCTTGCTCTTTTTATTTTCTTCTTCTTTGGAAAGCCTTAATTTTGGGAATTGTACAGAGACTCTTGAGAGTGTATTTCTCTGTAAGAGTATCCTGTGTTTTTTTTTTCTAAAAAATATCTCTTATTTGATAGAATCATAGGTTATGAGAACTGAAAGGAACCCTTGCATTTGATGTGGTCCAACTTGTTCATTTTATAATGAGAAACCTAAAGATCCAAATTGCTAATACTAGGGATGGAATTTGAGATTATCTCAAGTTGCATCAGTTGGTGCAGTGCATTTTTGTGCAATCTTTATGGAAAGAAAATAGATGAAAAGGTTAATTTCAAAGAAAAAACTATCAATTAGTACAGTTGGTCCTAGTAGTAAAGTGATAGAGTATATGTGTGCCTACACAAATGGATATAAACAGTATTTAGGGAAGGAAGCACAAACAACAATCAGTTCTAATTAATCACAAAATAGAGAGGGGAATGGGGTGGGAAAGCATAATTAAAGGAGGGCCAGATTTCCAGTCAGAAGAGATTAGCACCATTTCTGACTCCATCACTTGCTACCAGTGTAACTTCAGCAGGTTGCTTAGTCTCTGGGGCTTCAGCATCCTAATTTGTAAGTTGAGGTTGAACTGCTGGATCTCCTCTAAGATCCCTTTCCGGTGCTCTATCTTGTACTAAATGCATTAAGGATTATTGACTCTTCACTTCTCATTTAGAATAGGTTAGATTTTTAAGATTGTTGACCCCCTCCCCCCATTATCAAAGATAGAGATTAAGGGAAAATGAGAGACACACACCCCTCAAAACTTTAGGATTCTGATTTCAAATATCAGCTGGAAGAAACACAAAAGAAAAAATAAACCTTTTCAAAATATTATTTCAAATAATAACAGTGCATAAGGGACCTTCCATCAAGTTTGACCCAATTTTAATCAAGACTTTCTGTACCTGGGAAGTTTTTAATCTTATTAGGAAGATGAAATTGATATATAACATTGATATAGGGAGACATAAGTTCAAAAGGAAATCTTGCAGGTGGACATACATATTTAAATTTTTTTTTCTCTTTTTAAGGCCATAATCACTGTTGCTGCCAGAATAACCTTATTCTTTTATAATTTTTGCCTGGAATATTTACATCTTTAAATTTATATGCTAACTTTTAAAACAATTTTTCCTTAACTTTTGCAATATTCTTTTCCTGCTCAGGCTTCTATGGACTTTGTCTTGATCTGCCCAGACCTGTCTCTATTTCACTTTTTGTGCTTGTTTTCCAAGTTCCTGGAGCAAGGTTGCCAATAATGTTCATTGATTGATGATCTATTACTCTGTGAACCAAGATTGGTTATTATAATTATTTTTCATGTGATTTTCTTTTATTGTTATTTTCACTTATATTATTGAAATCATTATGCATATGTATGTGTAAATATATATGTATACATATGTGTGTGTGTGTGTTTTTCCTAGTTGAAGTAATTTAAACTTTTCTCCTGCTGGACCCTGCCTCTAATTCTCTTATCCCTAAATCTATAGGTTGATGTAAATAAGTTGACATTACTTGACATGCAGAAGTTTTTCTCCAGATTTTCCTCAGGTCCCAAGCATGGAATAGGATGACTATTTCCCATTAGAATGGATACAACTAATACTTACTTAGCTGTGTGAATACTTACTTAGTTGTATGATCTTGGGCAAGTCACTTAACCTTATTGTCTTGCAAAAAAAAGTAGATACAGTTTAAGGATTGAACTACCTTCTTGCTTGTCAAAGATCTGGATTAAAGAAAAATGGGACAAAATAATTTTTAAAAAACTCTATAATCTTGATTTCAAGTGTCAATAAGAAACATAAAGGAATATAATATTTATATTATTTGTTAAGGTCCTTGCCTTCAAGAAGTTTATATTCTACTAGAGTCATAAAATCTGTTTACCTGTAGGTAGATGTATGAATAAATGAAAAGCATTTCTTTGGTACTTATGTTTTGGGCACTAGCTTATGAATACAAAAGCAAAGACAGGCTCTATGCTGAGGGAATTTGTGAAGCCTTTTTGGGTCAAGGAAGTCATTGAGATAGTAATTGACATGTCCTGTAGATTAGGGCTTCTTTGTTCTGTAATGGATCCCTCTGAGTCTGTGGACTCCTCAGAATGATATTTGTTGCCCACACTCAGAATTGAAGGAAATGTTAAATTTGCAGTTAGATATTTGGGAATAAAAAGTTATTTTTCCTATCCAAATTCATAGCACCCCCCAGAAATCTTTCCATGTTCTCCCTAGAACCCTTATTTTAGTATAAGGTTTGATGATTGTTTCTGGAGCTGGGCAAGTAGCCCACTTGGTAGCGTGGAATAAAGATGGCCCTAAGGAAGAGCAAGCAGCATGTGGGGATGGCAGGCTAAAATAGTGAAGTTTCTGTAATTGGTAGTGCTGGTACTTGGGACTGGTGGGGGGGCAGGGGAGAAGTAGAATGCAAGGTCCAAGGTGGAAGCTTCAGTTCTAAGGATTAACAAGTGAGGGAATCCTAGCATCCTGAAGGAATTTTGAAGATGCTTGCTCTTATTCTAACTCCTGAAGTGAAGTGGGGCTCTTAGGGAGGCAGAGTGTGTGTGAGGAGGGAGAAAATTTTTAGAATTGAGGGCAAGGAAGGGTAGATCAGAACAAGAATTCAAAGGGCATTTATATTTTTAATTTATTATTTTTATTTTTTTATTTTTGTACAAATGATTTTTTTAATACATTACTAAAATATTCTTTTTTAAGAGTAAACATATTGGGGGTGGCTAGGTGGCACTGTGTATAGAGCACCAGCCCTGGAGTCAGGAAGACCTGAGTTCAAAATTGGCCTCAGACACTTAATAATTACCTGGCCTTGGGCAAGCCACTTAAGGTTTTTGCAAGGCAAATGGCATTAACAACAAAAAAAGAGTAAACATAATACCCCTCTCCCAAATATAGACCCTCATGAGCAATAAAGTAAAGGAAAGAGAAAAAATATTTTTAAATAATTAAAAAAATGTGCTTCAGTCTGTGTTCCAACACCATCAGCTCTGTCTCTGGGTGGATTCCATTCTTTATAAGTCCACCACACAAGCTACTTCCATATTTTTCTACCGTTGCCATTGCTGATCGCAACTCCCTGCATTCATATTTCCCCCACTACCATATACTATATTTTCTCTCTCCTTTCCCTCTGTTAAGGGGCATTTATCTTAAAGGTAATGCACAACCCTTGAAACATAAGTAGGGGAGTTATCCCTTCCTCACCCCTCCTTCTCACTCTTGGTCTCTCCTTCCCTTCTTTTTTTTTCCCTTCTCCTTCCTTAAATCACTCCCTTTCTTCTCTCTCTCTCTTTCTCTCTACCCTCCTCACCCCCATTTATAGTGTTTTTTAAGGTTTTCAAAGTACTTTGTTAATTGTTTCTTTTTTAGGTGCTGTTGTTATCTCTTTAGAAATGGAGAAACAGAGGCAGAAAAAAATTAAATTACTCACCCAAGGTCAAACAGCTAACTGTCCAAAGTATAATTTGAACTCAGATCTTCCTGGCTCCCAAGTTCAATACTTCATCTATTTCACCACCTAACTACCTCTTTGTAAAATTTGTGTTTAGGAATATTGATTTAACATTGTTGTTGACAGGAGGGGCTGAATGCAGAAGGAACTTTTAGGAGGTTAGTTCATTCTACCAAGGAAGAAGTGGTAAGGGCTTGGTCCTAGGCAGTGATTATAAATAGAGAGTAAGGCACAGATGTGAGATAATCTTGTGGAATGGACAAGATTTTTACTGCTGAATGCATATGGGAATTAGGTGAATGAGAAGAAAGAGTAGAGTCTTGGGAACCTGATGTCTATTAGGATGGTTTTACTCAATAAAACTAAGGAAGTTAGAAGGAGGGATAGTGTTAGGGAGAAAACTAATATTATAGGATAATTAATACTTTAAGTCTCCAAGTTGTCTAAATTTATTTTACTTCACTCCTGTCTGTACTTTCATCTGCACTATCACATTTTCTTTACAAAGCATTCTATCACCTAGCTTCACTCTTTTCCCTCAAGCTTTAGTGTTTTTGTCTGATTCTTCTTTACTCCTCCTCTGGAATTACTGCTCCTACCTTCTGCCACATTTGTTTTGAATTATGTCAATATTTGCATCTCACCTCATCTTCATTGATTAAATTCCTTGAGGTCAGTTGAATTTTGGTACCCCAAGTACTTAAGCATAGTACCCAAATGCATGCTGAATTGAGTTTAAACAGTCTTTTTTCTCTAATGAATTTTGACGGCTTTGTTTTTATTGGTCACTCATTAAATCAGCAAGCATTTATTTAAATGAAACAGTTTCCCTTCTGCCAAAGGCCATTTAGATATTTATAACCTCATTCACCTGCTATATTTGGTCAAAGATTTAATTGATTCATCCCTAAAAGCTCCTGTATTTTTAGAATTTCGAGATCTGCCTATGGTTGCCACAGCAGCACCAGACCACAGACCTTTTCTCTCCCTGCACAGGGAGAGAAAACATGCACCCATATAAATAAATAAATTAAAAATGAAATTCTTGGAGGGAAAAACTCATTTGTAGCTGGTGTATTCCATTGGGTAATGCCATTTAAGTTGACTTTTTCAAGAAATTTAAGGCTATTCAGAGGCTGGGGGTTTAGAAGGGAATACATTAAAGAACTGACCAAAGGCAGGAGTTTTAAGAGATGGCTCTACCTCCATTGAGGCAAGTTACAAATCCTTTTAAATTCAGTAAATAGTTGTGTGTTTTATTAAATCATCAAGTATGTTGATTGAACTCAATATATATTTCCAGAATTTAGTTAATAAAACCCAGAATACTAAGGCAATTATCCAGGCAATTTAAGTAAAACTTTTTGCACATATCATGACTTCTATTAAGAACCTGCTTTATCTGGAGTTATCTATACAGATCAGATTCTCTTGCTTTATTGTCTAGAATGATTGCCTAGACAGTCACAGATAAGCTTTATGGACTCCCTGGTTCTAAATATTAATTGACATTTAAGGACAGATCTACAAAGACTAAAGTAATGTCATAACAAGGTAGGAGGTCTTAGGTGGCTACTGAATTTTTTTTCATTTCTTTATTTTTCAACTGTATGTAGCAGTAGTTTTCAACAATAATTTTTTTGACCATTTTTCTCCCTCCCATTTAATAAATAGTTTTTAAGAATTGTTGAAAAAAATTCCATCACAGTGCAGAAAACCTAGTGACTTTCATCTTCGAATTTGGTCTGAATGATTCTTAGATTCTCTTTCTGGGCTACAACCAAAAGAGACTATTTTGAAAAATTCATCTACCAGTTAGGATCAGTCAGTCAATAAATATTTATTAAGTGCCTTCTTTGTGCCAAGTTCTTATTAACTTATTAAGCTTCAGCCCTACCTCCTGTAGCACACCTTTTTCTATTTACCATATCCTCCCAACTGCTAGGAATCACTTCCCCTATATAGTTATATAGTTACATCCATCTGCTCTCTTGTATGTACCTGTGTGTATGTACATATGTATATATATGGATATAATATATATATATATATATATATATATATTTTCCTTCCTTAGTAGAATGTAAGTTTCAGTTTAGTACTGTGCCAAGGTAAGTTTTTAATGAATAGTAATATTTTTTTTATTATAGGGATGATTAATCATAGTGTAATTGGCACAGAATAGTAGAATAAACCTTCTTTACCAAGTAAAAAAGGAAACGTGGTAATAAGTTTTTCTTTACTTTGTTAGACTAACATTCATCAGGGGTTTTTTTGTTTAAAAGTTGAAATCATTAGAATATCATGTAGTAAAATGAAACAAGCATAAATTATGTATGTAAGGAATCACACTTTAGCACTATCCTTAGATTACAGGAATACTTTTACCAGGAAAGTGAATAAAATGCATAGAATAATAAATAATGGCAAAGTGAGGGTCAGGTCTTTTTTCAGTCATTAACTCCCAAGATGAGACCTTCCTCAAATTTTTTTTTGTTTTTATAATCTGTGAAAAATAGAAAAATCCACAACGTAAACTGAAAGCATACAACTGTAATGGACAGCATTTTTAAATGTTAGGTTTTGAGTTATGAAGTTTTTTTCCTTCACTATTAATTGTAGATTGCTTAATCCAGAATACTATAACAGGGGGAAAAAATCATATTCCTCATTGCTGGAGAAATCTTTAAGATTTTCTTTTCCCAAAATTAAGCAAGAAATATTCAGGGATAAATGTGCAGTTTGAAGGCAAAATTATTTTTTAAAGGGTGTTCTGTTCTCCAGGTGGAGTAAAGGGGAGAGCAGATTATTGACTCAGAATATTAATAGCTTGTCCAGAAACCTCACAAGGCGACAGCATGTCTCCTTTGGAAACACAGCATGTCCAGTGTCTGTTTGCCCTCTCCTGCCCACTCATACTAAAGGCATAATATTCTCAAGTCACTGAAAACATCATCCTGTGTACATTCCATCAATTGCTTTATAAATAAGCCCAGAAGCCTAAAACATGTATTTAGACAGAATTCAAGTAGAATGTTTGTGGCAGAATTAATAAAGAATTATTTGCTGTCTACAAGTTACTAAATCTCAATAAAATGGTTGAATAAATTTCTAAGAAGAGACAAATGAAAATAAGATTCAGGTGCTTCATATATATTACTAATGTTTTCAGCCACCTACAAGTCTTGGACTTCACAAAGTCCATATTCAAACTAAAAATGTTTTTAAGACTGTCTTGACATAAGACTGAAGGACTGATTAGTTTGAATTAATTGAAAGTCATTTCAGTAAATTGGTACATTCAATTTTTCCCCTTGCTGAATTCACTGGTATTTGTAGAAACAGCTTTATTTTCAGAGAGGTTTAGTTAACTAGAAAAGTATTGTGTCTTGCTCTCCAACCTGCACCACCAACCCACAGGTCTTTCTCTACCATGTCCTAGTTTTAGACTTACTTTTCTTTTCCCTCTCTTCTCTTTCATATGTTGTCTTCTCTCCGTATTTTTGTTTTTGGTGCATAGCATGGTGCCTGTTATAAAGTAAGTAGCATCATAAATCTTTGTTGATTGTTGTTTGAAAAATGTTGAAGTAGTAAGGAGAGTGGAGTAATTTACTAGATTCTTAAAAACACCTGAAATAAAAACAAAAAAAAAAGATTACAATTAACCTGGAATGAAGGGCTTTTAGCTGTTTTACCTTTTATTTTATGAAAGCATTAAGCAAGCCTTCATACTTCCTGTATCTCAAATACTGTATGAAAAATTCACCTGGGGAGCAATTAAGGTGTGGCTCAATTTATGTCTCCTACTGTTGTATCTTTTACTTTTCCCTGGCCCTTCCTAATTCTCACCTATTTCATCTTCTTTCTCTTCAAGTCTAATTTTTAAGCCACCCTACTTTGGGACTTTAGTTTGGAAAAATCTAAACTTTCAAAGTGCTAACCTCATGCTAATCATTAATCAGGAGAATGAAGAACTTTGGTTGTGTCTGTGTAGAGGTTTTATATGAGATCTTTTTCCTCCTCTAACTAAGCACACCTGTCTGAACATGAGCATGTGAGTTGTGCAAAGCAGAATTGTGCCTATGTGCCTCTGGGAAGTGGCACAGGTGGGGTGCATCAGCTAATTAAGAGCTATGAAGAAAAAAACAAACTCTGCTTTTATGAAGTTTAATTCAGTTCTCTGGAAAATACATTTTGATTTTTCTTTTAAGGGGAGTCACTTGTAGACATATGTATGGCATTGATTCCCAATATTAGAAGAGAAGTCATCAAACATTGAATTTCAAGCAGAATGGGGAAAAGGGTCCTGATTCTTAAACTTATGGGAAAATTGAAATTTGGAAAGGATTTTTTTTATATAAAGTCTTGCCCTACCAATTGAAATCCCATTAAAGAGAGAAATTTGAGAGATGGTGAATATTTTTAGTTATGTGTCACTTTGTGACTCCTATTTTAGCTGTCCTTTAGAATTGTCACATGATGACAAATTTTTGTTCTTTGTTCATCGTCATTTGTTTCTGAGGAAAGCAACTTAAAACAAGCTAGTTAGCAATTGGCAGTTGTTTCTAATATGTTATTTTTGTACCCGAAACTAATCCCTTTTTTGGAGTGATAAGATGTCTTCATCCAATAGGCCTATAAAATCTATTGATATTAAAAATTTATTATTTAATTTGTTAGGTGAGTTACATAAAAACCAATAATAGTTATAGATAAGATATATTTATAAATGCATACATATATATATTATATATATATGTATATATATATTTAAACTCTTAACATCTTTGTAGCCATCTATTGATCTATTTGTCTATTAACTCTTGATGCTTTGACCTGCATAATGATTCAGGCCAGTTATCTATGGAGAAACGAGAAATTTTCCCCATCCCCCAGTTATGTTTAGAAATGATTAGTTTGAATCTTTAAAAACCTATATGCCAGTGGAAAATGTGACCTTCACAAGAAATACCATCATCAAAGACAAATTGAACATGTTTTGTATTGCTTAGCAAGAGTTATTATTTTTATCTATTCTTTAGCTGTATGGAAACAAACATCCTGGTATTGGTAGAGAAAACACATATTTTTAAAGTATCGATATAAATGTGTTAGAATGTTTCTGTGGTTAAATAAGTGTTATATTTCTTGAGATTTTTGGTTCAGTTTCTCTTGTGATGACAGTGGAGTAAAGGAATAATCATTGCACCAGTAATCATATTTGTTCCAGTTATATTCCATCAGCATTTCCTGTAGATTTGACCAGTCCTATAGATTTGATACTGTTTGATTTAATATTTATGCAGAACAGAGAAGGCAATAAAGTACCAATAGAATGTTGATTCCATATCTAGCCTTCAGGGAATATATAAAATAAATATAGTTTTTTGGATAAATTATCTTGTTTTAGAAAATATTTTTAAATGAATTTATATATGTTTCAAATTTATCATTTTAATTTTTAGTACAGTAACCATTAACATATGTGTGCATGTGAATATGTATAAAATTTACAGAGATAAGTTCTTTTGGGATCCTTATTAATAAGAGTATAAATGTAACCTGTGAATAAAACCTTTGGAGGACTACTATACTCATCATTCTTTCTCTGCTTTTTTGCTTGTAATCTTTAGATTACAAAATAATGGTTAAAATTAATAGGATTTTTGTTCTTGGCTTTTAAAAATGTCAATAACTGATTCTATTTTGTTTATATTTTTCAAGCTTTAAATAAACAGGGTGCTTTCTGATTAGGCATACCTATTTGATTTCAACAAGCTCATTTCACAAATGAGGTAACTGAGACTCTAAGATATAAAGTGACTTGACTGAGGTTATATAGGTAGAAAATAGGAAGAGCCAGAATTTAAACTGATACATGTTTCCTTTTTACTCTCCAATGGATTTCAGAATATTTTCCCCCCTCTAGTAAGTAATACATGTAGTCTTAAATTACTGTTTGACTTTTCTGGTACTAATTTTAAAAATTCCATTTTTGGGGTAGATGTTAGAACTTTAAAGCTACACAAACTGTTATTATAAAAACATACTTGAAGTAGAACAAGACCTGAAGCAATAACATTTTATCTTCTGTATATTTTAAATAATTTTATTCAGAGGAAGTGTTCTTTTTTAAAAAAAGATTACTATGGAAAATGCATCACCTTTTAAAAGAATTCTTCTTGTGAAAGTATTACTTCCAAGAAGAATTTTGCAAGATCAGTAAATTCCTTAAAACAAAAAAAAAAAGATATTTGCTAGTGTTAGGAAGTGCCTGGCACTTACTAATGCTGCTGTTTATCATGAATATAAAAGAAGCAGATAGTTGGTCTTGCAATCTCATATGCTGGGAATGTCCCAAGTGAATGATACCTTTTTCATAAAGGCTTTTAGGTAATGCTGTAAGTATATATAGAAAATGTATATATGTATATTAATTATATAATATATAATTTAATTAATTAAAATGTATAAGGTTTATAAAGAGCCAGAAATTTCATTTTATAATTTGTTTCTTATTTTCTTCCTAGTATGTGTTTTTTTAAATGAAAAGGAAAATTTTTAAATGAAAGAGAAAATTTGCAGTTATTATTAGTTCTACTGTAAGAAAAACTAGAAAAATTTCTGCTATTGTTTTGTATTCATTTTTGGTATTTAGGGAACTTCATTGTAATCTTTTTTTTATTTTTGGTTAATATCTTAAAATAGAAAGAAAGAGGAAGAATCTCCACCTTTTTTGAATGAGTAAGTTTGAGACTAAATTATTTGTATTGTCTTTTGTTCTTTTAAAGCATAGAAAAGATATGTGCTGTCCCAAACTTCATTTATATTGTTGGGGAGGGTGAAAACCTACTTCTAAATGTTCACCTTGATTTCTGAATTATTTCCAAGAACAACAATCCCCCCCCCCCCAAAATGGAATTAATGTTATCTGTTAGACTTCTTTCAGAAATTATTTTAAGAGGCTTTCAGTGGTTTAGCCAAGATCTAGTTCTGTATAAAGGGTAGCAAAATTGTTTATAAATATAATATTCTTTTGGGAACTTTTCCAATTAAAGCATGCTTTTACTTTTTATGTCTTTCAAATCATTTTAGAATTTGAAGAAACTTCTGATCATATTAATAACCCTGTGACATAGGGAGCATTGTGTTCTTAAATCCATACAAATGAAGAAATAAATTCATGAGAGTTTAATAACATAGCCAGGGTTATTGAATGTGTAGTAGTTAAGATGACATGGGAATCTTGGTCATTTGACGTATTACAACCCATTTCATCTTACCTTGCTTTCATCCTAAGTTATTTTTTCTGAATACAATGTAAAAAGCAACATTTATTCAGAGGTCTTTTTATCTATTTGAAAACACAAATATGTTTTGATTGAGTAGACAAGCATTAAGCGTAGTTGCAGATCACCTTTGAGTAGGGGAACAGGCAATAAAATTTATGCATTGCCTTGTCCTTGATTTCAGAACTTGTCTGGGAATATATGCTACTTTGCTAACTGACTAAATCTAAAAAAACATATAACATGACTTGTTTCTCCAGCTAGATTTATGGTATTTCTATTTATGCAGAGTTGTATGGTAGAAATTCCATTTTATTGCAACCATACCAATGTTACCTCTTAAATATATGCCTGGTTAGATATAAATGTCAGATGAAACCTGAAATTATAGCGAAAATAAATACTTTCATAGAGGTTAATATTATTTGAGTGAAATACTTGTGGGTAGTCAAAAAGATTGCCTTAGTTAAAACCCTAGCTTATTTCAGTTGGAAGTTCTTGTTCTGCAAGAAGAAAGGAGAGAGAAAATATCGGTATTTTGGGTAGAATTTGGTGTATTTTTCCTTATGGAATCCATTTTCATATAGTGGAGAACACTAGAGTTCCAGGGAACTCAGTTTGTGGAGCACTGAACTAAGTATTCATTATTGCATAGCTGACTTTGCAATGACATAACAAAAAGACGAGGTTTCTTTAGAAGTGGGAAGATAATGAAAACCTGAGAGGGTGGGGCCAAAACAGTAATGTTCAATATTTATGGAAAAGTATAACTTTGTGATTTTTTTTGAAACTACAATTTAAAATGTATGCTATAGAAGTATAAAAGAAATGAAATTAGTTTTAATGGTTTCTTAATCTAAATATTTAATTTCAGAATTCATAAAAGCAGGCATAAGTTACTCAGGATCACTTAAGGATTAACAGCTGAATAAATTGAATGATCCAGATGGGTTGTGAGTTCAGATGGTGAAGTTATAAATAGACAGGCATAATGATGTCATTTGTGAAGGGGGGGGTAGTGCTCCTGAAATGTCTGTTTTCCTCCTTCTGATTCATATGTCTTTTGGAAGAAAATCATTAGATCTGATACATAAAGGAGGAAAAAAATGAATCTTAGAGGTAAGAAGAGGAATTTAGTCATTTGAACATGTAATATAAAAAAAGCAGTAAAACTCAACATAGGCAGTAAGTATATTTTTAAGTCATTTCAACTTAGATGTAAAAAGAATATATTAATATATTTACTCTACTGGGTGTGTGTGTGGGGGGGGAGATTAGTAACCGAAATGTATAGTTTGAAAAGAACATCCAAATTTCTTTACACCTAAGATCTTGAATGTCCCTGATTTATTTGAAAGTATGTCTATGTTCAGATAATAAAATTATTCTTTACATTTGGCTCCTGAATACAGACTATATATTAGAGATTTACACTCATACATAAATGCAAAGCATGTCTTATTCTGTGACAGCTCTTATGTTCCTTACTTGTCCATATTGTATAGTGATACAGAAAAGACTCAGCATCATTTATGAATAATTGCGTTGACTGTTTTGTTAGATTATTTAATAAATTTGAATTCCATATGACAAGAATTATACTCAAATAATATTGTGATTCACACACTCACATACATACACATGTATATATATAAAATTGAGCACTTCACATAATTTTGTAGAAGGTGCTTCTGTGATGAATGAATTGCATCTAGTTTGAATTTTCTTTTGTCTTCAAACAGAAACTAGATTATAAATTAAAAGGGGATAAAAGTAAGAATATTTAATGGTTACTTATGAGATTTATTATTTATGCCTGTGTTTAAAAAAAGTTCCTTAAACTTCAAATTCATGAGAAATCATTAATCCTCCAAAATTTACTGATTGTTGAACATACGCATATAGTCATGAAATACTTAACTGGATCAGTAATCATTTAGTTGTGGCAATTTCCTCCAATGACACTGATTGCCATTTATTACCTGCTAGTTCTGTCTTATTCCTTCTAAATCTAAAGAACATTTAACTTGACACATCTCTTCAACTAGAATGATTGTGTTTCTGTTTGTTTGGAGTTGTATTATAGAGATACTGAGTAAATGCAGTGAGGAGAGATCAATCCATAAATCAAGAGTTTTAACAGAAATAAAGGAGGAAAATTAGATGCTTATCACTGAAACTATAATTAATCTAACATACTTTTTCCCCTTCCTTCTAGTTTGTTCTTATGGAAATCTTGTGTTTATTAATCCTTTAAAGTCAGAGGATTAAGTTTTGAATTCTTGTTCTATTTATTACCTGTGTGACTTTGGATAAAGTATATCAGTTCTCTGGGCCTCAATTTCTTCATCTGTAGGATGTTGACTCTGATCACTGAAATGCCTTCTCACTCAAAATATCATGAATTTTAGAAAGGATAAAAGTGCCAAGATAATAAGCATGAATAGCTCTATGAAATTTTATAGGCCAAGTAGAGATTACTTAGTGGATTTTTTACAGAAATGTTATCATATGTATTTTAAATATTTCTAGTTAATTTTTATTCTAAGGGTAAAAGAGTAATACTTTGCTTTTGGGTATTGGAAATTGTTATTTTATAATAATAAAGCAAAATCTACTATGTGAAAGACAGATAAAAAAATGTTTTGAACATTCAACAGCTGTTTCTGAACAAAACTTCTTGCTAAGACTCTGAATATGGTGCTCTCTTGAGCAGGGTAACTTGGCATAGCTTGTAGTTTTTTGTTTCTAGACCCACCTATTTCCTGTGGCATATTCTCTTATCATTGTGAATACTGTATATTTCTTTGTCACTTCCTTCTGTTGTTTCTAGGCCAAAAAAAGAACTAGTGGATTTTAGAATATTTATAAACTTAATATAAATTAACTTACTTTCTCTTGGGACTGCAAGGATGGGTAAGGAGAGCTTCTTTTTATATATAGATAACAAAAGATCAAATAAACAATTAAATATTTTCTTTTTGTGATAGATTTTTTGATGCTTTCTGTTCTATGGGAGTCAATATAAAATTTTAATTCAAGAAAGGTAGCTTTCCTAAATATGAGATGTTAGTAATTTTGTATCTAGTGTTTTTTGAGTCTGGTTCTTTCTAGTGATACTTCAGAAAATATTACTGCTAAATTTTACTAGGTTAAAAATATTGTCATGTAAAGATTCTGTCTTAACTGCAAATAAGATCTGCTGAATCTGAAATAAATTGGTGCCTAATAAATGTTTATTGGTTTATTAATGGAATTTCAATATAAAGGAGTCAAGAAGCAGTTTAAAATACCCTTTTAAAGTAGATGTATTTTAAAATGAACATTAAAATTTTTTTATTCTAAACTTAAACATTAAATAGGATGGATATTTACATCTACCCAATAGAATGGAAAAAAGAAGGTTGTACAATACTGCTGGTCATGTATTTTTCTTGTATTTTAACATAGATAATAAGATCAGTCTTAATATTAATAACTGATCCTACTTGCCTTCCAAAGTAGATAACATTCTACTCTGCCAGTCATTGCAATCATAGAATTAATTGCATTTTTGGAGCTGGAGGGAAGCAGTTATATTTTGAGGTAGAGGACCCAGATTGGAATTCTGGTTCTGTTTATCACCTGTGCTGTAGGCATCATTTCTCATGTGTAATTGAGAGGATGAATATTTGTATTTCTTTCTAGTTCTTATTCTATAATCCTCTATTCAAATTAGGTAATAAATTATTAAGTCAAATTCACCCTGATATCTAATGGTAGATTAGTATTATACTTAAGCCATCTTATTCTCAGCCTAGTGCTCTCTCTCTTTTACCTTATTTGTTTCATGTTTTCTTTTGTTACATTTTCAAAAAATGCTTTTTCTGGATCTGAAACTTATAATTGGGATATTTTTGTACTCTAGTTGTGAGATGACTAGGATACATTATATTATGAGATTCTCTTATTACAAAATCATAATTGGGAAACATATTCAATGAAACAGAACTATCATTTACTATTTCCAAGGTCCCATTCTAAGCCCTGAAGGAGATATAGAGATGAATCATTTTGACCCTCAGGAAATGTAGAAGGGAAAGGACATATTCTTAAATTACTATAATGCCAGACCAATTGTGATAGATGCTATAGGGAAGATATTACATTTGGGAGCACAGAGTAAGAAATCAGTTTTATTTCCGAGTGGAAGGTTGATTGAAAGGAGGGAGGAAACCTGTGTTTCAGAGGTCCTAGGATCATTATACCTCCTGAACATAGTCTCATTTAGTGCAGTCAATATGGTGCAAGGTAAATAGCACAAAATTTGGAAGGTATCAGAGGACCTGTATTTGTATTTCAGTACTACTATTTACTCTCTAGGTCATTTTGGGCAAGTAGCATAACTTCTCTAGGACTAAATAAAGGATTTGAGTTAATTGTTTCTTAAGGACTTTTCCCATTCTATATACATACATATATATATATATATATATATACACACACACACACACACACACACACACACACACACTCCTAGGATAACCTTCAATCACAATGAATCAACAAACATTTATAAATGCAAATCACCAGGAGAAAATGATGAAAACAAAATGAAATAATCTCAACTCTCAAGGGGTTTTTCATTCTATCAGATACTACCTCATAATAAAAGGTTCTTTGGCAATTAGGTTTAAAAGTTGCTTAAATGAGGAGCTTTGAGAGAAGGAATTGTTCATTCTTATTTGTAACCCCAGAATCTAACATAGTACCTGGCTCATAGTAGAATCTGTTGATTGATTTAATATTCTATAACTAAAAGAAAAAATTGAGCTTAAATTTTTTTTTTAAAGCCAAAGCTTTAAAAATTGATAGAATGTTAGTGGAGTAAATTATGAGTGAAACCTTTTGGAAGGGAGTTAGCTGAGTTTAACTAAAAGCAAACAGTGACTAAGTCAACCAAACTAAGCTCCCAAAGAATTTCCTTTCTAATGCCAATGTCTCAACTCCACCTATCCTTCCCTAACCTCCCTGCTGACCTCCAATCTTGCATCTCCACCGGCTTTTCAGACATCTCCAGTTAAGATGTCCAGTAGCAACATAAACTCACTATGTCCAAAACAGAACTTAGTATTTTTTCTCCCCAATTTTTTCCTCTTTCCCTTTTTACTGTAGATGGCAAGCATCTTCCTTTTCCTTCAGGTTCATAGCCTAGAAATCATCCTGCATTCCACATTAAGTCTTATCTCCCTTCCTCCCACTCACCCAGTTCCTTCTGTTGCCAAGTTCTGTCTGTTTTAGCTCTTCATCACCCCTTGTATATACCCCCTTATTTCATCTGACACTGCCACCCCTCTGGTTCAGGTTCTTATTACCTTTACTATTGCAATAGCTGCTAGTGAGTCTGCTGGCAAGTCTCTCCCCACTTCAGCCACTAAAATAATTTTCGTACTATTGACTGACTGGATAACTGAGTAGTCCTTTTGAGAAGCCTAACTGTTTATACTTTGTTGTAGAATCTTGGTTTTAGTTGCTGGTTTGTGCAGGTCGTTATCCAGGGGTTGTATAGAAAATAGAATGTTAGAAAACCCATTTTGTTCATTTATTAGCAATGTGACCATTAGCAAGTCACTTAACTGTCTCTGAACCCATCATCTGATAAATGGGTATAACATCTGTAAATGTTCCTACCTGTCTACACAGAGAAAATTACTGGACAGAGAAGCCAAATTCAAAGTAGTTCCTGTATTTAAGCCCCCTTCTAAACTGTATTGTCACTTAACTTCTCATTAACTCAACTCTCCAAGTCTCAGAGTAGTTGATTATCTGTGTTGGTAGATGAAGTTTGTAGGGAATTTCCTATAGAAATAAAATAATGTCTGAACAAAGAAGAAAGTATCTACCTACACTTATAGAATTGTTAGACTTAATTGAGATAATGTATCTTTGGTGTTTTATTAACTTTTAAGTGCTTTATAAATGTCAAGCAGAGGTTGGATGGTCCCCCTCAGGAATTTTTTTTATTCTAATAACAAATGAAGCAAATATTTCTTTATCCAAAGTAGAGTAAATAATGAAGATTGTACAGGAAACCACAAATATTGCTTTTCTTTTTTAAATACATAATTAATTCAGCTTTATTTTCAAAGCTGTCCTGCTCATGATTCCTTCTCTTCACCTCAATGCATTTTAAGAATAGTTTTATTTTTTCTCTTTTTTTAGAGGGGGAGCTATTCTTCAGACCCCCCCCCCCCAGTTGGAAGGGGGGGGGGAAGAAAGGTAAAACAAAATCCTTCTTACAGTCATGGTTTTAAACAAAACATACCTGTATTATGCACACTGGTTATGTCCAAAAATGGTATATTTCATTCCGAATCTGACACCATCACATCTCTATTAGAAACTGGATAGAATTTCATCCTTATTTTTCTGAAATCACAGTGTGTCATTTCAAGTTTCTGAAATATTTAGAATTTTTCTTTCTTATTGGTTGTTGTGAAAGTTAATTACCTTGCTTAGTTCATGAAAATTTTCTCAAGTCCTCCTGAAACTATCTTCCAACATTTCTTAAAGTATTATAGTATTCAGTTGCATTCACATACCATTATTTGTTCTGTCATTTCCTCATTGATGTTTTACGCCTTAGTTTTCAGTTCTTTGCTGCAAGAAATTAAACTACTCTAAATACTCTAAAATACTCTAAATATATAAATACTGGGGTTCCCCCTCTTTGATCTCTTTAAGATTTAAGACTATAGTTCCACATTATTTTCCAGAATGAATGACCCAATTAAAAATTCTACCAATAGTACATTACTATGGATATTTCATCAAACTTAATGCCCAAGGGCCAAATCTGGCCTGTTGCCTCTTTTTATATTGCCTGTGATCCAAAAGGCAACCAGCAATTCTTGAACTGGATAAATGATAGATTTAGAGTCTAAAATACTTTAAAGATCATCTAGTTCAGTGATGAAACTGAATCCCAGAAAAGTCTTAAAATTCTTCCAAGGTCACACAGGAGATAAGAAGCAGAGGTTAGATTTGAGTTTGATTCCTGTAGCTCCAGATATCATCTTCTTTCAACTGTTCTGTAGTGGAAAGATTATTAATAAAGAAAAAATTGCCACCTATTCAATTCAGTCAACAATAGGCATTTATTGTGCCTTTTATGTGCCAGACACTGTGCTCAATACTGGAAATAGAAAAATAAGATTGAAACAGTTCTGATCCTCAGAGATTTTGCTGGAAGGAAATTTGGAGGCAGAATGCACTAGCCTTTGAGGGAATCATGGAGGACCTCATATAGAAAGTGGAGCTTGTTGAGTTGACTCTTGAAGGAAACAAAGGAGTCTAAGATATATTTGTAAGGAGAGAATTCCTTTTAAGCATGGAATCCTACCATTCTATTTTCTGTACAACCTCTGTACTTCATGGTCTAACTCTAAGGACTTGTTGAGTGCAGGTTGTATTTTCCTGAGAAAACATTATGGATACAGAGATGGATAACTTAGATGATATTTGAAATGACATTATATTATGGCCAAGGTCAACCCTAAACAACATCTTTTGTTTACAGTTGTATATCATTTGTTCTTATGGAACAAATCTTCATCTCCAGATTCCAAGCATTTTCACTTTTGCCTGAAATCAATCTTCTTCCTCACATCATCTTTCTGGCTTCACTGGCTTCCTTCAAATCCCAAATAAATTGCAACCTTTTTGCAAAAAGTTTTTCCCATTCCTCTTTAATCTTAGTGTCTTCCTTCCAGACTGCCAAACTCCCACTAATTTATCTGACATATGTTGTTTGTATATGGTTGTTTGCATGTTGGGTTCCCCCATTTGATTGTAAGACCCTTGAGAGCAAGGACTTTTTTTTTTTCCTCCTTTGTATTCCCAACTTCTACCATAATATTAGCCTGTTACTTAGCAGCTGCTTAGCAAATGTTAGTTGACTAATGGATAACTTTATAGAATGGGTTCCACAACCCCTCTCAATATTACTTCCCTAGTTCTACATTTTCACTCTGCCCTTTCTATCATTCCTTGTCAGATTTTGTATATACGGATTTATGCATTTAATATGTCATGCATGAGAGTAAATGCAGCTTACTTATCTGATGCAGAGACTGCCAGATGACTAAGCAAAAGAGTCTCCCCAAATTCACATGACACATGCATATTAGGAAACAATCTGTTAAGGAAGTACTGTGTAGTTAGAGCCTCTCTTGTCTTTTGAGATGACACAAATTTGTTATTAGAAATACCCTATTTAATATAAAAGATAAACATCTTTGCTATTAGACCTCAAATTCTCAGACACCCCTAAAATATTTTTAAGTGTTAGTCAAAGTGTTTAACAAAAGGGGAATGACAGTAATCTGGGAATATTAAATTCACATGGATTGCTAGTTAACAAAAACAGATTGTTCTCCCTTTGAATTTTTTTTTTTGTGGAAAGAGAATTTAAAGATTATATTTCCTGGAAACCTTTAAGAAAATATTTGAAAATATGTAGTGTTATCTGACCCAAGTGTAGTTCATGCAATCTGTGGCTTAAAGGAAGTTCTCATAATAATAATTAATTATTCATTGTATATCATTTTACAAAATGCTTTTCTCAAGCCTACCTTGTGGGTAGTTAACTAGTAATAAAATGCCCATTATAAAGATGAGACAACGGAGACTCAGAGAAGTTCGTTTTATTGGTATGTTGTTTGGCTAAGGTCAAACTAAGGATTTATATCCAGTTCTTTGTTCTCTATTTCAGTGCTTTTTCTAGATATCATTATTATTCATTTATTGAAGTTTAAAGTTAATTTGTTTGTCAGGAATACTTGCTTTATTGATGCCTCTGTCCCCTTATATTTTGTATCTTTGTATTTAAATTTTTATTCAGATATATATATATCCTTTTATTTTTATGTGGTTTATATTGTAGTGGTAATAATAAAATTAGATTTTACTTTTTCCTTTGAAAATCCTTCATTTAAATTTGGTTTCTCTGTCATTCCAGAGGAAAAAAAGGTAGGAAGTGTATCATGTAAATAGTATTCATTTATTTTTTCTTAAAAATAATACTTTGAAAATCCCACACACATCTTAAAGAGTAAATATTTTGAATTTCAAATTTTGTATTTCTGATATAGTGACATTTAGTGAAATCTTTTTGCATGTACTAGACTGCATTATTCATTTCAGTGCTAACATTGAACTATATTATTTCTCGTGCTCTATATTTTAGGAATTCTATTGAAGTGCCTCAGGGAGTATGTTGCAATGTAACTTGAAACTTGTTTTAATAAAGCTTAGAATTTTTAAGAGTTTCTTAGTTCATGTTTTTGTGTTACAGAGGTGAGTATCAAAATCTCTTTAGAACAGTAGTCTGGAAAAATACATTTATCTATAGATAAAATCACAATAACAAAAATGTTTCTGAATTCCTATTATCCTTAAGCAGTGGTTTCCTGAATATTCCTGAATATATATGTGTGTGTGTGTGTGTGTGTGTGTGTGTGTGTGTGTGTATAATGCTCCCTCTAGGTAGTGAAGTTCCCTATGCTTGTAGCAAATGATTTATTAATTGATGGTGCTAGGAAAAATACTACTGGTGTAAGACAGGTGGTTTAGTGAGAAAGAGAAGGAAAAATTCTAGAGTAATGTGGCTTTTTCCATAAATATTGTTACTGGGAAGGCATTGGGCCTTAAATTAGACGTTTTCCAGTTTGGGGTAGGTGGTTGGCAGGGAGGAGGAAAACTTTGGAATGTTAAGTCGAGACTGAAAGAAATTTGGTACTCAGTTTAATATGATGCATAAAATGTTAATACAACCTGTGGTTCCTGCTGTAAAGAGTGTCTACTCCTCCAAACATCTCCATATTGTGTCTATAAAAGTGTTCATGACTTCTTTCTAAAGTAGTTTTAAATAAAGGTATGCCGATCCAGAGGCAAGAAAATATGTCTATTATTGACCTAGAGAGTAATTTATTCTTCCCTGTGATCATCAGGCTGATTGTTTGATGGAACTAGAAAAAATAGGCAGGTATAGATTGGTGGAAGGACTTCGGTTCATTCCACTAGCTTGGGCCTTAGGATGAGGCTCTTTAACTTCCACAAGAATTCAGTAAAATTTAAGTTAAAATATTTTGTTTTTTATTAACATTCCCCATAAATGTGTCTATATAAATATACATGCACCCATGCACATATATATTTAAGGTGTGTATCTATAAATGTGTGTGCAGGATGTATAAATATATACATATGCATATTTATTTTTAATTGATACCATAAATTTTATATACCACATCACTTTAACTGCTATATACTTTATTATATTTTATGTCAAAATAGAATGTCAAATAGAAACTAAAATGATAATTTGTCTCCAGAAGGCTATTGTTTTAATGGATGAAAGTCCTAGGGAAAAAGAGAAAGTGCCCATAATTTTTCACTAGTTTTTTTTCATCTTGTAAAGTTAAGAGATCCTAGCACTAAAAATGGGGTTCAGGGATGGGGGGGAAGGGAGTTGGAGAGAAAGAGAGAAAGGAATATGGCAGTAATAATGGGATTTGAGGGAGAACTGCCAGTGGAGATAACTAAATAATAAAGAGCCTAAGTGGGATCACCCTCTTGGTAATTTGTTTTGGGTGGTATGAGGGGGATAGGTGGGACAAAAGAACTTTAGGTTTGAGCAGTTCTCCCCTCCAATGCTTAGGGTTTCAGGATTTGTAATTAATGAGGTAAGTCAATACATGTACAGATACACTTATTTTTGGCAAAAAAAAATCTGATATGTACTTAAAGAGCAGTATTCCTTTAGCTGCTGGGGGCAGATTTCAATTTAGTTGATCTCTAAGAAGAGCTGTGTTCCTTTTTGGGTCTAAAATTTTGTCCTTTCTTTTTTGCTAAGTGACAGCCTCATAAAGTAAAAAGATAACAGGCTTTGGAGTTAGAAAAATCTGGGTTCCAGTTCCACCTCAAACAATTGCTAGCAGAGTTACCTAGAACAGTCATTTAACAATAAGTGGTTTTCTTATAGCAATTTAAGATTTGTAAGGTACTTCACATAAACTAAGACATACAGAAATTAAGTGATTTGCTAGGGCACATAGCTGGTGTCTAATGCTGAATTTAAACTCTGATCTTCTGTATTCTATATCTATTGTGCCAGCTACTTAACTTTTTTATTTATTTAATTCCAAACTGATTTTTCTTGTCACCAGAGTACTTCATATAAGGTATTTTTTGGTTTGTTTTTGTTTTGCAAGGCAATGGTGTTAAGTGCTTTGCCCAAGGTCACACAGTAAGTATGAAGTGACTGAGGCTGAATTTGAACTCAGATCTTCCTAACTTTTCAGCTGGTGCTTTTTCCATTATTTTTTCTTATGATTGCTTTTTCTTATATATTTTTTATGATGCTTATGCTCAGGGAGTACAAATATTTTTCTTATTCTTCACAGAAACAAAATTAGGCAGCACTGCAATAAAACAAGCATTAAGTACCTCCTGTGTGCAATGTCTGAGCTGGTGCTAAGGGAGATACTTCCCTTACTCAATAAGTCAGTAAGATATTTCCCTGCCTTCAAGGAATTTTCAGAACAGGAGCCATAAGGCTACAATGTGTAAACTATTGTAACATAGGCTAGAGTATTGGTGCTTAAGACTAGTAGGGAGACAGTTTTGATTGTATGAAAGCACAGTTATTACCGGCCTAGGGGATAGAGTCTTGATTCCTATCCTTGAATTCACAGATGCAAAAATTGAATCCCCAAGAAATAAGGGTTCTAACTGGCCACTGACAGCAGTGTTAAATAACAGAACGATTAAAATTTGGATCTTTTAAGAACAAAGTTAAACTGGTCTTTGAAAGATAGGCAGAATTTTAAAAGATGGAGATTGAGGCCAGGAGAAGGCTGTAGAAGGAACACACTTCAATTACAGGTTCTTGTAAGAGAAGAAAACATAAAATGTGATATGTTTAAGGGTTAAGGAGAAGCCCAAACACAGAACATGTGAAAAGGACACATTATGAGAGAGATTGGAAACATTGAACCAGATTTTAGAGGATTTTGAATTGGATTAGATTTTGATGTGTGGATCACTGGAAATTAGTGAGGGTTTAAAAAACAATCAACCAATCAGGCCAGCGGGATTATTAGAGTTGTGCTTTAAGAAGAAAGCTTTGGGTGAAATATATTTATTAGATTGGAGAGAGGAGACTTGAGGCAGGTGACTTTTAGGCTATTTTATAATCTAAGCAAAGAGGTAAGGAGACAAGGTTGGGCACATGGAAACAACCCTTTGACTGTCGAAATAGAATCCATAGGAATTGACAATTGATTTGATGGATAGGAATTTCATCATCATCATCATCATCATCATATATTTTTCAAATTACTGGTAATACTTTTTTCACTTATGTGAAAAGACAATTATGGAGACAATTTTGAACATATGAGAGCACAGTTATTACCAGCTTAGAGGCTAGAGTCTTGATTCCTATCCTTGAATTCACAGATACAAAAATTGAGTCCCCAAGAAATAAGGGTTCTAACTGGCCACTGACAGCAGGCTATTAACTTTTATTAATATATAGAAATAAGGTAAAGTAGAAGATATTTGCTGTTAGAAAACCTCATTCTTTAAGGAATTCTCCAGACTATATTTAGTATTTTAGATCTTCTAGAAACTAACTGGATGTAAAGAAAGAAACCAAATTAAAGTAGTTGTGACCATTGATTGGATTTGGTAGATTATCAGTTATTTCAAGGAAACTTCTCAAAAAAGACCTTTAAAAAGTGAGTGAAGGAATGCAAATGGATGTTAGAAGGGAGTTTCCAGGTTTGCTAAAGAGCTTTAAAGTGACCATATTTCTTATCAGTGAATGACAGGAGAGCAGAAGCAGATAGCAAATTGACTCTTGGGAGAAAAAGGAGAACCCATTCCTTTCTCTCTTTCACAAAGTCCAACCAGACATTCCAAGAAAATGAAACAGCCTAATATATTAGATAGCATAAATGGGCAGAGACCTAGGCTCAAATCCTTCTCCCTTATTCTTAATAGCTGTGTGATCTTTTTTTTTTTTAAGTTTTTTTGCAAGGCAAATGGGGTTAAGTGGCTTGCCCAAGGCCACCCAGCTGGGTAATTATTAAGTGTCTGAGGTAAGATTTGAACTCAGGGACTCCTGATTCCAGGGCCGGTGCTCTATCCACTGTACCACTTAGCCTCCCCTAGCTGTGTGACCTTAAGGAAGCTACTTCATCCCTGAACCTCAGTTTCTTAAATTATAAAATGGGAAAAATTGATGCTTTAAGACCCTTATTTTTGTCATTTCCATAAACCATGACTCTCCCCTCCTTTCTCTTTGGTACTAAATCAGGAAATTCCTTTTATCAATGCAAGTCACCGTTTTCCCTAAAACTTATTTCAGAGTTCCATAGCCATAGTATATGTCACAGGTGGGACCTGAAGGCTCTCTATCTAATACTTCACACTGTCTTCTTTTATCTTCAAAAAGATATTCCTAATATAATGATATTGAATATACTATTAAGGTATCTTCAGCTTTACATCCTGAAATCCTAAACCCAAGTATCTTCGTCCAAGCTCTCTTTTAGCCCCTTTTAAAGCTTTATGTTTAATGCTTTGAGAATTTTAACAATGGTAATACTTGTGATACATTTCTTGTGGATTTGTTCGGAAGATCTTTTCATAAACCTTAAAATGCTATGCTAATGACATATTAATTATAGGAAAGAGGCAGGGTGATTGTGATGGAATAATACTGTGCTATAAGGAAAGATGAGCTTGTTGATTTTAGAAAAATATGAATAGAATCACACAAAATGAGCAGAACCAAGAAAACATTGTATACAATAATGGCAATATTGTTTTAAGAACAGCTTGAGTGACTTAAGTCATTTTGACTATTATAAACACACAAATTAACTACAAAGGCCATAAGAAGATATTATCTGGATCCAGAGAAAGAAATGATAATTAGAAGTATGTATAGAATAATTTTACATATGTTTGTGTCTGTGTATATTTTGTATCTCCTGGTTACCATCTCTAGAGCAAGGGGCAGGGGAAGAAAAAAAGAAAAAAGTTATATGATAACTTTATTATATTTTTTAATGAAATAATAAGTTGTACATAATAGCTTTGCAATTTCATGCAAAATCATATTTTGATTCCTCTATGTTAGGAAAATGATTTTATTTCATAAGTTAAAAATAAAATTTAAAAACAGGCAGTTTTATTCCTGTCTGTCTCCTAAGTCAGAAACTCGGTGAATAGAAGCTTGAAAACTAAGGTCCTAGAACTACATATTAACCTACTGCTAAGCTTGTATCCTTTATTTAATCTCAGACATAATAAGGAGGCAATCAGGCATAGAAGAGTGATAAACATGATAGGAAGACTGGATTTCAAACCCTGCCTCAACTAGAAGTCATTTAGCAAGTTACTCATTCTCCTTGAGCCCCAGATAACTCCTTTCAAAGACTTTGAGGTGTTGATATGTATTTGATGTAGTTCACAAAAGCAAGCTGTTACTTTGCAGTGAGTAAGCTCAAGACAAAGAAATAGAGCCTACCTTGACTAGGGAATTTTCTTATGTACCTGGGAATATAAAACTCCAAATTGGTACTTGTGCACCAAACTATAAGTTTCTAGAAATATGGTAAAAACTTTGTTTTTTTATTATTTTGCTATATACATATATACATATACATATACATATACATATATATATATATTTTATGTGGACTCATCTTTCTCCCTTATGAGTAGGAGTTATTTCAATTCTTTTACCTTATATCACTAGCATTTAGCACATTAGCCTTAACATGAATTAGGCACTGAAGAAATACTGGTTGATTTGATTTATTGACAAATAAAATATCTAATAGTTGTGTGAAAAGTGGTTGGTAGAATAACACCTGGAATTGAGGAGATTATGAGATCATTATAATTCAAGGTATATTGGAATAAAGGCCTGTACTTGACTGGTGACAGGAGAAATAGAGAAGAGTTGGGGTGAGATATATAGGAAAAATATTTTCTTAAAGTAAAACTGTTAGACTTTGACTTTAGGGGTGGGGTAGGGATTGTTTTCTCTTGATACATACTTGATTTAAACAGAACAGAAGTTATTTTATGCAAAGTAATTTTAGCAGCAACCTTGCAATGGAGGAAAATGAATAAGATTTGTTGAGATTAAATGACTATCTGGTTGTATTGCTCTTTGCTATTTAAAATAAAAGTATAATTATATTTTGCATGATTATTCTTAAATAATGGTGGTATTTTAGCCCTCTATCCTAGTGCATTATTAATGACTTTTAAGTCACAGAAAACACAATAGTGTCAAACTAGAGGTTTCAAACAGAAGTTCATATTAGAGTGGGAATTGTTTTTGTTTTTTAACATAAAAAATTACCTGTTTTGATTTAAGAAGCACCAAGGATCAGGTTAATAAGAACTGATAAAGTACTACTGAGCCCTGTTATAACTTGCCTAGCTCATTTACATGGATTAAGATACAGTGCAAGTCAAGTCATGGCCTCTCAGGGAAAATGAGTACCTTATAGTAAAAGGTTAATCTAGTATGGTTAGTCATATGCTAAAAAACTAGTATTTATTAAATAGTTAATCAGGAAAGAGTTGTGATTTGACCTAGAGCCTTTGAAGGCTGGCTGGGATTCAGAAAAGAAGAAATGCAGGAAAAACTAGTTGCCTTCTCAAGGATTGGATAATGAATGAAAAAAGATTGTTGTTGTTTGTCCTTTATTCTCCTACAGGACTATGACATTAGGGATCTGATGCCATAACATGCAGGTAAATTGGATTTAAGTGAAGGAAGATTGTACAAAGTCACCAGCCTTTAGAACCATCTGAGTCCAGAAGCCAGATATAGATCAAAGAAAGTGGGGATGACCCTGGATTGTAAGGAATGTAGGAATGTAAGCATACCATGCTTTTGTTGTGGAGAGAAATGAGCAGACAATTGAACTAAAATAGGATTCTCTTGAATATTAGTAGGTAATAAAATTGAGAAGATAGATTGGGTTCAGACTGTGAAGGATCTTTAATACTTGGCCAAGGAGACCTTGCCCTTAAATAACATAATCATTTAGTCAGTATAAAGGACATATGTATATAAAAATAACTACAGACATTGTACAGGTTCTGCTATGCTGTTAAAATGTAAAAAAATCTTTGAGAGTAGGTTTTATTTCATTCTTCATATTTGTTTCATTCTTCACATTGCCTTGAACAATACTTATTAGCAAGTAGTAAACTCTTAATAAGATGCTTATTGATTGGTTTATAAAAAATGCTTTCAGAATTAAATAGAAGACAGTAAATAATATTCAAACTAAATAATGACTTGAACAAAATTCTCAAAAGAGTTGCAAGTTATTAAATGGCTGCATGAAAGAAAGATCCATCTTACCAATAATAAGGGAAGGGCAAATTAAAACTTTACTCTGAAATTTCATCTTACTCCAGTAAATTGTATAAAATGACAAAGGTTAAGAAGTCAGTATTGGAGGTATTGTTGGAAGATAGGGTCACTGAGGTGGGAGTTTGAATTAATACAGTCATTTTTGGGAAGTGATTTGGTATCTTGTAAATAAAATGGATAGAATGCCCATACCCTTTAACCCAAAGATTCTCCCGATAGACATACTCCCAATGAATTTTAGTTTTTTTAAAAAAGGTCCCCCATATACACTAAAATAAATTTATCCCAGAACTTTTTTGTGGTAGCAAAAAATTGAAAACAAAATATATACTCATTGTTTGGAGAATAATTTAAAAAACTGGTGCATAGATTGTGTTACTGTAAGAAATAACCAATACAATGAATAAAGAGAAACATTGAAAGATTTATGTTAACTAATGCAAAATGAAGTTAAGAATCAAGAAAGCAATATATATGAATAAGTATGTGTATATTTATGGATTAAAAATATAAAATGGAAAGAGCAATAACCACAAATCAGTCAAAATAGAATGCAGATATCTGAGATTGCAATGAGCAAGCATGGTTCCAAAAGAAGACATATGAGACCTCCAAAATTACAGTGTTCTTCAAATGTGGGGCCCATAGACACAAGAGGGAAGTCACTGAATGTGTTATCAACTTTATATATATATATACATATATATATGTCAGTTTTGCTGATTTTGGTTCTTTTTATATTCTTATATGAAAAGGGATAATAAAAATTAAAATATCAAAATTTTATTTTAAAAAGAGTATGAGGAAATGTAGCAGGTGTAGCATTGAATAATAGTTACATTTTAATAGTCAAAAATGCAAGGAGAGGGAAGGAGCAATATAGAACATAATAAAATTTGAAGAATACTAGGTAGATAGATGAGTCTGAACTCTGAGATTTTACCCCATCAGATTAGTAAGTAAGATATGAGAGAGAAAAAGAAATGACAAATGCTGAAGGGACTCTGGGAAAACAGGTACATTATTAGACTGTTAGTAGAACTGGGAACAGATCCAGACATTCTGGAAAGCGGTTTTTATATCAAAGCTATTTAAATTGTACATACCCTTTGACCCAATATTGCTACTACTAACTTTATATTCCCAAAAGAGATAACAGTACGAGGAAAAAAGTTCTTTTTGTTGTTACAAAGGGTTGGAAAACTGAAGGATGACCTTCAGTTGGGGAATGGCTGAACAAGTTATATCCCATGAATGTGATGGAATACTGTTATTCTGTAAGAAAATATTGAAGGATACTTGGGAATCTATCTCCCAAGACAAACCCAGAAACTGTATGAATACAGTTATAAAGCTCTTCTTACCCAAATAAAGTCAGATCTAAATAATTGAAAAAAATGTCAATTGCTCATGGTTAGGGCAAGCTAAATATAATAAAAATGACAATTTCCCCCAAATTAAATTACTTTCTCAGTGCCATGCCAATCAAACTACCAAATAGCTACTTTACTGAGTTAGAAGAAAAGTGACAAATTAATCTAGTGCAACAAAAGTTCAAGAATAACAAGGGAACTGATGAAAAAAATGTAAAGGAAGGTGGCCTAACTCTATCAGATCTAAAACTATACTATAAAGTGACAGTTATCAATACTGTCTGATAGTGCTTAAGAAATAGCGTAATGGATTAGTAGATTAAGACAGGTTCAAAAGAAACCATAGTGAATGACTACAGCAATTCTCAATTTGACAAACCCAAAGACATCAGCTTCTGGGATAAGAACCCACTATTGAACAAAAAATAGTATGGCAGAAACTAGGCATAGACCCACATCTCACACCCTGTTTCAAAATAAGGTCAAAATGGGTACAGGATTTAGACATAAATGGAGACACCTTAGACAGTGGATACAGCACTCACTGGTCCTGTAGTCAGAAAGATTGAGCCCAAATATGGCCTCAGATATGCACAAGTTGTATAATCCTGGACAAATCACTTAACTTCTGTTTGTCTTTTAAAATACAAAAAAAAAAAAAAGGAAAGGGAAGGGGAATGAGAAGGAAAGGAAAAGAGGGGAGAAAGGAATAGAAAGAAAAAGAAAAGGAAGAGAAAAGGAGAGAAAATGAAATTCAAAGAATGCAATTCAAAGAAAAGGAAGAGAAAAGGAGAGAGAGAATGAAATTCAAAGAATGCAATTCAAAGAAAAGGAAGAGAAAAGGAGAGAGAGAGAATGAAATTCAAAGAATGCAATTCAAAAGAAAAAAGGGAAGGGGAGGGGAGGGAAGGAAAGGAAAGGAAAAAAAGAAAGTAAAGGAAGTTCCTTTTTTCTCCCTTGATTCTTTTTTTTGTCCCCTTTAGTTCCTCCTACATTCAAAGTGTTTATTTTCCTGAAGGCTTTTTCCCTTTGACCTTTCTCCCCCCTCCCCCCATCTTTTCTTTCTGGTTTGCTGACAACAGCAATTCCAGGTCCTTTCTCTCGGGGTGGGGGTGGTGTGTGTGTGTGTGTGTGTGTGTGTGTATGTGTGTGCGTGTGTGTGTGCGTGTGTGTCTGTCACACACACACAACACACATGCCTGCTTGTACATTCCCCCCATCTTTCCTATCAACACCTTAAACTCAGTGTCTAAAGCGTGACTCACCTTTTAATTGTAATGTCATTTTTCTAATCCAGTGGGCTAGTAACATCACATGCTTTGACTCTTCTTTCTGAATACAGAATTAATTGTTAAATCCTGTCAGTGTCATCATCAAAATCATCCTTCCTTTGTATTTCCTTAACACCTGTCATCTAGATTGCTACAGTTTGTCTTGACTTTAGGCTCTCTCTCCATCTATTCTATTGCACAGATTAGGGTTCTTGATGTACAGACTTTACTATATTACTCCCCTGCTCAAAACTCTTCAGGTGTTTCTCAGTGTCTAGTTAAAGCAGACTAAACTCTAAGACTAGTATTCAAGTACATTTTTATCTTGCCTCCAATCCAGATTTCCATTAAAAAAAACAATGCATGATCAAAGGATATGAATAGATAGTTTTCAAGTGAAGAAATTAAAGATATATAATCATATGAAAAAATGCTTCAAATCATTATTAATTAGAGAAATGCAAATTAAAACAACTCTAAAATATCACCTCACACCAATCAGATTGATTAAAATGACAAAAAAGGAAAATAGTTGATGTTGAACAGGTAGTGGGAGGCTTGGGACATTAATGCATTGTTGGCAAAACTGTGAACTGATGCAACTATTCTGAAGAGCAATATAGAACTATGCCCAAAGAGCAATAAAAATGTTCATTCCTTTTGATTCAGCAATTCCAATTCTAGGACTATATCCAGAAGAAATCATAAAAAAGGTAAAAATCCCACATGTTCCAAAATATTCAATGCAGTTCTTTTTGTAGTGGCAAAGAATTAGAAATCGAGGGGATGCCCATCAATTGGGGAATGGCTAAACAATTTATGGTACATGAATATTATGGAATACTACTGTGCTATAAGAAATCATAAAGGGTTGGACTCTAGAGAAGCATGGAAGGAATCTGATGCTGAGTGAAGGGAGCAGAACCAATAGAACAACAAACACATTAACAATAACACCTTAGGGTTTGATCAGTTGTGATGGAAGCAGCTGTTCAGAGAGCTAGGACAACCCTATTAGACTTGGAATGGACCATGTTCAGAGTCTTCTAGCATTTTTATTTCCTGTTAGAGTTGTCATTCTTCTACCATATCCTTAGAGAATATTCTGGCTTACTTTATTGTGGAATTAGATTAGTACACTTTTTTTCCTCTCTTAAGAATGGTTATAGAAATTAGAAATGATCATTTTGAGGGGTTTTATTTATAATTATTCTAAACTGGAGACCTTTTCTCTGACTAGCAGCTAATCTCAGGATTTAGAACTTTTTTATCCTTCACAATCTAGGCTGCATACTACAATTAGGAGATAAAATCTTATCCTAGTTTTCCTAAAGCCCATATGCATTCTTTTCTCTGGAATTCCCTTGAAACATAAACTAGCATGTGATTACTTCTAACTGTTTCCCCAGGGATCACTTTTGCTTGGTTTGGATTTAACTTTTATGAGATTATATTATGGAAATTTTTTTCCTATAACATTTTATATAACATTATAAACTTTTTTACTTGAATTTAAATATGGAGACAGAAAAATATCTTAATAATATAATGCAATTTTGTTTTGTTTTCCTCCATGAATGTCCAATCTTCTTAATTAGATTGTCAGCTTCTGGAAAGCACACTCTTTAGTTCTCTGTACATGTAGTCAGACAATGATGGGTTAATGAATATATTTAGCATATTAGGTGGTATTATATTTTATGTATAGTATTTTACCTTTTATAAATATATAATATTTTATATTTACTATATATTTTACATTTATGAACTAAATAAGTATATTTTTCTTAAGAAAGAAAGATGAAATTTAAATCTGTGGTCATGATCATAGTAGATCAAGGGAAGCTGAAGTCTTGAATTCAAGTTTGCCCTTCAGCTAGATATCTAGATAGCCTTTACCTTGGTTTCTATTTATATAAAATGAAGACTTTGATTTTCATCAGTGTTGTCAAAATCAAATAGAAATGGGGCCACTAAGCCATACATAAGAATCCCTGTGCACACTGATTTAGAAAATCATTGATATTATATATGTTATGTTGTATTTTACTCATTTTGTTAATATTTCCCAGTTACATTTTATCTAGTTCCTTAGGTAAGTCTCTTGACATCTGACTGCCCCCACATTTCTCATCTGTAAAATGGGTTTAATAAAAACACCTTTGTCTTAGAATTGCTGTGAGGATTTAAATATGATGATTTTCCTAAAGAGCTTTAGGCATACTTTAAAGTTAGCTTTTATTATTACTGCTATATATTTTCAATAGGTCAAAATATATAGTAGTCATGATCTCTACAGTCTTTTTAGTTTAATTTTTTTGTTATAAACTTTGGGCTCCTTCTTTTTTCTTCAGTATCTTTAGAAAAGATATTTCACAGACTCCCCCTTTTTTTGACATTTCTTTCATACCCGTCCCCAAATAAAATCACTCTCTAGTAATAAATAGAACAAACAAAATAAATTCTTTCAGTAATTTTCTCTGAAAAATGTATATCTTAGTCCATCATCTCTTCCTACCATCAATTAGCCCTATGGAGTTGTAATTGGTCATTGCATTGATCAGAGTTCTTAAATCATAAGAAGTTGGAGCTTTTTATTCTACTTTATTATCATCATTTTAGAAATTATTCTCCTACTTCACTTTACTCTGAATATTTCCTGTAAGTTTTTTCAAATCTTTCTGTATTTGTCCTTTTTGTTCTTTCTTATAGTACAATAAAAAATCTTTTAATTCGACTATTCCCCAATTGAGGGGCACCTTTTTTATATCCAATTCTTTGCTACAATAAAAAGTACCACTATAAACATCATTTTGGTAGTCTTGGATTTTTTCCCCCTTTTTTTGAGGGGAAAAATATATATCTTTGGGATATATATATATATATATATATATATATATATATATATATATATGCTTTGTAGCAGTATTTGAAAATTGAATGACTCATAGCTCCACTAATGGCTTCCTTAGAAATGGTTTTCATATGACTGAGATAGTATGCATTTCTTTCTTTTTTAAACTGCCTCTTCATTGTCTTTGGACATTTATCTATAGAGAAATTACTTGTTATTCTATATAAGATATCTTAATACTAAGAGTTTGAAGATAACCTCTATTTGTATCAGTTCCCAAAAACCTTGAATATCAGACTTTTATCCCAGAAGTTAATCTCAAAGATTTTTTTCCTAGTTAAATATTTCCTTTCTAAGTGCATTGATTTTGTTTCTCTATGATACCTTTAAGATAAAATTTTATAATAGGTTAAATGAAAATAATATATTTCTTTAGTATTATTAGACAGTATTTTAGTTACCATATGTTGGTTCCAAAGGTGTGATATTTATACCAAACAATGAATTCTCTTTTAAAAATCAGTTATGACTTTTTTTCTAAAAAAAATAGTTATGTTGTTAATATTTTATCTAGTTTCTAACCATTTGGGGAATTAAATACTGATAATCACCTAAGAACATTGGTTCTTTCGTGTTAGAACATTTGGCTTTGTATTTAATTTTAAAAGAATGAATGAATAAACATTGAAATTATCCTTAGAAAAGGAGCATCTGTGTATATTCCTTGTTCTTTTACCAAATTGCAAAATGATACCTTGGGTGAGACTTACCAGCATTTGCCTTTAAAATAATATTTGTTAGACTAAAGGACAAACTTTCAAAATTTTTATTTGGTGTATAATTAAATTTTAGGCCAAATATAAATAACAAGGTTATTTGAAATAGAAGTTACCATTTTCCATGATCCATTCAATTGACCACCAAGTCATTAAATTGATCTTAGCAGTTTAAAATGTTGTTAGTTTTAGCTGAATGACTGAATGGAAAACATATGGAAGTCAGAGAGAAAAAATTTCAATATTGTTCTATTGCCACAAGATAAATTAGCAGGTATGTAATGTCTAAGGCAAATAAGTAGCATAGTGGATAAAAAGCTGAGCCTGGAGTCAGTAGTACTTATCTTCTTTAGTTCAGAGATAGTCTATATGACCTTGGGCAAGTCACTTAACCCTGTTTGCCTCAGTGTCCTCATCTGCAATATGAGCAGGAGAAGGAAATGGCAAATGACTCCACTGATTTTTTTGCTAAGAAAGTCTCAAATAGTGTTATTAAGAGTAATCTTGAAAAAGTATAATACCTTGAGGTGGACCCTAAAACCAATGACCCATGGGAAAAATGGAGAAAGTCTATTGAATGAAAATATTCCATGGATCTGTCTTCTTATCAATAAAATAGCCCATCTATCTCTTTTCACCCTGGGCAAGCATCATTTGTGTCCTTTCATAATTCCAAAACAGAAGATCCACCCCCTCCCCCTTTCTGATGGCCCGTGAGTGATCTAATATTCTGGAATAGCCAGGCAGCATTCCAAATATTATTATTATTCCTCATTCTCAATACATGACCTGGCTCATCTTTTCTTCCTTATGATGGCATTTTTAACATCAGAGATATCTGACATGGTAATCCACCAGTTGCATGGAATTTACATGTACTTGAACCAGTTTAAACTATTATTGAGAACAGTTAACAAATTTATAAAAATGCAATATAACAGATAATATAACATTTTAAAATTAACTCAATATGTGATCTACAGGGACCCTTATGTGTGAATTAATGATCTGGTTTTTTTTATGATTTGACACTACTCTCCTTTTCAAAATATTACAACCTTACATGTTCTTTTTCCCATTGCCCTTTGAGTAATTTCACTTTTGCTTCATCTAAGACTAGTATTGCATGAGTCAAAGCCATGTGCCATCTGTAGGCTTTTATTTTAGAGGAGAGACCTGTGTGCATTCACGAATCTCATAGTCTTAGGGTATATGTCAAAGGAAGGAAGGATTTTATTCTACCCCTGGTTCTCATATCTGCCATTTTAAGAGTTTGAAGATAACCTCTATTTGTATCAGTTCCCAAAAACCTTGAATATCAGACTTTTATCCCAGAAGTTAATCTCAAAGATTTTTCTGTGTTAGGAACGTTAGTGTTAAAAGATACTTGTTGGTTGCAGGAAGTAGTTTTGTGTCAGCAATAGCATCATGTAAATTCTCAAATGTATTCCAGGTGAGTTTTTTTTCTCATTGTTTATAATCAATTTATTATTGGACTAAATGGACTACTAATACAACTAATACAACTTATTTTGAACTTTCTTTATTTACTTTTTTTTTGCATTTATTCCTGGACCAATCATTTTGGGGTCACTGTGGATCTTATTGAAGAAACTATATGATTTCTAGAATTTGATACATTATCACCAATGACACATTGGGCTAGACTGAGTTTGATTTGGAAGGATCCTTCCTGTTTGGACTTTAAGTAGAATATAGGGAGCTTATAGCAAAGAAATTGTCCCTCATGCCAGGAAAACATTCTTTTCTTATCTTTATCTCTCAATATCAATATGCCAACTACAAATTCTAATTTTAATGCCTTTGTTATCTTTAAATTATCTTGTGTAATACTTTTTTGTACTTGTATTCCCTCAGTAGAATGTTGAGCTTCCTAAAAAGCAGGAACTATTTAGTTTTTGTTATTGCAAAGGCATCTAGCTTAGTGCATCATATATATTAGATGCTTATTGAGTAGAATTGAGGAAAATTATTTGCTCCTATAACTGCTCAACTAACAAATTATCCTATTAAATGGTCAGAAAATAGTATTCAAATGATTGTCTTTAAAAATTGCATTTTTATAAAATTTGACATCAGTCAGTATTTAATGAATACTTTTATTTTCTTGCTAAATGTTGTGTGTGTGTGTGTCAGATACAGAAGTTCCCCTTTCTCACTTTAAAAAAAAAGTCCACCTGGAGATAAAGGTTATCACATAAGAAATTATATGCTTACTATACAATTAACTATATTATTAATAATAACTCACATTTAAATAGCACTCCAACATTTTACAAAATGCTTTCCCTTCAACAATTCTGTGGAATTAAGGACTGCCAATATGATCTTTTCTAAGTATGGTGGGAATTTGAATAATAATAACAATTTTATAGAAATTTTATCAAAATTGTTTTATAGATATTATTTCATTTTATCATCACAATAACCTTGGAAGGTATGTACTATTATTTTCTCTGTTTTCCAAATGAGAAAAATGAAGAAAAATGAGAAAAAAGAGGTCTCTCACAGTTAGGAAATGTTTGATGTTACATTTTGAACCCAAGTCTTCCTTAGTTCAACCCTATCACTCTGTTCACTGAGTTATCTGGCAAGAAGGCAAAGTGGATTGGGGGAGGAAGGAACAGGCATTTTTGTAGCACCTATTATGTTCTAAACACTGTTTTAAGTGAGTACTTTGCAAATATTATTTATATAGAGTATTACTCAAGTAGAGAAGATTTTATAGAAGAAATGCAACTGAAAGATAGATAGAAATTTGGTTAGGTTAGCAGAACAAAGTAGGATATTCTAGTTGGGAGTAGGTGAGAGGGAGTGAGTGGGAGGAAGAGTAGCTCATTGTGTGAAACATGTAAATATTGATGCTCTTACTATACTCTGCTTATATACCAAAGTGTAATATTTAATCATCAATGTTTAAATAATAAATCTCTTAACTTCATGCTACATTTTACTCATTAAATTTAATTAATTTTTTTTATTCTGTTTTTTGTTAGAAGAAAAACTAAAGGCAAGGCACCACTTCCTCCAGCTGAGATTCAATCCATTGATGTTTCCTCGCATGAGTCAATAGACTCCTCTAATTTCATAATGGAGCAGAAAGAAAACATGATGGAGAAAGACATTGAACTATCTGTGGTTCTTCCAGGGGATGTGATCAAATCCACAACTGTTCATGGCGGGTATGCTGCAATCTAATAGGATACTTAAAAGTGACCTATTTCAGTTTTACTATTAATGTCTTATATGGGATGACTTCTGGCCATCTTATTTATCTCTCATTTTAGCAGAATTTTGATATTAATTTCCAAATAAATAGGCCATGGATTGTCTGCTGAAGTATTTTTCTTTGTCTCTAATACTGTCTTCCTTTAAATTTTTCTACATTTCCAATCAAAATTTGTTCCATTCATTCAAAACTGTTTCATATCTTTTGTTCCAGGCTTAAGAAACCTTAAAAGAAAAACCCTTTTTCCAGAGTAAAGGTCCACAGGCATGTGGGTTTTTTAGATTTGTAAAACTGTATTTATTCCTGCATTCCAACAACTTTGAAATAACAAAAACCTTTACTTTCCTAATTCTTCATTTAGGTTTAAGAGATTTCTTTCTGTATAAATAAAAAAAATAAGTTGTATGTGTAAAAAGAACTCACCAACTTCTACCTCTTTGTTGATCAGTTAAGTTAATCATTCACTAGGATGTAGGTAAGTTAACTGGAAAGATAAAAATAAAGTTTTAACAAAGCAAGAGGTAAAGATTTGCTTTAGTGCACTGGTAATTCTTAAAATCCATATTAAAAAGTTAAAAGTGGGACAAAGCTAAGTCTGAGTTATCATGCCTTTCTGACATGGAAAATTACTTTGTACAGTCAATATTCTTGGCCTTGCCCTTCCTTTTAGTTTCCATTGACTGTGTATGATCACTGAGGGTGTTCTGAAGACATAAGCTTACTAAGCTGCCTTCATCTCAGTTTACTCACAATTACAGTACATAATAAAAACTAGATGAGCAATAAAGATGGGGTATTTAAGTCTTGTTTGGGCTGGTTCTATCTAGGACAAACATGTTCTTGAGATAACATGACAGCTTTCAGCCTTCATTTTAGGATTTATCTCCATAATTAGGTAGAATTTTGAGTCATGAAAAGTAGATGAGAATAGAAGAGTTAAGATGTAGTTGCTTTTTTTTGACAAGACCTATGGTTTTATTCACTGAGGAGCTCCTATTGAGAAATTTCCTCTATCAGTGCAGCATTGTGCCTCTTCTACAGCTCATAGAGTTAATTCCTGAGGCTGTAAAAGATTAAGTGACTTGCTCAGATAGCCAATGTGTCAGTCGTATAAGACCTATTTTCTGTTATTCCTTCTTACCTCTTAGGTGTAGTAATGTGTACTAAGCCAATAGTTGTTAGAGTCAAAATTTGAATTCAGGTCTCCTGACTGAGATCAGCTCCTTATCCACCATGTCACTATGCTTTAGACTCTGTAGCCCCATAAACACCTGGTACTCAGAGCTTCGAACCCATTCAAACTTTCATCAGCCTGAGATGGGAGGTAGGCCATGATGAATATATGAAGATTGCCTGAGTACACCTGAAAGGCAATAGCAAGGTTCCCATTAAGTAGCAAATCTTTAGAAGAAAACTTTAAAAGCTTAAGTAGAGAAGAAGTAAACAACAGGTAGAGTTAACTATATTAAATTATCTAAGTAAGAAAGAAAATCTATTATTCTCAATAAATGCTTGTTAACTATCAGGGCTATTCTCTTTAGAAGTCCACATTGTCCAATTAGACTACTCCCTTCTTGTTTTTTGTTTTTTTTTTCTTTTTTTAATTTTATTTTGCTTATCGAAGGCAATGGGGTTAAGTGACTTGCCCAAGGTCACACAGCCAGGCAGTTATTAAGTATCTGAGGTCGGATTTGAACTCAGATCCTCCTGACTCCAGGGCCGGTAATCTATCCACTGTGCCACCTAGTTGCCCTCCCTTCTCATTTTTAACTCATTCTTAACATCTGGAACTGAGTTCCAGAATACTCTTCCACCTTCCTTGAATACAAAGTTAAATGAGAGATATTGGAATTGGAATCTGTAAGACCTCAGTTCAAATCCTGCATCATACACTTAGCTGTGCAAATATGTAAAAGTCCCTTAACCGGGGGCAGCTAGGTGGCACAGTGGATAGAGCATCAGCCCTGGAGTCAGGAGGACCTGAGTTCAAATATAGCCTCAGACACTTAATATTTACCTAGCTGTGTGATCTTGGGCAAGTCACTTAACCCCACTGCCTTGAAAAAGACCCTCCAAAACCCCCCAGAAAACAAAAACAGAAGTCTCTTAACCTTTGTCTTAAAGAAGACAAAACTAATAAGTTTTCTAATCTGTAAAATGGAAACAATAATGGCACCTATCTCCTAGTGCTGTTTTAAAGGTCAAGTCAGATAAAACTTATAAAGAACTTTTTGCAGTACCTGTCCCATACTAGGTGCTTATTTAATAAATGTTTGTATCTTTGACGAAGTTCCATGCTAGTATTGAGATTTGAGTAAAATTGCTGTGTGTTCTGCCAGTGAATGGTGGCAGGGATATGCTAGGAGATGGGTTCTTAGCCTCTGTTTTCAGAACAAAGGTACAGATATCTAGGCTGATTATAATCATCTTAATGGTGTTTCTAAAGCACCAAGTTTTTTCCTTTATTACTTTTCTCCTTTGAGTTGCAGTAATCAAGCTCTGGATTTTTCTTTTCTTTTTAAAATCTCTATGGGAGTACTGAAGGCTCTCTGAGAGTGATAGAGGGAAATGGTCTTTGACCATTTATGAAAAAAAAAGGGAAAAATTTATATCATTGTATCCTGTTTCTATAGGCTTCTTTCTGTTTAGATTCCATTTTTGTATGCTTTTTCAAAAAATACCACTCCAGGCAACCACACAGATAGCAATGTTAGCTACAGTAGCATCAGTAAGAACTGAGAAGTTACGTGGGCAATCCTAGGTCTGGAGTCCTTACTAGGTTAAAATCTAGTCCCAAAAGATTTACTACTTATGTTTGACCCTGGGCAAGTCACCTAACCACTTTCTGCCTTAGTTTCCTCATCTGTAAAATGGCATAATTATTCCACCTACCTCCAAGGATTGCTTTAAAAATAAAATGAAATATTTATAGAAGGCTTTGAAAACCTTAAAGTAGTATGTAAATGACACAATGGATTTGGGTGTAGGGATGGGAGTCAAGAAAACCTCAGAATCTTGACCCCAGACACTCCCCAACTTTATGACCATAGGCAAGTCATTTAATCTTTCTGTGCTCAGTTTATTCATCAGCATAATGAGGATAATTATAGTATCTACCTCATTTGAGTTGCTGTAGGGAGGGGGGAAAGTATTTCTGTGAAACTTAAAGGGCCATTCCTATAAATGCTAGCTATTATTGTCTCGTGATTTGTATGTTTTTAATGTTATGCAAATGAGCGTGTCACCAAAACTATTCCAGATATCAGAGAAAAAAGAAAACTCACAGCTCATTTAGACCTTTTTCTTTTCTTCCCTCCCCTCCCCTCCCCTCTTTTCTTTTCTTTTTCAAAGCTACATTTTCAAATACAGCTTCCCAATTTAGGAAATACATTGACAGAAGAACCTTTCATTCTCCCCTATCAGAAAATGTAAGGCCCTGTTTCTAATGCTGTAAACTTGTAAATGAACTTACTTCTTACAGTTACACCATGATATACTCCCCCCCCCCTTTAAGGTGAAGGAGGATTGAAAACAACATGATCCTCTTTCTTTTTCTTCTTGTCCTACCTTAAACTGAACGTGTGTGTGTGTGTGTGTGTGTTTTAAGAAAAATTGAGAGTGATTTATATTGCAGGATATATCTTGACTTTTTATGCTTAGGTACAATAGCCATAGTCTTACTGGATAAATATGTAATTTTATCTAGTCAAGGCTAACTTAAGTGACTATTTTAAGTGGAATACAGTGCCATCTATGGGCTAAAAGTAGCATGCCAAAGAATTGAGTGAAATTGGGGTGATTATGGCTTACTTGGCTTCCTTTATAGAAGCATAGATTTAAAAGCAGGATCTGAAATCTAAGAATTTGAAAATAAAAATAATTATAATACATTTTATTATTTTAAAAAGTCTATAATAAAAAAATTACCCACTGAATACTTTGTACTAAGGGCATTATAATCTTTTTTTCTCATTTGATCCTCACAGTGGTATTGGGAGGTAAATGCTATTTTAGTTCCATTTTAAAGAGGAGGAAACTGAGACAGAAAAAGCCCAAGTGACTTGACCAGGGTCACATGTTTGGTAAGTGTTTGAGGCCAAATTTAAGTTATCCAGGTCTATCTGTTGCACCACTTCCAGCATTTATTTTAGTGATAGTAAATCTGTAATGAGTTTAGACAAAGATGCCCTGGAAGAATTGTGAAATTATCTAAAGGACAATACAATGAAATGAAAAAAAGTATATTCAGATGCAGTTCTTTTGCTTATTCAGAAAGCATTTATATAACACAACTATGCCACTTGCCATAGCATAGGAAGAGAAAGCCTAATATACAAGTTCAGATTTCCATTCTAACAAGTTCTAGCTATATGACTCATGACAAATCGTTTAATTTCTGAGCACTCAAAGCACATCTTTAAGCCTCAGAGTTGAGGAGAAGGCGCCATTCTTCAGGGATCTAGCTGAGTCTTAGCTGAGAACTCTGTACTTGAGATTATTATTTTTTTCCTTTTTAACAAAAAGACCACACTTCTCAGAATAACATTTAATAAAATAAAATGCATAGGATTAAAAGGGTAACCAACTATATGGAAACACAAAAAAGGGTAACCAACTATGTGGAAAAACAAAAAGAAAGCATAGATGGCAAGTTTTAATTCCTAATTGCTCTATACCAATGAGGTTATATATCCTGTCCTTTTCTCTCTCTGACACACTGTACTATTTCTGGGAATACCAAAACATAATCACAACATTTCTTGTGTATAGAGGAGTTTATTATGTTCTATTCAAAGAAAAACTTCTGCCTAGAAAATTAAATATCAAAGAGATAATAATTTCCAGAGAGAGGTTACTAGTAGTAACTCAGAACTCATCATAGATTTCTAATATTAGGCAGCACTTTACTTCATTCAAAGGGAAATAGAGATGTTAAAGGAGAAACTCAGTATCATAGTGGACCTGGAGCCGGGAAGACTCATTTTCCTGAGTTCAAATGTGTCCTCAGACACTTTCTAACTATGTGACCTTGGACAAGTTTTACCTCAGTTTACTGATTTGTGAAAATGAGTTGGAAAAAAATAGCAAATAGCTCCAATATTTTTGCCAAGAAACTCCCAAATGGGGTCATTAAGAGTTGGATATGATTAAAAATGACTTAACAATAACACCAATAAAAAGAAATGCTAAGTGGTCAAGTGAGAAGGAAGTGTGTTGGCAGGTACACAAATCAGCCAGTTGGGTAGATTGAGGGAGGAAAAAACTATGTAATAAACCTAGAAAGGTAGGCTTAAGCTTACCTGTATGTTGTTCTAAATCTCTCACATCAAATTAGTTTCTAGACCTACTCTAATTCATTGTAAGTGAATAGAGATTGAGCCTACTGATGGAAATGGGACAATGCTGTTTAAAATTTGGAAAGTTAAAGGATTCATTTAATATCTGGTACTCTTTGAAAATGTTGGGAGTTAGTCAAGTTGTCAACGAGTATTTATTCACCATTGAAGGTTTTGTGGGATATAAATAATAGGAAAAAGAATGAGTCTCTGCTTTATAGAAGCTTATTTTCTAGTAGGAGAAGACAACAACAAAGATGAAAAAGTGGGAGAAAGTACCCATATGGAGGAGTTATGGTGGGGAGTCGAGCAGAGTGCGTAGATTAATGAAGGAGTGAACCTGGTTGTCCTGGGTCTTTTAACCTAAACTGGAGATTCTAGGAGAAACCTACCAATCAGAGGAAAGGGCAGCAGTGGAGGAAAGGCCTATTAGGCTTCTGGGGCAGAGTAGAAAAAGGAATCTGGAGAGCCACGAGCCACTTGAGAAGGGAAAAGAGTAAAAAATTATATTGCTTTTTTATGCTAGTTGTTTTGTATCTACTTGAGGAGAGGGGAATGTGTCTGTGTGAAAATCCAATAAGACTGATTAAGTCAGAGGAATATATAGCCATTCTAGGAGTGTTGTCTTGGCATGCCAGTCTTGACTTTTCTTCCAGCATCAGCCTCCTGCATCAGAATGCTTTTGGAGAGAGGCAATACTGCTAACAACAGTTATAACAATGATATTGTATTTAGTGCCTGTTATGTATTAGGCACTCTACTAAGCAGTTTACAAATACTGTTTCATTTGATCTTCACCACAATTCTGGAAGGCAGTTATTATTAACATATTATAATTAATTTTTACTGTTTAGGAATCTGTTGGACAAAGGTTAAATGACTTGTGCAGATTCATACAGTTAGAGTATCTAAGGTCAAATTTGAACTTGGGGCCATCTGATTCCAAACCTAGTGTTCTGTCCACCACATCACATAACAGTTAAAAGAAATTCCCTCTTCAATGAGTTCCCCAAACCTGTGGTGTCAAACTCAAATAGAAACAAGGGCCATTATACCATCCACAAAGATCTCTGTTCTCAAAGAGCTTACATTTTATCAAGGAAGATAACATGTAATACAAACAAGCTCATGGTACATGCTTGTGGGTATATGATTCAAACATATACACATATATCTATATAGATGTATGTGCAAATATGTGTGCTCATAAATTTTAACAGCTGGCTTTATAAAATATAAGAAGAAAATATTTTAAAATTTAATGTGTTAACATTTTCTCTATCATTTTCCTAAGTCTAGACAATCAACAAAATAGATCAAGCCCTAGTTTGAAGCATTTGTTGATTTCTGAGGTATAAATGTTCTGATTTAAAACTTAGTGATTGGCTTTTAAACCATTTCAAGCTGACTCTAATATACACTTGTTTGTATGTTTTGGGGGAATAATTTTCTCACCAGCAACTTCCCTAGAACTTACTATTTCCTAGAACATTGCTATCAGACTTAAATATACCCAGGCCACTAAACTGTACATAAAGATTCCTATAGGCCTCATGCTAATTTAGAAAGTAACATACTAACAATGTCCTCTCTTGCATTTTTAAAGGAGTTTTTTTCCTAGTTAAATACTGATTGCATTTTAATCTGACTCCTTGAAAGGGTTGCTGCCTACTGGGTTTTGGAAGTGTTTTTCATCAGCAGTTGAAATCCCAGATTTCTATTCTTAATCCTGTCTAATAGGTCTTGGCAATGGGAAGAGTAAGAAGAGAATAGGACTTGGGTTCTTGCCCCCAGTAGTTAGTTAGTCCTATCCCTTTTTTTGCTTTTCCCATTGCAGCGGTACTTAAACCTGAGGCTTTCCAAGAACATTTTCACTGTACATACCATTATTTCCGATTCTACCTTAGTCCTACATCCCAAATCCAGACTTTCCTTTTCCTGGTGTCCTTTGTAATTGCTACTTCATAGATAATAAACTTCTCATGTTTATCTTTTTTTCCTCATGCTTTATTCTTCTGGTGACACTGCATCCATCCTTTTCTATTCTGGTTTACCTCCTCTCATAACTATGATCTCACTGGTGTACTGTGAGAGAATCGGAATAGTAGCCCTTTGCCTTCAGGTTTACATTTCCATTCTCTCCCTTTACTGCTATCACTCAGCAACCACTTCTTTGAGATTCAGGCTAGCAAAATTGACCACCCAATTCAGTCTCAGAAAGCATAATCTATCTACCAACCTGCAGGATACTGTCCTTTCTTTCTCAACTAGTTAATGCTTAACTCAGTCTTCCTCTCTACCCCAATTCCTTTCCTTATACCAGGGGGACCTCTCCTTACATCAAATGAGATAATATGTAAAGCACTTTGCAAAACTTAAAGCTATATGTAAATGATAGCTATTAATGTTATCATCATAATTATAATTATTATTATTATTAGTATACATACTGATATTCCCTCAAATACCCTAACTTAGCAGTTCTTCAACCCATTTAACTACCAGTTCTACTCTTTACCTCAAGTTATTGTTGAATTGTTTCAATTGTGTCCATCTCTTGGCCCTTCTTTGGGGTTTTCTTGCAAGGATACTGGAGTGATTTGCCATTTCCTTCTCCATCTCATTTTACAGATTGAAGAACAGAGGCAACCAAGGTTAGAAAACTTGACCAGGATCACATAACTACTAAGTGTCTGAGGCTAGTCAAACTCAGGAAGATGAGACTTCTTGATTCCAAATCCAGAACTCTATCCATTGTGCCATATAGCTGTCTCAACTACATTATTAGTCATATTCTCTATCCTTTCTTTGGCTTATGTGTTTCATTTCCATGTTCATGAATTCCAAAAATTTTATTAATTGATCATGATTTTTCTCTATCTCATGGAACCTGTATTCTTCATTCTCACCTTGACTTCAAATCCTTCCACTACTCAGTATTTTCCCAGGTCCTTTCATTTCTTCCAATTCTGACCCTATATTATGCCAATCTCTTGAATCCCTTGCCCTCTTGGCCTTTTGTTGACCATTAATTGCTAAATCTCCACCATTTGTGCCCTTTTGCTTCTTCTCACACTTTAATATGTTTTCATTGCTTTTGCTTCTCTTGGATGCAGAAATTACCTCCTTTCTTACTTCCCTATTTTCTGGAAAGGATTCTTCTGGAGGATTTTCAGAGAAGTTAAATGACATCCAAAAATGGTGTTTGAGCTCAGATTTTCAAATCTGGTGAGCTTCCTACTATATACACCTCTTTTTTGCTTCTGTGAACTCATTACATCCAAATTTGACCCCTTTATTATAGGCATGATTAAATCTTGAGCAGACTTTTATTAAAAAACTAATTTTTAGTGGTCCTTAATCTTGAGTATGTTTTTGGTGATCATTATTTTCCTTATTTTACAGCAAACCCATGATGGATTTGTTAATATACCTTTGTGCACAATATCATTTAAACCCATCAAGCTATACAATTGACCTATTATCAGCGGAAAAAACACCCATTAAATTTAAACCCAATACACCAATTGGAATGCTGGAAGTAGAGAAGGTAATTCTAAAACCAAAACATTTGGATAAGAAGAAGCCTACACCTGTGATACCAGAGGTAGGAACCATGCTTCCAATTTTGATGTTGTGGTATAAGTTATGAGAAATGTCATATTTTGCTTGGTTGATTTTCAGTCATTGGCAACATTTATTATAAATTAATTGAAAACAGATTTGGTGAATGCAATGTGAATAAAAGGTACCATCAAGTCTTAAGTTTTTAAACTTCTAGGGGAAAATGGTTACTGAGAGCCATGTATTGACAGGATTTGAGAAAATCCTTTCAGGGTAGCTAGGTGGCACAGTGGATGGAGCACCAGCCCTGGAGTCAGGAGGACCTTAGTTCAAATCCTGCCTCAGACACTTAAAAATTACCTAGCTGTGTGACCTTGGGCAAGTTACTTAACCCCATTGCCCTGCAAAAGAAAAAGAAAGAATACTTTCAAGTGTTAGGCACCCAAATCAGATCATGCTTTGTCAGTTTTTCAAATTAGTTGCAATATAATCCTAAGAAAAATTTAAATATTTATTATTCTAAAACTACATGAAAAATTATTTATTTAAAAGTTTCCTTAATTAAATGAAAGATTTTTTTTTTTTGGTAAGACAGCAGTAAATCTTAAATTACTTTCAGAGTGGGCTATTCTGATGTCTACATAATTTCCTTTATTATATTTTTATTAGTTATGTTTCATGTCAGTGACTTTTTTGTGTTCTTTTTCTGAGTAAATTGAATTAATTGCTGTATACCATGAGATATAGGTGGCATATGGAATACAGAAAATCTAGTGGTTATTGCCTATATGAATCTCTGTCACTTGTGGAACACAAAAGTATTTATATTAAATATAGCATTCATAGATAGATAAAGTTTATGTTATGGTCTTAATATTTGATAAGCATTATATCATTACTTAAAATTTTTTTCTTCTCAAGTTTCCTTCACTTTTAATAAAGTGAGTTTATTTTTAAATTTTATTTTTGATGAGTCTTCTCTTTCCCTGTCATATTTATTTATGGTTATATCCCAAAGTCACCCTTTGTAACTAAGATTGTTTAAAAAAAAAGAAAAAAGAAAAAACTAATCAATACACTGAACATTGGCAATGTTCAGACTATTTTACACTGATAGTTCCCTCACTTATTTGAGAATTGAGAGGTTCATTTTTTCAACTTGTCTCTAATCCTAGCTGGGGTCATTAAAATTAAACATTTGATTATATTCTTTTTCCTCCCATTTATATTTTGTGTGGTGTTTACGGGATGTTCAAAGAGGACTCGCATTTCTGGTGTGAGCCCTTATTGAGCTGCTCATCCTTCTTTGATGACTAACCTGGTCACCCAATTCAAACTTATGGTTCCAAAAAGCTGTAGCATGCACAACAACCATTCCCCAGTAAAGGATTTTGACAGATGGGATAAAACAGATTAGCCAATGGATTTCAGATTCATTTGCGAGATAGAGGGATATCTACCCCAAGCATATAAAAACTTCCCAGAAGAATGAATGAATGATAACAATTCCATTGACTGTGAAGGTAGCTGAAGCAAATGCTGTCCTGTGCATAGTTTGGTCAGATATCAAAGACACCAAGGTCACATCTGCTGCATCACAGGACATCTCCAGTCCTCTTGACTTTTGTCTTGATACTGGACTCTGATGACTTTGGAAGAGAGAATTAAGCTGATGATTTCATAAAAATTCAATTCATGCTTGAGTCAAGACATCATCCTGTGATATCATTGGCCCTTTTTGAAAATAAAAGATAAATAACAACAATATATTTTGTGTAGTCATGATGTATATGGTTTTCCTTGTTCATGATTTGAAAATGTAAAATTCATTGGAATTTGTGAATATAAACCTGGAAGGACAGAAACAAAATATATACAAAAAAAGATGGAAAGGATTTTCCATTGTTCCTCTACTATCTATTCTTATCATCATTTGGAGTAGAACCATTCCACATGTGGATTGTCAAATAGCTCAGTCTACTACCGAAAGAGCAGGTAATGACACTGAAGAAAATAAAGTGGATAAAAGCATCAGGAACCAATCAAGCACATGGAAGAAATAATCTATGTTGAAGACAATACATTTTCAGCATCACTGAAGAATTAATTTTCATGATAAATCCCTCTATTTACAAGGAGATATATAAAATGAGGAAGAAAATTATATGATTATTATCAGCAACTAAACTGAACAGATCTCATCAATTATAATTTATGTTCTTTCTTGTCTCGATGAAATCTTTATGAAGCATTGCAAAAATATTAAGTAATATAGAAATAGAATATGTCAATGTATTTTTTAAAGGGCAGTTTGTCTTTAATGACCAAATTGGATGGATAATTGGGTTCATAGTCATGTCTTGGGGAGAGTTAGGTGGTGAAGGAGATGGAGTGCTGGACTTGGAGTCAGAAAGACCTTATTCAACTCTGTCCTCAGATGCTTATTAACTGTGAGTCCTGGTTAAATCCCTTTAAGCCTGTTTTCCTCAGTTTCTTTATCTGGAAAATGAGTTGGGAAAGGAAATGTTAAACCTCTCTAGTATCTTTGCCTAGAAAATCCCAAAAGGAGTCACAGAATGTTGGGCAAGGATGAAAAAAAAAGCTAAATTCATACCTTAACAGCATTTACCAAAATAAATTCTAATTGAATCATCAGTCAAAACATATTTACGAATGTTGTTGGGACAGCTAGATGGTACAGTGAATAGAGCCCTGGCCCTGGAGTGAGGAGGACCTGAGTTCAAATCCAGCCTCAGACATTTACTAATTACATAGCTGTGTGACGGCAAATCACTTAACCCCACTGCCTTACAAAAAAGCGAGAGAGAGAGAGAGAAATATCTTGTCAAAGCTGGAAGGAAAAAGAATCATAACTTTACTACAGAGAACATGGATTACTATTTCAATTCAGTTTGACAAATATTTTTTGAAATATTAATTATATGCTTAGTTTGGACAAAGATTTTAAAATTATGCATATTATCATACACAAATGAGTATAAAACAAGGAAAATTGAGATGGGAGAAAATGTTAATAACCCGAGGGGTCAAAGAATTACATAGAAAGAGGCACCTCTATCCAGCAAATATTTGACATGGAGGAAAATGAAATTTGAAAATTTCTCTTATGAGAATGTCTCCCTCATGCATGTTAAGCTCATATGAAATGTATTTTCTTTTTTGAAAAACAACTTTGAAAGGCTTAAGAACTCCAATCAATGCAATGTCTAACCATATCTTCAAAGGATCTACAGTGAAGCCTATTACCTGTCTCCTGGCAGAAAGATATTGGACATAAGGTGCAGAAAGAGCTATATATTTTTGAACTAGAAGTAAAAAAAGATTATGTGAAGGGCCTTTATTGGTGCAATCAGAGTGAATTTTAATTGATCCTTTGAAATATAGACATTCATGCTTGCCAAGAGTACTCAGCAAGTGATAAAAGTGATGACATACACAAAGTTAGAGAGAAACATTCCCTTTGAAGTTTATGGTTTTCTTTGTGCTCCTTTTGTAGATGTTATTGTGTTTTTTGCTTTTTGTTGGTTTTTTTTTTTTTGCATTGGATCTCAGTATCCTAAAAGGATTTTTCAGTTAGATAGCTATAACTATTCAGAAAAATAAGTCTAAGTACATAGAAGGGGGGAGAAATTACCAAAAATGAATAAAAATTACCCTTTTAGTTTATACCATGATTTGGGATTAGGTTGATTAAGATAATTCACACCTAAATGTAAGTAACTATAAATACAAATATTAGAAAACACTAAGTGCTTAAATTAGAACAAAGACCTCATAAAAATCTATTAATTAGTAAAATTTTTGTAAAACATGTACTTCCTGAATGGAGGGTAGATAAGAACTTTATCTTTGTATGTTTTCTAATTTTAAAATGATAATGTAGAAGAAACAAGGTAATTTATTAAGAGTCTACAATGTACTGAGGAAATATTTATCTTGTAGTTTGATGCTGAAGTACTATAAATTATACTAAATTGATGTCTTTTGGTTTAAGGACTTCTAGAACTAGGAAAAATTAGTCAAAATAACTTTTAGATATAGACATAAAATTAATCTTAATTGTGTGAATATAGCTAAGAAGATGAATTCTAGGATTCCAGGTCATTGAAATTGATACTTTTTTCTCATCATAATAATACTATGACTGGTGGGTAGCACGGTGGATAGAACACTGGATTTGAAACCAGGAAGCATCATTTTTACTGAATTCACATCTGACTTCAGACATTAATAGCTGCTTGACCCTGGCTCAGTCACTTACCCTGTTTATCTCAATTCCTCATTTATAAAATGAACTGGAGAAAGAAATGGCAAGCCACTCTAGTATCTTTGGTAAAAAAAAAAAAAAAAAAAAAAACCCAAAAGGGAGGAACAAGGAGTTGTACACAACTGAAACAACTCAACAACAAGTATGACTTTAATTTTTATATTTCAGCAAACTGTAAGAGTGGTAATAAACTACAAGAAAACACAGAAGACAGTTGTGAGAGTCAGTCCACATGCATCCCTTCGAGAACTCACCCCTATTATCTGTAGTAAATGTGAGTTTGACCCTTTACACACCATATTATTGAAGGACTATCAATCTCAGGAGCCTCTTGACCTGGCAAAGTCCTTTAATGACCTTGGACTCCGAGAACTTTATGCAATGGATGTCAGTAGAGGTAAGATTGTTTTGTTTTGTTTCATTTGATAATTGATTTATCATGTGTTTTCTTTACTTCTTATCTGGTAAATTATTAAAATCTGTATATATTGTGAGACAAAAAAGTAAGGGATCACTGATTTCGTCTCATGGACCTGGAATAAGAAATTGAATTTTTCAGCTAAGGTTGATAATTTCCATTTCTCATAAACTTAAAATTTTTTGGCTAAGAATGGAATAGCAAACACAACTTCTTAGATTAAAATGGAAAAAACATTGAGTAACATCTTGTGAATCTCTTGTTCTAATAAAGTGTGAACACTATTGACTAACTAAAGTCCCATCTGTATCCATTTATTTCATTTAAGTTTGGAAATATCATGTTTAAAATGTCCTAAACCTAGCACCTGACAAATTGGTTAAAATACTATATTTTTATAATTATAAATCTAAAAAGAAGTATTGCATGCATCTTTAACAAATGACAAAATAATTTCATGTTATAAGATTTAAAGATTTTTAAAGAATATTAGTTTGACATGCTTCAGAATCGTTTCTAATGTATAAATGCAAACATATGGGATCCTAATGAATACTGATATAATTGTATGGGTTTATGATTTTTTTTAGTGTCCTTTTGAAAGAAATAAATTTTGAAGAAAGAAAACAATTATTCTACCTTTAGAAAATATTAACACTTCCCCAAAGAGGGTGTTAAGATATAATTTACACCCCTTTCTTTGAGACAGTAACATTTTGAACTTGAACAAACATCTTTATTATAGTCAACTTACCTTTTTTACCCCTCCCCCTATAGCTCCTTCTGTTACTGACTTCAGTTTATCATCTTTACCAGGTAAGAGCTATGGATTTGGGTTTTTAATATACACAGTAGATAGTCTCATCACACCTTGACATGTCTACTTAGGTTACTGGGTATATTGAAAGTATGTCTAGGTTCTAGAATATTTGCTGAGCTTTCACAAATTATTATCACCCGAGGCACAATCAACATAAATGTTCTTGAAGCTTATGGATTTCAGTTTAGAATTGCATTGATTTCATTCACACAAGTGTACTTTCAAAAGTTTCCCCTCAGATTCTGAAAAATATGTTACAGCCATTCTTTTCACTTTCTGAACTTGGAGAATCTGAGGTAGAAGGCCCCTTCACAGTTTTCCAGACCAGACTTCTATGTAGTTCAGAAGTCCTGCTGACAATATGCTTGATAGCTTTTTAGCCTCCTGTGGGATGGAGCTGACCACTTTACAAAACATGCCATTCGATTTTGGGGAAAAACTTTAATTGTTAGGAAATCAACCCTTTGTTGCTGCTTCTAATTCTGAGAGATGGAAATACAGTAAGCAAAGATAAGAATTTGCTTGGAAAGTATCACCCAGAACATCTAGTTGGCTTGACAGTTTGTGCAATATTCTCAGAAAGTTATACTTTTATTTGTCCATACCCAAAAGCTTTCTACTGTTTATCCTTTTTCAAATTAATGGGTACCCATATAATTTACCTGAAATATACCTGGTATATTTAAAGGAAATCATTCTAGAACTAATTTTTTTGGGGGGGTGGGGGTTGTTGCACAGCAGATGGGGTTAAGTGACTTGCCAAAGGTCACACGGCAAGGTAATTATTAAGTGTCTGAATTCAAATTTGCACTCAGGTCCTCCTGATTTCAGGGCTGGTGCTTTATCCATTGCGCCACCTAGCTGCCCCAAGGAAATCATTCTAAACTAAAAAGCAAATGCTTTTTTTCCTTTCAAAGGAGAATTATATAAAATAATTTTAGTGAAAATTTTTTTAGCTTGCCTAAGTCACACAGCTAGGCAATCATTAAGTGTCTGAGGTAGGATATGAACTCAGGTCCTCCTGACTCCAGGGCCAATGCTCTCTCCACTGCATTACCTAGCTTCCCCCAGAAAGGAAGAAAATATTAATATTTTTGAGAGAATCTTTTTTGCTTTTCTCTTCAAAAATATTTTTATTGATAGAAAAAATGCTTTGTTCTTTTCTACTAGAAATTAAGACACTAAAAGTCTCAGCTTTTTCCATCTGTAAAACTGAGTATGATTATCTCTTGGGAATCCTTTGATCTCAATTTGTGATTTGAGAAACACAGTGAATATAGAAACTGATAATCCTCAAGAAAACTGTAAATTAGAAGGTATTCGTTAAAAATTATTTAACATCTCTTGCCCCTCATCTCATTTGGAGACTAAAGGGTCTCAGATACTTATTAGCTGTATGACCTTGGGCAAGTCACTTAACCCTGACTTCTTCACATCCAGGGTCATTTCCAGTTGTCTTGATTTATATCTCGTCACTAGATCCAAATGGCTCCAAAGAGAAAGTGAAGTTGGTAACTTAGCATAGCACTCCCTCACTAAATCTAGTTCATGTGCATGTCATGGTATCATATCCCTAATGTTGTAGTCTTCTTCGAAAATGAAGAACAAACAATAATCTTTCCTTTCATGTTGGCTTAACTTTTTTGAAATTTCTCAGATATAGTACATAAATAATATTTAGTTCAGTCATTACTCTTGTGGATAAACTTAATTTATAAAACAATTAACTGCATTAGAGACTAGGGAACAAATTTCTTTTACATCACTCTAAAATCACAGATTTTAGAATACTTTATTAGGCAATGACATCCACTAACATAGCTCACCTACATGGGAGATATGGATCCAGAAAAAGGAATATCATTATAGTTCTAGAACCTGAGAGGATGAATAATGAAATTCATGTTTGTTGGGTAGAGCTAAGGAGCTCCCCCATCACACAGCCCCGCCTTTAAGTTTTGCCTCCTTTCTCTCCCTTTCCATCTCTTTTGCTATCCTTTGTTTTTTCCTTTCTCTTCCTCTACCTCTTTTATATTCCTTTGTTTTCCCTTTCTTGCTTCTATGTTTCTTTTTGGGGTTTTTTTTTTTAGATTTTTCAAGGCAGTGGGGTTAAGTGGCTTGCCCAAGGCCACACGGCTAGGTGATTATTAAGTGTCTGAGGTCGGATTTGAACCCAGGTGTTCCTGACTCCAAGGCCGGTACTCTATTCACTGCACCACCTAGCCACCCCAAGCTTTTCCTATATTTCTATGTATTTTTTAATTGACCATGGTATTTAGTTACTCATTTTATTATTTGTTACACATAGCAAATAAACTTTTTAATTTCCTGTTATTAATTTTAAAATAATATAATGGAATGTCTTGAAGTTTTTTAAAAAAAATTCCCTCTTATAGCTCCAAACCCTTACTCTCAATTAGGTTATTTAACTTTCACATGGTCAGTACCCCATTTATCATAATTTCTAAATAGCAAAATTTACTCATCTGAAGGAAAGGAAAAGCTACTTTGCAGTATTTTAAGATGAGTTATAAGGGTGGCCTTGGAGTCAGGAGCACCTGGGTTCAAATCCGACCTCAGACACTTAATAATCACCTAGCCGTGTGGCCTAGGGCAAGCCACTTAACCCCATTGCCTTGAAAAAAATATATAAAAAAAAATCTTAAGATGAATTATCTCTAAGTAATTTGAAGTTGCTATAATTTTGGAACAAAGATATTTTTTTAGTGATATTATACACGTCCTACATTTCATCTTTTAATTAAACTATGGAAAAACTTCACTTCCTGCTAACAGATTGATAATTGATAATTAGAAACACCTTTATTGATTTGTAATTAGGGGGTAAGGTGCTGGTGACTTTATTAAAATAAAAATAATTGTTAAACTGAAAAAGGGAAATATGCATCTCCTCAGATAAAGAAAGTCCATGGAGAAAAGTGTCAAGAATATGAAGCATGTCAGTCATTTGGAAAAGTATGTAAACCAAAGCATCAGTTTTAAAATTTCTTTAATACTGATAGTGTCCAAAATGGCTATTAAACATCACTAGCAAAATACCATAGAAGAAAAACCAGCAATCAATCCCTCTCATTACCTGTTATAAATCTTTAACTTGAATTTTGTACCCGAGGTTTAAGATTAAGATTGTGGCATATTCTAAATTAGAAAAAATAAATGTATTTAAATAGCTTTAAGACCATTTATACCATAGTTCTTTTTTTAAGGTTAAACACTTAAAGTTATTTGACTGTCGGTGTGACTACTTAAGTAATTATGAATTTCCCAAGAGAAACCATGCTATATAGTGTTTGTAAATTTCATATGGTGGGAAATTTTGAAGGATACTAAGACCTAACAAACATAAAATTTTTATGTTTAGAAGGTATTAAATTTCATTTTTACTACTTAATTCATAGTTTGTTCCATTAAAAAAATGTTTACACTGGAGATTAAATGTATCTTTTTAAAAACACTAAGAAAAATTTAAGGCAGAAGCTAAATATTTTTATGTATAGATCTAGACAAACTTTTTTATTCTTTAATCAAAGTCTTTTCAAACTTGTGTTTGAAATAAATAGTAATAACCATGAAGCCTTTTAACCAAATGTTCAGTAGTAAATTGGAGTCATATTTTGCAGGGTAAAATGTTATTTCTAGTATTTTAGTTATGAACCAAAAGCATAATGAAAAGGAGGAAAAAAGTAACATAATAGACACTTTTCAATTTCTCTTTTTAAAGATTTAGTTATTAAAAATACACATATTTTAAATTGGACAGTGATAGAAACCTAAGAAAAAGGAGTTCTAAGATAATAAAATAAACAAAAAGAGTAATATATATCTTTCTTTTATTTTAGACTCCTGCCAAATATCTCAAAACCTAGATATTATGAAGGAAAAAGAAAATAAAAAATTTTTCAGCTTTTTTCAGCGCAGCAAGAAAAAAAGGGAACAAGTAAGTATTTTTAAGGTTAAGGAGTCAGCTTATAAAGTTCCGTATAAACTTAAAAACAAGTCTCAGTATTTTATTTTCTGAAATCTTCCTAATACTTATGGTACTTTTTTCCTTCTCCCTACCCTTTTATTTTTCATAAGACTTCAAGTGCTCCAGCAACTCCATTGATAAGTAAACCTCGGCCAACTTTTACAAGATCAAATACCATTTCTAAACCATATATTTCAAATACACTGCCATCTGATGTGCCAAAAAAGAGGAGAGCTCCCTTACCTCCAATGACAACCTCTCAAAGTTTTCCACAGGATCTTGAACATCAAATAAGACCAGCTTCCTGTGTAGTGAAGTCAATTAGTGTGGATGAAACAACTAAGGTAAGTTATGTTATTGTTATTTTTAAACTATTCTTTCTTCCTCACTTACTATTAGGCTTGAGAAGGGAAGATTTTGCTACTGGGAATGGTCAGATAAAGTTGCTAAGAATTCAGTGTATATAAATTTTTGTATAGTTATTGCATATAATTGCTTATAAAGTTTACCTGAAGTGTTATTATTAATCTCTCTCTCACACACACACACACACACACACACACACACACACTTTTATGTAGTTTTTTGTTTTTGTTTTTTTTTGTTTTTTTTGCAAAAATCATTAATTATTCAGGTCTTTTCTTTTTGAAGTTACCAGAGTTACCAGAAAGTATTGATAAGGTACTAAGGCATAGGTAATGACTTTTTCATAACACTTGGAACCATGCTTGCTCACAAAATAATGTATATGTGGTACCCATGAGACTCTTATGTTGGGAAGACCTTTACTACTCTGTTAAATGACCCATGTACAAATTTTTATGCATTCCTCATCAGATAAACCCTTGTCCTAAATGACTTCGTTGATTACTACTAAGTTCACAGTAGTGTGTCATGGGTATTATACCGAAATTACACTAAAACAAAATGCAGATATGAGGATTAATAAATGTTTTAATTTATGATAAATGAAGGACACTAATTGGAATAAAATTGTTAGTACTTTGTTCAGGTGTTTTTCTGTAGCATCTGACTCCCCCCTTTTGGGGTTTTCTTGGCAAAGATAATGGTATGGATTGCCATCTTCTCCGGTGAATTCAGTAGAGATTGTGAAGTTATGAATTCCTGTTAGTACAGCAATTGAATATTGTAATAGAAGATGATATTTTCATGAAAGTATAAACAATTTTAAAAAAAATTCTTCTAGATGAAAATCATTATCCTTTCCTCTCAATTTACCCCTCCCCCCATTCAGTGGTATTCTCATTTTCTCCATGACCTTGGCTTAAAAACTTCACAATCACTATTCACTTTGGTTCTTCTTACTGCATTTTCTCTTTTCTCTTGTCTTAAGGAATTCCATGCTTTCCTGATTTTTCCTTTTCTAATTATTTCTTCTTCATTATTTATTTATGTATGCTTTTCCTCTAACCCCTTCAAATATTTTCCCATGAATCTTGCCTTGAATGGTCTTCCCTTTTCTAGCCATACTCTCCTTATACTATCATTTGCTTCTATCACTAAGCACATGGGCACCTGGGGAAATTTCTACCCCTTCTGTTTATCCAAGGACTGAGTGGGGGGATAACTTTTTATCATTTTCATCATATAACATGATTTCGCATGACATAGTTGCTTAATAAGTGTTTGTTGAATGAATTAATGAAAGTGTCCATCTTGTCTCCTCTACTAGGTGATTAATACATTAAGATCAAGGACCTTTGGTCATAATATATATTATGCTTTTTTTTATATTCATATATTTTTATTTTAGCCAGTTTTATATTATATTTATATATTATATTTTATATTTATCTCCCAAGGCCCTGAACACACTGCTGTATACATAATAGATACTTAATAGATGCTTTTTGAATGAATTATTTCATGGCTATCACCTGATCAGGATATATAAAGGTGAGGGGGGTGAGTTATGTCACTTAAAAGGTGCAATTGCTTTCAAGCCCTTCATTTGTATTTAATATGTTTAAATACAAATTTTATTTATCTAATATAGGTATAGGTGGATCTCATGTGGCATTACCTAGCCCTGATCAGGGATAAGACTATAGTTTTCATCTTTTCATAGAGTAGGAGCACAGTCTACTATGGGTGGGGTAGGAAGGATCCAGAATTTTTTGACTCTTGGCAATCCCTTCTTCACTCTTCCATCTCCAGAGGTATGCTGGACTAGAATTATATGTATCTATTTCACATCAAATATCTGTAATCTAATGGTATGATAAGGTGTTCAAGGGGGAAAAAAGCTACTTTTTCCTACCTTCATGAGGAGGGGAGAAGATGGAAGGGAAATCCATTAAGGGCCTGATAAATTCTAGGTACTGTGCTGTTTGCTTTACAATTATGATCTCATTTGATCCTCACAACAAACTAGGTAATATACTATTATTAAATCCATTTTATAGTTGAGTAAACTGATACAGAGAGACTTTATCTAGGATCACATAGCTACAAATTGTCTGAGGTTGAATTTGAACTCAGATCTTCCTGACTCCAACTCCAGTGTCTGTTAACTATGCCATCTTGCTGCATCTTGGTGAATCAGTTTACTCTCCTTAGCTTAGCCCCACTATTTGCTAAATAATGGTTACAAAAAAATAACAATTACTGATAATTTGTGTACTATTTTTTCTTATCAAAGGGAGCAATGAACAAAATCAGAGGTTTTTCAGAATAGGTGAAAGCATATGCTATGCCATTATAAATGAATCTCTAACTACCTGTAAAGTAAGATCTCAAAGGAAAGTTGATCTCACTTTGAGAAAGCAATTGGTTCTTAGTAGTTTCTATGTTTGAAAGATGAGGAGAGAGGAACATGTTAGAAGCTAGCTTTTTTCTAAGCGTGACTCCAGGGAGCTCTATATTCCTCCATTCAAAAGTTTGCACTTGCCTCTTTTGATCACCACCTTTAAAGTATCTACCCTTTCCTTAGGTTCTTAGAGACATTGCCTCAGAGTTCTCTTAGCCAAGTAGGAGTCACTACTCCATTTACACCAAAGCTTCACAGAGCTGTACCTCAGAAAAAAAATACCCAAGACTTGGGAGGAGTGAGGTTATATGTATATTTCGTTTTTAGAAGTAGTTCAGTCATTTGAAAATTATTTTTGTTTTTGCTAGTATAAGAATGGTTCTTAGCAATCTCATCTTAAAGTCTTCTTTTGGGGGGGGGAACCTCAGAATCTCACAATCTTTGTTAGTTAGCCCAAGGGGCTTCAGTTGAAACTAAATATGAATTTTATAATGAATTTTAATGAAATTGACTTTAGCATTTAATTTGTTAATATAATCAAATGCATACAACTAACAATTTCTATCAACTTTAGCTAAACAGACAATTTAACACATTACTGTGTTAGGTGATATCTTGATGAGTTTAACATGTCAGGTTAATTTTAACAGATCAAAAGCAAATCTAACCAGTGTAAACCTAATCTCTGCATATCTGTGTTTCTTGTTTGACTCAAAAATTAAAATGATCATCTAAATGAATTAAACAGAATTCTGAAAGAGGTAAAATTGTGACAGAGCATACAGTTTATTTACTTAGTCATAATAAAGAATCTTGCAAAATAAGCTCTGTAAGCCATTTATCCTCAAGAGAACATTTTCTTTTTCATGTGAAAATAAACCACAAGAGAGCGCTGTTTAACAAAGGTACAACAAGCCTTTGGATTTTTTTTTTCAGTTTCATTTTTCCTTTTAAATGTGAAGAAGCCAAAGTAACAAAGGAAATGGGAAATGTTTAATACCATATGACAAAATTTTTTTGGAAATGATGTAGCTTAATATAGCAGTTATAGAGAGATAGAAAGATAAATATGCACATTTTTATTTGTCTAGGTAGAGAAAATAGAGAAAAATAGATTAGCAAATAAAAGTAGTTGATATCTAATGATGGTCAACAAGTGATTTGACATTACAATAGCTGTTTTGATTTTGGACCATCAGTTTCCATATAAGTATTTTCTAATAGTTTTTGATGGACTAATGGGCACACAAATGGTATTTCAATATGTGATGTGTGTCTCAGGGGCAGGTTTTCAGGTAGAAATAAAGAACTGAAAAATACAGTAGACCTTACAAGTAGTTGTTATTTATCAACTTCATCCTACAGATAAGGAAAATGAAGCAGAGACATGGCCAAGGTCACAAAGCCAGAAGCAATTGGACTTGAATCTAGATTTTCTTGATGATGAAATAAATTCTTTATCCATTATACTTTGCCTCTCCTATATGATAATGTAATTTGATCATAGATATATCAGGTTTAGCCATCACATCAATTCTCACATAAAACATATTCACAATTGATTTGCTTATTTTTTTCCTATTTAACCAATACATTTTTATGATTGTCCTGTTCTTTTTTTTATGGGGCAGGCTCCAGTGTTTTCACAAAGGAAAAAATAATATATACACATATTTATATATGTACATGTATGTATGTATTATTTCATACTTTATTTGGGTATCAGTAATTACCCTTTAAAATAGGATTGGAAAACCAAGGGCCCTGAAAAGTCATCTTTGAACTTAGATAATATGGCTCCCATGGGAATACATACTGGAAAAGCTACTGGTCATCTAAGCTGATTTCAGCAGATGATTAATTAGTTTCCAAAGAATTACTGAGGAAGGAAAATAAACTACCCAAAATTTTTTCTTTAAATTTTCCATCTAATCATTCTTTAGTCTAAAAGCAAGACTGAGGATGGAATGAATTGGTAGCAAGGAGCACTTTTCTCTTCTGTAGAATATTAAATCATTGCAAAAAAAAAAGAAGCATCTTTTAATCACCTCAAGTACTCCTCTTCTTGGTTTTTTAGACTAGTTATTAATCTCTGGTTTAAACACAGACCTGTTTGTATTTCTGCACAAAATTTCAGTGAATTAAAAAGGGAATAAAGAATGATGTAATGGGGGGAAAAGTGGATTTGAACTAAACTATGCTTACCATGTGAAAGGGAAATTGACTTGGAATTCTATAGAATTCTTTTCTAATCTCCCTTAATTTGAGTACCTTCTTATTTATTTCCAAGTTATCCTACATATAGCTTGTTTGTACATAGTTAGTTGCATATTATCTTCTCCATTAGACTGTGAACTCTGTGAGAACTAGCATTGTTTTTTGCCCTTCTTTGTATCCCCCCAATTCAGCACAGTATCTGGGAATAGTAGGTGCTTAATAAAATGTTTATTGTTTGACAGCAAATGAGTTATCTGTAATCATTAACTTGAGCCTATTTTTATGAGTAAATCTCAAGATTCCCCCCTCCCGTTTTCAAATTGAGAGAACTGAAATTCAGAAAGTTGCTACTTACTTAATGTTGTACAATATGAAACAGATTTGAAGCCAAATATCTTGATTCTAATACCAATGCTGTTCCTGTTAGTTTGCTCTATTTAGTTTAAATTTAAATAGACTTAACTGAGTCAAGGGGAAAAAAAATCTCATTATAATGCTTATGCAAATCTAACATTCTTCTTTCTTTAGTGTCCAGACATGGTTAGAGGCTAAGACTTTATATGATGCATAGCATAAGACCTGATTCTAATTTCTAATTTTAATTAAGTACTTTCCCCAAAGAGGTAGTGTTATCATCTTATCTGGATGAAAATAGCTTCTTTTGTCTGTAATCTTTATCCAAAGGCTAATGATCCAAATACCCTACTTACATTTCCCCCTTTAATTTGTCCTCCTTAAGACTGTCTCCCAGTTGACTGTTGGATTTCATGGTTGGAGGAAATATAGTTAAACTGTAGTCATTATTCATCACCTGAAACCTAGTTATGACATGTCACAGCAGGCTAGCTCAAGACTCCTTTCTGACAACCGTGTCCCTCCCTCCCCTGAAGGGAAGCTCTTGTGTGATTGTACTTTTTATGAATGTCTTTTTTGACCACATCACTGCTCTGGTGATGAACATTCTTTTCCTTTCATGCCATACCTTCTTAGTAGCAATAAAATTACCCAGAAAATAAGGTTATAAAACCTTTACTGTATCCTACCATGCATGCTGATTTTACCACTCCCCTCCCAGTTGTCATCCCACAGGCTGAGCATCTACTCAAACCTGTTTTTAAAAAATGTACAGAATAAATTTTATCTTAATGTAGAACTGAAACATATCTCTTTGTGGCAGATCCTAAATCCTACATATACAGAAATATAAATATCCTGAACAAATATGTCAGCTTATTCTAACGTGGGATTGTTACAGAGGTACAGGTTGATAAATGTGGCTATGGTTATTTGACAAGGTCAAAATTCTTCTGTCATTGAGTTTTTCAATTGTGGAAAGATCATCAGAAGAGATTTGTGGGTCTATTTATGCCAATTCTACTCCTTCATCTTAGTTTATGGGGAGAGTCTGCTTAATTGAGGCACAAACAAAAGTCCTTTGAAGATGACCTCCAGGTCTAACTCACAAGCAAATATATCTCCTGAAGAAATGAATGCCATGACTGGGTTTTATCAGGTAATAGAAAAGACAAGTCACAGTAATGGAGAAACTGACATAAGTGACCAGGAGAAGAACACATTTTTATCACTGAGCAGCAAAAGAAGAAAGATTCCTTCATTGTGAAATCCTATAATAATTATAACTAACTTTATGTAACTTTAATATTTTCAAAGTACTTTGCAAATATTACTGATTTGATCTTTACAACAACCATGGGAGTTAGGAACTATCTTAGAGGGAAAATGAAGTAAATGGATTAAAATGATTTATTCAGGGTCATACATAGTAATTGAAGCTGGATTTGAACTGGTTCTTTCTCACTCTGGTCTTCTTAATGGTATGTGCATTATGGCACCATCTAGCTGTGCCTTATTAACACAGGGAAGGTGATGTGAATTCACAGTTTTGCTGAACCTCTGAATAGTAAAGTTCTTGGTAATAGTGTTGTACATTTTATTGTATGTGTGTGTGTGTGTATTCCTTGAAATAAGGAGTTTAAACTAGTCAAGAAATAACAATGTCTTGCTTCCCCAAGTCCTAGTAGGAGGCATATACTCAATGACAGATGAGTCCATTATATACCAAAGTAGACATAACTGCAATTTTTTGTGGAAAGAAAGAGAAAAACCAATATCATATGATGAATATCATGAAATATTATTGCTCAGTGAGATATGAATACAAGTTCAGATAGATGTATATAAACTGAAGTAGACCCAAGTAAGCAGAACCAAGAGAATAATGTATGTGCCTGCAGTTACATAAAATGAAAAAAAAATCACTAAAAGGAAGTCAAACTCCAAATAACTGACAATATTGAAGGCTCTAGAAAATAGATGGTGGAACATGCCACCCTCCTCATGGTAGCAAGTCAAGAAACTAGCTATGAAGAATATGGGTTTAGGATCTGTATTAGATTATTTGTACCTAATTATTCTTTTTCAAAAGAGTATTTTTTGTCCAGAGTAGAGGGATGAAAAAAAAATGGCATGAAGACAAATGACATCAGCTCTAAAAGTAATTTTCAAATGTCATGTACATGAATACTTTCAATAAGTAGAAGACTGTGGTTAAATGTAAAGAAGGATAACAAGATTAAACTTAGAAATCTTTTTGTTTTTAAAATGAGTCTTCAGAAATGTACTTACCTATTTATTAAATACTGTTTTTTACAATTAATTTCATGGGTACTGTTATAAATTTCAGAATTTTTGATGCAACAGGATGTTGTTTTTCAGTTCTCATTCTTCTAGACACTATTGGTCATCTTCTCACTAGGTCTTTAGAAGATCACTTTCTCCTAATTCTCCTCCTACCTTTCTGGCCACTTCTTTTCTATCTTGTATCCTCACCCTATATATTATTTAGCCATAGATGTCCTACGGAGTTCTGTCCTGCACCCTCTTCTTTTCTCCATCTATATTACTTCACTTGGTGATCTTATCACTTAATTACCATCTATGCTAATAATTCTCAAATCTATCTTTCCTGCTGACATCTAGTCTGACATCTCCAACCCCTTTTCATACATCTCAAATTCAACACATCAAAAACTGAACTTATTCTTCCTACCTCTACCTTCTCTAGAGGTCAACATCATGCTCCCAGTTCCTCAGACTCTCACAACCTTGTCATCTTCCTTGACTCTTCACTCTCTCTTGCCCCCTCCCCTCATCTCCAATCTTGCTTAGGTCTGTGAATTTCATCTTTGTAACATCTCTCAAATATGCTCCCTTCTCTCCTCTGGTATACTACTGCTGACCTAGTTCAGGTCTTCATCATCTCATGCTTGAACTAGAGGGTCTGCCTGCCTTACGAGCTTCCCCATGCTAGTCCATCCTCCATTCAGACAACAAAAATGATTTCTGACTGTTTGTATCAACTCCCTACTCAGTTTACTCCAGCTGATCTCTTTTGCTTGTAGGATAAAATAAAAAAATCCTTTGTTTAGTGTTCAAAGCCCCTTTAAAACCTGCTCCCTTTCACCTCTAACTTTCTGGTCTCCTTACATCTTGCTCCCCACAACTGACTCTTCTATAATGTGACACTTGTCCTTGTATCTCAAGCAAAACAGTCCATTTTTCTCGAACAAGACTGTTGTCATTTTCTCTGGCTAAACAGAATGCTAAACCTTCCATATTTTCCACAGAAAGCCTTTCCCAACCTGTCCCTCTTATCCTTTATATAGTTTGTACATATTTATTTACTTGTTGTCTATGCCATTAGATTGTAAGGTCCTTGAGGACAGGTACTATCTTTTGCCTTTTTTGTGTTCCCCAGTGCTTAGCAAAGTTTGGCACCTAGTAGCTTGTTTTTTAAAAAAAAATATTTGCATGCATAGTAGCTTTTAAGAAATGTTTATTAGCTGACTAATAAAATTTGCTGTCAGTGTTTTTACTCCCATTTTTTTCCTCAAGAAGTTAATTATATATTCACAGGATCACAGTTTTAGGGTTGGAAGAGAACATAGAAGTCACACCCACAGTTAGACATTTTTTAGTTAAATTTGCCCATGTAACTAATGGAAGAACTGAGACTTAGACCAAGGTCCTCTCACTTGAAATCTGATGGTTTTTCTATTGCATAGTGCCAATTTAATTGTTAGCCCAGACTAGATGTACTTAACCTGGGATCCATGGACTACATTGCTCCTTTTCTTCTGCCATGGGATTTGAAAATCTTATTTGTCTGTGGTCATTGTTGTTATTTTTCAATATTTTTGATAACTTGATATAAGTGAAATTTCCTTTGCAAATTTCTTTTGCAATCTAATGAATTTTATGCCTTTAAAAAAAAACCTCATAAGGAGTCTATAGCCTTCCTAAGGCTCTAGCCTTCCTCTGTTTACTTTTGGTTAACATGACTTTGGTTCATGTAAATTGACACTTAAACTGAAAATTAACTGCCAAATTATAACTAGCATTTACATAGTACTTTAACATTTACAGGAATTGTAAGCTATTTCATTTGATCCTCCAACAACTCCAGAAGATAGGTACCAGTATTTTTTCCATTTTATCAGTGAGGAAATTGAACCTAAAAGAGATCAATTTACCTACTAATAAGAGACACCTAGAGACCAAGTTCAAAGGCTAGTTTTGAACTCAAGCCTTCTTAAAGTCCAGTGCTCTATCCATGGTTCCATGTACTGCCTCATAAACTATCATTAGATAACTAGCTAGTATGTTGTTTGTTTTATTTTTCTTAGGATCATTCTGGAGCAGGCATAGTGAGGACAGGATCTCTGCAGCACAGCAACAGATCCTCAGCCAATTCATCTTTGAGAAGGACAAAACGCAAAGCACCATCTCCTCCTTCTAATGTACCTCCAGATCAAAGTTATGAGATCAGTAATGTGACAGGTAAATGTGACTTTATCCATTAACAATATTTGTTGATTTTGTTTTTGGGTTAGCCTGTAGAAAACAGTAAAATGATATTGAAGCCAGATTTTTATGTTAAATCATTTTCGTATTTGTCTCTTAAAATTTGTTCTTTAGTTAAAAATGTTTTTTCTTTTAATAAGAAAAGTCAGATAAAATCTGGTGGGAGGAAATAAGCAAATCAATTTTCTACTATAAGATGTGTATGGGAGCCAGATTCTAAATTTTCTATTCATTTCACAAAAAAGTACGGATAATTCTGATATGTGGCAAAATAAATAGAAGTATAAATTTAAACTTAATTTGAACATCAGAGAGCTGGCTAAATAACATAACTATTCATGCACACACACTTTTAGATAATAGTATATCAGGGAATTAATTAGAAAATTTGTTTTTTATGTACTTACAGTATTTCTGTGATAATTGATTTCTCTTTGTTTTAGTGCTGAAATCAGTAGAAACAATTCCAAGAGAAAATATTCCAGAAACAAATCCTCCTGAAGTGTCACCTGATTCAGGTAGTCTATACCCTATAAAAATTTGGGGGTTCATGAAAATAAAAATTATGTGTAATAGGTAAAAGTCATATGGTAAAAGTACTGGGGATTATTAGGAACATAATAGATTGAAAGTTAATTTCCCAAAAAGGAAGGACTGACTTCAAGTATGAAGAACAGTAGTTTAGGATTCCCTGATATCATTACTTTTAAAAGGCCATGCTGGGAAATGATTGGCTTTTGTAATGATAAAAGGCCCTAAGCTATTATTATTAGGTATCATTATTATTAGAGCAAAGTCCTTAACCTTTTAGTGTCCTAGACACCTAAAACTATAAGATGCAGAGAAGATGCCAGTTTGCATTGGTAAAGGGAGTTGCAGCTCCTGGCAGTTCTTATGCGAATGAAATCCCAAGTCCCACCTTCTATTAACCTATCCTCAAAACTGATAAGACTCTTAATTTTGTTATTGGGGTATTGGGGGGGGATTAAATTTTTTTTGGTACAGATCTGCGATTTTGTCAGCATAGGTAAATCCTAATGAGGAAGCTCTTTCCTTGTGGGTTTCTTAAATGATATGGGGCAGCTCAGTGGTGCAGTGGATAGAGTACTGGCCTTAGAGTCAGGAGGATGGGAGTTTGAATCCATCCTTAGACACAACATTTAAGTCACTTAACCCTGATTGCCTCGCATCTAGGGCCATCTCCACTCATCCTGAGTCATATCTGGCCACTGGACCCAGATGATTCTGGAGGAGAAGGTGAGGCTGGTGACTTAGCACAGCCCCCCCCCCCCCCAAATCCAATTCATGTGCTTGGCATGGCATCACGTCCCTGATGTTGTCATCTTCAAGAGTGAAGGACAAACATTAAATAATATACTCATCCTTGAACATCTTTTTTGTTCCATATGGCACCATGAGGTTGATTAATATTATCCACCCCATTTGCTAACTGATACATGATGATTTGTGAAGTACTTAGGCTTTACCTAAAATAAAGCTGTTAAATACTGTTCTTTATGTCATTTTGATAATTGGAAGTTCAGAATTTGGTTATCAAATTTGTTCATAAAGAATAGGGTTACCACATAAACTTTAGCAAAAAAGAAAGGAAGGAAGAAAAAGAGAAGGAAGGGAAAAAAAAGAAAATGAAAATGTTTCTTATTTATTCAATAACAACTCAGTAACATAATTTGAAGTTTTATTAACATTTATCTATAAACCTATTTGATCCAGAAATGTTTTCAGGAACAGCACTTATTTATTGACATCAATAACTACAATAGATTTACCTAATTTTTAGAAATACTAATTTGTGGGAAATTAATATAATACATTGGGGAGGACAGGAATACACACACACACACACACACACACACACACAAATTTATTGAAGGCAATGGGCAATGGGGTTAAGTGACTTGCCAAAGATCACATAGCTAGGCAATTATTAAGTGTCTGAGATGAAATTTTAAATTGGGTCCTCCTGATGCTAGGGCTGGTGCTCTATCTACTGCACCACCTAATTACCTCAAGAGGGCTATTACACCTTTAAATCTTAGGGATAGTGGTGAAGGTGTGATTTCCCTGGTATTTTCAAGTACTCCCTAAAAATGAACCTTCTTCTACTGCAGACAGGTGTCTTCGCTGAAATTTAAAGTGTTTGTGAGTTACCTAGAACACTGAAAGGTTAACCAACCTGCCCAGAGTCACAATCAGTAATGTGAAAGTGAATGTGAAGCACTACCACTTCTGGATACAGGAAGAATTGAGGTCAAATAAGAACAGGGCAAAATGCTTAACTGTTTCTCAGTTTCCTCATCTATAAAATGGAGATGAATACTATCTTAGGATCACATGAGATAATAACTGTAAAGTGCTTGATGGTGATGATGTTGCTGTTGTTATTAAAGTGGTATTGGAACCCACATGTTCCTACTTTATATCCAGCACCTCTGTTCTTTGAACATTGTATCAATGAAAGGATGTGGTTGAGAATGACGTTATAGACTAATCTGGAAATATATTTTGCATGACTACATCAACCATATCAAATTGATTGCCTTCTCAATGAGGGTTAAGGGGAAGGGGGAAGAAAATTTTAAATTCAAAAAAAATTTTAGTGGATTTAAAATTGGGTTGTTGATTAATTGGAATAAATATTTTTAAAATTAAAAAGGATAGTATTATAGCAACTATAATAGTGCTCTAGTATATTATCATAAATATGGAAGGAAAAATATTACTATACTTTCAAACATTTTTTTGAATAGTATTTTAGATTTGAAAGATTTTGTAGGATTTATGTATTCACTTCCTATAATTTTTTTTCACTTTTATTGATGAATTTGTAAATAATGAAAACACTGAATCTAACTAGGTACCAGAATTCTAACTTTGCTACTCTGTGACTTCAGGCAAGTCATTCCACTGTCAAAGAATTTATATTTCTCCTTTATAAAATGAAAAAGTTGGACTGAATACACATGGCTCGAATGTGTTCGTATTTGACCCACCACAATTCTGAGTACAAAAATCAGATTAAAATGTAATTGGGAGATATTGAACAATTGAACAAATTGAAACAATTGAACAAATAGGATTCTTATGGATGATTTTAGTGACCTCTGTTTCTATTTGAATTTCACACCACTAGACCATACAATCTTTGATGTGTTTTGATAGAGAAAAGAAAGAGCATTGAATTTATTTTTAATTCCAATTCTAATACTTGCTTCTCTCTGTGACCTTGGGCAAGTTACTTAACTAATTTAGTCCTCACTTTCCTCGGTTAAATTCAGTGGATAAGATTTATCAACTTCTAATTATAAGTATATGAAATTATGAAGTTAAGTTTCTTTGACTCTTAAGATTCTGATCCTTGATGCTTCTGCCATGTTAAATAAAATATCTGTAATGGGTTTGTCTTCGCCAAACTATCTAGCACTGTTCTGTGAACTTAATGAGAGGTAATTAAGTATTGTAACATATACGTTAGGGCAGCAAGGCAGCACAGTGGATAGAGGTGCTGGGCCTAGAGTAAAAAAGACCCATATTTGTGATTTCAGATCTGGTCAGAGACTTACTAACTGTGTGACCATGGGCAAGTTCCTTAACCTTTTTGCCTCAGTTTCCTCATCTGTAAAATGATCTAGAGAAGGAAATGTCAAAACTAGTAACTGTCAAGAAAACCTTGTGAGGTCACAAAGAGTCATATGTGACTGAAATGACTGAACAACAACAACAAAATATATACTGTTAAGACTGGTGATCATGTGTTTTGTGTGTGGGGAAATTAAAATTAATTTGCTATATATGTTTTTCTGTCTCTCTTGTAGAAAAGAATCCCAAAGCACTTATATTCTTATTTACCAAGGAAATGTCTTAAAGAAAATAAAATGTTTGAATACTGTGCTATGTGTCCCATTTACAACATGAAAATGAAGTATTAAAAAAAGCATTTGGAAAAGGTGTATGCATTAATTAGTTGTAAAAAATACTTGCTCTAACTGTCCCTGTTCTCCTTTTCTTTTGTCCCACTCTCTCCTTATTTTTATCTACATGTGATTGGAATCAATCGTGCTGTTTTAAGTGACTGCTTAATTTTTGTTAGGCTTTAAGCTAAGCACTCTCACTCATAAGCTACTTCTTTGACCAATGCTTCACTTTGCTTTGAGCTACCTGGTCATGACCAAAGTACTGTCAGAGTACTGGTAGATGAAGCCCCTTATTCTGATGGTGCTAAAACACCTGAGTTAACCATTACATCACTGAAATGTAGGTGGTGGTAGCTTTTTTCCCAAGCTACTTTTCTTAAAATAATATTTATCAGTTGCTTTCTTTTGCCAACTTTTGTTTCTTCTAAAAATTTTATAAAATGGCTATCCCATATAGAAACAATGCTTCTTGCTTTCATTTGTAATATTATGCAGGCTTTAGACTTAATTGATTTTTCTTCCTTTCAAACTTTGTTTTCAACTTCATAGGTGAAGATGACTGCTGGAGATGAATAAGATTCATGGACTTGAATGATTTCTAACTTCCTTTCTATGCTTAATACTTTCACTTTTTTGTACTGTTTCCTGTTTTATTAGATTTGTAACTTTCATTTCTATGAAATATTATATTCAGGAATTTGCCTTATCTAGCTACATTCTTGTAACCCTAGCCCTGAATTTTTTCCTGTAGACTTTTACTGCATCTTAATTTTCTTTTATGTTAATTATTGGGATGCTTTTGTAAAAGATATCAAAAATTCACTTTTGCTTAGTTAAGTAATTTTTTTTTATCAAATGCTTTCAAAGTGATTCCTACTAGGAAATCATTTAAAAATACTTCAATAAAGTCCCTAGTAAGCAAAGTATCTGCATGAATTTCTTTCTTTGACAAATGTATTCTTTGAAAGTATAAAGCTCTTTTGTAGATGGAGTGATATCGATTTAACCATAGAATTTTAAAACATCTCAGAGGTCACTTAAGTTCTCCCTTCCAGCTAATAAAAGAACTCAGGTTGTTTAAATTAGAGAAGAGAAAAAATTAAATTTACTATCTTTGGTCTTAAAAACAGTGGATATGGGGCAGCTAGGTGGCATAGTGGATAAAACACCAGCCCTGGAGTCAGGAGTACCTGAGTTCAAATCCTGTGTCAGACACTTAATAATTACCTAGCTGTGTGGCCTTGGGCAAACCACTTAACCCTGTTTGCCTTGCAAAAAACCTTAAAAAAAAAAACAGTGGATAGAAGCGACAGAAAGGCAAATTTAAGTCAGATGTCAAGAAAAGCTCCCTAGTAAATAGAATCAACCAAAAAAAGCAATGTATTTTAATAATTAATTACTTGAAAGATGTCTGAAGTCTGTTTCAGAAGATAGTAGGTTCCTCCTCACTGCAGGCATAAGGTAGATGTGTGTATATATGTATTCTATTATAAAGGGCACCCTTTTTCAAAGCTTAATTGACCTGCAAAGTTCCTGGAATTGTTTCCAAGTCTGAAATTCTTTCATTCTGTCCTGTGACCCTTTTCTGTGTTTTGTTTGTTTTTGCATATAGGGCTGAAATTTGGTATACAATATTTAATAAACAAACCAACTTTGAGAGAAGTTGAGAGAACTAGGGAATTTAGGAGATAAAGGAATATGTTTTAGGCAGGGAAGATGGTCAGACTGGAATTGGGATTTGTGCATGAAAAACAGCAAAAAGACGAGTCTCTGGATCAGAGAGTATATGAATTAGTGCAGAAAAATATTTAATTTTAGTTATTTTTATCGTGGTGACTTCATGTCTTCCTCTGGTAAAACTGTTCTTTGATATCTTTCTTTGATATGGAGGAGACTCCAAGTTAGCAAAGGCAGTGACAATAAAACTCAAGCTCTGACCAGTCCTGGGAAATTATAAGGAGTGTGATGTGATGTCAGACTTGGACTGGCTGTATATCTGTCTACTGACTGCAGAATGGTTTGTTTTGGATTTTTTTTTTTTACAGTCACAATATTTCTAAAGACCTTATACCAATCTATTAATTTTTTTAAAGTACTCAACATTTTATATTAAAATTCCATTTAGTAAAAAAGCAAGCAAGTATATTTTTGAAAACCTCATTTGGACTAAATTTTTTTTTTTAATTTAAGGCAATGGGGTTAAATGACTTGCCCCAAGGTACCACAGCTAGGTAAGTATTAAGTGTCTGAGGTCAGATTTGAACTCAGGTGCCTCCTTACTCCAGGGCCAGTGCTTTATCCATTGCAACACCTAGCTGTCCCTTGGACTAAATTTTTGTGATCTTTGAGTGGTTTTGCTCCTCAAACCACCCTAATTCCAATGCCTTTCCTCTATTATTTCCTATTTATTCTGTATCAAACTTGCCTTGAATACATTTGCTTACATGTCTCCCCATTAGATTGCTACTTCCTATAGGACACTGATTGTATTTTGCCTCTTTTGTATCCCCAGCTAGCATATCATAGGTACTTAATAAGTGTTTATTGATTGATTGAACTTGAATAATACTATCTTATGAAAAAATAAAATAATAAAATTTTGCCTCATATAGTTTTGTACATGAAAAGCTTATCTACTTAAGCTTTAAAATTCAGATTTAGTCTTTAGCTATTTTCTCATACTTTATTTGAAAGAATAAGTAAGGAAAATCGTTTTTAATAATTGACAATTGAAAGACTGTTCTTCAAAAGTACTTACATAATACATACATAGTACATATATTTTATATTATAAAAGTGGTCCTGTAAAACAGGTAATGTACATATACAAATTACTGATAAGGAAGCAGTTTAAAGAATCTTATGGGCAGCTAGGGGGCACAGTGAATAGAGTAATGGCTCTGGAATCAGGAGGACCTGAGTTCAAATGTGACCTTTAGACACTTAATAATTGCCTAGTTGCATGACCCTGAAGAAGTCACTTAACCCATTGCTTTAAATAAAATAAAAATAATTTTAAAAAGAATCTAATGCAAATATGCTCAATTTTTAATTGGATTTTTTGGTTATATTGGTTTCTATATAATCATGTATTTTCACATTATTGTTTCCTTTTTTGTTACTTCTTCCTTTTATTCTTCTCCTCCATCTCTCCCAGGAAGGGGGAGTTAATTGGTCAATTTGTTGTAGTCTGTGTAGTCAAACTATTACTGTCATTGCCTTTGGATAAGTTATATTAATGTAATTTTGTGACTTCCGAACCATGAGTCCTTTCCTTATCCTCTACTCTTCTAAATGCGTAATACATAGACATGTGGTTAGTTTTAAAAGAAATGCTTTTCATTTACTCATTTACTTAGATCTGTATTAGGATGAAATAAAATGTTTGATAATTAACTCTTTGTTTTGTAATGAAGGAGATGAATATTGGATTAAGCAGAAAATTAAACCTTATTCAGCTTTCCACTTTCACCTCTTTTCCAAAATAATTTTAACAAAGCTGAAGAAACCCAATTTTTCTTCTCCTTTGAGCTTACCTGTCACCAAGTAGAGATGCTGAGATTCCACAAAGAAGAATGAAGGGATAGGGAGAAGAAAGGAAATTAAACTTATTCATCTTAAAGCAAGGAAAACTTGGAGTTGGCTATCATAATCTTCGGCATTAGGTTAAGTAGTCTTAGAAATTTGCATGCTTTCAAAATGTTCTTTATTTTGTTTTATTTTTTATTGATGTTTTACTTTTCCAAATACTTGTTATGAATTTTTTCAACATTCATCCATATGCCTCCGCATATTTCTAAGTTTCAAAATTTCCTTCTACCCTCCCTTCCGACCCCCCCCACCTTAGTGAAAAACAGTCAAGTTAATATTGTACTAACACATTTGTGTTAAGCATGTTTACAGGTTAGCTATTCTTGGTATGGGGAATTAGGATGAAAGGAAAGAAATACATAAGAGATATTTTTTTAAAAAGTGAAGGTAGTGTTCCTCAGATTCTAAAGGATTTTTTGTTTGTTTTTCTTCCCCTGGAAGGGGAGATAGCATTGTCCATAGCCAGTCTAATACAGTTGTCCTAGCTCTCTGAATTTCTCAGAGGAGCTGTTTCCATCAAGGTTGTTCATCTCACAATGTTGCTGTTAATGTGTACATTGTTCTCTTGGTTCTGCTCCCTTCACTCAGATCAGATCCTGTAACTCATTCCATGCTTCTCTCGAGTCCAACCATTTATGGTTTCTTATAGAACGATAGTATTCCATAATATTCATGTACCATAACTTGTTTAACCATTCCCCAATTGATGGGCATCCCCTCGATTTCCAATTCTTTGCCACTAAAAAAAGAACTGCTGTATTTTGGAACACGTGGGGCTTTTCCCATTTTTTATGATTTATTCTGGATTTAGGCCTAGAATTGGAATTGCCAGGTCAAAGGGAATGAACACTTTTATTGCTCTTTGGGCATGGTTCCATATTGCTCTCCAGAAAGACTGGATTTGTTCACAACTCCACCAACTGCATCAATGCCCCATTCCTCCCACAACCTTTCCAACACTGATCATTTTCCCTTTTTTGTCATCTTAGTCAATCCGATAGTTTGAGGTGATGCCTCATTGTTGTTTTAATTTTCATTTCTCTAGTCAATAGTGATTTGGAGCATTTTTTATATAATTATATATATATATATATATATATATATATATATATATATATATAGCTTTAAGTTCTTCATTTGAAAATTGTCTGTTCATATCCTTTGACCATTTATCAATTGGGGAATGAGTTGTAACTTTGTAAATTTGATAGTATTCTCTGTATATTTTAGAAATGAGACTTTTATCAGAACTCCTAGTTGTGAAGATTGTTTCCCAGCCTCCTGTTTTCCTTCTAATTTTGGCAGCAATAATTGTAGTAGTGTAAATCCTTTTTAATTTAATGTAGTCAAAAACATTCATTTTGCAGTTTATAATGTACTTATTTCTTGTTTGGTCATAAATTTTCCCCCATAGATCTGATAGATAATTTCTTGGTCTATTATTATGTTGTCACCCTTTATGTCTAAATCCTGTACCCATTTCGACTTTATTTTGGTAAAGGGTATGTGTGGGTCTAATGCCTAGTTTTTGCCATACTATTTTCCAGTTTTCCCAACAATTTTTGTCAAAAAGTAAGTTCTTATTCCAGAAGCTAAGGTCTTTGGGTTTGTCAAACAGTAGATTACTGTAATCACTTACTGCTGTTTGTTTTGAACCTATCCTAATCCAATGATCCATTCTTATATTTCTTAACCAGTACCAGGTAGTTTTGATGGCCACTGTTTTATGTATAGCTTTAGATCTGGTAGAGTTAGGCCATCTTCCTTTACCTGTTTTCCTCAGTTCCCTTGCTATTCTTGACTTTTTGTTGCTCCAGATGAATTTTGTTACTATTTTTCCTAGATCAGTAAAATAATTATTTGGTACTTTGGCATGGCACTGAATAAGTAATTTAATTTGCATAGAATTGTCATATTAATATATTAGATAGACCTAACCATGAGCAATTGACATTTTTCCAATTATTCAGATCTGATTTTATTTGGGTGAGAAGCGCTTTATAATTGTGTTCATACAGTTTCTGGGTTTGTCTTGGTTAAAATGTTCTTAATAACTGTATAGATTGTGGGGCAGCTATAGGTAGTGAAGTGGATAGAGCACTGGCCCTGGAGTCAGGAGGCCCTGAATTCAAATGTGACCTCCTGTACTTAATACTTACTTAACTGCAAATACCCACCCCAAGTGTACTCACATGGATTATTTGTGGCCAACTTGTGGTAGAACATCCCAGGCTCACATTGATTTGATCAACCACAGTTAGGCACACTGTAATGTGTCTTAAACGTAGTGATGTCATTTTGCTCTTCTTCGATTACGAAGGACAAGAGCCAACCAGCTGTGTGACCTTGGGCAAGTCATTTAACCCCCATTACCTTGCAAAAATAATAACTGTATAGATTATTTGATTCTCTAAAATAAACTACTTAATATTGGAATAGTTTTTTTTTGAAATTTCAAAAATGTAACTTTAAATTTATTCTGCAGTATAACGTTATGGGAATAAATGTTTTTTAAAAAATAAAACATTGCTTAAAATGTTTAGTTTAATTATATAACAACATATAGAAAATGTGCTTAAGCACGCACATTTATATATTATGCAAAGTATTTGATTGTTTTGAATAGTCTCTTAACTGCTAAAAAAAATAAATGTTTTTTAAGTCTTCCTACTCTGACTTTTGTAATTTTGAAACTAGTAACTTCCTCAATTATCTTTCATTATTTTTTGTTTATGACACTAATCTCTCCCCATTCCAATAACTTTTGGATGTTCCTTCTTTCTTCCCTTTGATGGATCATCATCCCTCTGATGCTTCCATAGTTTTAGAGACCTGGTCTTCTCTTCTCTTCCCCTACTTATTTCAGTGGTCTCATCCATGAGCTCTACTGGATGATGACTATATCCAACCTTAACTTCTCCTAAATGTTAGTTCCACAGTGTTAACTATTTCTTAGATGCGACTTCCTACATGTTGTATAAAATTTCCCACACAAAACATTATCTTTACCCTCAAACCCATCATTTTTGAAGATTTCACCATCCTCCCAGCCTCCCAATTTCAAAATTTCAGAGCTATCCTTTATCCTTCTCTATTGTTTACCCCATAGTATTGATTCTTCTCCCAACATCTTTTGTATCTTCCTTTTTCTTTCTACTAAAAATATAGTAGCTAAGTGGATTCCTTACTTCTAGTCTGCCGCATCTCTAATCTATCCCTCACCTATCAGCCAAACTAATTATCCTTATGTCTGTCTAACCATGTCACTCTCCTTAAAACCCTTCAATTCACTCCTTCATTCTCTCTTGGATAACATAGGAATTCCTCAGGCTAACATCTAAGGCTTTTTGTTATATACTGTTAACCTACCTTTTCAGCATTATTTCATATACCTCTCTTATTTATTCTCCAACCCAGTCAAACTGTGTTGTTCTTTCCAAGATTTCACTTCCATCTTTTACTTCTTGTATACCTTTCCTCATTGTTGTCTCTCAGAGTCTTTGTTTCTTTGATGAATAAATTAAATATTACTTTCTCTAGTCTAACCAGTCTGTGCTGTCTCCCTTTTCCTATGCAAATTGGATAATACTATACTTACTTTTCTATATGTTGTATTATCTCCTAACCTCAAGTAGAATATAAGTACCTTGGAGACAGGAACTAATTTTTCTTTCATTTTCTAATACTCTAGCATAGAGACTTGCTTATAGTAGATGCTCTATGATAAGCTAATCATAGATATGAATATGCATATAATAGATGCTTCAGATGGCTGTGGGGTTGATTAGTCCAAATTATAAAAAAAACTAGTGAAGCACAATTTTTTTAAAAAAAATTACATTCCCAGAATGAGTGAGCCTTCACTGTCATTGAAACTGACTCAGAGAGGAAATAACATATACACTCAATCAGGTATAGAAATCTATCTCACCCTAGAGGAAAATAGGACAGGAAAGGGAAGAGAGAAAGGGTACAGGGAGAAGAGGGGGGGTGTAGGTGATAGAAGAGAAGGAAGATCTTGATGCAACACATTTTTTAGGAGAAACAGGGTGAAAGGAGAGAGAATAGAATAGAATAGAATAGAATAGAATAGAATAGAATAGAATAGAATAATGGGGTGGGGGGAAGAATAGGATTGAGGGAAATACAGCTAGCAATAGCAACTGTTAGAAAAGAATATTGAAGCAATTTTCTCTGATTTACTGGAGCTGATGGTATGTATCTAAATGCAGACTGAAACACTTTTTTTTTCCCTCTCTCACTTTATTTTTCTTGAAGTTTCTCTTTGTGGAGTGAGGTGGTCAGAATATGTTTACTTTTACAACAAGACTATTGTAGTAATGTGAAGAAAAATCAATAAATAAATAAAAAAGAAAAAATACATTCCCAGCATAATTATGTATGGTAAATAATTGACTAGTTATGACCATATTTTTTGCAGCTGGAATTAACCCTGAATACAGCCTTGAAGAAATAGATGAAAAAGAAGAATTGAATGTCCTCCATAAGGAAGAGAGTGAAAATGTTTCTTCTAAGCCAAAAGATAATTCTCTAAAATCTACACGTGTAATAAAGAATGAAAAAGAAGATACTACATCAGAACTTGGCATTATTGCTAGAGAGTACCCAGAAAGCTGTAAGGAAGAAAAACAAGAAAATAGAAACACAGATGGAAAGTAAGTAACCTAGATACTGCAAACGTTGTTGGTTTATTTTATGGATACGAGGCTTCTAAAATCTAGATTCAATATTTTAAATACAAATATCTTCCAAATATCTAGCTTGCTGGTTTAAAATTCTTTATAATTTTTACCATCCCTGTGAAAATATTTAATAAAAGCTTCTAAGTAGTAGAGTGTTCTGTTAGGAAGGGTTCAAACCAGAACCAGAATCTAAAGCACTTGCCATCTCAGAACTTTATAGTTTAAAATATTTAATTAAAATAGTTTAGCTTTAATAGGACCATAACTGGCATCTGCACAACTCTTATGGCACAGTAGATAGAGGGCTGAGCCTGAACTCCTCTTCCTGAGTTCAAATCTGACTTCAAATTTAATATGTTTGTGACCGTTGGGAGATCACTTAACCCAGTTTGCCAGTTTCCTTCTCTGTCAGATGAGCTGGAGAAGAGAGTAGCAAGCCACTCCATTACCTACCAAAAAAAAAAATCCCAAATCCAAATGAGGTCTGAAAGAGTTGGACATGCCTGAGAGACTGAACTTGATTCTGAATCTTGGGAGGTGTTTGGTGATCATCTATCCATTTCATAAAAATGAATTTCCTGTTTGTCTATCTCGAGGCATCCTTTAAAGCACAGCAGAGCTTAGTATTGTAGACATTTTGATCAGACTAGCTACTAAATTACAAAAAAAGAATTTAAGGTCTTATAACACCTCCCCTTTAAGAAAGAAATTAGTAGTTACAATATAATTCCCTTTACCTGCGGCCTACAAGCTATGTGTAAAAATGTTTCCAGTGTCTAATTAGTAAAGTACAATGCAAAGCAAATTCTGTGCCATTTTAAAAGGGTTATTATAACCTGTTTTAGGATTTCATCTTCTGGACAAAACTGTTTTGTGAGAGAACAAACAGAACCAAAGGCTTAGAGGCTTGTATTTTTTTGAGCTGGAAAGAAACTTAAAAAATCAATGAGAACAATTCATTTCCCATATTATGTGCCTGACCTTGCCAGATTTAAGTTTGACACTTTTCAGTCTCTCCCCCTTCATTTTAACTGAGTTGGAAAATTGTCCAGTCTACTAAGCTTTTTACTTCCTGCTCTCTATTGGTACTTTCATCTGAAATATAATGTTTCATAGCAGCATTTCCTCCCAGTTGTATTTTGTTTTATCAAGCTATTACATTTCCAGTATTTGGCAGAAACAGATGATTATTTTAGTCCATCTGTCTTCAGAATGCATTGCCAATTTTCTTGTTCTTTGGGAGTCTGTGTGCACATGCACTTGGGAGCCTGTTATTGATATCAGCATACAATATACATTACTATATTTTGCAGAGAACTACAGAATGGTACAAGTAGTAAAGAGACAGTAACTGAAAATGTAAGAAACTCTAAAATACTGGACCAAAATAAGAATAATGGTAAGTAATTCCAACTAATTCTGATATCAGATAGTATTATAATCCTAAAAAGTATCTCGAAGACATATCTATTTTGTTTATAGTCAGTCACGTTAAAAAACAAACCAAAAAACAACATCCAATTGTCTATCCTAGCCTTAAGTAAATCTCTATTTTCACAGTCATTATTCTAATATAAACCTTTTATTACTCCCTTACTTTATTACAGTCTTTTAACTGGCCTTCTCATATCTATTGTCTGCTTACTCCAGTCTATCTCACTCATTCCATTTAACCTCCATATCCCTGCCAAATAAATACTCTTAAAAGAATCCTTTTGTCATATCATGTCATTCCCTTACACAGAAGTCATCAATGGCTCCCATTTCTTACTTCATTAAGTCAAAATTCCTCCAATTGGCTATCAGACTATGAGTTCCTTGTGAACAGGGATTGTTTATATTTTGTTTTTTACCTTTCTTTGTATCCCCCCAATTCTCATGCTTAATAATTGCTTTGTATTGACTTCAGACTCTCTTTTTATAAGCTGTCTTTGTTCATATGTAACCCTTGCTGATATCTACTTCAAATTTCAGTTTTAAATTTTATTTTCTCCATGAAGCTTCATGGATTTCCAATGATTTCTGTCTTGTTTCAGGTATATTGCTGTTTTTGCCTCAGTTTGAATGTAATCATCACCTTGATGACAGAGGTTGTCTTAGACTTCTTCTGAATGCTCTATCATATATCTAACAGTGCTGTTATATTTTGGTTGGTCGGCTGATTGGTTTTTAAAAGAGATTCCTTACAAGCACAATAATTATTGTAAGATATTCCTTATGTATTCTAAATTTCCTCAGCTCTTAAAAGCTCATGATGGTGTCTTTGTGGTTAGTTCTTTAACTGATGTAGATCAAATCCTACTATGTCTTAGTATATCTACTTAAAGAGCTAGTTTTACTAAAAAAAAATTAATCAGTGACCAACAAATGGGGATATGTCTCTGAAAATATAACCAGACTGGTTGTACAAATACAGGCTTATTTTCTAGTGCCAGGCTCATGCTTAAAACCTACTTAGGTTAGTAGAATGTCCTAGGATTAATTCATTAGCATAACTTTGAAAAATTTGCCTTTATGGCACAATAAGACATTGAAATGGAACTTAGTGATAGTTTCTGAGTAAACCAGGAGAAAGGGAATTTGTTGGGAAAAGAATATAATCATCTCTTAACTATTGAAATTATTGGAGGAGGTTTCAGATAATTAAAAATAGCAAAAAGTAAAACACACACACACACACACACACACACACACACACACACACATACACAAACAGAGTTTTAGGTATTCATAAGATGTGTTTGACCTGTTAATTAAGAGAAACTACCAGAAACTCAGGGAACTGTTAATTACAGAGAAACTACCAGAAACTCAGGGAAAGAATGATTTATACAATTTCCATTTCCTGTTCTTTCCCTTCCTCAGCATAATCCATAATGAGAAAAGATCCATCTACCTGTTTCTCACTTTTTTTTCCGCTCTGATATCTCTGAATTCTCTCAAAGCAATAAACATTTATTGAAACACCTACATTTTGTCAGTCACTCTGACCTTAGGCAAGTCATTTAATTTCTATTTGCCTTAATTTCTCCTACTATAAAATGGGAATAATAATAACCTGTACCTCAGGGTTGTTGTGAGGATCAAATAAGATAATTTTTAAAAGCACTTATAGTGTATTGCATGCAAATGAATAATTAATAAATCCTTTCTAAGTCACCTTAAGAATAGCCAAAGGGTAAAGGCTAGAGCCTTGAGGTATATCCATGGTTAGGAAGCATGCTAGAGATAGTCCAACAAAAAATCCGAAGGATATAAAGGGAAGGAAAACCAGGAAGTATCACAAAAAACATGAGAGAAGAGAGTGCAAGATAGAGAATGTGGTGACCAAATGCTTTGCAGTCAAGAAAAATGAGGATTGAGAAAAGACCATTAGATTTGACAATAAAAGAGCATTAATAACTTTCTGATATTGAACCATTATTTAGTGCAAAAGAAATTATTTTCTAGAGCTTTAATACTTTTGCCTATTGGCAGCCAGATGGCAAAGAGGATAGAGCATTAGGTTTAGAGAAAGGAATTTAAGAGTTTAAAAACTAACTACAGACTTATTTGCTGTGTGACCTAGGACAAGTCATTTAACCTCTGTTTGCTTCTTTCATCTATAAAATGGGTATAGTAATAACACCTACCTTCTAGGGCTATTGTGATGATCAAATGAGATAATAATTGGAAAAGTACTTAGCATATTGTCTAGTACATAATAAGCATTATATAAATGTTAGTTATTGATGATGATGGTGATGATGGTGATAATGGAGGCAAGAGCTGTAGCATGCATGGAGAGGTTCTAATTTGCATCCTTGGTTCCTTTTTGGATGAAAACTTCAGGGTTTGGTCTAGAGATAAGACTGATGGTTTAGGGGCAGAAAAAGTATGTAGTTTCATTTCTAGGACTTACCTCCTCAGAAGTGAGTTAGTAGTTAGTGTTGGTAGTTGCAAAGAAAATGAGCCCCTTCTCAATATCAATTACTCTTCTTACTAACTGGATTGGAGGCAAAGTTGATAGTCTTGGATAGAGGTTCTGCTGTTACCAAAGTTTTCAGTTTCTTTGTTTACCTTCATAAGAATCTGAGGGAAAGAAGTAGGACAAATGGTAGTAGTGGTTTGACTTGTCTCCAAGCTGCCCAGGAATCCCACCTGCTTAATGAGACAGACTTGCTTGCCTGCCTCATTGGTGGCATTTGATTCATTGGCATCTGATAAAAATATCTAGAGCCTTGATATGTCCACTAACGACACTACTGGCCATAGGTATGTGAAAATACAATTGAAAATTGAATGTATAATATAAGTAATGGCAAATATCCTGCCAGTAGAAAATGATTAAAACTGTTTATGTCTGGTATGTGAATTTTAGAGATGGAAAGGACCTTGGAGATCACTTAGTCTAACCCCCTTTCACTTAAAGATGAGAAAAATGACTTTCTGGAGGTCTCAGTTACTTGTCCACAGTCATGTAGGAAGTGGTAACAGAAGAGCCCATGTTTATCTCTGACTCTAAATATGGGACTTTCCCCCCCCTACAACACTGTTTTATCCCACATCCTTTCAGAATTCACATGTCAAAACCTGGTTGCCACTCTTCAAAATCAAAATTAATCTTGCTGTATTTACTAAGTTATTTCAGGATTTTGACATAGTTATGAAAGTCCCAGGTGTACATGCATAAAACCTCTACTTTCAAATTGCTTTCAATTATGTCTGCATACATTAAGTACATAATTTAATGAGACATTTTCAAACCTTTAAAAAACCAATTCATTACTGTTATCTTTAAACTAGTCAGTTATTCATTCTCACCTCCCATCTTCCCCAGCCTCCCCTAGCTGCAAAACACATAATAATAATCACTTCATTCTTATCAAATCATTATTATTTAATCTAATCTGCTACATCTCACTGGCTAGGGGCCAGCAGAGGAAGGGCAGCTTACTTGCAGAGCTTTTCCCTTTATTGTTTAGTTATAGAAGACACCTTAGCTATTACCTTCTTATAAATTCATTTTAATATTATGAAATTTCTAATTTCAGTAAAACCCTTGTTTCTTCCAGGTTCCTAGGCTATGGTTAAGGCGAAAGAAATCTTTGTCAATCTGTAGTTGGAAAATGGTGTCTTGTCCCAAGACTATTGATGTTAATAATGGAGGTATAGATTATCTCCCCCCCCCCCAAGAAAGCATGTTAAACCAAAAAAGTGACAAAATAGATATATTGGTGATTAATTATCCCTTTGGGGAAAGAAAAGAATTCTTTTTTTTTTTTTTTAAAACATTTAAGGGGCGGCTAGGTGGCGCAGTGGATAAAGCACTGGCCCTGGAGTCAGGAGTACCTGGGTTCAAATCCGGTCTCAGACACTTAATAATTACCTAGCTGTGTGGCCTTGGGCAAGCCACTTAACCCCATTTGCCTTGTAAAAAACAAAAAAAAAAAAAACATTTAGCAATCAAGTTAAAAAGTTAGATCTGAGTTTTAAAAATATTGATAAACTTTGAGAACTCATCTTTATTAAGAGGGCTATATCTCTACTCTTCATTCTCTAAGCATGACAAAGCTGAAAAAGAAGCAAGAGGAATTTGATAGTTATTTCTTGAGGGTCATGGTTTAAGTTTATATCTTTTAAAAATATTTTTATTTATTTCATTAAATATTTCTCAAAATTTTGTAAATATTTTCATTCTTTTTAAAAATTTTGAATTCCACTTTCTCTCCATCATGCCCCTACCCTACCCATTGAGAAGGCAAGCAATAATAATCTCGATTATACATGAGAAATTATTCAGATATATTTTCCTATTAGCCAGGTTGCAAAAGAAAACACACACACACAAAGACATAAAACAAGTTTAAAAAGTAAGCTTTAGTCTGCATTTAGAGTTCATCAGTTCGCTCTTTTAAGATGGATAGCAGTTTTCATCAGTTCTTTGGAGTTGTCTTGGATCATTGATCAGAGTAGCTAAGTCTTTCACAGTTGATTATCCTTTCAGTATTGTTACTATGTACCATATTTTCCTAGTTCTGCTCACTTCAATATACTTCAGTTCATGTAAGTCTTCCCAGGGTTTTCTGAAACCATACTGCTCATCATTTTTTTTTTTTTGTTTGTTTGCAAGGCAGTGGGTGTTAAGTGACTTGCCCAAGTTCACATAGCTAGGTAATTTTTTTTAAGTGAATGAGGTCAAATTTGAACTCAAGTCCTTCTGATGCCAGGCCTGGAACTCTATCCACTGCACCATCTAGCCTCCCCTCTCATCATTTCTTATAGCACAGTGGTATTGCATCTCAGTCATATACTGCAACTTTGAGTGTCTCATGAATTTCCAGTACTTTTCCACCATAAGTGGCTATATTATTTACATATATATATATATATATATATATATATATATATATATATATATATATTTTAACAAATAGGTCATTTCCCCCTTTGATCTCTTTTAGATACAGATATAGTAGTGGTATTGTTACATCAAAGAGTAAATACAGTTTTATAAACTTTTGGTTATAGTTCCAAATTATTCTTCTGAATGGTTGGATCTATTCACAATTCTACCAGCAATGTATTAGTGTTCTAATTTTTCTATATTCTCCCCAACATTTTTCATTTTTCATTTTTATTGTGTTATCCAAACTGGTAGATGTAAGGTGGTATCTCAGAGTTGTTTTAATTTGCTTTTATCTGCTCAGGGCACATAGGAGGCAGAGTGGATAGAATGCCAGGCCTGGCATCAGAAGGACTTGAGTTCAAATCAGGCCTCAGACACTTGTGACCTACAGGAACTTGGGCAAATCACTTAACCCTGTCTACCTCGATTTCTTTATCTGTAGAATGATCTGAAGAAGGAAATGGCAAATCATTCCAGTATCTTGGCGAAGAAAACCCCAAAGGTGGTCACAGAGTCAGGCATGACTTAAAAATAACTAAATAACAACAATCAATAGTGTTTTAGAGAATTTTTCCATATGACTTTTGATAACTTTGATTTCTTCTGAAGACTGCTTATTCATATTCTTTAACCATTTATCAATTAGGGGAAAACTCTCATTTTTATAAATTTGGCTTAGTTACCTCTCTAATTTGAGAAATACGGCCTTCATCAGAGAAATTTTCTCTAAATATTTTTTTTCCAATTTCCTCCTTTCCTTCTATAATTTTGGTTGAATGAGTTTTTTTATGCAAAACCTTTTTAAGTTCTTGTAATAAAAATTATCCATTTTACTCCCTGTGATTCTCTCTATATCTTGTTTATTCCTAAACTCATCCCTTATCTATAGATCTATACTGATAGGTACATTTATTTATTGATATCACCCTTTATAAATTTAAATCATGTATCCATTTTGACCTTATCTTAATATATAGTATGAGATGTTGGTCTATGCCTAGTTTCTTCCACACTGCTTTCCACTTTTTCTAGCATTTTTTGTTCTTACCCTTAAAGGTGAGTTTCTGTCCCCAAAGTTTGGATCTTTGTGTTTATCAGTCTATTCTACTAATCACCAATTTATTTGTTATAGCCAATTCTATATTGTTTTCATGATTTCTGTTTTGTAAAATAGTTTGAAATCTGGTACTTCTAAACTGCCTTTCTTCACTTTTTTAAAATTGATTCTATTAGTATTCTTGATCTTTTGTTCTTCCAGATGACTTTTGTCGCTATTTTTCTCTAGCTCCATAAAATAATTATTTGGAGGTTTAATCAATATGACACTGAATAAGTAAATTGACTTAGGTGGAATTGTTTTTATTATGTTGATTCAGCCTGCCTATGAGCAAATAATATTTCTCTGTCTTTATGTGAGAAGTGTTTTGTAATTGTATTTGTGTAGTTACTGGATTTGTTTTATATTTTTATTTCATATCTTTCACAGCATTTAATAGTATTGTATACTTCGTAGGTGACAGGAAATTCTGATTGGTCAAAGAAGGGGGAATTAAGGCAACAAAGAATATGTACTGATGATGTGTTTTTTGGAAATGCTTCCTTTGAAAATGATCCCATGAGTCTTTTTACAAATTAAATAAACTCATATTAAGTATTAGAGTTTTAAAAATTATTCATAACGTGGGAATTGTGTTTATAGATAGCAATTTCAGAAAAAAAGTATGTAGAGCTCAGGCTTATGCCTATGAGTTATTTGGGGAAGAAAATTTCTTTTTTATTTATGTATTGAGCTGTTAGTTACAAATTATTCTGTTTTGTTTTTTTCAAAGATCAAAATGATAAGACATTCCTACCAGTGGACTCAGAAGAAAAAATGAAAAATGGCATGAGGACAGTAGAAATAAGTGTAGCTGATGTCATTGAAAATAGCAAGCTTGACACGAATAGACTACCAGACTCTCAAACATGTAAAACTGACAGTGCTGTCAGTAATAAGGAAAATCTTCCATCACTTTTATTCATTCAAGATCAGAAACTGAGTCAATCCAACTTGGAAAAGGTGAAAACTCAGGATGCAGCAATTCAGACAACTCAATCCCATAACAATTTGGATAATAATATTTTAAGTGAAACAGTTGCTCACCTGAATTATAATTTGTCAAACTTCAGGGGCAATGAAAACATACAGTTTTCACATGACAGTAAATCATCTCACACCTCATCTTTTGAAACAGAGGGATCTATAGATCCCTCACGAGAACGCAAGAACCAGAGACCACTAAATGGGCAGGAAGACATACTCAACCTTCAAGATATAAGTCCTACATGTGGCAGTAATGATCTCTTTATCCCAGTAGATGGGACTGATAAAACTCCAATGGATTCCTGTATAAAGAGTTATCCTCTGTACAAACCTGATTACAAAACCAAACCAAAGCCTTCTAATGAAATTACGAGAGACTACATACCCAAAATTGGAATGACAACTTATAAAATAGTTCCTCCCAAGTCCCTGGACATCCTGAAGGACTGGGAGTCAGAAACCACCCAGTACAGTAAAAACAATCAGGTGATGCCCACTTCAGAAAACGTCCAGCCCCATGAGAAGCAGAAGGAATCCGCTATCCAAACAGTTGATCTTATTTATGAAGGTCCAAAGGAGACACAGGCTGACAAGAAATATGAATCCAAATTGGGAAGAGAGCATCGCATCCAAAATGAAATAAGCATCACTGATGGTACTGTATCTTCTTCAAAACTGGCCTCTTTAGTAAATAAAGACAATGGTGCAACTCCCCTGGTGCTGAATTTAGAACACCTAAATAGTATTATAGAGCCGAAAGGAAGATCAAAGGTGATCAGTCCCCAGACAAAACCTAGTTCTTTTTTCCTCCAGATGCAGAAAAGGGCCTCGGGTCATTATGTTACATCTGCAGCTGCCAAAAGCGTCAGTGCTGCTCCAAGTTCTGCTCAAAATGAACTGAAGCATAAAGAGGTTGAAAGGAAGGTATCAGCTCCCCAAGAGGAAACACTTTCTCCTTTAAATAAGACAATTAACTTCCCTTCTGAATTTCCCAACAAACAAACTGATTGTGATATCAGTCGGAGACACATAGACATCCCAGCTTCCCCAACTTCTCCTACCAAACCCCCCAAACCAGTGAATCTCCCCTCTGCTCAGCCAGCAGCATTCAGCCTAAAAGCCTTGAGGACTTTTGGTGCACCCCGGCCCTATACAGCTTCTTCTCCTTCTCCTTTTGCACTTGCTGTAGTCAAAAGATCCCAATCTTTCAGTAAAACATGCACTATCCCACGGCAGTCATCTGGAGAGGATCCATCCCCTGGATCACTTTCATCAACTTCCAAAGAGGAAGAGGAAAAAAATAACCCCCCATTAGATAAGATTCTGGGAGGTCTACAGTCTGACAAGGTAAATATTACTTTATTTTCCTTTTGTTGGTTTTGGTTTTTAAAGTTTTATTAATGTGTCTTATTTATAATTTTTGCAAACATTTAGTTTACCTTCTCTTTGGAGGCATCACTCAGCAAAGTTAAAAGAATTACATAAAACTAATAATATAGTGATCTTAGGGCGGGAAGTGCATGTAATTCTCCATATCAGTAACACCATTCCCGCTACATTTTTCTACTTTTTTTATTAACAAAAATCTATTTTTCCCTCCTTTCCACTCCCCATTCAATTGGAAAAAAATGAAAATGAAAACAAATTTCAGTGTTTGTATTCATATGCCTATATATGTATGTATACAGACATACATGTGCATCTGTAGATATATATATATATATATATATATGTCTATGTGCTATGAATACACATAACTCCTATTCTGTAAATTAAATCCATTACTTCTCTGTCAAGGATAATGTATTTTATCATCTTTTGTTTTTGTTTTGCAAGGCAGTGGGGTTGAGTGACTTAGCCATGGTCACACAGCTAGGTAATTATTAAGTGTCTGAGATTGAATTTGAACTCAGGTCCTCCTGACTCTAGGGTCAGTGCTCTATCCACTGTACCACCTAACCACCCCATTTTATCATCTTTTAGCAAAATTTAAGACTAATGATAAAGTGAACATTTCTGAAAGTGTATGAAACATTCTCTATATATGGATTATTGCATTCACTTCTCATACATACTTCTCTCTCTCCCTTTCTCACACAAATACACTGCTAACCCTTTCTAATTTTTTTAGGTAAAAAAAATCTATTTTTTTCTCTTTATGCTCCCCACTCCATTGAAAAGTAAACTAAATTAAAAACAAATTCCTTGTAACAAATGTGCATAGTCAAGTGAAACCAATTTTTTCAGTGTCTGCAAACAAATAAATATGTATGTTATCTAAAATACATATATATGGTAAATGTACTCATATATATCTCATTCTATATCCTCAGCCTGTCAAAAATAGAATGTTTCATCGTCTTGTAAAAATGTTTATTACATAAAATTAAGGATAGTGATCTCATCTCAAAGTGCATGCGATACTCCACATCTGCAGCATCCTCCCCCAACTTGTATATTTTTAATTAACAGAAATCTATTTCATGCATGTATATATGTGTGTCCTATGTATCATTTTTATCTATGCATGAGTATATGTAGATGTATTTATACACATATTCTTTACCCTAAAACAATAATTCTATAACCAGTGTCATAAATTTAATGCTTTTGTGGCAATTAAAATTGGCTTGCCTTCAATAAAAGTGCCTGAGACAGAGCTCTGTGTCATAGTACTTTATTAAAGGGTTCATGGTATTCTCTCATGAAGTGGACCTTAGATTTTTCTCATGATCTGAGATGCCCTCCCCTTCCAGGGTCTTACTTTTATAGAGGTTGGTATCTAGACATTTAAGAAAGGCTATCTCAGGGCAGCTAGGTGGCACAATGAATAGAGCAACAGCCCAGGAGTCAGGAGGACCTGAGTTCAAATGCTGCCTCAGACACTTGTGTGACCTTGGTTGAGTCACTTAACCCCATTGCCTTGGAAAAACCTTTAAAAAAAGGCCATCTTAAATATGGAATGATTCCATTGATTGTCATATGGCATATATAGGCTAGAATAAGCAAAACTATATGTCTGGATCACAGATTGGTCAAGGTAGGTAGTCTTAAGATAAAAAGGCTCCTACTTAGGTTAGGCAGGAAAAGATGGTGCAAGCTATACATATTGACTAGGATAGTGATAAGAGAGTCATTTGTTAATGCTGTATTAAAGAACATGGTCTGGATGTATGATAATAAATTGGAATACTTTCCATGTAGTTGATTCACCTTTTCCACACTGGGCTTTGTCACCAAGACAAGGAAAAACAAGAGTGAAGGACCTCTAGCTTGCTTTCTATCATTATGCAAGAGAATTTACAATCCACAACTCACATTATCTGGGATCTAATACACTGGGCTTATCATCACTACCTCTATGGAATCATATCAGATTGATGGATACTGAGATACTGATTGGACTAGAGTGGGGTCCAAATGAAGTATTTCTCTCACTTCACCTTTCATATTCTGGAGTAATAAATGTTCATTACATTATTTTATTGTTTACTATTCAGTTCTATATAAGACAACTTAGAATTGACAAGTACTGTAGAATGTATTTTTATGACAAGTTAGGGTAAACAACTGACAGTTTTAAAAACAAACAAGTAACAGAATTAACAAAAAAAAAACCTTATTAAACAGTTTCCTAAATTCTTATTCATACAATTGATTGGTTAAATGAGCTAAAGATATTCCCATTGTCCTGATAGTTATCCCATTACGTTTTATACAGAATTTTCAAGTTCTTTCTGTTGACAAAAGTATATATCATAAATAAGTTCATAGAAAGAAGATCTGAGGAAAAATATCTTTCATAATAAAATATTAATATGCTCCCTTCTTCATTTCCCAATTAGTAATTTGCTTCCTTGTGTATTTTCTAATTTAACACAATCTCCAGAAGTGACCTTGATTAATTTAGAAGGCATTTGGGGCAAATGGCAGCCATGTTCCCCTTTACATTCTTCATTTCTATTTCCTATATATTGTTACCTCGACTGATTATTAATAAATACACTTACTTGAAGGAACTGTAACAAGACATAATTTTAGCTCATGGGGCAATAGTACTCTATTATGTTTATATAGTTTGTTCAGCCATTCCCCAATCCATTATTACCTTTCTAATAGGCTATTCCCTCCCTAACAAACCAAGTGAAAAGAAATTTAAAATGTATCTTAGATGTTGGTTAGCCGTTTTTTAAAATAACCTCTGAAGCCACTTTTTTCCCTAGTTCAGTTTCAGATTCTTGCATTTATAGTCATTCTAACAAAAAATCTGTCTGGGAGAACCATTATGACATATTGACCATATCCTATTTCAGAAGTAAGAGGGCCTGGGACGTGTTAAGGAAAAGTGGTGTGTTTTGACTTCATGGTGGAATAGAGGGAACAAAATACTTTGTGTGATCACAGGGAGATTGCAGTGAGATTTCTTTTATGTACTTCATGGTCTTTTAGTATGCTAGTGTAGATTATAATTTCTTATTCAGTTTAAAGTTTCACCATTATTTCAAATTACTTCTCTAAACATCCTGAGTTTGACATAATACTAAATACATTGTCAAGTCAAGTTTCAGACTATTCTGAAGGCTTTCCCCTCTCTCCATATATTGCATATTTGTGTCCTTTTATCTCACTAAAGGATTGTTATAGAGTTCTTTTAAAAAAAAAGGTGTGAATATACAGTTTGTTTCCAAAGGTTACACAAAAAAGGTTACAATGAATGTTTTGATTTTTCTTTCTTTCAGCCTTCTTGAAATATATGTATTTTGGGAGGTCTGGGGGAGGTTTGGGGGGAGACAAAGAATATGTGCAACTAAGTGACTTTTTTAAAATCACAGTTTCAGGGACAGCTAGGTGGCACAATGGATAGAGCACTGGCCCTGGAGTCAGGATACCTGAGTTCAAATGTGGCCTCAGACACTTAATAATTACCTAGCTGTGTGGCCTTGGGCAAGCCACTTAACCCCATTGCCTTGCAAAAAAACAAAAACAAAAAAACCAAAAAAAAAAATAAATCACAGTTTCAAATTTCAGATTAGTTGGTTAGATTGAAAGTGTCAAACATGGAGTGGAGGGGAGAATGGGATGTTGGTAAATGTTTTAAAAATAAATAAAAATACAACATAACATAGGTAATGATAATTTGTGATTTTCTTAGTCAGTATACTGCTGTAGGAATCCATTTCTATTTGAGTTTGACTATATCAGTCAAATTCTAAAATCCCCCAACACTGTATAAGTGAATGTACCTCTTTTAAGATTTGCTAACATTGACTATATCAATTATTTATTATCTTAGTTTCATTGAGAGAAGTGTAATGAAACTTAAGGGTTGTTTTAATTTGTAATACTCTTAATATTAATTATTTGAAGCAATAATATGATTGGTGATAGTTTCCATACAATTGTTCAATATCCTTTGCCCATTTATCCAATATAGCTCTTGGTGTCACACACACACACACACACACACACACACACACACACACACACACAGAGTTGTGTTAGAGGGGAGGCTTTTTCCAGGTATTTGTGCAGAGATTCTCCCCCCCCATCTGACAGTTTCTTTATTCTAGGTATATTTTTTATATAAAAGCATTTTTAATTTTATGTAATAAAAATTGTTTATAATTATCTTTCATGATTACCTCTTTCTAGTTGGATAAAGATTCTTCTCCTGGTTATAATTATAAAAAGCATCTCTTTTTATAATGTGACTTTTTATATTTAGTTTGCATAGTATTATTGTTGATATATTGTGTAAAATTGTTGGTCTAAATCTAATTTGTCAAACTACCTTACAATTTTCCCAAGAGATTTTATCAAATAAAAACCTCCCCTGATAGTTTGGTTCCTGGATTGCTCGTGCTGGGGAGTTGTATTCTACTGCTTCTGGCTCTTGTTTATCAGAGGTAGCTAAGTAGTACAATAGATAAAGTGCTATGATTTAACTTCTGTTTGCCTCAGTTTCTTCAACTTTGAAATAAAATAATTTCAGTATCTACTTTGCAGGATAAAATGAGGAACAAATGAGGTGATATTTGTAAAGCACTTAGGACAGCGCCTCATAATAGGAACTATACAAATACTTAATCCCTTCCTTATCTGATCTGTGTTATTGGTCTAATTTTTAGTTCTTTAACTAACATATTCCAAAATACAAGGAATTTGTGAGCCTATCAGCTTTGGGAACTCCCTGCAAAGGGAGAAATCCTTGACTTAATATTGGAGAGAGTCAATTGATAATGAACATTAAGAGATTTGCCAAGGGATGGCTAGGGGATAGAGCACTGGCCCTGGAGTCAGGAGTACCTGAGTTCAAATCCAGCCTCAGACACTTAATAATGACCTAGCTGTGTGGCCTTGGGCGAGCCACTTAACCCCGTTGCCTTGCAAAAAACATCTAAAAAAAAAAAAGATTTGCTAAAAGTTACAAAACTAATAATTGTCAGAGGTGAGATTTATACTTAGGTATTCTTGAATCTAAGCTCAGCATTCTATTCACTGTCTCCAGTTTGATGCTAATTTTATGATAGAATATGATTATGTTGTGCATTAATTTTTATGATATAATGGGATATCTGATAACTATCATAGATCAGACCTTAGCTCCTCTTACCTCCTCATTTCAAAGATGAGGAAACTGAGGTCCAGCAAGGTTGTGACTTACCCAAGAATACATAGTAACAAAATCAGACTTTGAACATGGGACTTATGTCTCCAAATCTAATACTTTTTTTTCCATTGCACTGCTGCTGTCTCTTCATTCTTACTTCCCCTCCTCTCCTAGTATTTTCCTTGAGTTTCCCTTTTATTCTTCCAAATCAATTCTATTTTTGTTTGTGTCTAGTTACATAAAATATCATCTTGCCACTTTAACATGGCACTAAATCTGTAGATTAATTTTATACAATATAGTCACTTTTCTCATATTGGTATAGCCTAACCATGAACAGTAATGATTTTTTAAAGTTTTGAGTAATGAGTTTTTAAAGTCTTGCATAATTTCTGGAAAAAAGTCTTTTATACTTCTATTTACATAAAGGTACGCTTTTGAAAAAAAATATTCTAAGACTAAGTACTTCTTTGAGAGTAATCTTTTTACTAGGTTTTTCCTAAATGTTTATTCTTAAAAAATTTTTATTGATTTTGTGTCACTGATACTAATTATATATTTTTTTTATTTTTAGTTTAATCTTCATTGGACAGAATAGGAAATATATTGAATTCATAGAGTTCAGAATAACTTGAGCTATTGGGTTGAGAACTTGGATTCAATCAGTCATTTATTATGTGATTTCTCTATATCAGGCACTGTGTAAACTAGTAGTTTCAAGAGCACAAAAAAAATTGAGTGTAGTGATCTAGAATCATGAGATTCACCATTCTAGAATCACCATGATCTTTAAATTAGTCAGTGTATGGCATGAGATGTCCATTTTTAGGATGACATTTTATTTGAATAGAGGGCCTGTTTTCTGATTTGGTTGCTAATAAAAAAGCTAGAGAAAAACTACATTTATTATTAGTAGTAGTAGTATTTATTGATATATTATTAGTTCTAGCATTATAATCTTATAGTTACACTACAAAATGAGCAAGATCTCTCTTCAGTGTTACTTTCTATCATCAATAGCTAGGTGTTACATTGGTTAGAGCTCTGGACTTGGAATCAGGAAAAATCATTTTCATGGGGTCAAAAACAACCTCAAACACTTATTAGTTGTGTGACCCTAGGCAAGTCACTTAATCCTTTTTACCTCAATTCCTCCTCTGTAATATGAGCTAGAGAAGGCAACAGCAAATCTCGTCAGTCTCTGCAAAGGAAACCCCAAATGAGGTCACAGAGAATGGGTTAAACTGAAAAATGGCTTGATAGTAGCTTTCTTTTCATTCTAGAAGTGGTTGATAATATTAGAAATAAAGGAATAGCAATATTAATGGAGGATGACTATGAATTATAAGTTCTAAGAATAACAGAACTGAAATTTGTCTATGTTCCCAAGTGCACCATCTCTTGCTGGGGTTCTCCCATCATTTTTTCTCATCTGCTTCTCTTGCCTTCTCAATTGTGCTCATGAGGGCCATCTAAACATTTTCTATTTCCTTGTATAGGAAGCTAGCTGTGCACACACCGAACAGAAATGCCAGACACAGTCATCAACTGACCGCCCATCATTCACCCTTAAGAGACAAACTTCTTTAACATTCCAAAGTGCTGACCCAGAACAGATTCGACAAAGTTTGCTGACCGCAATTCGCTCTGGAGAGGCTGCTGCCAAATTGAAAAGGGTAAACTTACTTTCATCAGATGGATAACAGTGGACTTATTTTCAACATTGTCAATTTAGGGAAAATTGTTTCTGACATTTAAACCTAAAAAAGGACACTAAAAGTGGGCTCCTTTCCATAAGCTTTTTTTTTTGAAGTTCAAATTCACACACACACACATATTTAATTAGCAAGAATTCATATTTTTTTAATTATAATTTTCCCCTCACTGCTTCCCTCCCCAAAACATTTTTTTAAACTCTCACTGCAAATACACATAGTCAGAAAATCAAATTCCCACACTGATCATATCCAAATACTACATGTCTTATTCTGGATTTTAGATATGTCACCTCTCTGATAGATTGTGTAATCCACTGTCATTCCTCTTGACTTGTGGTTTATCACAGCCACAAGTCTCTAATATTTGTTTTCCCTCTGTTATGTTGTAATTATTTAAAAAGTTCTCCTGGTTCTGCTCATTTCACATTGTACTGGAAACTTTACAGTTTACTCTGTTTCATCATTTCTTGTGGCACAAGTATATTCAATTATATTCCTAAAGGGTTCTGTGTTTAGCCATTCCTCCAAGAGGTAGGTATCACTTATTTTCCACTTTAATGTTACTATGAAATGAGCTGCTTTAAGAATTTTTGTTCATATGATTCCTTTCCCCCTTTGATATATTTGGATTATAGTCATAATATACAGTTTTGAAATTATTTGAGCATCATACCAAATTGCTTTCCAGAAGTACCTTAACTGCTGGTTCAATTCAAAGTGCCACCAATAAAACATAGATTGAGGGCATATTTTCTTGCATCCCTTTTAACATTTGTCAGTGTACTCATTTGCCAGCTTTGCCAGTCTTATAAGATGGAACTTTAATGTTGTTCTGCTGTGTGTTTCTTTAATTATTAGTGACTCAGATCATTTTTTCATTTGACCATTGAAAGCCTGTTTTTTTTCCTCTGAAAATATCCTATTCATGTCCTTTTGTCTTTTATGAGTGAAAGGATGACTCTTAGTTTTACAGTCAAGCCTATACACACACACACACACACACACACACACACACACACACACAATCTTGAGTATGAGTCCCGTAACAAAAAAGTTATTGTAAAGATTTTTTTACCCATTGACTTGTTTATATTTTAGTTTTAATTACATTAGATTTATAAAAAAACCTCAAATTTCATAATAATCAAAATTGTCCTTTTTATTTTCTATAATCTCCATTTCTTCATCTGAATCTTTCCCCTATCCACTGAACTGAAAGGTTATTTCTTCCTTGTTCTTCTAAATTTATGTTGCCTCGTGTCTAAATCATGTATTCATTTGCAGTTTATCTTGGGATAGTGTATGAGATGTTGGTCTATGCCCAGTTTCTGCCAAACTGCTTTCCAGTTTCCCAAGCAATTTTTTTTGTAAAATAATGAATCCTTACTCTGCTAAAATTGGAGTGTTGGTTTGGCGAGCACCACGCTCATGGTTTGCTTGTTGCTTTAAATCTCTTCTGCTGAACAATCTCCCTATTTTTTTTAATCAGTATCACATTGTTTTTATTATTGTTGCTTTGTAGTAATCTTTAGGCTTATTTTCCAAAATGACTTATGATGTGGTCCAGGTGCAAAATATATTATATTACATGTCAGGTCTCATGCTAGCTACTGATGTGGGCTTATTTAATTTCATTCTCTTCTCTGGGCTTCACTGTTCTCATCTATTAAGTAAGACTAGAGATATTCTTGTATATTCTAACTTTGTCTTTGATCTTATTTGAACATCCTCTAAATACCCTCCTCTTCATTTTGACCAATTATTTCGAAGAAAGTAGAAGGCTGTCAATGAAAAGAAGATTTCAGAGAGGGGAATATGGTATATTTTAGAAGATTGACCATCAAATTAAAAACACCAAAACTTAAAACCATGGCGCCCATCACTATCTGTTGCATTATAGGCAAGTCACTTAATTTCCATATGAACTAAGCATCTCTAAGACTAGATCTAAACTGACATAATAGCAGTTTCCTAAATCTAGTAATTACTCTATTTCCAAACTTTATGCATAAGATGTCCTTTAGATTTTTGAAGGCAATGGGGTTAAGTGGCTTGCCCAAGGCCACATGGCTAGGTAATTATTAAGTGTCTGAGGTTGGATTTGAACCCAGGTACTCCTGACTCCAAGGCCTGGTGCTCTATCCACTGTGCCACCTGGCTGCCCCCTTAAGATGTCCTTTATATCTGAAATGTATTTTCTTTGCAGCTCTACCTCTTTAAAGTCTAAATTTCTCAGGCCTCAGTATCTAAGAAAAACTTTTTCCAAATCATCACTTGTTCTCTGTCCCCAATTGTTTTCTTTTGCTCCCCAAATTATTTTGTATTTATTTATTTTTTCTGTGCACATAATACCCTACCCCTAAAATGTAAGTTCTTAAGAGTTGTTCATTTTTCCTTTGTAACTCCCTGCACCTACCACAGAGCCTAACACACAGTAAATATTTAATATGTGCTTTATGAAGCGAATTGAAAGAACAGTTGGTTCAACATAAGGAGCAAAGGCACTATGCAGAGAGAGGAAAAGACAGGTGCAAATGATTCTGGGTAAGCCATCTCAGACCTCCTCAGGTCAATCACTTTCTTCTTGTGGAGCAAGAGGTTAGCCACCTTAGAGGCCACTACAAAACTATCACAGGTTCACAGTTAACCAACTGCAGAAATTATTCCAGGTGTTTCTTTTGGGTCTTGGGAAGAAAAGATGAAGGGGAATTTCAGGAGATTAGGTTTTATTTTTAGAAGAGACATAAAATATGTGATTTTTGAATATTTTTATATCTTTATTTGTAGGAGTTTTTGTTTGCCTTAGAAGTATACTTTCTAATTATTCAGTAGGCAATTAAAATAGAAAATTTGTTGCATATTGTATGGTTACATGTTCAAAATATGCAGAAGGGATAAAAAAGTATGTTTTCTAAGGTTAACAAAATTGGATATCATTATTTGGGGAAAATTTTTATCATTTCTGACCGTTCTCTCTAAGGAAAAAAATTTAGAAATGATCACTGGTTATAGTGTACTTAAGACCCACACAAAGCTAAACTAACTATACCTTGCTCTTCTTTTTTCTCTCTGTAAAGTCAATGGAAATATTAATCATCTTCTATGAATTAATTAATTAAAAGAATCTACAAATTAAGTATGAATTTCTTTTATAGACTGCAAAGTCAAACTAAGAAGTCACTGTATTCTCAGTATGTTACAGATATGGAAGAGTCCTTTCACATTACAAAGCTTTCACTAATTCAAGGATAGGCTAGATGAGAAATAGATGTTAGAAATTCAGGTCATAAAATGTCTAGATCTTCTTATAATATCACTCACAATAGACAGAAAAAAATAGTTTACACTTAAATGCCACTTTACAATTTAAAATTTCTCTCTACGTTCTTTGAGGTAGGAAGTAAAAATATTATCCCCAGATGCGAAAATTGAACCTTAAAAGGTAAAATAACTTGTCTAAGGTCACATAGCTGATAAGTGGCAGAAAAGAATAGGACTTCCAATTACAAATTCAGTATGCTTTACTTCATATCCATTTCTTTAGATTTTTCTTGTCTAAGAAACATCCATCTCACTTCTAATGGAAAATCAGAATCATAAAGAGTTAGCAGAAGAGAGATAAAGCCCCTGAATTAAGAGATGGTGAAACTGAGGACCATAGGTAACAAGTAATGGGTCCAAAGTCACACAGTTAAATGGAAAGAATTGAGATGAAAAGCTAATACTCTTGACTCCTATTTTCATTTGATTGCAGGATCCCTTTAACACTCTTAAAAATTATTGGAAACCTTCCCTCTAAGAACTTTTGTTAATACGCCACTTATATCTATTGCCAAACATTCATATAAATTCACATTCACACTTCTTTACTGATTAGTTTTTGCTAATACTGGATGAATTGAAGCAAAACAGCAAGGCCAGCACATCTATAGATTCATTCATTTGTAAGGCAAAAGTGCAATTTTGCAGATGAGAGAGTAACTCTTCATGTTTGCAGCTGAATCTTTAAATTCATAATTCTAATTCATAGGTCATATAGCCTCTGGAAGGCTCCACTATTTGAATGAAATGAAATAAAAAAAACAGATTAGATCTTAGAATTTTAAAAATAATTTTGACATTCATGACCCCCTAAAAGGATCTTGAAGACCTCCAAGACCACACTTGAGAACCATTACACTGCACTCCACTACTGCCAGTGATTCTGCCATAGATAATTGCCACTGCCAGTCCCTCCAAGAAGCACCTGAGGTCATAATCTACTGTTAGATTTTTAGTAAAAAAGTAAAAATTCATATATATCATAAAAATGAACAGGCACCTGCAGGATCTAATTTCTCATTCTGGTCTATGCTTACATACCATCTTCCTTATACCAGTACACTGAAAATTTTTCCTAGTTTGTTTCAAATGATGACATTTCTTTTATAGAACAACAATTATGTTGCCAAATAAAAGCTCTAGTGATTTTGACAGTGAGTTTAGATGTTCAACAGAAAGTTGGCTCTGTGTTTTTCTATGACTTGGCTCCCAGAATGTTCAATTTAACTTCAGGTATCAACCTGCCTTATGGCTGATGTTCACACCACAGCAATTAACCTTAATTATAATGGTTAAATTCACATTAGAGCAATTATCTGGTTGATTGCTCTAGAGAGGATATAGTCATAACTGACATAGCATGGGTATGTCATGGATTTCATACCCTAACCTTTTGAAATTCATCCCCTCCCCTGCCCATGTGTTCAACACATTCATAGAGGTCATTTCTCTCTTATCCCCCTTATTGTACAGAAAGGGATTGATGAACAAAGGTGGGGGATTTTATGAGTTGCTTTTGATATTAGGACTAATATATGATCAGCATATCCTTTTAGATTCAGTTGATCCCGCTGAACTAATTTTTAAACATAAGGTTCTTTGAGTCATATTGTTTATAAGACACCTGGTGGCAGAGTATTAGATTTTTTTTCTTCTTCTAATTATGCACATGTCTTTTAACATACCATTTTGAATTAGAATACAATTTTTAGGAATATATCAAACTCTAAGGAATGATTTTTATTATTTTATCTGAAAAGTACTTATTCAGTCTTTGGAGGCTTTCCAAAAATAGACCAAAGGCTAGAGATGGGGGGCTGTGGGGCAGACTTGTCAAGAAGCTTAGTCTCCTGCTGATTTCTCTCATATTTCCTTGAATTGTTTTTTAGCTATCAAAAGCACTCCTAATAGCAATCCTTTTTTTAAAACTATAAATTTAAAGGAATTTTTCAAAGTTTCACTGTAGAAAAAGAGATCTTTTCAATTTTTTGACAATTCATCTTGTATATTTAATCTTCAGTAATTTTATAATGACAAAACCTGTTGACTCCTTATTTTATTCAAAAAATAGCTGAAGATTTTTGGGCCAAAACTGACTTGAATCCAACCATTGAAAATTAGATGAAGCTACATTAGACAAGTTTGGAACCCTATTGATGGAAGGATCCTAGGTATAGCAAATATTGTTCATTTCGGTGTAGCCCCATCTTAAGACACCAATTCATTATAAACAGTAAATAAATTATTCTTTCCCTTCTTCAGAGAATTTTAAAATCTATTATATCACTATTTGATTTCAGCTAATAGTTGACCTTCCCTGTCCCCCAAACTACCTAAGTTGTAGAAATCTCAGACAACAGTACACAGAAGAATTTTCTGAGAATAAAAATGTACATGAAAAGACAAGTTTGATCACAATTTTGAGCAATCAGGAGTTCTTAACCAGAGGTCCTTGGATTATTTAAATTTAATTTTGTAATTGTATTGTGATATATTTGGGTTTCTTTGTAAGAATTTGTATTTTATTTTATACATTTGAAAATATTTTATCTGAGAAGGGTTCCATAGGCTTCACCAGATTGCCAAAGGGGGGGGGGGGTCCATGACACAAAACTGCTATGAATGAACCATTTTAGATCAAGGAAAGAAACAAAGCAAAAGGAAACCAAATCTAAGGAGAAAATTTACTCTTGACTTCTCCCCATAGGTGAGGGGACACCTTATCTACTGGCATATTTCCAGTTTAATGTACTTGCTCCAAGCTTTTGTTTCAGAAACTATTGAGCCACAGAAAGGGAATTTCTGATGGAACACTAAGAGAAAACCTGATGATTAAATATGATTTACTAATACTGAAGTAGAATAAACTAACTGCATTTGATCTCTCTCTCTCTCTCTCTCTCTCTCTCTCTCTCTCTCTCTCTCTCTCTCTCTCTCTCTCTCTCTCTCTCTCTCTCTCTCTCTCTCTCTCCCTCCCCCCCCCCATGGTTTTACTACTAAATATCAGTGACATTCGACCAATGTTCTACCATCTGAATAGCCTCCTGTTCCCCAGTATTCTCAAAAAATGATTTTTGCCCATGAAAATGTCAACAACGGTGTAATTATCACTGAGACAAAAACATACTGTTACTAGGGGCTTGTGAACAAGAGGCATATCAGCTGGTTTAGTTCTGGCTTTCCCGAATTTGGCATGTGTGAAATCCAGAAACCTGATTTTTAATCTACTTGAATCCTGTAGATATTCTATGGTATGCTTTTGCTTTACAAGTTCCTCTCTAAAGGAAGCAGGCAAAAAATTGAGCCACAGTGGCCCAAGGCAGGAAAATTTTCTTTTTTTTCCTCTTCAGTAGCTTGCCAAAATATTTGCCCAGGATAGATAATTTAGTATAGATAATTTGGTCTTTAGGACAACTGATCTTTTTTCTTTCAGGGAAAAGGGGGAAGAACCTCACCAATTATAATCTAAATGGAGAAAAAATTTCATTTTCCCTTTCTTTTGAAATATTTTTTATTATGTTTCATGTTAATTTTAAACTTTTCATATTTTTCTAATTTTATAAAATAATAGTAGTTGACAGTTATATACATAGTACTTTATTTTTAGGGGGTTTTTTTGGAAGGCAAATGGGGTTGAGTGGCTTGCCCAAGGCCATACAGCTAGGTAATTATTAAGTATCTAAGGACGGATTTGAACTCAGGTACTCCTGACTCCAGGGCCAGGGCTCTAGCCACTGCACCACCTAGCCACCCCATTTATGTAGTATTTTAAAGGTTGGCAAAGCACTTTACAGACTTTATCTCATTTGAACCTCACAGCCCTTTGAGGAAGATAGATTAAATGATTTTAGCAGTGATAATAGCTATTAAGCTTCTGAGGAAGGATTTGAACCCAAGTCTTTCTGACTTCCAAGTCCAGTGTTCTATCCACTATGCCACCTAGATAGCTATCTTTCTCTCAGGGTTCCAGAAAACCTTAAATATGTCCTCATCTAATGACATTTTTGTTAGTCTTTTAAATGATATGAGATAATAGAAAATTCAGGTTTCATTGTATTTGATTCTCAGATTAATTCATAAAGAAAAATTGTTAACATGATCCTGTAATCTTGTCTCTGAGGAATTTATTAAACTGTTGTTAATTATCACTATCCAAATTATTTTGATAACACAATTTTAATGATATAGCAAGTATAGAAATATCTGTGTATTTTTCTGCCATTTGAGTATATGCATTTTTTCTCAATTTTTAACATTTTCTGTTTAAAATTTTGAGTTCTAAAGTCTATCCATCCCTTCCACTAAGACAATAAGCAAACATATATTTTATTCATGTAAAATTATGTAAAACATTTCCATATTAGTCATTTTGTACAAGAAGACTCAAATACAATGGAAAAATGGAAAAAAAGAAAAATAGCATGCTTCAATCTATATTCACCCAATATCAGTCTTTCTCTGGAAGTTGATAGTATGCTTCATTAGTCCTTTAGGATTGTTTTGCTGAGAATAGCTAAGTCATTCACAGTTCATCATCAAACAATATTGTTGTTATTCTTTTCTTTGGGTTCTGTTCACTTCACTATGCATAGTTTATGTAAGTCTTTCAAAGATTTTCTGAAATCATTCTGCTTGTCATTTCTTATTGCACAATAATGTGCCATTACAGTCATATGCCATAGCCTTTGATTTCTAATCCACAAAAAGAGCTGCTATAAATATTTTTTGTAGAATTAGGTCTTTTTCCATTTTTTGGATGACTTTGGGATAGAGACCTAGCAGTGAAGTGTTACTGGATCAAAAGGTTATGCACAGTTTTATAGCCCTTTGGTCATAGTTCCAATTTTCTCTCCAGAGTGGTGGGATCAGTTCACAACTCCTCCAAAATTTTTAATGTCCCAGTTTTCCTGCGTTGCCTCCAACATCCAGAATTTTTCATTTTTGTCATATTAGCCAAAGTACATGAATTCCTAAAATGCAAATATAGCTTTTTTCCCTATGAATATATAGCCTATGCAAGGGGAAAGTTAGGATGAAAGTCAAAATCCACATTTTAAAAAAATATTTTGGAAAATTTACTGTATTTTTCTGCATTCTCAATACTAGAATTAAGCTTCTGAAAAAAAGCTCATTAACAGCTTGGATTGCAGTCTGTGTTTGTGCTCCTGTCCTTTGAATTGGTTTAGTCATTTTATAAAGACTATGATGTGTTAATGGATTATTTAACTTGTTTGTTGTGAAAATAACAAATCTCTCATTTTTTAATTTCATGGATGAGTGATTGTTGATTCTTAATGATTTATACTTCATTGAACAATAAAATACTAAATGTGAGTGCTTATAATTAAGCAATAAATAAAATGTTCTAGTGAATGAAAACTTGAAATTAGGCAACTGTATGTTTCTAAGTGGAAAGATATGATCATGTTTGTCTCTCTTTTAGGTAACTGTTCCATCCAATACCATATCTGTAAGTGGAAGATCAAGATTCATCTGTCCATTGTCTACAGAAACACAGTCTGACCATTAAAGATGTTACACCAGCTATTTTGCACTTTACTGCCAACAAAATACTAATTGAGATATTGTCTATTAAAATGTGTGAATTTTGTGTCATGACTTTTAATGCCAAGAGAAGAATTATTGGAATATGTAATTTATAGTGATATTTTTGTCTGGATGCCTTAAAAGTTGAGTTTGCTGCTGTAGGGCTTTTAAGATGAAGTGCAGATGAGTTTCAGTTTTTGAAATGAAAAATAATTACATTTTGTTGATTTCATTGAATTATTTGTAGAAGCATATTTACAATGGTGATTTAGACAAAAGGATAAGTTTTTAATATCCTTAGGTTATAATTATATAAGTACCTTAACATAATATATGAGTTAATAAATGTCTGCCATATGTTGTCTTGATGTTGCTGTTAAATTAAAAACTTGTAATAAGCATAAATTTCCAACTTTGTATTCTGCAGAAAGAACCAACTAAAAATACTAGTGATAACAAATAGCTGTCTTCAGTTGAACATTGGTTTTAATTGTTGAATCATTTTGTGTTTAGGATTCTTTCTCTTACTTTGTTTTTCCGTGGGAACAATGCAAAAATCAAAGATTATGTGACAAGATCTTATTAATATTTTAATATTGTAGTTAACTTTTCTGCTTTTACCTTTTGAAATGCACAAAGAAAATTTAAATATGTCATGTATATAATTCTTAGAGTATCAGGGCAGAGATTAGTCTTACATGTTCCTTATACCAGAGGCCTTAAAATATCCTTTGTCAAAATATTGATTTATAGTAATAACTATTTTATTTTTGATGATTAGGGCCGGAAAAGGTTAGATTATGTCTAGATTAAACAATTTAAAATGGGCTTTGAAAATACCAGTCAACCTGTTTTAATTATAGTGATGTGATATAATTGTAAGTCATTATGAAACTTATTTAAGATTGAGATACTTATTATTCTAAATATTAAAAATGAGTAAATTAATGTTGGAATACTTTGAGGTGCCTAATTGGTAGGGGGTGGGGATACACTTGATTTTTAGGCTTTACAATTTTTATGTGATATTTGTCCACAGAAAGAAGGAGCTAAATTGATCACTTATTATCATATCTCTTGGTTAAGCAAGATGATTGTGAATTCTGGTAGATTTCTGTCCCTAGTATGAAATTTGCCAATTTTAAAAGTATGTTGATTCTTTTCCAGTTAAATAAAAATTATCTTATTTAATTTTGAGGACTTTTTCTTTAAAGGTCGTTTGCACCATACAGTTATACATGCATGGGTATTATCCTTCTTTATAAATATGAGAGGGTTGATTATATTAAGACAGATATGGATCCTGAGTTTTCTAAGACATCAGACATGCAGACAGTTGAATACTGTGTTTAACTTTGAGTTGAGTTAACTGATCTATAAAATAGGTTTGAGGAGTGACAGGGTTCAGGGAGACTAGATCATCCGAAGATCATTTCTAGCTCTTTATGATCTGTAATAAACAAGTACTGAAATGAAGTGTATTAACAAAATAATATCCCATGAATATTGTGGAGATGATAATTAAACGTAAAGTAAAATTTGGGGGAAAAAATGGAAATCAAAGCATTTCAGCCAAAAAATGTAAGATAATATAGTTGTATTGTTGTTATTGGAGACTTCCTTAGGCACAGATTTATTTGACACATAATTTAAAAAAAAATTGATTGGCTTTATTTCCCAGTCCAGAGCAACTTGAATTAGACATAACACAATTAGCTGATGGAAAGGATTGCTAAAGAATGTCATGCTTACAATTTCAAGGAAGGGATAAACAGATCATGAGGTAAAAACAAGGAATTTGAAGAGAGTAAATCAATGTGAAAGGGAAAAATGGGAGAAGTAATAGATTGTGTTTGATCAGTCAATTTCATCTCCCATTATGGATCAATCAACTGGTATCAAGTCCACATACAATGCAACAAAGTTTTTGGCTAAACTATGGAGGAAGATAGACTGCAACACAAAACTCAAGAAAGTATCATTTGGTGAACTCACGTGTGAATTGTAACTGTATTTCAGACTAGTATCAGAGGAAAAAAAGAGAGGAAGAGAGAAAAGAAACCTGGCAGGGATGAAGTAGTGGTTTCAGAGTCAGAAGTCAAAAGCAAAGGAGAAGTAGAGTATATGTTGACTTCCTTGAGATAGAATAGTTGGTTTAGTTTAAGCAACAATATTATAGATTACAGATCAATCAGTATGAGCCAGCAAAGTCTAAATTCCAAATATAGCCATGGCCACTATCAAAAGAAACAAATATCACTCTTAATTTAATGCTTTAATGTCACACACTTTTCAGTGATCCCATCCACACTTATGTAAGAATAGGTATGAAGTATAATGGAGTAGACTCAACTCTAGATTATCCCATTTGGGGACTCTGTCAGGTTTTTTTTTTAATTCTTTTTCCAGACTTGTACATTTCCCTGATTATTGACACCTTCCATTAGTCAGGGAAAAGAAGGGAGAAATCAGGCTGGCCAATTTTTCAATTATCATCAGATGAGTGAGGAAAGGAATCCTAAAATGAGTGGTTAAAACAGAAATTACTATTATCATACCCTTGCTCAGATTGAAGTGGTTATATCCTATGATACACTGCCCCAAAATAGAACAGTATATTGCCTCCATTTTATCAGGCAAAAACACAAGATCTACAGTGCTCAAATATGCTGTCACCTCAATTGAATATTCTTCCTTTTCTTTTAAATATCACCACTCTCTTGGAAAAAATCTTTTTCAACCTGAGTGCTTCAGATTTTTACAACTAAGCTGTAGTTCTTTTTTGTCCATGACAAGGGAAAATGCCAAGATCTGTTCTCTATACTGATAAGGGAATAACTTCTGACTGATATTTATGGAGGGATTAAAAGCTGTTCCCTTAATTTTTAAAGGACTACAGATAGTCTACTTCACAAATGGATAAATTCCATTTGGAATTTTTGTAGCTTCCTTTGCTACAGCTGCTGCTGCTTAAAAGTCTGTACAGCTCCCCAAAAACAAATTGCTCCATTTATCTTTTACATTATTCTTTAGTTCATTATGTTTTCCCTCTTCCTTCCCTTCCACAAGAAAGTTATATATTAGCAAGTATTTGATAAGGGCAAAACTATGTATGATATAGGTAAAATGCTCAAACAAAATTCAAGGAGAAAGAGATCACTTTTTACTGGAGTGTTGGAGGGGTTGGATAAGGGAAGACTTTATAGTGATTAGACAGGACATTAAAAGAAAAGAATTTCAATAAGTGGAAATGTAGAACATGGGCTTTCTAGGTATGGAGATTAGTCAATACAAATTTGCTGGAGATAAGACATTTAAGAATGCTTTCAGTTGGAAAAAAAATTATGCAAGGGGGAATGTGACAAGATTTTCTCTAATGAATAAGTGACCAAACAATATAAACAAGGAAATGTCAAAAGAATTTCAATCTATAAGTCTCTTAGAGGCTATTTCCTATCACCCATAAGACATGCAAATCAAAGCAAAGGTTCTTCTTCTATCATGCAAATTGACAAGACAAAAGATTATATTAATCATTATTTGAGAATTTATAGAAAGACAAGTAAACATATTACCATTACTGGAGAAAGAAATTGGTCCAGCCATTCTTTTTTTTTTGTTTTTAATTGGCAAGGCAGTAGGGTTAAGTGACTTGCCCAAGGTCGCACAGCTAGTTAATTATTAAGCATCTGAGTCCATATTTGAATTCAGGTCCTCCTGACTCCAGGGCTAGTGCTGTATCCGCTGCACCACCTAACCACCCTGGTTCAGCCATTCTTGAGAAGAATTTGAAACTAAACTAAGAGAGGGACTGAAATGCACTATGTACTTTGACTTACCATTAGTCACATACTTCAAGAAGGTAAAAGATCTAAATATTTATAATAATTCAGTTTGTAATAAAAAAACAAAAAAACAAACTTAGAAACAAAATAGGTACTCACAGATTGATGAATATATATATCTGTATTATGGGCCATCCCCACATAGAATATTATGGTTTCATAAGTAGCAATGGATATGAAGACTATATGAAAAGAATATGAAAACTTAAATGAACTGACAAAAAAGACAAAACAAGAAAAACAATAAAACCAATGACTATAAAAATATAAATTAAAATAAAAAATTTCAAACTGAACAACTAACCCTGAAAAAGAAGAGAAAACACTTTCTTCCAGTCTTTGCAAAGATGTGGCACTATGGTAATGTCACATTGCATTTATTGTACTAACAGACTTAGTTTTAGGTTATTTTTTGCTAAATTGTTTTTATCTGTTATAACAGATGACTATCTGGGGAAAGGAAGGAAATAAATGGAAATGATGGTGTTGAAAAAACATTTCAAGAATTTATAAGGGTTAAATGCTTTAAAGGTTAATGGACCAAGATTCTAAATGGCTTTAAATGCCAGGCTAAGAATTTTTATTTTAGACTACAAAAAAAAAATTAGGTATTCACAATTTCCTTGATCCCAGAGACTGTTATTGAGAAAAAAAATAGCACCTGCACCAGTCAAACCTTTAGTCCAAGAAAGACTTTAAATCTTAGAGCCACAGGATGGAAAGGGGCAATTTTGTGGACAATGGAGAATCACTGGAGGTTCCTAAGAATGAAGGTTAGATTGGGGTCAAATTTGGTACTTTGAGTGCTAAACCAAAGTTTTTGAATGTTACCTTGTGAATGATAGGAAGCTACTGTAGGTTTTTCAGCATGAAAGTGGCATGATTAAAGTGGTATTTTAATTTGATCATTGAAGCGGCAGGGTTTAGCATAGATTGGACAGGGAATAAATATCCAGGAGGCAAGACCAGTTTGAAAACTGTAGCAGGAGTTTGTGGAGATGAGCAGAGTCTGAACTAAGACGTTGACAGTGAGAAAAGAAGGGACACATATGCAAGACAACATGAAGGTGTGGCAACTTTTTTTGGCAACTTCTTATGATTGAACTGGTAAGGAGAGAAAAAGAGAAGAAAAGTATGGATGACACTCGAGTATCAAGAATGGATTATGCTTTGTGTTTTTAACTTACTCTATTTCAGCATTTTGTTTTGTTTTTTTTCATCTGAGGATCAGGACCTTCTAGGGAATCATAGAATAAATTGTCAAACAAGAATGCCTTCATGGAACTTTGCTATACTAGAGTGCAGGGGTCAGATCTAGGAAGCTCCAAACAACTCTCAATTTAACAAATATTAGATTGCACTAGCTTGGGGGATGGGGTGGGAGGGACTGGTAAATGATGGAAGATGAAATCAAAAGGGACAAGGGACTAAAAATGAAAAGCTAAGGAACTGCAATCCTAAATCAAAGTGTTAATTTGTTAAGGTATGAATGTCAAACAATTTAAATTTGGTTTATAGATAGATTGCTATATCTACATTTCTCTTAAATATTTAAATAGCTATCCTATTTCCTGTATCCAACACAAATATTAGATCCTATTAGTACCTTCAATCCTGTTGGTTAACTTGTTAATCCCTGTACTCTATTTATACAAATATTTTTCAAGTTTATTACCTATTTTTATCTTGTCCTTCAACTGCTGCGTAGTTCAGGGTTGCCTATTTTTAGTTCACTCAAGTACCACATCATGGAAAGGCTAAAACACTTCTCTATCCAGCCATGTAAGTCCCAAACAAGAACTTTTGTGCTATTGGGCAACCAATGATTACATTTCTTGATGTCACTAATGCACAAGACATGTTAGAAAGATCCCATTTGCCTGCAATACATAAGTATGCACCTCTCTCCAAAGAAAAATATGGATTCCTAAGATATGCAGAAAATAGTCTCCATATACTAAAGGCATATAGCTAGATGAAATGACAGGTACCAAAGGTTATTGGACTTCTATTGAAATAGATTTTTAAAATGAGTCAGAGGGGGTGGCTAGGTGGCGCAGTGGATAGAGCACTGGCCTTGGAGTTAGGAGTACCTGAGTTCAAATCGGGCCTCAGATACTTAATAATTACCTAGCTGTATGGTTCTTGGGCAAGCTACTTCACCCCGCTTGCCTTGGAAAAATCTAAAAAAATAAAATGAGTCAAAAAACTGGCCATCATTATTTGTTAGTGATAATAATTAACATTTATATAATGATTTAAGATTTACAAGTGCTTTATATATCTTATTTGATCATCATAGAACTCTTGAAGTAGGAACTATCATTATCCAAAAATAATAACAGTAATAATATTTCTATAGCACTTGAAGGTTTTTACAAAGTGTTTTGCATGTATTATCTCATTTGATCCTCACAGACCTGTGAGTTAGGTGCTTTTATAAACTCCATTTAAAAAAAACTAGAAAATTGAGGCTGAAAGAGATTAAATGACTTAGTAAGGGTTACACAGATAATAATGTAAGGCAGGATTCAAACTCAACTCTTCCAGGCTCTAAGTCCAGTGCTATATTGACTATACCAACTAGCTGCTATTAACTGAAAGATTATTTACTTAGAAATGAATTCTAAGTCAGTATTTTGGAAGACTTTTACTTGCCCTTTCTAAGAGATTGTATTGAAACCAAATAATAGAGGTCTTAGAAATCCTCAGTTTCTTCAAAAACCTGTATAAATACAACCTTTTTACATCTGACTCTGTTCCAATCATGTTTCCTTTTCTCCTCTATATCTCCCAAACTATTTTGTACCCATTTTATATATGTTTTTTTATGTACATGTTTTTGTCTTTCAATAGAACTTGAGATTCTTGAGGTCAGGGACTCTTTGAGTCCCCCACATAAATAACCAGTCAAATTATAACTGCCTAATAAATGCTTATTGATTGATTGATATTGAACAAAAGTAACTGATAATGTGCATACACTAAATACATCATCCTATTTGTAATAGAGAATTAAAAGGAAAGCAAGTGAATAAGTAATCCTGCTTGAGATCATAGACTTGGATTCGGATAAGAACGCTGGTTGGTTAAATGGGGAATGTACTTCTTTTCCCTTTATTTTTTTCTTTCAAACCCTCAGGCTGTTAATGCCATCTGTTGCACAATGTGAATAACAACTGAGCTTCCCTTCAACAAACACTGGCAGTTGGTCTTTTAATTTCCTTCCCTACAGTACTTGTCTTTAACAGAAGAAAGGTCTCTGAAATTCCTCAAAGAGAGAGAAAAATGAAATTGGATTCACTTACTTGAGTCTTTTAAGTGTGAGAATGATGATGACAGGCAAATGTAAAGGGAAAAAATTATTATGGGTGGCTTTTTGAAAGTTTCTGAATGTGAACCTTTGCCCTATATTCAATTAAAAGCTAAGCAGTAACTATGGTGGTATAATCAGAGCTTTGACCGAAGGTACCATATTTAAAGTGCACTGACAACACTTGCCATCCTTCAGCTGAAGAGAAGGAATCAAACTTAACACCTATTTACCAAGACTTGCCAGTTAAAATAGGAAGCTACTAGATGGTAGATTGGAGTGAACTGCTCCTTCTTCTCTCCCTCAGTTTCCCCCAGTAGTAAATTCTGACCTATAAGTCCCCCTCAAAACTCTACCTCATTCTGAACATTTGATTCACAGACAACTGAAAGTTGGCTTCCTATTTTATTTTCTATGTCTTTTTTATGTCTTTGAGAACAAAAATTCTTTATTGCAAAAATTCCTCGATTCTAAGGAATGTAAATTCAGAGACAAGGTCCCCTGGCATGGAGCATTAATATGAAAGGTAGCATTTAGCAAGTGCCTACCATGTGACAGGTGCTGTGTTAGAAGTTTTTGCAGTTTAAAGGGAAAACAAAATCTTTGCTCTCAAGAAGTTCACAGTGTAGATAGCATGCAAACAACTATGCGCAAACAACAAAAATTCAGGATAAATTAGGGATAAAATCAGAGAGAAGGCATTAAGATCAAGAGGAACTGGCAAAGGGTTCTTGAAGAAGACAGGACATTAACTGGGATTTAATGGAAGCCAGGGAGGCCAAGAGATGGAGGTGAAGAGCCAGAAGAATGTTGCAGACATGGACAACCAGTGAAAATGCTTCAGTTTGGGGAGACGAATTGTCTTTGTTGAGGAATGTCAAGGAGGCTAGTGTCACTCAATCACGAAGAATGTGGAGGGGATGAAGGTGGAAAAAAGACTGGAAAATTAGGAGCAGGGTAGATTATGAAGGGCTTTAAATATCACACAGAATGTTTTATGATTGATCCTAAAGCACTGACATTTATTGAATAGGAACATATTTTAGGAAATTATAAAAAATGAAGGTGATTTAAATTACTCTTAGTTCCCATTTATTGGAAAAATAGACAATTTTAATTTACAATAGGAAGCCAACTTTCAGTTGTCTGTGAAGCAAATGTTCAGAACGAGGTAAAGCTTTGAGGGGGACTTATAGGTCAGAATTTACTGTTGGGGAAACAGAGAGAGAAAATGGAGCAGTTCACTCCAATCTACCATCTAGTAGCTTCCTAATTTTGACTGGCAAGGCTTGGTAAATAGGTGTTATGTTCCAACCCACCTCTTTGCAGGAGAAGTAAATATTCCTAATTTTCTATATATTGTTTTAATGACATGAAAATATTCTGTGTTTCTTAGTTACTTAACTCATTATGTTATAGTGGAATTCTTTCAAATATTAATAAGAAAAAAAAGAGTGAGTTAATATTTCAGTAAAGTGGTTTAGGAATTGTAAGTATTTTAGAAATTCAAAAACTAGAAATTCAAAAAAAAGTAAGTCACCATAGTAACTAGAAAACTACAAAATTTCTTAGAAAATGAGTTAATTCATTCAACAAATCCAACAAGCCACTCAATAAGTGACTAATATATGTATGGATGTCTTCTCACCTAATCTCTGCAGATAAAGCTACTCCTAAGAAATTTTACTACTACATGAAGATAATCATTTTGTAATAATTAATTTCCCCTTTAATTTCAAAATTTTAATTTATTTTGTTAAATATTCCCCAATTACAAATAAAAATAACAATTTTTAAGAGTTTCAGTTCTGGAGCAGCTAGGTGGCACAGTGGATAGAGCACCAGTCCTGGAGTCAGGAGGACCTGAGTTCAAATTCAGCCTCAGACACTTAATAATTACCCAGATGTGTGACCTTGGGCAAGTGACTTAACCCCATTGCCTTAATAAATAAAATTTAAAAATTCTTTCTTTTTTGTATCTTCTCCCTTCATAAGAAGGCAAGCAATTTGAAATTAATAATACATGTGAAGTCATACAAAACATACTTCTGTATAATTCATAATGGTAAAATAAAAAAATTTTAATAAAATTTTAAACATTATACTAGGTGGCACAATGGAGAGAGTATAAGCCGTGGAGTCAAGAGGACCTGAGTTCAAATTGTCTTAGACAGTTGATACTTACTAGTTATGTGACTTTGGACAAGCCACTTAACCCATAGCCCTACAAAAAACAAACAAACAAAAAAATCATGCTTTGATCTGAATTTAGAGTTTTTCAGTTCTCTGGGGAAGTGGATAGCATTTTTATTCATGAGTCTTTTGGAGTTGTCCTGAATCATTCTCTTGATCAGAATAGTTAAGTCTTTCACAGTTGAACATCCTTAAAATATTGTGATTACTGTATGCAATATTCTGCTTCTCATTTCACTTTGCATGATTTCATATATGTCTTCCCAGGTTTTTCTGAAACCATCCTGCTCATTATTTCTTAGAACACAATTGTAACGTGGCACCGTGTTAGAGGTTCTTGCAATTTAGCCATTCTCCAATTGGTAAATGTCCCCTTGATTTCCAATTCTTTTCCACCACAAAAAGATCTCTAAAAAAAATTTTGTGCAATTAGATTTTCATTTTTATTTGATCTCTTTAAGATACAAATTTAGTAGTGGTGTTGCTGGGTCAAAGAATACATACAGTTTCATAGCATTCTGGGTACAGTTCTAAAATGTTCTCCAAAATGGTTGCACTATTTCATAACTCCAACCACAATCCATTAGTGTCCCAATTTTTTCCACATTCCCTCCATCAATTATCATTTTCATTTTCTGATATGTTAGTAGATCTAATAAATGTGAGGTAGTATCTCAGAGTTTTTTTAATTTGCATTTCTCTAATCTTAATTGATTTAGAACATTTTTTGTGAACATTGATAGCTTTGATTTCTTCTGAACTGCACATGCATATCCTCTGACCATTTATCAACTGGGGAAAGGGTCATATTTTTAAAAATGTGACTTAGTTCCCTATATGTTTGAGAAATAAGCTCCTCTTTGTTTGTTTTAGGTTTTTGCAAGGAAGTGGGGTTAAGTGGCTTTCCCAAGGCCACATGGCTAGATAATTATTAAGTGTCTGAGACAGGATTTGAACCCAGGTACTCCTGACTCCAGGGCTGGTGCTTTATCCACTGCACCACCTAGCCACCCCCTGAAATAAGCTCCTCTTCAGAGAACCTTCCTATAAAAAAAAATTTTCCCCATTTCCTGTTTTCCTTTTAATTTAGGCTGAATTAATTTTGCTTGTGCAAAAGCATTTTAATTTCATATAATCAAAATTATCCATTTTACTTACTGGGTTCCTCTCTATTTCTTGTTTGATCTTAAACTCTTCCCTTATCCATAAATCTAATAAGTATACTTTTCCCATGCTCCTCTAATTTACTTATGATCTCATTCTTTATATCTACAATATTTATCCATTTTGATCTTATTTTGGTATATAGTGTGACATGTTGGTCTATGCCTAGTTTCCTTCTAAACTGCTTTCAAGATTTTCTAGCAATTTTTTTTAGCAAATATTACTCCAGAATCTTGGATTTATCAAGCACTTGATACAATGTTCATTTTACTACTGTGTATTACTGTGTACTACTGTGTATTACTGATCCAGCATGCTATTTCTTAGCCAGCTTGTTTTATGATTTCCACTTTGTAATATAGTTTGAAATCAGACCCTGTGAAGCTGTTTTCCTTCACATTTTGTCATTGATTCCTTGATGTTCTTGACCTTTTATTCTTCCAGATGAATGTTGTTACTGTTTTTTTCTAGCTCTATAAAATAATTGTTTGGCCGTGTGGTTGGCATAGCACGAATAAGTAAATTACCTTAGGAAGAGTTGTCTTTTTTATTATATTGGCTTGGTCTGCTGATGAGTAATTAATATTTCTCCAGTTGTTTAGATCTGTCTTTATATGTGTGACATGTTTAGTAATTGTGTTCATTTACTCCTTGGGTTTCTCTTGGCAGTTTGACTCCCAAATATTTTATATTGTCTGCAGTTATTTTAAAGGGAATTTCTCTTTCTAGCTCTTCCTACCAGGTTTTGTTGTAAGAATGTAGAAATTCTAATGATTTATGTGGATTTATTTTATATCCTACAATTTTGTTGAAGTTGTTTATTGTTTCATCTAGGTTTTTACTTGATTCTTTAGGGTTCTCTAAGTTTTACCATCATATTAGCTGCAAAGAATGATAGTTTTGTTTTCATATTGCCTATTTTAATTCTTTAAATTTTATTTTTTAAATTTCATTTTCTTTTCTTATTGCCATAGCTAGGATTTCTAGTATAATATTGAATTATAGTGGTTATAATAGACAATTTTGTTTCATTCCTGATTTTATTGGGAAAACTTTTTATTACCATCATAGATTATGCACTCTAGGTTTTAGATAAATATCACTTATAATTTTAAGAAAAAATTCATTGATTCCTGTGCTTCCTAGTATTTTTCATAGGAATGGTTTTGTATTTTTCAAAGACTTTTTCTGCATTGATTGATACAAATGACTTTTATTTTTATTATTATTTCAATTATGCTAATAATTTTCCTGAGCTAGCTCTGCATTTCTGGTATGAATCCCATCTGATCATATAATATATGATCTTTGTGATATATTGCTATAATTCCCTTGCTAACATTTTATTTAAATTTTTTTGCATAAATATTCATTAAGGTAATTGACCTATAGTGAGTTGTATTTTGGCAAGGCAATGGGGTTAAGTGACTTGCCCAAGGTCACACAGATAATTGAACTCATATTTGAACTCAAGTCCTCTTGACTCCAGGGCCAGTGCTCTATCTACTATACCACCTAGTTGCCTCAACCTATAGTTGTTTTGTTTTTTCTGTTTTTGCTCTCCCTCTTTTAGGTATCAAAACCATATGTCATTAAAAGAATTTAGTTGAACTCCTTTGCCTATTTGTTTCAAATCTTTTATATAATGTTGGGATTGTTTCTTAAATGTTTGGTGGAATTCAGTTGTATATCCTTCTGGTTCTGGAGATTTCTTCCTTAGGCAGCTAGCTTATTGATGACTTGTTCAATTTCTATTTGTTTTTTGTTGTAAAGATATTTTATTTTATTTTTTCCTATTTACATGTAAAAAACAAGTTTTTACACTTTGAAATTTTGAGTTCCAAATTTTCTCCTTTTTCACACCCCATTCCCCCCTTATTGATAAAGCAAGTTATTTGATATAAGTTAAAACTATGTAGTCATGTAAAACATTACTGTAATAGTCATGTTGTAAAAGTAAACAAAGTTCACCCCCCCAAAAAGAGAAACCTCAATAAAAATAAAGTAATATAAAAATTATACATATATTTATAATACATAATATATAAATATAGGTATACACATATACATAATTTCTCTTGTTAATCTGGGAAGTTTCTACTTTTGTTAATATTCATTCTTATCAATTAGATTGTCAGCTTTACTTGCAAATAATTGAACAAAATAACTAGTACTTGCTTTAGTGATACATTTACCTTTTTTTGTTTTTGATACTGATAATTTGTTGTATTCTTTCTTTTTTTAATCAAATTAGCCAACGGTTTATCTATTATATTGTAGTGTTTTTTGTTTTTTGTTTTGTTACAATACCAGCTCCTAGTTTTGTTTATTAGTTCAGTGAGTTTTTTGTTTATTTGTTTTATACTTTAAGTTTTATTAATCTTCCCTTTGATTTCAGTATCTCCTTTTTGTCTTTCAATTGGTAATTCTTAATTTGTTCTTTTTTTCATAATGGATTCTGCTCTAGCCCTTCATTTTAACTCTATGTGTATCTTAATTTCAAGACTTTCTTGTAAACAACATATTGTTGAATTCTGTTTTATGGGTGGATTCATCCCTTTCACATTCTCAGTTATGATTCTTTGCTTTCTTCTGGTTGATTAGTAACTTTCTTCTAGTTATCTTTATTTCATACTTCTCTAAAATATATTTTGCTTCTGACCACTGCCTTCTTTAATCTGCCTACCCTTTGATTATCTCCCCCGCCTTTTTTAAAACCCATTCTCTCCTTCTTTCCTACTCCCTACTCTTGTGTAATATAGGTTTTTAGTACCAATTGAATATGTGTGGGGTGTGTGTGTGTGTGTGTGTGTGTGTGTGTGTGTGTGTGTAATTTTCTCTGAACTAATTTAGTGAAGTTCTAGCATTACACTCCATCCTCAGCATTTCCCCATCCATATAAAAGTGCTTCCTTATACATCTCTTTTATGTTAGAGAATTTTCTCCATTCTTCTACACCCCTCCCCTTTTCTCAAGACATCTCTCTTTCCTACCTATTCATTTTTTACATTATCCAATATGATCTACTTACTTGTAAATCCTCTTTCAATGTAGAAAGCTTCTAACTACCCTAAAAATTATGAAGTTCTTAGAAGATATATGTGTGTGTGTGTGTGTGTGTGTGTGTGTGTGTGTGTGTGTGTATGTCAGCTAGGTGGCGTAGTGGATAAAGCACCGGCCCTGGAGTCAGGAGTACCTGGGTTCAAATCTGGTCTCAGACACTTAATAATTACCTAGCTGTGTGGCCTTGGGCAAGCCACTTAACCCCATTTGCCTTGCAAAAACCTAAAAGAAAAGATATATATATATATATATATATATATATATATATATATATATATATATATATATACATACATATATATATATATATACACATAGTGTGTGTATGCATTTATATAATTTATGTATACACATTCATGTATATATATATATATATATATATATATATATCTCAAAGTTCCTTATGATTTTTTTTTCATATTTACCTTTTGGTGCTTTACTTGGGTCTTTTATTTGAAAGTCATAATTTTTATTCAGCATTGGTCTTTTCATCATGAATGTGCGAAATTCCTCTATTTCATTGAATATTCTTTTTTTCCTCAGAAGGATTATATTCATTTTTAATGGGCAGGTTATTTTTCTTTGTGATCCCTGCTCTTTTGCCTTCAGAAATATCATATTCCAAGCCCTCTACCTTTTGTTGTTCTGACACTATAGAATTCTCTTTGAGTTATTATTAAAAGTTGAATGGAGGGGAATATTGGGAAAGTCCTTTCTCTATTGCCATCTTGACTCCACTCCTAGAAGCCCCACATGATTATATTTTCTTAATTCAAATACATCATGTCAGATAATTTTGAATTAATAAATTCCATATTTGGTGACCTTACTTTTGAATAGATGCATTTGGTTGCTCTCCATTAATACCACCCAGAAATGTAATTCTTATGAATATGACACTTTTATATGTCAGAAATCCTACTCTGTATAAATATGCAGTGCTTTAGAAAACAATGGCCCCCAAATAAAAGAATTGAAGACAAAAAAGAAAACCCCAAACACTATAGATAGTACATGCCTTGTTTGTTGAATGGGGTCTGCCTCACCTTTAGAGATATCAGTTCATGAAGAGTCATTGGACATAATTGGAATTTTGATGCATTCTATATCACAAGACCTGAGGTCCAATACTACTACTCCTTGCTCTTAGTATGACCATGCACCCATTCTAAGACCAATATATTTTTGCATCTCAGACCACTATGAGCATTAGTCTCATGTACATACATCTTCTCTCCTTGGGGGTATGCTGTCCTGAAAAGCCTAAGTATTGCTCTGAAAAGTCATCTTCTAATGTTCCATCATATGGAGTCTTACAAAGGCTCACATCTCTCACCTACCCCTTGTGAGAATATTTAATATACTTCTTTATTTTTCCTTCTCAAGCTTAACTAGTCTTCTCTTGCTCCTCTTATGCCAGTCCCTTTCCCATTAATAGCTTTTGTCCTGTATTCCCTCCAAAGATTTTTTTTTCCTGAAATAGTGAAAAAATTAATTTATTCTCTGTTCATGTCCAGCCTGGATAGGGTGGGGTGCCTCTTCAATAATCCTCTTTCTCTTCCTTCTCTCTAACCAATATTAGAAACTTCTCTTTGTATTACTCACCATTGCTCAGTCACCCAAAGATACTGATTCATCAATTAGGCAGATTGAAATTTAGTCCATGAATTTTAATTCAGTCCTTTCTCCTTTTCCTAACTTTTTAAGATCCTCTTATATCTTTAGTTTCTTAGATCATTTTTGTCCTTTGATAATCTCTCCTTGTTCTTAAATTTGTCTTTGATCTAATTTAATTTTTTTAATTTTTTAATTAATTTTTTTGCAGGGCAAATGGGGTTAAGTGGTTTGCCCAAGGCCACATGGCTAGGTAATTATTAAGTGTCTGAGACCAGATTTGAACCCAGGTACTCCTGACTCCAGGGTCGGTGCTTTATCCACCTAGCCGCCCCAATCTAATTTCTTTTTTAACAGTATCCTAGAAACATGAAACAATTTTTTTTTTATCACATTCTTTGTTCAAAAAAATCTATACTTATTTCATAGAATCATTGCTTTAGAACTAAAAGATCTTGAAGGTCATCAAATACAACTCACTCATTTTACAGAAGAGGAAACTAAGGCTTAGAGAAATCAAATAATTTGTCCCAGGTTACACAACTATTATATATCTGAGGTGGGTTTCCTTGATTCTAAGTTTAATACTTAATTTACTACACTACACATATTCAAAGTGTTCCCAAGTTGAACAGTCAGCTCATTTGGTTATTTTTGTGGGGATAGGTCTCAAATTTCTTTGTTTTGGGGGGGGTATCTTATAAAAATACTTTTGGTAGACAATGGAAGTATACATATGTGCTCACACACACACACACACACAAATACATATAATCAAAACATCTCCACAAAGATCTAGAAAACACATTATACCTAGTCTTGATAAGGAAATTCAAGGAAAAAACTCAATTTCTCATTTTTCTATCCCAGGATGGCATAGGGAGATATACAGAAAAGTCAGAAGACACTGTGGGTGAGATTTAGCTAGGAATTGCCTTGTAAGAGCATTCCAGTTCAAGTAAAGGATGTATACTAAATAAGAAGAGGGTCAGAAAAGAGGGCCTGACCTTGTGTAAGGTGAAGGAAGAAGTGCCAAGTGAGACTGTCACTACTTGATCCCAAGTAACAGATCCAAAGTCACTGAGGAGGGAACATATTCTTGGGAAGGTCCCCCAGGATAAAGAGCCATCCCAAGCCCTAACTGCATAAATAGCAGCTTTGTGACTCTGACATAAAAAGTAGAAAGGGATCTCAAGTTCAATCTGAAATCTCCTGTGGAATAATAAAAGAAAAAAATCTAAGACCAAATAGGAGCCTATAGTTCTATAGCTCTGAACCTCTGAATTTTCTAGTTGGCTGAAACTAGTAGCATTCTACTTGGAATACCAAGGCATAATGTTCAAATCCAAACTAAGGTCAGAGATTAGAAGCTCTTAGATTAGGGAGGGCAGTGATCAGATTTTGCCCAAGATCCAACCACTTTGGAACCACCAAAATCTTGCAGGTACCAGACTGAATTTTTCCTGAAAACCTGGAATAACGCAACACTCAATATACTGAACAGGACCAGTCCAGGGGTTACGTCCAGATCTATGCATAGTCTGGTCCTAATGTAAAGTCCAAATCAATAAGTAGATTAAAGAATGAGCCAAGAGACAAAAATAATTACATCCTAAAGATCTGTAACAATGTTGCTCAAGATATAAACCCAGACAAAGAGAGTGACTCAAAAATATTTACAAGCAAATGAACAAAGAAAAACAGCCCAGGAAGGAGTTTAAATTTGAGAATTTGAGAATTCATATGAGAAATGAAGCAAGATTGTTAAAAAAAATCCTTCTTTGTTTTAATAAGAGTTATAAGACAAAAGAATTAGAAATAGGATCAGCAGTTTGGCAAAAAAGCAGAAAAGCTTAATGAAGCAATACTTCCCTGAAAATCTGAATGAACCAGATAGAAATTAATAACTCCATGAGACAAGAAATACTATAATAATCAAAAGGCTGAAAAAATAAAGTAATTTATAGAAACAACTAGCCTGGGAAACATTGTGGAAAGATAACTTAAGAATTAGTGGACCTTCTGAAAACCATGGAAGAAAAGCCTAGTCATCATACTTCAAGAAATCATAAAAGAAAACTTCCTAGATCTTTTAGAACCATAAAGTAGAAATGGAAATATATGTGTGTGTGTGTGTGTGTGTGTGTGTGTGTGTGTATATATATATATGAATTTTTTTATTTTTGTGAGGCAATGGAGTTAAATCACTTGTCCAAGGTCACACAGCTAGTAAGCATTAAGTATCTGAGGGCAGATTTGAACTCAGGTCCTCTTGACTCCAGGACCAGTGCTCTATTCATTGTAGCACCTAGCTGCCCTGGCAAGCAACATTTGAACCTCATTTTCATCTTAACTGGTCAAAAGATGGAAGAAAACAAATATAGAAATATATTTCACTCAACAGGGAAAGGGAAATAAGAAAGAGGGTTAGAAAGAAAGGGTAGTCCTAAGATGTGGATCTATGCCTACTTTTTGCCATCCTATTTTCTGGTTTTCCCAGCAATTTTTGTCAAATAGTGAGTTCTTATCCCAGAAGCTGATGTCTTTGGGTTTGTCAGATAGTAGATTGTTGTAGTCTTTTACTGTGACTTCTTTTGAACCCGTCCTGATCCATTACTCTAGTTCTTTGTATCTAGTACCAGGCAGTTTTGATGACTGCTGCTTTACAGTATAGGTTTAGATCTGGTAGAGCTAGGCCACCTTCCTTTACATTTTTTTCATCAGTTTCCTTGCTATTCTTGCCCTTTTGTTGCTACAGATGAATTTTGTTACTATTTTTTTCTAGCCCAGTAAAGGAAGTTGGATCTTGAGGAGCTTAAAAAAAAAAAGAAAAGGAAAAAAAAGGACTTGATAAAACATGCTACCCATTTCTAGGTAAAGAACTGATGAGCTCAGAGAACAAATTTAAACATTCATTTTGGTCAAAGCTAATTTGGGAATTTTTTTAAAGGAAAATGATCTTATTTTACTTTCTTCTTTTATTTCTTATTAATATGGACTAATCCCTTCCCCCACTAATGAATAGTATTTTATAATTGAAGATCTTTGTCTTAGATGCTTCAGTTCTGGACATTGACATTAACTATTACATGTCTTGGAGTTTCAAGTATGGATTTTTCTCTGATGGTGATCTTTGCATTTTATCAAGGTGTCATCTACTCAAAAGTTCTGGGTAGTCTATGTATATTTTTATAGTATAATATTCAAGTTTCAAATGTATTATATTAATTTATTTTTGGAGGAAGATAAACTCTTTGTTGTTTTTATGCACTCAGTCTTAAAGGTCAGCTGCTTTGAGAAGCTGTTCTTTTGTTTCTCTCTCTGTTTAATTTTCCTCCATTTCTGTGCTTTTAAGTTCTAAATCTGCCATTCTGTTTCTTATAGCTTCTATTTTGGAGAGATTCTTTATCCTCTGCTCTAAGTTTTTTATTCTATTGTTTGTCTTAGTTATTTCTGCTTTGTGAATTCTAACTTCTTACATAATTTCCATCTAAACATATGCTTTTTTATTTCTCTTTGAATCATTCTAGAGTTTCTCACTTCATTCATGATGTTTATTGTTCTATAATCTTCAATGAATCTGTTTTTGATTCACTTTCCCTCAAACTATAAGAAACTATAATCAAAATATAACAATTCTTGATATAATTTTTTCCTATTCTGTCTATAAGTTTATACTATCTCATGCATTATTTATCTTTTTATTGTATTTCTGATAGCTTGTGTCTGTCATGCCTTTTCATTTTCTGGCTTCCTCTACTTTTACTTCTGTGGTACAGATCTTTTCTATTATATAAATTATATAAATAATCTAGCTTGGGTGGCCTCACCTTCCTCAGGTTGAAGACTATGAAAATTCATCTGAGACCTTTCCTAGACAAAACTGTGTAAAGGATTGATTATGGATAGATGTTCATACTCCATCAAGGACATCTCCCATCCCTATAGTTTTCTCAGAATATTCCCAGGTAAGAAAGAAAAGCCATGAAACAGAACCAGGGACACAGACTACATAAGTCAATGAAGCATTCAATTCAGTAAACATTTATTAAGCACTTAATATAGAACAGACATAGTGAGATAGTCTTTGCCTTCCAGGAGCTCACAAGGTAATGAGAAAGAAGACACCCAAAGGAAGTTGAAAGGGGTGGACTATGGCTAAAAGGGTATCCCTGGGTGGAGAACTGCAAATGGAAAAAGGAGTTAACCTGGTAGACTGTGAGTCCAATTTAAAGGGAGCCTTTGGGAAAATTTAAGGCTCTGCTTTCCAGCCATCCAAACCCAGAGATATTTACACCTTTTCTAATTTTTCAGCCCCAGTCCATACATAATATTTAAAAGATTGATCTTGTTTTAAAGGGAACAAAAGAAAAAAAAAACCTAAAGCATGATACACGTATTATCTATATAATCCTCACTTAATTATCACCTCTATTTTAATAGAGTTCATGAAACTAAGGCAGAGAGATGTTAAATGACTTGCCCAGGTCCCAGAGTTGGAGGTGTAGGAGGCATTCTTTGAGCAGTGCTCTAGTCTTTGTGCCATCTAACTCCTCTGAAAGGCATTGGCTTTTGATAGGGATCTTCTCCAGATGGCTAGTGGATGGTAAATTATGCTAATTTATATTTCCCTTGAACTCAAAAGTCAAATCTCCAAGGTTGGGTGGGGAGAAGGGTGGGATCTGTCGGGAATGCTCTACACTAGTTTAGATTTTGCCCCCTTTTAGATCAGAAATTCTGAGGTTCTTGTAAGCCCGATATATCTGTGTGAAAGAATTTAAGATTGGAAGCTAGCTATCCCAACAGATCCAGGGATACAAAGACTAAAGGTAGCAACATTTGACATGAAATTCTTGGGGTGGCTAGGTGGCACAGTAGATAAAGCACCAGCCCTGGAGTCAGGAGTACCTGGGTTCAAATCCGGTCTCAGACACTTAATAATTATCTAGCTGTGTGGCCCTGGGCAAGCCACTTAATCCCATTTGTCTTGCAAAAAACCTAAAAAAAATTATATTCATATTTCCCTAACCTTTCTGATTTTTCCATGTATTTAGTAATTTTGTTTCAATCCATAAAAACATTTATTCCTAGGTAATTATGAATAGGCCAACAGAAGGAAGACCTCAAAACCTCAAATTTAGAAGCAAGTAACTGAGAGAGAGCTCTGGGACTAGAATCAGAAAGATCTAAATTCAAATCCCTCTCAAATACTCACTGGATATATGAGCCTGGGCAAGTCACTTACCCTCTATTTTCTTTAATCCACTGGAGAGTGAAATTACAAACCATTCCAGCATCTTTGTCAGAAAAACCTCAGGAACAGGATGGCCCATGGTGTCCCAAAGATTAGGACATAATCGAACAACATAACTGAACCCACCTTCTTTTGGGGACAGCTAGGTGGAACAGTGAATAGTGCTTGGCCTCAAATCAAGTAAACTCATCTTTCTGAATTCAGATCTGGCCTCAGACAGCTGCTTGCTGTGTTACCCTGGTCAAGTCACTTAACCTATTTGCCTCAGTTTTCTTATTTGTGAAATTAACTGCCAATTTTATGCATGCAATAACAAACCGAAATGCATTTATGATGCCCTGAAAGCTATTTATGGGCCAAAGGCATATGGTGCATCTCAACTACCTGGTGCTAATGGATCCACATTGATTAACAATAGGAACTTGATCCTAGAACAGGTGAGCTGAACACTTGCAGAGTTCTTAACAGACCATCATCAATCAATGCAGAAGTCATTGACTGCTTACCTCAAGTTGAAGTTAGTCAGCCCCTAGCTGAAGAAGAGGTTTGGAATATCATTAGGTTCCTTTCAAGTGTCAAATCACCTGGTGCTGATTCTATTCCAGCCGAGATCTATAAGGTGGGGAGTCCATAGCTCATCTAAAAACTGACTGAAATTTTTCATGTTATATGGTATGAAGAGGTTATTCCTCAAGAATTTAAGGATGTCTCCATCATCCATCTCTATAAAGATAATGGGAATAGATTGTGCTGTGACAATCACAGGGAAGTTACTCTTTGAATCATTGCTAGTAAGATTCTTGCACGAGTCCTTCCTTTACCTGGAAATTGGTCACCTTCTTGAGAGCCAGTGAGGCTTCAGAAAGGGTAGAGGAACAGTCCAGTTTGCTGCTGGACATCTCCAGGAAAAATCCCAGGAACAGAATAGAGGTCTGTATATAATATTTGTAGATCTGACCAAGGCCTTTGATATTATTAGTCATTAGGAATTTTATGGAAAATTATGTCAAAATTTGGTTGCCTGGAGAAGTTCATCAGTATTTTCCGTCAATGTCATGATAGCATGCTTGCCTGGGTTCTGAATAGTGGATGATGCTCTTGAGATTTCCCAGGCACCAGTGGAGTCAAATGAGGCTGTCTCCTTGCTCCTGTAGTTTTTAGCAGGATATCAGCCATGTTATCAAATTCAATGAGGATCAATTGTGTCTCTGAATTTCCTGTATGACCTTGGGCAAGATACTTCACACCACTCGCACCTCAGTTTCCTTATTCATAATATAAACAGTTTGGACTGGGTATTTTCTAAAGTTTTTTTCAGTTCTAATATATTTACTCTGAATATCTGACACCTATGTGTCTAAGAGAAGACTGATAAATATTTGTTAAATTGTGAAAGGTATTAAATATAGTCAATATTGTACAATAATTTGTTTCTCAAGGAAAATTTTATTCCCTACAAATTCCTTTTATTCCTCTTCTGCATATTTTTATTTTTATTTATTTGTTTTTAGGCATTTGGGTTTAAACCACTAGCTCAGGGTCACAAAGTAAGTGAATATTTGTCTGAGGTCAAATTTGAACTCAGATCCTCCAAACTTCAGGGTCTAGTGCTTTATTCCCCATGTCACCTCTAATTGCCTGTAATCCTATTCTTTTAAAAAATTATAACACCTTATTTCAATTTCTGAGAACAGAACAATCTGCAATTTTACATTTTTGTTGTGTTCGGAGAATTTAATAATATACATATATATTTGTATATTTATGTGTACATACAACAGATAGACAAAATGAATGAGTGGTTAGAGAGCTATCCTTAGAATCAGGAAAACCTACTCCTGATACCTATTGGCTATTTGACTTAGAATAGGTCACTTAACCGTTCACAGCCCTAGACAACTTTATGAGTATAAAATTGCAGAGAAGGCATTGATTGGAATTGGTAAATTCCCTAAATCGGTGAAATTATAGGTTCTCTCTTAAGCACTCTTTCTTTTACCCCCCCACTCAATATATGTGTATATAATTATGTATATATAACCTATATATGTACACAAAGACACATCCAACATTCTAATTACATTTATAGAAATCATATGCCCTGGTTTGGTTTTTTTTGTTGTTTTTTTTAGGACTGCCTTGATTTCAAGAAGAACAAAGTGTTTATTAGGGTTTTGCAAAAGGAATGTCTTTACTAGAATTGATCCCAGTTTTTTTGATACAGAGAATACAGTCACTGTAGTTATTTTCCATTACACTAAATTTCAGATGTTGAAATGTACACAAAATCATTAAAATTGATGAAATACAAAATTGTAGTCCATATGAACATAAAATTATTGATTTTACCTAGAAAGCAGGTGCTTCTAAATATTCCTCATTTTCCTATTGCCTATAAAAGTTATATTAATATTAGAGTAGAAAAGTGACTTATTCTTTTAAGATAAGTTTCCTGAGGTCTAGAAAGTTTGCATGGTCACATACTACCATGCCAAGCACACTATAGATCTTTCCATTTACATGTATAAAAACAAAATAATTATATTACTCAAAAATTCACTGAATTATTTCCCAAATTTTAATTTAACATTGTTTCTCAGCACTTACTATAATTTTGGATTGGAAGAGAAAGGGGTAGGAAGAAAGGGGGGAAATGAGAGAACTATGTGTGAGGCTGAGGTCTTATTTCTAAAAGTATAATGAATGTCATTATGATGCAGAAAAATTATGGCCACAGAGAAATACCATAATCATGTATTTTAGAAACGTTTTGTAATCTTTTTTGTACTGTTAAAGTATTAATTAAATCTTGCAATCTAATATACATATATATATATGTAAGGAACGGATTTTTGTTATCTTTTCTATACTATTAAAATGTTTCACTTTTAGTCTTTTTTTTATGCCTTGTAAATTATAGTCCTTTTTGACCTTGACCATAGGCTCATCTATCACCAGGCTAAATTTCACGAGTGTAGTAAATATCACCTGAATCAAATAGAAGTCCCTCTTACATCTAATACCAGATGCTGACCCCCTGCCAAAAAAAGTATCTCCTTCCTATCTATAACCCTGAAGGAGCATTTAAGAGGGTTCTGGTGTGTGTGGTTTGCTCTCTTACACCTCACCTTTCCTAACCAATCTAATCAGCAGCCTGCCTGATTTAGATTATTGCTTAACACCATTGGCCCCTAAACCCAAACATGATTTTTAAGAAATTCTTAACTTTTTCTCATTTTCTCTGTTTTATGTTTCTGGTAACTTTTAACAAATTTGTTTTTTTTTCTTTCTACATTTGTACTCTAGGGTCAGAGGGTTTTTCACTTAAAAAGAATTAAAAACACCACATCAATTATAATGGTTTAATGGTATATTATAAATACTGAAAGAAAGATGAAATTCAAAGAAAAGATTCATAAAAAGAAAACAGTTTAGGTAGCCATAATGAAAAGTCCAATTTATACTTTTATTTATTATGTTTAAAGACTCCGAATCATCATTCAATTAAGAAAGAAAAAAAAAGTTTCCACAAAGATGCTCATAAACAGAGATGCCTAAAGAATAAACATCAGAGTACAACTGGGTCACTGATGTCAGATGAATTTAGGAGAAAAGTCATTTTTATTCTGATCCAACTGAAAATTAGACTTTTTATAGTATGTCAAGGAATGATTTTAGTCATCCATTTTGCCATGAATAGCATGTATTCCCCTGAAGTAATTTGAAGTAATTTACAGGACTTAACTCAATCTGCAAAGAAGATTTAATTAAGGGATAAAAGAAACCAGTAACAGTTGTTCAGTGCCATTCTATAATTGACCTCATTCATTCAATAAATGTTTATTAAGCATCTACTTTGTTCACTCTGAGACCCCAGGAAAAAGGACTCAAGGACCTGTATTATCTTGTTGAAGAGACATTTCTTAATATGGTCCTTTCATTTTTCCTTATAAAGTACAACCAATGGATTAAATGTTTCTTGGAAACCATATTTACCATTGCTAGATCAATGTCACTACAGCCTTTGGTATACTGGAAAATGTCTGTTCTAGTGGGATCTATTTTTTCTTACTGCCCTGTCCCATGGTTTCTTTCCTTTTTCGTAAAAAAGAAAAGAAGTTCCATCTTATAAAGCAGAGTCCACTCCGTTCATAATAATGAGTAGTTCTCATCAAGAATGGAATGGACTCTGCTTTATAAGATGAAACTTCTTTTCTACTTTATAGAAAAAGAAGGAAACCATGGGACAGTAAGAGGAAATAAGACCCCATTGGAGCAATAAGACAACACTCTTATTATTATGAATGGAATGAACCTCATTATTTTATATATAGATTACCTAATCCAGGCCACAGTATCACATGGCTAGTCAGTGGTCTAGTCAGGGCTTAGAGAATTCTGTTTCCAAGTCCATTTCTCTACCTACAGATCTCATTACTCTCCTAGGGCTTTTACACATAGCCTTCTCCCTATCATTTCCCAAAGGACAATTCAACTTTCTGAGAGGCTTACTATTTTTTTCCCTAAAGCAGGTCTACTCAAATTTCCTCACCACAGTTTGTTATTGTTCAGTTGTTTCAATTGTGCCTGACACTTTATTACACCATTTGGAGTTTTCTCGGTAAAGATACTGGAATGTTTTGACATTTCCTTCTAAAGTTCATTTTACAAATGGTTGGTTCTTGTCCTTCATTATCAAAGATTTCAAAATGACATCACCATGTTAGAGAAAGATACCATATGTACAATTGTGGCTGATCAGACCAAAATGAGCTCAGAATGCTCTACCACAGGTTGGGTACAAATAGTACATGTTAATACCCGGGGGTGGCTACTTTAAAATTACGAAACTTTGAGCTGCTTCAATTCTACCTTCTTCATACAGTGCAGCTCCCTCACTGATGAGGGCACCTCTTGTGCCAGTGTCTCCCAAGCTGTACAATCAATTCCAAAGTTCTTCAATGATACCTTCAGTGACACCTGTGAGTGTTTGCCATGTGTGAGTTCTCTATAAAATAGATTTTTTGGTAAGTGCACATCTGGCAACAACCTGTCCAGTCCATCATAGATGCACTCTCTGTAGTAATATTGGAACGTTGGGCAGTTTAGGTTCAGGAAGGCCCTCAGTGTCTGGTGCATTCTCCTGCCAGGTGATTTTCAGAATCTTCCTAAAACAATTTAAATGGAAGTGATTCAGTTTCTTGACATGGTGCTGGTAGACTGTCTGGGTATCACAAGCATAGAGCAATGAGGTCAGCACAACAGCTCTGCAGACCTTCAGTTTGGTGTCAGTCTAACACTTCTTCGCTCCCACATTTTTTTTTTTCAGAGCCTCCCAACACTGAGCTAGCTCTGGTAATGCGAGGGTCAACTTCATTGTTAATGTGTACCTCCCTGGAAAGGACACTGCCAAGGTAAGTGAACTTGTCCACAGTATTCAAAACTTCTCTATTTGGTGAAATAGATGGTTCCACATATGGATGGTGTGGTGCTGGCTGATGGAGCACCTGGTTTGTTTTTTTTTTTTGGTGTTAATTATTAGGCCAAAACTAGAACAAGCAGCAGAGAATTGATCCATACTTTGTTTCATCTCAGCTTCAGAGGCTGTTGAGTGTACAATCATCTGCAAACAGAAGATCATGCACAAATACTCCCTTCACTATGGTCTTCCCTTGAAGTCTTTTAAAGTTGAAGAATTTACCAACAGTGTAGCAGTTGACCTTAAGGCCATGTTCATCCTCATTGAATTTGATAACATGGCTGATATCCTGTTTCAACTTCTTTCCCTTCCTCCTTCTTCTTCCCCTCCCATTGAGATGGCAAGAAACTTGGCATAGGTTATACATATGCAGTCGTTTAAAATATTTCCATTTTAAGTCATCCTGAGATGGAAAATAGACAAAAAACCAAGAAAAATAGTAATGAAAAACATCTTTATCTGCATTCAATCTCTATCATTTTTCCTTCCATTCATCCTAAGTCCTTCAGAATTGTCTTGTATTGTTGCATTGCTGAGAAAAGCTAAGTTCATCATACAATATTGCATTTACTGTATACAGTGTTTTCCCTGGATCTGCATTTTACTTTGCATCAGTTTATTAAGTCTTTCCAGATTTTTCTAAGAGCATCCTGCTCATCACTTCTCATAGCATAATAGTATTTCATCACAATCATATGCAGTCATTCTTCAATTGCTGGACCTCCCCTCAATTTTCAATTCCCTGCCACCACTGAAAGAGCTGCCATTGTACATAGTTTTTTTCTTTCCTTGTAATATAGACCTAGTAATGTTAATACTTGATCCAAAAATATGTATGGTTTTTTAAAACCCCTTGAGCATAGTTCCTAATTGTTCTCCATAATGGTTGAATCTATACACAACTTTACCAACAGTGCATTAGTGTTTAATTCTCCCAAATCCCATCTACCATTTGTCATTTCCCTTTTCTGTCTTATTAGCCAATCTAGTAGGAGTTAACTATTTAACTAATTCAGTAAATATTTATTGTTCTTTAAAGTTCAATTCAGTAAATATTTATTGTTCTTATTATCTGAAGATAAGTTCATTCATTTTAATTTGCATTTCTCTAATCAGTAATAATTTAGATCATTTTTCCATATGACTATATATAGCCTTGATTACTTTGAAAACTTCCCATTCATACACTTTGACCATTTATCAATTGAGGAATGATTCTTATTTCTATAAATTCAACTTGGTTTTCTACATATTTGAGAAATGAGTTATCAGAAAAATCTGATGTAAAAATTACTAGCTATGTATTGTTCTACCCTCTATCAGCTGCCTTCTCTCATCCCTTTCACCTCCTACTTTCCTGTATGGTAAGAAAAATATCTATACCCAATTGAGTGTGTATGTTGTATATCATCTGTATCCAGTGAAAGAATTGTGGGGGTTTAAACAAACACCAAAGACTATTACCTTTAATTAAAAAAAGTTATTTTATGTAATTTTTCTATCTATTTTATTTTTTCCTTTAGGATATAATTTTTCTCTTAACACATTCAATTTTGATCAGTGTATAGCATGGAAACAATATAAAGACTATCAGACTGCCTTCTGTGGAGGGGAAGCAAAATTAGGGGAAAATTGTAAAATTCAATAAAAATAAAAATAATTTTAAAATCTCTTGCATTCTTCCAACCTGCTACCACCTGACATTTCTTTTGTACTTTTTAGCTAAATTTCTTTAAAATGCTGTCTACAATGACTGCCTCTGCTTTTTTCTCTCTAGTCTCTCAACCCTCCACAATCTGGCTTCTGACTTCATCACTCTATGGCAATGCTCTTTAGAGTTAATAATGATCTCTCTCTCTTTTTTTTTAGGTTTTTGTAAGTCAAATGGGGTTAAGTGACTTGCCCAAGGCCACACAGCTAGGTAATTATTAAGTGTCTGAGGTCTGATTTGAACTCAGGTACTCCTGACTCCAGGGCCGGTGCTCTATCCACTGCGCCACCTAGCTGCCCATAATAATAATCTCTTAATTGCCAAATCTAATGGTCTTTTCTCAGTCCTCATTTTCCTCAACCTCTCTGAAACCTTTGAAACTGTTAATCACTATCTCCTCAATGAAGTAATCAGTAAATATCTCTAAATACCAACTATGTGATAGTCACTATGCCAAGCATTGGGGATACAAAAAGAGACAAAAGAAATTTCCTGATCTCAAAGAGTTTATAATGAGGAAATAATTCAGAGGGAAGGAACTAGAATTTAGAGAGACTGGAATTTTTGCTGGAACTTAAAGGAAACTAAGGAAAGACAGCATTTCAGGCATAGGAACAGTTCGAGAAAATTTCCAAGCCATTGAACTCAACTGAAACTCTTTCCAAGTTAATCCATGATCTCTTTATTTCCAAATCCATTATTTTTTTTTATTATATTCTCATTGTTCTTGATACTGTTTCTCACTGTCTATTTTTTAAAATATTCTCTAGCTTGAGAGAAGAGGAACAAGGTCCTTAGGTTCTTCCTGAGTCTCATGTGACACAATTTCAAGATCCATCACCAACTGGCTGACCTTTTCTTTATGCTCTCCAATTTAGCGATGTTCCTCCTAAAATATGGTGCCCCAAACTGGATATGATATTTTAGATATGTTCTGAATAGGGTGGAGTATATTAGTACCATTACCTGCTTTGTTTTGGACACTATGATGATCTTACTGTATTCTAATATCGCATTAGCATTTTTGGTTCCAATATCATAATGCTGAGAGTCACCTAGGTGGCGCCGTGGGTAGAGCCCTGGCCTTGGAGTCAGGAGGATGGGAGTTCAAATCCTAATTGTTTCGCATTCAGGGCCATCTTAGTTGTCCTGATTCATATCTGGTCACTGGACCCAGATGACTCTTGGTAACTCAGCACAGCACCCCCTCACTCAAATCCAATTTATATGCTTGTCTTAGCATTACTTCCCTTGAGAAAGACAAAATAGTATTGACTCATGTTGAGTTTACATTCCACTAAAAACACAGAATTTTTTTTCAGACAAACTACTATTTTAACAATGGCTTCCTCTTGTATTTCTACAGTTATTTTTGAACTCAAGTAAGACTTCAATTTATACTATTAACTTTTATTTTATTGAATTCAGTACAATGTTCTAGCTTGTCAAGATGTTTTTGAACTCTGTCACCAAGTATGTAAATTGTATTTAATTTTCCAATGTAATTCCTAAATTTCTTTAAATTCTTTTATTTGTCTTGTGTTCTTTTTTAAATCAATGCCACTTCTTGCCTAATTTATTTTGTAAATTATTTATCCATTGTGGAGTTGTCTCCTGGGGCATCATATGTGATCTTTTTTTCCATCTCAGTGCTTCAGCTGATTCATTTACTCTACAGTATTTTAAATTATACCAGCAGTCTTCTTTGTTCAACTTTCATTTTGATTGGTTTTCATTTTCTTGTGTTTTTTTAACTATTTCTCTTTTATTTGATGTTGACTTATTTGGTACAGAATGTGAAGAACCTGGTTCCCTTGAATTCTCCTATTCTGGAATCTTGGACTTGATCCCCATGAATGGTTTTTGAATTGTTGAAATAGTTATTGAAATTTCCCACCTTTCATAAAGTAGAGCAATCCCCACTTCCTAAAAAGTGTTGCTAAGGAAAATGATTTAACTGAGAAATTGTAATAGCAAATCCTGTGGGAAGGTGTCAGAACATTTATGCCTATGTGTCTGTGAAAGAAATGAAAGATGGTTGGAAGTGGGGGTAGGGAAAAGAGTGAGAAAGCATTTGTGAAAATGTTTGAAAGGTTTATATTTAGTAACAGTTTTCAAATTCCAGGTTTGTTGCTTTGGCCTACAAAAAGGTCTAGAAGTTTTGAGAGCCCTGGGTCATTATTTTAGAGCAGGAGTTCTTAACCTGGGTCAATGGATATATTCCAAGGGACCTGTGAACTTGGATGGGAAAAAATAATTTCATCTTTATTTCACTATAATTGGTTTCCTTGGCAATGCTATGTGTTTTATTTTATTCATTTAAAAACATTATTTTGAAGAGTACAAAAGACTTTTCCAGCCTGCCAAAGGGATCCATGATACAAAGAAGTTTAAGAAGCCATGCTCAAGAATAAGATTGAAAATGAATTATATTCTCAAACCCAGAACCAAAAGAACCATTACTAACTTTGTTCTTCATAAGAGTCTGTTCCATTACAGAATCAATGTTGTCTAGTAAACTGACCACTATACCAACCAGTTGGAAGCCTCATGTGATGTACAGCCTTACCCCAGGGGACTTAAGAGGGAGATTGTAGATAAAAAAGAATTGGGAATGAGGTAGCTAGGCAGGGGCAAAGGAATTAATATTAATTTACTTTCTTTACTGTTAATCTACCCCAGATAAAAGGAAGTAGTTGATTGCTTCTACTCCTTTAATTCAATCTTTTAGTTATCCTGAAATGGAACAAAACATGTTCCTCTATATAGGAAAAGTGTCCCATGACAAATTAATTAAATTCTATGAGGTTAAATAGAAAAGTCTTTAGGTTTTTATATATGTATAACTACAGGCTCAAAGCCCATTGCCTAAGATTCCTTAAAATTACTTACACAAGGTGTTTGCTTGCTCAATTTTTGAGAGGCAGAGTTGGTGTGAGCTTTGGAGAAGAAATATCCTGGCCTTCTGGCTTCCAATTTCTTTTCAGGGAGAGAAGTTCCTGAAGAAAGAGAAAGACTCTAGAAAGAAGTCGATATATAGAAGAACTTGTACCAGGATCATGTCCCTAACCTCAACTTACTACGTTAGAGACTTCAATTAATTTCTCTTGAGTAGGATCTGAGACCTTCTCATTTTATTAAGCTCACTCCCAGTGGGAGAGCTCATTCTCTCTGTGTACTGTCTTGTAAATTCTCATCTGGACAATTTCTCTAATTTCTGTTTGACTATTTGTTGTTGTCAAGTCATTTTTCAGTCATATCTGATGTTCTGTTGACCCTATTTGGAATATTCTTGGCAGAGATACTGGAGTTGCTTGCCATTTACTTCTCCAGCTCATTTTACAGATAAACAGGGTTAAATGACCTCCCCAGGATCAAGCAGCTAGTGCATATGATTAGATTTGAACTGAGAAAGATGAGCCTTGACTCCCACCAATACTCTAGTCACTACTGCTATCTAGCTTTCACTTCTGTTTTCATTAGACTTGGATAAATGGGTTTGTTTTTTATCTGTGGTCTATATAACTGGTATTTGCTGGAAAGGTAGTTAAGTCTTTGGATATATAACTTGGGACACTTTTTCCCTGCTAAAGGGATAGTGATCAGAGGTATAGCTTAAACCTAAAATTTATTTCCCCTAGACTAACAATTTTGGGGAGGGATGAATAGTCATAATTCAAGATCAGAGAGCAGGATGATCAGATTTGAAGCCCCAATTTCCTGCAACCCCCTCCTGAGAGGAGTAGAAGTTACTCTTGGAGAAGGGTGGTGAAAGAGGCTCATCCTTCCCTATAAGCCACCTCTAGACAGGCCCGTATAGGCACATATAATCTACCTGGGCAGCACATAAATAAATTTTAACTATGTATATGAAAGAATAAGAATGGAATTAGGTAGGAAGGAGAGAAAATCAATGATTTTGAACCCTAGCTTCAGTTTTGTCTCTATGCCTCCCCTCCATTCCTCCAAATTCATTTGCCTAGGAATTGTAGAAGAGGTTTAAAAGAATAGAAAAACTAAAGTAATCTGAATTTCAAGGCCTTTGGCGGTATTCGGTGAGTAACCCTAACATGGGTGATGTCCATTTGTAGTCCAGTCTTTAGAGATTAAAATTGGAAGGTATATCATCATAAACCAGAGTGAGGTCAATCACACAAAACCAAGCTTAGTGATCAGGATAATTATTTTGGAAAATTCAGATCAATCTATGGTCCTTAGGTCCTTAGCTAGGAGTACCTCTGCTCTAAAGAGCTTGGCATCTGGGATGGATAATCTCTTGCTGGTTATGAGAGCCCATAGCCAAGGCTGAAGAGAGCAAAACTAGTCACTTAGCAAAGGGAAAGATGAAGAAGGGGATTGATTCTTCCTAGGAAGGTCTTTTGCTAGTCCATAGCTGGGCAGTCATTTTTCTAAAGCCTAAATAAAAAGGTTCTGACTTAGAACAATAAGAGCAAAGGGAAGCAAAGATCTAAGCTGAAGCCAGAAGCTAGAAGGAAAGAAAAGTTGTATGACCACATATCCAGTGGGGTTTTGTCTGGAAGTGGTCAAAAGAGATTACATGTTCAATGGCAGCATCTAGTGGAGACTATGCATCTGATCAAGACCAGAAGGTCAGCAGGCCCAGAAGGGCATTGTTATCAGAAGATATCATAGGTTCCCCTGGGTCTCCATAATGTACTGTTGTCCCTTTATATGTATGCCTTACCCATACATGTTCTTTATTTGTGCCTATTATTTGGGGGATATATTCTTTTATTTTTCTCCTTACTTTTTTCAGTTTTTACAAATGGATACTAACTAGAAGGTGTAGTAATGATTGATGGACAACATCTTCTCAAGTCATACAAAGGGAAAAATGCATGAATAAATATTTGACTATGACTACAGTATATTACTAAAATGATCATTCGTTAAGAACAGGCAAACAAACAATATATTGCTTGACTTAAGGAATGTGAATCATTATTTTTTGTTTTGTTTTGATTTAGTTTATTTACCCATTACTAAAATATTCTTGTTTAAGAGTAAACATAATACCCCTCCCCCACAAAAATATAAAACTTCATGAGAAATAAAGTAAAAGAAAAAAATGTGTTTCAGTCTGTGTTCTGACACCATCATCTCTGTCTTGGGTGGATCACTTTCTTTAATAAGTCCATCATAGTAGTTACTTCCATATTTCTCCACAGCTGCTGGTGGTGATTGTAATTCCCCACTACCATCTGTTATATTTCCTCTCATCTTTCACTCTGTCCCCCTTCAAAATTGTGCTGTGGGACAGCTAAGTGGTCAGTGGACAGAGCACCGGCCCTGGGACCAAGAGGCTCCAAGCCCACATCCACTCAAGACCCCTGGGACAGGCTACCCAATCCCAGCATCTTGCAAAAAGTAAAAAAGAAACTGTCTTAAATCTGACTATCCTCTTCTATGATCTACCCTCTCCTCTATCACCCCCATTCCCCATCACCTCCCCCATCCCTCTACTCTCCTTTTTATTCTAAATGTCTATAACCTATTGAGTGTGTATGCTGTTTCCTCTCTAAGCCATTTCCAATGAGAATGAAGGTTCCCTCATTCCCCCATGCCTTCCCCCTTCCATACCATTTCAAAAGCTACATGAAATAGCTTTTATATGAAATATCTTAGCTTATTCTACCTCTTCTTTCTCCCAGTACACTTCCCTTTCACCCATTGACTCCGTTTTTAAAACATATATTTTTACAATATATTATATCTTCAAATTCAGCTCTCTCCTATACCTCATGTATAAAAACTCCTTCTACCTACCCTATTAAATAAGAGATTCATATGAGTATTATCAGTATCATTTTTCTATGCAGGAGTACATGCAGTTCATCATCATAAGTCCCTCATAATTTACCTTTCGCCTCCACTCTCTATGCTTCACCTGAGTCCTGTAATTGAAGGTCCAACTTTCTGTTCAGCTTGGTCATTTCAACAGGAACATTTGAAAGTCCCCTGTTTCATTGAAAATCCATCTTTTCCCCTGGTAGAGGATGTTCAGTTTTTCTGGGTAGTTGATTCTCAGTTGCATTCCAAGCTCTTTTGCCTTCCTGAATATTATATTTCAAGCCTAACAAGCCCTTAATATAGTTGCTGCTAAGTCCTCTGTGATCCTGACTGCAGCTCCACAATATTTGAATTGTGTAATTCTGACTGTTTGTAATATTTTCTCTTTGACTTGAGAGTTCTGGAACTTGACTATAATATTCCTGGGTGTTGTTTTTGTTTTTGGATCTCTTTCTGGGGTAGATGGGTGCTTTCTCTCAATTTCTATTTTACTCTCTACTTCTAGGATATCAGGACAATTTTCCTGTAGAAATTCTTTAAAATTGAGATCAAGGCTCTTTCCTGATCATGACTTTCAGTTACCCTGATAATTTTTAAATTATCTTTTCTGGATCTGTTTTCCAGATCAGTTGTTTTTTCAAGGAGACATTTCACATTTTCTTCTAATTTTTCATTCTTTTGGTGTTGAACTATTCTATCTTGATTTCTCACAAAGTCATTGGCTTCCTTTAGCTCCATTCTGTATCTGAAGGATTTATTTTCCTCAGAGAGTTTTCTTATCTCTTTTTCCATCTGGTCAATTCTGCTTTTTAAAGTATTCTACTCCTCAGTAATTTTTTGAACTATTTTATCCATTTGACCTAAGCTAGTTTTTAACACGTTATTTTCTTCAGCATTTTTTTGGATCTCCTTGATTAAGCTGCTGACTTCATTTTCATGTTTTTCCTACATCTCTCTCATTTCTTTTCCCAATTTTTCTTCTATCTCCCTTACTTGATTTTCAAAATCTTTTTTGAGCTCTATCATAGCCTGAACCCAACTTCTATATCTCTTGGAGTCTTTAGATTCAGAAGCTTGGACTTTCTTATCTTCAGTTTGAGTATGTTGGTCCACCATGGGACCAAAGTAACTGTCTATGGTCAGGTTCCTTTTTTTCTGTTTACTCATTTCTCCAACCTGTACTTAGTTTGGGGGTGCTTCCTGAGCTTTTGAGTTTTATTGGGACACCCCCCCCCACAAGGACCTCAGTGTGTGAGGCTCTGACTGCTCTCCTATTCTCTGAATGACCACTAGTGCACCCCTCTGCCCTAGGGCTGTGAGGAGGGGGTCCCTGCTCTATGGGGGGCCCAGACTGCAACCAGGATCTGCATGTAGTCAAAGCCCCAGAGTCCTGTTCCCAGGACAGAGTACAGATCTCAGCAGTCTCCTTCCATTCCCTTACTTTCAATGGGCTGAGCACTCAGGGCTCAGCTGCCTGCAGCCTCCTGCTAGGCGGTTCCATGGACCTGCTTCTGTTTGCTGGGATCTGGGCTGCCCTGGCCTCACTGAGGGCCTGGGCTTCATGCTTACTGTGGCTGAGATCTCCCATCTGATGTTCCAAGTTGTTCTTGGTGCTCTATGGGGTGCAGGTCAGGAAACTACTTCTGCTGCTGGGAGTAGGGACTCCCAGGAGCCCTGGGGCTTTTCCTGGGAGGCTGAAGTTCCTTCACTATGGTGCCATGCTGCTCCTCCAATTCCATGGAATGCAGTTTTACCACTATTTTTCTCAAAAATTTAGTTAGAGTCATAATTTTAAGGTCTTTGAAATATTTTGAAGAGAGCAGCTAAGAAAAGCTCTTCTCCTGCTGCCATCTTGGCTCCGCCCCTCAGGAATGTGAATTTTAAATTGTACTGTAACAATAACCCCAAATGCTATGTACTGAATAGTTATCTGAATTGTCATCCAATAAAAATATAATAATAATATAATTACCTGACTTCTTAATTGTGGTTAGGTCATAAGCTCCTCAAAAACAGAATTGTTTCCATTTTTTATTTGTGTTCTCAGTAGGAGATTAATAAATATTTATTCAATTGTATCACTTACAAAATCAGTCCTAGGACTATTTACCAAAAAAAATGAGTCTAGCTTCCTTATGTGATATAAAACATTTATTAAATTGAATTATACTTCTGATAGTCTAAAGATCTCTCATTTGCCAATCTAAAGACTTTTTCTCAGTCTTCATCCTTCTTGACTTCTTTACTTTTGTCACTGGTAATCAGGTATCAGTTTTAGGTTTTCCTGACATTAATTTTATTTTCTGATTCTTTGTCTCCTTTGTTGAATCTTTATCTAGATCTGGGATGGGGAATATCTGGCCCACAGGTTGTGTAAGTTCCTCGAAATCATTTGATCTGGCACTGCAAGCCAGTTGCAGGTGGGACTCAAAATTCTAGGTGCTTTTTAGAATTAATTAAATGTTTGACCAAGTATGGTCCATAAATAATGTTACAGATATCCAAATGACTCTTGGCAAAAGAAAAATTTCCCCACCCTGTTCTAACTCATGCCCTCTTAACTGTGAGTGTTCTCAAGGCTCTCTTTTGGCCCCTCTACTATTCTTCCATTATACTATCTCTAATATTAATTTCATCAGCTCTCTAGGATACAAATATCTCTCTGCAGTTAATTTCTTTTTTTTAAAGAAAGATTTATTTATTTTGATTTTTTACAATTTCCCCCCTATTCTTGCTTCCTTCCCTTCACCCCCCACAGAAGGTAATTTGTTAGTTTTTACATTGTTTTCATGGTATACATTGATCTAAATTGAATGTGATGAGAGAGAAATCCTAGCCTTAAGGAAGAAAAATTAAGTATAAGAGATAGCAAAATTACATAATAAGATAACAGGTCTTTTTTTCTAAATTGAAGGTAATAGTCTTTGGTCTTTGTTCAAACTCCACAATTCTTTCTCTGGATGCAGATGTTTGCACTTAATTCTTAAATGTATTTAGCCAAACCCATTCCCTCCTAGATTATAGTCTTGTATCACCAACTGCCTTTTGGCAGTTGTCTTGTGATTATCTCAAACTCATTATGTCCCAAACTGAACCTTTCAATCTTTCTTGCAAACTCTCTCCTGTTTCACATTTTTCTATTACTTTTTTAAAATTTTATTTATTTAAGGCAATAGGGTTAAGTGATTTGCCCAAGGTCACACAGCTAGGCCATTATTAAGTGTCTGAGGCAGGATTTGAACTCAGGTCCTCCTGACTCCAGAACCAGTGCTCTATCCACTGTACCACCAAGCCGACCTCTTTTTCTAATTCTTTGAGAGTACCATCATTCTCCCAGTTAACCAGGATTGCAACCTAAGTGTCATTGTTGACTCCTCATACTCAGCCTCATACTGATGTTGCCAAGGCCTATGGATTCTACCTTTACATACTTTTGTATACACCCCTTTCTCTCCTTTGACATTGTCATCAGTCTGTTACAAGTTCACATCACCTCATACTCAGGATATTATAATAGTTTTTTTGGTTGGTCAGCCCTCCTCAAGTCTATCTTCTACTAGGCTGCAAAAATATTCTTCCTAAAACAAGTCTAACCATGCTACTTTCTTCCTCAGTAAACTATAATAGATTTCCCCTAGCATCAAATCTAAGATCCTCTGTCTTTTTAATTTTTCATTGCATTTGAATCTTTTTGTATTACAAATTTCCTTTATTTTTAACTCACAAATCAAAATAAGCATTTCCATAACCCTTGACAATAAAAAAGATAATTGCAAATCCACTTTATACTTGTTATTCCTGTCAAATATATATTATTGTGTAAATTTCCTTTTTCCCTCCCTAGACCCCATCCTAGAAATGGCTAGCATTAGATACAAATTTGTGTGTGTGTGTGTGTGTGTGTGTGTGTGTGTGTACAATATATATATATATATATATAAATATATATATATATAAATATATATATATATATATATATATATTCAGTTCTTTAGATGCAGATTTCTGGTAGCATCTTTATATATCCTTTATTTTTAATTTATGCATTTATAATAGCCAAAAATAACTAAATTGCTAAATGTTCTTAAAAACAATATTGCTGTTGACTATAAACAATATTCTGAAGGGATGCCAATCAATTGGAAATGGCTAAAAAGTTATGGTACATGAATATCATGGAATATTATTGTTCTATAAGAAACTATAAATGGTTAGATTGTAGAGAAGCATGGAATGACTTTCAGGATCTGATGCTGAGTAAAGGGAGCAGAACAAAGAGAACAACATTTACAATAACTAACAACAACAATTAATAAAAATGCCCCATTTTTATAATATAATTATTCCATTTTGCCATTTCCTACCCAATTTTGTTTCTTAGAATGACTTGATCATACACAATTCAACCTCAACCTTTCTTTCAAACTACCTTAGTAACTATGATGACAGTTTTAAGAATACATTTGACATTTGTGTATATATATATATAATATATTTGTATATATACACATATAATGTATGTAGATGACATTTTTATATATACATAAAATGTATATATGAGTAAATAGTTTGAACTTAATGAACCTTATAATTAGTCTGTAATGTTTTCCTTTTCTTTTTTCTGGATCTTTTCTACCATATTTTCTATTAAGTTTTGACAAATACCTGAAGTCTTTCAGACTCCAAATGTCATTTTTTCCATTCAGGATTATACTCAGTTTTGTTAGGTAAGTTATTCTTTTTTATTGATTTTTTTTTAGGTTTTTTTTTTTTTTTGCAAGGCAAACGGGGTTAAGTGGCTTGCGCAAGGCCACACAGCTAGGTAATTATTAAGTGTCTGAGACCGGATTTGAACCCAAGCACTCCTGACTCCAGGGCCAGTGCTTTATCCACCACTATGCCACCTAGCCGCCCCTTTTATTGATATTTTATTCTATTTTTCTAATTATATATATTATGAAAGTTTTTCAGCATTTATCCACTTCAGTAAATTATTCTTACAAATGCATAGGTAAGTCCAAAAACAACTTACCTCTGTCTTTTTTTTTTTAACATTCAATGAATTTAATTTACTTTAAAGCACAGAAATTTCTTTATTCTTTCTTAAGTTCCAAATTATTTCTCCCTTTCTCCTCCCTTCCCTTACCAGTGAGAAGAAGAAAAAACAAAACCCATTTTAAGTATATATAGCTATGAAAAATTAATTTTTGCATTAGCCAAGCTATAGATAGCATATTTCATTATGAATACTTTGGAATTGCTTTGGGTCATTGTGTTGATCATAATTACTAAGTCATTCCAAGAGATTTTCAAAATATTGTTGTTTCTGTGTAGATTGTTCTATTAGTTCTGCTTATTTCACTTTGTTTTAGGTCATACAGTTTTTCCTAGATTTTTCTGAAGCCATCTCCTTCATCATTTCTTAAAGTACAACAGTATTCCAACATAGTCATGTATTATATCTTGGTCATTCATTCCCCAATTGATGGGTAATGCCCTCAATTTTCCAGTTCTTCACTACCACAAAAAAGAGCTTATTTAAGTAATTTTGCATATAGGAGTCCTTTTCCTCTTTCTTTGAGCGTGGGGTATATCCCTAGTGGCAGAGTTGCTGGAGCAAAGAAGAGGTACAGATTATTAGTTTGAGAGGCATAGTTCTAAATTACTTTGTGAAATAGACTGGTTCATACCTCCAACAACAGTTCTTTTTGGTTTCATAGAACATGTCACTCCATATTTTACTGGCTGCTTTTTTGAAAAAATTTTGCAAAGCAATAGGGTTAACTGATTTGCCTAAAGTTACTCATCTAAGTAGGTGTTAAGTGCCTGAGACTGGATTTGAATTCAGGAATTCCTGACTTCAGAGCCAGTGCTCTATCCACTATACCACCTAGCTGCCCCTACTGGCTACCTCCTGCTCCCCCTTCTGTAGTTTCTGTCATCTCTAATTTCACATCTCATCTTCTGGAAGAAAACTTTCCAGCTAACTGATTTTTCATTCACTTAGAATATTTTAAGCTAGAAATGAATATAGTCAAGTGTAGCATACACCAAAATGTACTGGCAGATTGAGTCTTTACACCTCAGCAACTAGGGTCTGGGTTTCTCTAGGACTATAACTCGCACACCTCATCCTGTTCCACCAATACCATCACCAGTTCTATATCTATCTACCCACTAGCTATCATTAGTAATTACTGCCTCTCGATATGATGTTCAAATGTTGATCTGTCTACAATATTGTTTAATTAACTTTTAAAAGTAATAACTACTGAAAAAACATAGTCAAGATTGAACTTTTATAAAGTAATAAGGACTGAAAAAACTGTAAAGATTGAGGATAAAACCTTTGAAATCAACCATGACTCTGCTATCTCAGTCCTGGGGGAGAGTAGACTCAAATTTAAGTAGATGATACTACAACTATTCCTTCATGACTACGAATTAGAAATCAAAGGAAAGCCCATGAATTGTCAAAAGTCTAAACAAGTTGTGGTATATGATCATAATGGAATATTATTGTGCTGTAAGAAATGACAAGCACAATGATTTCAGAAAAATCTGGAAATTGATGCATGAATTGATGCATGGTGAAGACAACCTTACATAGAGTAACAACTATTGTTTGATGAAGAATTGTGAATGATTTAGCTATTCTCAGAAATACAAAGATCTTAAACCATCCCAAAGGACAATGATGAAGCGTACTATCTGCTTCCAGAGAAAGGGCTGAAAATTGATTTAATATAGACTGAAACATGGTATTTTCACTTTCATCTTTTTTTTCCCTTTTATTTGAATCTTCTTGTAAAAATGGAATTATGTCCTAACAGGAATGTATAAGATTGCAATATGCAAAAAATTATTTCTCTGCCACTTTGATGTAATTTTTCCCATAAGAGGAGCTATTAGAACCTCTATAATTTCTTGTTCTTGTTATTCAGTCATTTCAAATGTGTTTGACTCTGTAATACCATTTCAAGTTTTCCTAGCAAAGATACTGGAGTGATTTGCTATTTCATTCTCCAACTTATTTTATAGATGAGGAAACTAAATCAAATGGCATGTTTAGGAACACAGAGCTAATAAGTGTCTCAGGCCAGATTTGAATTCAGGAATTTGGAATCCTGATTTGGAATCAGGAGGTCTTCCTGTTTCCAGGTCTGGTACTCTAGCCACTGTACTTTTTATATTGTAGTAAATATATTTTGGTCACAATTACTTACCCCATGAACTCAGAGAGGAGATTTTTCTCCCAAATGAGGTATTTAACTCTATCATGTCCAACCTACATCTCCTTTTCTTCAGATCATCTCCATTTATGAAAGCTAATCTAGATAACAATCCTCTGAACATTCTCCAGTTTATTAACACCTTTTCTAAAATGTGGGATCCATATTTGAATTCTACATTTGGCTGGACCAGTGCAGTGGATGGAGGGACTAGAAACTTCCTTGTTTTGGATACTTTCTCCCTTAATGCAACCTTAGATCACATTCTCATTTGGGGCTATATTGTTTACTTATGTTTTGCTTGCAAGCTCAGGGAGATACTGAGTTTTTTTTTTAAAACAAGCGGCAATCTTCTCACAATCCTCTCTTCTTCTACTGGTGAAATTGATTCTTTGAACCCAGCTATAAGACTTATATTTATCACTATTCTATGTTTTCTTGTTTAGCTCAGTGTTCTAACCTAGCAAGATCTTTTGGGATTGTGTCTAGTAGATTAGATTCTTCAAAGGGATTTTGTTTTATTCAAACAAAAAGCTTAATATTCCGCGATTTCAGTCCTATCTCTGCTGCTTATGGCCACATGACTTTGGCACTGACCTTTCCTCATATGTAGAATGAGGTTCATCCTATCTCACAGGGTTGGTATGAGAGATAAATTTTATATAATCCAAAGTATTTCTCACACACACACAAACACACATATGTATATATATATATATATATATATATATATATACATATACATATACATATATATATACATATATATGTATATATATATATGAGCCTTGTAGTGCTGAAGACATATAATCAGATAAGTAAAAGAAGGGCTACTTGTACTTGTGAGGATTGGGTGAGAAAATGGATAGGAAAATGATTATGAAACTATGAAAGTGCCATTCAAATTTAAAGTATTAATAGTAGATACTTAAGAAATGTTTATTAAACTTAATAACAATAGTATATATGAATGGGATGGAAATTAGATACTCAAAAGAAAGGTATTTGGGAAATAATGTGGCATGGTAGGAAAAAAAAGTAAAAAGCTTCCCAGGAAATAAGTTTGAAAGGTTTAGAGAAAGCATAGGCTTCCCAGTATCTTTAGTTCAACCTTTGGCATAGTGGACAGAGTACTTGTTTGGGAGTTAAGAAATTCTAGCTCCAAAACCTGCCTCTAATACTTAATATAGTAAATAATATCCTTAAATTGAACAATTAAATTACAGACCATCTAAATCCTGGAATATTTAAATCTATTTTCATAGATGTTGAAGGATTCATTAGTCAGTGGTAGAAGAGGATTACCCTACTGCAATGTCAATAAAGATTTAATATGGAATAAATTGCAGTAATTAGATGATGCAATTATTTTCTCTTAAAGGAATTAAATCTTTTAAAGATTTATAAAAAGAATCAGCATTTTAAAATTGAGTGTGGTTTTCCAAAGCATATTATTCTTTCATGTAAAGATTAATTAAATTTCCCAAATTATTAAATTAATTCTCTTCATATAAGTCATATATCTAAAGTCTAGCATGATTGGAGAACATGAAAGAAGTTTTAGAGGTTCTGTTCTTTGCATTTCTGGTGTGTTGAGATTAGCGTCCTTTTGGTCATTTTAGGTAAAATTAGTTCTATTTCGGGTCCCTGGAGGGCATGTATATTTATTTCTACTTATCTGATCTTCACTTTTCCCAAAATAACAACTGCCTGAAAATTCTAAATTTTCAAGAAATATTTTTGAATAACTATGCTACCAGGCAACCAAGTGCCATAGTGAATAGGGTGTGGGACTTGGAGTCAGTTAATAACGGAGTTTAAATCCTACCTTAGATACTTATTAGTAGCTATGTGACTGTACAAATCACTTAAATCTCTCTTTGTTTCCTCACCTGCAAAATGAAGAAAATAATAATTTTTAGCTCTGAGAGTTAATGATGATTAATGAGAGATTAATATGAGATTGGTGTGTTAATATGTGAAAAACATTTTGTAAACTTTAAAATATGATATGAAAGTCAATGAAATATTATTAGATTTCTGCCATAGGAGTTTGACCTTCCAGAAAACATCTTTTTCTAGTTCATTCCATTATAATTCAAAGTTAACTATTCATTCATAGAAAATTTTAGCTTCCATCAAAGTACACTCAGGTGCTGCCTCATACAAAATGTCTTTCTTTATCCCCACAATCTAGAACTGTTTTCATTTTGAAATTACTATGTAATACGTTATATTTACAAGGATTGAGGAGAAATTCACAATAGGTAGTAAGGTGCTGTAGATGTCCCTGTGACATCTGTCCTTCATTTTTTTTGGCAAGGCAATGGGGTTAAGTGACTTGCTCAGGGTCACACAGCTAGGTAATTATTAAGTATTTGAATTCAAATTTGAACTCAGGTCCTCCTGACTCCAGGGCCAGTGCTTTATCCACTGCGCCACCTAGTCGCCCCTCCTGTCCTTCATTCTTTAAGAAGACCATGACATCAGGGAGGTGATGCCATGACAAGCAAGTGAATTGTATTTGAGTCGGTAGGGCTATGATAAGTCAACAACCTCACTTTCTCCTCCTGAATTATCTGGGTCCAGTGGTCGGATACAAATCAGGACAACTGGAGGTGGTTCTGTATGTGAGGCAATCAGGGTTATGTGACTTGCTCAAGGTCACACAATCAGTACATGTCAAGTGTCTGAGGCCAGATTTGAACTCAGGTCCTCCTGACTCCAGGGCTGGTGCCCCCATACATAGCATGTAGTTGCTTCTGTACATTGACAATGTTGAGCTAATTAAATCAAGCTCAGGAGCTCTGTAGAGCCTCCTAAGTGAGATCCATAATTAATCAAAAGATTTTTATTTAATGATATGACTAGGAATCATGAAAAACCATATTTCTAATGAATTAAATTATGAAGAAGAAGATAGTGGACATTAGGAAATCAGAACACATCACATTCAAGAAGCTATATAGAAGAAACAGTATAAAATATATCACTAAAGAAATGGATGACTGAAAGGAAATATGATCACATGAAGAGAACATAATTTAACAGCACATGTGTGTACTAATGCTCTTGCAATGTCAACAAAACCTGAAGAAGTCCTTTAGGATGTTGGGTGAGTCTCCTTTTGGTTAACCTGTGGTGGGATATAGAGAAGAGTTCCTCTGAAAGGGCAGGGATGAATGGACTATGATCTGCATGGATAGTGGGAATCTCTATATTGAAATCAAAGACTGAACAAATTCAGACAGATCCATAATCTATTTTGCATTTACTTATTGCAATATATGAAATAAAGCATAAATTTCTTGAGGACAAGGACTATTTATTTTTTGACATTATATTCCCAGGGTCTAGCACGTAGCTCTATGTGCATACTAGGTAACTTATTAATTTTTGTTGAATTGAATTATGGTCAGAAAAGAAAGTTCCTGAAGAGACTTTAAAAATTATTTCTATATTACCAATCAACTGTGCAAACTTGGATAAGTCATAGAGTCTCTTGGTCTCTTGCTCTTCCCATCTGTCTATGAGAGAATTGGGATAGATCATCTCAAATGATCCACTAAAATTCTGAAATTTCATGATTACAGAATATTTTATCATTATGCTATTATGATTTTAATGAATTTTTCCAACAAAGTCATTATTATAACTTTTTATTTAAAAAGGAATTCAGAAAACAACTTGGAGAAAAAGTTGAACAACATATTACCCTTATTTCTTTCATTTCCTAAGGGAAATTCTTTTTACTTATAGTCTCCTTGTGTATTTTTTAAAAGTTGACAATGTACCATTTAATCTTCTTGAAAATCATGCCATTTAAAACAAACTCCCTTTCTCTTGCCCATGGATAGATTTTACAGTGCTGGAGACTTTTCTTCTTAATTTTTGCCCAAACCCCATTTAAATTGCTTTTGCTGAACAATGGGGCTTTAGCACGTACTCTGGCACAAATCTTTTCTATTCCAGGGACCATTTCTAATTATGCTTCTACAGTAACTTTTTCTCGATAATCCTGTTATATTATAGACTTCTTTTGGTAGCTAACAACCATACTGAGAGTCATAAAGAAAATTCAAACAAGTTACCTTTGGTAATGAGACTTTTTTATTCCTCCCTAATGATGATTTCTTCTATAAGTATTCATCTTATGGCTAATGACTAAGTAATCACTCTAAGGAAGAGTGGGGAAAAGGGCATGATTTCAAAAAACTAATGACTAGAATTGCAAGCTATATAGGACAAAGCACAATAGATATGCTAAGGAAAAATAGTTTTTAGAAAACAAAATGCACTTAGGTGCTTTAGGGAAATGAATAATGGATGGGAGAAATGTGTTCTCAAAAGATTTTCCTTGCTTTCAAAGAATGTCTGAGGGCCCAGTTTTATTCAATATGTGAATTGAAGGAAAGACAGACTTTTGGGTAGCAAGGACTCAACTTGGGATCTAAAATAAAAACAGTAATAGCTCACAATTGTATAGTACTTCATAGTTTTCAATGTACTTTTACTTAGTCATTTGATTCTCATATCTAATTTAATCCTTCCAATAACCTTGTGAAATAGCAGTGAAGAGATTGTTATCCCTGTTTTAAAGATGAGGAAAATAAAGATCAGAGCGTTCTAGAGATCAGCTTTTAGTCAAGGAGCCAGGTCAGAGTTCAAATCTACTGAATCTAAACAATGTCCTGTTTCTCTATTCCAGAAGAATGCTAAGTAAACACTGCTATCTCTCACTTCATTCTTCTGAATTTCTTAGCTATATCACTATCTATGTCCATAAGTGTGGGTTTACCTCATTCTCATCTGGGGCCAACTCCAGTCATTCTTAACAATATATCTTGCCACAGAACCCAGATAATTTCAGATGAGAAAATGAGACAGGTGACCTTGTGCAGTCCTATCTCATTTAAATCTAATTAGATTGCAAGTCATGACATTATCTATCTGATGTCATGGTCCTTTTTGAGAATGAAGGACAAATGGCAATCTTTCACTATATTCTGTCTTTGCAATCTCATTGGCTTCCATGGATTCAAGTATCATCTCTGTGCAGATGATTCCTAAAGTTATCCTATTTAGTATTTTTCCAGGGCTCCATGACACTAATTACCAAATAGACATTTTGAATTAGCTATCTTGGGGATATCTGAAATTTAAAAGTCCAAAATAGTACTTATTATTTTACTTCTAAAGAAATTCAACATAATTTCTCACTTCCTTTTTCTATCAAGGTCACAAATATTCTTCCACAAACATTCAGGTTCACACTCTGAGAGCCATACTTATTATACCTTCCCTCTCTCTCTCTATGTTCTGTTATATCCAATCATTTGCCAAGGCTTGTTCATTCTAATTCCATATCTCTCACACTCATCTCCTTAATCCACTCACAAAAATATAGTGAACAAGGGAGTACAATGGACAGAATACTAGACATAGATTCAGGAAGGTCTGAATTTAAATCCTACATCAGGCACATATTAACTGCGAGATCCTGGCAAATCACATCATCTCAACTTAATGATTTAAGATGGTCCCTTCTTCCAGGGTCTTATTTTTATAATTCAGGTATCAGACTTGATACTTGAACATTCTAAGGAGATTATACAAAGAAAAAGGAATCCCATTGGATGGTAGATTTTGCTTCTCTGGCCAAAAAATGATGCATCAACTAGAAATAGTATATCAGCAAGAGGACCTTGGGTTGAGTGAAGCATGGGACATATCCAACATATCTAATGGTCATAAAATGGCCGTAACACCTGCTCATGTTGGGTGAGAGAGTGATCCATAGGTACAAAAATAAGTTGGAACATTTTCCATGTAATTGAGTCATCTTTACCACACTGGACTTGGTCACCAAAACAAAGGAAAAACAAGGGTGGAGGACCTCTAGTTAGCTTCCTATCATTGAACAAATTAATTTATAATCTGCACATCATGGCTCTGAGGCCTAATGCAAAGAACTTATAATTGATACCTCTGTGGAATCATATCACACTGATTAATACTGATTAGAATAGAGTATGAGTCCAAATAAATTATTTCTCACAATGAAACAGGATTGACCTATCTCTGATCCAATCAACATTTTAAAATTAACTTACTTTCATCTGAACCAGACAAAAGAGTGTAGGATACACACACACACACACACACACACACACACACACACACACACACAAATGTTTTTTTATATTTGAAATATATTTGACTCGAGAGGATAATTGGGAGAGTGGAGAATCAAGGAATAAGAAGGTGAATAGATTTAAGACTTACCTCATTTTATTGTCTTTCATTGTACTATGCTTTGAAGATATTGTATTTTTTTTACAAATTGCAGGTTTGTGGCAATCCTTCATTGACCAAGTCTATTGGTACATTTATTTTCCAAAAGCATATGTTCAGATTATGTCTCTATGTCACATTTCGGTTATTCTCAGAATATTTCAAACTTCATTATGATTTTATCTGTTGTGATTTGTGGTCAGTAATCTTTGATGTGACTATCATAATTATTTTTAATAATTATTTTATCTGTTTAGAAAGGATATACAATAGTAGTTCCCACCTATCATTTTTGTAAGGTTTTGAATTTTATAATTTTTCCCCCCGCTCCCTTTCCTCCCTCCATCTCCCCCACAGAAGGCAGTCTGATAATCTTTACATTTTTCCATGCTATATATATATTGATCAAGATTGAATGTATTGAGAGAAAAATCATAACCTTGAAGAAAAAACAAAATATAAGAGGTAACAAAATTATGTAGTACATAAGGCAACTTTTTTTAAAAAAAATATTGAAGGTAGTAGTCTTTGGTCTTTAACTACACAATTCTTTCTCTGGATACAGATGGTATTCCCCATCACAGATACCCTAAAATTGTCCCTGAATATTACACTGATGGAATAAGCAAGTCCATTAAAGTTGTTCATTAACCCCCATGTTGCTGTTAAGGTGTACAATGTTCTTCTCCTTCTGTTCATCTTGCTCAGCATTAGCTCATGCAAGTCTTTCCAAGCTTCTTTGAAATCCCATCCCTCCTGGTTTTTAATGGAACAATAGTGTTCCATAATGTACATATACCATAATTTGTTCAGCCATTCCCCAATTGATGGACATTCACTCAATTTCCAATTCTTTGCCTCCACAAACAGAGCTGCTATGAATATTTTTGTATAAGTGAAGTTTTCACCCTTTTTCATGATCTCTTCAGGGTACAGATCCAGTAGAGGTATTGCTGAATCAAAGGGTATGTGCATTTTTATTGCCTTTTTAGCATAATTCTAAATTGCTCTCCAGAAAGGTCAGATCATTTCATAGTTCAACCAAAAATGCATTAGGGTCCCAAATTTCCCACATCCCTTCCAACACTGATCATTGTCCTTTCTGGTCATAATTGGCCAATCTGAAAGGCATGAGGTGGTATCTCAGAAATTCTTTAATTTACATTTATCTAATCAGTAATGATTTGGAGCAATTTTTCATATAACTATGGATATCTTTGATTTCCTCAACTGTAAAATGTCTTTGCATATCCTTTGACCATTTGTCAATTAGGGAATGGTTTATTTTTTTTATAAATTTGACTCAGTTCTCTATATATTTTAGAAATGAGTCCTTTGTCAGTAATACTAGTTGTAAAAGTTGTTTCCCAATTCACTACATTTCTTTTGATCTTGGTTACAGTGGTTTTGTTTGTGCAAAAGCCTTTTAATTTAATGAAATCAAAATTATCTAGTTTGTTTTTGCTTGTGATATTGTCTTTTATGTCTAAATCCTGCATCCATTTTGATCTTATCTTGGTATAGCATATGAGATGTTGGTGTAATCCAAGTTTCTGCCATACTAACTTCCAATTTTCCCAACAATTTTTATTGAAGAGAGAATTCTTATTCAAGAAGCTGGGCTTTTGGGGTTTATCAAACAGCAAATTACTCTAATCCTTTCCTGCTGTCTGTTTTGCACCTAGTCTATTCCACTGATCCACCACTCTATTTCTTAGGCAGTACCAGGCAGTTTTGATGACTGATGCTTTATAATAAAATTTTAGATCTGGTAAGGTTAAGTCACCTTTTGCACTTTTTTTCATTAAATCCTTTGATATTCTGGACTTTTTGTTTCTCCATATAAATTTAGTTATAATGTTTTCTAACTCATTAAAGTAATTTTTTGGAAGTTTTATTGGTAAGGCACGAAATAAGTAGTTTAATTTAGGTAGAATTGTCATTTTTTATTGTATTAGCTCAGTCTATCCATGAGCAGTTGATATTTGCCCAGTTATTTAAATCTGATTTTATTTGTGTGAAAAGTGTTTTATCATTGTTTTCATCGAGTTTCTGAGTTTGCCTTGGCACATAGACTCCCAAGTATTTTATATTTTTTGAAATTACTTTAAATGGGATTTCTTTTTCTAGCTCTTGCTGCTGTATCTTGCTAGTAATATATATAGAAATGCTGAGGATTTATGAGGGTTTATTTTATATCCTGAAACTTTGCTAAAGTTGTTAATTGTTTTTAATAGCTTTTTAGATGATTTTTTAGGATTCTCTAGGTATGCCATCATGTCGATGCAAAGAGTGAAAGTTTTATTTCTTCCATCTCAATTCTAATTCCTTCAATTTCTTTTTCTTCTCTTATTGTTTCTAATACTATATTGAATAGTAGTGATGATAGTGGCCATCCTTGTTTCACCCCTGATCTTATTGGGAATGTTTCTAGCTTATCCTCATTGCATGTAATACTTGTTGATGGTTTCAGATAGGTACCACTTATCGTTCAATGGAACAATCCATTTATTTCTACTCTCTCTAATGTTTTTAGGAGGAATGGGTGCTATATTTTGTCAAAGGCTTTTTTGGCATCTATTGAGATAATCATATGATTTTTGTTAGTTTTATTTTATTATTTTTTATTTTTAGATTTTTCAAGGCAATGGGGTTAAGTGGCTTGCCTAAGGCCACACAGCTAGGTAATTATTAAGTGTCTGAGGCTGGATTTGAACTCAGATACTCCTGATTCCAAGGCCAGTGCTCTATCCACTGCACCACCTAGCCACCCTAGGTTTATTGTTGATATAGTCAATTATACTAACAGTTTTCCTAACATTGAACCAACTCTGCATTCCTGGAATAATTCCTACTTGGTCATAGGGTATTATCCTAGTGATAACTTGCTGTAATTGCTTTGCTAAGATTTTATTTAAGATTTTTGCATCCATAGTCATTAGGGAAATTGGTTTATAATTTTCTTTTCTGTTTTGATTCTTCTTAGCTTAAGTATCAGCACTATATTGGTGTCATAGAAATGAGTTGGGTAGAGTTCCTTTTTCACCTGTTTTCCCAAAGAGTTTGTATAGAATTGGAGCCAATTGTTCTTTAAATGTCTGATAGAATTCACTTGTGAATACATCTTGCCCTGGAGATTTTTTCTTAGGGAGTCCAGTGATGGCTTGTTTTCTTTTTCTGCGATACGGTTATTTTATGTATTTAATTTCTTCTTTATTTAACCTGGGCAACTTATATTTTTGTAAATATTCATCCATTTCACTTAGATTATCAAATTTATTGGCATACAGTTGGGCAAAATAATTCTGAATTGTCACTTTAATTTCCTTCTCGTTGGTGGTAGGTTCACCTTTTTCATTTATGATACTAGTAATTTAGTTTTCTTTCTTTTTAAAAATCTAATTAACTAAAGGTTATCAATTTTATTTTTTTCATAAACCAACTTTTGGTTTTATTTATTAGTTTAATAGTTTTCTTGCCTTCGATTTTATTAAGTTCTCTTTTAATTTTTAGAATTTCCAATTTAGTATTTAATTGGGGGTTTTTAATTTGTTTTTTCTCAAATTTTTTTCAGTTGCATGCTTAGTTTCATTGATTTCCTCTTTCTCTATTTTATTCATGTAAGCATTTAAAGATATAATATATCCCCTAATAACTGCCTTGGCTGTATCCCATAAGTTTTGTTATATTGTCTCATTATTGTCATTATCTAGGACAAAATCATTAATTCTATCTATGATTTGTTGTTTGATCCATTCATTCTTTAAAATGAGGCTATTTAGTTTCCAATTAGTTTTAAGTCTAACTCTCCATGGTCCCATTTTTGCACGTGATTTTATTGCATTATGATCTGAGAAGGAAGTATTCACTATTTCTGTCTTTCTGCATTTGGTTATAAGGATTTTATGCCCTAATACATGGTCAATTTTTGTGTAAGTGCCATGTACTGAAGAAAAAAAAGTATATTCCTTTTTATTCCCATTCAATTTTCTCCAAAGGTCTATCATGTTTAGGTTTTCTAACATCCTATATACCTCCTTAACTTACTTCTTGTTTATTTTATGGTTAGATTTATCTATATCTGATAGAGGGACTTTGATGTCTCCCACCAGTTGAGTTTTTCTGTCTATGTCTCCCTGTAACTCATTCAGCTTCTCCTCTAAGAATTTGGATGTTATACCACTTGGTACATGCATATTTAGTATTGAAATTGCTTCATTGTCTATGGTACCTTTTAGGAGGATATAGTTTTATTCCTTATCTCTTTTAATGAAATCTATATTTGTAGTTGCTTTGTCTGAGATAAGGATTGTTACCCCTGACTTTTTCACTTCCTCTGAAGCAAAATATATTTCTCCTCCTCCCTTTATACTATATATATGTGTATATATATATATATATATATATATATATCTTCTGCTTCAATTGAGTTTCTTGTAAGCAGCATATTGTATAATTCTGTTTGGTTTTTTTTGCAAGGCAATGGGGTTAAGTGGCTTGCCCAAGGCCACATGGCTAGGTAATTATTAAGTATCTGAGGCTGGATTAATTCTGGTTTTTAATCCACTCTACTATTTGCTTATGTTTTATGGGAGCACTCATCCTATTCACATTCAAAGTTATAATTATTAACTGCTTATTTCCCTCTATGTTATCTTCCCTCTGGTTGTATTTTCCCCTTTTTTCCACTTTATCCATATTTCCCAATATTTTGCTTCTGAACACCACCTCCTTCAGTATGTTTGCCCCTTTATATCCAACCCCCTCCCCTTTCTTTCCCCTTTCCCTTTGTCCCTTCTTCCTTCCTTTCCCTCCCTTAATTCCTCTTTTTTTCCCACCTTCCCCTTTCCCCTTTTAATACTTGAGAGGTAAGATAAATTTCTTAACTGTATTTTTGTTAATCCTTCTTTGAGACAATCTGATGAGAGTAAGATTCAGGGCCTTCTCACCTCCTCCCTTCTTCCCTTCAATTGTAATAGGTCCTTTTACCTCTTCATGTAAGGTGAATTACCCACATTCAATCTTCTCCATCCTCCTGTCTCTTTACTGTCCCCTCTTTTTAAGGCTATATTGTTTTTAAATCATTCTATCAGTCATGGACAAGTCATGAGTCTCCATTATTTCTAGTTAAGTATATTCTCTCTAATAGATTTATAATTCTCAAGAATTATGAAAATCTTTCTCCCAGGGTATAGCCAGTTTCATCTTATTAGATTGCAGTTTTTTTTTCTTTTCCCTTCTTTTATGTTTTCATGTGTCTCTTGAGTCTCCTGTTTGAAGTCAAAATTTTCTATTAGCTCTGGTCTTTTCATCAGGAAAAGTTGGAAGTCTCCTATTTTGTTAAATGTCCATCTTTTCCCCTAGAAGAGAAGACTTAGTTTTTCCAGACAGTGAATTCTTGGCTGCATTCCAAGCTTCCATGCTCTTCAAAATATCATATTCTAGGCCCTTTGATCCCTTAATATTGATGCAGACAGGTCCTATGTAATCCTTCCTGTGTCTCCTTGGTACCTAAATTATTTCTTTCTGGCTGCTTGTAGTATTTTCTCTTTTATCTGATAGTTCTGGAATTTGGATACAATATTCCTTGGTATTTTCATTTGGGATCCCTTTCAGGAGAGAATTGATTTATTATTTCAATAACTATTTTGCCCTGTGAGAGAAAGGAACTCTTCCCAGAGCACACACAGTACCCCACCCCCACCCCCCAGGCTCAGGTGTGGGCAGCAGATCTCTCTTATGTTTGTATTTCAAAGTTTCTATTCAGTTTTGGTTTTTCACATCAAGAATTCTTGCAAGTCTTCTGTTTAAAGGTACATCGTTTTCCTCAGTATTATATTTTTCCACATTTTCCACATTTTTTATTTTATTTTTCAAAACAAGCATTTCCATAACATAGTATGATAAAAAAGACAACTGCACGTGAAATTGCAAGTCTATTATTTACAACTTGCTAAATATATAATAAAGTTAAATATCTTTTACACCTTTTACACTGGCAGCTAGTTGGATAGAACACTAATCTTGGAGTCTGGAGGACAGGAGTTCAAACCCAGTCTGACATTACTAGTGTGTGATCTTGGACAGGTCACTTAATCCTATTTGCCTCACATTCAGGACCATCTCTAGTCATTCTGATTCATATCTGGCCACTGGATGCAAATAACTCTGGAAGAGAAAATGAGACTTAGCCTTCACTTAAATTGAATTCATGTGCTTGTCATGGCATCACCTCTGATGTTCTGGTCTTCTTCAAAAATGAAGGTCAAAAACATAATAAAGTTATCATATAAATTTCTTTACAAGATAGAGATGGCTACCAATAGACACAAATAATATATTGTTTACAAGAAAAACATTTGAAAAATAAGGATTCATATACAATTAAATTAAGGGGCTAGAATAATATTTATAATGCTTCATCTTAAATAAAAAAAGGCAATAGTAATAATCATGCTGTCGGATAGGGCAACAGTAAAAAATACTGCCTATCTACACACACACACACACACACACACACACACACACACACACACACACACACACATAAAATTACTCTATACAAACATCTATTTATCAGTTCTTTCTCTGGATGCAGATGGCATCTTGTCATATATCCTTTATAATTAGAATATTTATAATAGTCAAAATTCACTCTTGTTCTTAAAACAATATTGTTGTTACTGCATAAAATGTTCTCTTGGTCCTGCTCATTTTGCTCTTCAATATTTCATGCAAGTCTTTCCATGTTTTTCTATGATCATTAAGTTCATCACTTCTTATAGCACAGAACTATTCCATAATAATCATATACCACAGCTTGTTTAGCCATTCCACAATTAATGGGCATTCCTGTAATTTTTAGTTCTTTGTCACCACAAGAGAATTGTTATAAACATATATTATTACATATAAATTCCTTTCCTTTTTCTTAAGTCATCTTTGGAAATAGATCTGGTAATTGCATTGCTGGGTCAAAGGGGATGGGCAGTTTAATAACTCTTTTGCAGATTACTTTCCAAAATGGTTGGATCAATTCACAAGTTCACCACTAATGAATGTGTCCCAATTTTGACACATCCCTTCCAACATTTGTGGCTTTCCCCTTCAATAATTTTAAGGAATCTGATAGGTGTAAAATGATATCTCAAAGTTGTTTTAATTTGCATTTCTCTAATCAATAATGATTTAGAGTCTTTTTTTTAATATGACTGCAAGTTGTTTTGATTTCTTTACTGGAAAACTACCTGTTCATATCCTTCAACCATTTATCAATTGAAGAATGACTTGTATTCTTACAGATTTGACAGTTATATGTGTGTGTGTGTGTGTGTGTGTGTGTGTGTGTTAATCCCCCCAATTTTCTGCTTTCCTTCTGATCTTAACAACATTTTTTTATTTGTACATATCCTTTTTAACTTGATGTAATTGAAATTATCCATTTTATACCTAACTTTCCTTTCTTATTTACATATTGAGTTTTGAAGGGCAAATTATTCTTGGTGGAAAATCTATATCTTTTACCTTCTGAATACAGTATTCTAAGTTCTTTCCTCCTCTATATTGGTAGTAGTTAACTGATCTGATCCTGACAAAACTTCTTTTGTTCTTGGATTCTCCTTCTGACGACTTACAGGGCTTTTATCTTTGATTTGGAAACTCTGGATTTTGGCTATGACCAAATTTTGCCTGGGCTTTTAAAATAATTAAAAATACCAAATATTATTAATAACACATATATAAAAATTTAAATAATAATAATGATAAAGTTTATTTCAAAAGGACATCATTGGATTCTTTTTATTTTTCTTTGTCTCCAGATTCTAATAGCTCTGGGCAGTTTTTATTCATAATTTCTTGAAATATGGTAGTTGATGTCACAATTTTTAAGCAGCTCAATGACATAGTTTTTTTCCCTCCTTGACATGTTTTCCAATTCAATTATTTTTGATTGGAGATGCCTTACATTTTATTTCATTTTTTCAGTCTTTTGATTTTGTTCCAGTATTTCTTATTGTACTACAGATTCTTATTTCTCTGGGTAACCCAAATTTTCAGGGAATTTGTTGCTTGAACAAGATTTTCCACCTTTTATACCAAGTAATTTATTCTCCTTATTCTTCTCTTCCCTGAAAAATAGTGATTCAAACTCAGCTATGAATTCCCTAAAGATCACATATTGATTTGCATTTCTCTAAAATATAATGATTTCTTCCAGGAATTCTTGTTGAACTTGTAGTCTTGTGTTTTGCTTAAGATTTTGCATTTTACATATTTATGTATAAACACATACATTTTAAAAATTATAAATATGTGGTTGATTAATATTCTATATGTATGTGTATAAATTTGCATACAGACATACATAAAATCATTGTCTTCCTTTATTACTCATTTTTCCAGCCTTCTTTCTTTTTTTTTCCTTTGGCAAGGCAATGGGGTTAAGTGACTTGCCCAAGGTCACATAGCTAGGTAATTATAATTGCCTGAGGTTGGATTTGAACTGACATCCTTCCTCCTGGAAGGCCAGTGCTCTATCCACTACTTCACCTAGCTGTGCCCACTGCTTCACCAAGGCCCTTCCAGCCTTATTTTTTTTTTTAGGTTTTTGCAAGGCAAGTGGGGCTAAGTGGCTTGCCCAAGGCCACACAGCTAGGTAATTATTAAGTGTCTGAGACCGGATTTGAACCCAGATACTCCTGACTCCAAGGCCCGTGCTTTATCCACTACGCCACCTAGCCTCCCCCCAGTCTTATTTCTTAATGTAGAATTGTGTCAGGATCAAGCTCAGAATACTTCTAAAATGAATGATGAAACCTCCTTTAGCTCTGATTTGTATTATCTGTGACTGATTCTTCTGTGAATTGAGCCCTGTATTCTTCAACAATGGATCACAGTGGGTGGTTCAAATCAGCAAGCTTCCTGGATTAGGCTTTGAATGAGCTTGCCACTGGTCAAAGCTCTTCAGTAGACAGTTGTTGGCCCCAGTCACTGTCAACATGCTGGAGGGCCCTCCTGAGTCTGAATGAAATTCAGACTTTCTCCTGGTCCAAGTGCTCTGCTCCAGATGTAAACCTGCAAGCTCTACCCCTGACTACATTTCCTTGGTCTCAGGTCAGAACGACACACCTACAAGCTGATCTAATCCTTGGTTCATGCTTTGCTTCTGGCTCCTAGTACACAGCTGTAGTCCCTAGCCTTGAAGTGTGGTCCCCACTGTGTGAGCCTCATGTTTGGACCCCTTTTCTAGTACCCATAGACGTCTAGTTGTTTCACTTTGTCAAGGTGGGATTAATAAAAAGCACCCACTGAAATGTCTCCAACGATTTTACTATCATCACTCAGACAATCATGTTTTCTTGATCTTTCCTAAAGTATTTATGAGAAAGAGTTTTGCTGCAGGACTTCCTCTCATTCCATCATCTTATGGGATTTCCCTGGAGGCTTTATTACTAAAGTATGTCTGCAGACGAGGCTTTTTGGAGGTTCCAGATAATCCAGGCCAGGAGTGCTTTGGGGAATGTGACCTCTTACAGGAAGGAGTGTGGGGTTTCTCTTTCTTTCCCTCCCACTGACAATGGGATCTAAAAGCAGAATAAAACTTCTTGCTTAGAAGAAACTTCATTGAGCAGTTTGAGTGAGTTTCAGGTACAATTGAGAGTTCATATTTTCAGAGATAGAATGAAAGGCAGTCAATAGGGCTGAGAAAAGCTTTGAGGACTATGACCTCTGGATGGCAAAGAAGAGATCCAACTATGAACTCAGAAAAGAGCTAGTCTAGGCAATCAAGAATTAGACTTCAGAGAGGGAAAGACTCTAGAAATATTTAAATTTTTCATAAGTAGTGAAAGGGCAATGTGGCCTGACAGTACCAGAACGATGAGTTGTCTGTGACACATAGTATCTTATATGCATGCTTTACCATTACTGTACTGTAAGCCTGTGTCCACTCTTCCCATGTACATTGTATTTATTTGTGGGAAAATGCCCTCAGAGAATTATGGGGGGAATAATTTACAACTATTGTGACATTTTAACTCTTGCTTTGAGCTTAGATAACTCTGAATGGGCAGCACACAGACAGAAACTAAGAGCTTTAGTCACAATTATACATACTCACAAGCTACACTAGAACATAGGAGACTGGTTCTTTCCCCTAGGAAACCAATTTCAAACCCCAAACACCTATTTAGGGATTAATCTACAGGGAGTGTTAATGTGAGTTTTCACACTGAAGACATTTGAAAATGACTATTACAGATGATATCATTGAGTAGATTTCAAAGGATTTCATCTACAAAGTCTTACCAAAATTCCTTTTCACTTTTAAGGCTCAATAACTGTGGCTGAGGTTATGATAAGCTCATTCTAGAAATAGTATCTAAAAGGACAGTTATTAAAGCTTATGTAAAGTACATTAAATTTACATAGTAAGACATGAGACAAACAGAGGTTAAAGTGGCTGAGAAGATAAACCATTCTCAATAGAAAATGCAACTGAAACTTTTATCAGCTGTCCAAAGAAATTCATTTTTGCTAGTTATTTCCATTGTGCCTACAACTCAAGATATTAAACATTTATTAATTTTAAATAATGAAGAAATTAGGAAGATCCAAAAGGAGAACTAAAATTTCTATTTTGAGGCTTCAACCATTATTCTTAATTTATTTTGGAGAACAACATCCTGGTGGATAGAAATTATGGTGTCCAACTTTATTTCCCAGAGTTGTGGCATACACACTCTCTTTATGGTAGTCTCCTTGATATTGCACAAACATGCCATTCTACTTCTGTGACTTTATTTTGTTATCCTTGATAAGAATCCTTCCCTCGAAACCCTGTCCATACTGTAAGGCTGAAATCAAATAGTATCTCTTCTATTTCCCTGATTATTCTATTCCTTTGTGAATTCTATAACCTCCAACCTTCTTCAATACCTCAAGACCTCTACAAGATCTCTTAGACCTTAATTATGTATGTCACATTTCTGAGTCTTTCTTTTCTGCCTATCTAGACTATAAACTCCATGAAGGCAGAGGCAAACTCTTATCTGTGCAACTATATTTCTCAGAAGGCTTCACATATTTCTTAGCACAGCACTTAAATACATTCTAATTTGGATGTGTGTGTGTGTGTGTGTGTGTGTGTGTGTGTGTGTGTGTGTATGTGTGTGTGTGTGTGTAACTTGTGGGAACAAAGCAAGACTGGGACACCTAAAGGTATCCTAATACACTGAGACTGTTTTTGGAAATTTAAAAGCAGCCAGTAAAAAGTCACATGGTTGACATGTTTTAGCTCATACAAGGAAAGGATGTAATCAAACTTGAGATATCTGGAGCATCCATTTCCATTTTAAGGAGGTAGAAAATACACTTTAGAATGGCTTATTCATTAGAGATTCATGGCAAAGGATAAATCTGGATCATAGACACGAGTTATAAAGATGTCTGGAAAGAGAGAAGGATATATCTGATTGCAGAGGAGGGGGTATCTACATCTTAGGAGAGATTGTTGTTATTTGTCCTTTGTTCTCAGAAAACAATATCAGAGTTGATGCCATGACAAGCATGTGAATTGGATTCGAGTGGGGATGGGGGGTCTATGCTGCTGAATCACCAACCTGGAGATGACCCTGAATGCCAGCTAATGGGGTAAGTGACTTGCCCAAGATCACACAGGTATTATGTCAAGTGACTGAGACTGAATTTGAACTCAGACCCTTAGGAGAAATAGACCTCAAGTCAAGTTAGCCAGGAAAAGATAATTATTGATGTTCAGTGAGATGTCAGTTAGTGAAATTGCATGGACCTAGAAAACTTCTAGGAACTGAAAAATCAAGGGGGACTATTCCTGCTAAAAATTAGAAGCAGAGACATCAGGAATAAAGGGATTTCCCTAAAAATGAGGTTTCTGGAAGGAATATCACTTGTACAATGCTTCTAGAGTTGTTGTGAGGATCGAGTGAGATAATATCCAATAATTTGATTTGTAACCTTAAAGTTCTATAGAAATGTTGGTATAATCCCTGCAGGGAAAAGTTCTCAGCTCTCCTGTGAGCAAGCCTTAGGGTACTTGGCTATCTTTTATGAACTAGACCTCTAGGTGTGAATAAGTAGCACAATGGAAAAACTTGTCATTCCGAATATTTCCATTTCCCTTTCAGCAGAAAATGAGATGGTCTTGCTTAATTTGGAGACTGGGAAGAGTACATTTCTTTCAGGTCTCCTGGAGGTCAGGACAGCTAGGGGCAGAGTCAAACGAATTACCCCAGGCTATCATTTAGCAGCACTAAAGAAGGTGGGGCATGATAAACCAGCAACCATTTTCTTGATTGCTATTTTTTTAAAAATAAGCATTGGGGCATTTGAAGCACGCCCATTTTGGAGCAGCTAGGCAAAGCTGGAAGGAGTGAAGTAAAGAACATTTACTCAGCTGGGAAACAGAGAGCATTGAGTTGACAAGCTCCAAGGGACTGGAGATCAGTTTCTAGCCTAACATACTAATTATACACCTGAGAATCTCAGCCCTTTAAATAGAAGCCCCCTGGGATTTAAAAATAAAAATACAAACATCTACTATAGCAAAATATTCTTAGACCTGCCCCAGGAAAAATATAAATTCCTAAGAAAATTAAAAGTGAATAGGAAGGAAAGACAGTATGTATTAAGTCTCATTTAGGTTCACTGAGAAATTTTCCATTGCTGATTTAAGGGATTTAAAAATCTACTGGATTTAAAAAATTCAGGAGTACAATCTTTTAAAGTTTATTAGTGCCAAATTATTGTGATAGGAACACTTTTTTCCCCCCACTTAAACCTTTTCATTCTTTTCTATATAAACTTGGTTCTGCCAGAAGATACACAACCTACTCATTTGATTTATTGGCAGAATTCTCTGTAATTAAGAGATGCCTCATTTGTTCAAATTAAAAAAAAAAGAAAAACAATCAATATGAAGAGAATTATACCCTAGTCACAGGAAATAATAAAAGCTGAACCATAAAGTAGCTACATACTTTAAAATTTCATTTAAAGAGTTGTTGGTGGAATCACTGCAAGCCATCTGGAATTCAGGAGTCCAAGAGAATGAACATTTTTTGATCTAATAAAGGCGTGCCACAGGTGCAGAGAGAAACACAAGATTGAAAGTAGTGCTTCTAGGGCTGGAGAATAAAGCATGCTCCCTAGGGGAGTGTTGTGTTTTTCTTTTCCACTTTTAAAGAAATGAAATTATATTGAATGTAGCACTCATAAAAGTGTCAGTCTGATAAGCCTGGAGCCTGAAATTTCTTCCACCCACGAGGCAAAGGCAATACAGGCAACACAGTAGAAAATTTGCAAATATCATCTTGGTAATGGACCTTAATTGGGATGTGAAGAAAATGATCAAACAAATAGACCTTTTAATATGAATTGGGTCAAACTATTCTCTGGTTATGACAGAGTGAAAAGGGGAGAGGTCATTTAACTGTGAGATGCTTTAGTCTTTCATGGTGATTTGTGGATCAAAGATTTAGAGATGCAAGAGACCTCAGTCACCTCATCAAACCCACTTATTTGAAGATAAGAAAACTGAGGCCTAAGGATGTTAAGTTGACTTGTTCAAGGTCACTTAGATAATAAATGTGGGAGGAAGGATTTCAATTCAGGTGATCTGATGCCAGAGCCAGGCCTCTTTCCATCATACAATGATGACTCCATTTCTATTGCATCTCCTTCATAAGTAGGCAGCTAATTCATTTTGGAATGGCTCATTTTAAACATTTGGTTGTGAAAACATTAGTTCAGGCTTACCACATCAGAAATAGGGCTGACCCTACAAATTGGTGAAATAGATGAGCACCTCTATAGTATGATTTGAGGGGTACCAGAATCCCCTATCTAAACTTACAAAAATGTTACCTTATTCTTTAGCCTGAAATTCCTACTACCAGTGGTTTCACTGATTTGTATTAAAGGTATAGGCATTGCTATTAAAATGCAATTATTCCCTTCACTGAAGGGAAGCATCCCTGAGAGATGTATCTCTGGCCCTGTTCTATTGTACAGATTAGTTTATCAGACCAGCTAGTCAGTCAGTCAATCAACAAACATTAAATAAATTCATACTATTGTACTAGGGGATAATGAGATCAAGAGTGCATGTTAAGAGGGATTGATTTTGGCAGGCTACCTTTTCATCCGAGATTTGAATAAATAGGGAGGTAGGTGAAAAGATGTCTTAGTGATATGAGATGAAGAAGAAGAAGGGGGGGGCTCATAACAAATAAACATTTCTTTTCCATGAAGTCTGGGGCAAGGTGCACATTTGAGTGGATGAAGGGTAGGAGTGCCATGGGAGGCTTGAGGAGAGGATGAGAAAGTTTTGAACTGCTGCTTTGGAGGTTAGATAGTGAATACATTAGGGAGAAGTGGAATGCTTGCTTCCCTTAAGTGGAGGCCCACTTAAGATTAGATAATATACATTTTAGTGGACACAGTGAGCAAGGTTTTGGGATTTCCTCCAAGTTCATTCAGCCCCTTTAGAGTAGGAGCAAAGTAGAGAGATGGTGAGAGAAATATAGGGTTGGGTTTTGGATGATTGGAGATAGGACAGGTTAACAGGTAATCAAGAGTAGAGGTTAGTGCAGAGTTAAGTTGATTCCCCAAGGGGACAAGAAGATGTAGGATTGATGGCTTGGCAAAATACTGAGCTCCTTCAGAGCAGGGTGTGATTCTGTTTTGTTTTTCCAGGTCTTAGGGCAGTATCTGCTATCATAGGTGCTTAATGAATGGTTATTGACCTGACTGGGGCAAAGGCAATTGTATAAGTTGAAAGGCATAAGAGTAAAATGATAAAAGATTATGATTAGGTAACTCATTTCAGAGTTGACATCTGGATTAGATGATTATCTGGAAGGCCTGACTCTAAGGTAAAAAGAAAAGAAAAACAAAGCTAAATTCACTATTGTTAGTACAGAGCATTGCCAGGTAAGTGATTATTGTCCTAGGCAGAGTACTCCTCTATAAAGTGCTTTGAGCATCCAAGGAGAGGGTCAGAAAATATAGAGGGTGTAATTAAAATAGTTTTGGACAAGGGAGGATGGTGAAATGGGTCAGAAGTGCCCCAAGAAAAAGGTAATTTAAAGCAAGTCGATGACTTCATAAATTTTACCTAGACTTGACCTTTGTCCAAAGTCTGGAAATCATCCCAAATCACACCTTGCCTTGTGACAGAGTGATCTGAGTTCTGGCTACTTTCAGGGTCCCTGTAAATTATTATCTAAAAGTATCCCCCCCCCTTTTTCTGTGAAATTTTAATAACTTCTTTTTCTGTTAGGCAGTCAAAATAACTGCAGGTTTTATGCCTGCAAGGGTCTTTCTGTGGAATCTGCTCTTGTAAACTATTTAGAAATGTAAACCCATGTAATTTGTTTGCTCTTGGGTTCCCCGAGTGTGGATTATAACAACACTAGTCAGGCTTTGTAAAGACTATCAAGGTATTTCTGGGAGCAAATTCAATATTTTAGTGTCAATCTAGAAGACCCTAAGTAATTTAGGTTTTGGTTACCTTAGAAACCTTTTTTTTCCCCTGTGAGTTGCCGTTGGCTGTCAAACACAGGACTGTTTTTGAAAGTCCCTCATTCTTTATTCCTGCAGCTAAGGAGAAACATTGAGCTTGCAAATGAACACAGTCAGGATTTTATTTGAAGGAAAGAAAGAATTCTATTATTATCTGGGTGGAGGGAGGAGGAGTTTAGAGCCCACTCCAAGCAACAAATTATTTTTCTGATGATTTGAAAATTGAACTGAGAGGGAGAAGAAAGATACCATATTGAAAGCAGCTGGATGGCACTGACTTTGATTCTCTGCTCTATTACCTCCTAGCCTTTTCTTTTGCAATTTGAGGGAAGGAGAGAAGCTAAACTAGATTATGCTGAGAATCTCCCTCTCAGCCATCAATTTAGTTTCTCCTTCTCTGATCATATAAGTCTATTGCCAGATCGTTCCCAGAAAATCTCGGGAAGGAAAAATAGCCTCTGAGGGATTTGGTAAGATAGGATGAAGAGGGTAAAGTTTTGCAAACTGTATTCCTTTTATTTTTTCCTTACGAAATCCCAATTCCTTTTTTTTAATTAATTATGCTGACTCTAATCTACTAGCATACTTCCCAATATAGGCATTTCCTTACATATAGGTGAGAACAGAATGAAGTCTATGAATTTGTTCCAAGTATCCTGAGTATAGTTTTCTCCTCCTAAATTTGGCCGAAGTGCTAGCTAGTCAGTATATCCGACCTTGATTATGTAATTTTCCTCATCAGGGTTCATCTATAAAATAGGATTGGGCTAGATCATTTCTGGTCCCTTCAGTCTTCTGGATTCATGATGAAGTGTTTTTCATACTGGGGTGGGATGAGATATCTGGCAACTCACAGGGGGAAAAAAAGGTTTCTAAGGTAACCAAAACCTAAATTACTTAGGGTCTTCTAGATTGACACTAATTTTATTAGGGATATGTTTATATTTACAAGGGATTATGGGTTTAGTTCTGCAGGCAAGATGTGTTTATCTTGCGCACTAGTGGTTGTGTTGATCTGTAAGATTCTGGTGACCTTATGACATCAAAAATTCCTATAAATTAGACCATCAGAGCTGCTTAATTTAGAGAGTACAGAAGTATTTGAAACTGGAGAAGCCTTATATGGCTGGTGGGGGAGGAGCCCTTGCTACTCCTAAGAAATTACAAAACATTTCTTCTCTTAGCCTCTTTTTCAGTAGCAAGTCTTTCTCAATTCCATGGATATTTTAAAAGAAATTTCCAACTCTTCAGAACAGTAGGTGATGACATCTATGTAAAAGTAACAGAGGGGGAGCTTTCTTTTTTCCTTTCCTGGAACTGGTATTTCAGACTAGAAGACAGCAGGAAAAAAGAGAAGTCTAGCTGGCCGGGGCCGGGGCCGGGGCCGGGGCGGCCGGTCCGCCGCTGGTCCTGAGGCAAGGCTCTGGGCAGCATCTCTTCGGCCCCTGACGGAATCCGGGAGAGCCGCAGCAGGGCGCCCCCTCCTGCCCCCGGGACGGCTAAGGTGCCAAGGCTTATGCCCAGAGCCTGTAGGTCCAAATGAGCCCTCTTTCAGCTGGTAAAGCCCTTCCAAACTGCCTCTTCCCAAGGGGAGCGGAGCCGGCTCCCTGGGACAAGTTTCGGCCTGGACCACCCGGGGGGGGGGGGGGGGGGGGGGGGGGGGGGGTCTGGCTCCTGGCGGCCACGTGCAGGGCAGGCCCTGCGGCCCGGGCGGAGCCGCGGCGCCCAGCCCGCCCACCGCCCGCCCTCCGGGCCCGCCCCCGGCCCCGCCCCACCCCGCGGCCCCGCCCTCCAGGCCCCGCCCCCACCTTGCCGCGCCGCCCTCCCGGCCCCGCCCCCACCTTGCCGCGCTGCCCTCCCGGCCCCGCCCCCACCCTGCGGCTCCGCCCTCCAGGCCCCGCCCCCACCTTGCCGCGCTGCCCTCCCGGCCCCACCGCCCACCGCCCGCCCTCCCGGCCCCGCCCCGGCCCCGCCCCACCCTGCGGCCCCGCCCTCCCGGCCCCGCCCCCACCTTGCCGCGCCGCCCTCCCGGCCCCGCCCCCACCTTGCCGCGCCGCCCTCCGCCCGCCCCCACCTTGCCGCGCCGCCCTCCCGGCCCCGCCCCCACCACACGCCCCTCCCGGCCCCGCCCCCACCTTGCCGCGCCGCCCTCCAGGCCCCGCCCCCACCACACGCCCCTCCCGGCCCCGCCCCCACCTTGCCGCGCCGCCCTCCGCCCGCCCCCGCCTCCCGCAGCCTCCAGCCTGCGCCGCCGCCGCCGGCCCGGCCAGGCTCCCGGGGAGCGGAGCCGCCGCCGCCCGCCCATGCCGCCCGAGCCGCGCGCCTGCACCTGCCGAGCATGACCACGGCCCCGCCAGGCGGCCCCAGCGCCCCGGAGAGGGCGGGCGCCCGGGGCCCGGGGCCGGCCCAGGTGTGCGGCGCGGCCCAGGGGAGGGGCGACGCCCGCGGCCCGGCGGCGCGCCCCCCGGGGCTGGCCTGTCGGGCGCCGGCGCCCCCTCCGGAGGGCGCCCGCCTCCGCGCCGCGGACAGGTAGGTGCCCCCCGGGGAGCGGGGAGCGGGGAGCGGGCGGGAGCCGCGGGGCCAGCGGGGCGGTCCTGCCGGCCGCGCGGGCCGGGAACTCCGGCCAAGTTTGGGGAAAGTGTCCGCGGAGCCGCCCCTCCCGGCGGGGCCCCGGGGCCGCCCCCAGGCGCAGCTCCGAACCCGCTCCTGGGTTTCAGCTGTGGCATGAGTGGAGCCCCGTGCCCGCCGGGAAGAGCCGTGCTCGCATGCTGGCTACCTGGCCAGCCCCGCTGCCCGCAGGCGCGCATGCAGCCTTTCTAAGTGTTCCACAATTTCAGTTTATTTTTTTAAATTAAATTAATTTTTTTTTTACCACTCAGCATCAAGCACATTTGTAGTTGACTGTGTCTAAAGTAGGGCATAGCTTAGCAGAGGAGAGGCTGCGAAAATACAAAGCCTACAAATTAAACCTAGCACTGCCCACCTCCAACTCAGATGGCCCAGGTACAGCTTGCTTATCTATCTGTCTATCTATCCGTCTGTCATCTATCAATCATCTATCCATCTAACATCTATCTATCGATCTATCATCTATCAATCATCTATCAACCTGTCATCTATCATCTATCTAGCTATCCTTCTGTTATCTATCATCTATAAATCTATCAATCATCTATCAATCTATCATCTATCCATCATCTAACATCTGTCATCTATCTATCATCTATCTATCTTTCTATCATCTATCATTTATCATCTACCTGTCACCTATCATCTATCCTTCTAAAATCTATTATCTGTGATCTATCTTTCATCTATCATCTATCTGTCATCTATCTTTCTATCATGTCATCTATCATTTATCTGTCATCAATATATCATCTATCTTTGATCTATCATTTATCTATCTTTCTATCTGTCTATCTATTTTTAGGTTCAGAGCTAAACTCTAGCAAAGTTGCCTTACTTTTCATTATACCCGGTGTACACACATCCTAACAAGTTCCATTAACTTACTGCTTTCAGAGACTCAGTGCTAGTTGCTGTTTTGTAGCTTAAGCATTTGAGAAGTCAACAGACTGTGTGTGGGCAACGTTTTGAATGAAACTTGAAGTGAGATGAACCACAGCTATAATTAATAAATAGAACTTTCAAAATGTAATTAGTAAAGTTTAATAGAACAGGTTTCTCTAAATGCAGGAAAGATTCCCTTGGTTTCATTGAAGTTTTGAAAGGAATTATTTTGTTTGTTTGTTTTCTTAGTGCCCTGTCCAGGATAACTGCTTCTACAGTTTTGGTCTGTGTATTTTTGCTAAAGAAAAGTAACCAAAAACTGCAGTTTACTCACATTCCTGATGGTTTGTGGAAAGTCAAAAGTGTAAAAGTTACTACAAAATGTTGAAGTTTATTAAAGTGTTTCTAAAAATTTAATCCACAGAAAAGTGTACCAGAAAACTTTTCAGTGTACTTTATATAATATTAGGTCTGTCACAGCACTGTTTGGCCTTAACAGTTTTAGACTCTGACAGCAATTATATTTTACATTCTGTTTTATGTAAATTATATCCTATGTTCTGTTGGTTGCAGGAGAAAAAAGAAAGATCTCAATGTTCTAGAAATGCCATCTATTCCAAATCCTTTTCCTGAGCTTTGTTGTTCTCCATTTACATCTGTGTTTTCAGCAAGCCTATTTCCCAAAGCAAATTCAAGGAAAAAACAGGTACGAGTTTTTAGTTTCATTGTTTAACTCTTAGGATTGACAACATCATATAACAACTTAAAAGACATTTGGTTTTCTGATTTAGGTTTTTGAGTCTGTGGATTATTTGACATCAGTCATGAAAAGAAGGCTAGCTTTTCTTATATTACCTCCATGACTAAAAAATTCCCACTAAGATATATGAAAAAAATAAATTGGATCAAATGTGATATACTTAATAATACAAGTCATATATACATATATATATAATATAGAAATATAATAAAATAATTTCCCTTTTCTTCCTTTCTAGCATGAATTTATTAAGCACAAAAACCCCAAAATGCAATGATCCTTGCCATGAGAAGCTTATATTCTATTTAGGAAGATCTCAAGGGACATAGGCTTACAAAGTAAATATTCAAGTAAACAAATATTGAGTATATTCCAATTAATTAAAATACTTTTCAAGAGAGAAAAAGTGCTAATCACCAGAAGTGGGTTATTAGGTTAGTAAAATCTTTATGTAGGAGGTGGTACCTACTTTGAAGAAAGTTGATTTTTTTCAAGATGGAGCTGAGTACATTCTAGACAAAGAAGGCTTGATCCTCTATCACCTTTGTCAGGCTTCTTTAATCCTTGGCACCCCCCATTAACTTTGCCACTGCTTTTTAGTAAATCAAAGTTAATTAGGTTCCATTTTCCCTCTTCAGTATTTTGGGTTCTTGAATAAGACTATTTGGAGTGAAAACCTAGAAACCTCTGGCTGCAGAGGGGAATGGTGGACAGGGTATTGAACAATATTTAAGCATTTAGAATTTCTTTCTTTTCCTGTCAGGTAGCAGATGTTTAATAAATGCTTGCTCACATGTATTTTGGGAGAAGAAGGACTAATCAGTTTTATCTCTCATTTTATGGATGACTGTTTTCACAAAGGTGCATTGGGGATCAACAGGCTTCTACCCTTGGGCTTCTAGCCCAAGTGAGATAGGAAAGAAATAAAAAGTAGGAAAGGGAAGAGGGGAGATTAGTACGGTAGGCTAATTTGTGCTTGATATCTGTAAAAACTTTCTAACAAATAAAGTTATTCAAAAGTGCAGTGGGCTGCCTTGATGTCTTCTCCCTTTGGAGATCTTCAAGCAAAGATTGGATGGCTAACATTTGTTCTTATTATGGTGGTAAGTCCTTTTGAGTATTAGTTGGATTAGGTGATTGCTGAGATACTTTGCAGTTCTCACATTTATTTTATGGTAGTAACAAAAAGATGAGGCTAACTAATTTCCCTTCCTACTAGTAAGCATCTAGCTGCTTTATTTCAACTCTTTCACTACTTCACTACTGGTAAGGGAAGGTTATATTTCCTTTTAGAGCCTATAATGGCAGTGCAGTATTATTTGGAAACAGAAAAATTATAGTCTTTTGTTAGAAGGAGGGTGTGATGGGGCAATTTTTCAGGTAAAACTTCCTTTTTTAAGTTTTCTATACATATTTGCATATTTGTTGAGCAGTTACCAAGATGTGATTATTGGGGCTTCTCCTAGGATGCTAATATCAAGGGATGCAATTCTTTTCCATGGCTGCCTGGAGACCCTTATCCCTCAGTGAGACTGTGCTTAATATTCCTTACTAGGAGGGCCTGCTTTCTTATGTGTCCCTAGTCCTAGTGTTCTTGTGACATGCTGGAGGACACTGTTCCCCTTTCATGGCTTTATCCCTCCCCCTTCCCCAACCAGTGAAAGGCACAGTTGAGTTTCTTTAGGGGATGAGCCTGTGCCATTTTCTAGAACAAATGATTACATGGTTGAGTTGTTGGACTACCTTCTACACTAGTGGTGTCAAACAAAAAAGAAATGGGTCCACTAAAGTTTCTGGGCTAAATTTTAACTTAGAAAGCCACACAGCATTATCTATGTTCTACTGTATTTTAACTTACATTGTTAAATATTTCTCAAATACATTTTAATCTGGTTCAGGTTATACTTGGCCATAAGTTTCATACCTCTGTTCTATATATCAACTCCTATGGTGTAGAGGGCACCCTTACCTCTCTAATGTTACCACTCTCCCTTCCCCTCATCTATCCTCTTCTTTACCATTGTTCCTCAAGACCTTCACCTAACAAGGAATTTCAAGTTGGCTTTGTGTCTATGTAGAACCTGCCTTGCGATTTTACAGATACAGTGAGTTCCTAGATTAGGAAACTCCCTTTATAATCAGCATTGATCTTCATGTAGATATTATGACTTATTGAATTACTTAAAGATTGAGATTGTCCTGGATCACATAACCAGTATGTGGCAGAAGGGGGATTTGAACCAAGGTCTTTTTGGCTTGAAGCCAGCTCTCTCTCCACCATGTCATACTGACTCCTGTCTAGTTTGTAGGAAAAAAAAATGCCTAAGTAATAGGCTATGATCTATAATGATTCTTTCAAAGTAGTTTAGGGGAGGAGTAGAGGAGAATAGGAAGGCTTATATAGTATTATTCCAAGGAATAGTATCCTTTGACTGAATGAGTTATAGCAGAAAAGAGATTTTCAAGTTCTTTGAAATCCCCTAAGTGGCTTGTTCATTTCTTAGATAGTAGAAATGATTATTTTGAATAGGTGGCAGGTGGAGGTGAGAATGAATAATACAGTACTTGAAAAGTGGTCTTTCCTAGATTGGTCTCCATGACTGTTAGAGGAAAACATGCTATCGGAATGATATGTCTTTAAGTGGAAGATAGTTGTATGGGACGCTAAAATGTACAAAAAAAGAGCTTTTTTAAAAATTAAGCATTATTTCTTTCTTAAAATTAAGAAAAAAATGGATCCCAAAGAGATAAGTGGCCATGGGGAAGTGCCAAAATAGTTTTGAAAAAGATAGAGGAGAAGGCAGTGAATGTTAGCTGAGATTGTATTCTAAACTAAATAATGCTCATTTAGTATTTGTTTACATCTTGGAATGAGAAAGGAACTAGCTTAATATCTGTATCTCATAACAGGATATATATCTCCAATAAACAGGTGTCTTCAATGGAGGATGTTCCTAAGCAACAATCTCTGAAGGAAAGTGGTGGAGGTGTCTTTCTTGGTGGGCAGTCGCTATCTGACATTTTTGTATTATCCTTAGATTTTTTTGATTAAGATATTTGACTTTCTTGTTAAATATGTGATTTCATTAACAGTATATGATAGGTTTTTCTTATTTATATTTATGGTGGAAGCATGAAAGAGCAAATGTATGTTTCTCTTATACTTAACTTTTAATTTTCTGTTTAATTACTCTTGTAAATTTTTTTTTGAGATGGTAAATTCCTTTCAATTAATTTAGGACCCAATATGTCCCAGACATTGTAGGAATTATTCTAGGTATTTAGTACTCTCAAATAAAGAGATTCTTCAACATAACTAATTTTGAAGGTTTCGAGAGAAGATTTAATAGTAAGAGTTAAAAACTTGTTTGGCCATTCAAAGTCATAGTCAAAATCACTTTACAGAACATAATTTTATTTTTACAGTTTGAGATGCCTGCATAATGCATGAGAAGCAAAGTGTATTGAAGCCACAAATAGGACATATTTTATCTCCCATAACAAATAAAATACCCAAGTATATAGCACTATTGGTCTTTTTTATTATGTCAACTGGAGATATATTTCCTAGACAAGTCTTTTCATGCTCCTCTAAAACATTTGTTTGAAGATTGCCTTCATTTATTTAGTACATGTTTGTGGAAAGTTGTATATGAATGTCATAGTTTGTAAATTGACCAATATAACTGATTTATACAGTAATTTTATATATCCTTTATCTTAATTTTTTTCTAACCTTCACTTTACAATAATCCCTAATAATTTATTTCCCAGTAGTAAAGAATAGAAATGTAAATAAAACTCATCAATGAATGTTCTGCTATTCTGCTAGGTGGGGAACCTGAAACTGAGAGGCAAATCTGAACCTTGGTTTGACTTTTTCTGGCTCACTGAGTCATGTTGTGCTTGTCCTCGCCAACACTGCAATTCTCAAGAATCCTCCACAAGGATGTGCCCTTCTGTAGTTAAAAAAAAAAAGTATCCATCCCTAGCTTTAAGTGACCTGATATGAATCTTTGTGAAGAATTATTTCCTAATTCATTGATCTTTTTGATTTCATTCATACCCTATCAGTAAAAAATTTTTGAGTATTTACCCCTAATATATTTATGTCATGAATATCCTATTTTACTGGGTTACATTATAAAACAAAGAAAAGAAAGTTTAAAAGGATGAGATTAAGATAAAAAAAGCAATTTTAATAATAGTACACAAGACCTTTTGATTTTGATAACAATGTAAATCCTTATATTTTCATAATTCCATGTTTGTCCTGAGGATAGGATGAACTTATGAATAATAATTGTTAGTAATTAATCAGTTTATTATGGCAATGTAGGTAACAAAGTAGGGAGATTTTTTTCTTTCTTCCTTTTTTTTTCTTTTTTCCAGGATCTTGAAATAATAGCTTTCAACAATAATTTTTCTGAAAGATTTTGAGTTTTGCATTTTTCTCCCTCTCTCCCTTCCTTCCCCCCTTCTCTGGACAGAAAGCAATCCAACATAGACCCTACATATAAAATCATGCTACACATAGAGAGAGAGAGAAAACATTGTGAGAGAAGAATCTAATCTAATTTAATCAAAATGGAGAAAAAAACAATAGAAAAAATAATACATAAGACAACTTAAAAATTGAAGATAGTAAGTTTTGGTCCACATTTTAACTCCACAGATCCTTTCTGGATACGGATGGTGTTATCCATTACAAATCTTTTAGAATTGTCCTTGACTATTGTGCTGCTGAAGTGAACAGGTCCATCATAGTTGATCATCACCCAATGTTGCTGTTAATGTCCTTTTTCCTTCCTGCCTTCCTCCCTTTATTATCTTCTTCTTCTTCTTTTTCTTCTTCTTCTTCTTCTTCTTTTTCCTTCTTTCTCCTCCTTTTCTTTTTTTGAGCTGAAGTGAACAGGTCCATCATAGTTGATCATCACCCAATGTTGCTGTTAATGTCCTTTTTCCTTCCTGCCTTCCTCCCTTTATTATCTTCGTCTTCTTCTTTTTCCTCCTTTTCTTTTTTGAGTTTTTTATTTAAAAAGACACATACTAAAGTTTCTAACAGTAAACTCCATAAATTTTTAGGAGTTATATTTCTTCTGTTTATAGATATTCATTATATACAATAGAACAACAATGAGCAAATGTGAATTATGAAGGGGCAGCTAGGTGATGTAGTGAATAGAGCACTGACCTTGGAGTCAGGAGATCCTGAGTTAAAATCTGGCCTCAGACACTTACTAATTACCTAGCTTTGTGACCTTGGGCAAGTCACTTAACCCCATTGCCTCGCCAAAAAAAAGTGAATTATGAACTCTTTGATTTCAATTGATCAGAAACTTTTCAGTTTAAATCCACCCCCCCTTTTACTTTTTGTAGTTCTGCTGAATAAATGCTACTAGACCTTCGTATCCTAGTCATGTTTGAATATTTTAATTGTAATTTTTATATGAGTTGAGAAATAGTGAGAAGATCAGTTTGGCTGAACCTCAGAGTACAGGGAGAGAAGTCTAGAAAATACAAAATGAAGTCTAGAAAGTGAGATTGGAGACATACTGTAAAGGTCTTTAATGTAAAATGAACTTTATATTTAATCTAAGGGGTAATGGGAAGCCACTTAGAGTTTGAGTCCATTGGGGAATGACCTAATCAGATGCATGATTTAGGAAAATCACTGCAGCAAATCTATATAGGACAGACTAGAGTGTATTTGTGGCAGAGAAAACAAGATGTCAATTATTGTCACTGTATATATGGGAGGTGATAAGGCCCTTGACTCAGATAATGACTGTATGAGAGGAGAGATGGAGATTGATATTGCCAGATGCTGCCAGCTGTTGTAGAGATAGAAATGACAAGATTTGCCAACTATTTTCGCATGTGGGGTGAAAGAAAGTGAAGATTCCAGGATGACTCTTAGGTAAAAGTAGGGGTTTGGAAGGTTTGGAAGTAGGGGTTGCGTTGAGTGGGGCAGTTAATGTCACGAGATCTATGATGCAGCTCACAGTCTTAAAATGTTTGAGCCAAGTGACTCCACTCTGTGACACTCAAAATGAAAATGCAGGGAGTGAGGTACAGAGTGTGCTCTCAGAGATGTGCCTTTTGCAATATGAGGTGATCTTGGTGGGGGGCAGGATACTAAGGACTGGAATTCTTTTACTGCTACCTGCACAGCTGCTGCTGTGACTGCCCAGATGGTGGTAAGTTTATAATTGCTGGAAGATCACTCCTTTGTGTGAAGGAGTGGGAAGGTTGGGCACTGGCATGGTGGTGGTGGTGGTGATGGAGGTGAAATTGGGGGAATATTGGACTGATCTCAGAGTTGGCAATGGTAAGTGTATGGGCTGCTCTCATCTTGCCACCCTTTCTGGTTGATTATACATCCCTTGGGACTGGAGACCACTGCCATATTTATTTATGTATAGAGTTCGTTGCAATATTGCCTGACATTTTATAAATTTTTCAATGAAATATTTTGTGCAAAAAATGCCAATATTAGTTATTTCGGAACAGGAAGTACTCAACTTATCTATTGGTTATGTTCTGTTCATTTTTTAAGAACATACATTGTTTGATATTTTAAGAGCACATTTTTCCTTACAATATTATAAATAGTGGTTAGATTCACAAGCTAACCCTCACAAAAGCCTATTTAAAGAGTAGGCAGTAAATACTGTTGCAATATTAGCAAATGAACAAAAGAATAAAACTATATAAGAATTTTTCAATTTTCTTGAATTGTCTGAGGAATAACAGGTTTAACTGGAGAAGAATGACAAAATGAGACTTTTATGGAAGTTTTAAAGGGATTTTCAGAGTTTCTTCCAGGAGTTTAAAATATTAAAAAAAATTATTCTAAACTTAAACAGCAAAATGAGTATTTCCAAATACACAGTAGAACACACAAAGAGGATTATCTATAAAACTATGACTCCCATGTTGACTGATTTTTTTAAAGTATTTAAAAAATTTACAATTTACTTTCAGGACTTCCACTAGTCTGTACTTCCTTCTGAATGTCCTTATTGTTCTCTTTTGCTCAGTTAAAAAAGTTTCCCTGTTCTGATTACTGCTGTTAACCTTCCCTTTTTTTCCTTATCAGACCCACAGAAGAGAATTAGATCACCTCAATGTCATATGTTTTTCTTCTTGAACTCTCTTAATAACTTTTTTTTTTCAGGTTTTTGCAAGGCAGTGGGTTTAAGTGATTTGCCCAAGATCGCACAGTTAGGTAATTATTAAGTGTCTGAGGCCAAGTTTGAACTCAGATCCTCCTGACTCCAGGGCCAGTGCTCTATCCACTGTGTCACCTAGCTGCCCTCTCTTAATAACTTTTGAAGACACTGAGATTCTTATTTTTGTTTTAAGGTTTTTGCCAGGCAAGTGGAGTTAAGTGGTTTGTCCAAGGTCACACAGCTAGGTAATTATTAAGTGTCTGAGGCCGGATTTGGACTCAGGTACTCCAGGGACTCTATCCACTGTGTTACCTAGCCACCCCAGACATTGAGATTCTTAACGACTTATTAGAAAATTAGCACTACATTACATTCAAACTCCTTCCAGTTGCTCAAATTAATTTAGTAGACTTTGATTTTGTGTTTTCAAGTCCCTTTTCAGCTCTGGACTTTTCATCAGAAAACCTTGAAAGTCTTTTATGTGATTAAAAGCCCTACTAATCTTTTTTGTTTCCCCTAGTTACAGAATGATATTCAGCCTTGTGAGGTAATTTATTCTTGATTGTAAACCTCTTTTACTTTTTGAAATCTTGTATTTTCTGATCCCCTTTCATTTACAGTAAAAACTACCAAATCTTGTGTGAATCTGGTGTGATTGCTTGGTACTTCATTCAGGGTGCTTAAAGTTTTTTCTTTCATATGGAAACTGCATTTTGGATATAATATTCCTTGGATTTTTCTTTTTGAGGAGTACCTTTCAGGAGGTGATCAGTGTATTCTTTGTTTCTTTACTTTCCCTTATGGAAAGTTTTATTATTTCTTTTTTATTAAATCGTAATTTTCCAGGCATTAAATGATTTTTAAAATAACAAAATCTCAAAATGTCCCAAGGGGGCGGCTCGGTGGCGCAGTGGATAGAGCACCGGTCCTGCAGTCAGGAGTACCTGGGTTCAAATCTGGTCTCAGACACTTAATAATTACCTAGCTGTGTGGCCTTGGGCAGGCCACTTAACCCCATTTGCCTTGCCAAAACCTAAAAAAAAAAAGTCCCAAAACAATCACTTTACTTGAATAGTTGCAAATTGTTTTCTAAAATGATTGTACTAATTCACAATTAAACTAACAATGGAATAGAGTTTCTGTATTTCCACAACCCCTCTAATATTCCTATCTTTTTTCATCTTTGCTAGGTGTGAGATGAATTTTTAGGTTTCTTTTGCTTTTCATCTTGTCAGTAATTGGTGGCAGTCTTTCAAACAATTATTAATACTTTGAAATTCTTCTTTTGAGAACTGTTTGTTAATACCCTTTGATCATCTATCTATTGGAGAATAAATTTTATAACTATATATTTGTTAGGTATCTTTCTATCTTGGACATCAAATTTGATAGAGTTTTCTTTCCATTTGACCATTTCTTTTGTATCTCAAATATATTAATTTTGTTTGTTTTTAATTTCATGTAATCAGAATGATCTATTTATCCTTTGAAATTGCCTCTCTCCATTGTTTGGTTGAAAATTCACCTACTATCATAGCTATGAAGAATGTATGTTTTACTTTTTTTCTAATGAGTTCATTGATTTCTAAATTGTCTCTGCTTAAGGTCACTTGTTTTTTTATAACAGATATCTTTTATTGTCTTCTATTTTTTTTCATTCTTTTGATATTTTTTTCTAAAATAGCTTGCTATCTCCTGGAGTCATTGGTTTCCACTTAGTCTATTTCTAGTTTCAGACTTCCGTAATATTACTTGGATAATATTTATCATTTTCTCTTCAGAAATTCTTTATTCTCCTTCCATTTCTTTCCTCCAGAGTTATTTCATTTTTTTGCTTCATTTCTTTTAGATATTTATGTAGTTCATGTGAAAAATCCAGCTTTTCTATTCATTTGAATAGATGATACATTTACTCTCACCTTCATTTGAAAGATCTCCATATTTACACTAATTTTTCTTTTACTTTTCTTTCCAGCTTTAGTTTCTGACCTGGGGCTTTGTGCCAGGTCTAGGCTCCTCTTCACTTGCAATTTTGGTTGTAGTGATTAACTCTATTTGAATTTGCTTCGGAATCATCAGATTTTCTTGTTGACTTGCGTTTGGACTGGCTTTTTGAGGTTCAGAATACTGAATATTTAGGGACCTCTCTGATATAATGAAGACAGAACTCTTAAGACAAGCGTTCTAGGGACTTTGTAGCCCATGATTATCTATGCAATCCTGTTCTGAATGCTTCTTTGTATGTACCATTGCTTGTTGCTTCTTCTTAGGGCTCTTTTGGTTTCTAATACATTGGGTCATCTCTGCCCCACTGAAACTTTCTTGGAGCTGCCCTTTGCTTTTGCTGCCTTTGGACACAGCCTTTGAGATTACACAAATTTCTGAGTTATCTCTAGCTTTTCTGGGAAGTGAATAGTGGCTTGCCTGATTTGATGCTGACCCCCTTTCTTATTGCCTGTGGTCTTCTATTCTCTTCTTTTTTGAGCAGTTTAGGTGTGATAGTAGAAGAAATCACTTTCTCACCAATTTTCTTTTTCAGCATTTGATCCTGGTGCCAAGTATTGTTTTTTTCCCGTGGAAGCTGGGAAGTTGGCAACATGTCATCTTGACTGGAATTTTCAATAGTTTATAAGTTGATGAAGGTAGATTTTATCTAATTTACTTTATTATTTATGACTTATTCTGTAGGCATATTGTTTTTAGGGTTATCAAAATGACTTTTTGACATATTGATGAAATGAGGTGGTTTGGAAGAGGAAGAAAATAGGTTTTTGAGGTGAGGAAGAGTGAGAAAAGAGAAAAATATGAGAAATAAACTTTACGATCACGTTTGTGCTTAAGGGGATGGATGACTCAGGTAGAACCAACTGCGTGTGATGGGACAGTCTCAGAGGTAATGGGACAGAGATGTTGGATCCATTCCCGATGCTTGCCACCAGGTGGCACTGCTCTTCCATGCCAGCTTGGATGTCATCAGTCTTGATGACAGATTGGAGTAAGAAGCAACCTTAGTGGCGCCTTCCATGGTTCAAAGCTTCACTTTTAGAGATGAAGAAACTGAGGTACAAGCTCATAAAAGCTAACATAAGTAGGAAGGACTGAAGTCAGCATGGGAGTTTTAAGTCTTTGGACTTTTCAGTTTCACATGAAGGTTTCTTTTGGGAGGTTTTGAAGCAGCTTTGGTGTGTCTAAACTTTGGAAAGGACCATTTGTAGCTTGATTCTTTAAGTAGGTAATGCTATAGTAAAGTCTTCATGCTTTTTTTATTTTTTTGCAAGACAGTGGGATTAAGTGACTTGCCCAAGGTCACACAGCTAGGTGTCTGAGGCTGGATTTGAACTTAGGTCCTCCTGACTCCAGGGCCGATGTTCTGTCCACTGAGCCACCTAGTTGCCCCCTGCCTACATGCTTTTATCATAATATTGTCATATTTCTAGTTCTAGTCATTATATGTTTAATATCTAGTTGGTTAATTTGATTCATATTTGATAAGCAATGTTTATTGTGTATTTGGAAATATAAATGAACTTTAAGATAGTTTCAAGTGATATTTGGTAAGTGATGTTTATGGTTTTGTAATTTAAAAAGATCTGAAATATTGAGATCTCTAAAAATTTTTGAATGTAAAAATTTGTATGGTATATTTATATATGAGCTTTTTGTTCTCTATTTTTTGAGATATAATAAAAGAATGTCTTTCATTTTTTTCTTGAGATAGTTGTATATTTTTGGAAGACATAGTAGTTGAGGAAGAATAGGTTGAGTTGTTCTTTTAATGCGAATAGGACAGTGATAGGGATGGAACATGGGGTTTTATTGATGGAGGAAATTCTTGGCTGTGGATCTTTGCCCTCCCAATGAAGGTCAGTATGTTCTTTGTAACCTGTGGCCTCAGACTGGCCTTGAGCATTGGAGATTTAAGCAACTTGCTTAAAGTCACACAGGAAGCAGTAGCTCCTGGCTCACACTCAGATCTTCCTATCTTGAGAACATATCTTTATCCACTATGCCACGCTGGCTCTTTTCAGTCTAAGAAAGAGCCTTCCATCATTTAAAATATCCATGGGGATCTCTGATTTAATCAGTGAAGGTACATTCACCAACTATGCAGATTGTAGCTCATCCTTGTCCTCCCATAAATTTATCAATTTTTTTATTGACATTTTAAGGATTGGTCGGTCCTTCCTTCCTTCCTTACTCCCTTCCTCCTCTCTTTTTTATTTTTCTTTCTTCCCCTTCCTCTTCCCCTCCCTCCCTCCCTTTTATATCACCAGCCCCATGTATTTTCCATCATACATTTTTTTTACATTATTTGTATCATTATTTCTGCAGAATTCTTTGTTTGTAATATGTTTTATCTTACTTGCACCCACCATGCACAGCTCCAATATGCACTTTCAAAGCAACTCCCACAGATTTCTGGCACACTTTTAAAATTAATTGAGGGATCCTAATTTAATTTTAAAAGTATACTAGAAATCTGTGGGAGTTGCTTTGAAAAATGCAGATTGAATAGCAATGAAGATGCTGTTGTGTAAAGCATCTCAGTGTACCTGAGTAGGGGTGAGTCAGAGCTAGGATTCAGCCCCCACTTTGCTCTCGGCCCTGCCCTCTAAACGGGATGAGTAGAAGGGGAACCACGACAGTAGAAGGGGAGAGGGTGGATTGTGAGGTGGACGGAACGGTACTTGGACTGCTTCAGGAGCTGGCCCTGCAGGAGAGGAGCTACATGATAAAATGGTGGATCTGCAGTATGATACAGAACCCATATGAATAGTGCATTAAAAGGAGGAAGAAATAATGATAATGTGTTAAGTTAATGAGTTTCCATTAAAGCTTTGCTTTGATGCTTCCTTATATTATAGAAGTGACCCTGAAGGTTGTGTTAGGGAGGGTACGAGCTCTAGTAGATTCGTGCAAGTTGTGAAAACTCTGAGTAGGGGCCATTTAGAGACTATGTCTTTTTTTTAAAAGGCATTTTTTTTAAGAGTTAAGTGACTTGCCCAGAGTTACACAGCTGGGTAATTATTAAGTGTCTGATACTGTATTTGAACTTAGGTCCTCCTGACTCCAGGGTTGGTGCTCTGTCCACTGTACCACCTAGCCGCCCCCTAGACTGTATCCTTCTGGCTAAGGACCGTACATCAAAGAGTAGTTCTGCCAATAATGAATGCATTAATGAGCTTGATTATAAAACTGCATTTTACGTCATTGAAAGTTGTACCCACTTGTATGAAATAATAGATCTTTTAAGGATTGTGAATAACAATAGCTAACATTTAGATAGTGTTGGAAGCCTTGCAGAGTACCTTACATTTATTATTTCATTCATTCCTTACCACATCTCCAGGAGGTATCTTATCCACATTTCACTTATGAAAATGCTGAGACAAATGGTGGTTAAATGACTTAACCAGGGTCCAGTTTCTGAGACAACATTTGAATTTGGATCTTCCTTATTCCCAATCTGGTACTTTATCCAAATATGTTATCTAGTTGAGGAGAAAAAAAGGAAAGTCTGTTGTAGACCAGTGAAAAAAGACTGAATAAGAAGACAGGATTTCTTAGGGCAGGAGCTAGAGAATTTCACTTTCATGTGAAGGAGATAGATGTAATAGAAGTGCAGTTTTGAACAGAAGCCAATGGGCAAATGTAGAAGAAAATCTTCTTTAAATAAGAACAGATTATTAATTACCTGCTATATATGAACACCCTTCTGGGTCCTGGGAGAAGTACACATTTAGATAAAATATGACCTTTGATTTTGGGAAACTTAAAAGCTACAGAATGTAGGTGGGCTTGGGACCAGATGTGGTTGAATGGTGGCTGGTTGAAGAGCATGGGGAAGGCTTTACCTAGGTGAGACTTTCTGATTCTACTTTAGGCTTTGAGCTAAATGGATTGGAATCTACATTGATGACATAGTTTAATGTGTGAAAGTTTAAACCTTGGACATAATCTTGGGTGAGTGAGAGAGAAAAGAGAGAAGAGAAAGAAGATAAGAGAGAGAGAGAGAGAGAGAAAAGAGAGAGATAGGAAGGAGAGAGAGAGAAGAGAAGAGAGAGAAAGGAGAGGAAGATAGGAGAGAGAGAGAGAGAGAGAGAGAGAGAGAGAGAGAGAGAGAGAGAGAGAGAGTCTGTGTGTGTGTGTGTGTGTGTGTGTGTGTGTGTGTTTGTGCCTGTGCCTGCACACACTGGATAATTAGAGAAAGGCAATAAAAGGTGATTTGTGGAGAGGAGGGATGGGATGAGAGAGTCCAGAGAGTCCAGGTAGAACCTCTGCATTAAGGAGTTCCATTCTTTTTATAGACAAAATCCCCGAGAGTGATATTAGGGAATTCTAAAACCAGAGGCAAGAGAATCACCAGGATGAGGAGAGGTGGATGCTTTCTCTGCTCTCCTCCTTGCCTGCTGTGTTACAGATATTTAACTTTTTATTATGAACCTTGGAGAATTATACTATTTAGATAAGTTATTTTCTGGGTTCTGTTCATTTCATTCTTTATCATTTGATGACAATCTTCAAAATTGTTCATTTTTAGAAGACTGATGGTATAATATAAATTGCTCTTCAGGTCCTGCTGTTTTCAGTCTGCATATTTCAGTTTGTGCAAGTCTTTTCATGTCTCTTTGAAATTTTCTCTTTTTTTTATTTTATAACAATAGTATTAACTTATATTCATATACCTTAATTAATGAGCATCTTTTTAGTTTCCAATTTTTTGCTATCACAGAAAGAACTGCTGTAAATATTTTTGTACATTTCTTTTCTTTCTCTTGTTTGTATAGAGACCTCATAGTGATAGAGCTGGGTTAAAAAGGGATAAAAGGCATGTACTATTTAGCAACTTTTTTTGTAAAATTTCAAAATGGTTTTTAGATGGTTTTACTCATTTGCAGGTCCACTGACAGTGCTTTAATGTGTTTGTTTTTCTGTAGTCCTGACAGCATTTGTCATTTTTCTTATTAATGTGATGGATGTGACATGGTTCAGTAGAATTGTTTTAATTTTCATTTCTCTAATTAGTAAAAATAGAAACATTTTATATGATTATAGATTAACCTATGTTTCCTGTAGAACTGTTTTTCATCTCCTTATGTAATTGGTGAATGGATCCTATTCTGACAAATTCGAATTGATTCCTTATTATACGTCTTCAAAATGAGAACTTCATCAGAGAAACTTTCTACAAGGGATTTTTCCAAGCTCATTTTTTATTCTATTCTCAAGACAATTTGATGTTAGTTAAAAAAAAAAAAGATTGATGAGTGGAGCATTAGGTACATAACATACAGAAACAAAATGTTTCTGGTAGTATGGTATTTAATAAATACACAAAAACCTCAGTTGTTGGAATGAGACATTATTATTTGATAAAAATGCTAGAAAAATTGGATGGCAAAATGGAAGAAACTGGATTTAAGCCAACACTTTGCACTTTATACAAAGATACCAAATGGACACATGACCTAGATATAAAAAGATCACATCATAAATGAATCGGAGAAGCATGGAGAAAATTACCTACCACATCTAGAGGTAGAATAAAAATTCAGGACTGAATAAATGTCATAGAATCAGAAAAGATGACATGGATATTTTGACTGCATAAAATTAAAAAGTTTTTGCCCAAACAAATCTGATAAAGTCAAAATTAAAAGAGAAGCAGTCAACATGCACTGAATTATGATGACTTGAAGAACATAATTTCAGTTTTGGCAGAAGACTATAATGAGCTGCAAAGAGGAACCTTAGAAGTTGAAAGGGAATTGGCTACTTGTCAAGTGAATGAGGAAATTCTTAACTGTGTAAAGTAGGATTGTTGGCCCATTAGATTGTAAGGTCCTTGAGGGCAGGGACTGTCTTTTGACTTTTTTTTTTGTATCCCCCCAATTCCTAGCACAGTGGCCCATGAATCATATATGCTTAATAAATGTTTATTGCTTATTGTTAAATTTTAGTTGTTAAATGGTCACTCAAATATTAGGGTTTTGCTATTGATGCACAAATGTTGGTGGGAATAATAAAAGAGCATTAAATGGATATGTGTGAGTATCATTAACAAAGGCTCTGATTTGAGTTTAAACACTCTGTAAGCACTAGTGGATGAACACTGTTAATTTAATATGTGAGAGAAAAACACAAGTTCACTAAGAAGGAACTTCATTAAAGAAGATATTCCAAAGACTTTTAGACTTTTAATAATATTATTTTTACATTTTCAATAAAAATTGATAAATGTTCCTTAGATATCATTTGTACTTGTTGAATTAAGCTCAGAGCACCTAAAATATCATTGATCTAGAAATGTCTGATCGCATTAACGATATTGTGGGTAATAGTGAAGACCTGAGTTCACATTCCTTCTCAGGCACTTATGTGCTGTATAAGCCTGGGCAAGTCACTCATCCTTTCTCTTCTATAAAATGGGGATAATGATTATTCTTAGGGCTTAGTGAGATAATAACATATAAAGTATTTTGTAAGCTTTGAATGACTATTAATGCTAGCAATTTCTATCACAAATTATTTTAGAAAAGCAACTGTGCTTTTTATATGATCAAAGTGCTAGGATGGTATTGAACACATAACTATTATTTCTCAATATACACTTGATGAGTGGATTGGTGAATGAAAGATGTGACTTGGGCCTTAGGCTAGAAATAATATCTTTGCTATCCCTAGAAGTATTCTTAGATATTGCAACAATTGATCTTGATCATATAGTTAAAACTCTATTTTTTTAAAATGTTATTTTATTTTTTCCAATTTCATGCAATTTTTTTAACCTTTATCTTTTTGTAAGCTTTTGAATTCCACATTTTTCTACTATCCTTCTTTCCATCCCCCCTCCACATGGCAGTGAGCAATCTGATAAAGATTGTACATGTACAATCATATTTGGCACATTTTCATGTTATGTTGTGAAAGAAGAATGAGAACTAAAGGGGGAAAACATGAGAAAGAAAGAAAAAAGCGAAGTAAAACTCCATTTTTGTGATGATTGTAGTCACACCACTAAAATTGGATCTTTTTTTTTTTTGGTCAAAATAGGACATTAATTCCTTCTAAATCAAGGGCTAGGATCTACCTCTGTTGTAGAAATCACATTTTTCATATAAAAAGATTTAAAATATAATTAATTATATCACGAGCAACACACAGATCCTGCCTTTTTATTTCTCTATTTGAGATGAATTTTATAAAATAATTTTTAAAATGCTCTACACAGGCTTAAACCTAACATTTGGAGCCTGGACTCTTTCAATTGGATACTATGGAATCTGTTTCAGTAGCATTTACTGAAAGAATTAAAGAAAAAAATGTTTTTTGGTCTAGATAGAAATCTACATAGTTTCTCAGCTACATTTATAGACTGAGTCACAGATAAGGGTCCTTATAGGATATTAAAAAGGAAAAAGAAATACAAGACTGGTACTTAATGGAAGGATTAAAGAAAAGATTTATAGACATTGTCCAGGTTAAAAAAAATTTGGGACACTAAAGAAAAGCTATGAATATTGGTTCAGACTTCTGGAAGTATGACTTGGATTATCAGGTGCTGATAGAGATATTTCTCAGAAAAAAGATTGACTACTAAATAAGCAATGTTAACATTTATCCTAAATTTGGTCTACCCAAACTCAGAATGAATTGTCTTATTTTAGATAAATGTTCTTATTTTCTTTTTGTTGCATTGTGAACATTAATAACCTCATTAATTTTTATATGTTAATTTTAAAGTCTATTTTTATGGGGTTGGAATATTGAGACTTACCAATTAACCTCCATTTACAATTTATGGAAAATTACTTCTATTCTTGGGAAAATGGACATCTGCTCTTGAAATACTGTACAGGCAAAAAAGTTAGTGGTGGCATTGACTCTGTATTGGCATGATTTTGTTGAGTGTCAAATTTCCCTTTGGAGGCATCGTTTTATATTACAGTGTTTTTCTTGTGCATTGCCAAAGAAATTAAGATTAACCAGTAAGTTCTTGTCGATATGCCAGTTGGAATCCTGAAGTACTGGAAGCAAGTCTTTTTGTTTAAAATAGCCTCATTTTTATTTGCTTCATAGGCTAACCCCTGTTGGGGGGTGGGGAGGACTATTACAGTTAGGCTTTAAGATTGTGTGGTCATTTAGTTTTGGTCCTAAGTTGAAAAGGTTAGAGAAATGTCTTATAAATGTGTTTGGGATTCCTTCAGTCTGAGGCATTTGAGTTAGGGTGTGCTTTCTCTCTTTGGGGGTCTCAGCATCTAGCCTAGTCCCGTTTAGCATTTCCCTTCTGGTCTATAAAAGAGAAAGGATTTTTCATATAGTGGCCCTAGACCCATATCTCTGGCATCTGGTAAAAACTCTTCTTTATGATGCATGAGGTTGGTTCTGGTCCTATGAAATTCTGTTTTATAGAATGTCATATCCTTCAAATTCTAGTTACCGTTCCACTTAGTAAGCCCTTGTTTTTGATCCCTTGTCTCTGTTAAGGAAATATCCCAGAACAATGAGATTTCTTGACTTGGGAACAGGTCAGCAAGTTTTATGGCTTGTCATAAAGTTCACTGACCCAAAGGGCAATTTAAAGACACATGTTGAGCTTAAGAAGGTCGCAGCATATTACTAAGGATGATTTGTGTACAAAAGGGAATATAAATATGTCACCTGGAGGATCTGCACTCTGAAAAGGTGGTAGCCTGGCCATGTAGTGAAATGGAGAGAGAAGAGATGAATGGCTCATACACTGCATTGGTATCCATATAATATTAAAAGACGAAGAGGAAGACTTAGCAAAATTTGGAGTAGGCATTCTATTACAAGCCTATGGAAGACTTGTGAATAGAAATGAATAAGAGTGTTACAGGATGAGAGGACATGGTTGGGTTATAATTTGTATTAGAGGAGAATGATACAATGATAAAAAAAATAGATCCTTTGAAGATAAAGATCATTGATGGATATTTGTTCCTCTTCTAGGGTTTGGTCAAAACAAAGGAATAACTAGGTATAAAACCCTAGGATATTATTATTCTTAAGGAGGACCTAGAATAGGGGTTCTCAGCATATTTTATTTTTGTGTCTTTACTCTTTTGGCAATCACTGTGGGTCTCTTCTCAGGATAATGCTTTCAGATGCTCAAAATAAAATTCATAAGATTGCAAAGGAATCCAGTTATATTTAAATATAGTTATCAAAAAATTTCAAAGAAATTCAAATCCAGGTTAAGAACACCAGCTTTAGAGGCAGTGTGGCAGCATGATATTTATCCTTCATTCTTGAGGAAGGCCACATCAGGGAGGTGATACCATGACAAGCACATGAATTGGATTTGAGTGAGAGGGGGCTGTGCTAAGTCACCAGTCTCACTTTCTCCTGCTATCCTGGGAAATGGCCTTGGATATGAGGTAGTCAGGGTTAGGTGACTTGCCCAAGGTTACACAGCTTGTAAGAGTCAGGTGTCTGGGGGCAGCTAGGTATTGCAGTCGATAGAGCACTGGCCTTGGAGTCAGGACCTGAATTCAAATCTTGTCTCAGATGCTTAATAATTGCCTAGCTATGTGACCTTGGGCAAGTCACTTAACCCCGTTGCCTTAAAGAATCAAATGTCTGAGGCTGGATTTGAACAAATGAATAGAAGAATGAAAAAGCATTTTTTTCAGCAACTGCTAAGTATAAAACATAGGGATATAAATAGAAAAGCCAGACACAGTCCCTGCTTTCAAGGACTCTACTTTCTAGTAAAGTTGATTACATATCTAGATGCAAATTATTTCATAAGTGGTACTTTGGGTCTAGTCAAATCAATAGACATTTTTTAAGCTTGTTAACAAAAGGCAAGCTTCAAAGGGATAATAATAAAAGCAAAAAGAAAGAGTCCTTGCTGTGAAGGAGTTTACCTTCTAATGGGGTTAAATAATACTTAAAAGTGAAAAAAAGCAAAAAGTGAAGGAGAAATTGTCAGGGACATTTTGTATAAAGAAATTTAGAGAGTCAGGAATGGGGGCCTGGAGTGGAAGGGGGGGCATAGCCACTAATTAGCATGCATCTTCTTGAGCTTAATTGCTAAAACCAAATTTATTTCTGATTTTTGAACTATTAACATGATCTAAGATTAATGGATATAATGTTAGACTTGGATTTAGGAAGACCTGGGTTCAAATTCTCTATCTGACTCTATACGTGTAATTCTGAACAAGTCAATAAATGTCTTTTCTGTCTTACGCAAGTCCCTAGGATGTGTGAGGCATTATGACTGACCAAATCACAAATGATTATGAGTTGATGGAGAGGCCCAGATTCTGAATAAATCAGGATATTTGAGCAAAGGAATGAGCAACTTTCCTGGAGGATATACATGCAAGTCACAGTCTTTACCCACTTCTCATTCATCACAGAAAGCATGGGAGAGAACATACTTTACTAAACCAAATAAAGCAGCCAAAGTAGTTGATCAAGCAGTTTATTTAAACTTTTATGTACTCCAAGTTTAATGTTCTTTGGACTTGCAAGTTCAATTACCTACTTTGAAAGTGGAGATTTTCAAAGGATCTGTTCTAAAAGCATTGTGGTCACTTAGCATCAGGCCAACCACCAGTAGATGAATTCTTGAGCCAAAAGTTTCAGTTCATATTAGAGAAAATATTTTCTTAGCACAAAATCAGAATATTGAAGTTCTATTTGTTGTATTTGCTGTTTGAGTTTAATTCAAAATAGTATTTTAAAGAGGAGCAAGTTGTCCTGTTACTGCAAATAAGATTTATTATATTTAATTTGGGAAAAGTATGATTCTTTAAGATATTTTAGGATATAAAATAAATGGAGTAGGGATCAAAAGGGTAATATAGCTGACAGAATATTATAAAATTAGGATCATTTGAGGATGTAACAAAAGGTTTCATATTTATGTACATAATTAGTTTTGTGTTTGCTATGCTTGCTATGATATTATTTCAAAAAGGTCCATGTTTAAGTGGTAACCTTATTTGTGTCAATGCTAATTTTGCTTGAATTGGAAACTTTCCCTTATTTAAAAAGAAAAGTAGTTATATAGATTAATAAATATTTAGTTTCAAGTGTTATCATAACTTTTTCTTAAAAGTTCATTTTTTAAATATTAATATTCTTTCTGTGATTCTGTATGGTTGAAAAAAGCATGAAGCACAGTGTCTGGAATTATAGTTTTGAATCACTCTTGGCAGTAGAGAGAGAAGTGATTTAGTTTAACTGAGCTGCAGTATATTAACAGTCTAGTAACTCAGAAGTGGTATGAAAGGAGAGGAAGAGGAGATGAATTGGGTACCCTGTGTGAGCAAGGGATGTAACCCCAAGCTCACATGCTTGATGGTGCCTACTCAATGTCAGAGCATCCAGGGAAAACCTCCAGTGTGTTCAGTATGCCCATGGAGGATGGAGGAATATGGGCATGAGAATGTTTGGTGTGTGCCCATAGAGCAAGGGGAAACATGCACCAGTAGGGAAGTCATGGGTGGGTGTAATCTGTACCTTTCCAGGGAGTCCTCTCATCAGAGATCCATTGAAGTATTCAGTTAGGAGGCAGTGTCTGTGCCTTATTTACTATCTTATAAAATGGTTAGTAAAGGGGGATGTTCAACATACATCAGAACAACATTAGAACATCAGAACAGCATTAGAACATCAACATTGAAAGTGACCTACAGCAGAGAATGTTTAATAACAAATTAAGCTGTGAATTCTGTGTTTTCACTATGCATTGGTGTAGGTTTGTGTTTTTAATCCCATTTGAACTTTCAAATGATTGAGATTACTTGGACAGAGTGATATATCAGGGGGGGTCATTTAATTGAAATCTAAGAATAAACTTAAAAGTCAAGGTTGTTAAAGTTTTATCTCTTGAATTGTGGATCAAAATATTTTTGAAAAAGAATTATCTTGAATTTGTTTACTCCCCTTTTCTTTGGGGAATTGCGTAGACTTTTTTCGGTTGCTTTTGTTACTTAATATCATATTAAAAATAAAACTATTTCTCAGATTCTCTAGAAGAATGGTTCTATACTCCCAGTGATCTTTTAGACTTGGCAGTAGTACATCTTGTCAGATTGCATACACTAAATCATTTCTTTCTTTTTTAAAAAACAGAACAATATCTTTATTTAACACACAGGTCTAAACCATGCATTGATGTTATTATATCATAATCATTTCTGGATATGCTCATTCCACCCCCACCTTACCCACTCATAACTGGCAATGACAGCATCTAATAAATTATATAATATTCCACATTCCTAGACCTCTACCATTCCAAGGTAAAGAACCTGGATTTCCTTACCTCTTCTCTATGATAATACCAGATCATTATAATTGCATAGATTTCAGATTTGGTTTTTGGTCCCTTTCATCTACATTATTGTAGTGAGTATAATGTTTTTATGCTTCAGTGTAACTTTGCATCAGTTCATTCAAGGCTTTAAATATTTTTCTGAAATCTTCATAGTCAAAATTTCTTAATTTCTCAAATAGATCTGTGATGTCACTTCTGCTTTGCTGCTTTGTGGTTTCTTTATTTGGTATTTCAAGGATACCAATAGAACACTGTTTGTCTAGTTATCATCCGTCAGTCTTGCTCTGTCACTATTCCATCTTCTCTTTCTGCCATATAATTCTTTGGTATAAAAGAAAAGAACATGAGATTCCATTTCACACTAGTCATATTGTCAAAGTGACAAAAAAAAGGAAATGACGATTGTTGGAAGGTGGCATGTGGGAGGGTAGACAAACATGAATTTGATGGAGCTGTGAATTAGTTCAGTAATTTTGGAAAGGAATTTGGAACTATACCCTCCCCTTAACACCCCCTCCCAAAAAAAGGACCACTAAACTTTCCATACCTTTTGAGCCCTTGATACCACTAGTAGGAAACATATCCCAAAGAGACATATATTTATCCTAATTGCTTAGCCAAGGTGCTTAGCTAATTAGTATCAGAGCTGACACTACATTCTTGATCTTCTAATTTTCCATTTCTGTGGGTTTTTTTTTTTGTGAATCTTTCCCAGCCTATCCCTGCTAAGTCTTTTATTAATATGTAACAGACTAGTGTGGAGAGTCTATATCAATTTCCAGCCTGTTTGCCCAAATGAAATGAAAGAGAAGGAAATAGCTTAAAAATGTAAGAATCGTAATTCCAGTGTAAGAAGGAACAGAATGAGGGGGGTGACCAAGTAAAACAATGATCTTCACTTGTCTATAAAATGCAGTAAAGTGAAATGCTAAGAAGGGACCAGACTAAGAACATGTATTAATTAGCCAAGAAACCACTGTAGTCCAGAAAACATGGGCAGTTCAACTTGGAGTTACAAGCAGCAAGGTTATGCTTTTTAAAAAAATCCAGATATTGTAAGAACCATCTTCTTTTTTAAGCCCATATTTCCTAAGGAAGGTTGATAAGGTTTTTTTTGTCTCTCATAGTACCTGTCTTGGGTTTTTACAGTTGTATTATAGTTGTGTTTTGTGTTATCTTGAATGGTTATTAAGTTCCTTGACAATAGGGAAAGACTATGTCTTAAGCATTTCTATAATTACTATAGTTCTTGTGATTATGCTTATGTTTTTGAATGAATTGTTCACTTTTAGAATTTTTTTTTTTTTAGGTTTTTGCAAGGCAAATAGGGTTAAGTGGCTTGCCCAAGGCCACATAGCTAGGTAATTATTAAGTGTCTGAGACTGGATTTGGACCCAGGGACTCCTGACTCCAGGGCCAGTGCTTTATCCACTGTGCCACCTAGCCGCCCTGACTTTTAGAAATTTTAATGCTATATCTATTTTTAGAAATTTAATATATTATATTTCTCACTTGCATGCTTAAACAATTTTTTGCATTTTTTTTTACTTAAAATCTGCCTAGTTCTTTAATATTAGTTCAGTCTTGTGAATGAACTTTAGCCCTAAACTATGAACTGGAGTTGATCCACCAGGTCCACTTTTTCTTTCTGTCTTTCTTTCCTTCTTTCTTTCCTTCTTTCTTTCTTTCTTTCTTTCTTCCTTCCTTCCTTCCTTTCTTTCTTTCTTTCTTTCTTTCTTTCTTTCTTTCTTTCTTTCTTTCTTTCTTTCTTTCTTTCTTTCTTTCTTTTCTTTCTTCTGTCTTTCTTTCATATTTTATTTGTATTACAATTATATACATTAGTAGTTTCTACCTGTCATTTTTGTAAGGTTTTTGAATTTTATAATTTTTCCCCCACCCTCCCCTTCCCTCCCTCCACCCCTCCCACAGAAGGCAGTCTGATAATATTTACTTGTTCCATCAAAATTGAATGGGTTGAGAGAAAAATCATATCCTTGAGGACATTTTTAGCAAATTTTAAATAAAGTTTTGAGTTCCAAATTCTAACCCTCCCTCTGTTTCTTCTCTCCCCTCTGCCTGAGACAGTAAGCAATAAGATATATACACACATATATATATAAATGCAATCATGTAAAACATTTCCATATTAGTTATTTTGTAAATGACTTGGATAAAATAAAAAGATTGAAAGAAAGTGAAAAATAACATACTTCTGTCTGTATTCAAATAATATCAGTTTTTTCTTTCCTCTGGAGGTAGATAGTATTAGTCCTTTGGGATTGTCTTGGATCATTGTATTGCTGAGAAAAGCCAAGTCATTCACAGTTCTTCATCAAATAATATTGCTGTTACCATATACAATGCTGTACTGGTTCTGTTCACTTCACTTTGCATCAGCTCATGTAAGTCTTTTCAAGTTTTTCTGAAATCATCCTACTTGTCATTTCTTATAGCACAGTAGTATTCCTTTACAATCATATACCACAGCTTGTTTAGTCATTCTCCAATTAATGAACATTCCTTAGATTTCCTATTTTTAGCCATCACTGATTTATTTTTTAATAACTCTCACTGAATTTTGTATGCACTATGACTTAATTTTTCTATTAATTTTACTACTTTAAAACATTGTTTTGAAATTTTCTTATTTAATTTTAATTTTGCTACTTAATTTTACTGTTCAAAATATAGTAGGATATATAAATATGTAACAAATATGTAGTAAATATATAAAATATAATCTTCATTTCCCCTCATTATTTAGGAATAGTCTCCTTTTTGAGATATCCTGAAAATTTATAACTGAATGCTTTTAGAATTAGGTGTCCATCTGTAACTGATTAGACCAATATGAGCTCAGAATGCTCTTCCACAGGTCGGGCACAACTAGTTCATACGAACACCTGGGATAGATATTCTAAACTTATTTTTCTCCCATTTCCTTTTATCTGCTTCAATTCTACCTCCCTCATAGAGCACAGCACCCTCTCTGATGAGAGCATGCCATGCTGGATAGTCCAGTGCCAGTGTCTCCCATGCCTTGTGATCAATTCTAAAGTTCTTCAATGTGACCTTCAGGGTATTGCTTCTTCTGACTCCCTTGTGAGCGCTTGCCTTGTGTGAGTTCTCCATATAGTCTCTTTGGTAAGTCTGGAATTCTAACAACCTGTCCAGCCCATCATAGTTGCACTCTCTGTGGTAATGTTGGAATGCTTGGCAGTTTAGCTCCAGAAAGGACCTCAGTGTCTGGGATCTTCTCCTGACAGGTGATTTTCAGAATCTTCCTGAGATAATTTAAATGGAAGCGATTCAATTTTCTAACATGGTGCTGATAGACTGTCCAGGTTTCACAAGCATAGAGCAATGAGGTCGGCATAACGGCTCTGTAGAACTTCAGTCTGGTGTCAGTCTAATGCCTCTTGGAGCCCCCCAAATACTGAGCTAGCTCTGGCAATGTGAGTGTCAACCTCATTATCAACATGTACCTGCCTGGAAAGGAACTGCCAAGGGATGTGAACTTTGTCCCACAATACTCAAAACTTCTCCATTTGCTGTAATCATGGTTCCACATATAGAAGGTGTGGTGCTGGCTGATGGTGCACCTGTGTTTTCTTGGTATTAACTGTTAGGTGAAAATTAGCACAAGCAGCAGAGAATTGATCCATACTTTCAGCTTCAGAGGTGTCATTGAATGCATATTCATCTATAAATAGAAGAATGTGGACCAACCCTCCCTCCACTTTAGTCTTGACTTGTAGCCTCCAATTTATCTAACACCTAAAAACAGAATTAAGTAAAGTTCAAATACTTATCACAGTATTCTCCTCTTAGCATATCACTCAGGCATTTTGGAAGTCTGGGAGGATATAGGATCTCTGAGGTATTAATACGGTGACTGTATAATTGAGAGACTCAGGTAAAATGATAGAGGAAGGGGGTGGTGGCACAGTGGATAGAGCACCAGCCCTTTAGTCAGGAGGACCTGAGTTCACATCAGGCCTCAGACACTTAATAATTACCTAGCTGTGTGGCCTTGGGCAAGCCACTTAACCCCATTGCCTTGCAAAACAAACAAACAAAATAAAATGATGGAGGGTGGAGTGGATGAGGAGATCAGTTAATAGAAGAGTGAAAACACAAGAGTCAAAGAGTAAACCTAAAGTGGATCTGGCTTCTGGGACTTTTTGGCCTTGGCTTAGTATAGAATAACATAATAATGTAAGAATAATGTGTAAGTATTTATTGAAAGCCTTTGAGTTTCAGAAATCTCCTGTGTAACTTATACATACATATATATATATATATATATATGTATGTATATACGTATATATATATACGTATATACGCATGTGTACAGTATGTATGTATATATATATATATATATATAGCCACATTCACAATGAAATAATCATATTTTTCTTTACTTTGTTAGTGTGTGTATATATACACAAACGCATACATATAATAATACACACTTGTGATTTTATGTATCTCTATATCTACATCTAGATCTTAGCTAGGTGACAAGGTAGATTAGAGCCCCAGAGAAAGACTCAACTTCCTGAGTTCAAATCTGACCCTAGACATTTACTATCTGAGTGACCCTGGGCAAGTCACTTAACTTGGTTTGCCTCAGTTTTCTCATCTGTAAAATGAGTTGGAGAGGAAATGACAAACCACTCCAATATCTTTGCCAAGAAAATCCCATTTTGGGGGTCACAAAAAGTTGGGCATGACTGAAGCCAGCTGTACAAAACTCTCACAGTTAACACACACACACACACACACACACACACACACACACACACACACACACACATATAAATACTTTTATATGTTTGTATACTCCTATTCCCTTTATGTCTAATATTCAAAGTCCCTCTAGCCAAGTCAGTTAACATTATTAAGTGCTTACTAGTTTCAAAATACTGTATATTGGGAAAGGAAATAAAATACTAGGAAAAAGAAAGAGCTCTTACCCTCAGGAAACTAACTTTCAAAATGAGGAAGGGGGCATTGAAAAGTGGGAGGGAAGAAAGTACTATTTGTTCTTAAGGGTGTGGTGGGAGAAAGGAGAGTGGAGGAAGCCTGAAGAAGATTAAAGACACTTTTAGCCTGGGCACTTTCCTTTAAATGGAGGTTGGGAGAGTGTGAGGAGGTTGCCATGGATGACATGCCAGGGTGAGATGGCTGCTGTAGCATGGTGGAGAAAGTCCAGTTGAAGTGGAGCCCAGAAAAAGAAATACTTTAGAGGTTTGAAGAGACCCATTATTAAGAAATGATTTTATTATATTTTTCTTGATACATTAGACTGATTCTAAAGAAAATAAAGCAGTTTCTTCTAGGTCTTGAGAATTTAGAGTTATGTATGATTTATATTGTGATAAGAGTTTCAAAGTGTTTTGGTTTCCCCTTTTTTGAACTAAAATCAATTTTGATTTTATACATGTAGGGAACTCCTGGTATGGAAACTACCTCCACAATTGCAATCAACTGCTCTTCAAGTTATACCTTTAGAGAGGTGAGTGGGCACAAAGGACTTAAGTAATTTTTTTAGCTTGTTTCGTTCAGAAACTAAATTTAAACCTAGGTCATTTGGAATACAAGGCTACTCCTCCATCCGCCATGCCACATTGCCGCTTAAAAATAATTTTGCTATATTTGAAATAGCAAATTATAAATTAAAAAATTCTGTAATTAAAAGCAATTGTCTAGGGGGGCAGCTAGGTGGCGCAGTGGATAAAGCATGGGCCCTGGAGTCAGGAGTACCTGGGTTCAAATCCGGTCTCAGACACTTAAAAATTACCTAACCCTGTGGCCTTGGGCAAGCCACTTAACCCCATTGCCTTGCCAAAAAAAAAAAAATCTAAAAAAAAAAAGCAGTTGACTCACAGATGAAGGTTATGAATTCCTAGAGATCAGAAAAAGATAATGCTTTATTTATGTTTTGTTTGCAGTGAGCTTAATACTAATGCCATAAAAAAAAGAATTTTCAATTAGCTTTACTTCATTTAAAAAAAACAAGCAGGAAAGATAGCACAAATGCAGCTATTAGGTCCCCTATACCTCTTGTCCCCAAAATGAGTCCTTTTCACCTCCAATATTGTTCTTCAAAAAAGCACATTTAAATTCCTGTCAATGAGATTATCCATAGGCTTTGCGGGTTGTGTTTTTTTTTTTTTTTTTTTTTTTTTTTTTTTAGTTTTTGCAAGGCAAATGGAATTAAGTGGCTAGGTAATTATTAAGTGTCTGAGGCCATATTCGAATTCAGGTACTCCTGACTCCAGGGCCCAAGCTCTATCCACTGTGCCACCTACCTGCCCTGTCCATAGGCTTTTGAAATCACATTGGTTGGAACTTATTTTAAAATTGAATTCTGATAAACAGGTAGGTAGAAAGTACATTGAACTTTGGAATCAGGAAAACCTGAATTGAAACCCCAATTTAGATACTTGGTGGCAATTTGACCCTGGAAAAGTCACTTAACTTATGTCAGCCTCAGTTTCCTTATCTATAGAATATGGTTAACACTAATACATCTTATGGGGTTAAAAATCAGAAGAAAGAACTTACTAAAGTATTATGCAAGACATATTTAAAGCTTTAATAGTCTGTAGGGAATAAGCAACTAAATTCTACAAAAGAATCCAATCCAATAAACATTTATTAAGCACCTACTAGGAGGCATAAGCATTGGAGGGACAATTAAAAGAAAGACAGACCCTGCTCTCTAGGAGCTTACCATCTACCCTAGGGGACCCAGAAGGGAAGCAGCAGGAAATGGTCTAGTTTGTGTGTGTGGTGGGGAAGTGTATGGGAGTATCTTATTTCTTACAGTTGAAACCAAGCAGAGCAGCAGATATAAAGAGGAATGAGCAGTCTAGTTTCTGCTCTCCATATAGAGAGAGAATGGGAGGAACTTGGTTCTTTACCTTCTAACCCTCCATCAGGGGAATTTGGACTTACTTTCTTTCTTTCTTTCTTTCTTTCTTTCTTTCTTTCTTTCTTTCTTTCTTTCTTTCTTTCTTTCTTTCTTTCTTTCTTTCTTTCTTTCTTTCTTCCTTCCTTCCTTCCTTCCTTCCTTCCTTCCTTCCTTCCTTCCTTCCTTCCTTCCTTCCTTCCTTCCTTTCTCTTTCTCTCATTCTTCCTTCATTTTTTCTTTTTCCTTTCTCTCTTTCCTTTCTTTTTCTTTCTCTTCCCTCTTTTCTTCCTTCCTCTCTCCCTCCTTTCCTTCCTTCCTTTTTAATAGGTCATATCACTTCTGACTTTTAGGATCTTGATTTCCTCAATGCTTAGTTTAAAATTGACCTTGCACATGAGGTCTTTACCAGACCCCACTTTGTTGCTACTACATTCCCTGAAAAATGAACGTATATATGTATGGACATATGTATATGTTTATATATACATATGCACACTCTTGCATAGTCTCTATATAGTAGGAGATAGGGACCAGACCATTGCTTTTATTGCTAAAGGGATCTCCTGAATGAGTAAACTTCCACCAGTGCAGGTCTATATCTTCTTTGAAGCTTAGACTTTAAGAGAGTTGACTGGGGGCAATGAGAGTTTTGCCAGGGCATTTCAGAGACAAAATTTAATCTAGTTCTTCTGGTACCAAACCTTTCTCTATTTCATTGCATACAAGAGGCCCTTAATAAATTCTAATTGATTAATATTTTAGGGAGATATTCTGATTGCAAGTATATTATATGAATGTACATTTTTGAACCTTCAACTTTTAGCTACTTAAGGTTTAGGTTTAAGAAAATGGCGAAATAATGATAAAAATTGGATTCAGAGATCATGCTCTCTAATCACTTAGCAGGTTTTAAAGCTGTGACAAATAAGAATATTTAATAATAATAATCCCCTACACTAGAGTGATGCTGAGAATCTTGGATATAGCCTTTATTAACTGGTAACGAGAAAACATAGACTCTAATACCACCTATGACAGTAGCTATGTGACCCTGAGCAAGTCAATTAAGCCTTAGACAGTTCCCTAGAACTTATTTATTCAGGCTAAGAAAAAAAAATCATAGACTTTTTGATATTAAACTCTCTTTTGACTTTTTTCCTCAGTTGTTTTACTTGGAGAAAAAATGAATTAACCTATCAACAGGTTAGATGACATTTGAGAGCTATAGATATTATGGTTCCTTGCCAAATGGGTCCAGGAGACCTATTTCTTCAGAGGTATTTTATGATAAGGTAGTCAGACATCAGTCATTTTGGAGTGGCTTAAATACAGCCCAGAATATTAGAGAATGGATATGGAAATGGAATGAGATTGCCAGGCTCATGGGATGCATTTACCTGCTTTTTTTCCCCTATGAGAAAAGCAATAGAAATGATTTTATTTATATTTCTCTTGATACATTAGACTTATTCTAAAGAAAATAAAGCAGTTTCTTCTAGGTCTTGAGAACTTAAATAGTTAATTAAATATTTCATTTTATTATTATAGATTAGATCAGTGCCAGTAATTTGAACATCTTCTCTGCTTATATAAATAAAAGTGATTGCATTTTGTGGGATACATGCTGAACAAATACACTTGGGGCAAATACTCTTGAAAAATGCATCTCTCTAATGAATATGACCACATGTCTGCATGAAAAAAAGGAGAATAACAATGGAAATGACTAGAGCACACTTGGAGAATGATGTGGATGTTGCTATATGGGGCATATTTTTAGTTTTGTCTTCACTGCCTATGTATATAAGATTTTAAACGTATGCTTTCTTTTCAGTTTCGTCTTTACTCCCCCCTTCTCCCCAGGATTTGATCTTCTTGATGCTGTTGAACAGGGCTATGTCTTGATATAGGAATGTGGTTAATTTTCTAGTAGTAAGGGAATAATCTGTCATTAGATGTTTCAGTCTCTTCAAGTCTGATTAAATTCAGTTAAGTATTTTGTAGTTTATTTCAAGGATTAAAGACTAGAATCTGTGAAAAGTTTATTTTATTCAGTTGCCTTTTTGATGAAAAATCTGTTGCATTTTAAAAACTCAAACAGAATAATTTGCACTGAGTGACAGCTCTAGCTTTGCTCAAGGATAAGACAAAAATTGTACTGAAGAAGTTCAAGGTAATTTTCAAGTTTAATGTTTCCTTGTGCTTGATTTGAAATGTAAAAATAAGATGCCAAGAAGTCCCAAGGTGAAGAACATTTTATTCCACAAAAATGTTATCTTTGTGTATTTATCAGTTTTTTCTTCTTGCTTTTCTAAACTATTTGCTATTTTTATCTTCTTAGACCAAATGTACTTTAAATAACTCCAGAAGTTGTCAGGGAGAACAACATCGTTATGAGAGAAACTTAGATAAATATTTCTTTAGAAACTCTAATTAATCTAAAAGAAAACCTCTTATTTAAGATAATTTCAAGAATTTGGGTAACTTTTGATTATGTACAGACTGATATTTATATTGGATCATTGACTTAAAATGATTAATTTGTTCTCTCTCTTTTCTTGATGTTAAAGGTTCAAGGTCTTTTATCATTTATATGTAGAAAAAATTCTTTACAAGTTTAGTATGTTTTCTATATTCAGCAGTTCTGGGTGGTTTTCTTGTATTATTTCTTAGACCATGGGGTTCAGGTTTTTTTGACTCATCATATTCTGTAATTCTTAAGTTTTTATATATCTTGTCTTTGAGATCAATGTGTTTTGCTTGCATAGAGATCATGTTATCACTGCTTTTTGTTTTTCTTCTGGATTGGTCTTCAGTAATCTGTGGCCTCAGTTTGGGAGTCTCATTTTTTTGGAGAGATTTGCCACGATGGATTTGGGTATTTCTATTCTGCTAATCATTTTTGCTGTGCATTCTGCCATTTTTCCCCCTTCTTTCAAAACTCTGATTTCTCTCTTGTACTGCTCCAGATCACACTGCCCCAGTTTCATGCTCTCTTGGGATTCTACAGGTTTCTGTAGGTTTAATTTCCTTTTGTCTTGTAATATTTATTTTGAGAAGCTTGAAAGTCTTCCCTTCCAATTTTAGTATCTTCTTTGTTGATCTATCTGCTTTTATTCTAGGTTTTTAAACTAAACTTTCCTCCTCTTCATGTCTTTGGTGGGTTTACTCCCTGGGGTTGGACTTCAAAGCTGTCCCCAGCCTCCTCTCACTTAGAGGAATTTTTCATTATTCTCAGTCACTGCCCCAAGTAGTTCCTGGACCGGGGTGGGGGGTGAGGAAGGGGGAATGGACTTTGGGGGAGTGATTAAGACTGGTCCCAGATGACTTCTAGTCCTCTTTCCTTCAGGCTTAGGGAAGCCCTGTAGACTAACCCCCCCTCCCACAGTTTTCTCTTGATATTTAATTCTCCACTGGGCTGAGTCAGCATCTGTTCCTTTTTATGGGGATTGAGAGAGAGGGTAGATTGGGTGCTCTGTACAGTTTCTGCAATTTTCAAGTTCCTTAAGGGCCACCTCAGGTCATGGAAACAGTTCTTCTTGTACCCCTCCATTTCTGATCTTTTTAGGGTTTGTATTAGAATTGAGGTCTCCTACTTATAGAAGCAGTTAACTGGAGGAAACCCAAGGTCTTCTGGACGAGACTGTGGATGAAGGGAAATCCCTGTTTGAACCCCAAAATATAAGCCAGTGGGTCGATTGTTGTACCTTACTAGAGTGTGGAGACTGATGAGGATGCCAGTATTGAGTGAATCCATTAAGAAGTAATATTATCCCTGGCTTATTAATAAATTATTGGGTTTCTTGCTTTCTTTTATGGAAATAGCTAGAACTCTGCTATAATTCCTCTTTTTGATGTTTTTTGAGGGTAGTGACAAGAAAACATGTAGTTCATCTTGTCAGTCATGGGACTCAGAAGTAGAATTGTAATATGTCAATAGAAAATGAACCAGATGCTATGTGGTTGTTTAGTTTATATTAAACCTTTTTTTTTTGCCAACTTGATAAAAGGTAGCTGCTAATGCACCACTGCACTTGTCTAAAAATTTATACTGAAAATTCCTACATGCAGTAAAGAATGGAAACTTTATTGTGTCCTTTAATTTTGAAGGTCCCTTGGAAGTCCCAAAACAAATCTTGGTCATTGGTTCCCTTAAATATGACTGTAGAGTGCAGTTTGTATGGAATACATATTTTAGGACAATGCAGGAGCATAATATACATAATATAATCATAAAGATCAAATAGCATAGAATTTGTATAATGGTACTACAAACTCCTTTTCCATTCAGACCTCTCCCTATGACTTTTTCCTTCTATAGAGACTTGTAGCATTTTCAAGTAGGGGTTTTGGGAATAGGTAGAAATGGGCAGATGAAAAAACATACTTTGAAAAGAATGTTGTTAGCAAAGCTGTAAGATGATAATGATTATTATTATTTCTGGTCCTCCCTCAGTTGTCAAGTATTTATTAGGTACCTGCTATGTATTAGTATGATTGAATGAAGTAGTCTCTCTTTGCCATGAGCTCCCATGGAACAAACAGCATCTCTATATAAAATGTTCAGCATAAACATACATACTTTGGAGTGAGGAACAGTGAAGGCCAGTTTGGCTGGATTACAGTGTGTAGACAGAGAATAATATTCAGTGAGACAGTAAAGATCAGTTGCATTCCAATTTTATAGGGAATTAAATGCTAAAGAAATATTATATTCTCATCTAGTGTTATTATTATTATTTTATTTGATGCTTTTTTGCAGTACTGTCATTTCCTTTGTTAACTAGTCTTTCCTTCTAAAAAAAAAGTTAGACAAAACTATTAACAGTCACCATGTGAAACACAGCTGCATATCAGTATACATACACGAACATACATATATGCATGCATATAAATGCATGTATATGTATCTCTGAGGAAGACCATGAGGAATTTCTTGTAGTAGAAAGTAGGATTTTTAATCAGACTTAAACTAGGGAAGTCAGGAGGTGGAAATGAGGGAGAATATTTTTGGCATGAGACTTAAACAGAAAAAATTCAAAGATTCAGGAATGCCTTGTGGTAAGGTACAACAAGGAGGCCAGAGCAAGTGAATCCTAGGATATGTGGAGGGAAACAGACTGGAAAGGTAGGAGGGTTATAAAGTAATACTGATCATTTTGATAACTGAGTAGAGGATAAAGAGAAAGGCAATAGGCATTTATATATTATCATCTGTGTGCTGAGTACTGTCCTAAGCTCTTTACAAATATTATTTCATTTGATCTTCACAACAATCTTACAAGGTATGGTTATTATCTCCATTTTACAGTTGAGGAAACTGAGACAAATAGAGATTAAGTAACTTACCCATGGTCACACATTTAGTAAGTATATGAGGTCAATTTTGAACTCAGGTCTTCTTGACTACAGGCCCAGAAATCTATCCACTGTGCCATCTAACTGCTCAAATGGACAGGCACTGGAAGAGACTTGGGGTAGGAAGACCAATTCTATTTATTTCTTAAGTGTGATTAGAAAAATACTAAGTAGTACTGACTTGGGAGATTTTAACAGAACAGGTTTGGAGAAAGGCACTTTACCCTTCTTCATGGACTGGGGATGTCTAGAATAGGTCGCCAAGCCAGCTAATGATCATAACCAATATGAAAGAAGCAATTTTGTTTTAATAGCTTCCAGAGATAGATCTTCAGAGGAAGAATCTTACTGATAAGTAAATGGGATTTCATCCACCCTCCACTGACATATGTGACTCTTTAATTATGTCCACATGGGCTTTCTCTAAGCTTTTGTTGTGGCCATTGGCATGAATAACTTGGAAGACCAGATGGTCTATTAGTATGATTGATTAAAAAGATTCTTTGGTTCTCCTTTAATTTAATAATATTCCTTAGTTTGTTGAAGGGAGTATAAGGAAAGAGAATAAAGGATAGGGTGGATGAAGATAAGGTGTATCACCAAAATTTCTCTTTTTTGTTCCCCTTGCCATTGAGCACTGTGATTAATCTTCTGTCATGTGGAAAATCATCAAAACAACGACTCCATTTGAATAACAAAAATGTTCTTCAAATTGCCAAAATCTTTATCAAAGTTTTTTTTTAATTTTGGAAAATAAAAGTCCTATTATTGCTGGAGTGTCTTAAAAAAAGAAGAAACTTGTTAGTATTTGATATTTCAGGGTATTAGTTAACCAAGCACTCTGAGTTGGAGAGGTAGCAACTATTTATTTCACTTATCTTAAATCTTGAGTAATATTTTGGCTACTCTTGTGAAGGGAGCCCTGGTCGGAGAGGGATTTGAGGGATTCCTCAGGCTTTGCCTTTGGATTCAGGAGCACCTGCCATTATTAGTTCAGAAGTCTTCCAACAATCTCAAAACATATTTCAATGTTGCCATGAACCCAACTGAATTCTTTTCTTGCCTCATTTTAGTGTTGCCTGGTGATGATGTCATTTCATTCTTTCTTGACTCAAATTGGTTTTGTTCTTGCTTCTTTACTTCTTCACACTTTTAAAAATACAATCTTAGCTATAGTTACATCTTGTCTAACCAAATGTTTGATACAATGGAAAATATGTGATGTTTAAAATAAATTTAAAAAAAAAATAATAATGTAACAGGGGATTGGCTAATCCTCTTGCTTTTGTTTATGAATTTCTGGACTTTGCTGTCATGCCTCTCTCTGGAACTTTCTTCAGCATCTAGAACCCCCGCACCCAGGGACATTCATTTGCTCTTGCAACCTTCTCAGCATTGGAACAACCCTCACCATTCAGACCATGTGCCTGTTGATCAGGTCCTCAAAAAGCTCCTTCATTTTGGGAAAGGACCCAGTTTGGTGTCTTCCCTTCCATTCCCTCTCTTCCTCATGATTTGCGGCTCCATTTTGTCTTTTGACATCTTCTATTAGAAAGTAAGCATCATGGAGACCAGGGACTGGCTATAGTTTTGCTTGTGTTTGTATCCCCATTACTTAGTATAGTACCTGTAAAATAGTAAATACTTGTAGCTTTAGAAGCATTGGTAAGCCAATTTTGGTGCTTAAGACCCTATAGCTACTTCTTAAATTCATGTTAGTTGATGGATTGATTGAATATACCATCATCATATGTTTTATCTTCCCTTGTATAATGAGTAAAAACATTAAAACACACACACACACACACACACACACACACACACACACACAGCAATTGAATTTGACCCCACATGCTGCATTCAATAACTTGTTTTCCAATTCTGCTGAGAAAAGAGCAGTGTTGAATCCAGACCAAGCTTGATTTTAAGTTATTAGAGTCCATTGTCAATTATTTCTACATTATGTATTATAATTTCTCCTGATTTTGCTTACTTCGTTCTGCACCAGTTCATATGAATCCTATGACATTTCTCTGGATTCCTGATATTCATCTTTTCTTACAGTGAATAAGGATAGGGAAAGAGATTGGGTCATTGATTTCACGGTAATAGGGAGCTCTCAATTGAGGAAGCTCCCTTTACTGATTCAGATTGGCCCCTTCTCGACAATTTATGATGTCAGAGGGTTGTCAGAGACACTGAAAGGTTGCAAAACTTGTTCAGGGACACAACCACTATGTTTCAGAGACTGTGCTGCCTCGGGATGGCAGGAAAGAGCAAAGAGGCTCTTAGGAAAAGCCTTACCTGTCTAACTTCAGGTGAAAGGCAGTAGCTATCATGGAAGGGGGATAGCTCTCCATGAAGCACTTGGCCAGTGAAGGCAATTCCCTGTCTCCAATGAGGAATCACTTAACTGAAACCCTCTATCTCCAGAATCCTGGAACCTATCACAGCATCTTCAGTTCTGCTCAGACTTCTAGTCCTGGTTTCTAATCTTACAATGACTTTAATGAGCACCTTGTGATTGATGATTATTGACTTTTAGCTTAAAAAGTCACAACTCCGAAAATTTCCTCTATCAAATTAATTATTGTCTTGATCATATCCCAATCTTCTCATTTTTTAGTTTTATTTAAAATGGATAAATGCAAAAATAATAAGGTACCATCAGGCACTACAGCAATCAAGTTTTCAATATGTTCTTCCTAATCCTTTGTTGTCTCTTTATACTTATTTTATTTCTCTAGTTTTCAATAAATGAAAAGATGATCATCATACTCTTTAAAATGTCAAAATGTTCCCATCCAAGTCTACCATCATTTCACAATGTGTTGTCTTTTTATTTACACCATATTTCATTTTCTGTCTGAAACTGCCTAGATTCTATTTGAAAACCAGTTTTTCATATACATTTTAACAGTTTTGATTAAAACAAAGTCTTTTCCCCACTTCTCTTAGGTATCATTTTTCATCTTTGGCATCAGTAATATCTTATTACTTTTGACAGTTAAACACAGACCTTTTCCTTTACATGCACAAAAATGTATTTTTTCCTATCTCTTCCAGCACCAAATGATCATATTTATCTTAAGGTATAGTGCAATTTACACCTACATTTTATAGTCCTAGAAAACTATCTGAATACTGAAAAGTTAAGTTGCCCAGCTTCACATAACCAGCATGTTTTAGAGGTAACACTTGAACCCAGGTCTTCTTAACTTCAAGGCTGGTTCTGTATTCACCATAACAAATTGCTTTTCATACAGTTGAAATACCAGAATCTTAGCAATGTTTGATGCAAATTTATTTCTAATTCACTAGTTTCTTATTTAAGCTAAAATTGATTTTTAATGAAAATATATTTAAATTTTGAATATTCAAAATTTTATTTTTACTTTTATGACTTCTCTTCCTTTTTTTAAACTTTTTTCTGTAGCAATAGATATGAAAGATACCTCTTTTATATGTCCTCTTTTTTAATGTGACTTTATTTTTAGATAAATTAATCCATTTGGAGATTATTGTAGTATATATTGTAAGATGTCATTCTAAGACAAATTTCTACCAAACTACTTTCTCAAATATATATTATAAATACACACACACACACACACACACACACACACATATACATACACACATGCATACATAAATGTTGTTAGGATAGTCTTTCCCTCAGTAATTTGCATTCTTGGAATTGTCACATATTTATGTATTCTTTTCTTCTTGGCCTTACTTATCTAATTTTGAAAGGTAGTGAAAACCTAGGTTTGAATTCCACCTGAGATACTTCCTGTGGAACATTGGGCAAGTCACTTTATTTTTTTTATATTCAATTTATTATCTGTAAAATGGGAACAATAATAGCTTCTGCTTGAGAGGATTACTATAAAGGTCAAATGAGATTTCTATATATCTATATATCTAGATAGTGCTTTGGAAATATGAAAGTTTATATATATATATATATATATGTATATTGATTTGTCTGGTATTTTCTAAGTAAGTCATCTTGTAATATTCTAATAGCAAAACCTTTACTTTCTTCCTTTTCCCTTATTGCTATAGCTAGCATTTCTAAAACTATATCAGAAACAGTGGGAAAAGATTATATCTTTGTTTTATCATAGTTCTTATCAAGAAAAAAATCTGTTTTACTATTATCTATTTATCTATCTATCTGTCTATCTATGATATAGAGTTTTCCCCTTCTGTCCAGCATAGGTCCGGGCACATAGTATGTGCTTCATAAATGTTTATTGACTGATTATTTTAGTTGAATCATTTAAAAAAAATTCCTTTTATTCTTGTTTAACTATTAATTTTTCTTTTGCAATAATTGTTAAGGGTACTTCTTTCTAATCTTCAATTTTTATGATCTCTAAAATATATATATATATATATATATACATATACACATAAACATAGAACATATACATGTTTTATTAGTAAGAGACAAAAACTAGCCTATCCAGAGTAGCGAATAGAAAGACTACCCCTTTTGGATGACCCTATGACCCTAGGTAAGTTATTTAACCTTCACTTCCCCTTGGGAACCCTGTAAAACTAACTAGTTATAGAATTATATTGGGAGAGAAAGTTTCTTCCCTGGAATTTATCTATATCAATGAAATTATTGGTCCCGTCTAAAAAATGATCTATAAAGGATATGTTAAACTTCAGCTTTTTGTTCATTTATTTGATTTCTTGATGCCTCAGGACAGAGAAACATTTTTAATTTTTAATATTCCTCTTCATAAGAGATGTCATAAATCTTTAAGCTCTAAATTCTTCAATAGTTTTCTTTCATTTATCTTTCTGTTAGGAGATGTGAAAATAGAGCATACCATTGTTAGGGAGAGAGTTGTTCAGTCTTGCTGTAGAAAGGAGGGAAGTATGTGTAATATATTTAATATGTTACATTTTGAGGGTGGAATAAAAAAGATGTGAGAAAGCCCTTATTCAAAAAGAATTTACAGTTGAGTAATTAGGATAAAATAGTATACAATAGCATGTGATGAGACACAAATAATTTCCTACTTCTGTATTGTAAAAGGTGGATTATATTGAATAGAGTATGTTATTCTAAGACTAACAATTTTTCTTCTGAGAACCCTGTAAGATGCTGAGTTCTACTCATAGTTTAATGCTTCTTTATATTTAAGAAATAAGTAATAGAAACCTCAAATGGTACCTTAGGTCATTTGTTAATAATTATAAAAATTTGTAAAATTGAAAAAATCTTGGAATCAAAAGTACAATTTAATTGCAAAAGCACAATTTAAATAACTGAAAATATTTTGCAATATTAACTAAAAAAATGTCAGATTTAGTAAAATAAAAGTATATGTGGATACAGAGTACAACTTGGGGCCAATGTATATGTGTGAATAGCAAGGTTATTCCTTACAGGTATTCCAGTAATGGAAGATGTTGAAATATAATACTTCTTCCATTTTGTATTGAAACTTTAACTGCCTTTAACTGCCTCAAGCATTTATCAAAGCATTTATCTGATGTGGTGAGAATTGGGTCTAATGTCAGTAACCTTTTTAGTTCAGGTGAAAGGTGGGGTTAAAAGGAGACACTCAGAAGTTCTTGAACAGTTAACAAAAGGTTTTCTGCCATGGTGACTTACATACTCTTTCCATTTTTATAGATGAGGAGGGAATACATAACAAACTGGAAGTCTTAGAGAGTTGCCTTGGACACTGAGGGTCAAGTGATTTACCTATGTTTACTCACCTAGTATTTTTCACAGGCAGGATCCAACCCTTGGTATTCCTGATAATGGAGCTTTGCTGCCATCAATTCCACCATGATGCTTCTTAACTGTCAGCATTTTTTTTTTATTAGTAGCAGTAATACTTATCAATCTTTATACTTATATATCTATTTTAATTTCAGTAAATCAGTGTGTTGAGCATTTTCTTTATAGAATTGGAAATTACATTAGAGAAAGTAGTCATATGATCATAAATGAAAACCAAAAAGGAGTTCAGAGGATTTCATCACCATCATTTTATAATCAGAGAAACTAAGTCCCAGAAAAACCTATACAGTAACTGACAGACATGTAAGGACTAGAGTGCATGCCTTTTGCTTCATAAGTCAGTATCCTTTCCATTTTATATTTAACTTAAAAATGAGAAACCTTAATTTAAGTTTGATGATATTGAGAGATATGCAGCAGAATTTACAGTCAATTAAGTTACATGTAGCTTTGGTCAGGTCACCATTTCTTTCTACTGGTTACTTGACTCATTACCTCTTTTCATTATAAAAAGGTATGATATTTCCTCAGTAAAACTGCAATCTCTCAATTAGCAGGAGGATTGGAATTTAAGAACATCTCAATAGATCAGGCTTTATTATTTGATGACATGCAAATTTTGAATCCATAAAGACAAAGAAAATAGACATAAAAGGATAGAAATTATATTTTAATATCATTATTATTTTGCTTCAAGTGATGTGCCTGTTTCTTCTATGTTTCTTCTAGTATTAGCTCTGAACCTCATTTGTTTTCTTACGTATTATTTATTAAATGATAAATTTAATAAATTTTTTTCTCATAAGCTTCTTACCCCTCCCCCAATATGTGTGCATATCTCAGTCTGTGTATCTATATCTATCTCTATCTCTATCTATCTATATCTATATATATCAACTTCCAGTCATTTAGACAAACATCTGGGTTACTAGCTATTCAGTCTAATAGCAATACAGCATAGTAAAGCAGAGACATGTGTAATTATTTTCAATATATCACCTATGAGAATGATAATAATCAAAGCCACTTCTAATTTAACAGTCATATCATTTAGCAGCCAAAATCTTTCAAGGAAATGTTTCTTCTTAAGACAAATTTAAATTCAAGATCCTAGGAAAGAAATTCTTAGTCCTCCCCCCCCCCCCCACTTTATTTATTTTTTGAACTACGTGTAATGGTAGTTTTCAACAATCATTTTTTTTTTGCAAGACTTTTAAGTTTCACATTTTCTCCCTCCCTCCATTCACTCCCCCTCCCCCTAACAGAAAGCACTCTAATATAGACTTATACATATATAACTATGCTAAAAATAGATCTGTATTAATCAAGTTGTCAAAGAAGAATGAAATCAAAATTTGGGAAAAAAGAAAAAATATTACATAAAGACAACTTTTAAAAATTGAAGATAGTAAGCTTTAATCTGCATTTAATCTTTATAGTTCCTTCTGTGAATAACGTTTTTTTTCCTTTTACAAGTCTTTTAGAACTGTCTTTGATTATTGTGCTGCTGAAATGAACAATCCATCAGAGTTGATCATCACCCAATGTTGCTGTTAGCGGATACAAGGCAGTATGAACACTGACTTGGGCTGTTAGTGTTGGTTCTGTTCACTTCACTCAGCATCAGTTCATGCAAGTCTTTACAGACTATTCTGAAGTCCCCTCTGTCATGATTTCTTATAGAACAATAGTGTTCATTCATATTCCACAATTTGTTTAGCCATTCTCCAATTGCTGGGCATTCCCTCAGTTTTCAATTTTTTAGCACTACAAAGAAAACTGCTATAAATATTTTTGTCCACGTGGAGTTTTTTTTACACCCTTTTTTGTGATCTCTTTGAGATACAGACTTATTAGTGGCATTGCTGCATCAAAGGGTATGCACAGTTTTATTGCCCTTTTGTTTAATCTTGTCCCATATGCAATAAACATTATAGATAACTATTTAAAATACCAATTAAATTAACAAATAATAAAGATTCTTTTATTCATGACCAAAGAGACAGAGAGGATAATGGGAAGTAAAATGAATAATTTTGAATGTATATATAATTTAAAAGTTTTTTTACAAACAAAATGAGTACAGCAAAAATTAAAAGGAAAGCAGAATACTGGGAGGGAGGGAATTTACAACAAGTTTGTCTGATAAAAGCCTCACTTATATAGGGAACTGAACCAAATTTATAAAAATAAGAGCCATTCTCCAAGTGATAGAAATTAAAGCTATTAATAGTCACATGAAAAAAAGTCTAAAAAATCACTATTTAGAGAAATTCAAATTAAAAATAGCTCTCACATCTATCAGATCTACTAACATAACAGAAAATGAAGTAGTAAATTCTGGAGGGAATGTGGAGAAATAGAGACAATAAGGCATTGTAAATACATTTGTGAACTGAGCCAATCATTCTGGAGGACAGTTTGGAGCTTTGTCCAAAGGGGTATCATACCCTTTTGACCTAGTAATACCAGATTGATCAAAGGGCAAAAAAGGAGCTATATGTAACAAAAATATTTATAGCAACTCTTTTTGTGGTGGCAAAGAATTGGAAATTGAGAGAATGCCCATCAGTTGATTATGATGGGATATTATTATAATGGAATATTATTGTGCTACAAGAATTGATGAGTAGGAAGGATTCAGAAATACCTGGGAAGATTTAAGTGACATTGCAATGTGAAGTGAGCAGAACCAGGAGAACACTATACAGTAACTTCAATATTGTACAAGAATCTACTACAAATTCTGATCAGTATAATGATCCAAGACAATTCCAAAGGATTTCTGATAAAAAATTCTGTTCGCCTCCAGACAGGTGATAAACTCTGAGTGCAGATTGAAGCATATTTTTTACTTTATTTTTTTTGCTCTTTTCCTTCAAAAGAGCTCTAATATTAAAATATATTTTGCATGACTTCATTTATATAATTGATATCATAGTGCTTGCCTTCTCAGTGGGTTTGAGAGAGAGGTTAGAGGAAGAGATTTTGGAACTCCATTTAAAAAATTTTTTAAAATATTTATTTATTTTCCCCATTATATGTAAAGATAGTTTTTAAACTTTAATTTTTGTAAAATTTTCTCCCTCCCACCTTTCCCACCCCTCACCATAGGATAGCAAGTAATCTGAATTAGATTATTCATGTATAATCGGGTTGCATTTATTTCTTTTCTTTTCTTTTTTTTATGTTTTTTTTTTTTTGGTAAGGCAAATGGGGTTAAGTGGCTTGCCCAAGGCCACACAGCTAGGTAATTATTAAGTGTTTGAGACCGAATTTGAACCCAGGTACTCCTGACTCCAGGGCTGGTGCTTTATCCACTGTGCCACCTAGCTGCCCCATGCATTTATTTCTGTATTGAAAAGGGTGTGAAAAAAGAATCAGAACAAAAAGAAAAATACACAAGAAGGAAAAAATAAAAAATCAAATTTAAAAGAGTGAAAATAGTATTCTTTGATCTGCATTCAGATTCCATAGTTCTTTCTCTGAATATGGATGGCATTTTCTAATCTCAGGTCTTTAAGAATTATCTTTGATCACTGTATTGCTGAGAAGAGTTAAGTCTGTTATAGTGGATCATTGCATAGTCTACAATGTTCTCCTGGTTCTGCTCACTTCACTCAGCATCAGTTCATGTAATTCTCTCCAGGTTTTTATGAAATCTGTCTGTTCATTTCATGTAGAGCAAGAATTTTCCATTACATTACTATACCATAATGTGTTCAACCATTCCCCAATTGATGGATATCCCCCTCAACCTCTAAATCTTTGTCACCTCAAGAAGAACTATGAATATTCTTGTACATTTGGATCTTTTCCCCTTTTTTGTGTGATCTCTTTGAGAGTGGTATTACTGAATCAAAGAGCATGTACAGTTTTATTGCCTGTTGGGCATAGTTCTGAATTGCTCTCCAGAATTGTTGGATCAGTTCACATCTCCACCAACAGGACTACATTAGTGTCCCGTTTTTCTCACATCTCCTCCAATATTTATCATTTCTCTTTTCTGTCAAATTAGCTAATCTTTTAAGGGGGAGGAGGTTCCTTAGAGTTGTTTTAATTTGCATTTCTCTAAATAATAGTGACTTTAAGCATTTTTTCATGATACTAGATAGCTTTAATTTCTCCAGTTTTAACTGCCTATTTATATCCTTTGACCATTTATCAGTTGATGAATGGTTTATAAAATTTATATACATTATATATTATGTATTATATTGTATATTATATAATATATTATATAAATTTATATATATTTATAAATTTGTTTCAGTAACTCAAATTTTAAAAATGGATGTTAAAAATAAATAATGGGGAAGGGGAAGATTCTTTTCTCTGAGTTGCAGAAGAAATATCCATTGCCCTTGTTATAGTGGATCTTTCAAGCTGTTATTATAGATGTATGTCTAGGGAAAAAAATCATAGGACCAGAATTAGGAATAACTTGTGAATCCTCCTCATAGTTTGTTGTTATCCATTCAGTGAGTGACTGAAAGCCTTATTTTTCTGCTTCTGATACTTCTATGTAGAATTTATAGGAAGATAGGGGAAAAAGTCATTAAAGAACATGGTTTCAATACGTTTTGATTTATATTGTTGGATAACCTAAATTCATGAAATCACAGATTCATTCAACTAGCAAAATGATAAACCTATACTTTAAAAAATGTTCATATTGATTTTTAAATAAATTTTATATTTTGAGATGAAACATGCAGTATTATTTCCTATCATTTCAGTTCTTTTTTGTAATAAGGTTAAAGAACTTTTTTAGACATATGCAGAAGGAAACCAGGGTATATTTGAGTTAGATAAGGTGTAAATGAGTGTCAGAGTACTTTATCAAAGATTTTTTCCCAAATATATATTAAGATAATTATGTGGTTTGGGTTATTTTTATTATAATAAATGATTTCTTTGATGAATTACTCCAGAATGATAGGATTTTCTTTAAAGTTTGGAATTGGTATTCCAAATTGGTTCTAATAGATGATACTCTATTATTTTCCTGAGCTTTCTTATTACCTGATTTAGTTATTGGGCCTATATTATTCTCATAAAAAGGAATCAAGTGGGGAACTTTCTCAGTTTTTGAGAGTAACTTGTGTGATATGAGTACTAATTGTTCTTTAAAATTTGGATTGAATTTTCTTTTGAATCTATCAGGATAAGTTTTTTCTCTTTGATTATTCTTTTTCTGCTACTTCTATTCCATTTTCTTAGATTATCAAGATAACTCTTTGGTCTTCTGATATGACAGTTTGAGTATTTTATATTTTTGAAAGTATTCCTTTTCTTGCATTCTCAGTTTTATTGACATATAACTGTATGTTCTGATTTTGATTATATTTAAAAATTTCTTCAGATTTTGTTGTGATTTCACTGTTGACTATTTTTGTTTTGTTTCTGTCCTTTTTAAAAGCAGATTGTCTAAGAGTTTATTAGTCTTTTCAAAGGATCTTTTTAGTTTTCATTTTGATAGGTTTTTTGTTTTTACTTTGCTTCTCTCTTTTTAAAATTTTTCTCTTTTGTGATTGGTCAGGTTTGTTTACTTGTAGTTTTAACATTTTTTTAAAAATATACTTATTCAGATCATTAATTATCTCTTTTTCTATTTTGTTAATGTATTTTTTTAAGGAAACAATTATTCCACTGAGGACTGCTTTAGCTGCATCCCAGAAATTTTGGTATGTTGTTCCATCCTTATAACTTTCTTTCACATAATTATTAATTGCTTTTATGATTTATTCTTTGATTCACTCATTATTTGGAATTTCATTGTTTTGTTTTTATCTGTGTCTTGTTTGTACTCTCTAAGCTGATACTGTTTTACTGTGGTATATAAAGGACAAATTTACTTATTCTGCTTTTTTACTGCATTTAAAAATGCCTTTGTGCCCTTATTATATGATCATTAAAAAAAACTTCTAACTGGTTCTGAGAATTTTGTGTATGCTTCAGCAGTCCCATTTAGAAGATATCATCAGTCTTGTATCTCAGCAATTTGTTTAATTCTATATTTCCCTATTATTTATATTTTTGTTAGACTCATTCAAACCTGAGAGAAGTATATTGAGATCTCCTGCCTGCCACTAGGCTTTGTCCATAAGACAACTACTGCCACTGCCATTATCTCCAATATCTATCATATTCTTCAATATCCCCATTTATTATAAGCTATGTTATTTATAAGCTTTTTCAAAGATAGCAGGAAACCCTTATGCTTTAGAGCAAAGTTGGGCAAATGCAATTTGCTCTGTATCCTGTTTTTGTGTAGCCCACAAATTAAGAATCATTTTCTGACCAGATTTGACCCTGGGGCCATAGTTTTCCACCTTCTGTTCTAGAGAGAATGGATTTGTTTATGAGGGATTCCACTTTGTCAGAATCATTTTTGAGTGGCACAGTAGTGACTTCATGATGTTAAGTCCATCTATGTGGAGAAGTTTGCATTATCCTGAAGCACACTGGCACTGGCATTCACCCAATCCAGATGACTCCCAGATTTTCATCTTTACTCCTAAAACTGATTTGTTTGATGGCAAGCATATTGTCTGACCAGAGAAAATGAATCATAACCACTGTAAAATTCTTGAGGCATTTTCTATCTTAGATTCTCAAGATCAGCAAGAAGGTCATCTTTGGTTGATTGTGCACAAATCTTAAAGTTTGGGGGATATTAATCATTACTTTATAGTTGGGGAATTTACCCTGACCTCCTCAAACCTATAGTGTGTTTTCATACTTAGTAATCTTTGTGCTTTCTCTCTTAGAATTTATTTATTTTCCCTTTTACATGAAGAGTTTTAGAATTCTAACTCTTAAGAGTTAGAATGACAAGAACAAAGAGCCAAATTTGTTATTTTGAAATAAACTTCAACTACAAAAAAAGGATCTACTCCAAGTAAATTGGCTATCTTAATTTGTCTCTTCGCTTATCTAATTTCCTATCTTTTATTAAAATGATTCAGGAATGCAAATCATTTAATAAGCTGTTATACAACTCAAAGATATAAAATTGTGATTATGATTTCCAATTAAATAATAAGATGATATATTATAACCTTTTAGGAAAAATGTATATTCATGACTAGCAGGCAAGACTCAATGTTCCATTCTTTGTTTTGCTGGATGGGTATGGGTTGTAAACATTGAATCGTACTAGGATAAACCATGAAAAATGTATTACACATATTAGTCTGAGAGTTTTTGATTGCCTTATGTATGACACAGTTCTAGATACTGTAACCACTTTGTTTATGATTGTAGGAAGGTAAGATGATTTCAGATAGCTAAAATACAGAACAGAATACAAATACCATAAAAAGGTGATTACTGATGGATGGAATCACAGGCAGTCTTGTAAGGAGGAGTAGTGTTTAAGCTGGGCCTTAAATTGTAGTAAATATTCCAGAAGCTGATGTATCAAGAACAGTTACCTTGTTTCTGTCCCAAACTTCTGAATCATATAAGCTTTGGGAAAGTAGCAAGGAAACAAGCAGTTATTATGAGCCCATTATGTGTGACTTTGACTTTGCTAGTTATAGTACCAGTACTATTTCATTTCATCTTTACAACACCCTTGAGAAGTATGTACTGTTTTTATCTCCGTTTTACAGTTGAGGAAACTGAGGAAACAGACAGAAGTTAAGTGACTTGCCCAGGGTCACACAGCTAGTAAGTGTCTGAGGTCAGTTTTGAATACTGGTCTTTCTGAATCCAGGCCCAGTGATTTAGCCTGGGAAGCATTAATCTGTGACAGTTGTAAAATAATAAACTTTACTTTGTTCTTAACTATATGTGTGTGCTTTAATTTCCTTATTTACCCTAGTAGAATAGAAACTCCTTGAGGGTTTTATTACTTAATTAAAATGTCATTTTTGTTGCATTAAACAGCTAAAATAATAATATTAATAAAAAATGATAATGATGATGATATTGTTGCTTGTCCTTCATTCTCAAAGAAGACCATGACATGAGGGAGGGAGGTGATGCCATGATAGGCATGTGAATTGGATTTGAGTGAGGGGTGCTGTGCTAAGACACCAGCCTTACTTTCTCCTCCAGGGTCATCTAGGTCCAGTGACCAGTTATTAGATTAACTGGAAAGGGTCTTAGATGAGAGGCAGTCAGGGTTAAAGTGACTTGCCCAGGGTACATAGCTAGTACAAGTTAAGTGACTGAGGTTAGAATCAAACTCCCATCTTCCTGACTCCAAGCAGTTTGCAGCTTAGGTTGCACAGTGGACAGAGCATTCATACTGGAGTCAGGAAGACCTGAGTTCAAATTTGGCCTCAGACATTTAATACTTGCTTAGCTATGTGACCTTGGGCAAGTCATTTAACCCCCTTGTCTTGCCAAAAAATAAAAAAAAATAAAAACAAAAAAATCAGTTGATTTCTCCTGGGTGGGGGGGACACAAACAACTAAAATAATAATTCAAAAATGTTTTTCTGCAACAATATACATATTTGTTGTAGAAAATAGGAAAATGTATTATTATTCCTCAAATATAACAATTTGCTATGGTTTTGGTACTGTTGTCCTAAAAGAATATACCAAGTGTCCTCATGAGTAACTTGTTGTATTAGAATTACTTTCCTTCCCAGTGACTTTGCAGACATTTATATCAATTATCTCTTTAAATTACGTAACCAAATTATTCATCTTTCTACTCTGCCTATCAAATTAATCTATAAAAGAATTTAAAAAATCATCTTATAATATACAGTTTGTCAATATTAAGACATTAAAATGTTATACTTAATTTACTTATTCAACAAACATTTGAGAATTATATAATTTGAAGTAGGAAAAACTTTATAGCTGAAAAAATTGAGACCCTCAGAACTTTTGACTTGCCCCAAATCACCTAGGTAATAAGGTGGTGAAAAAGAACCCAGGTCTTCTGACTTCATATCAGAGGCCTTTTTTTTTTTTTTTTTTTTTTAAGATTTTTGCAAGGCAATGGGGTTAAGTGGCTTGCCAAAGGCCACACCACTAGGTAATTATTAAATGTCAGAGGTTGGATTTGAACACAGGTACTCCTGATTCCAGGGCCGGTGCTCTTTCCACTGTGGCACCTAGCTGCCCCTAGAGGCCTTCTTGATACTTCCTGTAAGTGTCTACAATTTGCAAAACCCTATATAGAAATATACTATATTTTCTGCTCTCAAAAAATTTGCAGTTTCATAAGATATTTAAGACCAATACAAATAACTTTCATAAACACAGATCATCAGAAATGTACATTTAAAGAAGCACAAAGTTTTTTACTGCTTCAAAGGGAGAAACTCTTTTGACTAGCAGATGGGAAGTCATTGAAGATTTTTGCATTATGAAGTTAAGTGATTGTAATGATGCATTAGAAAGTTTAATTTGGCAGAGCAGTTTTGGAGAGATAAGATGGAGGTCGAGATCAGAGGTGGGAATTTAAATTTAACAATAATCTAAGTGAAAAGTAATGAAGCCCTGGGGTAGGGTGATATTACGGGGTTAAAGCTTATAATGAGAAGATAGATTGGAAAGATAGTGAAGATAGTAAGACTTGATGATTAGAGAACATGACTTTGTATAAAAACAGAAAAATACTTAAGGAAAAAGTTTCTTATTAATAATTTATGATGAGTTTTGATTAGTGATTTAAATAAAATTAACCATTTTTACTGAAGGGGATCAAAGAAGGAGTAATAAAATTAAAATAATTTAATTACCATTTAGACCAAATGACTGAATCCTGGAAAGTTGTACCTATTAAGATAATCATATCCTAAAATAATTCTAATATATATATGTATATATATGATAAAATAATTATATCCTAAAATCTTTTTAGTATATCTCAGTAGTACTTCAAGTCAGAGCCGTATTATACATAAAGGTAAAGGTAAAAAAAAGGTTGTCTATATAGTCTTGAATTAGGTATGTTTTATGTTAGAAATTGCAGTTTGAAAATATATTTTTGACTATTTCATTTATATAGATACCTGAAGGACCTGTTATTGTTAAATTCAGATGGAACAAAAATACCTAGAGGGAATGAGGGAAGAGGACAGGATTGTTTTTTGCTGTTGTTGTTTTTGGCGAGCCAGTGGGGTTAAGTGACTTGCCCAAGGTCACACAGCTAAGTAAATATTAAGTGTTTGAGGCCAAAATTGACAGGTTTTTACAGGTCAAAGACTGTTTCAACTTTTTAATGAAACAAAAACGTCTTATTCAGATTTCTAAACTTGAGAAAAATCACCTCATAGTAAAGAAAAGTCAAACAGAAGTCAAAGGCTAGAGCAAGAGCAAACTACTAAAGTTTTTTAAAATTTACTCTAGTTTAAATAAGCAAAGGGAAAAATCTGTTTTTATTTGTCTTAAGAAATAGATCCTACTTGAGATTTAGAATGGTAGAGAATCAATTCAGAAAAGAATTCTGTTTGTATATGAGACTTTATATTTTGTTTCTTTAGTTGGTATGAAATAAACCATACTTAAAACTTTTATATATATATATATATATATATATATATATATATATATGTTTAGAAATTTCGAAAAAAAAACAAATTTACTTTTGATTTTTAAAAACTGTAAGATATGATTATATATTCATAATCCCTTACAGTTTATAATAGCATTTCTAAATCACCAGCCCATAGACTGCTACCCTACCCATCTAGATGTCTACTTTATATATATTATTTTTATTAATATACTTATTTTTATTAATTTTTTATAATTTATATTAAAAGTAATTTATTTATATTTTTAAGTGATATCACCTCTCGTTGACTTCTACCTTGTTTTGTTATTATTGTTGAGTCATATCTGATTCTTTGTGAGCCTAGTTGGGGTTTTTATGGCAAAGTTTCTTGGAGTAGTTTGCTATTTCTTGCTCCCACTTGTTTTACAGATGAGGAAACTAAGGCAAAGAGCATTTGTGTTCTTTTGGATCACACAGTAAGTGTCTAGGAACTCAGAAAGAAAAGTCTTCTTGATTTTAAATCTAGTTCTGTATCCATTTGTGCCACCTTGCTGCCCTACCATTTGTTCAATTTGATTTAATTCAGTAAGAATTTATTAAATATGTATTGGATGCCAGGCAATTGTCTAGATAATGAGACTATAAAGGAGACAAAAAAAGTTCCTGCCCTCAATGAATTTATACTTTACTGTGAGTATGTGGGATACATAAATAAGCTAATTACAAAATGATTTGGCAAGGGGGATTGAGGATGGAACCTTTTCTATCTCATCCTATGGGATTCTTGACCATGTTTTATATGGCACCTGAAGAAAAAATTCTCAGTGTACTATAGATTCTCCTCAAGTCTTAATATTTCATATAAAATTTAGATGTCTCTTATTTTCTTTTCAATAAGTCACTGGTCAAATTCATCTTCAGGTGACAGACATCCTTGATGATTTGATTTATGATAGAATATAGCCTCACCAAGGACAAGTACTGTTATTTTTGTGCTTGTGTATCTGGGGCCTAACACAATGCTTTGTTCATAGTACTTGCTTAATAAATGATTTTAATTGAACCACAGTTACATGGGCTATCTTTGCCCTTAGGATGGAAATCCAGATTATTTTAATATTCTAGGTTTCAACCATCAAACCCCAATTTATCTTCCTTCTTTCACATTAATTTTTCTCTAATATTTAACTTTCTAAATCAAGAATAGCTATTCAATTTTCCATGTGAACTGAAATATTTTTAGCCCATGACTCTCCCCTTCTGTATTTGTATTGACTTTTATTTAAAGCCAAATATAGATAATACTTTACATGTCTTCCAATCAATTTCAGCTTATTAGATAAATATTCTAGCCTTTTAAAGCCAAATATAGATAATACTTTACATGTCTTCCAATCAATTTCAGCTTATTAGATAAATATTCTAGCCTTTTGATTTTTAAAAATCTTTACATTGTTGTTTGACTCTATACGTTTTCTGAAAATTTAATAAGCATAGCCATTTTTTAATTTCATCCAAATAATAGTATTTAGGACAGATCCCTGAGTCACTCATTTAGAGAACTCCCTTCAAGTCCTTCAAACACTTTCAAATCCATGTACTTGATCTGTGCATCTGGAATAAAATGCAAGTTCCTCCAGCCAGCATAGTAAGGGCTTAATTAATGATTTCTTGCTTAATTGATCATATGTACTTTGCAGTGCAACCAAACTGGCCTATTTGCTGTATCTCTTTTATAATATTCTATTCCAAGAATGCTCTCTCTCCTTATCTTTTCCTCTTGAGATCACCCCATCAGTTCCCTTCAAAGTCCAGGACAAGTTCCTCCTTCTTCTAGAGGCCTTCCCTTACTCCTCACCTCTCCCCGTCCTTCTCAGTTACCGCCCCCCCACCCCCATTGGTTAATGGTCCTTCTTTCCTTTTTTGACAGCTGGACCCTTGCCAATATCTAGTCATGAAACCATTCTCTCGTTCTTGAGGTTTTGGAGCCATCACTTAGAGGTGATCAAAGATTTATGTCTGGAATCTGATAACTTGAACTCCTTGAATACAGCTACATCTTTTTTATTTCTGCCTATTTTGAATTTCAACCTCCTGTCCAATATTTTGTTATATCCAAAGTTCATGAATAGAACAAATAAGTCATAATATCACACCATATTCTCTTCAACAATGGACTAACTTTTCTATATTTAATAGTCTTCTAACAGGCATATATGCTTTTTGTAGTTTCAGCATATATATGATTAGAACTCATGATTAATTTTAAACCCATATATTGAGGCTATGATGTTTTCCCCTCAAAATAATTCTTTTTCATTTCTATTTTCAATTTAAAATTCTCTTGATCATATTTGTAAGACTCCAGGAAAATATATTTTTGCTCACTCTTGGTAGATCTACTTTATTTGCTTTGAAGAGCCTATTATTTTTTATATCTTAAGCTGTTTAGAAATTCAAAACCAATCATGTTTAAAACAATAGCTCTTACATCTACAATACACTTTTGGTTCTGCTTATTTTACTCTTCATTATTCTATGCAAGCCTTTCAATAATATTTTATGAATGATTTTTAGCAAATAAGTCATTTTGACTATTATACATAGATTAATTATAAAAAAGACAGATGCTATCAGCATCCAGAGAAAGAACTGATAAATATAAGTATGTATAGAATGATATTAAAGACAGGCATATTTATTTGTATCTAATTGTAGATGCAATCTCTAGGGTGGGAGAAGGGATAAAAAATTACAAGATAACTTTATTATTCATTTGAAAGTAATAGCAAGGCATACATAACAGTCTTGCAATTTTATGTATAATCATCATTTTTATTATCCTATGCTATGGAAATGCTTGTTTTATTTCATAAATTAAAAATCACAGAGATGGGAGAAAGAATATATTCTATGTGTGGAACTATAAGGAGACCAGTGTACTTGTATCATAGAGTACGTGGAGAGAGTTAACAAGTCAACAAATATTTATTAAGCACCTGCTATATGCCAGACACTATGTAACGTGTTGTGGATATAAATAAAAACAAAAAAAAATCTGAGGAACATTGGCACAAATCATGATTTCTGAGTCAATTGTTGTTCCTTTCATTTTTGTTCTTGGGTGGGGTAGGGATGGTTAGGAGTAGAATTCTTCTTCCCTACCCTTTGCTGCAAAATACAGAGGAAATGTCAAAGAATCAGTGTTTGAGAGTTGACTCCCAGAGTATATATATATTACCTTGCTTTTATCATCCAAGAAGTCATCTCCAACTGCCTATTGGATGATTAATAATGTTTAAATTCAACCTAGTCAAAACTGAACTAATTATCTTCCACTCCTCTCAAAGCTCGCCTCTTCCTAACTTGCCTGTGGAAGGGACCACTATCCTCCCAGTTTTCCAGGCTCACAACCTGGGTCTCATACTTGACTCCTCATTCCCTGCCCTCTCCATATCCAATAATTAAGTTGATAAGTCCTGTTTTCTCTACTTTCAAAGCATCCCTTATATATGTGATCCCTTCTTTCTGTTATTGTCACCACCCTGATTCAGATGTTTCATGATCCCATGCCTGAATTACTGCAGCCTGCTGGTTCATCTTCCTTCCTTAAGTCTCTTCCCATCCAGTCAGTTCTCCATTCAGTTATCAAACTCTCCTTAAAGCACAAGTCTGATTGTGTCACACACAGACACACACACACACACACACACACACACACACACACACACACACACACGTTACAAAATTTCCCCTCCATCCTCCCTTCCCACACCCCTCCCCTCAGCAGGAAACAGTCAGGTTAGCATTTTACATGCATCTTTTGTTAAAGATGTTTATGAATTAGTAATTTTTGGCATGAGCAGTTAGGATTAAGAGAAAGAGATATATAAGAGATAATTTTTATGAAGTGTTCATCATATTCAGAAGGACTGTTTTTTTTCTCTGTGTGTTTTGTTTTGTTTTTCTTCCTCTGGTTGGGGATAATATAAGTCTATAACCAGTCAAATACAGTTGTCCCAACTCTCTGGACTGCTGAGAGGAGCTGCTTCCATCAAGGTTGTTCATCTCATAATGTTGTTGTTAATGTGTATATTGTTCTCTTGGTTCCCTTTGCTCAGCATCAGATCCTGTAATTCATTCCATGCTTCTCTAGAGTCCGACCCTTTATGATTTCTTATGAGAACAATATTATTTCATAGTATTCATGTACCATAACTTGTTTAGCCATTCCTCAATTGATGGGCATCCCCTCAATTTCCAATTCTTTGCCTCTACAGAAAAAAAAAGCTGCTATGAAGATTTTGGAACATGTAGGACTTTTCCCCATTTTTTTTAAATTTCTTCTGGATAGAATTAAAATTGCTTGATCAAATGGTATGAACACTTTTATTGCTCTTTGGGCATCTTCTCTCTATGTATTCTTGATTCCATCCTTCCTATCCTGTCTTCTCTAGACAGGGACTGTCTTTTTGTCCTCAGCACTTAGCAAAATATCTAGAACATAGTAATGTTTAATAAATACTTATTAACTCAATTAGCAATTCTCTGTGTCCTACCTTAATAAGAGACTGTCCTATTCCACTCTATAATATTCTTCACCCAGGAAAGGGCTTGCTTTCTTTAGTAAGTTGAATGAGGATGCTTTGGTCCTTATTCCCAGTTATAGTGACTAGGAAAGTATCTAGTAGTTCATTAGATGCAATTCTTAATTGCCTTTTCAAGGGTCTTGCTGTGAGTCTCAGCAGTGTCCTTGACATATAGTTCTTAGATATTTCCAAATTCAGCAATTTTCTTTTTTGGTGAGAACCTAGACTTTTGAATAGTCCATTGTACATCATTGGGGCAGCTAGGTGGTGCAGTGGATAGAGCACTGGTCCTGGGGTCCAGAAGGACCTGAGTTCAAATTCAGCCTCAGACACTTAATAATTACTTAGCTCTGTGACCTTGGGCAAGCCACTTAACCCTGTTGACTTGCAAAAATAAACAAAAACCCCAATATTAAAATATCTTTGGTTCCTCTCTTTCCCAGTTCTTTGATATAATCCATGAACATAGGTAATTGAAAGAGAATTGCCAGTTTGCCCTTTTTTTTAAAACTAGAAACATGATTTTGTCAGTATAGGAAGGTTTTAATATTAGAAAGTCCAGGAATGTTCTGAGATTTTGAAGAGAACTTCAAGGAAAGAAGAATATTCAAAAGTTATTGCAGTAGTCTAGGTGTGAGGTGATAAGAGCTCATAAAATCATCTGCAAAGAGATGATAGTTGAACCTGTGGTAGTTGATGAGATCACTAAGCAAAATTGTAAAGAAGGAAAAGAGGACATTCAGGACAATGCATTGGGGACATTCATAGGTAGTGGGCATCACATGAATTAAGATCCAACCAAACAACTCTGGCAATATGTGTGTCAACCTCATTATCCATGTGTATCTCCCTGGAAAGTGAGCTGTCAAGATAAGTGAACTTATCCAGAGTATTTAAAATTTCTCCATTTGCTGTACTAGATGGTTCCACATATGGATGGTGTTGGTGCTGGCTGATGGAGCATCTTTGTTTTCTTGGTGTTGATTGTTAGGTCAAAATTAACTTGTAACTGAGAATGCATACTTTGTTGTATCTCCTCAATGGGTTTGAGACCCCCTTGGATACCCTCAACCAGGTTTAGCCCATCTGCTGAAACAGTTTACTGGAGTGTGGCCACTGGATATACTACAACTTCTTGCAGCTGCAGGTGAGAGTTACGTGGTTGAGGTGCCCATCAAAGATGGAAAGCAGCCTTAAAAGGACTTAGCAGCCCCAACACCAGGGGTACTAGTTTACCTTGAACTATATCCCACCTCTGACAAATACTCAGAATATCTTTGTATTCCTATTATCTTGCCATTCCTTAGTTGCTGGGCTGTTTCTTCCTCTTTGGAAAAGAATCTTGTGGTTTTCACTTGGTTTTTTTTTTTTTTTGCAAGGTAAATGGGGTTAAGTGGCTTGCCCAAGGCCACACTGCTAGGAAATTATTAAGTGTCTGAGACCAGATTTGAACCCAGGTACTCCTGACTCCAGGGCCAGTGCTTTATCCACTGCCACTGTGGTTTTCACTTTGATCCAAAGGTTCAGGGGCTCTTTTTTCTTCCCTTTCTTGACTGTGTCATATCCAGAGACTGGATGACTCTTAGGGATTCTATAAAAGAGTTTCTTAATTGGATGAAAGGCTAGATTAGGAGACCCCCCCCCCCCCCAGGTAATTTCTAATTCTGATTCTTTAGTTTCTATCCTCTTCATCTTTATCTCTCAGAAATTGTGTTTTTATTTCTAGGCTAAACTCAGGTCCACAGAAAGTATTTTTGAGAATATCTTCTTGGGTGAAGTTGGTAACTCATAATGAAAGTGAAAAGTACAGATAGTAACTTCAAAAACTTTCTTTTATAGAAGAATATTGTACAATGGAATTTTCCAAAATAAAAATGCTAAATGAGATAGAGAAAATTAGTATTACTTCAGTTAAATAAACTGCTACAAAATCTAGCTGTCCTCAGAGGACCCATTATGAAACCCACCTCCTGATAGAGAGATGATGGACTTAGGTGCAGACTGAGGCAGATGTTTTTAAATAGGGTCACTGCAGAAATTTGTTTGACTATGTTACAACGATTTTACTTTGTTTTTTTTCCTCAATGGGGAAGGAAAGTGGGAGAGAGAAAATACTTTTTTTTTAATTGAAAAATATATTTTAAAAATCTAAGCAATTTCTTAATAGATAACATGTTGAAATTTTACTATTGCTCTGCTTGATTTCAATTTTATGCTATTCTGTTACTGACTATTAACAGAACTCTGCTAGATAACAAGAAAATACCCGAAGGTTCCCATGAAGAAGTCAGTGTGTTTATGCCTAGAATAAATTGTATAACTGACAGTTGTTAAGAGATCAGAATTTTTATGTTCTTTAAAATCCCATAGAACCTTCAGAAAATCACAATATCTCAGCTGGAAGGAAACTCAAAGCCCCTCAAAGTCCATCTTGTACCTGAATAGAAATCTCTTCTTTACCATGCCCAAATGGTGATTGAACCTTTGTGTGAAGATTTCATTTAAGATCAAACTTATTCTCCCCCATTCTACCTAGAAATAGAGTTAGGTTTTTAAGGAGTTTTTTTCACCTTACCAAGTCTAAACTTAACTCTTTGCAGCATCCGTTCATTATCTCCTAGTTTTGCCCTCTTGGATCAATCAGAATAAATCTAATCTGTTTTCTATATGATAACCCTTAAGAAAGTTGAAGATAGCCATCAACATTCTTAGTCTTTAGTTTGTGAGTCAGTGCCTAATTCCTAAAATGTGATATCTTTGTAATTTCTTTAAAATTTTATTTATTTAAGGCAATGGGGTTAAATGATTTGCCTAAGGCTGGATTTGAACTTAGGTCCTTCCTCCTCCAGGGCCAGTGCTCTATCCACTGTGCCACCTAGCTGCCCCTCTGTTAAAATGGTTGGCTTATTTTAAATCCAGGGAGCAATATGATGGCCTGTAAGCTCCACTTGGTCCAGTCCTGTTTACCTAAAGAAAGTTTATTTTAAATGAAAAGTCTTGACTACAGTTATAATCCTTTTAAGTGTCTCCTTAGGGCATGGACTGGGTTCTCTATCTTTATTTGTTTTGGATCTTTTTTTTTTTTTGGTTTGTTTTTTTGCAAGGGTTAAGTGACTTTTCTAAGTCACACAGCTAAGTAAGCATTAAGTGTGTGAGGCTGGGTTTGAATTCAGATCCCACTGACTCCAGGCCAGTGCTTTATCTACTGGATCACCTAGTTGGCTCTCTCTACCTAATTTTATAACATAGACTGGGTTCACAGAATTGAATGAGAGGAACAGATGAGGATAGATACTTCAGCTGTGATTTAATTGGCACATGGGACTTCCAAGTGAGGAGGAACCTCTCTTCTAGTACAGATCAACATCTTTAATACAAAAAGTCAGTCTTGGGGAGTTGCGTCCTGATCACTGAGAGGTTAAGTGATCTGTGCAGGGACGTGTATCTGGGAGGTGTTAGAAATGATACTTGAACCCACCTTTTCTGATTTGAGGCTGACTCTTTAAAAAAATTTTTGAAAAATACAAAATGAGTTAGTAGAAATGTCATATCCATGATATGGGTACAAGATTCGTTTCAGAAAAGGTTTGGTATAGAGGGTCTGTTGTGCTTAGGAAGATCTTTATGGAAAAGAACCAATGCCTTAACTTTCTCACCTTCCACTTGTTTTTAATCCCTTTGAAATTTGATCTCTATATCTTTCTAGCTCCAAGATCATCTCTTCATGCTTAATTTTATATACTTTTCTCAGTTCTCATCTTTTTTGACTTCTCATTTGGTACATTTGGTACTGTACCCTTTCACCATCTCTTGCATCATCCCCTTGTTTCCAGGTATACCAACCATTCTTGTTTAGGCCATCATTGCTTCTCACCTGGATTGTTGTAATTGCCTAATAATTTATTCTCCTTGCATCCCACCTTTCTGCTCTCTATCTTTTGCAAGACTTAAAAATTGACATTCCTGAAGTTCAGGCTTGACCATATCTCCTAATTAAGAAATTTCAAGGACTCCTTTTGACCTCTCCAGTATCTTCTTTATTATATTTAAAGCCTTTACAATCAGGAAATCGGCATTTCTTTCTAGGCCAGTCTGATGACTTTTCCTTGTACAGGGCCTCCCTCACCTCTTGAACCTCTGGATGCTCACAACTTCTTCAGGGACAAAGCTTAGCTCACTTGAAATGCTTGCAGGAGGCCTTACTCAATCACAGTTGCTACTTGTTTGATTCCCAGGAAATGACTTTGTATCTCACTCCTAATTTCCTGGATGTTCCTCCTTGCCAGCTACTTTTTTCCCAAAGATTTTGTCTCTACACTAATTCCTCTCCAGAACCTTCATTTTAGGAAATGCTCATGATAGAGGAGGCTCACTTCTAGCCCAGTTTATTACCTCACTCTGGACTTTTCCATCTTGTCTTCTTAGATCCCCTAAGGACTTGTAATGTTGTTTTCTCTCATTAGGATATAAACTTCCTGAGGACAAGGACCATCTTTCTCTTTGTTTGTATTTATATTCCCAGGAATATGTGTTTAATACATGCTTTAATCTATTTTGTCCATACTTATATAAAACATAGTTATTTTATATTTATACTTTTCTATTATAGAGATACAGAGATATATCTATAAGTATATATCTCTATATATTATAACATAGATCTGTCTTTATATATCTATAATATAGAGATTTAAAATATATATCTATATAGATATATAACAAAAATTATATATGTATAAGAAGATTTAGGTTTATGTATATCTATATTTATCTCTATATAGACATATCATTATAGATATATCCATGTTTTATATAGAATGTCTTTATATTATGCTATTGTTATAGTTGTAGAGATATCTGTATAATAGGCTGTTCTATATATTTTATATATAAGATATAATTGTAGAGATATATTTCTTTTTATCTGTGAACCTATATATCTATGTATCTATTTTTATATTAAAATGATTCAGAGAAGTTTTTTCCTTGATGGTATGTGAAGTCCTTGTGTCCAGGAGACGATTTTACTTTTGTTCTTGTGTCCTTACCACCTGGTCTAATAGTAGATACTAAGTAAATTATCCTTAATGAATTCTTGTTGATTGATATCCAAAGTTCCCTTTAGGATTAACTCGTGTTACCTCCTTCTTGATCTCCCTTGTTGTTAGAGCCTGCCGCCTTTTCCAAGACCCAATAACTTTGTCTTTACTTTGTAGTACAATGATGATGATGATGATGATGATGATGATGATGATGATGATGAAGCTGACATTTCTGTAACACAGTGCCTGTGTGGGGGCTTTACAAATTTTGTATCATTTGATCCTCATAACATCCCTGAAAGGTAGAGGCTATTATTATATTCCCATTAAGGAAACTGAGACAAAAGGAAGATAAATGAATTGCTTAGGGCACAAAATGTCTAAAATGCCCAAGGCTGATTTTGAATCCAGGTGCTTCAAGTGGGAAGTATTTGATTGGGTAGGGATGAAGGTCAGAATGATTAATAATTCATACATGGAAATGGCTCAAATGTATTCAAGAGATGGTGATTCATCTGACCTGGTTACAGCAAGAGTTTGTGTTGATTTGTAGGTAGAGCTAGATTGTAAGATTTGTTGGAGGTCATTTGTATATGTGGGAACTCGGATCCTGTTTTAGTAGGTTGGTATGTGATCCTGTGTCATTGAGGAATTCTGGTCATTTTTGAGTGAGAGAGTGACAGATTGGGTTGGCATGATGTTGAATGGTGTAACCTGATTGTCAATGACTTAATTTTTCATCTTCCTTTTTCATCTTTCTCCTGATTTGATCATCTTAACCAATATACTTTATTTTTTAAAGTATATGGGTTTTCTTTTCTTTTTTATGAAAGATTTTATTTATTTTGAGTTTTACAATTTTTTCCCCATTCTTGCCCCCCCCCCCAAGAAGGTATTCTGTTTACATTGGTTCCATGTTATATACATTGATCTCAGTTGAATGTGATGACAGAGAAATCATATCCTTAAGGAAAAAGAATAAAGTATGAGATAGTAAAATTACATAATAATAATATAATGCTTTTCTAATTTGAAGGTAATAGTTTTTGGTCTTTGTTCAAAGTCCATAATTCTTTGGATACAGATGGTATTCTCCATTGCAGATAGCCCAAAATTGTCCCTGGTTGTTGCACTGAAGAGATGAGCAAGTCCATCAGGTTTGATCATCACCCTCATGTTGCTGTTAGGGTGAAAGTACATGGTTTTTCAAAGACAGTTTCAAAAATAGTTAACTTTCATGTAACATCTAGTTAGATAAATGCCACATTTAATGTTGGATAAAGGTCATTAAAAAGCTGTTAACTTCATTTTGCAAATATAGAGGTATAAAAAAATCTCACTTTAAAGTTAACTGTTAAGTATTTAGTAGCAAAAAAAGTAAACTTCATCACACTTGAATAAAAAAAAACCTAAATGTAATAAAATGAAGAATCATACTCCAAGCTTCTATTAAGCCTAGTTTTAAAATTTTCCTTCTGTCAGTACATAAGTATGAAACTTCAAGAATTTACTTCAGAAATTATTATTTACCTACTGTATGCAAGGTTTTGGGGAATCAAAGTCAAAAATTAAATTGTCTCGGGCCTCAAAGACCTTACATTCTGCAATGTAAGCTGCAAGAGCTATTGAAGTGAATTTTCCACATGGTGCTAGAGTTGATAGAGGTACTCTTAAGAACAAGTTTTGTTGCTTTGGTTTGCCAGGAAAATGATCCAAGTTTTTAAAAACTGAGTAAATTGTTTATGCCACAGACAGAAAATGATTCTCCTATTAACCTTTAAAATTATTCTCTTCCCCTCTACCCATGCCCACATTTATAAGTTTTAGGGTAGTTTGTATGTGCTTTTATTCTTTTTTTAAGCTCATGATTAAAGCTAATTTTGTAAGGATCAAATTCCTGCCCTCAAACCAGATCAATTTGACTTTACATTTAGTTCAGGAATCATTTCCCCCCCTCCCCCATTCTCCTCCTTCCCATAATCAGTGACAATTTGTTTTGAAACAGCTTTAGGAAACAGTCTGAGTTTTCATTTCATTTTTTTTTTGATAAGTCTGTACTTGGCACACGTAAGAAAAACACGTAAGTATAAGACAATAAACTAAATCCTAATGGTACTTTAGTTGCGGAAATGATACCTCCCTCTTTTGCAGGGGATCTTCCATGTTACTAAAATAGTAATGTTATAATCTTACTGTAATGTGGCATATCTTTTACACTGAACTTTTATGTGCTCTCAATTTATGGCTGAGTAAGAAAGGTGTTAAGGTTAATAAAGAAATTTAAGGAATTGTTAGTTGCAGAATTTGTTTGTCATTGTGAAAAACTCAGATTGCATTTAATATTTCAAAATAATTCCTTATTTGATAATACTGAACATTTGCTTTAATACCACCCTACAGCTATTTCATTGAAAATTTCTTATTAATAAGTCTTATTTTTCAACTCCCTCTTTTAAAAAAGTTATTTTTATTAGTAATTCTTAGGGGAAAAAAGAATAGAAGGTTTGAATCTGGATTAGTATTCTAAACTTGAAATAAATATGTTAATAATGGTCAGTTCTGTGCTGCTTTTTTAAAACATGTAAACTTTGGAAATTAATTTATATCACAAAAAAACCTCTGAATTCATTAATCCCATGGTTTGTTAATTTCTAAAGTGATATTTGGCTGCCTGGAACACTCTACATTTAACCCTAAATGTAGGATTTACCATTTACTAGGGAGTAGAATGTATTTATATAAAATATAACTTTCATAATGGCTTTGAGAGCTTTCATTTTAATCTGATTTTCAAAGTCCCTAAATTGACCCAATTACCCATTTTATGAGTAGCATAACTATTGAGTAAATTTAATTCATCTTCATATTTACATACTTTAAATAGACCAGTGTAAACAATCTCTTATCTGCCATATGTTAAATTGCTTTGGTAAAATAAGGATATAACTGCCTAATCAACAAAGATGGCATTGAATTACACTGTTTTGAGGAGGAGAAAAAAAAACAACACAAAACCCAACCCTAAGTCAGCTAAATGCCTGCTAATCTGGTTCTTTAAATATCATAAACAAAAGTATCAGAATGTGTTTCCAAGGACAAAGGAGGCGTTTTCAAGAATATGATTGGTTGCTGCCTTGTGCTGTCCCATAGTCATCCTTAATTGGCTTTGGATAGAGTTAGATTCACATAAACAGGATGACATTTATTACTTTTTAGTTGTTTCTTCCAATTGAGAACAGAAACTCCTCAGAGTAACTGCCGATTTGATTTCACATACTGTAGTTCTATGAAGAAAAGACATGAGTTTGTATGCGAGAAGGGTCACCCTGCCTGCAATAACTCCAATAGTTCTGCAGAAAAGGGTAGGGTATAAATCCTCTCTGTTTTTCTCCCCCCCCCCCCATCTTCTTTCTGTAAATGTCTGGGAAACTTTCATTGTAAATCCTGAGAGAATATTTGCTGAGTTAATTGAAAATGTTACTTGATTTAAACTGAAAAAAATAATTGATCAGAATGAAGAAGTTGACTACTGTGTAAAAATAGTAGTTTTCCTTTAGATAATTGGGTAGTGTTTAGTCAATGTGTAGAAGTCTTTTTTCTTGTACTGTATATATATATATATATATATATATATATATATATATATATGCTTTCATTTTAATTGCCAATCTACTCTTTATTGTAGTTTTATACTGATTTTTAAGAGACAGTTTGTTTCCTTGTAATTCATAACATTTTTCTCTCTGCTACTGAAAGGAAATATTTAATTTCTATCCTGTTAAATATATATTTTCAGTTTATAATCCTAATTTCTACCTAATTTCTATGTATTTTCATTTTAAATCTGTAAAGATATTGTAATAATTCCAGATATTTAAAAAAATACTTCCATTGTCAAATATTTTGGCATACATTCTTAGCTCTCTGTGTCATTTATACTACACTGCATTTTATATTTTAATGTAAACCATTTATTTTAGCATGTAAATTAGAATAATAATTATAATACATAATCTGAATATACTCCTAATGTTTATTCCTTGTTGGTCAATTAAAAATTGAACTTATTATGATCACTTAAGCACTGTAATCATTAATGACTGTATCTCATATATTTTATTTAATTTTGAATATTTTTAATTTTTAAATTTGATTATTCTCCTATTGCCTCTCCTTCTATCAAGGTTTCATTCAAAACTAATTATTTCTTAGACCATTTCCTTATTTTTTAAGTTATTAATTCAATTGTATATTGAAAATTATTTTGCATATTCTTTCCCATTCAGAAAACTAAAGCTCTGGATCTTCACTCTGAGTTCCCCCTCTCTGTCTCTATTTTCTTACCTGCAAAATGATGGAGTTGGTCTAGCCCATTCCATATCCAGGATTATATAAATTTAAATGTATTTTCTTTTAGAATGATGCAAATTTAAAATATCTATTTTGTTTCTTCCTTGCTTTGAAGAGTGATTGGAAAACATTAAAAAAAGTGCTATCATTTTTCAGGACTTTTTTTTTAAAGCATTGTAGGGGTAACAAATTTAGGAGCAAAACTTGAATAGAAAATTATTCAATAAGAGATAAGATTACTCTGGAAATTATATTTGTACTTACTGAGTGAGACCTGAGGTTTTAGTTGACAGCTTTTGGAATTTTTGTCAGTTTTTGTAATAATCTTCTTTAAAGTTTTCCATAATAGATATTAACTATATAATACCCAACCCTAAGACTTTATTTAAAAAAAAAACAAAATATATAAAATTATGTATAAACTTTGGCACATTGCATATGAAAATACCCCTGGCCAGCTTCCATGATATTATTACACTCAACAAGGGCTCATATGTCTCTTTAATTTGCCAAGGCTAATACCATTTACTTTAGGGATTGTAGTGTTTTTTTCCTTACTGTTTCTTTCACATGTTGGATTATCTGTCATTATACATAATGATTCTATGGACATGTCAGGAATTAACATGACTTTATTTAAATCAGCGTTGCAAAAGAATATCCAAAATTACCTTAATCCAAAAATACCTTAGATTTTTTTTTATGTAAAATATTGCCTTTGCTTCAGGAAGGCATAGTCTAATCTCACAGCTCAGGGTATGGCTTCTTTATTTACCTTGAACAGTTCTGTATTGGTTTAAGGAGGATTTTGTAGTGGGCTCTAGTTTCTTGACAATATGAGTACAGTACATCTCTGAAAGTATCTGGAATCTCTAGAAAGTCACTTCCCTGTCTGCTAGTGGCTTATCCATTAGGATTTAAATATCTTTTCTTTTTACTTTTCTCATTGTATCTAGTGCTTTGTCCAGTTTCTGGTGATAAATAATAGATGTTTAATAAATGTTTGTTGATCAGTTGGTTCTTTAAGGCTGTTTTATAATTTGCACCTCTGTAGAAACTTGAATTTGTTGTGTTTCTCTTTCAGTGATGAGCTTTACTATTTGATAATCATCAAAATAATTAGGTAGATGTCTTAGAGCTACCAGGGATAGGGGAAGAGAAGAAAACTTTCACTTAACTTCAATCATATGTATTTTTTTTTTAGATTTTAGAAATCTTAAGTTCTAAATTTTTTTCTTTTTCTTTTAAAATTATTTTTTTCAGTTAACTAGCATTTATTTTTTCTTCCTTCCAGCTCTTCTCATTTCCATTTAAGAAGTGGAGTAAAAAACATAAAAAAAAGAAAGATGTTCACCAAACAAACTCCCACATTAATTGTGTCCAGAAATGTATGGCATCCTCTATATAATTTATCAATTTAATACCTTTCAGACAGTGGGCAATGTTCTTCATTAGCTTATTGATCCTCCAGAATCACTATTTGTTATTGCATCTTGTAAATTCTTAAGTTTATCACAGTTCATTTTTATAGAATTGTGCGAATTGTTCTCTGGGCTTTTTTACTTTGCTAAATCAGTTCATATGTCTTTTCAAGTTTCTAAGAAACCATCTCTTTTATCATTTCGTATGGCACAAAATCTCCAGATTCTAAAATTTGTTCAGCCATTCTCCAACCGATCAAAATACCTTCTTAGATTCCAGTTTTTTTTACCATTTCAAAAAAAAAGTTGCTAAAAATATTTCTGCGTGCATTGTACCTTTTTTTAGTGCTCTTTGATTTCTTTGAATATAGATCTAGTTTTATATTTCTTTCCAGAGTGATTGGACCAATTCAAACTCTGCTAACAATGCAATAATTTTTTCTTTTCACAGTTTCTCCAATATTTGTCATTTTCCATTTTTGTATTTTGTCAATATGATTAGTGTGAGGTGCCACCTCAGATTTCTTTTAATTCATCTTTTTTAATTGGTAATTTTGAGCATTTTTCTGCAAGGCTATAGATGGCTTGGATTTCTACTCTTGGGAACTGCTTATTCATATCCTCTGACTTTATCCATTCATTGGAGAAGAATTTTAAGATTCTTGAGATATGGCACAACATGACTTGTTGGAATTAATACCTTCTGGAATTAGAGGATATTGATTTAAATCTTCACTCTGATGCTATCTGCCTTCCGACAGATATCAGGATTGTCTCTTTATGCTGTCTGACTCCTTGGCCAAATTTCTTACCATACTGGCCTTCATTTTCCTCTTCTCTAAAATAAAGGTGTTAGACTTGATGAACTCTGAAGTTTTATTTAGCTCTATATCTTATAATTCCACAACATCCATTAATGATTGTTTCATTCCAATAATCCATTCTTTTGAAATAATCTACATCCTTGCCTATCTCTCAACTGTTTGTCTATGAATTGGCTCATTGGTTTGAAACCCTTCCAGGTAAGAAAGTTAAGATTCAGGGAAATGTTTTGTTTAAGATCATACACAGAATAAGAGTAAAGCCAAAGTTTAGACTTTAGGACTCCTGATTCTTATTTCTGTTTCCATTAAAAATATAGTGACTCGGGGTGGCTAGGTAGCTCAGTGGATAGAGTACCGGCCCTGGAGTCAGGAGTACCTGAGTTCAAATCCAGCCTCAGACACTTAATAATTACCTAGCTGTGTCACCTTGAGCAAGCCACTTAACCTTATTGCCTTGCAAAAAAAAATATAGTGACTCCTGAAATTATGCTAATTCTATCACTATATTCTGACTTTTGCTGAAGAATCTACTGCATTTTCCTCTAAGCTTCATAATATAGAATATATACTAGTTATAATTCAATTTTAAGTATTAACTTTTTTCCCCCAATAGTCATGTCAATTGCTGGTAGACTAGTCTCTAGACTAGCACATTCATGGATTTGGGGGGAAGGCAACAAGCTTTTATTATACACTTGATATGTATCAGTCACTGAGTTCTTGTGCTTTACAAATATTATTTTATATAGACTCAGGTAAAGTTGTAAAAGTACCCTATGATCAGAATTTTTGGACAGTTTATGGGAAATGTGAGCATATTTATCTTTTTCTTTGGAAAAGTTGATAGCAAAGATTGAGTTTTAACTCTCAGTGCTTTCTATTTACATAGTCTATATTCAATTAGCTAATAATATAATATCAGATCAAGTGATCAAGTCACTTACTGAGCCTTAGGAAACTCCCTATGACTGTAATGGAATCACAGACTTTTAGAGGAATGATGGTGGTATTATTATTATTGACTGTAGTAGTAGTAGTAGTAGTAGTAGTAGTAGTAGTAGTAGTAGTAGTAGTAGTAGTAGTAGTAGTAGATGCTAACATTTATATAGCTCTTATTGTTTGCCAGATTAAGCCCTTCATAATTATCACCTCATGTGATCCTTATAACAACCCTGGGAGGTAGGTACTATTTATTATTATCCCCATTTAAGATGAGAAAACTGAGGCAAATGGATTAAATGATTTCCCCAGAATGTTAGTGTCTGAAATTGGAATTGAACTCAGGTCAGATTTCAGGTATATTGCTTTATCTATTGAACCAATAATAATTGTTTTCAATAAGGATCTGGAAACATTCCAAGATGTTTCTAATTTGGAATTATGAGAGAAAGAAGAAATGATGTTCAGAATTTTCTTTAATACCAGATTGTGATGAAAAGAATACTTTTCTTATATTCTAATCTTTTGAAAATTGATAATCTATATAGTAGATAAATGAATTCTGTTAATTATATATTTCTCTGTCCACATCAGATGCTCAAGTTTACTAAGTCTCTTAACTGAACCGTAGGAAATTCTACAACTGTAATAAAGTCATAGATTTTTAAGAGTTGAGAAAGACCTTCCAGATCAAAAAAATCCCATTCCTTCAGTAATATAAATAAAAAGGAGACCTAGTAAGGTGTGATTCACCCAGAAGTAAGGTTGACTAGTATTGCTCCATTCACATTCCACATATCCCTGTCTTGGTGATAAACTGAATACATAATATACACCAACTATATCTTTTATATTGTCCGTGTACTGATATAATATTTTTAGCAAATCCTTCTAGAGTGTATTGGGAGAATATTTGTGCCCTGGTCCATTTTAGTATTATTCTCCGGCTAAAGGGTTCTTAATCTTACTTTTTTTTTGTTACTCAACCTCCTCTGGTGAAACAGATGGATGTCTTCTCAGTTATATTTCTGAATCAAAATGGAAGGAAATGCTAAATTTCAGTCAGATGTCAGTGAAAATAATGATTTATTTTTCTACATTCAAGTTTATTGTTCTTTGAAATCTGTCCACAGAGTCTTTGGGCATCCATGGACTCAATTTAAGAACTATTGCTCTAATTCTTATTTATAAAATGAATACCATTTTACTAATCTACTCAAAAGAGAACATTCAAGGAGTGACAGATTATAGTCAAGGTAAGATAGCAATCATTTATTGAGCACTTAATCCAAGCACTGTACTAAATGCTAGGGATAAAAATATGGATTAAAAACCAGTCAATCCTTTTCCTCAAGAAGATTCCATTCTAATGGAGCACCAGAAGAAAGGAAGCTGAAAAGCAGGGAGGTTGGCATATGGGAGGGGATGCTACCTTTGGGTTAGGGAGGGAGGGGCATACTGCTGAAATGTGGGGAGTCATGGGCAGAGTCAAAAGGGGAATGAAGGTTGCTTGGCCTGATTCCCTTCCCAAAATCATCAGTGAGAAGAGGGAGTGGGTGCGTCTGGGTGTTCCATGGTGAGAACACCTCAGATGCTAAGGGTTAGTGGAGAAATCTGGAGAATCATTAAGTAAAGCTAGGGATTTCTTATGTCCATCCCTTGTTCATAATTTTCCAATTGTATGCCATTGATTATAGGAAAAATCTATTGGGCATTCAGGACCTCCACAACTTCAACCCAAACTATATTTCCAACTCCAAGTGGAAGAACTTTTTCCTCTTAATCTGTAACTTATGATTGGTTGATTGAGATGTGTCCTCATAAGGCTATGGTGTCATGGCTAAAATATGATAGCATGGTTTCAATCTTATCTTTTTATCTCTAGCAACTTAGTTGTTCCTCTTTTAGTCATCTTTTCATTGTCTTCCTTCACACACACGCAAACACACATTCATATCCACGTATATGGTGTGTATGTTTTCCTTTTCCATAGTATGTATGCTTTTTGTTCTTTGACTTTTTATTATTTTATATTAATTAATTTTTGCTTGTTTGCAGCCCTCATATTAACCCACATGACCAGTCAGTTCCAAAATTTTATAAATCTTCCAAACTATTCTTATATACATGCCCTTCTAAAAGTTATCACTTCTGTTCAGGGCTTCATCATTTCTCACATAGGCTATAGTAAGAGACTTTTTTTTTTCTTGATTTGTTGGTTCCATTTTTAAAAATTCTTCATTTTTTTCCAATTACATGCATTGCAGTAGACTTCAAATTAGACTCACTTACTCAAGTCTCTACTCCATCCATGCTTCATATAGGTGACACAGTGATTCTCTTAAAATGTAGACAGTCTCACTCCTATGACTCCCATTATTAAACTTCTAATCACTCTGGGATCAAATACGCATTCTTCTTATTTGGCATTAAAGTTCTTAAAAACCTGACTCTTTGCATCTTTTGTCTCTTTTCTAAACATGTATTCCTTTCCTCATCATTTCAGTTATACTCACTGTTCTTTAACCAGGTGACACTTCCTGCATCTTCAAGCACTTTACATTAGCTCTCCAGAATGTTCCTTAAAATCCGTGGTTTCTCTTCCCTTATCTTCCCCTCTAAGGCAACTATCTACTATGTATTTATCTTGTATATTTTGATTTTATGTGTATTTTGACTTCCTCATTAAATGTAAACTCCTTGGGGGCAGATGCTAGTGCTTTTTCTTTATATCCTCAGACTGGCACAGGGTTAGCGCTTAATAATTAATACTTGTTGATTGATTCTCATTTTTCCTACTTGTTTTCCTATTTGTTTTTAATTGTATTTTAAATTACACTAAAATGATCTTCTGCAATTTATTTAGTTATCCGAGGTCTGGACATTTAAAGACAATATAGAAAACTTGAATTTGGAGTAAGAGAATTGTATTTAATTCCTCCTCCTACCTATATGATTTGGGTGAAGTAAACAACCTTTATGAGTATCAGGGTTGGAGCAGTTGGTCCCTAGGTCTTTTCCAGCTTTAGATCACTATGGAAATATATGGCTTGTTAAGGGAGGACTAACGTCTCTGGTGTGAATGCTTGTCAAGCCCTTTTCAGGGCTGTTCATCCACCTTGAGTGTCCAACTGGCCACCCAACTCTCACCTGTGACTCCAAGAAGCTGTAGCATCTGCAGCGGCCACCTGTTCAACCATCTCAGCAGGCAGGCTGATCCAGGTTGTGGGTAATCAACAGGTCTTAGCCCAACAAGGAGTTAGGGGGTGTCTACCCCAAACATATGAAGACTTCCTCCAGTGGAATGGGTAGATGAGAACAGCTTGTTTCACTGTCCATGAAGGTGGTCGAAGCAGACACTGTGGAGTATTTAAGAGTTTTATCTGTCATCAATAATGCCAGAGTCATCTACAGAATTCTATACTAGTGCAGCTCTGTCTCTCAGATCTAGTTCATATGCAAACCAAGACATTGTGCTGTGATATCATTGATCCTCTTTAAAAATTAAGGACAGGGGCAGCTAGGTGGCACAGTGGATAGAGCACTGACCCTGGAGTTAGGAAGACTTGAATTCAAATCCAGCCTCAGACACTTAGTAATTACCTAGCTGTATGACCTTGGGCAAGTCACTTAACCCAAGTGCTTTGTAAAGAACTAAAACAAGTAAAGAACAAATAACTGTCAATAATCTTTTATAATTCTCTTTTGATAAATAACTTTTTTGGGGGAAGGATAATATTTTTTGTGTGCTCCAAAATATAGGAGATTTCATCAATATGGGTATTCCCTTCAAGATGCAACCTGTTCATTTGACTACTATAAGGCTCATGTGACTCTTGTTTGTGTCCTTCCATAAATTCATTTTTAACATATATGAATAATTCATTGGATCTATGATCTCATTAATGTTCATATTCCTTCCTGTGATGCAGAATGGAAACCAACCATGAATATCAGTCCATCTTGTCCTGTAAGTTTACCACATAAGTTTACCACAAAGGGTCTGCTTTTTTATACTGGAGGCCTTTCTCCTTTCTCTTTACATTGTCTTACTTTTATTTGCTTTGTGATTGATCCTTATTTTTTTTGTATTCTACATTTCTTTGATAACATGCTTTCTTGTTTGCCTACTTAGGCCCATCATATATCTCACAGTTATGTTTTTGTATTTGTTTTTTTTTTTTCTCATGATCTCTACTTTTAATTCTTTGGAAACTAGTGTTCAGGGACTTGAAACCTATATCATCCTTGGATGTAGTTTAAACAAGATAATATCCCCAATTATGAGTATAATTATATCATAGGAATAACTTTTCCTGTACATTGACAGATTCTTCTTCAAAAATATCTTACCAATTTGCATTTGTATCAGGAATATAAAGAATATATTTATTTCTACATACTACCAGCACTGAAATTTGTAATCACTTTTTGAATTGTCAGATTGTCTTGTTATTATATTCTTGTATGGTGATTAGACTTTTCATGTATGTATGTATGTATGTATGTATGTGTGTATATACATATGTATCATTATTTTCCTGTTAGAATTTGTAAGCTTATTTAGGAAATGATCATGCTTTATATATTTTTTTTGGTTGTTCTTCAGTTGTTTCATTCATGTCTTAACTTTTTACTACTTTATTTGGGGTTTTCTTGGCAAAGATACAGGAATGGTTTGTTATTTGCTTTTTCAGCACATTTTACTGATAAAGAAACTGAGTAGGGCTATACCCAGTGACTTGCCCAGGGTATCTGAAGCCAGATTTGAATTTAGAAAAACTCATTTTCCTTTCTTCAGGCCCAGCATTCTATCCTCTTTGCTTCTTAGCTGCCCCTTATACTTTAAATACATTTTAAAAAAACAATATAGTGTTTGGAGCATCTGGCACTGTAGGAAGTGTGTTAAACCATTCTTCATCACATAGGTCCACTCTTCCTAGAAAATACTTTTTGGTTTTGTCTGCCAAAGGCATGTGAACATAGTGTTCCAACAAATGCTCATTGAGAATTTAGGTTGTTTGATTTTAACATTGTTATAGTCTAATAAAAAGTTGGGCATACAAGAATTCAACTGCCTCTTCAAACATCTTTCCTGCTACTGTGAGGTTCATTATGAACCTTCTGTTTGATCCACTATGTTTTATTCATGCTTCTCCAACATAGCATCCACATGGCCCCTCCTGTGCCACTGATGCCAGTCTGTCTTCCTGGATGCTTTCTCTATTCCTTTCTGCCTATCCTAATTCTACCAGTCCTTTAAAGTCCAAATTGAATCCAGCTTCTTTTATATGAAACTTCTTGTGGCCTTTTTCCTTAGTAGCCATATGGACTTTATACTCTCTAATGTAAGTATACATTAAGATACCACCTTCTGGTCCATTTCTGTTGCCGGTTTTGTATTTCTGATCTCTGTAATTGGAAATGCCTTGGGTAGGGACCATGTATTACTTTGTTGACTTCCTTATAATCTTCAGCACAGATATTTCTGCGTGGATGGGCAAAAAATATTGCCTACCGAGTACCTTGGTTTTAAAGAATTATCCAAAATGAAAATATATAGTCTGGGGTGTATGAAATTAGCACACACACACACATACACAAAACTGTCTTCCAATACAACTTTATGATCCCTTATTATGTATTTATGCATTTTAAAACATTCTAAAAGTATTTCCCCAGGCTACCAAAGGGTTCCACAGCATACATAATGGTTAAGAATCTCTGCTTTAGAGGGTGCATGTTTTTAATAGAGAAGATAGGAAAACCTTTACATACCTTTGACAAGTTTTTTCTAGGGGAAGCTAGGTGATATAGTAGATAGAGAGTTGGGTTGGAAATCAGAAAGACCTGAGTTCAAATCTAGCCTCAGGTACTAGCTTTGTGATCCTGGTCAAGTCATTTAACTCAACCTCAGTTTCCTTATCTGAAAAATGAAGATAATAAAAGGACCCATCTCCCAGGGTTATTAGGAGGATCAAATTAGACAATGTTTGTAGAGTGCTTAGCACAGCAGTTGCTCAATAAATGTATATCCTTTTCTTTCCTTCCTTCCTTCCTTCCTTCCCTTTAGGTGGAGAAAATCACCTTGACTTCTGGTTTTCAGTAAATTCAATTTGGTTATGGGATGGGGTAAATTAAGGATTCTATCAGATATATTTTAGATTACTTTGGTTCTGGTCATCCAACATATAGCTATCTCTTCTTCTTCTGGTATGATCTCTAATAAGCCTAAACTTGTTTGTGTTTTGAAGATGTGATTTAAGTTAGAACATTGGGATGGGATAATATGAAAAACATTTAATAGGGATAAACATCAAGTTGTACTTTTGGATTAAAAAAAGTAAAAATCACTGATTACAATATGAGAAAACCATGTTAGAATACTAATAGCAAATAATAGCTATCGATATTATGCTTTATGCAAAATATTTGCGAATTGCTGCTATACATTCTTGAATACATGAATACATACACGCGCGTGTGTGTGTGTGTGTGTGTGTGTTATCTCATGTGATACAATCCTGGAAAGTAGTTTGGGGCTGCTATTCTCATTTTTCAGTTGAGGCTTAAGAGAGCTTAAGGAGTTGCCCATATAGTAAAATGTCTGATTTGAATTTGACTCTCCTGATTGTAGGATTAGCACTTCATCTATTGTACCACCTTCTTTCAGTTTGTTTAAAAAGATAAGGGAGGGGGCAGCTAGGTGGAGTCAGGAGTACCTGGGTTCAAATCTGGTCTCAGACACTTAATAATTACCTAGCTATGTGGCCTTGGGCAAGCCACTTAACCCCATTTGCCTTGCAAAAACCTAAAAAAAAAGATAAGGGAGGTAGAACCAAGATGGCGGCATAAAGGCAGGAATTCCCAGAAACTCGTTCCCCCCAAAACTCCAAAAGCCATCAAAGTAGGATTCTAGCCAAAATTTAGAGGGGCAGAACCCATGGAAAGACTGAGTCATACAATTTCCCAGTCCAAGACAACTTAGAAGTTCTGCAGAAAAGGTCTATTCCACCGGGACAGAGGGTTGGAGAAAGCCACAGCACAGCCACAATGCCGCACAGTTAGGCCGGGTGCCTAGGTCCATGGCAGAGGGGGTGTTTTCTAGACCTCTTGGCCTAAGCATCACCAGGTAGAGCTGGAAGGGGTGATGAGAGAACTCTGCTGCACCAGAGTGAGTGTGGAACTCCGGCCTCAGAGCATCTCTGTGGTGTAGTGGGAGTTGGCAGAGCTCCTCAGCACCTCCAGAGTTCTTAGCCCATAGATGGTAAGGGGGTCAGGGGAGAATGCAGAGATCTCTCTGATCTCCCTGGGGTAGGACTCAACTTTTTGCCCACAGTCTAGGCCTCCACAACACCTCCATAGCCAAGCAGGGACCCTCCTCACAGCTCCAGGGCAGAGGAGAGGGCCTGAACACAGGCAAGAGAGCAGTCAGAGGCTTTCATAATACCTCAGGGAAATTGAGGTCTTAGTGGGGTGTCCTAAAACCCCCTCCAAAGACTTGAAAGTGCAGTAAATTGGTCATAGGCTGAGGAAATGAGCAAATAACAGAAAAAGGAGAATCTGCCCATAGGAAATTATTTTGGTCCCATGGAAGACTCAGAATATGACAAACTTGAAACTTCTGTATCCAAAAACCTCCAAGAGAAATAGAAAATGGGCTCAGGCTATGGATGAACTAAAAAAAAAAAGACTTTGAAAAACAATTAAGGGAGGTAGAGGACAAATTGGGAGGAGAAATGAGAGTGATGCAGATAAGTGATTAAAAACCAAGTCAGCAACTTAGTGAAAGAAATATGAAAAATACTGAAGAAAATAATATCTTAAAAAGCAGTTTAGGCCAAATAGCAAAAGCAACACAAAAGACAAATGATGAGAAGAATGCCTTAGAAAGCAAAATTGGCCAGCTGGGAAAGGAGATAAAAAAGCTCTCGGGAGAAAAAAAACTCCTTCAAATGCAGAATGGAACTAAAGGAAGCTGATGACTTTGCAAGAACCAAGGAAGAAATACAACTGTAACAAAATAACAAAAATTAGAAGAAAATGTGAAATATCTCATTTGGGGAACAACTGACCTCGAAAACAGTTCCAGAAAAGATAATTTAAAAATTATTGGGCTACCTGAAAGTCACAACCAGCAAAAGAGCCTAGACTTCATTTTTCAAGAAATAGTACGGCAGAATTGCCCTGAGATCCTAGAAGCAGAGGGTAAAACGGAAATTGAGGGAATTCACCTATCACCTCCTGAAAGAAATCCCAAAAGAAAAACTCCCAGGAATATTATAGCCAACTTCCAAAATTCCAGAGTCAAAGAGAAAATACTAAAAACTGCCAGAAATAAGTAATTCAACTACTGTGGCTCTGGTAGCATCTACATTAAAGGCTCCTAGGCCTTGGAATGTGATATTCCGGGAGGCAAAAGATCTTGGTTTACAACCTAGAATCAACTACCCAGCAAAACTGAACATCCTCTTTCAGGGGAAAAGATGGACTTTAAGTTAAACAGGGTACTTTCAAATTTTCCTATTGAAGCAACCAGAGATGAACAGAAAGTTTAATGTCCAAGTACAGGACTTGGGTGGACCATAGAGGGGGTGGATGAGAAGGACTAACTATGAGGAAATTAATGATGCTGAACTGTTTGCATTCCTGCATGGGAAGAAGAAGACTCTGATAACTCATATGAAGTTTCTCATTTATAAGAGCTGTTAGAAGGAGCATATATAGACAAGACACAGGAAGTTGCTGAATATGATGGTACAATATAGTAATAAGATGGAGTCAATGGGTGATAAAGCAAAGTACTGGTTGGAAGGGAAAGGAGAGGAAGAAGGGGTTAAGATATTTCACATAAGAGTCAAGAAAAAGCTTTTTTTCAATGGAGTAGAATGGAGGAAGGTGAGGGGGGAATGAATGAGCCTTCCTTCTCATCATAAATGGCTCAGAGATGAAATAACATACATACTTAATAGGGTATAGAAATGAAAAGATGAGCAATTTTAATGAATTGTAAACTAAAAAGGACTGGGTGATCATGGTAAGACAACCAAGAAAGCTGATGTTGTCTTATTCTGAATTTGGAGAGTCATAGTGTCTAGGACTCAGGACATGATACTCCATCTTCTATATCTGGAAAATTTTGCTTAATTAATTCTAGGTGCCATTGGGAGTTCTATTGGAGCTAGAGAGTTCCAAGAAATAGGCAACCAGAACAGTGAAGAGTCTAGAATTCATGCTACTGGAAAATTAAGAGAAATGGGTTGTTTTGCTTATAGAGAAGAAGACTCTGTGGTTCCATGATAATTGACTCTAAGTACTTGAAGGACTGACTTTTGGAAGTAGGATCAGATTTGTTCTCCCTAGGGAAAACTAAGCAATTGAAGTTGTTAAAAATCAGATTTAAGGAGAAAGGGAAGAAGAGGAAAGTGTTTATAGAGCAGCTACAATGTGCTAGGTCTTATGTTAAGCACTTTTACAAATATCTCATTGGATCTCAGCAATCCTGGGAAGTATGTGTTATTATCTTAATTTTACTGGTGAGGCAGACAACATTTAAGTGACTTGCCTAGGGTTAAAGAGCAAGTAAGTATTTGTGGCCAGATTTAAACTTAGGTCTTCCTGAACCAAGTTCAGTGTTCTTAATGATTTCACCATTAGCTACACCATTTGAAGTAAGGAAATCATGAACGTAAAGAAAAGCTTTCAAATAATTAGAGAGATCCATGAGGGAAATGGGTGGGATGTAGAAGAAAGAGATTTGCCCCTTACTGAAGAGCCTTAATCAAAAACTAATTGACTGCTTTGATTTATAATAGGTGGAATTCATATTCAGATAAATAATAGATTAGATCTAGGTCAGTTAGTCAGTTAATAAAAAAAATTCAGGAAATTAATGAAAGACTTACTTCCTTTAAGAAGCTATTGTTTTAAGGAAGATGAATGCACATATAGAACTTTATATGATTTGAACAAAGAGTGAATTTTTATGGGGGTTGGGGTGGGGAGCTAGCACTGATATCAGTTCCCTGATGTTGTATTCTTTTTCAGAAATGAAGGACAGGGGCGGCTAGGTGGAGCAGTGGATAAAGCACAGGCCCAGGGGTCAGGAGTACCTGGGTTCAAATCCAGTCTCAGACACTTAATAATGACCAAGCTGTTTGGCCTTGGGCAAGCCACTTAACCCCATTGCCTTGTAAAAACTAAAAAAAAAAATGAAGGACAGATTTTATCATTATTACTATTATTTGGAGCTCGGAAGAGGTCTCATGTAGGAGCTGAGTGATAACTGACCTCAATTCTGAAGGAAGTGAAATTCTAAAGAGGTTGTAAGGCATGTGTGTTTGAGTAATGGGGGACAGTTTGTACACTGGCATGTATACATGGGAGAGGCGTGGAGATGGGAGATTGACTGTTGTTGGGAAAATATCCATTCTCCCCAATCTGGTTTGAAAGACAGCGCTTGTTTTGGTGTCTAATCTCACAGAATCACAAATTCTTAGTTAGAAAGGGCCTTGGAAATTATTTGGAAAACATTTTATTTGAACAAAAGAGTCCTTTATTAGTAGTTATGCGATTCTGGCTTACAGAACTACAGTGATGGGGAACCTACTAACTTCTAAGGTAGCTTGTTGCATTTTTTTTTTCATTTTTTACTTTTGAACGTTTTTATTTAAAGTTTCAAGTTCCAAATTCTATTCCTTTCCCTTCCTTCCTTTCCCCCTCCCTGAAGTCAGTAAACAATCAGATATAGGTTTTGTATACATATGTAATCATGTATAACATTTCCATATTAGTCATTTTGTACAAATGGAGTTGGAAAGAGTGATGGAAAGAAAGTAAAAATAGAATGTATTCAAACAATTCTTTCTCTGGAAGTGAATAATCTGCTTCATCATTAGTCCTTTGAAATTGTCTTGAATCATGCACTCCTGAGAATAGCTACTCTTCCATAGTTCTTCATAAATCAATATTGCTGTTACTGTGTACAGTGTTCTCCCAGTTCTGTTCACTTTATTTTGCATCAGTTTATATGTCTTTCCGGGTTTTTCTGAAATCATCCTGCTTGTAATTTCTTATATCCCATCACAATCATATAACATAGTTTGTTTAGGCATTCCCCAATTGATGGACATCCCTTAAATTTTTAAATCTTAGACCTCAAAAAAGGAGCTGCTATAAATATTTTTTTTTGGTATAAATAGATCCTTACCCTCCCCCCCCCCCCTTTTTGGATATCTTTGGGATAGAAACCTAACTGAATGAAAAGGTATACAGTTTTATAACTCTTTGGGCCTAGTTCTAAATTATTCTCGAGAATGTTTGAATCACCTCACAACCCCTCTAACATTGTGTTAATGTCCTAGTTTTCCTACATCTCCTCCAACAGCCAACACTTCCCCCTTGTCATATTAGTCAGTCTAATAGGTATAAGGAGGTCCCTCAGAGTTGTTTTAATTTGCATTTCTCTAATCAGGGGTAATTTAGAGCATGTTTTTATATGACCCTAGATAGCTTTGATTTGTTTGAAAACTGGCTGATCATTTATCAATTGAGGAATGAATTATATTTTTATAAATTTGACTCAATTCTCTATATATTTGTGAAATGAGACCTTTATCAGAGTTATTTGTTGCATATTCCTTCCCTCCCCCACCAGGTTTCTGCTTTCCTTCTAATTTGGGTTGTATTGGTTTTGTTTGTGCAGAAATGTTTTATATAATTACAATTATTCATTTTGCATTTTCTGTTCCATTCTCTATCTTCTTCGGACCTATATTCCTCTCTTATCTGGAAATCATATGATAATCTATTCAGTGTTCTCTTAATTTACTTAAGGTTTCACCCTTTGGGTGTAAATTATGTATCCTCTTTGACATTTTATTGCTATATGATGTGAGGTACTGTTCTCTAGTTTTCCCAGTAGTTTTTGTGAAATAATAAGTGTTTGTTCCAAAACTTGGATCTTTGAGTTTATCATATACCAGATTACTATGACTATGTACTTTATATCCACTCTATTCCACTGATCTACCACATCATTTGTTAGCCAGTACTAGATTATTTTGATGATTTCCACTTTATAATAGTTTTTAATCTGATTGACTAGACCATCTTTCTTTTTCCACAAATTTTTTCATTTATTCCCTTGATATCCTTGAGCTTCTGATCTTCTGAATGAATTTTCCTATTATTTTTTCTAATAATAAAATGTTTTTGGTAATTTAACTGGTTTGGCACTGAATAAATAAAGTAATATAAGTAGAATTGCCATTTTTATTATATTGACTTGGCTTAACCATGAGCTATTAATATTTTCCTAATCATTTAGATCTAACTTTATTTGTGTGAAAAGTGTTCTATAGTTTTTGCTCATTTAGTTCTTAGATTTGTCTTTTCAGGTAGATTCCCAAATGTTTTATATTATCTACAGTAATTTGAAATAGAATTTCCCTTTCTATCTCTTGCTGCTGGATTTTGTTGTTAATGTATGGAAAATGCTGATGATTTATGTGGAACTTTGCTAAAATTGTTAATAATTTCAAGTAGTTTTATAATTGATCTGTAGAATTTTCTAAACTGCAAAGTGGGATAGTTTGTTTCTACATTGCCTATTCTAATTCCTTCTATTTCTTTTTCTTCTCATTGCTATGGCTAATATTTTAGTACAGTATTAAATAATAGATAATGGACTTCTTTGCTTCACCCTTGATTGTACTGGGAAGACTTTTAAACTTATCTCCATTACAGATAATGATTGCTGGTGGTTTTAGATAAATGTTAATTATCATTTTAAGGTAAGCTCCTTTTATTCTCTAGTGTTTTTAATAGGAATGGCTGTAATTTTGTCAAAGACCTTTTCTGTATCTTTTGAGATAATCATATGATTTCTGTTGATTTTGTTATTGATGTAATCAATAATGTTGATAGTTTTTCCTAATATTGATTCAGTCTTGCATTTCTGGTCAAATTGTGATTCTTTTGTGCTGTCTCTCTCTCTCTCTCTCTCTCTCTCTCTCTCTCTCTCTCTCTGTACATATATATGTTGTTTTGGCTCTTCTGATTTAGGTATTAGTCCCATATTTGTGTCATAAAATGAATTTTGTAGGATTACTTATTTGTCTAATTTTCACATGGTTGATACAGTATTTAGATTAATTGTTCTTTAAACATATGGTAGAATTTACTTGTGGCTCCATCTGGTCCTTGGATATTTTCTTAGAAAGTTCATTGATGACTTGTTCAGTCTCTTTTTCAAAGATTGGACTGCTTAAATATTTTATTCTTCTGTTAAACTAAGTAATTTTTGTAAACATTCATCCACGTAATTTGTACTGTCAAATTTATTGTCAAAAATTGATCAAATTAACTCTAACAATTATCTTAATTTCCTTTTCGTTAGTGCTGAATTCATTTTTGATACTAGTAATTTGTTTTTTTCCCTTTTTAAAAATCAAACTAACCAAGGGCTTATCTGTTTTTTCCCATAAGTTCAGATTCTAGTCATATTACTTATTTCTTACTTTAAATTTTATTATTCTTTTTGATTTTCAGGATTTCTAGGATTTAAAATTTTGAATTTCTTTTTGATTTTTTTGATTTTAAATTTGTTCTCTTAGTGTTTTAAATGTATGCCCACTTCAATAAACTGTTCTTTCTCTATTTTGGTGATGTAAGTAATTAGAGATTTAAAATTTTCTCTTAGAACTACTTTGTTGAATCCCAAAAAGTTTGAAATGTTGTCTCATTGTTGCCATTTCTTTAATGAAGTTATTAGTTCTATGATTTATTTTTTGACCACTTTTTAGAATTAGATCATTTAATTTCTAATTAAATTTTAATTTCTCTATTGTCCATTATTGAATGAAATTTTTATTGCATTGTTGAAATTCTACTTTTTCTTTTTTTAGTTGTGAGGTTTTTTACATCCAAATATATGATCAATTTTTGTGTTGGTGCCATATACTCCTGAGAAAAAGGACATATATATATATATATATATATATATATATATATATATATATATATTTATTCCTTTATGTACTTTCCTCCAGAGAGATATATCTATTTCTTCCAGAATTTTCCAAATCTTCAACATCTTTCTTGTTTATTTTTTGATTAGAGTTATCTTCTTCTGAGAAGAGAAAGTTGAGGTCCTCTACTAGTCTAGTTTTATTATCTATTTCTTTAACTCATTTTAACTTTTTTTCAAAAAATTTTGATACTATATAATTTTATGTAGATATTTTTAGTACAGATATGACTTCTTTCGCTTTCTCTTTCAGCAAGAGATATTGTGCTTCCTTATCTCTTTTGACTAGATCTAATTTTTTGTTTTGCTTTTTTTGTCTGAGAACATGATTTTTGTCCCTGCTTTCTTTGCCTTAGCTGAAACATAATAAATTCCACTTCAGTTCCTTATCTTTACACTCTATGCATCTCTCTGTTTTAAATGTGCTTCTTGTGAGCAGCATCTTGTAGGATTGGGGTTTTTAATCCATTCTAATATCTGCTTCCATTTTATGGGTGAGTTTATCCCATTCACATTTATAGTTATGATAACTGTATGTTTCCCTTCAAACTATTTCCCCTTATTTATCCCTCCTCCTAACATCCACCTTTCCCCTCCTTACAAATGCTTTACTTCTGATCACCTCCTTCCCCCATCTACCCATCTTTTTATCAGACTTCCCTCCCCTTCTATTACCTTTGTCTCTTTTTCTTCCTTATAGGATAACAGATTTCTGTATGAAATTGAGTGTATATACTGTTCCTTTTTTGAGTCAGTTTTGATGAGAGAAAGGCTTAAGCTTTTTTCTATTACTTTCCTCTTCCCTTCTATCATATCTCTTTAAGCATCTTTTTTTATGTGGAATAATTTAACCCATTCAATTTTCTCATCCTTCTTTTAGTGCAGTTTTCTTTCTCACCCCTTTATTTTGTGTTTTGGAATATCATTCCATCAGTCATCTTATATTCACATCCTAAGTGAGCTTTTGTATCTTCCATTTGACCAACTCTAGTTTTTAGGGCATTTTTTTCTTTGTTAAATTTTTGTTTATCTTTCCCCATGTTATTGACTTTTCATGATTCTCTTGAATTGTTCTTATTTCCTTTTCAAATTTTTCTTCTACTTTTCTAATTTCCTTTTAAAAAAATCTTTAAGTTCTTCCAGCAATTCTTTCTGGGCCTGAGACCAAATTACATTTTTCTTTGAGGCTTCATATGTAGTCATTTTAATACTATTGCCCTCTTCTAAGTTTGTTCCTTGATCCTCCCTATCACTGCAATATTTTTCTATAGTCAAATTTCTTTCTTTTTTTTTCCCCTGCCTTTTTTTGTGACTTGATATTTGTATGTGAGTGAAGGACTCTGTCTCTGTCCCAAGCTTTTTTGTGCTTGGACTCAGGGCCCTACTGCTGTCTTTAGACTTCAGGTTTTTGCTTCTTGCTTTCACTGGAAGGAATGTTGTTACCGTTCTAAGCTTATTTGGGGGTTAGAGCCTCTCTGTTGCCCTTCCTTGCTTGTGGGGTTTTAGCATCTGGCCTTTCTGCTACTTTGCAATTGTAAGTCTTTCTGATGTCTGGCCCAGTAGGAGGGATTTTTTTTTTTTTGGCTGGTCTTCCCTAGGGGTGGGGCCCTGCTTCTGGGTTACCATGGAAACAGGGCCTCCCTGCTAACAGACCCTATAAGAGGAATTTTGTTATTGGTGTGTCCCAGGGGTGGGGTTCTGCTGCAAGGTTGCTATGGAAACAGGGTCTCTCTGCTAGCAGGCCCTGGAGGAGTAATCTTGCTGCTAGTCTATCCCAGGGATGGGGCCCCTGGTGCTGAGCTGCTATGGAAACAAGGTCTTTCTGGTAGCAGGTCCAGGGTGGGGTTTCACCCCCACCCCCCAGGGTGAGGCTGTACCACAGGAGTGGGGTCAAGGTCCATCTTGTGCTAGTACTGGGACTATTGTGATGAGGTCTGACTGTGCTGCTCAGACTGGTCCACCTGCCTAGAGGACTTCTACCATGTAGGAGAGCCAGGGTCCCACTGATAAGAGTGCTCCTGACTTGGAGCCTTGCTGTAGGCCCCCTGCTGTGAGGCTGGCTGCTGTTGATGCTCCTGGGTCTCGTTCCCTTTCCACCCCAGTGAGAAAGACTTTTCCTGCAGTAGTGATAAGCTGCTTCCCTACTCCTAGATCCATCTGAGGTTTGGAGTTGAATTGAGGAGGCTTCAGAGGCTTTCTTGCTCACTTGGCTGTCTTGGCTGACCATTGCATTTTAAGTAGTTCTTATCCTTAGGAAGTTTTTCTTTCTCTCAGAAAAGAATCTGCCTCTTCCAATCAAAGTTGGAAGATATTCAAGTGACCAGGTCATATCAAAAAAGAAAGAAAGGACCCTTTCTGTAACCTACCTAGTAAAGATTTCGATTTTGCTTTAACTCCCAACAATGAAAGAGCACCTACTGCCTCCAGAGGCAGCTCATTTCACTTTTGGATAGCTCTACCTCTTTAAGATTCAGTTTCATTTTTAATTCAAAAAACCCTTGTAACAAATATACATCATCAAACAAAACATTGAACAAAAGTATGTGATTAATTTTGCATATTAATCTGATATTGCCTTTCTACATCATTGGATCTCTAGCATTGTCATTGGCCACTGAGTTCTTAAATCTTTCAGAGTTGTTTATATAGTTTTGTTTTTGTCCATATGTTTTTTCATATAATTTTTCTCAGTTTTCTCTAAAACTATTGTTTTTGTCATTTCTTAAGGCATAGTGGAATTCTCACATTTATTTAGCATAATTTTCTTAACCATTTCCTAGTCGATGTTCATCACTTTAATTTCTAATTTGCCATTGCAAAAGAACTTCAGTAAATGTTTTTGTACAAAAGCCTGTTTCTTTATTTAAGTTCCCTGGGGTGTGTAGGCCTACTAGTTCTATTGCTATATCAGAGGTCATGCACAATTTAATAGCTTTTTAAACCTACCTCCAAATTACTTTTCAGAATGGCTAGACCAATGTACAGGTCCATCAGCAATGTGTTAAAGTTTCTAATTTTTCCTAAACCCTTCAACAGTTGTTATTTTCTATTTTTATTAGATTTGTCAATATAATGAGTGAGGTAGAAGCTCAGTCTTACTTTAATTTCCTTTTCTTTAATCATTAGCAATTTGTAGCATTTTAAAAAAAAATGACTATATATGTTTGAATTTCTTCCCCTGAGAACTACCTGTTCATAAAATGGATCTCATTGTTAGTTAGTTTCCCCTTACATTGAACCTAAATTTTCCCTTTTTGGGGGTCTCAACCCATTGCTTCAGTTTTTTGTTATCCAAGCCAAGCAGTGCTAGTTTGATACCTCCTGTATCGTGTCAGGCAACTCATCAAATATCTGAATAATTATATTCCCTCTTAGACTAAACTATTCCTTTAACTTATTTACCCCTCATAGGTTTTTCAAAATTTTAATTTCAAAAATAAAAACTTGGTCAAAAGCTTTAAAAAACTATTTCACATCATCCTATTTTATTTTGAAAAGGGAAGTCTTCTAATTTGTTGATAATTTGTCTAGTATTTTTCATTTACTCTTGTGAAGAACTACCAATGATATTATTTGAAAAACATTCAGAATATTTATAGAAGTACTTTCTTGTTGCAGAACTCCATTTGAATTAGATTCTCAGCAGTTGTATTCTGAAAATAGAAAAAGAAAGCTTAACTTGAGAAATGATTTTCAAGTTGCATAGATTACACAGAATAATCAGAAAAAAGAAGAAAAAGAAAAAAATGCTGGAAGACATAGTGTTAAATATTTTTAATCCAGAATGATTTTAAGTGAATTTTATTTTAATTTTTAAATGAATTCAACTTTAAATTTAATTTTAATGAATTTTTTATTTGATTTAGATCCTGTACATATACTTATTTTGAACTGTGCAACTTTTGTCCAATTCAAATTTAATGAGTTAAAAAGGGTCTCTTATATCTTAGTATGTGAAGGCGCCCTCTGGTGTCCATTTAATATGTGAGTAAAGCTAGATTTTTTTTGGTATAATTGAGCATTATGGTTCTTTAGACACTAGCTTTATATTTTAAATTCAGTTGATAAGATGTTTCTTATCAATGTAATATTGAACCATGAAAAAGTGTGACTATATGTATAAATATACATGTGTATGCATATTTATATAACTGTACACACATAAATAAACACACACACATATATAAATGTTCATATATACTTTTTAAAAAAAATAAGATGCAGTATAAGGGCATTGTGGTATGCTGGCCTTGAGTTCAAGGGGAAACACATGTTCAAGGCCTGCCTCTGACACATTCTGACACTGTTTATCAGTGGCTAAACCATCTAACTTTTCAGTGCTACGGGAAACTCATAAGACTAGAACTTATAGATAATTTACTGATTAGCGTCAGTTGAGAGAATCCCCACTAGTTGCTCTTTTAAAATTATTTTCCTTCTCAAATTTATTGAGTCTATGTCATACCACTTCTCAGTAAGGGAAAAAGAATCATAGGAAACTAAAAAAGATAGTCTGAAGTCTTTCGGGGAAGTTTGGGTAGATAATAGAGTAAAGGAACCAACTTCAGTTAAACTGTCTTTCTGGGCTTCTTCTTCACTATACACAAAGACAAGTCAGACTTTCTTCAACTAACTTTTTTCCTTATATTTCCAAGTATTGATTAGAGACTTTCTTAGAACTTGTGAATTAAGAAACTGGATATTTATGCTCAAATTTCATGGGAAACAGTTTATATTATACTGGTAACCTCGGTCTCAAAACATAAGCTTTTAATTGTGTCATAATTTAAGAGCTAGAATGCTATATTTTAGAAAAAAAGGCAGCTTTAATAGCGGCTTATATCTTGAGAACAGTAACTTTTAATGAGACTCTGGTATTTGTTGAACATTTGTCAGTAGTGAAAGTTATGTAATTTGGAAAAATAAAATAATAAGAAATTCTAAATCACTTCTACTTAGAGAAATGACTTTATCTTATGCACAAGTATTTATAAGTACAATTAACTCATATATACTAATTTAACAGCAGTCTTTGACATCAAACACAGAATTAATGAAATTTATTCTGTTTAAATTATTTTTAAAAATCATTTTCAAGCAACTCCCTAATTGAACCATATATTTAGGACCCTTCCTTATATGAATATACATTTAACAAGCACATGTTGATCATTTATTTTTTTCAAAACATTATCTAAGTCACTAAGAGTGATAAAAATGAAATTTCGAACCCTATAGAAATTCTCTACAGTTTTTGAGACAAATCAGATATATATGCTTATTAATCCTTGTATTTTTGTTAGTGCTTATTTTTTTAATGTACATAGCTATATTTCTGTTTTTTCTATTTTTTCTACATTCCCTTGAGAAAAAAAAAATTAGAAAAGACCTTACTGTTGACTAGATAGGGGAGTATCCTCTTTAATTTCTTTGTATTGTATTATCATCTTTTGAAATGACCAAATTATTGAAGAATAATTTTGGAATAATTAGAGTTCTCTTGTAAATCTAGATTAAAAGTGATTTAAAATGATACATTACTCCATTTCATTTGGAGAAAATTAAAAAGATCTGTGCTTAGTTTATGAGTATATTCTTGGTCTAAGCACTGTTTACTTTGTTTCTTTAAAAACTTCTTAAAATATTTTGCTCTCAGAAGATTTTCAGCCATTCTTTAGTTTATTTGCCTCTGACATATATGTATGTATTCTACACATTCACAAAAAGATATGAATCTTATTAACTTTCATTGGATTGACTTTCATATATTTTTTATTTAATTTTTTTATATTGTTCGATTTCTTTGACTAGTTGTCATTCAAAAAACTTAAGCAAATCTCATTAATTCTTTGCAAATATTTTCATTATGAATGGGAATTTAAGTGCCTTAAACTTTTAAAAATAATTTTTGTTAATTTTCTTTTTTTTTTGCATGTTGTCAGTTAGTTTTGAAACTAGTCTTCTGTTAATGTACCTTTTACATGTCCTTTACTTATATCATTAATTTTTCATTCTTGGATATCATATTCTTCACAGCAGCTTTAAAAATAAAAAGACCTATTAAAGTATAACAAAGTTCAAGGTTATTATGTCTATAATTACTATGACTTTATGAGAAATACCAAACATAGTCAGTGGATAGTCTGGTGGCCTTTGGCAGTAGTTTTATTTATACTGATAAGTTATTCTAATCAGACTCTTATCATGGTCCTCCCTGTCTCAAAAAACTAGTTTCTTTCCACTGGTTCAAACAAGAAAAGTTTATTCTCCTTTAGGTGAAATCTCCTTTTAGGTGGTTCTCTCCTGTGAGTCTGCAGTTTCTGATGATTTAGTGGAGACAGCAAAAATAAATATTCTTCTTCTTCTTCTTATACTGTAGCATTTTATAGAACAGTCTAGGTTATTGTACTGGAAAGTGTGTGATTGCTTTTTATTATATATCATGCTTGCATAAAATTTTAAACTTCTTTTCTCTTTTTGGTATATAGAGCAAATGAAGCAACACAGTGTAAAAATGCATTAAAATTATGCCAAAACTACAGAGTGTTCTAATTATGAATAGTCTTTGGGAAAGTTTTAAAGTTTAAAAAAGTTGCCAAGATTTAGGCTATTCCTGATTTCTGTGGGAATGTACTTTTTTGAAACTCCAAGGGGACAGTGGGTGTTTGTTCGCATTTTCTTTTATCTTTCTTTTTTTCTGAGAAAGAATAAACACAAAACTTAGCTGAATGTTTTTCTATCAAAAGCACACTCTTAAGATTATAGCCATATTTATATAGAATGGAACTGGTGTAGAATTTTACCGTGAAAGACAGAATTATGTCTTTAAACATCGAGTATAAAGACTCTACTTCATATAGAAGTCCTGATTTAGTGACCTATATGCTGTCTTCCAAATAAAAGTCTATTTTTTTCTTTAACATCTTTAGTCCATTTTCTTGGCAGTTTTGGACAGAAAGTTCTCTCATTTCTTATTTTCTGTCACTTTCTGTCGCTGTCACTCACTGTACTGTCTCTGTCATACTGTCTCTGACCCTCTGTCATTCTCTCTGACTGCTCTTTGTCTCTTGCTCTTTGTTACTCTCTCTTGTCTCTCTGATGTCTTTTTTACTCTTTTGCTCCCTCTCTCTCTCTCTCTATTCCTCTCTTTTTTTATCTTTGTTTCTTTCTCTTTCTGCCTGTCTCTCCTCACATGTCTTCTTTCATAACCATCCACCCATCCATATATATATGTATGTAGTCAAGATGACTTTGAAAATATGTCTTGGATAGGTGCCAAATGGGAACTGCCAACTCAAGGGGAAAAAATCCATCCAAACACAAAGTTGAAAAAGATCAGTTTAGTTTACTTCAATGAATCTATTATCTCAGTAATGTGGGCATCCCTTCAGGTGAAGGTGATTGTAGCCTTTTTATATATTCTTCTCCCTCCCCCTATGCTTTCTACCAAACATCCTGGATTATCTAAGGGTCTATCAATAATCATTGAGTCTAACAGACTGTAAAGTCTTTGAGTATCATTGCAGATGTGCTAAGTAGGGAAAGACTCATCATTTGTGCATTGGCCAAGAAGTAATGAAGTTTTTGGCCATGGGGAATATGAGTAACATCAGTCCAGGAAATTAATGATAGATTAATTTATGTTAGAATTTATGATGTGCCATAGATTGACTCTAATATAGTCAATTAATAGCACACTGACATAAAGGATGAAAAAATATTTTTATTCAGTGAATTTAAAGCCAATATAGCAAAATATTTTAATTTTATGTTTTTTTTTGCACTGAGTACCAAAGAAAGGTGTATTAAACCTAAGCATTTCAGAAAAGAATGCTGTTCCCTATTACTTGTTTCTTCCTCATGTATTAAAGAATATATACTACTCAGCGTTCCATAAAAACTACACCCCTTAGATTATCTTGTTAATAGAATTAAATGCCATTGAATTTGACCAATAAGGATATTCAAGTTCAAAAGACTGAAGTCTTGTTTTACTAGTTTTTCAAGGTTATACAGGGAGTATTTGACAAAAAGCAGAACTTTGGTCAGTTTGAAATGTAACACTGTATATTATTTTTGTGCTGGTTTTAAAAATATATATGCAACAATTATAATAATAGCTCATACATATGAGACTTTCAAAGTTAAAAGGATGCTTTGCTCACAACATTGTGAAGTAGTGAAGATATTCCTTATATTACAGATAAGAAAACTGAGGCTCAGATGTGGAATAGCTTGCTTAGTCAAGTGGCTAGGATGCATAATTACCCAGAAAACATAAAGTGTTAATTTTACATTTTTAGGCAAAGAGAGATACTTTTCTAATCTAGCAGGATTGTTTAAATGTTTTTATTTGTTCATTTGGTTTTCAGTGGTGTCCCAACTTTTTGTTAACCTCATTTGGGATTTTCTTGGCAAAGATACTGGAATCCTACAAGATTAAGAGACCTGCTCAAGGTCATGCAGTCAATAAGTATCTGAGGTCAGATTTGAATTCAGGAAGAGCCTTCCTGATTCCAAGCCCAGCTAGCTGTCCTGTTTAAATGGTGGACAATTTTAGCTATTCATTCATTCTTTCTTAAGTGTTTGGTATATTTTTGTGTTACAAATATGAAATTCTCACTATATTGCTTTTTAATTACAAGTGGAATTTATTAAAAATGATCATTACCATATCTATCCATCAAAAAATTGAAAGCAAAATAGATTCACATCAAGCAAAAGGGTTTTTTTATATTTGGATTTTTAAAAATTAATTCTGTTAACTTTTTATTATTTTCTTTAGAGGGAAGTAAAATTTAGAACAGGCTTAATCATAGTGTCAGTGTTCATTTTTTTATCTGCTTCACTGATGCTTTTATGATATTTCATTGATTCATAGGGCCAAATAACTTTCCTTAATTTAATATCTGAAATAGATCTAAACATGAATAAAGGGATAGGGATAGGATATACTATTTGATTGACATCAGGAATTTCCAAGGGAAGAAACTCTACCAAAAGCAGATTACCACCTTCTCTGTAATTTGTAGTCTTAGAGAATTGTCTTGGGCACTGCAGGTCTTGGAGATGTGCTCAGGGTCACAATCTATTTCTATCAGAGGCAGAACTTGACCAAGGTTTTGCTGACTTCAACATTCTCTCTAGATCAAGTCTGTCAAGCTACCTACCTCTCTGGTTTACCAGTGAAATGCATTTTGGATGATGAATTATTTTTGGTGGGTTTCTCCTCCATAGAAATATTTTACATAGAGCAAAATGTTCCAGATGATAATAACAAGTATTATCTTTTCTACCTCTTCTACTAATCAGGTCTGTGAATAAATGAAATCCTGTGGTTAGAGAAATGATAATTGTTGGAAAGTATGTCTAAGAGTACACTTTTAAATAAAGTTTTAATTATATAAAAAGATAAGTTGGATGATCTCTTTCTTTACAGTTCACTTGAGATGTCTTCTGGTGATCAGTGCTTGACCAGAATATAATAGCCACATGTCCCCTTTTCTGTTTGCACAGGTAATTAAAGTGTACAATGAGGATGGCACCAGCAGAGCATTGGAAGTACCAAGTGATATAACAGCCAGAGATGTTTGCCAATTGTTAATCCTTAAGAATCATTACATCGATGACAACAGTTGGACTCTTATTGAACACCTTCCTCACATAGGTATAGGTAAGGAGACAGAACTGGATTTCCATTTAATTCAACAAATGTGAAAATTTCTCAAGAATCATCTATCTCAGAAATACTCTTCCTTTATAACATGATGAATCTTCTTCAGATATACACAAATTGTGGACTGAAATCAGCCAGAAATAGTCTTTCAATTCACTTTCCTTAAAAGTTTTAACAAAAAGTAGCATTGGTTTCATTAGAGGACTTATATATTATAAGTCTTTCTCAGATGAATATTTAGCAACTTTAATTACTTCCTTAAACCAAAACATAGACTTGTCCAGGGAAATTCTAGATTGATAGAGGAAATTTCCCAACCTCCTTGGGTGACCTGGTAAGAATGTATGTAGGTATCTGAATGAGATAAATCATAATTTGGGCATTCTAATGGTAGATGCTAGGATATCTGAAGGATACCCTCCAGTCTGATTTAAATATATGAAATAGCTTCCAAAGTCAAGTCTGCTTTTGGATGGTTTTTTTTTTTTTTGGTAGACAGGTGTCAGACTTTCCCCATTTGCTGCTTCAGTTTCCAGTGCAAATAACAGTCTATATTTCCTTAATTTTTTCACATGGAGAATGTCAACTAGTCAACAAACATTTATCAAGTACTTACTTTGTTCCAGATATGAGTCACTGGGGATAGATGGACAGAAATGAAACCATCTACATTCTATGGGGGAAGACATGATAATACATTAATTTTTTTCATGGTAGATCTAGTTTATGTAGTATTACTTAAACTGAGCTTCAGAGGAAATGAGTAATTTGAAGATGTGGAGATGAGGAGGGGGTACATTCTAGGTTGTTTGAAAAATAAACCAGCTTTATGGAATCTGTAATGTTGGGGCCAGATTGTGAATTCTAAACCCCAAAAAATATATACAGTTTTAATTCTAGAGGATTAAAAATCCTTTTTAAAGGATCTGTTGGACTTTGTTGAGTTGTGTTAGGCTTGTGCTTTAGTATTTTCACTTTGAAAATTAAGTGGAACATGCATCTCTGATAGAGGATAAAATTGGGCAAGAGAGCAATTGAGAGGCGATTGTAATATTCCTGGGGAAAGATAATGAAGGCTTTAGCTAGATTGGTAAGAGAGGTGGAAACAGGGAAAGGGAAGGGAAAAGTATTTATGCTGTGACTATTATGTTTCAGACACAGTTCTAAGTAAGCACTTTTTTTTCAAATGTTAACTCATTTGATCCCCACAAATTTATGAGGTGGTTATTATTATTATTATTATCCCCATTTCACAGATGAGGAAACTGAGGCAGAGGTTGAGTGACTTGCCAGTTTCACAGAGCTATTAAGTATCTGAGACCAGCTTTGAACTCTAATCTTTATGACTGCTCTAATTACTGTGCCATCAGCTGTTTCTTTAGAAAAGATGGCTCGAGGGATATTGTGTAAGAATTGGCAAAGTTTTGCAACTGATTGGTTATATGGGGAGAGAGAGAGAGAGAGAGAGAGAGAGAGAGAGAGAGAGAGAGAGAGAGAGAGAGAGAGAGAGGATGACACCAAGGTTTTCGACCTGAATGACTATAAAGATAGTCATGACCTCATCTATAATAAGAATTTTCAGATGAGGGATGGTTTTTTTGGGAAAAAATGAGTTATGTTTGGGGTTTACAGTGTTTGAGACTCCTATAGAACATCCAATTTGAAATGGACAATAGACAGTTGGTGACCTGAGACTCAGAAAGCAAGAACCTAGTACTGTGTGTGTGTGTGTGTGTGTGTGTGTGTGTGTGTGTATATGTGTGTGTGTGTGTGTATATATATATATATATATATATATATATATATATATGAGATTACTTGCATATAGATGAAAATTTAACTCAGGGGGACTTGATGAATTTAACAAGAGAGTTTAAAGAGAAAAGACGTGAAGGATAGAGATTATAGTATACCCATAGTTATGGTTCAGCAAGATATTGGAAAGGAGTGGTGAGACAGTTATTAGAAGATCCAAGAGAAAATGGTGTCATGAAAGCCCATAGAGGAGAGAATCCATCAAGAGGAGGTTGTCAGTAGTTGAAGTGCTGCAGAGAAGCCAAGAAGCCTGAAGATTGAGAAAAAGCAATTTGGCAATATAGAGGTCACTGATAGCTGTGGAGAGGGCAGCTGCAGTTGAGTAATAGAATTGGAAGCCAGATTTCAAGGGGTTGAGAAGTGATTGAGAAGTTGAGGCAGTGAATGTTGACAGCTTTTTTCCCTAGAAATTTGTGAAAGGGAGGAGAGCAATGTTGCATGATTTATAGTAATATAGAATGATAGTTTAGGAGAATGTTGGGTAGAGTTTTTAAGGAGAAGCAGACCTGGATATGTTTGTAGTTAGTGGGGAATGAATCAGTAGATTAGGAGAGATTGAAAATTAGAGAGAAAGAGATGGAATGATTATTCAGTTAGTCCAATGGAAGAGATGAGATTTGGAGGTCAATTAGGGAAGTTGTTTAGGGTGGTTGGGTAAGAGAAAGAATATCTATATCTATATCTTATATACACACAGACACCCACTTTCAGGTGAGAAAACTTCCTCTGCCAATATCTATCTGCTACAATTTATGGTCTTACAGAGTTGTCTGGGCATTGAGAAATTAAGTGACTTGCTTAGGATAAGCAATATGTGTCTGAGATAAGACTTAAACCCAGGTCTTCCAGATTCAAAGGTTAGTACTTTACCACTGTTCTACTCTGTTTCATATATAAATACTTTATTTAGGTAGGCTGTTCCCATGTGTTTTGGATGTCTGAGGATGAGAAAAAGTGAAAAAAATTCTTATAAGTGAAGTGGGGAGATAAAGATATTTAAACATTTTTATTTTTTTCCTAGAAACTGTTAAAAAATAAGGATATGAACCAATAATTTTTTCTAAAATGTCACCTGATATAGGACTTAGAACCATATTTAAGTTATGTTAATCAATTGATCAGTAAACATTTATTAAATGCCTATATTATGTACTAGACATTGTGCCTAAGAACTGAGGTTATACACAGAGGCAAAAGATAGCCCCTGCTCTCAAAGAACTTATTCTCTAAAAGGGGAGACAACATACAAACAAATTACATACAAAGCAAATTTGTACAGCAACAAATAGGAAACGTTTTAAAGAGAGGTGGAAGAAAATCTTGCTTTAAGAGATGGGATTTTGGTTGGGTTGAAAGTGAAGCCAGGGATTTCAGAAGGTAAAATTGAGGAGATGAATATTCCAGGTATGGAAAGATGCCTGAATCTGAGAGATAGAGTACATTATTCTTGGAGTAGCCAGTTCATCTTGCTTTATGATTCAGGTTAAAACATATGAGAATTAAAATTAGAGATCTTTTAAAAAATAGTAATCAAATACAACTAGTGATAAAAGATACAAATATTTCTTTTTTGTAGCTTGTGCTCATTTGTCATTTACCTTATTGCTAAATGTCAAAATGATATCTATTAGTTCTTTTTTCATGTTTCATAAATAATCTTGTAGATATTTTCTAGGATGAATAGTAGCATTGAATGACATTCTTTGCTTATTACTTTTTTTTAGTGAATGAAGATAAATTATATATTTTTTCTTAGATGTCATTATATGTAAATAGCAGGAAAATGCCCTTGAACTAGATAATGAAATCTTGATTTATTCACCTGTAAATGAAATTTGTAATGTTAACAGCCTATTATGCTAAAGAATGATTTGTCAAAACTTCTCTGATTAAGTGTTATGTGTTTTGCAGAATTTTTGGTTAAAATTTCTCAGTCAACAGTGTGCTTATCCAAATATTAACTTCCAAGATTCAGAACCATTTCCCTTCTAAGCTTATCCACTGCTACTACTAGACACCATTTTGCCTCTTATGTTCAACATGTCCATAAACAAGTATGGAATTCAAAAATTGAGGGAGAGAGCACTTGAAATAGCAGGGTACTGGTGAGGATAGGGGATGAGAGTTAGGGAATGCTTCATGGAGAAAAGAGCATTGGAATGGTCACGGCCTTAGATAGAAAGATAAAGCATTCATTGAGTTCTTACTTTGCTTTTAGGCAGAGATGTAAATATAGGGAAGAAAAACAGGACCTGCATTCTAGGAGCTTACATTTTATTGGGGGAAAAAATGACATATAAAAGGGGGAATTTGAAAGGGGTGGCAATAGAGTATGAACTAGAAGTGTGGAAGACATGAGGATCTGGGAAACATATGACCAAAGTTGATTTGACTGAACCCAGGATAGTTCCAGTGGCTGAGTCCAAGATACCAGTGGGGAGGAGTAGAGATGGCCCTAGTAGGTCATGATAGAGACATGAAAGTGTAGTGGATGCCTGATTTCCAAAGGCAGACCTGAGGATGGGATTACATTCTAGACATGTTGTAGAGCTTATACAAATACAAGGAATTATAAATTTGTCTCAAGTTTAAGGAATTACTAATATTCTAATTAGCTTGGAATACAGAGTTCATAGTGCTATGAAATAAAGTTTAAAAAAATGGGTTGAAACCAGAATACAGAGAGACTTAAATGCTAACCTGAGAAATTTGCATTTTATCCTATAGGAAACTGGAAATAATTGAAGTTGTTTCAGCAGGGTTGAGCAGTAGACAGAATTTTTTATAAACTGATATTTGAAAATCCTGCCAGCCTGGCATTGTTCCAAATTGCTTTCCAGAATGGTTGGACCAATTCCCAGCTCCACCAGCAGACCGTTAATATGCCTGTTTTCCCATAGTTCCTCCAATATTTGTCATTTTCCTTTTTTTCCCTTAACTTTACCAATCTGCTGGGAGTGATAATTTGCATCTCTAATTATTAGTGTTTGGAGCATTTTTTTTCCATATGGCTATTGATAGATTGAATTTCTTCCCTTGAGTCCTGACTATTCATATCCTTTGAACATTTAGCAGTTTTGAAATTATAACATTAAATCAATTCTTGATATATCTTGTAAATGATATCTGGTTGTTATGCTTCTCTTTTGGACAGGGTCCACAGTGGACCTACCATATACCTTTTCTTACTTAACTGATGGATTCTTCACTCTGATAGGCTCATGGTCCTTATTGAAGCAACTAGTCATATAATATATATGTATGTATATATATATATATATATATATATATTTATATATGCATATATATACACACACCCACATATATACATATATATGTATATTTACATACATATATATGTATGTGTATATATATATATATATATATATATATATATATCCCTTCACGTTGACACACACTTAAGATTTTAAAATTTCTTATGCTTCTAATTCAAGCCCTGTTTCAGTAATGCAGATTTGAAGCAGGTCTGTGTTTCTTCATATCCACTGGATGTCACTGTAGTTCCCTGGAAGCACATTCCTGCTCTTACTTAGCAGTACACAAGGAAAGAGAGCTTCAATCTCAAAGAAGTCATCTGGAACTTAATGAGATCCATATTTGCCTCCCTTTAGTTTTGTTTCCTAATTGAAGCTACGGTGTGAAACAGAGGCAATTAGCCTGAGTTATCAAGCACATATATTCAGACTGCTCAGGAGTCACTTCAGGAGGAATTCATTGTAACATTGGGACACTATGAACTTCTTAGCTTAGTGATTTTAACAGTCAAAATGAATTACTGGATGCTTTTTCTGTAATAGTTTTTGTTTGTTTAGTTGTCTTTGTGCCACCTCTTTCAGACAGAAGTTCATAGAGATGAAAAAGATACAGGGCTGCAATCCTTTTTTTTTTTTTTTTTTGAAGTGAGTATGTTCAGTTCATCCATGTAAAAAGTGTGAAATTTTATCTTATGTTTCTTGAAATGGTTTTGTAGCTTTCTATACTGTCAATGTTTCTGATATATTGTCATTGACAACAACTAAAATGGGAATTAAATACCAACTTAGTCATGGAACTGAGTTTTTGTACAAAGACAGTTATAAACATTGATTCCCTCTCTCCTAGCCTTTGTCTTCTTACAAATTAGAGATGTTTAATCCAGAATGTTTCAGGCAATAGGTGGAATAATATTAATATACTATAATTATATTATATAATTAATACAATATTTGAGTGAATAGCTGAGTAGTTATCATGTCCAATATAAATGTTTGTATCAAGAATAGTATTTAATTGAGGGTGCCAGGAAGTGAAGCCTGTCCAGAACTAGACTGCAGTTAGTTATTAACAATCAAGAAAGAAAGGGTTCAAGGAGGTGGGATTTATAGCGCACTTTTTTAAGATTCTAGTGTTGTGAAACTGGTTATAGTGCCTAAGTTGAAAGAAGGTCATAGACACCGACCACAGTAACAGTTAAATTTGACAGTGACAGTTTTCCTGGTGATATTGCCTCTATTAAGAAAGTATTTGTTGGTTTAAGAATTTCTTCAGAAATAGAGCCCTCTTTTTTCCAAGGCTTCTCTCATTTTTGTTTTGTTTGGTAGGTGACTGTTCATTTTTACCTGAAAATAAGACTGAAAAAAATATTTATGTAGTTCCCCCCAACATATGGGAGTACAAGGACCATTTGTCTCCTGGAGTTTCCTATAACAAAGGTGTAAGAATTGTTTTCTGGGGGAATTAGAGGTAAAAAGCCACTTTTGTTTCTTCTCTTATCAAGTGAGGAGAAGAGTGGGGACTCAGATTTCTATTTGAGCTCCATGCCGTACTTTCAGTAGATTCACTGAAGAAACCCAGGCAGAAGGTCACAGGTGAGCACTTTCTATTCCTGGAGGATTGAGGTTTAAAAAAAAAAGACTTTGAAGCTAAATCAACAGCTTCAGAAGGAACAGGTTTTTGTTTTTAAAGAAAAACTCTGTTCAAAATTAAATAAAAAACAGAATTACATATACTTACTTCCATTTGGTAGTATTTCCTTCTGATGTCATAAAGCTGCAGTGAATTGTGAAACATCAAAAGTAAATTTGTTAATGTTCTATAAATAGAAAATTTTCAAATTTTTTATGCCATTGTTAAAATGATTGGAGTTGTCTATAGCTGGCAAAGAAGACAAAGATGTCTATAAATATGTATGCTATATAGCAAATACAGTTTTTTTCAGCATACATTAAAAATGCAGGTTTTTTCCTTTTGCATTTGTAGCATTTTTAGGGTAGCTTTTTTTCTGTGAAGTATCAGAATAAATTTCAATATATATCATTATTAAAATTTCTATGTTGGCTGTATTTTTAAATCTGAGTTAAAAATTTTTTAAAATAATAAATTAGAAAATATTGTTAATAAATTTAAATGAGATAGCCCTGTGTTCGTTTTTTTCAATGATTGATCAAGATATTATTTTGAACTGTCATATCTAAAACAATATGTTTTATGAATACTTTTTTGTCTATATGTCATATTCATTTCATACCCTAGTGCTCTCTAGACTGAAGCATACCTTGTGACAAAAATAATTTAACAGAAACATCTGTTAATACCTTTATTAGCATGTATACAACATTGTTTTCTCCTAATTCTCTACCTGCATGCCATTAGGGAAAAGATATGATTTAATATCTCAATTGAAGGACCCTCTTCATTGGTTTTCTTGTATTTGAAGTTCAACTTCTCTTTAGTGAATTTTTCAAACCTATATCTAGTTCTTTTGGTTTTACTTATTTAGTTTGGCATATGTTTTATATAAACTTTCTCCTTTTCTCTCAGTTTCTCATATTGACACTAATTATGGAATCTTGATCTTTTTAAGTGTCTAATTGTGATATTTTATTTGTCATCATTCATAGAAATATTTCTCATGTTGATTTCTTTTTAGTTTTAAAAGTATTTTTTAATCTTTAACTGATTGAACTTTGCTAGAAGTTCCAGAAGGAACTAAGGAGGAAATGATGAAAGGGCTGAGAGGTATTCAGTATTCTACATAGCTATAAATATTTCTTTTTTTCTGATCCTTAGGATTAGGTCCAAGAAAACTGAGAAACAGACCGATTTTGCTCTGTTTTGTTCTTTGTCTTTCTTTGTCTTTCTACATTTTCTGATGCCCTATGTCTTCATGTTTTCTCTTCCACTTCCCTAGACAAAGCCAGTTTTCAATTAGTTGTCAGTTATAAATGATGAGTAATAATAATAATAATAATAATAATAATGATGATGATAATTTAATTTATACTAGGGTATAAATGACTATACATGTAAATGGATATACAGCAACATACACACAAACGTGCACACATATACATTGTGAAGGTAGAATGCAGATTTTACCTAGCCTGTTTATTGAACTGTAGTTGTTGCTCTTTATATCCCTGGAAGTCAACTTACATGTTCCTGCACCACATACATTTCAAGAACACAGATTCCCATGAAACATAACAAAAAAGCAATGAAGGCAGGATGCATGCTTTCTTTTCGACATGCTAACCGATCACATATAGTATTGGTGCTGATTTCCAAGAATGGTACCTACATGCATTCATATAGTATTTTAAGACCTGCAGAGGACCTTACAAGTATTGTCTGATTTGATCCTTATACTAATCCAAGGAGTTAGGGACTAGACCCTAGGGTCTGTTTTACAGATGAGGACACTGAAGCATCGAGAGATTTTATGACTTTTCCAAGATCTTTTAAGTGGTAGAGTTTAAAGATATCTCACAAGATTTCAAATAAGCTTAGACTAGTCATTCCATTTTGTTTCATTTTAACTCACAGCAGTGATTTATCTGATATAATTGGGCTTTTTTTTTCAAGGCAAATGGGGTTAAGTGGCTTGCCCAAGGCCACACAGCTAGGTAATTACTAAATGTCTGAGGTCAGATTTGAACTCAGGTACTCCTGACTCCAGGTGCTCTATCCACTGTGCTACCTAGTCACCCTTATCTGGTATAATTGATAAGCTGTTCTAGAAAGTGAAAATTTCTAGGTGACTAAAGCTAACTCATGAGCCTCCAAACCATGTATTCAGAAATTTTTTTTTAAATGAATTCTGTAATAGCTTGCTTTATTGGCAGTTTGCTGAATATAATTGAATTTTTGCCTTGGTGAATCAGGGTCATTATGAATATTTTTTTTGAGGGGAGTTAGTGGTCTGGGCTGTGATAGAAGGATACCCAGATTAAATTGCCCAGTATGGTAATTCATGAACATTGGTTACTCCCTCTTAGCCACTTTTTCAGTGTGTAAAGATGAAAAGTTAGAAGATCTGGGTTGGAGCACTAGCTTTGTGTTTCCTATAAAGCTTCCATATAAAACCATGGATGAAGTAATCCAACTTTTCTGAGCTGAAGTTTTCCTCATTTGAAAGATGACAATATTAGCTGCCAACATCATAGGGTTGTTGTAGGGAAAATATTCTACAAATCTCAAAACACTTTATAAATGTGAATAAATAAATTGCAATTACTCATTTACTTTGTTTTAGAAGTCCTTCCATGAGATCATAAGAGTTAAGGGTTGGAAAAGGGTATTAGCGAGACCATCTAATTCAAATGTCTCAGGCTAATGTAGTAGCCTGTTGAGACCATGAACTCACTCAGTAGGTAGTAGAATTAGAATTCGATTTGGGGCTTCTGACTCCAAATCTAACACTGTTTTTTATGGGTTTAAATCTATATTTCTTGAGATTTTTATGCATTAACTTATCTTTCTCTAATCTATATACTTGTATGAGGCTTTAATATAGAAGCTAAATGTTAACTTCTATTTACTGAGTGATTCTTGAAATTTTAGGCCCATTGTGGGTAATTATAAGATCACAGATTTAGAAAAAAGGTCCTTAGAAGTTGAATTCAGCATCCTTATTTTACAGATGAGGAAATTTGAAGAGAGGTTAAGAATTGTTCAGGGTCATAGGGACACCACTAGAGAGTGTCTTAGGCAGAATCTGATGTCACCATGATAATTTTGGCAATTGATCTTGTGAAATATGAACCTTAGTGCATTGTACCCAAAGGACTATGAATCTAGATTTGAATAGTAGTTAATAGATGCATCTTGTTGGGTAGCATATAGATTTCTTGAGCAAAACTTTTTTTAACTACTGGTTGCCAATGACTCTATAATTATGGATTCCTTTTTTCTTTTTCTAGGTAACCTAAGTTTTTTAAGGTAACTATAAATATTGAAAAGCATATAATGAGAAATGAATTTAGAACAAGATTCTAGACAATGCCTTTCTACATTTTCTTATAAATTGATATTTTATTAAGAGGTTCTAACTTAGTTTTTCCATATTATCTGTGATAAGGCATGGATATGATTAAATTTCTCTGCCTCCATGTTGTTACATTTTCTTGAGACTTGCAAGTTCAGAGCTAAGTGTGGTCTGTTAGTGTGTCAAAGTCTTTTAACTAAACAAGATGCAAAACTCAGATGCCTTTCTTTATAGAGTTGTTATTTTTCCTATGATTCACTTTACAATTGAACATTCACCTTTCTAGCCTCCATGTTTAGTATATGATGGAAATATGTAGCTTTATTATGGAACTATCCATCCACTAACTTCCTTTTCTACCATATAAGTTTATTTGAATTGTAGTGAGATGCTTACCATTTTACTGAAATTGTCAGACAAACTTCCCAACAGCCATATTTTTTTATTATTTTCTTTTAATAAACTTTTTAAAAAAGTGACTAATTAAAATTAACTTGAATATGACATATAAACTATAACTATAAAATAATGATTGATTTTATAAGTGGCACATTAAAGTCACTCTTTATGAACAGCTAAATAGTTGTTTCCCCATAGTATTGATGGGTATAATCTTTCATGCTTATAAAACTGTAAAAAATCAATCTATTTCTCTTCTTTCAGATCCAAAATGACCCCTATAAATTTACACCTAGCCTACCACACCTGGCAAGAAAAAGATTAATTCTGACTTTCCCTATAAGTCCCTGAAAAGTTTCCTTTTGTGTGTTTTTGACCTTTGAAGATTTCATGAATTAGTCTGGATAAATTTCACGTCATTGCCATTTGACCTGAGTTCCCTCTTTATTTACTATTGCCATATCCTTTACTAATTCTCTTGTTAGAGTTGTATATACAACAAATTACACAACAATCTCGTTGTATAATTTTCATCTCTGATACAATAAAGGCTTAGATCTAAGTCTGCTAATCTGGCAGTCTTTGTTCCATTTTCCTTTCTTTCACACTCCACTTCCTGGTCCAAAATAGACTGGTTCTAAGTAATTTTTTGCCTTAGAAATACCTGAAAATTGTTGTGATTATCAATAATATCATTTGAACATTTCAGGCCATAATCATTCTGAAACCTATAATATCTCCCTTTCTCCCCCTACCCTCCCACGCCACTGATTACCATTCTCTGGGCCATACTGGTTTTTTATGCACACTGTAACTCATACTCATTAAAGCTAGTTTCTCTGGTGTTTCCTTAAAGCAATTCTCTTTTTGAAATATACTGTGGTACCTACTAAATATAGCTTATTAAAAAAAACCTAGCAAAACTTTTGTTTTATTTATTCTTTGATTGTATATGAAATGCATTGAATTATGTAAAATTTACATAAGGTTATAGTTTACATATTTTGATATCTTGCCTGGTTTTATTTGGAATCAAATTCCTTTCTTTTTCTGTTTCCATACTTTCAGACTCTTGCCAGTTTTCATGCTAATAGTTTGTGGAGTTTTTCCCTTTGGAATTAATAAATTCGTAAACATTTGTTGAACAAATCTGAACTTTTATGTCAGTATGAAATGGTCTTTGCTTTCAAGGAGATTAGTCTACCTGAGATATGAAACATTCAGATATAGAAATTGTAATGAGTGATATAAAGTGGCATATATAAATACCAAATGATTAAACAATGTAAGGGCTACTGGAGCTTAGGAACATGATTAATCATTTCTGACTGCATGGGGTGATCAAGCATAGCTTTATGGGGGGAAATTAGATTAAGATTGGTGAGGTTAGGTAGAAAAAGAGTTAGGGAAAAATTTGCATTCACACACACACACAAAGACGGTGAAAAGATAGTATCTTTATGAATGAGTAAAAAGTAAATAAATGTTTATTAATGTAAAAGTTATCTTTTTATAGTGTAAATTGTTCAAGTATAATAATGCACTTATTATATAAAAAGAAACATTTTTATCCTGGGATGACAAAGAGGTAGAATTATTTGCTTGTTTCCTATACATTTATTTATGTTTAGGATCTGATTTATTTTATATCTAATATAGCAATAAAGTTAAAACATAACTGACAGAAAGAAGTCTGTTAAAATTTTTATTTTCCCCAGTCTCAGTTGTATTTTTACATTGATATGAAAATTAATACGGCTATTTTAGAATTGAATTAAAATTTAAACATTGCTATAGTTATAAGAAGCTAGACTACAGTGAAGACTACATATGTATTCTCAATCTTTACAGAAAGAACAATAGAAGACCATGAATTGGTGATTGAAGTTCAGTCAAACTGGGGAATGGAGGAAGAAAATAAGCTATACTTTAGAAAAAATTATGCCAAATATGAATTCTTTAAAAACCCAGTGGTAAGTAATATCCATAAGTAGTATAAAATACTGCAATGAAAAATAAATGTTTCATTTTAGTTATTTTAATGTAATTTTTGAAAGACAACATTTTAATAAATGTCTCCAAAATTAATCATATTATTTCTAAATTATAGACTCAGCTTTTTGAAAGCAAAATAGTGATTTTAGTATGTTTTAAATGTAAAAGTATTTGATTCTTCTTGTGTTAAAGATGAGATAATTGGTATAATGAAAAGTACATGGGACAAAGAGTCATAAAACTTGTGTTTTTGCTTCAATTCTGCCACTAATTAGCTGTGTGGCCTTGGGCAAAACATTTAAATTTTAAGCCTTGGTTTCATCATCTGGTAAATAGGAAGGGATTACAGCAGTATTCGGCATTTTAAAATTATCTGCTGAACATTTCCATTTGGATATTCTGCTATTTACAAACTGGGTGTAGAAAAAATGATCACCATAGCAGGAACTGAAAAAAAAGGAAAACCAGAAAGGATTAAGGCTATCACATAGAGAAAGTATGTAGTCCAGGGAGAATTTTGCAACCTACTTTATACCTAATGGATTAAATTGACTTTGTCAAGGTATTTCTTATATAGGCTCAAAGCATAGGCTGAACCCTCTCATTGAAAGGAATGTAAATGGATCATGAAGAACATCTAATAGAATGGAATATGCTTTAAGTATTAAAAAGGAGGGAGGGCTTCAGTATAAAAACAATAAATAAAAAGGTATAGGAAGTATAGCAATCGTTTTTAAGTGCCAGACAATACCTCATTTGATCCTCATAAAAATTCTTCAAGATAGGTGTTTATTGCCCCATTTCACAGATGAGCAAACTGGAGTATATAGAGTATAAGTGACTTTCTCAGTGTCCCACAACCCATAAATTTCTAAGGCTGCTTTTAAACTTATATCTTCTTCCAGACTCTGAGGGTTGCTCTATCCCCTGATCCACCAGCTGCATGTGGAGAGAAAGAGAGAGAGAGAGAGAGAGAGAGAGAGAGAGAGAGAGAGAGAGAGAGAGAGAGAGAGATGTTGTAGCTTGAGAGGAGTCAGCTGTACCCTCTAAAGAGGAAGCATCTCCTCCTCTTCCTCCTCCTCCTACAAGGAATGATGTGAATTTGGTAGTGCTTCCAGTAAGCAAGTAAGCAGTAAGCATTCAGTTAAGTGCTAGGGGAAGGAAGTGAGGAAAGATGACTGGTGGCTTCCTTTTGAAGGATATTTAGGCCTCTATTTTTCTTCCTGCTGATACAGTACAAAAATCTGTTCTTTCCCCTGGCATGTATCCAAGCCGTCACAGAAAACCTCCCCATACCTTTCAAGCCATATGAGTAGCATTTCTTTCCTTTCCTTTCCTTTCCTTTCCTTTCCTTTCCTTTCCTTTCCTTTCCTTTCCTTTCCTTTCCTTTCCTTTCCTTTCCTTTCCTTTCCTTTCCTTTCCTTTCCTTTCCTTTCCTTTCCTTTCCTTTCCTTTCCTTTCCTTTCCTTTCCTTTCCTTTCCTTTCCTTTTCTCTTTCCTTTTCTCTTTCCTTTTCTCTTTCCTTTTCTCTTTCCTTTTCTCTTTCCTTTTCTCTTTCCTTTTCTCTTTCCTTTTCTCTTTCCTTTTCTCTTTCCTTTTCTCTTTCCTTTTCTCTTTCCTTTTCTCTTTCCTTTTCTCTTTCCTTTTCTCTTTCCTTTTCTCTTTCCTTTTCTCTTTCCTTTTCTCTTTCCTTTTCTCTTTCCTTTTCTCTTTCCTTTTCTCTTTCCTTTTCTCTTTCCTTTTCTCTTTCCTTTTCTCTTTCCTTTTCTCTTTCCTTTTCTCTTTCCTTTTCTCTTTCCTTTTCTCTTTCCTTCCTTCCTTCCTTCCTTCCTTCCTTCCTTCCTTCCTTCCTTCCTTTTTTTCTTTCTTGTGTAATTCATATCTGATAACTTGTGGTGTTGTGATCAGTACTACCAAAAAATTAAGAATTATTTCTAAGTAGTGTGAAGTCTTAGGAAAGAAACTGAGTATTTCAGGGAGCATTGGTGATATTTTCATCCTTGTTGCTATCACAATCAGGATTTGAGATGTAAAATGTTAGAAAGATGTAATCAAACATGGATTGTGAAAAAGAACTGTTTCTGCTAAGCTAAGTACTATAAAAAGTAGCTACAATGAATGAAGAATAGTAGTAGTAGACTCACAAAAACTCAGGAGAAAAATGCAAGAAAAAAGAATCAGCAATGACTCAGCCTCAAATTTGTTATAGTTGTTGTTGAGTTAGACCCCATTTGGGCTTTTCTAGGCAGTGATTCCTTCAGCTCATTTTACAATTGAGGAAATTGAGACAAACAAGGGACTGCTCAGGATCACACAACGAGGAAGTGTCTGAGGCTGGATTTGAACTCTCCCTGTCTCCAGGCCCTGTGCTCTGTCTATGGTGCCACCTAGCTACCCCTTGCTTCATATACACATACACATAAACATGATATATTGGAAATAAGAAATTCCAGTTCCAGGAATCAAATTTGACATAACAGATCATAGTGAGAATTGTTTGATTGAAACTCTGGTGACTCTTAGTTACCTGAGGAGAACTACTCTCTCTTTTACAAATTGACTTCAGCCTTTCAGAAACCTTGATATAGTATAGTGGATTTCAAGTTGTGGGGATCTGGGTTCAAATTCTGCCTCAGACTAGTTACAACACTGAACAAATTCACTTGTTCTCTCTGTTCCTCATATTCCTCACCTGTAAAATGAGGGAGTAGTAGTAGACAGGAATTAAATTGATGATCCTTTGAATCTAACGTTATAGCTTGAATGCATACTATTCTCTGGTCCAGTCAGGGTGCCTTTTTTAAAAAAAATTATCATACATGGGAAGTAGATTACAAATTTATTATTTATTGATATCAACTTTAATATAGGAAAGGAATTCTGTACTAAGAAACATACAAATTATTTGGCAAATTAGGAATGTTCGGTATGTTTTAAATTGGTTTATTTCTGTAACTGGGCATATTTATGCTATAAATTTTTCATTGTTAGAATTATCCTTTAGGAAATATTCATAATATATATGATAATTGAACATTACCAGAATCCTGAAAGAGTCCTTTTTACATTCTATTTTCTTTTACTATATTATTTTAGTCATCCACCAACCTTTTTAATTGCTTACTATATGTAAAGCCTTGTGCTAAGCAATAGGAAAGATATAAAGATAATTAAGATATGATCCCAAATCCCTTAGAGTTTGAATTTTAGCAGGCATGATAGAATTGGCATTTGGAAAATAATGGGATGAGTCGCAATAAAGAAAATAATAGTTGCAGTAAAACTCAAGTGGGAGTATAATTTTAGTGGAAATCACTTCCTTGGTGTGCACCTTTATTAAAAGCAAGAAATTAAAACACATCTAAAGAGATGTTCCACAGTGATGGTCTTGATATAAAATACATGCTTTAGATATGTTATCCTTTATTCTTTAACCATATAGTATATTTGTATGACTAGAAGAGAAAAGGCAAGATCATTTAGTTATGTTTCTATAGAGGCATGCTGGAGTGTCTACATTTAGGTTATCACCTTAGACTAGGATATCCTAGTTGGCTTGATGGTGAACCTTCTGGTCCCTCATTGGATTTCTTAGCATTCACCCCTTCTCTGACTCATGTAGAAATCTGAGCAAACTGAATTACCAATTCAGTTCAGCAAACATTGTTTTTAAAGTGCTATTGTAAGTGCTGTGTGGATACAAAGACAGAATAGAAACAATCCCTACCATTTAGGAGTTAATTGGCCAAGAGTAGAAGGGATTTTGCATCATGCTATTTATGGAAAAAAAAACATAAGAAAATGCATCAAATTCAATTTCAGTTTGGGTCAAGAAACATTTAGTTCTCATTGTGTGCAGAGGTAAGCATGGGGATAGTCATGGATTAGAAATGAACCTGTGATTTCATTGCAATAGAGCATGCCTCGGTGAGGGGAAGCCATCTACCAATGCAAATAGATACCCATTATTATTTTATTTTAAATTTTTTATTTAAGGCAATGGGGTTAAGTGATTTGCCCAAGGCAGGCAATTATTAAGTGTCTGAGGCTGGATTTGAACTCATATCCTCTTGACTCTAGGGCTGGTGCTCTATCCACTGTGCCACCTAGCTGCCCAGGTACCCATTATTCTTAAAGTGAGGAGATTAGAGGTTACTTAGAGCAGGTAAGAAATCTCTATATTACATACCAGTATGTTGAGAGGCAGCACTTAAACTTGCTTTTTTTGTTTGGTTTTGAAATCATGTTACTATCTGCTGTATAATAAGTGTTTCTCTCTGAGCACTTGGAATGATAAAAAGTTTAGCTAAGGGGTGTCTAGGTGGCACAGTGGATAGAGCACCAGCCCTGGAATCAGAAGTACCTGAGTTCAAATGTGACCTCAGACATTTAATAATTACCTAGCTGTGTGGCCTTGGGCAAGCCACTTAACCCCATTGCCTTGAAAATAACTAAAAAAAAAAAAGTTTAGCTAAATCATGTTATTTGCCTTTGGGAGTATTCAATTAAGGAGGGATTTGAGACACACAAATAGATATAATATAGAATATTATGCAACATCATCATTAGAGTAGTATGCCGTCTCATTATGATGCAGAAATGCCCCTGGATTCTCATCAGTGGAACACCGAGGCTGGCGAATCCTACCAGCCTGGGAAGGGTCTGAATAAAGATGAGATAACTAACTATTTGTTAACCAGGGACTAACCCAGTTAAGTTTTTTAGTATCTTATGTTGGACCCATTCAGCTGCATAAGTAGATAATCCAGTGGCCATAAATTACTGGGAGATAGATTGTGATATCTCTCCCTTCTTTCCACTTTGATCACTTTTGATACTGAAAGTGATGTCATTTTTAACGTATTCCCCTTCCCCAGGATAAAACCTATTGTTTAGTCATTCAGGCATGTCTGATTCTTCATGACCCAGTGGACCACACTATCCATTGGGCTTTCTTTGCAAAGATATTTTGCAAAGAGTGGTTTGCTCTTTCCTTCTCCAATGGATGAAGGCATACAGGTTAAGTGACTTGCCCATGGTCACACAGCTAGTAAGTATTGGAGGATTTGAATTCAGGTTTTCCTGACTCTAGGCTCCTTCCATTGAGCCACCTAGTTGCCTTAATAAAGACTATAGGGGAATGCTAAGCTGATTTCTCCTTTAGAAAAGTTAGGAACCTTTGCTTTAGAATGCTTTGACCCCCATATCTTACTCCATGATAGGTGTACAACCAGGCTGCCCCAATTGCATATATTTTCTTAGAGAAAACGCACATATTTTTTTTAAGGAAAGTAGCCAACATTTTCAGTAAATACTTGAAGTCAGTTCACTTTTTTAAAATTAATATTTTGTGGTCTTTGAGAAAGATTGAAGACAAAAGTTAAAGGGGATGGCAAGTGGATGAGATGGAAAGTGTCAGGGAAAAAAAATGAACATAAACTTAGACTTTGGAAGACGGTAGAATATACAAGAACCTGGTGGCTATGGTCATGAAGAATCAGACATGACTGAATGGCTTTACAGTAAAAAGTAATATTTCTTATGACCTACTTTCTAAGGGACTTTCTTTGTTGACCTTTAATTATTTTTCTGATTCCTTTGGATGCTCCTCAGGATTTTTTCATCCTATTCTAACTAGTTTTTAAGCTAGAGCTCTATTTAAGACAGAAATACTGAAATCAAGATTTTCCTAATGATTTTTGGTGTGTTATTTCTATCAAAACATATCATCATAATATTTCCTTTTTTTTAAAATCACTACTCTTTTGCTATCTGTTGTTCACAATCCCTTCTGACCAGGGACTATTCGTTTAACCTCTTTGGGATGTAGACTGTAGTCCCTTCTAACACTGAGTTGGGTATCACTGGGTTATTGGGGACCATTTTTGTAGAAAACTAATTATATTATCTTTTTAAGCTACAGTATAAGATGGTCTGACATTTTTCTTTTTTTAAACAGAATTTTTTTCCAGAGCATATGGTGTCTTTTGCAACTGAAACTAATGGAGAACTCTCTCAAGCTCTTATTTTACAGGTAATGTAAATTTTTGTTAAACCATCAACAATTTATTAACCTGAGTTTGAGACCTTTGCTTCAGAATGCCTAGGTTTTAACAACTTTTTTCATGGGTGATCTCAGTTTTTTTAAGGAATGAAAAATATAACCCCCTAACCCCCCAACTTTTAATGGATTATGAGAAGCCACTGGGTTGATTTATTTTGTTTGAACATATTTATTTTTTTTCAAAATAATAGGTTTTATAGATCTATTGGTAAGTGACTCTGATGTTAAGAAGAATAGGGAGAAGGAAAATGAAGATGGAGAGATATTGGGGAGAAAGCTTGAGGTAGAGCACTAGAAAGAGATAGATGACAAGAGATAGAGAGAGAGACAGAATATTTCAAAAATAGATGATTTTGGAGATTTTAAAACAGTGAATTATTATTGGTACTAATGCTGTCAGGTAATATGTTCTCCTGGTATATCAGTTATCTAAGATATTAAGATATAATATTATTATCACTATGAATATGATATGATTTTGACAATGACGGCCATCATTGTCACCTCAACTACTTTTTATCATTAGTGGAAATTTTAAAGTGTTATCATGTGGGGCAGCTAGGTGGCATAGTGGATAAAGCACTGGCCTTGGAGTCAGGAGTACCTGGGTTCAAATCTGGTCTCAGACACTTAATTACCTAGCTGTGTAGCCTTGGGCAAGCCACTTAACCCCATTTGCCTTAGAAAAAAAAGTATTATCATGCAATGTATGTTGAAGGTTTATCTTAGTATATGGTTCTATTTTCCTGCTGGAAAAATAAAGAATAAAAGCAAGAAAGTTAAAAATTCTCATTAAGAAATACTGAAAGGTAGATTTTATATAGCAAACTCCTTAATCAAAAAAGATGTAAAAGATGAAATTAAAAAATTATAAGAGCATAAAAGCCTGCAAAATAATTTTCCAACATGTTGATTCTTAACTAAATCTGAAGTATTTTAATGAGAATAAGAGAAAAGATTATTTGACAAAGAACAAGATAGAGATGTGTCATTAATTTTGCATTTCTGTTATATTTATTTCTTCATATAGTGGCTACTTATAATGTTCATTCCCTAGAAATTTGACTTGGAGGAAAAAATTTGAAATATTTTTTGATTAGGGTAGTGGATTATAATGTTATAACTCTGCTGTTACTTCTAACAAGCTCCAATTAGCAAAGAAACACTTTGTATTGTTACCGAAGCCTTGAAATATCAGGTTCCTTTAAAAACAGAAAACATTTTTTCTGATTTGTTTTTGTTTCTAGAACAAAGATCATATGTCTAATATTTATTTTTAATAATCTTTTGAAATGATATTAGTGTATTTCAGTTTGTGGTAATTCTGAAATCTTTTGGAAATGTTTGTTATTGACAGATACTTAGCAAGCATGGTGTAAAATACATTTGCAGACACAAGGAAATATGGACCTTGCATTCTAGGAACATATTGACTTGTCAATGGAAAGACATGTGCTTTTCTCTGGAAATAAATTAATAAATGTAAAATAATAAATGATATTACTTGTTCTGAGTCATCTATAGGGCTGTAGAATGATATTTCATAATTGAATGTTATTTCACAATTACTACCTCCTGTCTTTTATTTATTTAAGACAATGGGGTTAAGTGACTTGCCTAAGATCACACAGCTAGGCAGCTATTAAGTGTCTGAAGCTGGCTTTGAACTCAGGTCCTTCTGACCCCTGGGCCAGTGCTCTATTCACTGCACCACCTAGTTGCCCCTACCTCCAGTCTTTTAAAAAATTAAATATACAACCCAAATAATTATGCTATATTTTAATTAAATTTTAATGCTACAATTTTGTTTTCTCATTGATTTTCAAAAATTGTGCTCTAATATTTTGTTTGATGGCCATAATTTAATTGATTTTATTGATTATTGGCGGATAATACCACCTCCCCTGCGCTTGTTATTATTACATCTATTGTCATGAAGAAAGTCTAAGATATGCCTAAAATCACAAGAAATCTTTTGAGGGAAATCTGTGACAACTGAGTACCAGGATAATTCCTTACTACTTTGAGTAAGACCAAAATATTATCTCCCTTATTTTTCATGGGAGGAGGAAGAGGCACAAAATATCCCATCTGGGTGGAGATGATTGAAGCTTAATAGCTCATTGACTGCCACAGCCACCTTTAATTTGATTGGTTCCCTATATCTGACCTGACTGAGAAACTTCAGGAAGATAGTAACAGTGGAAGTCACAGTGCTTTGTGAAGAATCAGAAATATTTTATGACTGATTTGGAATTTTTGCAGATGGTCTAGATATCTAGGTCATGCCTCTTATTTTACTTGCCTCTTATTCTGCAGGGAGGCATCAAATTTTTTAAGTTTCTCCTTTTCTATTTTTCTTGTTTTGAAAACACCTTGGAGAGAAGTGATAGCAGTAGATTTCCTTTCATGTTGTTATAATTTGTCATTTTCTGAAAAAGCCTGTGAAGTTCCATTTGGTTTGGGAACCTGGTAACCACCACTCCCTCTGCTCTCCCTCATACACACCCAATACACACATTAACCCCCCAACTCAAGTTAACAGAATAGGAAGTCAGAGTGCCATACTCGGAATAACTATGCCTGCCATTCCTTAGGAATGGAGAAGGATGTTGAGAAATTGCAGAGAGAGAATTTTGGGACAAATCATCTCCAAGCTTACTTTTAAATCTAATACATTATGATACAACAGCAAGAGGAAGTCATTACTTCCTAGATATCTTAGGAATAGGGTAGTACTGTGGTATTTTAAGTCTTATCTCTGTTTAGTGGATGAGGAGATTGAGAGTCAGAGAAATTAAGAGGGTTTTTTTTTTAATCCATGATCTCTTCAGTGGCAGGTCCAGAAGTTAAACCAAATTTTTTTTGACTCCTAAGTTCACAGTTCTTCCTACAGTACCGTACTGCCTCTTGTCTCTCATCTAATCCCATTCTGGTTTTTAAAATAACCTTTGCAGTGTCAAAGGCTTTTTTCAAAGTCTAAATAAATTATATTTCCATCTACCTCCAGAAGCAAAACCCGATTTTTCAAATGGATTCAGTGGGGACAACAGGTATGTTAAATGGCTCTGTCACTATTTATACTGTCTTGGTTAGGTTACAGATATTTAAATTCAAAAATTCTCCACGAGCACTACTATATTGCAATAAACTTGGGGACTTTTGAGGGGATTATGTTTTTCTTATTAAAATAAGTTGCTGTTTCTATGGTTTCATAAGGACATTAGTCATCTTGTTCAATATTTGAAATATATATATGTATATATATACATATATATATGTAAACTTAGTTTCTCATTTTCTGTAAAAATAAAGTTCAGCTTGTTGTTCAGTTGGGATTACATTTCTTTAATTTTTTTTTTCTAGAATTTTCTGAGTTCTAGCACATATCCTGAAATACATGGTTTCTTACATGCAAAAGAGCAGGGGAAAAAATCCTGGAAGAAGATTTACTTTCTTCTAAGAAGATCAGGTTTATATTATTCTACCAAAGGGACATCAAAGGTAGGTAGAAATAGAAGTGATCTCTAATGGATCATGTAGTCATTATAAGATGAGAAGTATCTTTGTTGGATCTTTTAATTTGATCTCTTGAAGTTAAAATAATTCATGTTTATTCATTTAGGACCATTTCTAATTTTTAAAAGAAAAATTTGGAAGGATAAAAGTTCGTTCATCAGTAAAGAAATAAAGAATTAAGGAGAAAAAAACTAGAACATGTGTACTTGGAAAACTGATGGAAAAAAATAAATAATGGGTTAAGGTTAAGGGAAAGAGGGATACCTAGCTTGAAAAAGTTACTGATCTGTACCAGATCATAATACATAGGTCAGATATTTTAGTTTTTACCCTACATACTCTAGATTGGGGTTTGCAAACTGTGCTATATGCAGGCCATCACTGGTCTGTTATCTGTTTTTGAACTACGCTAGATTATCTATTCAGAATTGCAGTAAAACATAATCAGATATGGATAAGTAGAGTTCACTTAAACACATATTTAAATTTCTTTGGGAATTCTATAATATAATTGATTTATCTCAATTAATTAAATTAATATTTATTGAGTATCTGATTTGGGCAAGTTAAGCTTACAGTCAAATGGAAAATATAAAGCATATATTCAAATAACTACTTTTTTTCTATGACACAACAAATCTTTTGTATGTTCACCTTAAAAAATATACTTAATTCGACATACTAGCTTCAATGATGTCCTGCTTTGTCTGTGAATTCCAAATGGCTCCTGTCTAATGTGATTAAAGAAAAAAAATGTATTGACCCTCTTTTCTTTCTTTTTAACTTCTTCATTTTTGGCATCTCTATTATTAGGCATTCTTCCCCTATAACTTCAGTTTTCCAATTACAAAATAAAAACACAAAAATCATCTCTTCTGACAAATAAGCAGAGAGAAACAAAGCAAATCCACCCATTAGCCATATCCAAAAGTGCATATCTCTTTGCCCCTCAATTCTCCTCCTGTTTCTCTACTTCCTGAAATAATGACTGGCTGTTGCACTGAGTTTTCAAGTGTTTAAAAATTGTTTTTCAATGTAATGTGTTTGCTGTTTTATAAAATAGTTCAGGTTTTGTTACTTTACTTCATATTAGTTCACATCCATCTTTCCAATTTTTTTCTGAATCTATCCCTTTAGTCATTTCTTTTTAAAATTTTCTTTTAAAAACTTATTTTTATATAAATTTATATTCATGTGTTCCCCCTTTCTTTCTCTCCTTGCCACAAAAATCTCCCAACCTTAAGCAAATATCTTATTATATATTGTCATAGAATGGAAAAAAACCAAATTTCCACCCTAGTCATTTCTGAAATATATATTTTTATTTTTGCATTTTTAAGCTCATCATGTTTTTGTCAGAAAGTTAGTTGTGTGTTTCATCTTCATTGGTTTGGACTCATGTTCATTGATCAGAGTGCTGTAACCTTAGAGGTGTTTTTCTCTATAGCATGTAGCATGACCATTCTATACATTGTTCTCCTGGTTCTGCTCATTTCATTCTGTATTAATTCACAAAGGTCTTCAGAGTTTCACCTGAAATTGTACATTGAATTATTTCTTAAGGTTCAATAATACTCTACTGTGTTGTTATAGTGCAGTTTGTTTAACCATCCCCAGTAGTTGGATACTCCATAGTTTCCAATTTTGAACTAACATGAAAAGAACCACTATAAACATTTTGTACAGATAATTTTTTCTTTTGTTAAATGTTTCTCTTGGGGTCAAATAGGCTAAGTAGTGGTATAACTTGAATAAAGAGTGTGATGGATGCTAATGCTTTGTAACTGGAGTGACCTATTTCAGTTGAACAGACTCTTTATTTCTTCTCTTCTTCTAGATCCTGATCATTGGTTCATTTTTATTTTGGTATAGTTTTTTTTCCCAATATTTTCTTTATTTATTTTTCCAACCACATGCACAGATAGTTTTAAACAATCATTTTTGTAAGGTTTTGAGTTTCACATTTTTCTCCTTCTCTCTCTTCCCTCCCCCTGCAAGTGACAGAAAACAATCTAATTTAGGTTATACATACATATATATAATATATATATATATATATGTATATATATAAAACTATCTTAACATATATCCATATTAATCATGTTGTGAAACAAGAATCAAATAAAAAAGGAAAAAAAGCACAAAGGAAGAAAAAATATAATACATAAAGCAAATTTTAAAAATTGTAAATAAGCTTTGATCTGCATCTAGACTATAGTTTTTCCTTTGTGGATGGTATTTTCTATTACAAATCCTTTAGAATGTACTGCTGAGATTACCAAGTTCATCAAAGTTGATCATTACACAGTGTTGTTATAGTTTAGATCATGTTCATCGGGTTCTATTCATTTCATTCGGCATCAGTTCATGCAAGGCTTTCCAAGCTTTTCAGGTACTCCTGACTCCAGGGCCAGTGATCTTATCCACTGCACCACCTAGCCACCCCTCTAATGATTTCTTATAGAACAATAGTACCCCATTACATTTATACCAGAATTTGTTCAGTCATTCCCCAATTGAAAGACCCTTGATTTCCAATTCTTTGCCACTATGAAAAGAGCTGCTATAAATATTTTTGTATATGTTGATTTTTTTTTTTTACCCTTTTTGGGTGATCTTTTGGGATATAGACCTAGTAATGTTTTACTGGATCAAAGGGTATGCAAAACTGTATTGTCTTTTGGACATAGTTCCAGATTGCTCTCCAAAAAAGGTTGGATCAGTTCTCAACTCCATCAGTAATGCATTAGTGTTTCAGTTTTCCCCTCCAGCATTTATCATTTTCTTTTATTTAATCATCTTGGCCAATCTGATAGGTATGAGGTGTAGTACTTCAGAGTTGTTTTAATTTACATTTCTCTAAATAATAATGATTTAAAACATTTTTCATATGACTATACATGCCTTTAATCTCTTCAGCTGGCAATTGCCTGTTCATATTTTTGACCATTTATCAATTGAGTAATGGCTTGTATTCTGATAATTTTGATTCTGTATATTTTAGAAATGAGTACTTTATCAGAAACACTAACTGTAAAAATTGTTTCCCAGCATATTGCATTACTTCTAATTTTGGTTGCATTGGTTTTATATGTGTAAAAACTTTTAAATTCATGTAATTAAAATTATATATTTTGCATTTTATAATATTTTCTATATCTTCTTTGGTCGTAAATTTCTCCCCTTTCCATAGATCTGACGAATAAACTCTTCCTTGTTCTCCTAGCTGGCTTGTGGCATCACCATTATTTCTAAATCCTATAACCATTTTGACCATATATTGGTATAGATGTGAGATGTTGGTCTATGCTTGGTTTCTGCCACACTATCTTCCATTTATTCACTGGAATTTATTATCAAAGATTGAGTTCTTATCCCAGGAGCTGGAGTCTTTGGATTTTTCAAACAGTATGTTTACTACTGTTTGTTTACTACTCATTTACTACTTTCTCTTATAACTCAAATATTCCACTAAATAGATTTCTTAGCTTGTTTTCTTGATGCTTTAATAATATAATTTCTTAGCTAGTAGCAAACAGTTTTGATGAATGTTTTATAGTATAATTTTAAATCTGGAATGTCTAGACCACCTTACTTTGCATTTTCTTTCATTAATTCCGCTTATATTCTTGGCCTTTTCTTCCTCCCTATGAATTTTGTTACGATTTTTTCTACCTCAAAAAGTAATTTTTTGGTAGTTTGATTAGTATGGCATTGAATAAGTTAGTTAATTGATAATTATAATTTTTTATATTAGCTCTATCTATCCATGAGTAATTGACATTTGTCCAGTTATTTAGGTCTGATTTTATTTGTGTGAAAATTGTATTATAATTGTTTTCATATAGTTTCTGAGTTTCCTTGGAGAATAGTATTTTATGTTGTCTAGAATTACTTCAAATAGAATTTTACTTTCTGCATCTTGTTACTGGACTTTGTTGGTAATGTACAGAAATGCTGTTGATTTATGTGGGTTTATTTTATATCCTACAACTTTGCTAAAGTGTTTCAGATGCTAAGTACTCCAGTGTTTTAGTTGATTTTATAGGATTCTCTAAGTATACCATCGTATCATCTGCAAAAAAAAGGAGTTTTGTTTCTTCATTGACTAGTCTAATTCCTTAGTATTTTTTCATTTCTTATTGCTAAAACTAACATTTCTAATTAAATATTGAATAATGGTCTTGATAATGGGCATCTTTGATACACCCCTGATTTTATTGGAAATGCTTCTAGCTTATCCCCATTATATATAATGTTTGTTGATAGTTTTAGAGAAATACTGTTTATCATTTTAAGGAAAACTCCATTCCTATGTTCTCTAGTGTTTTTAATAGGAATGAGTACTTTATTTTGTCAAAAGCCTTTTCAGGATCTATTGAAATAGTCATATGACTTCTGTTAGTTTTGTTATTGATATGGTCATTTGTGCTGATAGTTTTACTGATATTAAACCAATCCTGCATTCCTAGTATAAATCCTATCTGATCATAGTGTAGTACCCTAGTGATGACTTACTATAATTGCTTAGCAATATTTTATTCAAAATTTTTGCTTCAGTATTCATTAGAGAAATTGGTCTATAATTTTCTTTCTCTGTTTTGACTCTTTCTGGTTTGGGTATCAGCACCATATTGGTATCAAAGAAGGAATTTGGCAGAACTTCATCTATTTTTTAAAAATTTATTTATTTATGTATTTTCATCCATATGTACATATGTATTTTTAAGTTACAAAATTTCCTCCTACCCTCCCTTCCCAGTCAAGTTAGCATTGTACATACATATTTTTGATAAGCATGTTTACATATTAGTCATTTTCAGTATGAGGAATTAGGATTAAGGAAAAGAGATACATAAGTAAGGAAAAGTGATACAGAAGAGATAATTTTTATAAAGTATTCATCAGATTCTGAAGAATTTGTTTTTCTTTTTTTTCTTTTTGTTTTGTTTTGTTTTCCTCCTCTGGATGGGGATAACATTGTCCATAGCCAGTCTAATATGGTTGTCCTAGCTCTCTGAACTGCACCTATTTTTTAAAAAATAGTTCAAAATAGAATTGGAATTAATTGTTTTTTATATGTTTGGTAGAATTTACTTGTGAATCCATCTGACCCTGGAGATTTTTTTCTTAGGGAGTTCATTGATGGCTCGTTCAGTTTTTTTTTTAAATTGGGTTATTAAAGTATTTAATTTCCTTGTCTGTTAATCTGGGCAGTTTATATTTCTGTAATTATTCATCCATTTCACTTAGATTGTCAGATTTATTGGCATATAGTTGGGCAAAATAACTCTGAACTCTTATTTTAATTTTCTTTTCATTAGTGGTGAGTTCACCTTTTTCACTTTTTTTTCCCCCAAGGCAATGGGGTTAAGTGGCTTGCCTAAGGCCACATAGCTAGATAATTATCAAGTATCTGAGACCGGATTTGAACCCAGGTACTCCTGACTCCAGGGTGGGAGCTCTATCCACTGCGCCACCTAGCTGCCCCCTTTTTCACTTTTGATACTGATAATTTGATTTTCTTCTTTCTTTTTAATCAAATTAACCCAAGGCTTATTATTTACGTGTTCTATAGTTTTCTTACTTTGGCTTTTCTCTCCTTTGATTTCCAGAATTTCTAATTTGATATTTAATTGGGAATTTTTAATTTGTCCTTTTCTAGCTTTTTCGGTTGCATGTTCAAATCATTTTCATGACTCTCTCTTTCTCTCTCTCTCTTATTCATATAAGTATTTAGAGATATAAAATTTCCCTTCAAACTCCTTTGGTTGTATCCCACATGTTTTGGTATATTCTCTCCTTATTGTAATTGTCTTGGATGAAATTATTAATTTTTTCTGTGATTTGTTTGATCCATTCATTCTTTAAAATTAGGTTATTTAGTTTCCAATTGATTTTATTCTGTCTTTCCATAGATCTTTATTGCAAGTGATTTTATTCCATCTTGATCTGAAAACAATATAATTAATATTTCTTCTATTTTGCATTTGATTATGAGATTTTTGTGCCCTAATACATGTTAATTTTTGTGTAGGTGCTATGTACCACAAAAAAACAAAAACAAAAACAAAAATGTTTTATCCCTTTTTATCGCCATTCAAATTTCTCCATAGGTCTATCATATATCTAAGTTTTCTAACATTCTATTCACCTCCTTAACTTCCTTCTTATTTATTTTGTGGTTAGATTTATCTAATTCTGAGAGAGGGCAGTTGAGGTCCCCTCAGTTTTATAGTTTTGCTCTCTCTGTCTTTCTGTGGCTCCTTTAACTTCTCTAAGAATTTGGATGCTGTACCACTTGGTGCATACATATTTTGTATTGAAATTGCTTCATTGCTGTGGTATCTTTTGTGAGGATGCAGTTTCCTTCCTTATCCCTTTTAATGAGACCTATTTTTGCAGCTGCTTTGTCTGAGATAAAGATTGCTACCCCTGTCTTTTTCACTTCAGCTGAAGCATAATGCTGCTCCAGCCTTTTATCTTTACCCTATGTGTATCTGCTTCAAATGCCCTTCTTGTAAGTAGCATATTGTAGGATTCTGGCTTTTAATCCATTCTGCTATCCACTTCTGTTTTATGGGAGAGTTTATCCCATTCACATCCATAGTTACAATTACTTACTCTTTATTACCCTCCATTGTATCTCTCCTCCATTTGTACTTTTCTTCTTTCACCCTATCTTTTTTGCTTCTGAAGCCTCCCTCAATCTCTCTCTTTCCCTTGTATCAGCCTCCTCCCCTTTTATGCTCCTTCCCCCTTTTCTATCAGTTCCACCTTCACTTTCCCACCTTTCCCCTCCTAATACTTGAAAGGTAAGATACATTTCTTAACTCAGCCGAGTGTTTGTGTTATTCCCTCTTTGAGCCAAATCTGATGAGAGTAAAATTCAAGCAATTCTCACCTTCTCCCTTTTCCTCTTCATGTGACATGATTTGCCCCAATTCCTTTTTTCTTAATCTTAATTTTTTAAATCATCCTATCAAAATCAATTTACATCCATACCTTCTAAGTCTACTCCCTCCAACAGAGTTACAGTTCTCAAGAGTTATGAGAATCTTCCTCCCATGCAGGGATATAACCAGGTTAATCTTATTGAATAAGTCTTTTTCTTTTCCCCCTATTTAACCTTTTTATGTATCTCTTGAGTCTCCTGTTTGAAGATCAAATTCTGTTCAGTTTTTTTTTTTTTAATTAGGAAAGTTAAGTGTCCTTTTCCCCTGAAAGAGCATGTTCAGTTTTCCTGGGTAGTTGATTCTTATTTGTAATCCTAGCTCCATTGCCCTCTGGAATATCATATTCCAGTTCCTTCCATCCTTTAATGTTAATGCATATTCTGATAATAGCTCCTTGGCATTTTTATTGCTTCTTTTTGGCAGAATTTTCTCCTTGATCTGATAGTTCTAGAATTTATCTTGAATACTCTTTGACATTTTCATTTTGGAATCCCTTTCAGAAAGTGATTGATGGGGGGTGGCTAGGTGGCGCAGTGGATAGAGCTCCGGCCCTGGAGTCAGGAGGACCTGGGTTCAAATCCAATCTTAGACACTTAATAATTACCTAGCAGTGTGGCCTTGGGCAAGCCACTTGACCCCATTGCCTTGGAAAAAAAAAGTGATTGGTGGATTCTTTCAATGATTATAATCCCCTCTGGGTCTAGGATATTGGGGCAGTTTTCCTTGATGCTTTCTTTTTTCTTTTTCTTTGGCAAGGCAGTAGGGTTAAATGACTTGCCCAAGGTCACACAGCTAGGTAATTATTAAGTATCTCAGTCCAGATTTAAACTCAGGTCCTTCTGACTCCAGGGCTGGTGCTCTATCCACTGTGCCATCTGGCTGCCCCACTTGAAAGATGTCTGGGTTCCTTTTTGGATCATAGCTTTTAGGTAATCCAAAAATTCTTAACTTAGGTCTTCTGGATCTGTTTTCCAGATCAGTTGTTTTTCCAATGAAGTATTTTACATTTCTTCTATTTTTTTTTTTTTCATTTTGTTGATTTTGCTTGACTGATTCAGGATGACTCATAGAGTCATTAGCTTCCACTGGCCCCAGACTATTCTTCAAGTAATTATTTTCTTCAGTTAGCTTGTACATTTCATTTTTCTTTTGTCCAAATTTATTTTTAAAGGAGCTGTTATCTTCTTCCATTTTTTTATTTGCCCAATTATATTTTTGTAGCATTTGTTTACTTATGTCAATTTTTGTGCTTTCTTTTGCAAGATGTTGAATTGCTCTTGCATGTTTTTTTTAGGTTTTTTCAAGGCAAATGGGGTTAAGTGGCTTGCCCAAGGCCACACTGCTAGGGAATTATTAAGTGTCTGAGACCGGATGTGAACCCAGGTACTCCTGACTCCAAGGCTGGTGATTTATCCACTACGCTACCTAGCTGCCCCTCTTGCATTTCTTTTATCAATTTTTCTACTTGATTTTTTAAATTGATATTTTATTTTATTTTTCCAATTATATGCTATGGTCATTTTTTTCATCATTCATTCATTTGAAAATTTATGTCATACATTTTTGAACCCCCTCTGACTTCTCTCCCCCCCTCCCCATGATGGCAAACTATCTGTTAATAGTTGTATGTTTACATTTAATATATTTGCATATTAGTCATTTTTGTCCTATTTGATTATTAAAATATTTTTTGAGTTATTTCAAGATGTCTTTTGGTTCTGAAGACCAATTCATATTCTTGTTCTTTTATCTGCCATCCTCTTTTTGAGATGGTGTTTTGCTGGTCCTTATCTCCAAGGTAACTTTTTTATAGACCCTGCTTTTCTCTGCCCCTTTCTTACTCATTTTGAGTTTGGTTTCTGGGCCCTATTCCAGGTTCCAGGTTCTTGTGTAAGGGTGGGGGGGGGGCTGCTTGCAGAGTTGGGAGTTGAGAGCCCTAGAGGCCTGCTCACTGGCCTGGGGCCATTTGCCTTGGGGGAGTATAAGGGAGTGGTTCATGGGCCCTCCCATTGGGAATGCTAGAGACTTGCTCTTGGGAGTTTGTTTTGGGAACACCAGTATCTTACTTCTTGAGTTATGCCTTCTGGATTGGGTATCCTTGTGGCTTGCGCAATAGGGGGTGTGCTCCTGGTTGGCCTCTTGTGCATTGACCTGCTGAGTCTGGGGACTCTATTGGATACCTCTCCTGTAACTGAGAACTTCTGGTTGGTTCTCTGTCACCTCACCACAGGGTGCTGTGGTTTTCTATTCCCTACCTGGGCATTCTCATGCTCTGCTCCTGATAGACCTTGGTGGAAGATGCTCCACTCTGTGGTTCCATCACTCCAAAATCTGTTTAGAGCTTTGATTAGTGTTGCTCTTGAGGGAAACTGGGGAGAGCTTAAGACAGTTTCTGCCTTCTCTCTGTCATCTTGGCTGCACCCCTCCATTCCCATCGTTGGTTCTTACCCATTTCCCCCCCTTTAAATAATTCTTCATAATAACAAATAACTCACCTTCAGCGTTGAAATTTGTCTGGTTTGAGGTTGTTCCCTCCCTCATAATATCCTCCCTTTTTTCTTGTTCCCTCTCTCTCTCTCTCTCTCTCTCTCAAATACTTTGTGTGTGTGTGTGTGTTTGTTTTTCAAACCTTAACCTGGTTCAGACAAGTATGAGATTCCATTGGTGACTACTTCTATAACTATCTCCATGACTATATGCTCATTATCACAGCACTTGGTTATGAGGCATTGGAAATACATCCTCTGCTCCTTTTTTCTCTCCCCCCCCTGAGATTTTGAAGGTATACTTAATTATTTTTCCTCATTTAGATTATTTTCCAGTTATTATCATATAGGAGATATTTTCCTTTTTTAAGATAAACATCTCAAATGTATTTATCTTTTTATGTTTTTCTTTGTTCTTATATTTGAATTCCAGAGTTTCTACTCAAATTTTGTTTCAAATAGTGCCACACAATTTTCCAAACACAATCATGCTTATTTCCAAATTTTCAGTTTTAGTCCCACTTCGTGGAACATCCATCTCTTTCTCCTCTCTCTCTCTTTCTCTCTCTCTCTCTCTCTCTCTCTCTCCCTCCCTCCCTCCCACACACATTCACACACACAATTACACACTCACAAACGCCAAAGTCTCATGAGTAATTATGGATGGATTAAATTCAAAGGGCTCTACAGTATTTCGTGCCTTAATTTGGTTAGCACTAGATCATTTACAAACATGAGAATCTGGATGTCTTCATCATCTCTAGGAATACCATTCCATGTGGATTCTGTTCTTAGAAGCAAACACTTTGGTTGATTGTTTCCCTGAGACCTAAAGAACATAGTACTTAGAAAACATAAAAATGTTCTTTAGCTATTGGTTATTTTCACTAAATTTCTTTGTGTTAAGTTTTTTTCAGCAGTATGGAAGAAAAAAATGATAGCTTTCAGGAAAATCTGAAATTTAAGGTCTATGTGTCTTAGAATTTAAGATTTCTTACTTTCTATCTGAATAATCAGAGCCAGAAGATTCAGTGCCATTGAATAGAGTGATTGCATCTGCAAAGAAATTATAGCTATGTTATACTAGTGTTGATTTTTGTGCAAAAAATTCACTTTCTTTGTGTAGCAGTTCCAAATTACTCTCTAGAAGGGTTAAATCAGTTCACAACTGCACCCAAAGGCATTAGTATACCAATTTTCCTACATAACCTGCAACATTTATCAGTTTCCTTTTCTTTTATATTAGCCAGTCTTATGAGTAGGTACCTAAAAGTTGTTCTGAGTTGCATTTCTCTAATCTACAATGATTTATATCATTTTTTTTTCATAAGACTGGATCAGAAAGTTTTATTTTCTTATAAATAATATTTAGACTAGTTACATAATAAGGTTATTTTGAGGAAGTAATTTGTGAACTATAAAACACTATTTTTAAGTTTGAGGCATTACTATTCATCCATCTCATATTTTCTGCCTTGGAAATTTAATTCTGTTGCTACAAACAGGAAAATTTTCTTTCTTTTGCTGACTACCACTGTGGTCAAAAGAAGAATTAGTGAAAATTAAATCCTGTTTGCAGATTTCCCTTTACTCAGGGACTGAAGGACAATGCTATCTATGCTCAAAGGATGAACCTTAAGTCTCCTCCCTGAAGTGATATGCCAAGATAATCCTCTCATTCTTCTCTATTCCTTTTCTTCTTTTGTGGGATTATTCTCTGCAACCTAAAAGTGGGATAGTTTTTCATGTCTCTACCTAAATAGATTGTAAAATTACAGCACCAACTATTTAAACTCCCTAATGTAATCAGTATCCCTAAAGTTCTTTTTGTTTAGCAAACTATATTACCTTTTCTTTAGCTCTTAGATGGTCAGATTTTTTTTTTCAGTTCTGTATAGTTACAATCAATTCCATAGGGATCTTTCTTCCTTAACTTTGCACCTTTAGCCACCTGGTTATTCCCCATCCTTCTGAAAAGCAGTATTATTATTTGAGTTTGTCTACTGCTGAGAACTGCAATTTCATGTAATGTTCTACAACAGCTTAACTTTATCCCTCACCTCCCACTAATCCAGCTCCATGGTGACCTATAGAATTATCAGAGAAGATTTCATTCCATCTTTTAAAAAAATTCAAGTTATTTATCAGTAAGTTTGCTTATTTCTGTTTCTCAGAAAACCTATCCCTTCTGATATTAGGTAGATTATTGTTTTCTCTTTTTCTTTCTGGCAAGTCCTAGGTTAGATCACATCTAACAGTTTTAATCAGTGTCAGATGCTCAATCAAGATATAGATTGTGGACATCTTTGGACACAAAAAATCTTTTAAAAATTATTTATTTATTTTAAATATTACTTTCTTTTTAAATTTTGACTTCTAAATTTTCTCCCTTTCTTCCTATCAGTAGGTAAGTAATATAACAATTATATATGTGAAATCATGCAAAACATACATATTAGCCATACTGCAAAAATAACCCCAAAATAAGAAAGGAATAAAGGAATAAAGGAATAACTTCAATTTATACTCAGAATTCATCAGTTCTCTCACTGGAGGTAGATGGCATATTTTTATCATGAGTGCCTGGAGATTGTCTTAAAGTATTGTATTGATCAGAGTAGACAAGTCTTTCACAGTTCAATGATCTTCAAGTTTTTATTATTTCATTTTGCATCAGTTCACATAGGTTGTGCCATGTTCTTCTGCCCTATCCTCCATCATTTGAGCACAATAGCATTCTATACATAATTTTCTGTGACTTGTTCAGTTATTTCCCAATTGTTGAGCATACCCTTGATTTCCATTTCTTTGCCACCTCAAAAAGAGATGCTTGGAATATTTTTGTGCATATTTTGTACATGTCCTATTCTCTTTTCTTTGATCTCTTTGAGATACAGACCTAATAGTGGTATTGCTGAGTCAAAGACTGTGCAGTTTTACACCATTTTGGGCAAAATTCAAACTGTTTTCTATAGTAGTTGAACAAGTTCACTACTGCACTAGCATTTCATGAGTGTAGATTTCCTCTCCATCATTTGTCATTTCTGACAGGTGAGAGTACACCAAAGTTGCTTTAATTTTCATTTGTCTGAGAAATAGTAATCTAGAGCATTTTTTCATATGGTTATTGATAACTTTGATTTGTTCTTTTTAAAACTGTCTGATCATATCCTTTGACCATTTATTAATTGGGAAATTTAAAAATTTTTTTTAATACATTTGGCTAATTTCTGTTCACAGTATGTATTTGAGAAATAAGGTCTTTAATCAGATAAATTTGTGGAAAATTTTGACATTACTTCATTGTCTATGGTACCTGATTATCTCTCATTTATTTATTTATTTGTTTATTTATGTGTTTATTTATTTATTTCATCCATATGCACATGTATAGTTTTAAGTTACAAAATGCCCTTCCACTCTTCCTTCCCACCCTACTCCTCCCCTCACCAGTGAACATTCAGATTATTATTTTACATACATATTTATGTTAAACATGTTTACAGATTAGTCTTTTTTGGTTTGAGGAATTAGGATTAAAGGGAGTTAAATAAGAGATAATTTTTATAGTGTCCATCAGATTCTGAAGGTTTTTTTGTTTTTGTGTTTCTTCCTCAGATTATTTTTTGATTAGGGCTATTTTTGCTTTTGCCTTATCTAAGATCATGGTTACTACTTATACTTTTTTTTTTTGGCCTCAACTAAAGTATATTAGATTTTGCTCCAGCTCTTTATTTGGACTATGTAAGTTTTTGATACTTACAAGCTATATGACCTTGGCATGTCACTTCACCCTGATTGCCTTCCATCTAGAGTCATCTCATCCCGATCCATATCTGGCTACTGGACCCAGATGGCTCTGGAGGAGAAAGTGAGGCTGGTGACTTAGCACAGCCCCACCTCTCTCAAATCCCATTCATGTGCTTGTCATGACATCACCTCCTCCTGATATCTTCTTCGAGATAAAGGACAAATATCAAGGAACAACATGGAGTGTCTCTTGTAACAACATTTTAAGAGTCTGGTTTCTAATCCATTCTGTTATCTCTTGTTTAATAGGTGAGGTCATCCTATTCACAATCACAGTTAGGATTTCTAACTATTAACTTTCATTCAGTACTCCTCTGTTTATTCCTCTTCTTTTTATCCTGTTCCTCCTCAAAAATATGTTTAGCTTCTCTTCACTGGCTCCCTTAATCTGACCTTCCCTTTATTGTCCTCATGTCTTCTCTTATCCCCTTCCCCTCCTTTTTTCCCTATTGGGTAAGTTATAGTTCTAAACACAGCTGAATGTAAATTTGCATTCTTCCCTGTTTGATCCACTTTCAACAATGGTGATGTTCAAGCACTGACCACTGTTAAAGCTCCTCCTTATATGTTGCTTCTTTGTGAGAAAATTCTTCCTCTTTTTTTTCTCTCCCAGTTTCTTTATTTTTTTTTTTGAGATCATTCTTGCATAGTTGACTCCTACTCATAGTCTCTGTCTATGTAAACTTCTTATAACTGCCATTATGTTTATTAAAGTTTTAAGGAGTTTCATTTATTATCTTCCTATGTAGGACTGAAGCAGTATAATTTTGAGTCCCATATGATTACTCTTTCAGGTTTACCTTTTTATCTTCTCTTTAGTCTTCTGTTTGAGTGGCAAACTTTCTCTTCATCTCTGATTTTTTTCAGGAATGCTTGAATACCCTGTATTTCATTAAATATCTTTTTTTTTTTTCACTGAAGGATTGTACTCAGTGTTGCTGACTAAGTGATTCTTGGTTATAGTCCTAGCTTTTTTTTCTGGGATATAATATACCAAGCCTTCTACTCCTTTAATGTGGAAGCTGCTAAATCTTGTGTGATAATTTACTGTGGCTCTATGATATTTGTTTTTTCCCCCCTTAACTGTTTAAAGTATATTTTTTACTTAATGTGGAAGTGCTGAAATTTGGCTATAATATTCCTGGGAATTTTCATTTTGGGAACTCTTTCAGGAAGTGATCTGTGGATTTTTTTTCAGTTTCTATTTTCCCTCTGGTTTTAAAATATTTGGGGTCATTTTTCTTAATTATTTCTTGAAATATGATATCTAGAATAATTTTCTAATCATAATTTTTGTTTGTCTAGTATTCTTAAATTATTTCTCCCTGATCTATTTTTCTAGGTCAGTTTCTTTTCCAATGAGATATTTCGTATTTTCTTCTTTTTTTTCCATTAATTTGACTTTGTTTTATTGTTTCATGATGTCTTACAGAGTCATTAGCTTTCAGTTGCCCAATTCTGCTTTTTAAAAAATTCTCTAAAAAAAAATTCTCTTCTTAGTGAATTTTTTTACTATTTTTATTGTTAGAATAATTTTGTTTTTTTAAGTTACTTTCTATAATATTTTTGTGCATCTTTTGCCAAGCTATTAATTTTCTTTTCCTAATTTTCTTGCAGCAATCTCATTTCTTTTCCCAGTTTTTCCACTGCTACTACCTCTTTATTTGATGCTTCAAGGAATTCTTATTATGTTTGGGTCCAATTAGCATTTTTCTTTGAGACTTTGCTTATAACCATTTTCACATTATTGTCTTCTGAACTTTGTTTTGGTCTTCTCTGCCACTTTTTATGGTCAAGTTCTTTTATTGTTGTTGTTCATTTTTTTCTAGTCTATTTCTCTTCTTTAAATGATATTTTGAAGTTGGGTTCTACTTCCCTGGGACTGGGAGGATGCACTGTCCCACACTTCAGCATTTTTTATTCTACTGTTTTTAAATCTACTTCTGGGGGATTGCAGATTTTTGGTGATTCCAAGGTGTCATGATCCAGGAGTCTTTATCCTTTTCTATAGTTTCAAGTGTTAGTACTCCTCTTGATCCTGAAACTGCGACCAGAATCTTCCATAGCCACATGTACTGGTGCTCCTTTCTGCTTTGGAATTTAGGGCTCTTGAGCTTTTGTGACTGACAAAAGTACCCATCTCTGCCCTTGAACTATGACCAATAACTAAATTGGCAGTAGAGTTGATAGTGCTACTTGTAGCCAGTGCCAGCAAAGAGTGTCACATAATCTCTTGTTGACCACTTGTTATTCCTCTCACCATCTCTCTGGGCTAAGATCTCCAACAGTTGCAGCTGATAATGTCATAGCAGTACCTCACAGTCATACATACCTCTAAGACCCCTGGCTGGTGCTGCTACTGTACTGATTTCTGTCCCAGTGGTACCGACCTTTCTTGTTCATCTCTGAAATTGATTTAGGCTGCAAAAATGTCTCACTCTGAATTGTTGCTGTCTTTTCTGTACCAAAATGTAATTTGAGGAATTATCTTAAAGTTGTTTGGGCAGGAATTTGGGGAGAGTTCAGTTAGCAAATGCCTCTAATCTGCCTTCTTGCTTCTTCCCCTAGATCATAGGATATTTAAACTCGATGAGATCTTAAATATCATTAAGTCTAATAAATTCCATTAATAGATTAAAGATTATGTGACCTCTAAGGTTCTTTCCAGTTCTAAAGGTTTGACTTGGGAACAATAGCTACTAGTGTTTGTTGGAAGGGTCTTCATTAGGTCAAATCTAATAAGATAAACTTAATAAGCATACATATTGGACCCCATACTTGGATTAAAAAAGTCAACTGTGGAAATAGAAAATGGGGACAATGTGGCTTATTTATCAGTTGGTTTGAAAAAGAATGGTAGCTTTCAGTGGACTAAACTTGCTACAGTGTGTTTAACAATATTTAGTATCAGGCAAAAAAAAATCAAATGTAGATTTTTGCTTGCATCAAGAGAATTATGGCATTTAGAACACAGGAAGTATCTTGGTCAGACTATTGCTGTAATATTGTGTTTACCTCTCTGCTACATAATGCCTAGAGGAAGAAAACCAGCAAGAAGGACCTTGCAATCATACCATGCCATAGTTTGTTTAAGAAATTTTGAGGAGAAAAGAATTAGGGAAAATATAACTGTCTTCAAAGATTTATATAATTATAACTGAGATTAAGGATAAGATTTATGCTGTTTATCCTTAAAGAACAGAATTTGCAGCAGTAGTAGGTGGAAGTTACAGAGATATAGAGGTAGATTTTAAGTTCCACATTAAGAAAAACTTCTAGTAATTAGAACTGCCTAAAAGTACATTTGGCTACCTCTTAAGGCAGTGGATTCCTTCTTGTTTTAGAGATCATTAAACAAGAGTTGGATGACCATTTATTGAGCATGCTGTTTAGAGTACTCGAGGAAGCCCTTGGATTCTGGCATACTTTTCTAAGAAATCAAAGATCAGAGTTGATCAGTGACATGCTCAAGGTCACATAACTCAGTGAACAAAGTTGAGACTGAAACTCCTATATCCGTCCAGTCTTCTTACAACTCTTCTTGGCAGATTTCCTTGCTTATATTGCCCACCGTTGTTGCCTCTTGAAAAGTAGGTGAGTTTGGACCATTCCTGATTAAACTTTCAAACTCTCTCACAACTCTGTGTTATTAACCTATCAGAGAAGCAAAGTGACCTGGTAATTTCCCATGACCACATCCTAAATATCATTGATTTTCTAGGGAAGAAATAATCATTCAAGATCCTGCTTTGCCTTTAAATTCAGACATAGTTCCTATCCATTAATTTCATTAAGTTTACCTATGCAATATGTCTTTCCCTATGTAAAGGAATTATTTTATAGCTAAATGTGAGTTATAAATCCTAAAAAAACAGGAGCCATTATCTGTTTCTGCTCAAGGTTTTTTTTTTTTTCATTTCTTTAGTTATTGAGGTCATCAAACATTTTAATTGCCATTTTTATGTAACTAACATAAGAAAAATGGATTAAGGAAGAAAAGTAGTCCAGTTTGACAGTATGTAAGGTGTGAGAATGTGTGAGGTAGATATTTACTACCAAAGTGGCAAAGTTGCCTTTTGCATGATGGGAAAGTTTTTTTGAAGTATGAATAATAGTTATCAATTTATAGATGATAAGTGTCCTTTTCTTGATGTATTCTTAAATTTTTGAAATAGAGTAGAGATTAGAGGATTATTTAATGTATGGAATCTGGCCTTTTTTTATATTCTATGAAACCTTTTACAAGACTTGAAATCCACGGACCCATTCTCAGATGAATTTTTTAATGCATAAAATATATAAAATTACAGAGGAAAAAAGTTTTATGAAATTTTCCCCTTATTTATATTCATAGAACCCTTGAAATCTGTCTATGGACCCCCCCCCACTAAAGGTCTTTGTAACTCAGTGAAGAAGCCTTGATTAAATAAATGATACAATGCATTTTATTTGTGTTTTTTGGTTTTTATTTTTATTTAGTTGTTATTGTGGTTGTTTTTGCTTGGGTAGCATTAGGGTTAGATTTTATCTTTAATCTCTTGATATTTTAAAATTCTGCTTCTATAAGGCAGTCATATTAGGAAAAAAGTTTCATGTTAAGCTGAGGATGGTAAAAAAAAAAGTTTCCCTTTCATTTCCTTTTAGGAACCACGACATTTGCAGTTTTTCAGTGAATTTGGCAATAGTGATATTTTCATGGCATTGGCAGGCAAAAAGACCCATGGAGCCCCAGCAAACTATGGATTCTGTTTAAAGGTACAGGCTTACTATTTTGATAGATGCATAAAGGCAGGCCACAGCTTTTGTAGGTAAGCTTTAGTTTCTTGTGATTTTTTAAAATAAAAAAGAAGCAGGTTTCTCATAAATAGGAGAATTTTAGTGGCTTTTATTTCAACAGGTGTTACCTTCAAGATATGCATTAATGCTAAACAATGTGCTGTGGCCTTCTAGCCTAACAAAGCAGGAGGGAGCGGAGACCTGAAACTGCTCTATGCAGATGAAGAGCAGAGTAGAACGTGCTGGCTGACTGCGATTAGATTGCTTAAGGTACTATCTTGTGGAGCTAATACTTGTCAAAAGTGTTTACCATAGAATGGGAGGAATTAAAAGATAGAGTATCTCTTCTCTGTATCTCTCTGTCTCTGTCTGTTTCTCTCTTTTTGTCTCTATCTATCTATCTATCTATCTATCTATCTATCTATCTATCTATCTATCTATCTATCTTCTCTCTGGCTCCCCTCCTCCATCTCTTTATTTTTCTATGTATAAGAGATCATCTTTACATTAAAAAATTACTGTTCCATGTTAATTAGAATGTGGTAACTTTAAATTTATTTTTTTCCTATAAGACTGTTACATTTAAGACCATTTTGATTTATTTCTGCCTGAAATTAATATAACACAAATAATGGTCATCTTTGGCATTGTACCGTTTCTATGATAAAAATTTTTTTAAAACATCTATCTTTACAGTGCTTACCCTGCATTTATAAAAATGTACCAGTATTGCAAATTATGGTCATCTGTTTATAAAAACATTGTAATGCAATCATTTTAGACTTCTGAATTATTAGATTCATAGGTTACAAGTTGCCTTTCAGTCCTAAGATTGTAAAATTTCAATTCTTTGATAATCTTAGATCTATATTTGTACTACATAGGGATCATTACTCCTGCAAGGAAGATAATTCATTCTCTCTCTCTCTCTCTAATGGGATTAAGTGACTTGCCCAAAGTCACACAGCTAGGCAATTATTAAGGACTGAGGTCAAATTTGAACTCAGATCCTCCTGACTCCAGGGCGGGTACTCCATCCACTGAGTCACTTAACTGCCCCAAGGAAGATAATTTTTGAACTTGTTAGTTTGTGTATAAATATATATATTCCTTTGGAGGTCATGAAGATGCCCTCAAGGAGAGGGACAGAAAATAGGAATGAGTGTTCTAAAAATTAACTATCAAGTGATATATGAAAGAAGATACTATCTGCATCCAGGGAAAGAGCTGATAGATAGAAACATATGCAGAATAATTTTACACTATACTTATTATAGCCATTGCTAGGAGAATGGAGGGAAGAAAAAAGGAGAAAAATATTTACATGATAAGTTTTGTTATATAAGTGAAAAGAATAGCAAATTGTCCATAATAGACTTTTGGCTTCATGTACAATCATCTTCTTATTGTACTATGTTATGGACATACTTGTTTTATTCGATAAATTAAAAATTAAATTAAAATGAAAAATGAAAACAACATTCAAATGATGAATATACAATTGCTTGGATACAAGTCAGTTTAATGCCCCTTTGAACTTAATAAAGATGCATACTTTGGAGGCGATGACACAGATGGCTTAAAACTGATGCTTTTTAATAACTATTTTTTTGGATTGAAAAAGGGTTATCTGAAGGGTAGCATTTAAATCCAACAACAGCAGCAACTCCTTAGAATTGTAGATTATTAGAGGTTGTCTAATACAGCCCTTTCATTTTACAGATGAGGAAACTGAGGGAAAAGAGGTTAACTCATTTGTCCAAAGTTGAACCTAGGTAATAAGTGACAGAGCAGATTTTCTGTCATAAAACCCAGATTCTCTGTTATAAAATCTAAAGTTTTTTCTTCAGGGAATAACATGGCACCATCCCATCGGTGTTATTGCTCTTAAGATATTATGTTTATATAATAAAAAATGTAATTTATTACTCTTAATTAATTTGTTGCATTTTTATTCTTAAAAATTTGATGTTTTTTGGAATACTTAATTTCCAAATTACATGCAATGATAGGATTTCTCTGTTGCTATTGCATTGTTTTAAACCAAGTCTAGTAATTTTGAACCCACCCAGCTTTATTAAAAACAACATTAGTAATGTGTGTGCATTTAACTAATTTCTGTTATCTTTATAGTAAAGCTAAAATTGTTTTGCCAATTTAATTTATAATGTGGACTAATGAATCTGGAAGGGGCTATAATTTGAAAGCTATTTAGTAGGGATAACACTAAAATTTAATAATTAAGTTAAAACTGAAAAAAATATAGGATGAAGAACTAAGTAACAGTTTAAGTGAAAAAGATCTAGGAGCTTAATAAACTGTAAACTCCACATGACTGACATGAAAGCCAAAAACAACCCCAACCTCCCTGCCAAAAATCCCTAAGGCCATTTAGAATAATAATAAAAGTCTAATTATAAAAGTATAAGCTCAAAAAGATATGGTTCCCTGATACTCCAGTCTAGGTGCCACCATTTAGGGAAAAAATTTGCTCATGCACTTTGGAGGGCAGGTGACAATGATGAGGTGACTGTAAACTGAACCATTATCGTAGAGTAATTATGAAGCTCACTGAAACATTGTTATGGCATTCTAGACCAATCAGGTATCACTCTAAATTGGAACAAGAATATATCATCTATGTGAAATTTCTCTACCCTTTACATTTTGTGCAGAATATCCTCTGTGACCCTGAAAAACTCATGTCTCCTCATTTTATTCCTAACTTGATACTGATAAGTAGAACATCACTAACAGTTATCTCTGAAATGTGCTACCAAAAAAATCTTTTGCCATTTTAATATAATCATGAAGAGAACCTTTTCAAGATATTACCTAGCAGTCTACACAGAGAAAGAAAAATCAAGTTAAATGACAAATACATATTATTCAGAACATGGCAGGCCTTTTGATGGTCCACCTGTTGAATAAGTTTAACATGTATTAGACAGATGCTACAAATGCATAATGTCTAAACTCTAGAACTGATTACAAAGAGGCTAGTGAGTTGGATTGAATTTGGAAATCTTATTAAATTTTCAGTGATTCTAATGTCATGAAAGCACATATTTAAAACGCATATTTAAAACATTCACAACATTTAAAACATATTTTTTTAAAAAATTAGTGCTCTAGTAATATATGAAATGCAAATCTTGTAAATGATATAGTCTTAGAATACAAATTGCAGATAACTCAGATGGTATTGACAAGTCATATAATGAATATATAAAAGACTTTATCCTAATACCAAGGATGATTTTTTTTTTGACTTAGGCACAATGAACCATTTTAATTCTGTCCCTTAAGCCTCTGAAATAGATAAAAAGAAAATGGTTTGGTCATGCAATGAGAACAAGAGATTACATGGGGTGCAGATTAGCCTGCCTGTGTATTTCACTAGTGTCCACAAAATATTAAAATACCCAGAAGATAGCCTCCAGGACATTGGATAGCTCCTCAATACATGATAAGAATCTTCCTGAATGAGAAGGCATGGATAGATTGAGATATACCCCTTTGGAGGAAAATACCCACAAAGATGACTTTCAGTGGCCATTTTTATTCAAATAATAAAAGAAAAATCATTGAACTTAAAATTAAAAAAAAGAATTTAATATAGATTTTAAATAAAACTATTTATCTTTATATGGTAAAAGAAAAAACCTTAAAAATTATCTTTTACTTTGACTTAAAAGTAAGTTGGTATATGCAACTTAAGTTTGATTCCCATTTTGAAGTAAAAAAAAATATCTCAAGGAGGGAATAGTTCTTCTGAATAATTTCAAATATTTCCAACAATTTACAACCTGAGGGTGAGATTTTCATTTCACTGCCTATCTTAAATCTCTCTTTTAAGTAAATTATAGTTCTTTCCAAAGAAGAGAATTTAGCAGGAAGCAGAGAGAAATATTGTCCCATTGATGTTTCATGTATAAAATAAAATAAGCCTAAAGGAATAGCTCCCAGTTTCAGAAGACATCTACTCAAGGACAAGTTTGTGGAAAGTAGTTACATTTTTTCACATATCTCAAATCTCAAAAGCAATTATACTCTAAATTTTTAACCCTTTTTCTGTGTGTGTGTGTGTGTGTGTGTGTGTATGTGTATGTGTGTTATGAACCCCTTTGGTATTCTGGTAAACTCTATGAATTCCTTTTCAGAATAATTTTAAATGTACAAAATAAAATATATTATAAAGAAAATCAATTATGTTGAAAACCAGCCATTTGAATATCTAAACTATATATACATATATATATATGTACACATGTTTTAGATTAACTTTCTAAGTGTTATCTTGCTGTTTGACTGTCTATTGTAATGTATTAAGATGGATGTCAAGATTAATGTTGAAAGTAAGAATTCTTTCCTCACAACCACATATTTCCTGTGTTTTTTTGTTCTTGTGCTTGAATGTGGTGTACTTTTACCATTTCCCTATGACTTTGAATTCCTGGAAATTTAACCAAAAAAATTAAAGTAAATGACTTAATACTGTTGACATCAGTATTGCTTTTTTTTTTTTAAACATTGCCTTTTGATAATAATGACATGATCTCAGGATCTTAACTATGTTAGAGTTTGTGAAATAACCTGGTAGGGACCTCAATTCACTGTTCTAAATCCTATGTGAAGGAGCCTTATAAAGGTAAAACTAGATCCCAATTAGCACAAGTAATGAATCCTATGAAGTGATCACATTATTTGATTTTGCATTTCATATTTCCATTGAACTGGAACCAGCTACCATATTTTACACAATTATAACTTTAGTGCAGATTTAACTATATACAACCCACTTCACAGGATTCTTTATTAGGGAAATGGAATTTTCCCTATGTGCTTTTCTTGTGAACATGGAATCTTAAGAGATTTGGGACCAAATTGCATAGCAAATGTTAAGCAAAAAATTGGTTATCCACTAATTTGTTTGTTTCACAAGTGACACTAAATAGCAGCTTCACTAAATAAGCAGCCTATTTGATGTTTAAATAAGTAATATAGAAATGATATTCTATGATCTTTGGAAACCTGAGTGTTGGAAAGAAATAATGACTTCCATTAGGTAGCATTCTAAGGTGTTGGCATTTTTTAAGCCACAAGCTCACTTCCAATTTTTTTTAGCAAAGCCTCTGATTTTTAAAAATATTTTCAGAAGTTACTTTAAATAAAAAATATACAATTCCAAAGTATTGTGATAAATTAAAGTCAGACATAAAATACTAAGACCATATTTTTGCATGACATAGACGTTTCTTGTCCTTTAATTCATGAGATAAAATTGATGAAAATATTCATTTCTCATTAAAGTATGGGATGCAGCTGTACCAGAATTATATGCATCCATGTCCAGGGAGAAGTGGTTGCAGCTCTCAGAATATGTCACCTATGGTAAGTACTAATCCACTAATACTAAATTTGTACCTTATTTTAACATGTTGCTCATCAGTTTGGTATTCTAAGTTACATTCTTTCATTAGGAAGAAATAATAAATTCATGTGTTTTGTTTTGTTTTTTCTCTAGACCTATCTCAGAAATCTTGTGATGAAATTCCTTCATTATCTGTTTCATTTTACTTCTGTTATGTTTTGCAGTTTATTTTTAAAGTTTTAGGGGGCAGCTAAGTGGCGTAGTGGATAGTATACCGGCCCTGGAGTTAGGAGGACCTAAGTTCAAATCCAGACTCAGACAATTAAAACGTGCTTAGCTGTGTGACTTGGGCAAGTCACTTAACCCCATTATCTTGTAAAAACCAAAAGAAAAAAAACAGTTTTATTGATGTCCTTTGTGTTACTCTTGATAGGCTCCCTTTCCAGTTAAACCTCATTTGTTCATTACAAGTTTGTTGAAACTATGGTTATGTTTTTGAGTCACATGATTATTAATTTGACGTATTTGAGAAAAGTTATTTTAGGAATCAGCTCTCATTAGTGAAATTGCAGAACTTTACTTCAACAATGCAGATCATATTAATTTCATGAGTAAATTTATTTGATTTTGTGAAAGTTTTGTTTTTGAATTTAGATAGTTGTTTGGACCTGGGAAGAGTGAGACTTACCATTCTTTTGGCTCATGCCTCATGACCCAACACTACAATATATTTATAAAACAATGAATGTAGATTTCTTTAAGTGAAGATTATTTTTCCAGGCAAAAAAATTGAATGATACTATATATGAGAAATATAGACTGTGTCTCACTGGTTCATCATAAATACAACCAGAGCATTTTTGGTCCATGCATTATAGTGTGAGGTCCTTTAAAATGTGATATGATAAATACTTATTTCTATTCCATCAAATCCGACTTTAATTTCCTGTATATTAATCCGAGACACATTCCTGTACTTTAAATATATAGCATGATATCTTAGAAGTATCCCATAATGATAAATATTTTTAAAATTTACATTTCTGTGTTAGTGTTACAAGTAGGTTAACTTGTATTTTTGAAACCTGCATTTGCACTTGAATTTAAAATATTCTCTTCATGGCTGTGCCCAAGGAAAGAACATTTACCCTACGTGTAATGTAGCAGATGAAATGTTCAGTTCTAGGAATGAGGCATGAAATAATGTTGATTAGAAAGCTTGATAGACTATATAGGAAAAGAGCTCCAAAGCAGTTAGTGATGTTACTTTAAGTTACAGAAGAGTAAGTTTCCATCATTGTATTGTTCTGCCTACAAACCACAAACTAAGAGCTACATGTCTTATTGAATTTTCTAAAAATGACCACTTTAAAATGAGCATTTTACAAATGACCATTTATCCTTGTATTTGAATTTATGCACAAGTTAAAATAGATGTATGCATTTGGGGGTTATTGTATTCTTGTGCTATCCAGAGAATATAGAGAATCATGTTAACTAAACCACTTTGGTGAACTTAGGCATGGGTCTGGATGTTGGTCTCATAGAGTGGGAAGGCATTAGTGAATTAATCTGTGTTTTGGGGGAGAAATGGTCAACATCAGTAAGACCTCATATCTATTAGAGAGTAGTTGTTATAAACCTAATTCTAAAATGTTTTGTGTGTGTGCATATGTGTGTGTTTGTGTGTGTATGACATACATAAAAAGGACACCATCTTTTTTTTTGTTGCATATTTTTTCCAAAGAATTAGTTATGTTGTTCAAACTATATAATAGCAGCTTGATTTTTTTGGGGGGGTGGACAATTGTTAATTTTTTTTTTTAAATGCACTAGCATTCATCTGCTCTCATGACTCATTTTACAACAGTAACACTATACAGGAATGACATTATTCCCCACTTATTTTTTGGGGGGTGGCACAACTGTTGACCATCTGAGTTGATTTGTGAAGGAAAAGACTGGTATGGGGTTAGTTTTTTCTACATTGGGTTCTTTCATTTATTAGTGCCTGGCTCATCACCTAACACTAAAATATAGTCACAAAAATAATGAATGCATATTCCTTAAAATGTAGATTGCCTTCCAGAAAAAAAAGAACAAAACTTGAATCAAGAGGTAGTTTATGAACTATAAGGGCCCTGTCTTCCTGGTTCATCATAAGTGTATTTGGGTATTTATCCATGCATACACTATTGATGGGATGGCTATTTTGATAAATACAGGGATATTTGTGAAAGCCTGGGTTTGTTTTAACATTACTATCCTCCAATATTTTAAAACTGTGCTTAAGAATAACTTTTTACATCACAATATAGTCTGTGATTCCTTTTCCTGACAAAGAATCCCAGTGGCATATTTAACTGAGTACTTTGTTCATTCCCTTTCAAAATGCTCTTTAGGGATTTTTCAGTAACAATAAGTCCAATAGTATTCAAAGCTAACATTATATAACTCTTTAAAGTTTGCAAGGTGCTTTACTATATCTGATTTTTAACCTTATAGCACCCCCGCATGGAGGTCAATACAATGATATTATATGTGATTATCATACATAATACCATAATCCCCATTTTACAGATGAGGACACTTTAAATAACTTGTCCAGAGTCACACAGTTTATAAATAACTGAGGCAGGATTTGAACTCAGTTCTGACTTCAGGTCCTGCTTAATGAGACATACCAATAACTTTCAAACCCATATGAGAATGTTAGCTGAGGAAGGAATACCAAAAAATCTCCATTTCTTGCCATGAACTGAACTGCTGATCCCAGCCAGCTGGATTACAATGGGGGTAAAAGTAGGGTTAAGTGATAATGAATATTTTTATCCTTTGGTAGTCCTTGAAAAGACAAGGAGAATCCAAATCTGACTGATAGTGTGATATTCCAATGCAAAAACCTTATTTTGATGGCTTAGCACATTAACTGGATGGGTGAAGCAACAGAGCCCTAAGAAACATTTAAGTTTCTTTGCCATTCCAAAGAAGAAAGTGCTAAAAAAGGAGATTTTTTAAAACTCAACTTCACAGATTCTAATAATGCTTTTACTGTTGCTTTCCTGTATGATAGAATGAATTATGCCTCACACGTTCGTGTTAAGTAAAGGTAAATTCTTCATACTTTAAAATTTTCATAATGTCAAGGGAAATGGATACTTTTCTGTTTTCCTGCATTTATTTTCTCCTTACTTAGAGTCAAGTAATTAGTGGAATAGGATCTCTTTTTTTTTTTTCATTGCTGAGATATGTTCTTCAGGGAAAAGAAAAAAGAAAAAAAAAGAAACACCTGGTTGTGTTTATTTTTCTTTCCTAGCCGTATTTCTATGTTATCAGGAACTTTAGATTACATAGCCCATCTTGCCATGTGAAGATAGAGATATTCTAAGGATAAAGCTATCATTATGATGGAGGCTAGATACTCAGTTCAGACCTGCGTGTTTGAGGCAGGTGGAGGCGTTTCATTAATATCAGCAAAGCAGAAGTACATCTGGCCGGTCGACAGCCGTGCCCATAAGATCATGGGGTGAAAAGGGCAAACTAAGGTGTGACAGCAAATAGAGATTACGGAGACAGCATCTGTCTGGAAAGAGCAGCTGTCAGTTAGAACAGAAAGGAGCCTCTAACAAATGAAGATTGCAAGCAGGATCTCTCGAAATAGAGATGAACTATAAAAAAAGATGGTTGAGTGCTCCAGGAGGGTTTGAAGAGAACATCACAATATGGGAACGTGGCCCAGAGCCAGTTTCAAGTTTTTGGTGGGGAGTGTTTTTATCCAAGCACATACTTGACTGTGATCTGTTACATGAAACAAGGACTGGCTGGATCCAAGAAGACAGATCTAAAAAGTCCTTATTGAGCCATGGGGTCCCCCAGATGCAGGTAGGAAACTTCCTTTATCATTAGATCTTTATTTTTATTTTTGCCCATTCTTTATTACCCAATAACTAAAGACTCTATCCATGTCCTTTTGGAGGGCTATCATTATTGGGAGAGGAAGAGAGGGGAAAGGAGGTGTGTTAAACTCAATAGTAGCCTGAATTAAGAGTCTTCTGACTTTTTTTTTTTAATGTTTGTTTTTGGTTTTGTGTTTTTACAATTTGTAAAAGACAAATGACTCAATCTTTGTTGACGGCAAGGCAAATCTCATCTCCTACTACAAAATATTGATAATTAAGAATCAAGGTTTCCATTCACAGATTTGGAGGAAAGAAATGGAGAAAGTTATTGGATTAAATCAAGATGGCAAATAATCTTTTAGTCCTTTCTGGCAAGAGACATCTCTTTCATCCCTTAAGAGCCTGTTTTTAGAGCTGTTATATTTTATTTGCTCTATCTCACAAAGGGAAAATTCAGTTTAAAAAAGTTACAGGGTAATTCCTCTCATTAATTTTAATTTAATTTCATTTAAATAAAATTTTATATTATCCTGTAACTTTACAAAACACAGTTTTCTCTTGGTGAGATGGAACAAATAAAATCTTAGCTCTAAAGACAGGTCTCTTAATGCTTCACAAAGGGATGAGAGAGATATTGACTCATGCAAACAAGGACTTAAAAAGATTATTGAAGGCCATTGAAATAATTATTCCCTTCTGACTTGTATTTTTCCAACCCCAAATGTGAGTGTGAGCAGATAGTATTGTTTCACTTGACAGATGGATTCGCTCTGTACTGTATGTTTTTAATCTTTGTAGTCTATCAACTTAATCTTATTGTACTAACAACTGAAAATAGTCAAAACAAAATTTTTTTTTCTGTTTTAGGACCTCCATAATGAAAAAAAGGCATTTTAATTTGTTAATTTCCTGGAAGGTTTTTGATTTGGTTTGTTAGCCCCCATTGCTCAGTGGATCATCATGCTCTAGAATGAAGAACAATATTGGAAGGCAACAAAGCAACAATTTTTTTTAATATTTAAAACTGAATATTTTTTTCAGAGGAGCATCTCAGAGAATTCCCTTGTTGCAATGGACTTCTCAGGCCATAAAAGCAGAGTTATAGAAAATCCCACTGAAGCCCTTTCAGTTGCTGTTGAAGAAGGATTAGCATGGAGGGTATAATAATTTTTTCAAATATTAATATATATACATTTTTTTCCTCCATTCAAAATTTGAAGTGTTTTTTTTTTCCCTTCCATGCTCAGAAAAAGGGATGTTTACGACTAAACACACATGGTAGTCCTACTGCTTCTCAAAGTTCCTCAACAAATTTAGGTATGTCTGTTTATTTAACTGGAAATAGAATTCCTTGTGTAAATGTGTTGGTGAATTCCAGATAGATGTATAGAAGCTTCATTTGACACCATATGATTTTGAGAGAGAAATCTTTAAATATACATTTATGTGATTTCTTCAGCTATTCATAGGGCACAGCCATGGTTTCATCACAGAATTTCTAGAGATGAAGCTCAGCGACTGATCATTCAACAAGGACTTGTAGATGGGTAGGTACCATCTCTAACATCTACTTTCATTAGGAGGTGCAGAGCCCAGAGGGCATCCCTGGATAAAGTGCGGCTGGTGTTTGCTCCTCCCACAGTCCACAAGTGGCCTTTTCATTGTCACAAGGAACAAAACAGATGAAGGCAAAAACAAATGAGGAAGAGTCTCCTCAGTTAATTCCTCAGCCATCAGTTAGATTTCTCACTCTATGTCAGTTTGAGAAAATTTATTGTTGGTCACAGATGTTAATTATTGAAAAAACAGAGCTTGCTTTTTGGGTGCCAGTTAAGTTGGCAGTGGTGGCTGAGGAAAATGACAACAACAAACATGTTTTGATTTAAGCATACAACTAATTTGTTATGTTAGTGTGTACATATTTCCTCCTCAAATTTGTTCCTACTAATTGCATTTTTCAGGTACCTTTTTTGGAGAAAGGAAGAATTGTCCCCTTTTCTAATCCCTGCTGGGGGGGGGGGGGAAGAACTTGTCTAAACAAATTCAATGCTGATTCTTTCCTATTTTTAATACAAATTTTCTTCTTATTTTCACATTAGCTTTTAAATGTCTCCAGCTCATTTGTATTCATAATTGGTGGAGATTAAGAGAGCTGTTAAGTGTGATTCAGGGCCAACTTACTTTGTTGCTATAAAGATGAACCATATAAGCTCAAGCCAAGAAAGTCATAAAATTTAATATGCGGCTAACACTTGTGAGATCTTTATTTTTTCTTTTGTCTAATTTAAAAAAAGTTTTAAAGGATCACAGTACTTTTTGAACATGTTTGAAACACTTTTTGAACGTGTTTGCCTTAATGTGATGCAATTTCTTTATGAGTTTATACATAGAACTTATTCTGTTATGATGATGTAGTATTATCTGAATTCTCAAGGCTTATTGTTTTCTTACCCATACCTTTTATCTTAATTTTAATACTTTAATAAAGTTAGCCAATAACTTGAAGAATATTTAAAATTTACTGAATTTATCAACCAAAACTGTCTGAGGAATGTTGCAATGCCTACCTTCAAATCAGTGCAACAAACTTTTATTGAAACACCTTTCATGGCCCTGGCACTGTGGAGGTTGTGGAGCTATAAGTACAAAGAAGGAAATGATTCCAACTTATATTCTAATGGAGGAGCTAAGTGCATATAACAATATATTGTCTAGTTATAAATAGTATATTTTTGTATATATATTCTAGTTTGCAAATACATAATAAGAAAGCATTTTACATTCATTTTAATAAATGATGCTGATGAGTTAATATCAAAAATCATTTCAATAGAGGATTTTGTGAGGACTTGATACTAATATCTGGGTAAATAAGATTTTTCTAAAAAAGCAAGGAATCATCAACCATTTTTTGAAAATGGAAAAAATAATTTAGTTTTTCAAATAGTAGTTCATCACCAAGCATTTATTGGGTACCTGCAATGTTCTAGAAAACCTTAGAGGGTTTGTCATAAGGGAAATGCTTTGTTAACCTCACATCACAGTATTATATAGATGTGATGTATGGCACACTTTATTAGAGATTAATATTATATTTGAAAACTACCTGAATTACAACCTAATGGGAACAGAAAGCAAATAGGAATCAAAAGGGCTAAAGTGATTTGGGGAGGACTCCTACATTATTTTTCTTCTATCATTAGCTTCATGTCCTTTTGATATTACAAGAATATAGGAAGAAGATACCTTTGTTTAACTCTGTTCTGTACCACCTTGGAAAGAATTAGTCCACTAGGTGGTGGTGGTGGTCTATTTAGGAGAGAAAAAAGATTTACAACTTGATTTACCAATAAAATTCACTTTTGTCCTATCTGCCAATGATGTAATGTCTGGAATTTCACACTAACACAAATGAAATGGGACTATCACCGGACAGGCACTGCAGCTCAAAATCTAAATGCCTTTCTAACTAAGCACCAGGGAAAGTAGCATAGGATTTGCCAGTGGGGTTTGTTGAAAACAGGCTGTTTGCCAGCAATTAATACAAAACTGGTTTTGTGCTGTCTTGCCAGTAAATAAGGATCCATGTCTGGCAGCATTTTTCTCTCAGGCCATTAGGCCATGTCTTGTTTTCTAGCTTGATATATCAGAAAGTTGTTGGGGTTTTTTTTACCTCATCTTTCAAGGTTAAGATGAGTTTGTTTTGTTTTACATATCTTTTTTCTATTGTCTTTTTGGCTCTTTTTTCCCATTTTTAAAAATTTTCTGCTTTTATCTAAACAAAAAAATCATTTCAGTATTATGGCATTTCATCTTTTCTTTTCCCGCTATCCTCATTATATAAAATGTTTTTAACATTACCAATCCAACTATAAAAAGAATGGGATTGTAAATAACATACCAAAGTTTAAAAAGTAGTTAATGCCACTTTCCAGGTGAAAAGGTGGAATTTTTTTCTTTTTCAGTACTTAAAGTGACTTGTGAGGTAAAATAATAGAATGCCGATGTCATTTCTTCTAGTTTGTAGAGTATTCACACTTAGATGCCAATACTCAATTTCCCTATATGAAAACCACATGTTGCCAGTTGTTGATGCTTATAAAGCATTTTGCTTTTGGGGGGAAAGCTATCGGAAATGAAAGACTGAGCCTGTTAAAAATGACATACTTTAACTTAGATGACAGTTGTAGTTCAGATTTTCTGAGGAAAATTGCTCAAAATTTCTTGACCTTTCTGAGTTTATTTCACACTATTGAAATTCACATGAAAAGTCCATATGAATGGGCTTACTGAACTCAGACATAACTGGAACATTTACTTCTGGGTTTGTCCTTCTATTTCTTTGAAATTTATGTATTCCTCAGAAACAAACTCAACTGCCTTCTTTCTCCTTAGAGTTTTCTTGGTACGGGACAGCCAAAGCAACCCCAAAACCTTTGTACTTTCATTGAGCCACGGACAAAAGATAAAGCATTTTCAAATTATACCAGTAAGTGATTTATCATTGCACATTCTTGTATTGGGAATTATTTTGATGAGTACAATTTTGGGAAACTTATTCTTTTATTAAATGCTATTTGGAAGCTTTTGTTTTGACTGGAACTATCTTGGCACAGATATCTTTTAGGTCTGAATTGATAGAAGAAATAGAGAAAATGTTTGAAAAATTGAATTTCCTTCAATTGTATAAAATTGGCTTAGCAATGTTGCATCCCCTGCCACCTGTTGTTAAAAGACCCCTTAAAGAAATCTTTTTCTGAATTTTATTTAGTTCTTTCTTTGTGAAAGCATCATGTTACAACTTTGGTCTCTTCTTCTCCTAAATATGTCTTTGCAAGGAAATATTGTGAAACTGTGGGGAAGTGTTGACACATTTTTCTGGGTTCAGGTCATTTTTCTAAACTATTTTTTGAATAAAGTATTATTATGTTGATGATTTTATCATTCTCATCTTTTTTTTTCAGTTGGGTTCAGATAGAAATAGTCCTAAGGCAAGTTGTTATTCTGCTATTTATTATTTCTTTATAATCGGTGAATATTCTTTGCACTTAGGTAGATTTAAAAAATGATTTTTATAGTTGAATAAAAGAATTGGGATGTAAACTTATCCTCTGTAAGCTTACGCAAAACATTCTTGCTACAAATGCAGGAGCAAACAAAATATTAGGAATGACATATTACTTCAAACTGTTGTTCTCACTCGATTTTCAGTTGCTCAACCAAATCTCTATATTTTGAATGTCTTTCATTCTGTTTACTTTGGATATTAAGAGTAAATTTAAAAAGAAAAATTATGAATTAGTGTTCTGCCCAGGAAATTGTGGGAAATGGTTCAGTCTGTGATAATGGTTCAGGTCAATTTTAATTTATTGGTTGAGTTTTCCATTATACTTGTTTTTCTGATGTGTAAACTTGTCTTATATCAGGTCATGGAAGAGCATGCATTTATGATGTATAATTCTAACTATCAGGTCATGTCATGCTAAATATTTGAGAGATGCTAAATTTTTATATACAACATGGATATAGCACAATTTCCATTGTTTCTCTGAATTTATCATTATTGTTGTTATAATTTTGTTTTCATCTTTACTTTTGATTTTGGTAATTCACATAGAAACAAGTCAGGGTCCTGTTCTTTTGTATTTAATGTTCTATAAACTATTACACAAGTGTATGAAATAATGATTTAGATACCTCCTTTTCCCACATGATTTTAATCTCCTGTGCCAGTTTTCTACCTTTACTACTACTATTCCTTCTCCTCCTTCTACTCCTCCTCCAACATTATGACAACTTTTTTTTCCCTTAATCTTTGAGGACAGGAAGCTATTCAGTGGGAGCAGTGAGGTTACTTCAGGGAGGGAGTTAGAAATGTTTTCTACTTTCAATCAAGGGCATTAAATCTTACAGGGAGCTTGATGATGCCTGCATTACTCCTGAATTTTCCTCTTCTGAATTTTCTGGAGCCTATAAATTGTGCTCTCCTACTTTCTTGCTTATATGATCAGTATTTTATTGTAAGGATCAACTCTTTAATGCCAAAAAAAGTTTAATGTAAAAAAATGTTCTATTAGGTTGATATTTCATTGCTTCAAAATGAATTTAATAATGCAAACTGTGAGTATTTTTACTAAATACATTGACCGGAAGTTAAGAGAAAAAAGCCTTAAAATTGGAAATGTGTTTCTATAAGACATATAAGTCAATTGCAAACATCTGTTTACTTTGGAAAAGTACATATTGTTACTACAGATAGGTAATCAATGAGCAAATATTGGGGTGAGGGTGGGGAATAGAACTACCTTGTACACTAGAAATACTTAAGTATATTATTAATGATATTAAGGCTAGAAAGTGAACTCTTCCTCAGTCCTACTTCCAAAGTTGCCTTGTTTCTGTTGAACTGTAAATTTTGGTTTCTAAACTCTCATGGGGGAGATATGATATTCTTATAGACTATTGTTGATCTAAGCTATTTTTCATTTTTGCCACCTTTAAACAGTTTATCATTCTCCTTACAGCTAGAAGATGATGGTGAAATGTTTCATACCCTGGATGATGGTCACACAAGATTTACTGATCTCATACAATTAGTGGAATTTTACCAGCTCAATAAGGGTGTTCTTCCTTGCAAATTAAAACATTATTGTTCTCGGATTGCTCTTTAATCCAAATAGATATCAACTCACAAAGAGTGGAGAGAAAAGAATTTCAGAATGATTTCTTAAAGTCCATGTGTTGTGGGAAAGCTTCCATTGGTGAGAAGAATAGACAATTCAACCAGAAACTACAAAGAATAGTCTAGGAATCACAAGTTAGAGTCCATCTTCAATTTGCATTGAATTTAATATTTTAAAAATACATTGTAGTCTAAATTAAACATAAAAACCTTATTTTTTGTGTGTTCTGGTATAGTGTTACAGTTCTGTAATCCTTCCTTCAGATATGAATCTTTGAAAAACTTTTGGGTTTATTTACTCTTATAATGTTGCTGCTCTCTTCCATATGAATATAATAAAAGAAATTCCTTCAGCTTCAAGTGATTTGTTTGCAGACTCATTTCTTCACTTCTGTGGTGTCTTACAGTAAGATATGGCCAGGCATGGTGATGCATACCTATATTCTGTCCCTGCTTCTGGGGAGGCTGAGGCTATCAGGTCTCTGGAGCTCCAGTGTTCTGACTTACTTTGGACTAAGTCAACTGGGTGCCTGTGTTAAGTCTGGCAGTAGTTTAGTGAGTCCCTATGGGAAAAGGAGGAAGGGGAAGCTTTATAAAAACAGAAATCTGACCCAGATCAAAAAGGGAACAGGTCAAAGCTTCCAAGCCAGTCAGTAGTGGGATTAACCCCAAGAGGAGCTGCTGCCCTTCCAGCCTGGAAATGAGATAAGGGAGACCCCAGTCTCAAAACAAATTAGCATAGAACATTGTATGGTTTGACTTTTGCTTATCAATTGAAGATGTACTGCATATGTAAATCTCAATAATTACTTTGTACTATTATTTTAGCTTAACTTTTAGACTTTTGAGGGGTGTAGTTTAGATCTATTGCTATTATGCAAGAAAAGTCTTAAAAATGAAGTATTATATGTTGATTTATGACAGGTAAATAATATTGAATAATTTATTAACTGGTGTTTGCTCTAGCCTGATTGTTACTAAGATAGTACATAAATTAATCACTGTGGACCATTTCATTTTTGTGTTGATTCTGTAATGATTGACTGTATCTACTAAAAAATCAACCACCTAACCAACCAATACGATGCTGAGCTATTTTCTGTATGCATTATCATACATATATTTTCTGGTAGTTCATGAACTGTACTCAACATTTTCCTAGAATGTACTATTCAATATGGCAATCATCAGCTCAAGTCATTATGAATAAAAGTTGCAAGATTAAACTGTTATTACAGTTTTTGCCAAATATATAAGTGCCCAGAACAATTGATGCTAAGGAGTAAATCACAATTCTTCCCTTCCTCTGCTGTGAAATTCATGTCTTGTTACTATGGTAATATCATCAGAAACAACTTAAGAAGCCTGAAACTACTTTAGCACTTAGCCCAGTAATAATTGCTCATTGACTGACTGACAGACCCTGGCCCATCTTTTGTCTTTAAACACACTGAGTGCTTTTGGTGGAGTGAGTTGACTTTGTTTTATCTGTCCTTTAGACCATGGTAGAAGTGTGCTTGAGAAGAACTCAAATACTCTTGCTTAATAAGCTGAACATGTCATCTGAGATAACTGCAAAAATGTTGAAATTCGGAAAAAATCACTCTTTTGATTATTATAATAAGTAGAAAGATTTTATATTTAAATATATAATTAAAAATATTACATTTTATTTTTATTGGCTAGCATTGCTATTAACATTTAGGGAATACTGAAAAGATTTATTCATTTTTAGGGGCAGCTAAGTGGCCCAGTAGATAGAGCACTGGCCCTGGAGTCAGGAGGATCTGAGTTCAAATGTGATCTCAAACACATAATAATTACCTAGCAGTGTGACCTTGGGCAAATCACTTACCTTGCAAAAACTAAAAAAAAATTTTTATTCATTTTTTAAAAAAATACAAATTTTAGTTACAGTTTTGAGACCAAATCATAAGAACACTTTATCTTTCCTGTTTACTTTTCCTTCCTCACTCTCTCACCTCTCCTTCCTTCCTCCTCTCTTTCTCTTTCCCTCTTTCTTCTCTCCCTCCACCCCACCTCAAACTATATGCATTTTATATCATTATTAAGTTTCCCAGTATGAAAACCACAGATTGTCATTTGATGGTGCCTACATAGTGTTATGGCCAGCCAAATAGTGCAGTGGATAGAATACTTAGCTTAGAATCAGGAAGATTCATGAGTTGAAATCCAGATCAGATATTCTTTAGCTGTGAGATCCTGGGCAAGTCACTTTTTCCCCCTTGGGGAAATGGGGTTAAGTGACTTGCCCAAGGTCATACAGCTAGGTAAGTGTCTGAGGCTGGATTTGAATTCAGGTCCTCCTGACTCCAGAGTGGATTTGCTATTCACTTCACCACCCAGATTCCCTGTGGGCAAGTCACAAACCCTGTTTGCCTGTTTCCTCATCTATAAAATGAGCTGGAGAAGGAAATGGCAAATCACTTCAGTACCTTTGCCAGGAAAACTCCAAATGGGGTGATAGAGGTTTGAACATGACTGAAAAGCCTGAACAGAATAGGGTCAAACTTGTGTTGGGCAAGATATCTGGAGTGATAGACTGAGCCTGTTAAAAGTAACATACTTTAACACGAACATTTACAATTTTGGGTTTTCTGATAAAATTATAGTTTCCTGATTTGATGAGTTTATTCCATACAATTGAAATAGACATGAAGTGACTGGTTTTATGAATGAACCTAGGTGCATTTCGGACATAATTGTTTTAATTTCTTACTCTGGTGCAGATCCTAAGTGTTCACCTGTCTCATAAAATAATGTTAGAGATTTGCCTGGAGGATGGAAAGTGACTTGACCAAACTACAACTGCCACATTTCAGAGTCAGAACTTGAACCCAAATCTTCCTGGTTCCCAAGTTAATCCTCTGTCCACAAGTCTACTGTTTTCTATTTAGATACTGAGTGGTAGAATATAAATAACATTTAGGTTCCATAGTACCCTTGAAGGGAAGAACATGGAGCATATGAATGGAAAAACATAGGGAAGGGGGAGAGAGAGAGACAGATAGACAGACAGACAGACAGACAGACACAATCCCTATAGAAATGGCAGTGTTTCTGTTTTTTAAAATGGCCCTGGGTGGACCCAATGAACCTGTAATGAAACCAGCAACTTTGTCCCTTGTACAAATTGGCACTATCAGTAGGTGTAATTTTAAAAAATTGGTCCTGGATGACCAGTTTGTCAGTGTCTTTGATATTTGGTGACTATAACTTATTCTTCATTACACATTGCTTTGGAATCAGATTTCTATTGAGGAGACTGAGTTTTTGTAGGTAGTTGCTTACTTAGATCATGGAATGACTTGCAAGGAAGATTGAGGTGGAAGGTGGGGAAAAGGAAACTAGACAACTTTCTCATGTCTTCTTTATTTTGAGATTTTTACAGTATGTTTATTCATTTACTCTTAATCAAGTGATCAGAATATTAGAGATGCCTATATTCAAAGACAGTGTATATTAAAGAGTTGCAGGAAATAAAGTTGTAGGTAGGGTGGCCAAGATGAAAAATGTTAATGATTTTAGATTATTTATCACATTTGATTATCCACTTATCTGCTACTACTTCCATTTAGATAATTAACCAAATTCTGACAGATTTTCATATTAGATATTTCTTTGATCATATAAATCATTATAGTTGACACTGCATTCTTTCAGAGGAGAAAACTTTTGAAAATAATTTTTTTCTTATTTTGAAATTCTTTTTTTAATTTATTTTTTATTCTCATTTTGTACAAAGGTTTTTTTTACATTGATAAAATATTCTTGTTTACAAGCAAACAAAATACCCCTCCCCCCATGAATAGATAGACTTGTTTGGGCGAAAAAAATTAAAGGGGAAAGAAAAAAATTAAAATTAAAAAAATAATAGTAATAATTGTAGGTATGGCCAGGTGGCACAATGGACGAAGCACCAGCCCTAGAGCCATGAGCACCCGAGTCCATATCCAGCCTCGTAAACCGTAAACCCAATAATCACCCAGCCATGTGACATGCAAGCCACCCGATCCCCACTGCCCTGCAAAAACCAAAAAAGAAGAAAAAAAAAAGACCCAAAATAAAATAAAATAGTAATAATAGTAGGGGTGGCTGGTGGCAGACAGAGCATTGGCCCTTGAGCCAGGAGCACCTGGGTCCCAATGTGGCCCCAGACACCCAAAGATCACCCTGCTATGTGGCCCCAGGCAGGCCATCCAGCCCCACTTGCCCTTCACCCTCCCCCAAATAATAACAAAAAATGTGCTTCAGTCTTTGTTCCAACACCATCAACTCACATTCTTTACGATAAGTTCATCACAAAAATTACTTCCATATTTTTCCATTGCCATTGCTGATCGCAACTCCCTCCTTTCTTATTTCTCCACTACCATGTACTATATTTTCTCTCTCCTTTCACTCTGGCTTTGCTGTAGGGTCGCTGAGTGGCGCAGCAGACAGATGCCTGGCCCTGGGCCCAAGAAGCCCTGAGCCCCCATACCACCCCTTAGGCCCAGAATCCACCTGGCCCTATGGTCCTGGGCAGGCCTTCCAATCCCAGCCCCTTGCAAAGAAGTAAAAAAGAAAATGTTATATCTGACCACTGTCCCCCCATGGTCCATCCTCTCCTCCTTAATTCACATCCCCACCCTTTCCCCCGTTCCCCCTCCTTACTCCAGATGTCTATACCCCATTGAGTATATTTGCTGTTTCCTCTCCTAGCCATCTCTGATGAGAACAAAGGTTCCCTCATTCCCCCTTGCCTCCCCCCTTCCATATCATTGCAATAGCTCATTGTAATAAAAAAAAATTTTATTATGTGAAATATCTTGGACTATTCCCCCCCTCTCCTTTTTCTTTCTCCCATTCCATTTCCCTTTTTTTCTTATTGACTCCATTTTTACACCATATTTTGTCTTCTAATTCAGCTTTCTCCTGTGCTTCAACTATATAAGCTCCCTCTACCTGCTCTATTAACTGAGATGGTTCATATGAATATTATTAGTATCATTTTTCTATACATGCAGTTCATCCTCATTAAGTCCCTCATATTTTCCCCCCTCTCCTCCAATCTCCATGCTTCACCTGAGTCCTCTATCTGAAGATCAAACCTCTTTTTCAGGTCTGGCCATTCCAAAAGGAACATTTGAAATTCCCCTGGTTCATTGAAAGTACATCTTTTTCCCTGGAAGAGGACATTCAGCCTTGCTGGGTAGTTCATTCTTGGCTGCATTCTAAGCTCTTTTGCCTTTCGGTATATTGTATTCCAAGCCCTATGAGCTTCCAATGTAGTTGCTGCTAAGTCCTGTGTGATCCTGACTGCAGCTCCATGATATTTGAACTGTGTCCTTCTGGCTGCTTGTAATATTTTTTCTTTTACTTGGGAGTTCTGGAACTTGGCTATAATATTCCTGGGGGTTGGTTTTTTGGGATCTCTTTCTCGGGGGGATCGGTGGATTCTCTCCATTTCTATTTTGCCCTCTGCTTCTAGAATATCAGGGCAATTTTCCTGTAGTAATTCTTTGAAAATGATGTCAAGGCTCTGTTCCTGATCATGACTTTCAGGTATTCCAATAATTTTTAAATTATCTTTCCTAAGTCTGTTTTCCATATCAGTTGTTTTTTCAATGAGATATTTCACATTTTCTTCTAATTTTTCATTTTTTTTGTTTTGAAGTATTGATTCCTGATTTCTGGTAAATTCATCAATCTCCCTGAATTCTATTCTTTGTCTGAAGGATTTGTTCTCCTCAGAGAGTTTTCTTATCTCTTTTTTCCATCTGGCCAATTTTGCTTTTAAAAGCATTCTTCTCAATAACTTTGAACTGTTTTATCCATTTGACCTAAGCTGGTTTTTAGCATGCTATTTTCTTCAGCATTTTTTTTGGATTTCCTTGACTAAGCTGCTGACTTCATTTTCATGTTTTTCTTGCACCTCCTTTCTTTTCCCAGTTTTTCTTCCAACTCCCTCATTTGATTTTCAAAGTCCTTTTTGAGCTCTGTCATAGCCTGAGCCAAATTTCTGTTTTTCTTGGAGTCTTTAGATGCAGGAGCTTGTGCTTCCTCATCTTCAGACTGAGTATTTTGATCCTTCTTGGGCTCATTTGCAAAATATTTCTCAATGGTCTTCCTCTTGTTTCTTTGCTTGTTCATTTTCCCAGCCTAAGCCTGTTTTGGGGGTGCTTCCTGAGCTTTTGGGACACTCCCACAAGGGTCTCAGTGTGTGAGGTTCTGTCCTCCCTCCTGATCTGTGAATGACCATAAGCGCCCCCCTCTGCCATGGGGCTGAGGTGCGGGGGCCCTGTTATTCTATGGGGAGGCCTAGACTGGGATCAGGATCTGAATGTGGTCAGAGCCCCAGAGTCCTGTTCCAGGGGCAGAGGACAGAGCTCAGCCGAAAATAATTTTTTAATCATCAAATTTGTTGTTTATATAATCCTACTTTCAGGAAGACATCTCGATTAAAGGAGAAGAAATTATTTATATCAGATAATTTAGATGGTAAATTGAGAAGTAATCAAGTAAATTAGGAAGAAAACTAAAGTTTATTTAAAAATGCATCAGAATTTCCCCATTTAAACTTTTAAATGAACATTTATAATTAATTGTTAATGTCCCTTTTAGACTATGAATTTTTGGAGTGTAGGAATTGTGTAGTCTCTGAATTCTTTAAATGTTTGAACTTTAGTATTGTGGTATTTACGCTATTCTGTAAGGCTATGCCTTTTGATTAATCTTCCTTAAATACTGTTTTTTATTTTCTCTTCCATTGAAGAATGTCTAGTCCAGATATAGAATTCTTATTACACAGGAATTAGAATGTAAACTCCTTGAGGTCTGGGACTATCTTTTTGCTTTTATTTTTATCACCACTTATTAATACAATGCCTAGAACATAATCATTATTTAATAAATATTTGGTTCTTGTGATTACTCCATTTCTCATTAAGAGCTCATTCCTAAGAATTCCTTAAATATATCAATCATTCTCCTCTATCACATAATTTAGGATGAACATGTTGTTTTATATTGAGTATTATTTTATTTTATTTTTTGGCAAGGCAATGGGGTTAAGTAGCTTGCCCAAGGTCACACAGCTAGGTAATTATTAAGTGTCTGAGGTTGGATTTGAACTCAGGTCTTACTGACTTAAAGGCTGGTATTCTATTCACTGTGTAACCTAGCTACCCCTTAGTATTATTTTAAATGTGCTTGTTCTTATTAAGTGAATATAGGCTCCTTAAAGGTGTATACCATGTCTCCCTTCCACATCTTAGGGGTTTGGGGGTTAAGGCAATAAGAAATCTGAAAAATCCTGGTAAAAATTTTAACTCTCCCTTTGTATTAAGAAGAATTCTCAATTTTTTCTTTTTTCTTTTATGAAGTGTTTACAGTATTAAAAGATAAACTATATTGATATTATACAATGCTTTTTTATGTATTTCTAAATATCTAAAATTTTCTGTGTCATTTTGTGACTTCCCCCAAACTCCCCCCAAATAATTCCCATTTAATTTCTTATGCTGATTGTCAGTTTATTGAAACCATGATGGGGAAAGTTGTGATGTGGAAGGGATAACTGTATTTTGCTTTCATTACAGGATTCTACATAATTTAGCCATTCAATAAGTGGAAGTTGGTCAATTAATAATATTAGTCATAAACAGTATCATTCTGTAAGTTGCATCTGAATGGTAAACCTGCTTCATTTAATTTCCTAAAATTATTAATTACTAAGTCTGAGTGTGTGTGTGTGTGTGTGTGTGTGTGTGTGTGTGTGTAAAGTGAAAGAATGCAGTTGCTTTAGTATGTTTCTTATGTCTAAAATCTCCAAAGTGCTACTATTATGATGAAGTTTATAGCAACCATCATTAGTACAAATTTACAGAACTTTTTTCATGCTCAATTTAGGATGGAAGAGACAAGAGTATCATAAAATTAGAAAACAAATTAGGAAATTTCTCCATTTGATTAGTTTTGAGAAATGCCATGACAGGACTGATGAAGTAGGAGATATTATGTATTGTCTCCTTCATTAAATTGTGAGCTCCTTGGAGTCAGGGACTGTCTTTCATTTTCCAGTGTAGCCCTAGAACTTAATGAGTAGCTCTTAGTAGGTCCTTAAAAATGTTTATTAACTGACTGACCTTGACTCTCTATAACCCTTATATAGTGCCCTCTGTAATTCCTGTTACAGTTAACAAACTGCCTTTCCTATTTGACCTCTTCATTTCTTACTCCTTCCATCTTCTGTGTCTCACTGAAAGCTCCTCAGAGAAAACATTGCATACTGAGCACATTCTTATGTACTGGTTACAGCTTTGCTCATTGATTACATCTACTCATAACTCCCCTGGGACTGGAGGAAGGAGTAGGCAAGCTCCTTCCTTCTCCATTGTCACTCCCAGACCCTTATTACTCTCCTTTGAGATTCATTTCATTCATCTGTAACATCAATGGATGTGGGTGTCTTTGCAGAAGATGTAGGTGACCTTTCTTTCCTACTATCTTTGTCTCAGGAGATATAATCTGCCATACTCTGTTATAATAGTCCATTTTAAGCATAGATGCAATATAATGCTCCCTTACACCTACATGGTTCCCTCCTCTGATGCTTTAGGAAATTTATATTAAATGAAAAGTTATGAGTATATCCCCCATTTCCCAGAGCCCCTAGTTAGGAAAATTCCCAACATTTAGCTTTGCTTCAATTTAAATTTGTATTTATCTCTAGTTTGCCCCTGACCTCTGTCTGACATTGAAGAAAAATTCAGATTATTTGGGGAAAAGAATAAGGGGGAAAAGGTTGCCCTGTCTGTTAACAGGGAAGGTTATTAAAGGAGAAGTACTTGGAAGAACTTGGAAGAACTTAGAACTTTGCTCAGTCCTTGAGGATGTGGGTGCAAATTCTGACCTTAGCCTAGCCTAGCCAAATTCCGACTTTATATATATCTTCTGAGGTATCTATAGGGTCAATATACCTCCTAGATATTTTCTTGTTTTTATCATAATTCAGCTCTCTTACTATCTCCTTTTTTTGCTGACTCCTTTGCTGCTGATTCCAGCTCAGCTATTGAGCTCATCTATACTTCTGTTTTCTTTGCTAGACCCTAATACTTAGAGACAGAGACAGAGAGGCAGAGAGAGAAAAAGAGAGAGTGAAAAGGGGAGTGGGAGAGGGGAAAGGAGAGGGAGAGGGAGACAGAGATGGAGACAGGGAGAGAGACCCTCAACCAATTCTTGGGTGATGTCTAAACCTTGTTCACAACTGATTCACAGCTGTGGATGAATCAATCAAGATATGTTCTGACCTGATAGAAGTATCAGACTAAGAGTCGGAGGTGGGGAGGGAAGTGATTCATTGATTAGTTCAATCAACACCCATTAGTATCTGCTATATATCACCCTGTCCAGATTATTATCTACTATATATCACCCTGTCCAGATCCCAATTGTTGTTATCTACCAAAGTTTAATTATTCTTTCTCAAGTAGTTCAACATCTGTCTCATAGCTATTCTCTACCAAACCCCTATTATTCAAGGATTTCAATATTAAAGATGAGATTTCTTTTTAAAAAGTGTCATCCTCCCAGTTCATTAATAGCTTAACATCCCATAATCTTCAATTTAAGTCAACCTCATCCACAGAGAATGATGGTCATATACTTAATGTTACTAATGCTCATTAGTCTTCAACCTCCATGATCCAAAGTTCTGTCATTCCTTCTCTGACTATAAGCTCCCACCCTTACATCTCTCCCTCTGCTTAATCCTTCCTAAACCAATTCTTTTTACTCACCACTCACTCCAACCATCCCTGCTTTCCCAGATCATTTCCTCTCCTAACTTTTTCTTCATTTATGTTTGAAGGGAGAGAAGACTGTCAAAGGGATGTTGCCAGAGATTGTCCTTGAAAGAACCACCTATGTAATAGATTTATTTTAAAGGTGTGACTTGTACTCTTTCCTCTTTCTGATATATGTGGCAAGTAACTTTCTCTAAGATTTTCTGAAATGGGTGGTCTCCCTCTACCCTGGCAATATGATGATTGCAAGCACATATATCTTACTAGGCAAGCCTAAATCTGGGTCTTAAGAGTGTTGCCTGATTCTTCTGCTTTGTGTTTTTTTCATAAGCTTAGGAAATCTGAGAGAGTACAATAGTGAAATATTATAACCTTTTTTAAAATACACGGTCTTTGCATTAAATGTTTCTTTATTGTGTAATAAATAGGTAACTATCACTATCCTATAACTGATTTCCATTATTCTTTGAGTATCTTTGTATGCCCTACTTCTGGGAATATAGTAGACATGGACCAACCCCAAGTTATAATTGATTTTCCAAAGATGTCCAGATTCAAGTGGATGGGTAGACATAGAACCCAAGAATTCAAGAAAATATCTTATCTATATTAAGAACAGGGGTCCTTAAGCTGGCATCCCCTGAGAACCCATGATAGATTTCAGGGAGGCTAATATGTTTGGATGATAAAAATACATCCTTATTTTTCACTAACCTTTAATTTCCTTTGTAGTCATTTGCATATTATCTTCTGCATTTAAAAACATTATATTAAAAAAAGGAATACATAGTCCACTACATTGCCAAAGAAGACCACGACACAAAAGAGATTAAAGACCCCTGATGGAAAGAAATGTTTCCTCACTACTGAACCCATTATGAATATGTGTTAAGAAAATTATGATAAAAGCAAAGAGAAAGGAGAAGAGAGGAGGGAGAGGGAAAGGGAAAGGGAGAAGCAAAGGAGAGAGAGAGAGAGAGAGAGAGAGCAAATAACTCAGGTTCTATGGACTTAATCTTTGTACTTGATGTATCACTTCTAGTATATAAACTTGAAGCCGAGACTTTCATGTTTAATTTGTATTCTCAATGTCTAGTTCATTGATTTGCATGGAATAAATATTTTCCCATTACTAAATGCTTGTCAAATTGAATTGAACTGAATTAATTTCATGCCGTCCCCCTCAAAAAAATACATGAAGTTATACCTTATGTATAGATAGGTAGGTGGCTCAGTGGACAGAGTACTAGATATAGAGTCAGGAAACCTTGAGTTCATATCTAATCCCCTTATTAGCTTTGTGAACCTGTACAAGTAACTTAACCTGTCTGCCTCAGTTTCCTTATCTCCAAAATGGGAATGATAACATCCACTTTATAAGACTATTGTGAGAATAAGAGGAGAAAACATTTGCACTTTTAAAACTTTAAAGTTCTATATAAATGCCAGTAATTATTGTTATTAAATTATTATCATGTATCAAAAATTTATGCAACTAAATGTTTTTGTTCAAAATCAGGTCAGGAGAAGTAAGCAGTAGAATTGAGTTAATTTCACAATTGGAGATAATGTAGTCAAAGGAATTGGATATTCAAAATCAGGGAGAAAATATGCTTTGCAAATGTCATTACAAGCTCATGACAAAAATCCATCCCTGCTAGAAGTCATTCCTTCCTAGTTTTCCTGGGAGGATCTTGCTATGAGAAGAGGGCCAAATTTGATTTCCAGCTCTTCCATTTCTTTGCTTTGTGACTTCTGGCAAGTCTCTTTGTTTCTCTAAAGTAAAGGGATTAGTCAAAATGATTTCGAATGCCTTCCCTTGCTCCTATGATTCAGAAGGTCAGGAGGAGTTTGGTACATAATCCTTCTTTTACACTGATAAATCCAAACCATTCCTAGGGGAGAATAGAGACTAAAGTCTAGGCTGGGATGAGGCCCTTCTCCCTTTCACTAAGTGAGTCCAAAGTTTGACTAAAAGGCTTTCATCCTAAGCAGTTAGACAATCAAATCTTGGGTTCTGAATCATCTTGCTTTTTTAGATATGACCCATAGGTTATAACCAAGTTTCCTCAACTAATATCAATATATTTCTTATGTAAGCTTCATCTAATGACTTTCACGGACTTTTAAATTGATCAAGGACTTTTTACACTTGTTCTATGCCCTATGGTTGATTGATCGATTCAATTAAGTATTTAGGCCTTGTTTGTACCTGGTTTGCACCTAGGATTGATTGATTGTTAGAACCAGGCTCTGGATGTAGCATGTGTCACTTTAAATAGGTCCAGGTAATTAATTGACTCAAACAAGCCTCCTACACATTGAATTTTACTTTTTGTAATCAGAAAATATTACAGAGTGGGATATTTTATTCTTGATAATTTTTAGCATATTGTGGGACTGTCATGGTATGATCTACTTGAGAAGATCATCAGTAAAAATATACCTTTTCCCTCCTTGTGTTATCATAAGGCACTCTCAGTGGTGCATTAACCATCCTCCTAAAGATTTTATAGAAATGAGAAAGTCAATACATGGTTCAGCAGTTTCTTACATCTTCTCAGTCACCTTTTTTTGTGTAATAATGCCATTCACACTTTTTTCCATTCTTTTTCAATTTTCCCTTTGAGATATTTTTAAAATCAAATTCTAAGTTGCTTTGCAATTCTGCCTTAGTCAGCACAGTTTCCTTCTTATGTATTTGGTCCAATATAGCTATTCTTTCAGCTTAACTTTAAAAACATACTTTCTACTTTCTTCACAGAGCCAGAATATACTAAAGTGCTTCTTCTACCATCATCGAGAAAGTGTATGTTGCTATGGAAGAATAAGCAAATCTGTACTGTTTCATATAGGTTTGTTTCCTTCTTTCCAGTTTTATTTATTAATTCTGTCAGAATGATATGATCTTGTTTTTAGTTATGATGAGGTAATATTTTGTTCCTTTTATATATGTATACCTTTTACAATTGCATTTTTATACTTAACCAATGTTGCTTTGGTTGCCATGTTTTTCTGACTTGTGTTCATTTAATTTCCATCCAGGAGTCTTAACTTTTGATTATGAATAATATTTAATGATACTCGAAATCAAGCATCTCATCCTTTGTGTATTAGGAGTAAGAGACGAAAGAAAAATGTAGGAGTTGTTTTCATTTTGAGTAGTATGGATTCCGTTAAGAAAATCATGATAAAAGAGAGGGAAGACTGTAGGAGAGGTTAGTCAGATACAATGCACTTTTGAGGAGGGACAGAGGGAAAGGAGAGAGGAAATAGAATAAATGGGGGTGGGGAGGAATAGTTGAAGAGAAATACAGCTAGCAATAGCAACTGTGGGAAAAAATATTGAAGCAATTTCTGTGATGGACTTATGATAAAGAATGCTATCCATCCCAAAGACAGAGTTGATGGTATCTGAACACGGACTGAAGCACACTTTTTTCCCTCTTACTTTATTTTTCTTGAGGTTTCTCTTTTTTGTGGGTGGGGGGAGTATGTTTACTTTTATAACATGACTACTGTAGTAATGTGAAAAAATGAATAAAAGTAACGTGCTTTAAAAAATAAAATCATAATGATTAAGGTGTAGGGAAGGAGTTAGGACTATTTAGATGTCAAGAAATCATGGGTCACTTAGGAAATGGCAGTTTCAGTTGAGTTTTATGGTCAGAAGACTCTGCAAAGGATTGTACTGTGAGTGCAAAGTGAGAAAATTGAGTCAATGACTATTGATTTAAAAAAGTTTAGATAACTAAGGGACTATAGCTTGAAGAGATAAAAAGGCTGAGTGGATATTTTTTTTAGGATGTTGGACACTTGGTTATTAAGAAAGAAACCAGTGACTAAAAGGAGAAAGTAAACTAGAAAGTAGAAACGAAGACCAATGAGCAAGTTCCTGGAGCAGATTGAAAGATATAGGATCAAAGATACATATAGAGATGGAAGCAGACATGGCACCAGCAAGCAGGAGCTTCCAGGCAGCTGAGCCCTGAGTGCTCAGTCCACCGAAGGTAGGGAAGTGGAGAGAGACTTCCGAGGTCTGTCCTCTGTCCCTGGAACAGGACTCTGGGGCTCTGACCACATTCAGATCCTGATTGCCACCCCCCCGTATAGAACAGCCCCCCCACACCTCAGCCCCATGGCAGAGGGGTGTGCTTGTGGTCATTCATAGACCAGGAGAGCAGTCAGAGCTTCACACACTGAGGTCCTTGTGTGTGTGTGTGGGGGTGTCCAAATAATACTCAAAAGCTCAGGAAGCACCCCAAAATCAGGCACAGGCTGGAGAAATGAGTAAACAGAAAAAAGAGAGGAACACCATTGAGAAATACTTTGTCTATGATCCAAGAAGGATCAAAATGCTCAAACTGAAGATAAGGAAGTACAAGCTCCTATATCTAAAGACTCCAGGAAAAACGGAAATTGGGCTCAGTCTATGGCAGAGCTCAAAAAAGATTTTGAAAATCAAGTAAGGGAGATAGAAGAAAGATTGGGGAAAAAATAGTCAGCAGTTTAGTCAAGGAGATCCAAAAAAATGCTAAAGAAAAATAACATGTTAAAAACCAGCTTAGGTCAAATGGATAAAACAGTTCAAAAAGTTATTGAGGAGAAGTTTGCTTTAGAAAACAGAATTGGCCAGATGGAAAAGGAGATAATAAAGCTCTCTGAGAAAAACAAATCCTTCAGATGTAGAATGGAGCTAAAAGAAGTTGATGACTTTATGAGAAGTCAACACCAAAAGAATGAAAAATTAGAAGAAAATGTGAAACATTGAAAAAACAACTGATCTGGAAAATAGATTCAGGAAAGATAATTTAAAAATTATTGGGATACCTGAAAGTCATGATCAGGAAAAGAGCCTTGACCTCATTTTTAAAGAATTTCTACATGAAAGTTGCCCTGATATCCTATAAGCGGAGGGTAAAATAGAAATTGAGAGATCTCCCCTGGAAAGAGATCCAAAAAAAACCCCCAACCTCCAGGAATATTATAGCCAAGTTCCAGAACTCCCAAGTCAAAGAGAAAATATTACAAGCATCCAGAATTCAAATATTGTGGAGCTGTAGTCAGGATCACACAGGACTTAGTAGCAACTACATTAAGGGCTCATAGGACTTAGAATATAATATTCAAGAAGGCAAAAGAGCTTGGAATGCAAATGAGAATCAACTACCCAGAAAAACTGAACATCCTCTACCAGAGGAAAAGATGGACTTTCAGTGAACTAGGGGAATTTCAGTTGTTCCTGTTGAAATGACCAGAGCTGAACAGAAAGTTTGACCTTCAGATACAGGACTTGGGTGAAGCATAGAGAGCAGAAGAGAAGGGCAAAATATGGGGGACTTAATGATAATGAACTGCATGTATTCCTGCTTAGAAAAAAATGATACTGATAATACCCATATGAAACTTCTCATTTACTAGACAGGTAGAAGGAAGTTTTGTAGATGAAGCACAGGAGAGAGCTGAATTTGAAGATATAATATTTTGTAAAAATGGAGTTAGTGGCTAAAAGGGAAATGTACTGGGAGTAAGAGAAAGGAGAGGAGGAGTAGGCTAAGATATTTCATATAAAAGATACACACACACATATGTATTTGCAATCAGCTTTTGCAATGATATCGAAGCGGGGAAGGTGAGGGGGAATGAGGGATTCTTCACTTTCATCGGAAATGGTTCAGAGAAGAAACAGCATACATACTCAATCGGGGATAAACATCTAGAATATAAAGGAGAGAAGGGGAAAGGGGAAGAGAGAAATATGGGTTATAGAGGAGAGGGTAGATTATAGGAGAGAATAGTCAGATATAACATATTTTCTTTTTTACTTCTTGCAAGGGCCTGAGATTGGGTGGCTTGTCCAGGACCATGGGGCCGGCTGGTTGCTGGGTCTCAGGGGTGGTATGTGGCCTCTTGGCCCCAGGGCTGGTGATCAGTCTGCTGTGCCACTCAGCTACCCTATAGCACATTTTAGAAGAAGGACAGAATGAAAGGAGAGAGAAAATATAATATGGTAGTAGGGAGGAATGGATGGAGGGAATTACAATCAACAACAGCAACAGTGGATAAATATGGAAGTAACTTCTGTGATGAACTTATGATAAAGAATGTGATCCACCTGAGACAGAGCTGATAGTATCAGAACACAGACTGAAACACATTTTTTTTCTCTTTCTTTTACTTTATTTCTCATGAGGTTCTATACTTTTTGGGGGAGGGGATATTATGTTTACTCTTAAACAAAAATATTCTAGTAATGTATAGAGAAAATATCACTGGCACAAAAATATTTATAGCAGTTCTATTTGTTGGAAGTTAATTCAAGTCAATCTCCTTTAATTGGAGAATGGCTCCACAAAATGTTGTATATGTATGTGATGGAACACTGTTGTTCTATTGGAGGCCAGGAGGGATGGGAGTTCAGGGAAACCAGGAGAGATTTGCATGGACTGATGCTGAGTGAGATAAGCAGAACCAGAGGAACATTGTTCACCCTAGCAGCAACATGGGGGTGATGATCAACCTTGATGGACTTGCTCATTCCATTAGTGCAACAGTCAGGCACAATACTTTATTTTCATTTCTTAAGGATTTAATTTCTCTCTCATCAAATTCAACTTGGATCAATGTATACCACGGAAACAATGGGGGACTATCAGACTGCCTTCTGTGGGGAGTGGGGGAGGAAAGCAAGATTAGGGGGAAAATTGTAAAAAATTAAAAAATAAAAAATAAAAAGACATATATAGAGGTGTTGGCCTTCATAAAGAGAGAAAAGTATGGGAATAAACTCAAGTTGTTTGGGATTTTTTTTTGAGGTTTAGAATTTGAGAGAAGTTGGAACTTGTAAGAGAAAACTTCTTTTTTTCTTGGTAAACTAGTAAAGTTCTCTGCTAAGAGGGAGAGTGAAAGGATAGTGCAGATGGATTGAGAAAAAAATTTTGGAGCCATTGCATTGAGAATGTAGTCAGATTAAAGGATTGCTATATATCAATATGGGTCCAGTTGAAATTAGATAAATTTGTGGTGGGGATAACATATCTGCATCATTTTCAACATCATCATTTTTCATTACTTCAGCTGCAAAGGCAAATAATAGCAGTAAACCAGTGCAATTTGGGGAATGGAAAGGAATGATCATTAGTAGGACAAGAGCCAAAGGGATTCAAAAGTAGGCAACAATAAAATTGTAATGTTCATTAAAAATCAAGGCTGAGAAGGGAGCCAGAGCAGAGCAGGGAGTAGTATATTGAGAGAATAGGAAAGGATAGAGTGATTGTAAGGCATGATGAGAATAAAGAGTAATTCTATAGTAGCTCTTAACCTGGGATTCATGAATTTTTTAAAATACTTTGATAACTATTTCAATGGAATTCTTTTCTTCTTTAATTCTATGTATTTTATGCATTTAGAATCATTATTTGAAGACTATTTTGGGGTCTATTTTTCTCCACACTGTCAAAAAGATCCATAATAAAATAGATCTTAAGAATCTCTGATCTAGAAGGAAATAAGAAGAGGAAGAATTTACATGAAAATAAATTGTGATCTATAAGGAATTTTAGATCTTTGAATCATAGAGGATTGAACTGTTGTTGATGGTGAGATCAAGGATATAATAATCTGTAGGTATGAAAAGTGACTAACTTTATAGGATTTAAGATGATTAATGAGCTATGTTTGAGGAAACATTAAAACCTGAAATATCCAAGTATGAAAGCAGAATTTGAAATTGAGAGGAAGAAAGTGAATCCATTACATGATGATAATGTTTTTCACTATTTTACACAAGGTGAAGTGATGTATTGCAATGCAGAATCAAGAAGATCTAGGTTTATTTAGATTAATTGCTTATCATCATAAGTTCTAAAGAAATTAAACCAATCTACATAGGTAGAAGTTTATCTCAAGAGCTCACTAATAAAATTTCAGTTCTAATAAAAACAACTTCAATAACATTACATGAACACTATATTGTTCAAGACATTTATGTCTCAGAGAATGAAAAACCAAGATTCAATCTCTTTTGTGTGACCATGGGCAAGGACTTAACCTTTCATTGCCCTCTGCAACACTAAGAATCTAAGAGAGGCCCTGTACCAATAAAATGATAGGTTTACACACAACAGCAACAAAATCAAAGGGGCATTTGGCAGTCTCATGAAATGAAAAGAACTCAAGTAAGATCTCTTATCTATCTATCTATCTATCTATCTATTTATTTATTTTTAGGTTTTTGCAAGGCAAATGGGGTTAAAGTGGCTTGCCCGAGGCCACACAGCTAGGTAATTATTAAGTGTCTGAGACTGGATTTGAACTCAGGTACGCCTGACTCCAGGGCCAGTGCTTTATCCACTGTGCCACCTAGCCGCCCCAAGCAGGATCTCTTATACAATGGGTCAATCATCAATGGAAAATTTATACTTAGAAATGGAGAAAAATCATACCTGAGAAGAAACTGGGTTGTGAATGGTACTACACTAATGAAGGGAGGTCCTTCAGATTCATATATCACTACTATTATACTAGTACTAGTACTAGTACTAGTACTACTACTACTACTACTACTACTACTACTACTACTACTACTACTACTATACTACTACTATTACTTCTACTACTACCAATACTACCCCAGCACCATCACCATAGCCACCACCACTACCAGTATCACTATTACCACTATTACTACTACTACTACTACTACTACTACTACTACTACTACCACCAATACCACTTTCTTCACCATCACCACCACTGCCTCCACCTCTACCTCCACTACTACTACCACTACTTCTACCACTACTACCACTACCACCACCATCACCAATACCACCAACATTATCACTACCACTAGCACTATGACAGTGACTCTACTACTACTACCTCTCTTGCCACCACCATCTCTACTAAAACCACCATTACCACCACTATTACTATTATTTCTACTACGACTACCACTACCCCTACCACCACCACTACTACCATCACTGTCACTCTCACTACCACCACCACCACTACTATTATTTCTACTACTACTACTACTACTACTACTACTACTACTACTACCACTACTACCACTACTACCACCACTACTACCACCACTACTACTGCTGCCCCCCACTACTACCACCACCTCTACTACCACTACTACTTCCATTACCATCACCACCACTACTACTACTGTTATCATCACTACCATTACCACCACCACCACTACTACAACTACCATCACCACCTTTGCCATTTTTACTACCACCAGCACCACCACCACCACCACTATGACTGCCACCAAATATTTTTATAACAATAGCTAATATTTATATAGCACTTACTATAGCCAGGCACTGTGCCAAGTTTTTGGGTTTTTTTTTAAATTATCTCATTTGTTTTTCAAAACAACCCTGGGAGGTACTATTATTATCCCCATTTTACAGTACAGGAAGAGGCAACAGAGGATAAGTGGCAATCCCAGAGTCGCACAGCTTGTCAATATCTGAGGTTCAGTTTGAACTCAATCCTCACTCCAGGCTTAGCTCTCTAGTCTCTACCCCCTCTTATTACTAAATTTATATGATATTAACTTGAAGTGCCTGGAATTGCAGTGAGCAGTCTAGCAGAAGATATAAAAAATGACTTTATTCTTCAAGTTTCATGCTTTCAGAGGTTAGGCATTTGCTGGGATGAACACAGTCAGTATACAGTAATCTGCCTAATGTTAAATTAAAGACAGACATGCATATTTAAAAGTTATTGATTTCTGCTTCATAAGTCATGCACTACTATAGGTTTAAGGATTCAGGACAATGTGGAAAGACAGCCTGTGGATGTCAGCAGTGTACCATGAATTCATAAAGTCAATCATGACTTTTGCTGTTATCTTTCAGAAGTAGCTATAACTGGTGGTCATCTTACATCTACTGAACACTCCTCACTTTTTTCCTTTCTATATAAATTATTCACTTATTCTGTACCAATTAGTTTTTACCAGTTGCTAGGTTTGTTATCAAGTTAAGCTTCAAGAAAAGAACCTGAACTCAAATTATGAAAAATTTATCAGCAGTTGATTAAATTTACAGCTATTCTGTGAAGTGACTTCTTGATACTATTATATTACCTTTTTAATACTAATGATTTGTATAATTATTTTTTAAACACGCCTGAACAAATTTAAGAAAGCAGTACCACTATAAAGGGAAGAGGGTTAAATGCAGATAAGTTCATGAGCCTTTGTATTAGAACATATTTAAATTGTATGTGGCAAAGCTATTTGGTTAGAGAAATATTTTCCTGTACCCTCACTCACCCATCCCCCTTGCTTTTTAAAAAAGACCATATTGTGGAATTCTAAAATTGTTTTGGAAATTGTGTCTGGTGGATCAGTAGTATGAGAACTAATTAGGTACACTTTGTGAATTGTATGCTTTTCCTCCAATTAAAAATCTTAATTACTCCAGTGAATTTTCCAATTTGAAGGTTTGTTGTGAAGTATAAGCACTGAAGCGTGGATGTCTAGATCAAATTGGAACTACAATAGAATCTCTCTAGTTTACTATAAAGCTATTTCTAGTTAATTATGAAATCACTTTAGATAACCTGGGCTCCAAAATCCTTAGAATAGAAAGACATTTTTTCTGAAGCCCATGAACTCTTCTCACTATGGTTGCAAGTAAAGTATTGGAGGCACTCCTTTGCTTCTCTTTCTTCTTTATTCTCTTTTGTCTCTAAAATGCCTCTTCAGTTCCTCATGCTCCATTTTGCCAGGTTGTGACAGATCTGGAAGCAACAAAAGATGCTCAGAACCATACAGTCTTCAAAAAATTGACTTAATGCACAAACTTTATACTACTTTGTCATGAATATTAGGGTTCTTCTAAATGTTAAAAGGGGTATAAAATAATGGTTCATGCTTCTTGGTCAGAAGCACAAGGCTAGTAACTCTTCATTTTTTTACCTAGAGTGATTCTGGGGACAGAGACATAGAAGCACATAATTTTTTTAATAATTGTTTTTCTGAAGAAGCTACAGCTCTTTATATTTACTCTCCTCTTAGACAGGTCATTGTAGAATATACTATCAGCTTCCCTTTGCAGACATGAAACTGGTAGCAAGATGGAGCAACTTTGTTCAGGGCCTCTTAAGGCACTACTGATTCAACAGAATTCAGTGATGTTTTCCTCTAGTTAATTCATGGTTAATCAAATCTATCTCTTAATGATTGCTACTTATCTAGCAAGTTAGTTTCAAATCTTGCCTTTTTTTTCCTAGACCATGTCCAAGTCTTGTTCTGATATCATTTCAAACTCAATGAAGCTTAGATATTGTCTCTGCCAACATCTGTGTTACCATCATTGTCTTGCTTATTTTATAAATACGATATCTTAACCTAAAAAAGAAAGAAAATCTCTTATTCTTTCTTCACCTATTCAGTTAGGTGGTATGTTATGCCATTTATATAATACATCTTAAAACTTTTCACTGTCTCCACCATTTTTTTCATCTATCTCCCTCTGTCCCTGAAAGGTTGGATAAGACATAGTACTATCTTTGTAGAGATTACATTTGAGTAAGATAAAAAGCAAACATGGGTTACTGTATGGGTTACTATGAAAGTTGGGGAATAGGAAGAATCAAAGATAAGGTTTTCTATTTTATGGTCAATACATTACAGAGTTGCAAAACAAATAGGAATTCTGAAGAGGGAGGAAAGACATTATTGACCTGGGGGATCTGGGAAAGCTTCATAGAGTAGGTTGAATCTGAACATGTATTTAAAGTGTGAATTGGAATTTAAAAAATGAGGGAGTGGGAAATAGAACATTGTAGGCATATTGAGCAATATAAACAAAATCTTTTGATTGAGAAGTTCATGATATTTTTAGGTGGCTGAGACTGGTGCAGTTAGGTTGGAGATTAGGGTGTGGAACGAAGTAACTTGAAATAAAACTGGAGAGGGTCATAGTAGATTATAGATTAAATGTCTTGCAAGAAATCCAATAGGCTTTAAGTATCTGTTAACTTTTAAAAACAATCTTAGATTCTTTTGGTTTATCCCAAGTCAGATTACTTAGGAAATAGCCTTAATAAAATATTTCACTCCACAGCCCGCTCAAAAAAGGGAAAAATGAAAACAGAATAAAAATTTGGACATTTGTGATAAAAATGTTTTGTATATGGAGTGTATATAACATTATATTCTCATCAACTTTTAGACAAAAAATGTTAACTCTCACATCTATGACCTGTCTCAAAAAAAGTTTATATGTAGCATCCATTCAGGGAAAACTGGAATATTCTCTCCCTTCAAATATCATCTAGATTTTCCCAAGAAGATGTCTGGAATTCATGTTTATATTGGAGTGTCCTTGGAAGGCTCTGTCAATGACTTTATGACAGGATGAACACCCTAGTCCCTTCAAATATAAGAGGGAAGAGAATGGGTCAGGAAGCTTTTCAAACTTTATTTTCTTTCTCTGTCTCACTGAAAACTATCCTGTACTCCAAAAGTTTCCTTAGCTTCAAAACTTCCAGGTCCACATATGCCTTTTCCACCACCTAATCCTCCCTGACCCACCACCACTACCTCTAAATCTGACTTTAGCTTTAGGTCTGGTCTAAAGTTGAGAATTCCTTTGTTACTATTAGTTCCCCCATCATCTTTGGCATCTTTGGAAACTTTTCATAACTTCTTCTATATTGAAGTCTACAATACTAAATAAAGCCTTTAATTGCCCCAGTTTCTCTGTCTTTGATCATCCTTGCACCAAGACAACCATAATATGATTAAAATTTCTTCTCTGGTGGCTTTCATGTTGCCTTTTGGGGGAATATATATAACTGACACCTTACATTAGTTATTTTTTGTCTGTTTAATTTCAGGCTGATTTCTCTGCATCAATTTTCTATTTTTATATCAAAATTCAAAGGTTCTTTTGTATCTTCAATAGAACAAAAAAAAATTCATTGAATATATCCCTTTCAGTTCTTGTTTGTTTGAATTACACTGATCAATGGTATCTTTTTTTTTTTTTTTTTTAGGTTTTTGCAAGGCAAATGGGGTTAAGTGGCTTGGCCAAGACCATACAGCTAGGTAATTATTAAGTGTCTGAGGTCACATTTGAACTCAGGTGCTCCTGACTCCAGGGCCGATGTTCTATCCACTGCACTACCTAGCCACCCCGAATGGTATCTTCTTAAACCCTTTTTGTAGACTTTCTTCAGTGGCACTATAGACAAAATTATTGAGCAGGCGTGCCTCACCCTGACTTTAGTCCAGAAATCATTATTTTGGCTCTTGAATATTATTGTCCTCAACTTTTCTCTCATGTGTAATTCGGAATAAGTGCCAAATATCATTCTCTGTACTTTGTTTCTCTTCCAAGATCTTGTCCATATCTACATCTGTAGTAAATTCCTTTGGATATCTCTTTCTTTGAGCAGAATAATCTAACTTCAACAGCATCTTCATTCAATTCTTTTATTTCTTCCTCTGAAATTAATAAAGTTGATTCTTGATGAAGTGTCCTTCCATCTCAATCTTTTGTACCTTTCCTGTTTTCCCCCCTCTTTTTTTCTAGTTTAAAAGGGTTAACATGACCAAAACAGAAAAATGACCAATTCTGGAAGGGAAATGGAAAAATTGGGACACTAATATACTGTTGATGGAGTTGTGTGCTAGCCCAACCATTTTGGAGTTATAATTTGGAGCTATGTCCAAAAGACTATAAAACTGTGTATACTCTTTGATCAGGAATACCATTACTAGGTCTATATTCCAAAAAAAGACTAAAAAAAAAGAGAAAAAGATCATTTGCATCAAAATATTTAATAACAGCTCATCGAGATTCCCATCAATTGGGGAATGGCAACATATTTTGGCATATGATTATGATGGAAAAGTCTTGTGCTACAAGAAATGAAGTGAAGAATAGTTTCAGAAAAACCTGGGAAGACTGGTAAGAACTCATGCAAAGTGAAATGAAGAATACCAGGAGAACATTGAACATAGTAAGGACTTATGATGTATCCACCTCCAGAAAGAGAACCGATGAACTCTGATTGTAGATTGAAACATACTATTTAACCCTCTTTAATTTTTTCGTCTTATTTTGTTTGTTTGTTTTGCAACATGGTTAATATGGAAATATGTTTTGTGTGACTTCATATGTTTAATTTTTTTAATTTGTATTTTATATTTCCAGTTATATGCTTTGATAACTTTTCAACAATCATCCATTTACAAATTTGTAAGTTGTACATTTTTCTGTCACCACCCCCCTTCTCCTCCCTCCTCCCTTTGGCAGGGAACAGTCTGGTTAAAGTTGTACTTGTAAATTTCTGTTTATCATATTTACATATTAGGAATTTTTCACATATACAATTGAGATCAAATTCCTTGCCTTCTCAAGAAGATTGGAGGAGTAAAAAGGTGCAAAGGAAGGAAATAATTTGGAACTCAAAAATAAAAAAAGATTATTAAAAGCTATTTACATGTATTTGAAAACTATCGCAATAAATAAAAATAATTTTTAAGAAAGTAAAATTCTTTTGTGCCATAGAGATCTAGAACTTTTTTCAGGTTTTTTTTTAATGGATTCAAATTCCATATAGCCAAACTTCCTGGTAGTGCCAATTTAGGCATCCACAACTACAAAAAAAAATTTTATTATTATGTTGCTAATAAGTCAATGATACTGGCTTTTAGTTCAAAATAACTTTTTTTTGGTCATTGTTGCAATGAAGGTTTCCATTGAAGAGATTAAAAGCTATAGATGATTCAATTTTCAATTTCTGTTTTCCACCTTTAGGGACTTTTTGCTTTTTCATTTTCCTTTTTCCAGGTACTAATTTGAAAGATACTCCCTTTTTCCTTCTTCTCTTTTTCATCTACATTTTTATTATCTTTATCTTGATTTTCATCCTAAACCTAAACCTAACCTCCTCATTCTCTGATTTCTTGGCTTTCACAGTAATCTTCTTTCCTTTGTCAGTTGTGCTATCCATAAGTTTTGTTTTAATCATTCTCACTTCCCTCTTCCTCCTCATTTTCTCTTATGCCTAGGATTTTGTTGGAATTACTACTTTTTATCATTTTGAGTTGCTCAAATCCTTCATCTTCTTCATTGTCCTTCTACTTTTCAGATTTGATGTATTCTTTTTATTTTTTGCAAGGCAATGGGGTTAAGTGGCTTGCCCAAGGCCACACAGCTAAGTAATTATTATATGTTTGAGGCCGGATTTGAGCTCATGTACTCCTGACTCCAGGGCCAGTGCTCTATCCGGTGCTCTATCCACTGGACCACCTAGCTGCCCCTGACTTGATGTATTCTTTCTTGTAATTCTTCCAAGTTTTTAGATGGGAGGAAAGTGCTGCTTTAATGAAACTATCTTCTTGGTAGTATGATCACTAGAGTCAAAAAAATCAGGTTGTGGGGAAATCACTCAGATTGATCTATTATGCATTTTTTATTAAAGTCACTTTTACTTAGAATGGTCATTCCTATGCAGAGTAATGTGAATGGCAGAAGTAGGAGCTTTCCAATTGCAATACATTCAGAAAATATTTAAGAATGGATAAAGAAACTTTACCATGGTTCATCATAAAACACATATAGGTCTCAGGAAAACTGAGTACAGCACAGGAAAACTGAGTACAGCACACTGAGGAAAATATTTTGTTGTTGCTGTTGTTCCTGGCTCTCTTTTTATTCTTAGAGCCTGACTCTTTCCCACATCTTTATTCTGTCATCAGTGATGGTTAAATGAAACCATGGAAATGGTTCTCAGTCTCAACTCAGGTGTATCAATAGAGACAGAAGAGCACCTAATTAAGCTATTAAGTTTTTATTTTTTTGCTTAAAAATTAATGATACATTTTGTTCTTTAACAGCATTACTTTTAATAGTGTGTTCTCTCTCCACAATGGAACCTTTTCTAGTAACAAATGCCAACAAAAGTAACAAAATGATCATAACTTAGGATCTGGGAAAAAATTCTACACCTATAGGTCACTATCTCCCTCCTGAAACAAAAATTAAGATCTGGGATTAGGCTTGGTCAATGCAATTAATCTGAGTTCAACTGTCTTTTAATGCTACTTTAATGTGTTTTATTGCAAAGCACTTTGCAGTAGTCATTGCGTAAAATTTTATTTTCTTTTGATTTCAGTACTGTGCTTGAGAAAGCTTCTTCTGAATTCCTTATATTCATCATTTCTTATGGTGCCACATTACCCTTGTAGCATGATTTGGCGGATCAAATACCTTTATATGTAATCTTGATGAGATAATCACCTTTCTCTCTACCTGATACTATCTCATTTTCCTCAAACTGAGTTTACGGTAATCAAGGGGTATGTTCTAATATTTCTGTGTTAATGATTAAAATGCAACATTTCTCTCATTAAATAACCAACTGTTGGGACGTCTAGGTGGCACAGTGGATAAAGCACTGGCCCTGGAGTCAGGAGTACCTGGGTTCAAATCTGGTCTCAGACACTTAATAATTACCTGGCTGTCCTTGGGCAAGCCACTTAAACCCATTTGCCTGGCAAAAAACCTAAAAAATAAACAAACAAATAAATAAATAACCAACTGTAACAATTAACTCTGAGCCCCAGACTGCAGTATATTTATTCTTTAATAAACTGGAGAAACCTCTTTTTCCATAATTATTTATTCATTTGCCTCAAAAGGCTCTGTTTGGGATTTGAAGTCTCATTTCCCAGCCCTCTCCTACCTTTTCAGTTCTTTTACACTTTATTTGCTGAAACAGACTCTGATCCAGTGACCCTAGCTTTACTATGAACAAGACACTCTTGACTCAGGGATTTTCTTTGGCTATCACCCATACCTGGAATACTCTCCTTACTCTGCTCTAGTTACTGGCTTCCTTGGTTTCCTTTAAGTCCTAACTAAAATCCTACTTTCTATGAATTCTTCCTGTTCATAATTTAATGGGTAGGAGATGAAGTTTTAGAGTATGCTATTATTTTAGGTATTTGTAAGCCATTCTTAGAGGTTCTTTTCTGCATTAGTAGCTAGCAATCCTCTTGTCTGTGTCTGTGATGGGACCTGGGCAAGATCAAAGAATTTAGAAATAGGAAGGAACTTAGAGGTCAACAGGTCTAACACTCCCATTTTATAAACAATGGGAAAAATTTGCGATGTTAAAAGAAAGATGATTAAAAATACATTTGAAGTATAGGTGGCTTATCTTCCTATAACTCTTTACCATCTAGAGCTTCATTGGAAAATATTTCATTAAAAGATATTTAAAGAAATATCAAGGTGAACTGTGAATGAAGTAATCACTACAGTATCCATATCTGAGCATAATGAGGGTTGGAGTTGTTAGAGATTCAAACAATGAACTTAATCAGGATGAATGTTTGTAGAATGTAATGAAATTTAATAATAAATAATTCCAAGAGGCCTTGTGAAGCTGGATCATTATCATCAAACTCAATACACATACACACACATATGTGTATACGTTGATAGGTGAACCAATAAATTTTAGAGCTGCAAACATGCTACACAGAAAATAATGAAGACCCTCATAGACTTGGCTGCCCTTGAATAAAGAAAAGGGATTACCTGGGAATACTCAATGACTTTAAGTTGCATCCATTTACCACAAAGGCAAATTGAACTTTGCTGCTTTTGCATTCTGAGAAGTCAGATTAGGAAAATAAATATAGTAGGGTTAAAATAACCTCCATTAACATATTTTTTGGAAAGTTTATCATAGCATGTAGTAACACTGACTACAGATGTGGCACACCAAAATTGTTTCTTTTAAGAGCTTGTATTTTGTCATATTACATTGGAATTTCAGTAATAAATATTCAAGATCTAATTGATCTTGGTTCTAAGTACTGAATTTGATGCATCCCCATTAGAAAGGACTATGTCAAACCTAATAAAATTATAAGAAATTAATTATTGAGAATAGAGTTATGTTATTTTGTCATATATCATTCAGTACTTTTAGAAATCAGGAAGACCTTAGTTAAAATCTGGACTCAGCACATACTAGCTTTGTGACCTTGGACAATCACTTAATCCTGTCTGCCTCGCATCCAGATCCATCTCCAGTCATCCTGATTCATATCTGGTCACTGGACCCTGATGACTCCAGAGGAGAAAGTGACTTAGCAAAAGCCCCCCCCCCCCAATCCAATTCATATGCTTGTCATGGCATCACCTCCCTGATGTCATGGTCTTCTTCAAGAACGAAGGACATATAGACAACAGAGAAGACAATAGACAGGTGAATTCAATTTGATCTATGTTACTTCATGTATAGGATTATGTGGGAAGATTTTGTTTTCTTCAGATAACTTAAACTGCTGTACATAAAGAACAATATGATTGTGTTTAAGGCTTTGTTCTATCAGTGGAAGATCAAATATATTGTAGAAGGTAAAGTATATTATTGAAATGGCAAAGAAAATTACCCTTATATAATTAATTTCAAACAAAATTGTATTACCTGGCAGGTTTCAAAATAACCAAAACACAAGTTCTTTTAACAACATTTTTATTTAGAAAAGTTCAACTGAAATATGCATTTTGAAGGATACATGCTTTTACAAAATATTTCTTTATTCATCATTAGAAGTCTCACATAGAATTTCCTTTACTTCATACTGCAGCATGAGTGCAATTGATAAAAATAAATAATAAATAGCTAATATTAATATAATATTAATAATAACACTTAACATTAAGCTTTGTAAAGTGCTTTGCAAATATGATCTCATTTACTCATTAATGAGAAGAAATAAAAAATCAGGAGGGAATTTGACAAATGAATCAATCTGACCTTTACATTTTTTATGCAATGTATTAAATTGTAAGGTGACCTTGTTCCTTATGTATTCCTTATAGTAACTGGAGTAAAAATTGTTGAGCTTTAGATGGGCTGAGAAGTAAAATGAATTTCCTTGAGGAAGGACCAAAGCTGCCATTGAGATGGTGTCAAGAACATTTGAGTAGCTTTTATAATGTTCATGAATTCTCTACTATGAATATTTCATTTATTTCCTTATGATTATTGAATATTTTCAACTAGTGAAAAGTATTAGCTCCAGGTACTATCTTGGGAAACATTCAATTATTCAATCAACAAACATTTATTTTGAAATTATAATCCTTAAAGGCCATTGAAGTTAGCTGGCAGCACAATTGTTAGAGGTTGAATTTGGGTTCGGGAAGACCTAAGTTCAAATCCATCCTCAGATATGTACTTGCTCTCTGACCCTGAATAAGCCACACACACACACACACACACACACACACACACACACACACACACACAGATAGATACAGATATCTAGATATGTATATATGTAACTGATTCAGAAGGTTGTTGTGAGGCTCAAATGACATAATATTTCTTAAAAACACGACCCAGTATCTGGTCCATAGTAGACATTTAGGCACTGTATAAATGCCTATTGCTTGCCCATTCCATTTATTAGAAAGCACTGTGGTAGGCACTAAAGAAGGTAGAAGGCAATCAGTACAGAGCCCCTGTCTTCTAGGAACTTAAAGTTTTGTGAGAGTTAAAAAAAAAGTTAAAAAAAACTTTTTTTAACCCTCACAAAACTTTAAGTTTATATATATATATATATATATATATATATATATATATATATATATATGTATAGTCTGAAGAAAAGGAGACACCCAAAGAAGGTTTGAAAGCTATCTGTAATATATATATATGTGTGTATATATATATATATATATATACACACATATATATATATCATCTTGCATATAGATAGATGATTAAGAAAGTAAAGATTTTACAAAAGCTCATGAAGGAAAAAAAGGTTGCTAGGAAATGCTTCATTAATATAGGTTGCATTTGAAGTGGATCATCACAAATATGGATATGACTTGTGCAGGCAGAGACGAAGATGTAGGAAACTGAGCCCAGAGAAATGTGATTTTGGGATAGCAAGTCAGAGTATAAAAAGGAGTGAGGACAAGAAGAAAGTAAAGATAGGTTCCTGTCAGATTATTGGGGATCTTTTGCTATGCTAAGAATTTAGTGGAAGGAATCTATTGAAGGCATTTGAAAAAATGTACATTAATAAGATTAATGTATAAAACAAATTGGAGCTGGATGAGTTGCAGCAGCTTGGAAATTACCAGTGATTCAGGTGAGAGGGAATGATTTTGGAATGATAGAGAGAAGGAAGCAAGAAGTATTTTAGAAATAAAATTATCAGGGGTGGCTAGGTGGCACAGTGGATAGAGCACCAGCCTTGGAGTCAGGAGTACCTGAGTTCAAATTTGGCCTCAGACACTGAATAATTACCTAGTTGTGTGGCCTTGGGCAAGCCACTTAACCCCATTGCCTTGAAAAAAAACCTTAAAAAAAGAAATAAAATTATCAGAGTTTTATGAAAAATTGGTTGTGGGGTATAAGGAAAAGGAATGGGTCAGTGATAATTATGAGCTTTGAATATGGGTGCTTAAGAGAATAGTGATAAATGGAAAAATTATCTGGATGAAGAGAATGTTTTGAAGGAAAGATAAGATGATTTTGATATTATATATTTTTCATAAGAGACAGGATTGGGATAGAAGATAGAGGACTGGCCTCAGATTTAAGATCTTTGTGGAAGTCTAGCTTTTGAGACATTCTAGTTGTGCGACTCTCAAGGTGACTACAGGTTGCAGAGCAGGGGCCTATCCTCATTAGTAGGAAGTGCAATCTTGGGGGAGTCCTTACATTGATTAAATCACAGAGCTGTCTTAAAACAAAAAGCTAGACAAATGGAAAAGCAAAAAGACATCAGGGACCTGGAGCATCAGACACTTGGGTTGCTTTGGTGATGTGTTCAAAGTGAACATTACCCATCCTTATATCCTGTAATTTCATCAACTGGTCTGGGAGAAAATCAATTGTTAAGAGGTTTCCCAATCCGCTCCCTCCCTACAACATGCTTTTATATCATTAATTCAGTTCAAGTAAACAAACATTTATTAAACTCAGAATAATTTATGGAGGGCAAATGTATTAACTGCTTAAGGAATCAGGGAAAGTTTCAGGGTGGAGATAGTTATTCCATGTAATCATGATATCTACCTTATGTGGAAGATAGTAAAATAGTATTGTGCCATTTTACAGATAAAAAAAATGGATCAAAAAATTCCAATATCTTGCTCACAGTGATAGAGCTGACATTCAAGTGCAACTTTTCTTACTGTGCCTAGTGTCTTTTCCAGTATACCAGGAAACATTTATTTGGGTAGGGTGCCCTTCCCCAGACTTCTCAAATTTCAAGTATTTGCCTCATAGGTAAATATTTAATCATAAGGTCTTCCATTACCCATATACTCTTTTTTTTTTTTTTTTTTTTGCAAGGCAAGGGGGTTAAGTGGCTTGCCCAAGGCCACACGGTTAGGTAATTATTAAGTGTCTGAGGCTGGATTTGAACTCAGGTACTCCTGACTCCAAGGCCAGTGCTTTGTCCACTGCGCCATCTAGCTGCCCCCACCCATATACTCTTTAACACAGAATCATTGACCTTCATGAAAGAGGAGAAAAGGAAGGAAGTATTTTTTAAAGGCCCACTATTTTTCTTTTTACTTTTATTAATATTGTATTTGTTTTCCAATTATATACAATACTAGTTTCTACCTATCATTTTCTATGAGATTTTGAATTTTACAATTTTTCCCCCACCCTCCCTTCCCTTCCACCCCGCCACAGGAGGCAGTCTGATAATCTTTACATTGTTTCCATGCTATACATTGATCGAAATTAAATGTGTTAGGAGAGAAATCATCTCCCTGAGGAGAAAATAAAATATTAGAGATAGCAAAATTATGTAGTACATAAGACACTTTTAAAAAAATTGAAGGTAATAGACTTTGGTTTTTGTTTAAATTCCACAGATCTTTCTCTGGATACAGATGGCATTCTCAGGTACTCTAAAACTATCCCTGATTGTTGCACTATTGGAATGAGGAAATCCATTAAGGTTGATCTCCCCACTACCACCCCCATGTTGCTGCAAGGTGTACAGTGTTCTTCTGGTTCTGCTCATTAAAGGCTCACTATTAAGCACTATTCAGATACTATCTCCCTTGAGAGTTAACAACTCATCTGAAGTAGATGCTATTAATGTCACCATTTTACAGTTGAGGAAACTGAGACAGAGAGTGGTTAAATGTTTTGATTAAAGTCACTCAGCCAAGTTTCCAAGTTTCTAAGTTTCTAAGGCTAGCATTGAGCTTAGGTTTTCATGATTCCAAGCCCTGCATTATATGCCACCTATCTTCCTCTAAAGAGGCCTTATTCTAATCAATCAATAACCAAGTCTTGTCAATCTCACCTTTGCAATATTCTCTGTATCCATCCATCCATCCATCCATCCATCCATCCATCCATCCATTCAATAAGGCCCTGTCTCCTCCTCACTATTCCCATTTTTGCCCATTCTTCCCTATTACTATCCACATGGGTGATTGCCGATTCAATGTGCTATTTTTCATCACAATGGCCAGTTAGGTGGTAGTGGTAGTGGTGGTGGTGGTGGTGGGGGTAGGAGCCTTCCAGAAGATCTATTACATTTGTATCATCATAACCCCTATGTAAAATTAAGAGAAGGAAGAGAGAGGGAAGAATGTTAACGATAATGTAAAGAAAACTGGGGACTTTAAGATCTATGCTAGGGAAGGAAAAAAGAAAAGCAATAACTCTAGAGTGAATGGGTATGGAGGAGGAGAAGGGGGAAATTATTCAGGGATAGTCATTTGACTCCTCAGTGTCTTGAAATGAGAAACTTTGCCCATTTCTTTTAAAGGAGATGCTCATTACTGTTAATAACCAATAAATTAGATTAAGAGAAGAACCAAACAACTGCCAAGTACAGAACCTGGTATAAATTATATGAGCCAACATCATATATATATATATATATATATATATATATATATATATATGTTCCTCTTCTCTTTGCCAGCTAGGTTCCTGATGGAGAGCATCAGTTTGTTCCATTGCAGCTTGTTGTTATAAATAATAGAATGGAGTGATATACAAAGCAAAGACCTTTCCTCATTTTTTTATTGCATCTAATGAATGGTTTGAAATCTTATCAATAATAATGATTCCCATTGATTCCCATTTATGAGACAATTATAATGTACATAAAGTACTTTTACAAATTTGAAATATATGATATATGTTTATTCATTTACTCATTCTTTTTTCATTCATCTCATATGTTTCACTGGCCTTAAGTTAGAAATGGTGGTCATGGGGCTTGTCTCCATTCCTGTTATCTTTTATATTTAATGTTCTACAAATTTTTGCACAGGTTGATAAAATGATTGCTTTTAATAATTGAATAGGAATATTGAGATGTAGACTCATCTTCTGTGAACTCACTAAAAGCATCTTTGGGACAACTCCAGGAGCAGACAGATGACAGGGATGACATCATGTACCCCATCATCTCACATAGTTTCAATTTCTTCTGCTCATCCTTTTTATTTGGAAAGCATTTCATTCAGGAACTGCAGTTGATGAGAGTTCCCCATAACTAGTCCAATCCAAATCTACCACTCTGATGTGCTCTGCCATCTTCATGCTGTCCTGTTACTCACTCTGCCTTTTCTCTACCCCATTATACTTCCAGCTTTTGGAACAGTAATCAAATCAACACTGACATTCTTGGAAAGAACGTTTCAATTAATTTCCCTGTGGCATCATTAACTATCCCTGTGTCTTTCTAGTTCAAACAACCCTCCTTACCTTCCACTCAAGTAGATGTATTGTCTTCTTAAGAATAGTGGCCACCATTTTGTATTTTATCACAAGATTTTAACCTAAGTCCTGGCACACAAATGGAACTTAAGAAATGCTTTTTTCTTACTTTTATCATTCCTTGTAGTTTAAAGAAGGTCATTATATTGAATTCTAAAAGGAAGATCATCACAGCAATCTGGGCACAGACCCCCTTAATTCTATAGCTTGAATCTTATTTGGCAACATTTCAAGATTGTTGCCAGGCCTTTACAACTGCCAAAATGATCCCTGAAATTGATGGTAAACCTCCTAGGTTAGCATCCTACTTTATTTCCATTATCCTCTGTATTATGGAGCAGGATACTGATACCTTTTGTTCATCTTCTGTATTTTTCCATCTCTTTTTTTCCTCCTTGCTTTCCTCTTCCTTTTCTTTTTTCTCCTCCTCCAATTTCTCCTCCCTATTTTCCTCCTCCTCATCTTTTCTTCCTCATTATCCCTCTCCTCTTCCTTCTCCCCCTTCTACTCATCTCTCTTTTCCCTTTTTCTGAATATCTTTTTACATTCTAGAACTTCTGATAGATGTGGGACATTGGGTCTACAAGGTATCTTGTTTTAATAAAATGACTCCTGTATTTTACAATGTGTACAAAGTGAGTTTGCATTTTAAATTAACTTGTGCTGCTATAGGAGAAAGCAAAACAAAACAAATTGATACCAGGGGAAATGTCAGGCACACTGCACAGATCTGTTAAATAAATATTACTATATGTGGCATTAGTGTTATTACTTTCTGTCCCTGGTGCTGTAAAAATTATCTATATTTCTGAAGAATGTATATATTTCTCGGAATTTAGGAAGAGATGCTTGGGCAGGGGTCAATATAAAATTGCCAATATTCAGTTGAAAACATTTTTTTTTTTAAGTTTGGGGCTATTGAATCACAAGTCAAATTCCCCAATAATAGGGGAATGTTAGCTACTTAAGCTTAAAGATGTTGACTGTATAGCAGCTATCTCTATGCATCATGAAAGAGATAGTATATTCTCTAGAAAACCTAAATTTTTGACAAATTTCATGACTAAAAAGTTATTTCCTGCTATTATACACAATTTTTCCTTTGCTAAAATGTTTTTGAACTAAGCCTCAATTGCCAGTCAGAATGGATTTGACCAACTAGTTAGTTTTGATAAGGGTATAAAAATTATTACAAGGATGATGTTTGTCTTTCCTTCTTAAAGAAGACCGTGACATCAGGGAGGTGGTGCCAGGACAAGCATGTGAATTGAATTTGAGTGAGGGGGTGTTGTTTCTCCTCCAGAGCTATCTGGGCCCAGTGACTAGATGTGGATCAGGAATACTGGAGATGACCCTGGATGTGAGGCAATCAGGACTAAGTTACTTGCCCAAGGTCATACAAATAGTACTTGTCAATTGTCTGATCTGAACTCACATCTTCCTGACTCCAAGACCAGTGCTCTATCCACTAAGCCACCTAGCTGCCCTATTGCAGTGCTAGGAATCATTGAATTTTTAGAGCTGCGGGATTGGAGAGATTTTCAGTAGGTAGAAGGCCACCTTGGAGTTTAGGAAGAAAGACTTGGAATCAAATACTGCATCTGATACTTAACTAGTTGAGTGATCCACTCAGTACCCTAGTCTATAATTTAATTTGATTGTATTTTATATATAAAATAATAATTATATAAATAGAAATATAAAATAATTTAATAGCATCTAGAACTTATATTGTACTTTAGGATATATAAAGTGCTTTAGAATTACTTTATCTTCTCCCAATTCTAGGATTTAGCATAAAATACCTGGAAATTTTCAATTTCCTTCTTTTTACAGATAAGGTATCTGAGGCTGAGTTTAAGTGATTTGTCCATGATCAGGAAACTGAAGTTTTGAGACTAGCTGCGAACCCAGGTCTTCCTGTCCCCAGGTCCAATACATTAGCCACCTAACTGCAAATTGGCATTACTAATGAGAGTTTTCTCATTGAGGTGCTCCCTGTACCGATGAAATCGCAGATTAAAAAAAAAAAGTACTAAATATTTATTGAGTGTCTAGCACTGTGCTAGATGAAAAGTTTGAGCTGCTCAATATAGTTTTTATATTATTATCCTTTTTATTATAACAGTTATAACATTGGTTTATCCATAGGGGATAAAGCTACCATATTTTCCCAAATTGATTTCTTCATTCATTTTCAATTTCCTTTCCATGATTAACTATTAGTGCAGGCATGTGTTTAGGGTCCTTTTAACCCACTCACCCTAAGCCATCCTCTTGTTTCCAAACAAGTCTGTGATTTCCCAGTGTAGCATGAGGCTCTAGTACAGAGTCCTTATCCTGAAGAAGCAGGTTCTGCTGGGGGTTCATGCTTGAGTCCATTTTTCTTATCTTTCTCAAATGACCAAAGTTAACTGATTTGAAAGGTCCTCATTTTAAATTACATTCATTCAGTGAAAACAGAAATTAACACTTAGAGACATCTATATGCTAATGATTGCAGCTCAGGGAATACCCTTCCAACCTTTTCAAAAGGCTCCGGTGAAAAGCCATTTCACTTGAAAGTAACTTAGTAAAACTGGTAGATTAATTAAATACCATAAAATTTTCCTAAAATCTTTATTTCATTTATCATTTATATCATTATTTTTCTCTTTATGAGCACTACCTTAACCTAGATTCTGCCTTCTTTCCGGAGGAACTGGAACTATGACTGTAGGAGAATCCAGACTAGGTGGGCCATTTGCCCCAGGGAGAGCAAGAAAACCAAACAAAACAAAGGGAACTCTAGTTTGTATCTCTGATAACTAGTAGGAAGAATAAGCATTTATAATTATGATTACTATTGCCAGTTACTGTGCTGTGTTTTTACAAATATTATCTCATCTGATCTTCACAATCACTTTGCAAGATAATTGATATGATTTATTATCTCCCATTTTACAGTTGGGGAAAGTGAGAAATAGAAAGGTTTAATGATTTGCTCAAAGTCACAGAGTTAAGTATCTGAGAATGGATTTGAACTCAAATCTTCTTGATTCCAAGCATTGCTCTATTTACAGCACCTTCCTCCTTTCCATGGAGTGAACAGAAAAAAGATGCCAAAGGTCAATCAGTCAGGAGGGGATGTTGTAGAGTAGCAGCAGATAGACACAACCTTCTCAGGATCATGAATTTAGACTTGAAATATATTGCTTGTCCCCCTTGTCTAAAAATAATGACCTGACCCTAGGCTTAAAATACACTGCAAGAAGAAAGAAATGCAAAAAATAATGCTAATGGACTCCAAGAGGGAGACAGATTTCAGAAAGTCAGCTAACAATGTATTGCAAAGATAGATGACTCCAGAATTTAGAGACTGAGTTGAGACAAAACACAGTAGTGCTGTTGACCAAGGAACTTCATGTTTTGTTCTTTAGTCTTACTTATGTTTTCATTAGTGGAGAGAACATGAAGTAGGAAGAAACATCATGTAGATCAACAATTGCTTTGTGCTTAAAATCTTAAAGGAGTTCTTAGCTTTTGTGTGTCGTGAGCACCTTTGGGAATATGGAGAAGCCCTTGGATCCCTTCTCAAATATTTTTAAATGCATAAAATAAAGTTTACAGGATTACAAAGGTATTTAATTATGTTGAACTACAGTTATCAAAAAAAATCACAGATCCTAGGTTTGTTTTTTTTTAAATTTTTATTTAAGGCAGTGGGGTTGAGTGACTTGCTTAAGGTTACACAGCTAGGTTAGTATTAAGTGTCCCAATTTGAACCCAGGTTCTCCTATCTCTAGGGCCAGTGCTCTATTCATTGTGCCACTAAGTTAGTATATGTCAGAAATAGGGTGTGAACTTGTCTTCCTGACTCTAAGGCAGGTTCTCTTTCTACACCACATACTCCATTACCTCTTGTGTTTGCCTTTTCTTACCTAAATTAATACTAAAATATAAATAAGTGACTTAGGAATTTCCTTCCACAAAGCAGATTACTGTACATCTATGCCAGATACTTCAGGGAGATTCTCATCCATGTCCTTCCCCGAAACTCAAAATTTGGGGGTCTATCCAATGTACTGGAAACCTCTTTCAGCTGCTTATGACATTATAAAGGGACCAGTGGAGCATTCTGGCCTTCTAATTATTATCCCTTGTCTATTCATGAAAGCAACCCATCTTTTCTTTCTGTAATATAGTTTTCAATGACAATTGCATTTGTTCTTCTGAGTTCTCCATTGATTAAATGGGCAGCTAGGTGGTATAGTGGATAAATGAATGAATCTGGAGTCAGGAAGACCTGAATTCAAATCTGACCCTAGATATTTACTGGCTGTGTGATCCTGGGCAAGTCATTTAAATTCTATCTGCCTCAGTTTCTCATTTATAAAATGGAAATAGTAAAAAATGCTTATTTCACAGGGTTATCATGAGGATCAAATGAGATAATATTTGCAAGGCACTTCACAAACCTTAAAAAGCTGTCTATTTGTTATTGTTGTTGTTGCTATATTGCAGCTTTCCCCCGCCTACCACACACCTCTGCATTGCCCTCTGTGTGATGCTCATCTTTAATTCTTAGGAGATGGTGGCATTGTAGGTCTCAGTGCCAGATTGCAATACTGGTAAAATCTTTGTATTGAAAAGGTGAGCCTTTGCTTTTATGTTATAAGCTTGGGGTCAGTAAAAGTGCTTTGCAATTTCCCAAAAGCAATCCAGCCCTCTTTCCTTTTCAACTCTGGGTCCAAATTGCTATCTATCTATATTTTCTGTCTTAGCTATTCATAGTATTGGAGAAACTCCATAGTGGTCCATGCAGATACATGTTCAAAACTGGGCAATAAACATATACCTCTTCATAAAAATAATTTATCTTACTTATAAAAATGTTTCTGGATATTCAAAGTAATTTGAATTTTCTTACAACAATCTTGTGAGTAAAAGTACAATTTCCATTTTAGAGAGGAGGAACCTCTCTAAACCTCAAAGTAATTATATTAAATGGTTTACCCAGAGTCTTCATACATATATTCAGTATCCAAGGCAAAAATCCAAGCTCAGGTCCAGTGATTTCAACTCTGGAATTCTAGTCACTGAACCATAGTGTCCATCCTCATCATGAACTTTAGATGACAGCTTTCTCCTGAATTCCCACTGTGATTCAATCTGAAAACCCAAAATGACTAGTATGTCAAGCTTTTGAATATATGTAACATTTAATTAAATGCAGAAGGCAAAAGGAAAAGGAGGCATGTTGCTCATGTAGATAAGCAATCTGCACATTATACTGGTGTCCATGAAATATTAAAAGAGAAAAGCCTTCAGCATTTTGGGTAGGGTTTTTACGGAATACATATGGAAAGACAAAGATGAGAATTGATATGAGAAGGTGTGTAGAGTTGAAAATCTGTACTCCAAGAAGTGCTTGGAGTGAGGAAATCCAAATCAAGTAAACAGTGTAATGGGCAAGATAGCATGCAAATAGCACTGTATAAATAGTTTACACACACACACACACACACACACACTCACATACATATGCATGTATGTACACACACATATTCCTATATATTAATCCTAGATGGAAGACTCTAAGACTAAGGAGGATTGGGAAAGACTGCTTGCTGAAGGTGGTACTTTAACTGAACTTGAAGGAAGCCAAGGAAGTCAAGAGGCAGAGATTAGGAAGGAGGGAATTCCAGGTAAGGATTGGACAAGGGTGGTGCAGTCATTAAAAATCCCTGGAGTCAGGGGATGGAGTGTCATATCTGAGGATCAACAAGGAGCAAATGTGTCACTGGATCCCAGAAGGAGAATCAGGTATAAGAAAAGAAAAAAGCAGGCATGGGTCAGGTTGTGAAGGGCTATAAAAGCCCAGGATTGTGTGATTGTTCCTGGAGGCATTAGGGAGCCACTGGCAAGAGAGAGGGAGTGACCTGGCCAGATCTGCTATTGAGGAAAATCCAAGGGATCACTTAGTGGTTGATGGATTGGAGTGGGGAGAGACTTGAGCCAGGGAAACTCGAAGTAAATTGGCAATATTCTAAGCATGAGGTGATGAGGGTCTTAACCAGGATGGTGACAATGTTAGAGTATAGAAGAGAGCAAAAGTGAGAGATATTACAACGGTAGAAACTTTGAAAACAGTTTTCTTAAGTGAGTTATGATATTTCCACTCGTACTACTGATAATTATGGGCAGAACCTTAGGGGAGTCTGTTTTGCAAACTTAAGTCACCAGTCTTGCTCATTTGTAAAACAAACTCATAATATTTTGTGAGGATTTGGTTTAGCCAAAAAAAAAGAGATGAACTTGAATTCAGGAGAGAGTTGGGATTGAACTCATTTCTTCTGAGATTTTGTAGCTGCTGGCCAAATCATGGTTGTTATAAGCCCTTTAATAGTAGCAAGCTGATTGGTGAGCACCTTGTTGGTGCTAATGAAAATAATTTTACACTGATGGCTATATTATTCCAAACAAATATTATAGTTATATGGACAAGGGAAAAACTTAATCAGAAACTTTCTGAACAAACATGATTCATTTACTCTAAGAACAAAAACAAATCCTTTTGGGAATGAGTTAATGAATTCTCTGTTACTTTGGGGATAAAAATCCAATCCTTAAAACAGTTTCCCCATCTATTAAATGAGGGAGGTGGGCTAGATGATCTGTAAGGCAACTTCCAGCTTAAAAAATGTCATTGAATCGCTAATCTCTCAATCTATTTTCTTGTCTTCCAGGACTTAGTATTTGTGTCCACTATGTAGAAAATTAGAATCAAAAAAATTTACTTATCAATTTGAGGTTTTATTTGAATAATTTTTAATGAATTCTGTTTTGATAGAGGAATGTATAATGCTGGATATCTTTGAAATTGTGGTTATACAGAGAAAATAATTTTTATTGTCTTAAGGATAGCTCATAATGTTTTGTGAGTTTTTAATGTAGCCATAGGAGTGATGAACTTGAACTCAAGAGAGACCTGGATTTGAATCATTACTTCTGACATTTTGTAACTGTGTGACTCTGGTCAAATCACTTAACCTCTCTGAGTTCTACTTTATTTTAACAATGAAAATGAAATTTAATGAAATTTAGCAATGAAATCTTAAAAGGTTATTGTGAGGCTTAAATGAGCTAATGTAAGTAAAATACCTTGGCAACTTTAAAGTGCTCTAGAAATGTCAATGATTATTTGACCCATATATGGAAACTTCACTCATGTATAGGCAAACCATGGACTTTGCCCCAGTGCAAATTATCCAACTGGTGGAATATTTGGCAATTAAATTCACATTTGACATCACTTTTAAACTTACCTCCATGAAGGTAACTCAAGCCTTAATTGATACTACTTCCCTCAGCCTTCTTTTCCCTCTGATTGGAAGACTGGGGTGTGGGGTGGGGTACCAAACTCCTCCCAATGCCTTCTTTTATAAATGGCAGAAATTGCTCATTCCACTTTGAATCTATGTCCTAACTGGTTTAGCTTCATGGAACAAGGAAACCCCTCCCTCTTTTCCTGCCTCATTTTGTCTTGCCTCTCCCTGTATATTGTAAACTCCCTGAGAACAGAGTTTGTCTTATTAAAAAAAATATATTAATTGTATCTTTTGTGCTTAGCATAGTATCTGGTGCATAGTAGATGTTAATGATTATAGAACTGGATTTCACATAATGTTATTTCTTTTGGAAAATAATTTGTGAAAATAATTTACAAAAGATGTTTCACAATTTTACAAGGTTAAATTGAAGTCAAACAGTTAATGAAAATATTCATTAAGCACTTCATAGATAGATAGATAGATAGATCTCTATATATGTATATGTATATATAAAAGCACAATGCTAGGTGTTGAGAAAGGTAAAAAGATTAAAAAGGACACAGTCCCCACCCTTACAGAATTTACAGTCTGGCAGGGGATATGACACAACACAAATAACTTTAATGACATAATGTTACATGTAAGTGCATTGGAGCATAGCAAAACAAAGTATGATATGAGGTCCAAGGGAGATGCCCATTATTGAGGTGGGTTGGTATGGGGGAAAAACAAAGAAAAGTATCATGGATTTAGAGCTTCAAGGAATTTAGATATTATCTAGTTCAATCAAATTCATTTGGTAGATAATAAAACTGAGAATCATCAAGGTTAGGTAATTTGCCTAATGTGACCCAGCTAGTGTATTAGACCTGGGTTTTAAACTCAGATTCTCACATTCCAAATTCAACTTTCTTTCCACACTACCCAGCACTGGATCAGGGAAGTTAGTGGGACTTACTATTTGCAGATAAATATGACTTAGTGAACTATTGTTTCGATCCATCATTTTCAAAACGGACCAATGACATCACAGGAAATATCTTGGGTGTGAAATTGAATTGAAGTGAGGCAAATTTGCACAAAGTTGTTGGCCTCACTCTCTCTTCCTGAGTCATCAAAGTTCAGGAGCAAGAAAAAAATCAAGATGAAAGGTGATGACTCAGATCTTCACCTTGATCAGACATCCAAGTTATCACCTTGATCAGACATCTAGGTGATGACCTGGGTTACCTTGGTCAGACATCCATTGGTGTCTTGGATGTCTGACCAAGTTTGAAAGCTGTGAAAGGGCAGGATTTTGTAAGAGGGCATCTTATTTGTTAGTGTTGCCCAATCCCTTTGGGTGTTGAGACTGCAGATATGGTACTAGATTCTCAGTGCTAGCAGAACCATAGAGGATTCAAACCATTTGTTCTTCAGTTTCCAGACTGAACTCCCTTAAGACATTAAAGCAATAATGGCACTCCAAAAAATCATAATGAGGTGGATTAAAGTGATCAAATTACCAAATAACATTCTTCCAGCTTATGTAGTTTCAGGTACTCAGAGTGGGCAGCTGACTGCTTTTAAATAACATTAGCAAGTATCTATGTGATATTATGCAGAAAAGAATCTGCTAAGTGATATGTAGGATTCAATGAATTATGGAACATAATTTCTACCCTCAAGGAGCTTGAAACTAGTTGGGGAGATAAAACATATGTAATAAGGCAAAGTAGGGAAAAGAGAACTCAGGGTTCAAATATGAAGCTCTGGTATTTATTGGTTGTAGGCTCAGGGGGTAATTAACCAGAGACTTACTTTGCTTATCTGTAAAATGCTGGCTAATAAATTCTGGAAATCCCTTCTTCCCTGAGTTGTTATAGAGCTTTAGATAAATGCTTTGTTCTTCATTTTTGAAGAAGACCATGACATCAGGGAAGTGATGCCATGACAAGCACATGAATTGGATTTGAATGAGGGGAGACTGTGTTAGGTTACCAGCCTCACTTTTTCCCTCCAGTCATCTGGATCCAGAGGCCAGATATGAATCAGGATGATTGGAGATGGCCCTGGTTGTGAGGCAATCAGAGTTAAGTGACTTGGCCAAAGTCACACAGCTAATAAGTGTCAAGTGGTAAATGGAAAGAGTTACTATCACTATAGAGGCAGCTAGATGAGATCTGAGTTTAAATTTGACTTCAGACACTCAGTAGCTAGGTGATCCTGGGTCTGATAAAATTTGGATGGAAAGAATAGAATGGGGAGGAAGTTAGGTAGAAAGAATGAATGATAGAAGCAAAAGGAGAGACAAATGAGGAAACTGAAAGTTATTTGGGGAATTGTGTTTATTGCTATGATATTCTGGGAGCAGGAGAAGATAAAACTTTTAAAAAAAATATGTGGGGATTAGATAGTGGAGGACCTTGCATGTCAAATTAGATATTGAATGAGGGTGATTATGACATATCACCACCCTAAGGTTGGAATCCTATGATATTTATGAAGGAAAGGCAGTTACTCCCAACTGTGTTGAACACAAACCTGTAGGACATAAGTGGGTAGTTTATAATGGTTCAAAGCCCTTTCTTATTTACACTGCCTGAGTAGTCTTTCCATGTTTCATTAGTTGCCAATAAGATATTCCTTTGTCTCTGTGTTAGGTTTTATGGATTCCATTGTTGTAATGATAGGAGCAGAGGGGAACCATGTAATGACAGGGAGAAGTACTCACAGGGGGAAAGAAAAAGCCACTTTGAAGTGTTGGGTCTCCCACGTGGCACCTGGGCACACTGCCAACATTCTGCTGCTGCAGACGGAGCCACACAAACAGGTGACAAAGAGCCTGTAATCTGTCCACGATAAAGGAAGCTGACATCGACACAGAGAACCCAGCTCACTGATCAATAGTTTAATAATTATCTCACTGAAACAATTCATTTGACTGAATTTAGGGAATTTGTAATCCATCTGCAGTAGCTGTCTGCTTTTGAAGATAACCCAAATATTCTGAGCAGATTTTTCAAGGTTCTCTCGTACTTGGATTAAGAAACTGTTGTGTTTGGCTATATAATACTATTTTTTGGAAGATTCTTTTAATCTTTGAATAGTATTTTTCTCTCATTTAAAATCTTTTTGCTTATTTATTCATTTATTTATTTTAACTATTCCATGTTTGGCAATTTTTTTTTCAATATTTATGAAATCACCTAAAAATTCCAACAAGTAATTAGAACTTTTCTTCCATATATGTATTTGCAGACTACCTCAGGGGTTGAATGAGAACTCTGTTCAAAATAAGTTGTATGAGATCACAGGCTTTTAGAGCTTCAGATGATTTAGAGATGATTAAGAGTAACTTACCTGTTTAGTTTTTACTGGTAAAGAAACTGAGGCTGAAATAAATTGAAGAATTTTCTCAAGGAAAATATGAATTATTTAGCATTTAAAATTTTTCATCACCAGGCCCTTACCCACCATTCCAACCTTTTACACCTTACTCATCTGTATGCACTTTTTAATTTAGCTACATAGATCCACTTACAGTTGCTTCAAGGAGACTCCATTTCCCATTTGGGGTCTGAAATGGTTTCCCCCCCATATTTCCAATTTGGAGACTCAGTTTATATGGCACTTTGTATAGGAGACCTTTCCTGTTTCCCCTCTCCCTCAACTGCTTATGTCTTCCCTTTCCAGAATACCTACTATCCACTCATATTTATCTTGCACTTCAATACTGACATATTCTCTCTCTGAATTAGACTTCTTAAAGAGAAAGAGCTATGAATTAATGGTTTGTTTTTAAATATATTTGCTGAGATATGGCAAGTGGTTAATAAATATTTGTTTATTTACTAAGAATTATCAGTAAGTTAACAGGGTTGGGGGATTTGAATCCAAATCTTCATCTACACTACAATCTCCCATTTTACGGTTTCTTTTTTATCAATTTAAACATATTGCAAGTTATAGCTCTTGAATAGTTATCACATATGTTGAACTTGGAAACATAGTTTTAGATTTTTATAATCCCCTTCCTCCTGGAAGTCTAAAAGGAGAATAATGCTTTACTTCCCAGACTTGATATATATCTAAAGCTTGATACGATTTCTTGTACTGTATTTAGGGATTTTTTAAAGAGGAAGAATGGAAGATGGAAAAGATCATTAAATCTGGAATAATTCAAAGAATCTGGTTCTTATAACTCATGAGGCCTAAAGCAAATCATTTAACCTACAATTTCCTTTTATGATAAATGAGAGAGGATTACTTGATTTTAAGTCTTCAAGTTTTTCTCCTCTTATTGGTATATTCAAGAAATGTTGCAAAGGTGAAGTTGACAGATCTTAACAATAGATTGTATATGGGGGTGACAGAGAGTGAAGAGACCAGGATGACTCCTAAGTTAGAAGTCTAGGTAGGATGATTTGGCTTTCTATAAAGGAAGGAAAGGTGGGAGAAAAGGGGGATTCAGGGTTAAAGATAATGAATTCTGCTTTGGACAAAATGGTGATTAGCAAAAAGCATTTATTTGTTATCTACAGTGTGCCAGGTATCATGCTAGTTGGGGAGGTATGGGTGGAGGGGAGAGAGGAGATATAAATTCAAATTTGAAACAGTCTCTACCCTCAAGGAGTTTGCATTCTAGCTGAGTGAGAAAGAAAGCATACATGTATGAATATCCATATCCATATATATATATATATATATATATATATATATATACATATATATGAACCAATATAGCAGACAATTTTGTGAAGACTACACTAGCATTTGGAGAGATCATGAAAGATTTCTGTAGAAGATGGTATTTGAACTGAGTCTTCATGATGATACAATGTAACTGATTAATGAACTAAAATAGGCTAATTTCAACTAATATTCATATATAATGATATTCCTATTTGCTGGCTTATTTCACACAATCTGGAATCTTGTATTTTTGAACTCTAGGAAAAATAGTAGATTTAGGCAAAATTTGTCTTGAGCAGCCTTCCAATTTTCCTTTTAATATCTCCCTCCCCTCTCTTTCTTGTTCCCCAGGTACTTATACAATGTCTCATTACTGAAGGACATTTCTCTCAGCTCTCTGTTGACTTTTTTCCCCCTAGGGTATCAGGCCTCCAGAGAAAAACTGTATTTTAATACAGATTTCTGAAGATGCAAAGGAATACCAAACCCAAAAGCAAAATAGCTTATGCCCATGTGTCACACTCTAACATTTATAAAGTCCTTTGGTCTCAACAGCACTGCAAAGTTGTTAATGAAAAAATCATCATCTCATTTTTGCAGATGAGAAAACTGAGTTTAAGTAACTTGCCCACAGATTCTACAATTATTAAATGCCAAAGCTAAGACTCAGACTGATTCCAAATGCAGTGAGTGTTCTTTCTAGGATACTATACTGCCTCTTGAATTGTGAGGATGGGGAAGGTGAGGGACAATCTTTCCTCACCTGATTGCCCTCAAATCACAATGTGGGTAGTGGCTACTTACTCTAAGTTTTCCTAAGGTCAGTCCTGGCTGTAAGATGAATAGACAAGTTTCTTAGGTTTCCTTTCTTTCCTGTAATTTTAGCAATCTTTTTTTGTGATGGAAAGCAGTTGCTCCCTGGTATACATTATGTATTGAGACCTATTTTATTAAGGCTCTAGAAAATCCCTTCCTCCATGGCATATTTAGAAAGTGCTATTGGCATTCCGTCCTACCATGTTACCAGTGAATGACATGTCAATGTCTTGATGCCTAATGTTAATTATTCACTCTCTGCCATTTCCAGAGCACAGAGATGACTTTTGTCTATGCTGACACAGAGAATATTGCAAACAACATTACTGGATTCTAGAGATGAAGGTGAGACCTGGGTGGAGGAAAAAAAATATGATGGTTAGGTAACAGCTGATTGGTCAAACAGACTGGATGGAACCTTGGTGGGATGTCATGACCCTGCCCTCTCCAAACATGAAACATCAATGACTTTCCTTTTCCTAGTATCCCTCAAATGTGCACAGTGGAAATATTAAATCTTTACTCATATTCATTCAATGTTTGCTTTTCAGTGGCTTATATAAAGAAATCACAATGGTTGTGAAAATACTAACAATTAAAAACATTATGCAAATACAAAGGATTATAACTCTCATCACTGTTTTCTCCTATTTATCTCAGTGTTTTTGATGAGGTTCAGTGTCAAAGTCCTGACACAAGTCACTATAATGCCACTTTATGGTTAATGCTCCATTGAAAATTGAACAGGTGGATAAAATAACAGTTTTTTAAAATGATTTAATAATTGGATTAGATTGTAAACTTATCTTCTGTAGGGTCACTGAAAGAATTTTCAGGGCAAGTCTAATAGTAGATTGCATGGTGGGGATGATATGTACCTTGCCCTATTCCACATGGTTTTGAACTTATTTTTTCCTGATAGGTTCCCATATTTTGAACATTTTTATTTGACAAAAATTGGAGATTGTGATTATTTGGTCTGGCAGTATCTATTAAAATGTTATTCTTACATTTTTATGCATTGGTGTTATATTCAGGAGATTTTGCCTATGATAATGGTATGGTTCTAGTAATATTTATTTATTTATTTATTAAATCCTCAAAGAAATTTTTAGATCTCTTCTTGTATTAGGGAGATGGGTAACTTTATGAAAGATAATGAACTTTTGATGCGTAATTCTAGCCATGTCATGCTTGGAGATAATTGGTGGGTGCTAAAGTTTTTAAACTCACATTGATACTTCATTTCTTTTATTTCCACACACAATTTGAACTGGTTAATAAGTTCAAGACTCGTGGATTAAATTTAAATTATGGACAACAAATGGAAAAAAGGATCCTTTTTGAGGGTAAAGATTTGTCCTTACAAACAAAACACAAACTTTGATGAGTCATGGGTCACATCTATAGTTTATTTTATAAAAAATATTTTGTTTATTTATTTTCCCAACTATATGCAGAGAGATTTTTTTAAAAAAATTTTAGAAAGGTTTTCAGTTTTACAATTTTTGCCCCAATCTTGCTTCCCTCCCCCCCCCCCACAGAAGACAGTTTGTTAGTCTTTACATCATTCCCATAGTTAGTTGAATGTGATGAGAGAGAAATCATAACCTTAAGGAAGAAACATACAGTATGAGATATAGCAGAATTACGTAATAAGACAGTTTTCCAAAAAATTAAATTAAAGGTGGGGGCAGCTAGGTGGTGCAGTGGATAGAGCACCGGCCCTGGAGTGAGAAGTACCTGAGTTCAAATCCAGCCTCAGACACTTACTAATTACCTAGCTGTGTGGCCTTGGGCAAACCACTTAACCCCATTGCCTTGAAAAAAAAATAAATTAAAGATACATAGAAAGTCTTTGGTCTTTGTTCAAACTCCACAATTCTTTCTCAGGATACAGAAGGCATTCTCCATCGCAGATATCCCAAAACTGTTTCTGATTGTTGCCCTGTTGGTGTGAGCAAGTCTGTTAAGGTTGATCATTACTCCCATGTTACTGTTAGGGTATACAGTGTTCTTCTGGTTCTGCTCATCTCACTCAGCATCACTTCATGCAAATCCTTCCAGGCTTCCCTGAATTCGCATCCCTGCTGGTTTCTAATAGAACAATAGTGTTCCATCACATACATATACCACTTTTTTTTAATCCATTCCTCAATTAATGGGCATTCCCTTAGTTTCCATTTCTTTGCCACCACAAAGAGAGCTGCTATGAACATTTTTGTACAGGTGATGTTTTTACCCTTTTTTCATAATCTCTTTCAGGGTATAGATGCAGTAGTGGTATTGTTGGATCAAAGGGTATGCACATTTTTTGTTGCTTTTTGGGTATAATTCCAAATTGCTCTCCAGAAAGGTTGGATGAGTTCCCAGATTTCCCACATCCCTTCCAACATTGGTCATCATCCTTTCTGGTCATATTGGGAGGTGTGAGGTGGTACCTCAGAGATGTTTTCATTGGAATTTCTCTAATAATTAGTTATTTAGAGCAATTTTTCATATGGCATTGGATTGTTTTGATTTCCTTATCTGTAAATTGCCTTTGCATATCCTTTCACCATTTGTCAATTGGGGAATGGCTTGTCTTTTTTTAAAATGACTCAGTTCTCTGTATATTTTAAAGATGAGTCTTTTGTCAGAAACACTATTTATAAAAATTGTTTCCCAATTTATGACATTTCTTTTGATCTTGGTTACAGTGGTTTTGTCTGTGCAAAAGCTTTTTAATTTAATGTAATCAAAATCATCTAGTTTGTTTTTGGTGATGTTCTCCATCTCTTCCTTGGTCATAAATTGTTTCCCTTTCCATAGATATGGCAGGCAAACTATTCCTTGATCTTCTAGTTTACTTATAATATTGTTTTTTTAATGTCTAGATCCTGTAACCATTTTGATCTTATCATGGTATAGGGTGTGAGGTGTTGGTCTAATCTAAGTTTCTTTCATACAAACTTCCAATTTTCACAGCAGTTTTTATCAAAGAGAAAGTTTTTTATCCCAATAGCTGGACTCTGAGTTTATCAAACGGCAGATTACTGTAATCATTTCCTGCTATTGCACCTAGTCTATTCCACTTATCCATACTATATTTCTTAGCCAATACCAGACAATTTTGATGACTGATGCTTTATAATATCATTTTAGATCTGGTAGGGCTAAGCCACATTCTTTTGCACTTTTTTTCATTAAATCTCAGGAGATCCTCGACTTTTTATTTCTCCATATGTATTTACTTACATTTTTTTCTAACTGATTAAAGGATTTTTTTTTGGAATTTTGATTGGTAGGGCACTAAACAAGTAGTTTAATTTTGGTAGAATTGTCATTTTTATTATATTAACTCAGCCTATCCAAGAACAATTGATGTTTGCCTAGTTATTTTAGTCTGATTTTATTTGTGTGAGAAGTGCTTTTTAATTGTTTTCAAAAAGTTTCTGAGTCTGCCTTGACAGGTAGACTCCCAGGTATTTTATATTATCTGAAGTTACTTTGAATGGGATTTCTTCTCTTTTTTGCTCTTTCTGCTGCATCTTGCTAGTCATATATGGAAATGTTGAGGATTTATGAGGGTTTATTTTATATCCTGTGACTTTGCTAAAGTTGCTAATTATTTCTAGTAGTTTTTTAGATGATTTTTTGAGATTTTCTAGGTATACCATCATGTCATCTGCAAAGAGTGAGAGTTTGTCTCTTCCTTCCCTATTCTAATTCCTTTGATTTTTTTTCCTTCTCTTATTGTGGAAGCTAACATTTCTAATATAATATTGAATAGTATTGGTGATAGTGTGCATCCTTGTTTCACCCCTGATCTTATTGGGAATGCCTCTAGCCTATCCCCATTGCATATAATGCTTGTTGATAGTTTCAGATAGATACTGTTTATTATTCTAAGGAAGAATCTATTTATTCCTATGCTCTCTAGTGTTTTTAGTAGGAATGGGTGCTGTATTTTGTCCAAAGTGTTTTCAGCATCTACTGATATAATCATATGATTTCTGATTGGTTTGTTATTGATATAATTAATTATACTGACAGTTTTCCTAATACTGAACCAACCCTGCATTCTTGGGATAAATCCTACTTGGTCATAATGTATTATCATAGTGATAACTTGTTGGAGTCATTTTGCTAAGATTTTATTTAAGATTTTTGCATCTATATTCATCAGGGAGATAGGTCTATAATTTTCTTTTTATGTTTTAACTCTTCCTGGTTTAGGTATCAGCACCATATTGGTGTCATAGAAAGTGTTAGGCAGAGATACAGCTTCACCTATTTTTCCAAATAGTTTATATAGAATTGGAACCAGTTGTTCCTTAAATATTTGATAGGATTCACTTGTGAATCCATCTGGCCCTGGAGCTTTTTTTCTTAGAGTTCAATAATGACTTGTTGAATTTCTTTTTTCTGAGACAGGGTTATTTAGGTAAGGAATTCCTCTTCATTTAACCTGGGTAACATATATTTTTGTCAATATTGCAAAATAATTTCTAATTATTACTTTAATTTTTTCCTCATTGGTGGTGAGTTCACCTTTTTCATTTAGGATACTAACAATTTTGTTTTCTTCTTTTTTTTAATAAAATTGAAAGGTTTATCAATTTATTCTTTTTTTTCCCTATAAAACCAGCTGTTGGTTTTATTTATTAGTTCAGTAGATTTTTTTGCTTTCAATTTTAGTAATTTCTCCTGTAATTTTTAGAATTTCTAATTTGGTATTTAACTGGAAATTTTTAATTTGTTCTTTCTCTAATTTTTTTAGTTGCATATTTAGTTCATTGATTTCCTCTTTCTCTAATTTGTTCATATAAGCATTTAAAGATATAATATATCTCCTGACAGTCGCTTTGAGTGTATCCCATAGGTTTTGGTATGTTGTTTCATTATTGTCATTATCTAGGATAAATTAATTCTTTCTATAATTTGTTATTTGAGCCACTCATTCTTTAAAATGAAGTTCTTCAGTTTCTGGTTATTTTTGGGTCTATATCTCCCTGGCCCAATATTGCATATGATTTTTATTGCATTGTGATATGAGAAAGATGTATTCACTATTTCTGTCTTTCTGCAATTGATTATTAGGATTTTATTCTCTGGTACATGGTCAATTTTTGTGTTAAGTGCCATGTATTGCAGAAAAGAAAGTATATTCCTTTCTATCCCCATTCAATTTCCTTCATACATCTATCATGTCTAGGTTTTTTTAAAGGTTTTTTTGCAAGGCAAATGGGGTTAAGTGGCTTGCCCAGGGCCACACAGCTAGGTAATTATTAAGTGTCTGAGGCTGGATTTGAACTCAGGTACTCCTGACTCCAGGGCTGGTGCTCTATCCACTGCACCACCTAGTCACCCTTCTGTCTAGGTTTTCTAACAATCTATTTACCTCCTTAATTTCATTCTTGTTTATTTTATGGTTAGATTTATCTAAATATGAGAGCAGGAGGTTGAGGTCTCCCACTAGTAGAGTTTTGCTGTCTATATCTTCCAGTAGCTCCTTCAACTTTTCCTCTAAGAATTTGGATGCTATCCCATTGGGTGCATACATATTTAGTATTGAAATTATTCCCTGTCTATAGTACTTTTTAGGAAGGTGTTGTTTGCTTCCTTATCTCTTTTAATAATATCTATTTTGCAATTGCTTTGTCTGAGATAAGGATGGCTACCCCTGCTTTTTGTCACTTCAGCTGAAGCAAAATATATTTTGCTCCAACCTTTTACCTTTACTCAATATATATATATATATATATATATACATATATATATATATGTATATATATATATATATAGATGTATGTATGAAAGTTCATCCCATTTACATTCAAAGTTATAATTACTAACTCTTTATTACCCTCCATGCTATCTTCCCTTTGTTTGTATTTCCCCTTTTTTCCCTTTATCCATATTCCCCAGTATTTTGTTTCTGAATACCTCCACTTTCAGTGATTTCCCTCCTATATCAACCCCCCATCCTTTTTCTTTACCCCTTTACCTTTGCCCCTTCTTTCTTCCCTTTCTTCTGTTGATTACCCCATTCCTCCCCCCTCCCCTTTTCCCCTTTTAACACTTTAAAAGTAAGATAAATTTCTTAAGTTAACTGAGCATGTGTATGGTATCTTTAAACCAATCTGATGACAGTAAGGTTCAGGTGGTCTCACCTCCTCCCTTCTTCCCCTCTATTGCAATAAGTCCTTTGTACCTCTTAATGTAATAAGATTGACCCCATTCAGTCTCCTTCATCCTTCTATCTCTTTATTGTCCTCCTTTTTAAGGAGGTATCATTTTTAAATTCTTCTGAGTCACATAAAGGTCATGAGTGTCCATCACTTCTGGCTGTTCTCTCTACTAGAATTACAATCATTGAGAGTTATTAGAGTTTTTCTCCCAGGTAATGATATATCCAGTTTTATCTTATTGGATAATAGCTTCTCAAATAAGTCATGCATGTCCATCTCTTCTGGCTAATTAAATTCTCTGTAATAGAGTTACAGTTCTTGAGAGTTGTTAAAGTCTTTCTTTCAGGTAAGGAAAGTGTCAGTTTCACCACCTTGTTTGACAACACTTTTTTCCCCTTCTCCCTCCCTTTTAAAAAAATTTTTACCTTTTCATGTGTCTCTTGATTCTCCTGTTTAAAGTCCAAATTTTCTATTAAGCTCTGGTCTTTTCATCAGGAAAAGTTGGAAGTGTCTTATTTCATTGAATGTACATCTTTTGTCCTGGAAGAGAAGGCTCAGTTTTTCCCGGATATTGGATTCCTGGTTGCATTCCAAGCTCCCTTGCTTTTTGGAATATTGCATTACAGGCCCTTTGATCCCTTAATGTTGATGCTGCCAGGTCCTGGTTAATCCTTACTGTGGCTCCTTGGTATTTAAATTGTTTCTTTCTGGATGCTTGCAGGATTTTCCTCTTTTATCTGATGGTTCTGGAATCTCATTACAGAATTCCTTGGTGTTTTCATTTTGGGATCCCTTTCCAGAGGGGATTGATGTATTTTTTCAATAATTATTTTGCCCTCTGGTTCCATGATATCAGGGCCATTTCCCCATCACTAAATCTTTTAATATTAAGTCCAGGTTTTTTTCTCTTCATTGCTTTCAGGAAGACCAATAATTTTTAGGTTATCCTTTCTCGATCTATTCTCAAGATCAGTGGTTTTGCTGATGAGGTATTTAACATTTTCTTCTATTTTTTTTCAATTTTTTGGTTTTGTTTAACCAATTCTTGTTGTCTCATGAAGTCATTGGTTTCCATATACTCCATTCTTTTTTTTTTGAGGGAAGAATTTTCTTCATTTACCTTTTGCAACTCCTTTTCCAGTTGATCAATTCTACTTTTTGTAAATGCCTTTGTTCATTTGAGGTTTTGAGAGAATTAGTTTCTTTTTTGCATTTGTTCAATTGTATTTTCCAAGGATTTGTTTTCTTATTGCAAGGTGTTAATTTTCTCTTGGGTTTCTTTTCCCAGATTTTCCAATTGATTTTTAAACTCCTTCCTGATTTCTTCAAGGAAATCTTTCTGTGCTGGAGACCAAGTCATATTCTCCTCAGTGGTTCTGCATCTCTCTGAATTAGGGTTTTTTTTTCCTTTTAGGAATTTTTCTATAGTCTCCCTTTCCACTTGGGCATTTCTTCATTTTCCTAAGATCTTGTGTTGGGGGGAAGGGGCTGGTTCACAGAGATTCGTAGTATCTCCAGCTGGTCAGTTGGGGGGTGCTGGAGGTTTTGCTCACTGAGTAGCTAGAAGGGGATGTTGGAGGCTTTTCTTCCTGGATGTAATATCTCCTCCCAGGCAGTAGGGGGTGCTAGAGGCTGGAAGCTATCCTCCAGCCCTTCCTGTAAATCCTAGACTGTCAGTCCCATGGCCACGCCTCCACTCTCTGATTGTTTCTCAGAGTGAAGTGATCCCCATAGTGAACTGATTGCCACAGCGAAGGCGTTCCTCCAGCTGATTGGTTCCCAGAGCCATGTGGTTCCCACAGTGAAAGCCCCCCCCCCCCCATCTGGTCTTACCTCAGTCCTGCTCTCGCCCCTCCTCCACTGGCTGTCAGCACCCCGCACTCTGCACACCCCCAATTCCTGAGACAGACCTTGAGGTACTGTTGTTCTCCAAGCTTCCCTTTCTGGGTTTTGTTGATGGACTTCCATTATTTCATATTGTTTATGAGGGAAGATCAGGAGACCTTAGCACAGAACTTGGCTGCGCTCTGCCATCTTGGCCGGAAGTTGCAAAGATAGTTTTCAACAATCATTTTAGAAGGTTTTGAATTTCATATTTTTCTCCCTCCCTTCATTTCCTCCCTGCCTCCCCCTGCCAGAAAGCAATCTAATATAGGTTATCTATGTATAACTATGTTAAACATAAATCCCTATTCATCTTGTGAAAGAAGAATCAAATCAAAATGTCAAAGAGACAAAAAAACCCCACCTAATACATGAGATCTTTTAAAAAATGAATATAGTAAGTAAGCTTTGTACTGCATTTAAACTCCACAGTTCCTTCTCTGGACGTTGGATGGTATTTTCTATTACAAGTCTTTTAGAATTATCTTTGATTATTGCTCCACTTAAATGAACAAGTAAATAATAGTTGATCGTCATCCAATGTTATTAGTATTTAGAATGTTCTGGTTTGCTTACTTCACTGGACATTAGTTCATGCAAGTCTTTCTAGACCATTCTGAAGTCCCATCCTTCAAGACTTAATATAGAATAATAATTTCCCTCATATTTATATACCACAATTTGTTCAGCCATTCCCCAACTGATGTACATTCCCTCAATTTTCAATTCTTGGTCACTATGAAATGAGCTGCTCTGAATATTTTTTGTACACAAGGGTATTTTTACCCTTTTTTGTGATCTTTTTGGGATACAGACCTAGTAGTAGTATTGCTGGGTCAAAGGGAATGCAGTTTTATTGCCCTTTGGGCATAATTCCAAATTGCTCTTCAGAAATGTTGGATCAGTTCACAGCTTCACCAACAATGCATTAATGTCCCAGTTTTCCTACATCCCCTCCAATATTGATAATTTTCCTTTTTAATCATTTTTTACGTTTGTTTTTTTTTTTTTGCAAGGCAAATGGGGTTAAGTGGCTTGCTCAAGGCCACACAGCTAGGTAGTTATTAAGTGTCTGAGACTGGATTTGAATCCAGGTACTCCTGACTCCAGGGCTGGTGCTTTATCCACTGTGCCATCTAGCCAACCCTCTTTTTAATCATTTTTTAAATGACTGATAGGTGGAAGGTGGTACCTCAGAGTTTTTAAATTTGCATTTCCCTAATCAATATTGATTTAGAACAATCTTTCATATGACTATAGATAATTTTATTTTCTTCATCTGAGAATTGCCTTTTGATATCCTTTGATATTTATCAATTGATTTGCTTCTTATAAATTTAACTCATTTATTATATATTTTAGAAATTAGTCCTTTGTCAGATACACTAGTTATAAAAATTGTTTCCCAACTTACTGCATTCCTTTTATCTTGGTTACATTGATTTTGTTTGTGCAAAAAATTTTAATTAAAATTATTCCTTTCATCTTTTATAATGTTCTCTATCTCTTCTTTGGTATAAACTGTTCCCTTTTCATAGGTATGACAGATATATTATTTCTTGTTCTCCCAATTGATTTATGGTTTCTTTTATGTCTAAATCCTGTACCCATTTCAACCTTATCTTGGTTATAGGGTGTGAGATATTGGTTTATGACTAGTTTCTGCCATACTATTTTCCAATTATCCTAGAAATTTTTATCAAAGAGTGAGTTCTTATCCCAGAAACTGGAATCTTTGGGTTTATAAAACAGCAGATTGCTATAGTTATATATCATAGTTTCTTGTTCACCTGATCTAATCCATCGATCCACCTGTCTCATTCTTAACCAGTACCAAACAGTTTTGATGACTGATGCTTTTTAATATAATTTTTGATCTGATATGGCTAAGCTACCTTCCTTTTTATTTTCCCCTTTAATTCCCTTTTTATTCTTGACCTTTTCTCCCTCACTAAAGTAATTTTTTGGAAGATTAATTGGTATGACACTTGAAAAAGTAAATTAATTTAGAAAGAATTGTCATTTTTATTATATTAGTTTGTCTCATTCATGAACAATTGACACTTACCAGCAATTTACATCTGATTTGATTTGTGTGAAAAGTATTTTATAGTTATTTTCATATAGTTTCCCAGTCTGCCTTCACAAGGATTTTATGTTATCTATCATTATATTGAATGGAATTTCTCTTTGTATCTCATGGTGTTGTGTCATATTATTAAGGTATAGATATGCTGATGATTTATGTGACTTTATTTTATATCCTGAAATTTTTCAAAAGTTATTGTTTCAAGTAGTTTTAAAGATTATTTTTAGGATAATCTAAGTATATCATTCATATCATTTGCAAAGAGTGAGAGGTTTTTTCCTTCATTACCTGTTTCTTCAATTTACTTTTCTTCTTATTGCTAAGGCTAAAATTTCTACCACAATATTGAATAATAATGGTGACAATGGAAATGCAGTACACCCCTGGTCTTATTGAGAATGCTTCTAGCTTATCCCCTTAGCATATAATTTTTGTTGATGATTTTTAGATAGATACTGCTTATCCTTTTAAGGAAAACTCCATTCCTATGTTATATGGTGTTTTTAATTGGAATGAGTGCTTTATTCTGTCAAAAGCTTTTTCAGCATCTATTGAAATAATCATATGATTCTGTTAGTTCTGTTTTTGATATGGTCAGCAATGTCCTTACCTTTGGTGTAATGATCTGAAAATTATGCACTTAATATCTAATTTAATTTTAATAGAGTTACAATTCTCAAGAGTTATGGGACTCTTCCTCACATGGAGTGATATAACTGGTCTAATCTTATTGAATAGCAGTCTTTTTCTTTTCTCTGATTTACTTTTTCAAGTACCTCTGTTTTAAAGATCAAATTTTATGCTCAGCTCTGGTCTTTTCATCAGGAAAGGCTGAAAGTCACCTATTTTGTTAAATGTCCATCTCTTCCCAAGAAAGAATATTCTCATTTTTGTTGGGTAGTTGATCTTGATTGTAATCCAAACTTCCATTAAACATTAACATCCAACCTTAAATGTTAATGCAGGCAGGTCGTGTATGATCCTGAATATGGCTCCCTGGTAATTTCATAGCTTCTTTCTGACTGCCTATATTCTCCTTGATCTCAAAATTCTAGAATTTGCCTACAATATTCCTAGATACCTTCATTTTAGGATCCCTTTCAGGGGGTTATCAGGATATTATTTCAATGACATCTTGCCCTCTAGGTCTGGGATATCAGGGCTGTTTTCCTTGATGATTTCCTATAAAAATGTTATCCAGGCTCCTTTTTTATTATAGCTTTCAAGTAGTCCAATAATTCTTAAATTAGTTCTTCTGGATTTAATTTCTAAGTCAGTTGTTTTTGCCAATGAGGTATTTTCCTTTTTTTTTTCTATTTTTCCTTTTTTTTTTTTTTTGATATTGTTTAACTGATTCTTGGTGTCTCATGGAGTCCTTAGCTTCCACTTGACCTACCCTAGTCTTCAAGGATTTATTTCCTTCAGTTAGCTTTTGTATTTCCTTTTTTATTTAATAAATTCTATTTTTAAAGGAGCTCTTATCTTTTCCATTTCTACAATTGTATTTTTAAAGGATTTTTTCCTTTTATTACTTTTTGTTTCAAGATTTTAATTTTCTTAAATGTTCATCAGGGAGTTTGATCTATAATTCTCTTTATCTGTTTTGGCTCTTACAACTTAAGTATCAGCACTAGTTTGGCGTCCTAAAAGGTATTTGGCAGAACTCCTTCTTGGGTTTTTAAAAAGAGTTTCTATCTGATTGAAATTAATTTTTTCTTAAAGTTTCATAGAATTTATTTGTAAAACTATCTGAGACTGGAGTTTTTTTTTTCCTTAGGGGGATTATTATTGGTTTCTTCAATTTCTTTTTTCTGAAATGAGGTTATTTAAAAATGTTTATTTCCTCTTCTGTTAATTTGGGTAGCTTATATTTTTGAAAATATTCATCCATTTCACTTAGATTGTGCAATTTTTTGGCATAGTTAGGCAAAATAACTGAATAATCAGTTTAATTTCCTCTTCAAAGGTGGCAAGTACACCCTTTTCATTTTTGATACTTATTTTGGTTTTCTTCTTTATTTTTAAAAATCAGATTAACTACCAGTTTGTTTTTTTTTCATAAAGCCAACTCTTAGTTTTATTTATTAGATCAATTGCTTTCAATTTTATTGGTTCCTCATTTTATTTTCTGAATTTCTAATTTTGTATTTAATTGCTTTTAATTTGTTCTTTTTCTAACTTTTTTTAGTTGCATACCAAATTCATTGATCTCTTTCTCTGATTCATATATGCACTTATAGATATAAAATTTCCCCTAAAAGCTGCTTTAACCACATTCCATAAATTTTTGTATGATGTTTCATTGTCATTCTATTGCATGAAATTATTGATTATTTCTATGATTTATTGTTTGATCCACTTATTCTTTAAAATTAGATTATTTAGTTTTCAATTGATTTTTGGTTTATTATCCCTTGACCCTTTATTACATGTGATGTTTATTGCATAATGATCTGAAAATTATGCATTTAATATTTCTATCTTTCTATATTTGATGGGAAGGTTTTTATGCTGTAGTACATGGTCAATTTTGGTATAGCTGTCATGTACTGGAAAGAAAAAGATATATTCCTCTCTCTCCCTATTTAGTTTTATCTAGCAGTCTATCATATCTAAGTTTTCTAACATTTTATTCCCCCTTTTAAACTTCTTTCTTTATTTTGTTGATAGGTCCCCACTATTATAGTTTTGCCATCTTTGTCTCCCTATAATTCATTTACCTTCTCCTCTATGAATTATGATACTGTACCACTTGGTGTATGTATGTATATATATATATATATATATATTATATATGTTTAATAAAGATATTACTTTATTGCCCATGGTACCTTATCCCTCATTCCTTTTAATGAGATCTACTTTGCTTTTACTTGTCAGAGGTTGGGTTTGCTAGCATTGATTTTTTTTGATTCCACTGAAGCATAATATCTTTTGCTCTAGTTTTTTTTACCTTTATTCTATGTGTATTTCTCTGCTTCAAATGTGCTTCTTGAAAGCAACATATTGTAGATTCTGTTTTTTAATTCATTTTGCAATCTCCCATTTTATGGGATCCATAATCCCATTCATATTTAGAGTTAATATTACTAATTCTGTATTTCCCTCCATGCTATCTTTCCCCATTTATAATTTTATCTTATTTTTCCTCACCAAAGTTTTGTTCCTTTTCCCTCTTTAACTTTTTTGTTTAAGGGTGGTTAGGTGATGCAGTGAATAAGAGCAGTGATCCTAGAGTCAGGACTAGAGTTCAAATCCAACCTCAGACTTTTAATACTTAACTATGTGACCTTGGGCAAGTCATTTAACCCCATTGCCTTGCAACCACCCCCTAACAAAACCCTTTTCTTTTTAACTTTACTTTTGTCTTCCTTCTTATCAATTCCTTTTTCCTTTTCCTTTCTTCTTCCCCCATATCTCCCTGTGGGGTGGGAGAGATTTTTCAACTTAATTGGAAATATATGTTATTTCCTCTTTGGGCCAAATCTTTTGAGAGTAGAATTTACACAGTGATCACACATTTCCTTCTTTCATTCTACTGTAGTAGATCTTTGTACCTCTTTATGTGGTGTTATTTATCCTCTAATACCTAGACTTCTCCTAAGTTTTATCCTTCTTTTAATGTTTATTGTTTTAATCCTGTCCTATACTTAGAAGCACTCTGTCAAAATATACTTCTTTTATCTATCCTGATAGCAATACCTTTCTCAAGGGTTGATTGATTGATCAATGGATTGATTGATAAGGTACTCTAGGGCAGAAGAAGAGTTCATTCAGGTATTTTATATGGAAGACTTGTAATCAGTGATAATTTAGGGGACAATAGGGCTGAAAGAGAAATGCTTCATTAGTATAAAAATCATGTGGTTTCATCATGTCCGAACCCAACTCCATATTGAACACTAATGTTTCTGAGCTAGTTTTTCTTTTCTGTTTTTTTTAATCTTCTGGTTTTTTTTTGTTTCGTTTTTGTTTTGGACAGTATAGATTATGATGTGCAGCATTTTTATACTTTGAACTCATCTTTGTAAATCAGAAAAGGAAAAAAAAACCCTTTTGCTTAAATGATCGAAATGTTAAAGTATCAAATATTTTCCAGTCATTTGAAATTCCTTTGGGAATAGCATAATTTACCAATATAGTGAGATCATAAATCACTCATTTATTCTACTACAACTCTTCTGCTTCTGTTTCACCTTCTGTGACATCTTTTCTGTCATAGAGTATAAGCCCAGGATTCTCTAGTTCAACCTCTTTGAGTGAAAATATGTTTATATCTTTATCTATATCTATATATGTTTATATATATATATATATTTATGAATGTATGTATATATATACACACATGTTTTTGCATATCTATTCCTTTTCTTTTATAGGAGCAACAGTCTGAAGCTTTGGACAATGGACAATTTTCCATCCTTTGGTAAGATGAGGAAGGTTTTAATTTAATCATAGTTACTCCAATTTATCAAGTAAAACTTGATAAAATACTGGACACTTCCTTCAATATTAAGAGTATCTTCTTTTTTTATTTCCTACTCTGGATATATTCACCATAAAGCCCTCTTGTAACACAATACTAGATGAATGGGACAATACTTAAAAGAATTGTTCTCTATTTTGTCTTTCTTCTTTTGCTCATTCTATAGCTTCTCCATGGTATCCTTGAACTGCTATTAAAGTGGTTTCCAGGTTTTGGTGTCTTTTGCTACTTTTTCCATGGCTATATAGTCACATTTCTGGTAACAGCCATCATCCATGTGGATAGTGTAGGAAGGATGATTTATTTTATCCTTCAGAAGAAAATAATGGTTTAAATTCAACCTTATGTAATTGAAGATGTCTACACCCAGAATGTCATCTGGCCCCAGTAACTTTCTAGGAATTCTGGGAGTTCCTCTGGGTCCTGGATCTAGGTCTTGTAATGCTCCACCCAAGTTTATGCTTTGAGTTCCCTTGTGTTTTGGTCAAGTTATCCTTTAGACAAAATTGTTTTACTGTGTACCCATGGTTCATGTGCAGGGACCTTTGTATAAATACTATATAATGTAAATCTTCTAGAACCTAGATGGGAGAGAGTCACACCTCCTTTCCAGTTCATTCTCTTCTATTAAATTATCTAGTACATTTCTTTCTAAAACTATTTTAGATTTTGGGGTTTGTTCTCACTGAAAACAGCAAGTTTTTGGAGACTTTGTCCTTGTTCCCAAATTCTTCACAAAGTTCTTAGTCACTGAAGTCTACTGAGAATTGCTTTCTTGGTTTTGGTGCTCTGAGAAAAAAAGCAGAATAATTACAGCAATTAGATAGAAGTAGAAGGGACCTTAGAGATCATTTTATCAAACCATCTTATTTTATAGATGAGGAAACAAGGAGGCCTAGAAAAATTGTGATAGATCTCTGTTCAAATGTTGACTTTCTCACTTAATATAAAAGACCTTGGCAAAGTTATTTAAATTCTCTGGGTTACAGTTTCCTTATGTCTGTAAAATGAGAGGCAGATGGGGTGACATACAAGTTTTCTTTCATAAATCTATATCCTGTTTTTTAAAAAAATTATTTGTACAAACACACCAATTTTAAGTAGCCAAGCCAATACTTGAACCCTAGGCTACTGGTTTGAATTCAAGGCTCTTCCTAGACCCCATCATGAAATTATATATGCATTGTGTACTTGTCTTGCACATGTCAGTCTATGAAAATTGGTTTGGATTTTACTCTAACTGGAAAGGTGATATTAAGTAAACACTTTAAAATCTATGAAATTTCACCAGTTTTATGCTGACTTGCCTTCAACTCACTGTGGAAAAAGCAGATTTACCGATCTCTGTGAAAAGGTTAGAAAATAAATAGGTGAGGTGAAGGGTACAGTGATTAAACTTGAATAATGTCCAGGTTTTGTTTGTCCATTTAAAAACAACTATTGATTTTGATCAAATATTCTTCCAAACCTTGGTCTTTGGACTTTGTCTTATGAACAATGCATTCCTGATGAGATTGCTGATATTTCTCAAGCATGGCATCCTGCATGGGATACAACAAGGTATTTTAGCTGCTAGTTCTTTAGGGAACTGCTAGAGCTAGGTATAGTCAGGTAAAGAAACTAAGTCTTCGTTTAAGCTAGTAACAGTGAAGATATCCATAAACCTACAAAGTCTCTAGATATTATAAAGGCCAAATGAGACAACTTGGCATTTTTAAACCTATGAACATTTATATCCTCCAAAAATCTTACTCTGATACCTCCTTATGGCATGGAGACCAATTTCAAGCTCAGAAACTGTTCTGTCACTTATGGTCTTAAAGACTTGTCTGAGGGCATTGAAAGTTTAAGTGACTTGCCTAGAATCGCATAGTCAGGATATGTCAGATATGGGACTTGAGTCTAATCATGATTCTTAGATCAGTTCTTCATTCGTTGACTTGCTGTCTCTCCCATATCCTTTTCAATACACACTTGACAGAAAAATATAGAGAATACAAGAGCTCATTATGCTTATTGCTTGTTTATTATGCATTTGGTCTAATAGAACAAATATACATTTGGTTTAAAAGCTCTTCCAACAAAGTGTGTCTTGTATTTGCTTCAAAATTATATTTGTTTCAAACAATAAATAAAAATAAAATAAATAAAAATAAAAATCACATAAAATTTCTTCAAAGACATAACAAAATAAATAATATTGTGTTATGATTCTCTGACACTATTATAAAGCAAGGAATAAAACAAGGAGATAGATGCTTGCCAAGTGTTCACTACAGCCATGGAGGAGATCCAGCTTAGAGAGTCCTGATATAGATATTCCTTATGGGTGGTGACATACAACAGATCTTACTGTTTGCAAATAACATTGCAATCAAACCCTCAAACCTTGTAAAACTTCCTAAATGTGATTTGTGACTACTTGAAAGAATTTGGCCTAGTCATCCATAAAGGAAAATCTAGCAGATTTAGAATGCCTATTGTTCACTCTATAATATGCAGCTAGATAAAGAATCTAAGGATATTTTCAGTATAAATTTATATATGTATATATATGTGTGTGTGTGTGTGTGTGTGTAAAATAAATACATAGATATGTCTATTTATACCTAGATATCTGTTAGTCTGTCTCTTGGATAGATACTGCCAATGGAAAATATATTAGCCTTAGAAAGTAATAGGGGGAGAATGGCTTGGTTATCTTATGTAAATTGCAGAGATTTTTTAAAGAAGACTAAATTTCTTTATGAAAAAGGCTTTTCAAAAAAATCACTAGTATTATTGAATGGCTTTGAACCACATAAGCCATATAATCCAGGTGTTCTTAACCTTTTATTTTATTTCATGGGCTGCTTTGCTGGATCAAATCCAGCAGAGACTACAGAAATTTCAGAATAATTTTTTTTAAAAACATAAAATAAAATACCTAGTAATATAAAGGAAACCAGTTATATTGAAATATAGTTATCAAAATATTTTTAAAACCCAATTTCACCAGGTTAAGAATTCCTGCTATACTCTTTTAAAAATTAAAAATGAGTATCACACAAAAGACAGTCGAGAAGACCATAATGGGTATGAGCAATCCAAAACACATAGTGCACAAGGAAATGGTAAGAAAAATACTGTTTGACAATGAGGTAATTTAAGGACCATGGATAGCGCACTTCTTCCTTACCCTTAAAGTTTTGCTTTCTGCTTTGGGGTCACAGTCTTAGCTTTTGGGTTGGTATCTGTTCTTTCACACTTATCCTTTCTACTATACCCATGATATAGAAAGACAACTTCTCAGGCTTTTTCCTGTTGGAGTGATACTTTGCTTGGAGTCAAAAGAAGGAGGATAGTGGAATCACATTTGAGAGCTGGCCATCATCTTTAGTGCTTTTGTGATTATCTAGTCTAACCCATGCCCTAAAGAAATTCCCATAAAAACCTAAAAAAAAAAAAGAGAAGGGCAGCTAGGTGGCATAGTGGATAAAGCACCGGCCCTGGAGTTAGGAGTACCTGGGTTCAAATCCGGTCTCAGACACTTAATAATTACCTAGCTGTGTGGCCTTGGGCAAGCCACTTAACCCCGTTTGCCTTACAAAAACCTAAAAAAAAAAAGAAATTCCCATGATAATTGCAAGTAATTTCAAAAGACATAAAGTGCATATGATAATGTTTTGCAAACTTTAAAGGGCTATATAAATGTTAGTTATCCAATACCTCCTAGATTATCTCTGGTGATGGGGAATGGACTACCTTCCGAAGTATTATATTCCATTTTTGGACAGCTATAATTGTTTGGGAAATTTCTTTTCTTGTGTGTTGTCAAAATCTTTTCTTGAATAGATATCACCTCTAAAATATTTGTAAAAAATTGTCATTTCAGCCTCTGGTAGAAAGTTTAGCAGGAAAAAGGATCCAGGCTTCCATAGTATTTTTCCTCTCTTAAAGGAGTCTCAATCCACCCGAAAAGATCTGTACTATTTGTTATTCTACTATTTTTTACTCTCCTTCATTCTCTAATTGATTATGATAGATTTATAGGAAGGTGATAAATACTGAAAATAGAAACTATTTCCGTGAATGGAAATATATGTCTATTACATTCATCATTTGCTGTTTCTATTTTCACTTTGGGTTTTATGCAGTTGGTGTCTTAGATACAAAAATGAACACCATATCATCATCTCTGACAGGACTCTTCAGAGGAGAAAGGAGAGGATTTTTTTCTTAAAGGAGCAGAAAAATCCTTTGACCGAAAAATCAGGTGGTCTGGGTTGAATTCTAAACCAGATATTTGTGTGTGGGTGTGTGTGTGTGTGTGTGTGTGTGTGTGTGTGATTTTTGACTCAGGCATTTAAGATATTTGACCCAGAGTATCTTCATGTATAAAGGAGGAAAAATATTCATGCTCCTTCCCTCCCTGAGTTATTTTGAAGATAAAATGACACAATGTGCACATACCTATAAAATGCCATTTAAATTTAGTTTCTATCTATTCTGTGAAGAAGTAAGCGAAGCAGGTTGGCTTTAATTACAGCATCACAGAGTTGGAAATGACTTCAGAGGTAATAAAGTTCAATCTATTTCTGAACAGAAGTTTCAACTACAATATCTTCAAAGGCACAGTAATTAGTTGACCTTAGTGGATGGAAGACCTGAGTTCAAATCTTACCACAGATTCTTACTATGTGATACCAAGAAAGTAATTTAACTTCCATTTTCCTCAATTTTTTACCTATAAGATGGGATAATGATAGTAACTATTTTGCAGGGGGTTTGTGAGGATCAGAGGTGACATATGAAAGTGTTTTGCAAACTTTAAAGGTCTATACAAATATTAGCTATTTAATCTCTCTGGGAATATCTTTGGTGTTAGGGAATGGACTACCTTCCAAATAGTATATTACATTTTTGACAGCTATAATTGTTGGGAAGATTTTCCTCTGTATGTGCAGTCAAAATCTGCCTTTCAGCAGTCTTCACCCACTGCTCATAGGTCAGGCCCCTGTTGCTAGGCAGAAAAAATTTAGACTCCCTTCTTTATGATAGTCATTTAAGTAATTGAAGATGTCTATCATGTCCCTTTCTTCAAGCTTTTTTCCCCAAACTTTTTATTTCACAAATACTCATATTGACACTGCTGTCCACCAAAATGACCCTTTTTCATATGAACTCTTATTTAGTTATCTTTCCCAATTCTATACTCTTATTGTATTAGAGTCTGCTTCTCATTTGAACTTGTTGAGATTCTTTTGCCTTATCACTGACATACACCATGTATACTATACCTACCACCTCTGAGTCATCTTAAAATGTGGTAAACATGGCATCTATTCCTTCTTTTAAGTGAAATAAGAACTGTTGAATAGCATAGGAAAAAGACAGATCCCTATTAGAGACCCCCCCCAGGTTGATTCATTAATCACTACTCTTAGTTTAACATCCCTTAGCTTGACATTTTTCAAAGATCATTGTCAGTAGTCAAACAATAACATCTGCTGATCATTATTATATTTGTTATTGTTATTCCTTTAAGATATAGATCATTCATACTTGATTGCTTGAACTTATTGAGGGTGGTTAGTTCTTTCTTACAATATCCAAGTTTATTCTGTTCTAAGAGACAAATTGCTAGTGCAGTAGAGAGAGCAATAGACCTCAAGTCCGAAAGATATGAATTCAAATATGGACTAATTGGATGAATTACCAATTGGATGAATCTCAACAAGTTCTTAACCTTTACCTACTTCAAGTTTTCCATCAGTAAAATGGGAATAATAATAGCACTTGCCTCACACAATAATTGGGAGAATCAAATATGACAATATTTGTAAAGCACCTTGTAATCCTCAAAAGACTATATAAAATTTCCTATCATTATTATTTCATATTTCCTGTATTTGTTAAACATCTTTATTTTATCCTTAACTTAGAGTTCATTTTCTTGTCAAAGAAAAGAGTAGTCACATAAGAGCTGAATAGTTCTTCCATCTCTCCATGGTTTCTTATCATTCTCCCCTCTCTCCTGAATAGTATTGATTTTTTTTAAGAATAATTTTGTTTCAACATCATCTAATAATAACATTAAACACACATTTTGTTCTCATAAGCATTAATTCATTTTTGTTTACTTTGTTCATAACTTAATTCTTATAGGATGATGTCTTGATTTTCTAATCATCTTTCATTTACTGCTCTTGCTTACTTTACATTCCATTAAATGATATCTAAGTTGGATAATTCTTCTGTTTAGAAAACCCACCATTCCCTCCCCCCCCTTACTGGGATATTTATCTTTGTGCTATTGGTGAAGACATCCTAGAGGAAATCAGTTTTGAGTTGTATCTTGAAAGAAACATTTTCAAATCACCAATTTTATTATTCTCTTTTAGCATTTTAAGTTTTTTTTCTTAGTAGCTTCCCCACAGAGTGATGAAGATAAGAAATATCACCTCTCTTAGCTAAAAGTTGAGGGGAATAGAATAATGAATAATCTTTACTCCAAGTTATATGATTGAGATAATGTAACAAACTTGACAGTCATCAAAAGAAATTTTTATTATAAAAACTCATCTTTCAACTCTTACTTATAATTTCCCTTGGTGTCCTAATTATTTTGCCTGACTTTTCATTACAATGTAGACTTAGGAATTTTCCCCCTTTTAATAGATAGGTGTCAGGTTGTCATAAACTCATCCCTTTAGGAAATCACAGCATATTATAAAGCTCACAAAATAGAGGGCAGCTAGGTAGCGTAGTGGATAAAGCACCGGCCTTGGAGTCAGGAGTACCTGGGTTCAAATCCGGTCTCAGACACTTAATAATTACCTAGCTGTGTGGCCTTGGGCAAGCCACTTAACCCCATTTGCCTTGCAAAAAAAACCCCCTAAAGCTCACAAAATGAACATTCTGATGTATTGAGGTATCTTTTCAGGAGCCTCAACTTCCTACTTAGGAAATGGACATAATGAATGATTAGCTTCCCCTCTCTTGCTCTCAAAGATGCTGAACTTCCTAGAGAGCAGAGGTGCCAGATTCTGTTGAACTGTGACCCAACATATTGTCTGAAACAGATTAAAATCTTATTAGGAAGTATTTGACAATATAGATTAAAACACAATAGAATATAGAAACTGCTAATATATGACTTTCTAATGCTTATATGTAGCAGGGATCATTGTAATGTCTCCTCCCAACCCTTCTATGTGAGTTCAACATGACTCATCTAGAGGATCACTCATCCCCTTTGCTGTAATGAGGATTCTTTTTGCTTAACAGCTGAAGTAAATGTCTGCTGAGTTTCTTTCTGACTTTAAAATACTGTGATTCTTCTGGATTTTCAGAGGACTTGAGCATCTGGAGCCATAAAAGTAAGGAGTGTTGACAAGTATTAAATATGATTGAGAGCAGGAAAATCAAGTTGCATTCTTCCCCATAGAGTAAGATTCCTCACTAAGAATTTACCACGGATAATACTGCAGGTGGAGCAAGGAAGGGTAAATGCCATTAAAAAATGGAAAAGAAACAGGTTTGATGAATGGTGAAAGTCCACTTAGCAAGTCAAGAAAAATGGGCAATTGCTCCATTTTACCTGAGTAGAGCACAGGGAAATAGCCTATAAGTGATGCATGGCATTTAATGAGTCAGGACTGAAAACTTTAATTAGCTTGTAGGCTTTTATTATTATTATTTTTTGTTCATTATATTTCTCCTCGGTCTCTGTGGATGTTCTGCATTTTCATCATCAAATGACTGGCTGGCTATTTTTGTCAAACAAGAAGCCTGAAACGATCAAGTCTGAGTGCCGAGACTGTCTGCCCATTCTGTCAACAGGATGAAAGTGAGTCTCAGGCCTTTTTAATTACAAGGATAACATGTTCGCTCATCTAATAATGAAGATGGTTAGCAATTTTAAATTTTAATAATCAATTACTGAAAGTAATTCTCCATTAAACCACAAGAGAGCCATTAAATCTCAAAAGATGGAACATGCTGTATGTAACACTAGCAAAATTTCTATTTTTAAATATCATTAGGGAATATCTGATTGTTTCATTCCTCTGCATTTCTTTTACCTTTTTCCTCATGCAGACCATCTCATTTTCAGCAGGAAGACAGCACATGATCTTATAAATAATAAAAGAAAACCCTTGCAAGACTTGATCCAGGGGTGTGAAATATGTGCTAAGAATGTAATTTATTTTAGTCTGGCATATTTTGACTGAATAATAAGGAAGGTGACTAATTAATATTATACTATGCTATGGGCAAGGCAGAGCAGTGGGCTAATCCACTCTCCTTTCACCTCTGGAGACCTGCATTCAAAGATTATAGATGTTACAGCAGCTGAACTGGGTTTGGTGGGGTTTGGGTCTCCAGTGCCTTCCTGGTGGCACAGTCCTGGCCAAGGTTTAAAAGCCACACTTTATATTAGCCTATATCCTAGGCGGCAAGTTCTGTTAGAAGAGAGTACAGGGAGGGACCAGGCATTGCCCATCAGAACTGGGGCAGTTTGACAGAATTTTGTAAGACAGAGATGCCATTTCACAGACTCCGGCTATTCCTTGCCCTGGTCTGACTGAGTTAACTCACTTTCATCCATTTTCAATATTAGCCAAGAGGTGAAATGAAAAAGAAAAAAAATGGGAGGAGGGGCATGGTAGTGGAATGAGAGGCCACAAATAATGGAACACCTGGGCTCAAAATTAGGTAGGTGCCAGTACAAAGCAACTGATTCCACTTCCATAGCATCTAAAGCTCAAAGAATCAAGGGGCACTGGGCTTCATTCCTAAGACAGTCTGAATGCCTTTCAGACCATAGGAATGCTGCTTTGATTCTGGCAAGCAACACAGTACAGTATACCAACTGCCATCTTGTCTGTGGGTGGCACTCTCTCAAATACGGTGAACAACATTCGTTGTAAAGGAGGTTTCTGTCATCTCTGATGCTTTTTTTCTTCTGATGGAGAACTTGCCTGTGCTTCTGAACTCCCCTGACCTTTTCAGTGGGCAGCACTGTGCCACCCCTAAGAATAGGTTGCACAGATGCTATGACAAACTGTGGGTTAAAGGAAAGGAGATTCTCACTAGACTTCTAATTAAAAGACAATTCGTTCAGGGAAAATGCATAATTTCAGTATATCCTAGGCCCCTTGTGAATCCTCTCCCAGCCTCTACATTTTGGTTATATTACTGATCATTAGCACATCTACTAGAAAGAAGCAAGTCAGGGGGAAAATGAAGGAAATTAATCTAAATGGAGACAGATTTCTTCCTTGTTGGGTAAAAACATTTTGTTACTCCAATGAATTCCTGATTTCACTAGTGACAGTATCCTCTCCAAAGAATGCAGATTGCAACCTATCCATCCATGCCTATTCATCTTGTGCAAATCTCACACATTTCTTCTCATAAATTCACCAAATGATATCTTTTTGATGTGCTGGAACCTTCCTTTTATTCTCCTCATATGATGCAGTTGCTAATGTAGTATAATTCCTGGCCTGTCCGTCAATTATCCCCATTTTCATGGTAAAGTTAGCCCATATGACCATTTTGATAATATATTTCTTTAATGATATCCCTTTAGTGACCCTTCCACATGAATTGCAATGAAAACATACTTTATGCGTTCTCTCCTCATTAGAATGTGAGCTTCTTGAGAACAGGCACTATTTTACTTTTCTATTGGAATCCTCAGTGCTTCACCTAGTAATTGCTTAATATTCATTGATTTATTCATTCATTCATTACTTATCCCGTTTTATTTCTAATCTTTTGCAGCCTATCATTCTTTGTGCTTTTTTTTTTCTATTTTCCTTAATATTTAATTCTCTGAGACTGCAGTTCCAAGACTTAAAGCCATGCCATTGCCATTAAGAATAGTATTAGTGGAACTTCATTTTAGGGAGGAGCTCCAGAATGTTAAAAAATTTGGGAATTGTTTATGAACTTCAACTGGACTTCTTGTTCTTCTCTTTCAATGATACAGACTATTGAGAAATAATTGAAAGATGATGGAGGCTATTTGGTGTAACCTTCACATGAGTCAGAGAGTAGTCAATAAGATGGTTTCAAAATTCTAAAATTCATTTTGACAATAAACTATTGGGACTTCAGTGGAATTTTCATGAGATAATTTAGTCATTTTATTGTTTTGCTGCATTAATCCATGCTTTACCTATTCCCTTGCCATGTAAATAAATTTGGACCATCAAAAACTCAAGGAATGGAAATTATTTATTTTAAATGCATATTTACATATGTACAATTTTTTCTTCCCTTTTAAAATAATTTTTAAAATATTTTATTTATTCTGAGTTTTACAATTTCCCCCCTAATCTTGCTTCCCTCCCCCTGCCCCCCCACAGAGGGCAGTCTGTTAGTCTTTACATTGTTTCCATGGTATACACTGATCTAACTTGAATGTGATGAAAGAGAAATCATATCCTTAAGGAAGAAAAATAAAGTATAAGAGTTAGCAAAATTACATAATAAGATAGCAGTTTTTTTTCTAAATTAAAGGTAATAGTCTTTGGTCTTTGTTTAAACTCCACAATTCTTTCTCTGGATACAGATAGTATTCTCCTTCGCAGACAGCCCAAACTTGTCCCTGATTGTTTCACTGATGGAATGAGCAAGTCCATCAAGGTTGATCCTCACCCCCACTGCCAACAGGGTGTACAGTATTTCTCTGGTTCTGCTCATTTCACTCAACATTACTTCATGCAAATCCTTCCATGCTTCCCGAAATTCGCATCTCTCCTAGTTTATAATAGAACAATAATGTTCCATGACATACATATACCATAGTTTGTTAATCCATTCCCACTAGGAGAGTTCTGCTGTCTATGTCTTCCTGTAGCTCTTTTAGCTTCTCCTCTAAGATTTTGGATGCTATACCACTGGATGCATACATATTTAGTATTGAAATTGCTTTGTTGTCTATGGTATCTTTTAGGATGATATAGAGTCCTTCCTTATCTCTTTTAATGCTATTTTTGCAACTGCTTTGTCTGAGATAAGGATCACAACCCCTGCTTTTTTTTCACTTCAGCTGAAGCAAAATATATTTTGCTCCAACCTTTTACTTTTACTCTATATGTATCTCTGCTTCAAATGAATTTTTTGTAAGCAGCATATTGTAGGATTCTGGTTTTTAATCCACTCTGCTATTTGCTTATGTTTTAAGGGAGAGTTCATCCCATTTACATTCAAAGTTATAATTACTTATTACCCTTGATGCTATCTTCCCTATGTCTATCTTCCCTATATATTTTCCCCTTTCCCCCCTTTATCCATATTCCCCAGTATTTTGTTTCTGAATACCCCCACTTTCAGTGTGTTTGCCCTCCCCTATCTTTCCCCTTTTCCCTTTTCCCTTTTCTCCTTCCTCCTTCTCTTCCTTCTGTTAGCTCCCCTTTTCTCCCCTCCCCTTTAACCTTTTTAATAATTGAAAGTAGGATAAGTTTCTTAAGTTAAATGAATGTGTCTAAGTTAACTTTAAGCCAAGTCTGATGAGATGAAGATTCAGGTGGTTTGCACCTTTTCCCTTCTTCCCCTCTATTACAATAGGTCTTTTGTACCTCTTGATGTAATGAGATTCACCCCATTCAGTCTCCTCCATCCTCCTATCTCCTTACTGTCCCCCTTTTTAAGGAGGTATTGTTTTTAAATCATTTTATCTGAGTCACAGAAAAGTTATGAGTGTTCATCACTTCTGGCTAAGTATATTCTCTCTAATAGTTACAATTCTCAAGAGTTATTATAGTCTTTCTCTAAAGTACCAATTTAGCTTGTTTCATCTTATTGGATAACAGTTTTTTTCTTATCTTTTTTTTCCTACCTTTACATGTGCATCTTGAGCCTCCTGTTTGATGTGCAAATTTTCTATTTAGCTCTGGTCTTTTCATCAGAAAATGTTGGAAGTCTCCCATTTCATTAAATGCCCATTTTTTTCCCCTGGAAGAGAAGGCTCAGCTTTGCTGTATAGTGGATTCTTGGCTGCATTCCATGCTCCCTTGCTCTTCAGAATATCTCATTCCAGGCCCTTCCATCCCTTAATGTTGATGCAGCCAGGTCCTGCATAATCCTTACTGTGACTCCTTGGTATTTAAATGGTTACTTTCTGGCTGCTTGCAGGATTTTCTCTTTTATCTGATAGTTCTGGAATTTGGCCACAAAATTTCTTGGTGTTTTCATTTTAGGATTTCTTTCCAAAGGGGATCGATGTATTCTTTCAATAACTATTTTACCCTCTGGTTCCATGATATCAGGGTGGTTTTCCATCACTAATTCCTATAATATTAAGTCCAAGCTTTTTTTCTCTTCAATGCTTTCAGGAAGTCCTATAATTCTCAGGTTATCCCTTCTCAATTGCTTCTCGAGGTCAGTGGTTTTGTTGATGAGGTATTTTACATTTTCTTCTATTTTTTGATCTTTTGGTTTTGTTTAACAGAATCTTGTTGTCTCATGAAGTCATTAGTTTCTACAGATTCTATTCTTTTTTTAGTGAAGAATTTTCTTCATTTACCTTTTGCAACTCCTTGTCCAATCAGTCAATTCTATTTTTTGAAGGACTTTTCTATTTACCTAATTGATGATTTGAGAGAATTATTTTCTTTTTGCATTTGTCCAATTGAGGATTTGAATTATTTTCTTGTTGTATTTGTCCAATTGTATTTTCCAATGTTTAATTTTCTTGTTTCAATGTGTTAATTTTCTCTTGAGTTTCTTTTCCCAACTTTTCCAATTGATTTTTAAATTACTTCCTGATTTCTTCAAGGAAGTCTTTCTGGGCTGGAGACCAATTCATATTCTCCTAAAGAGTGCTAGATCTCTCTGGGTTAGAATCTGGTTCATCTAAGTTTTTCTCCATGGGTCCCCCTTTTTGCTGGTTTTTTCTTCATTTTTCTAGGATCTTGTGTTGGGGGAGGGGGGCTAGCTCTCAGAGGTTTGCTTTTAAGGATCCTAGAGGCTTTGTTCACTTTGCTTAGTAATTCCAAGGGCTGGCCAATAGGGGGTGCTGGTTGCTTTTTCTGGAGTGATTGAAGCCCTCTCCTAATCCTTTTTGGTAGGTGTTTTTCTCCTAGCTTCTTTTTCTGAGTTCTGTTGATCGAGTTTCTGTTAAGAGGTTTCTTTCATGTTATTTTTGAGGGGACAGGAAGTGCTTAATGCAGTACCTTTCTTCTCTCCACCATCTTGGCTGGAAGTCCTACATATGTATAATTTTCAATCAATCCTTGTGGTTGCAGTTCATTTTGGTAGAAGTATGTCTTTTCTGTATTTGTATTGTTGGTACAATGTATGAAGGAAATAGTCTTCCTACTGTGAACCTTTCTTTATTAGTCAAATCAATCCTCTACCTAGCTGACAAAGTGATTTTCCTAAAGTGCACATGACTACCATATTCAGTAAACATCATTGACTCCCTATTACCTCTGGGTTTAGTTACAAATTCTTTTATTTAGTGTTTAAATAGCTTTACCATCTTATTCTTCATATAGTTTAGCCATGTTGATTTGCTGGTTTTTCCTTATACACTACACTCCATCTACCCCTCACAATCTTTGGTTTCGTTTAGAGTTTTACCTCAATAGAAATATATTTTCCATGACTTCACATGTATGATGTGTATCATATTACTTGCTTTCCCCAATGAATGGGTGGGCGAGGGGGTGAAATAAGGCACTTAAGTTGAAATAAGAACTTTAAAATTTTAAAATGAATATTAAAAATAAACAAAAATAAATAAATAAATATTATCCCCATCCAGAGGAAGAAAAACAAAACAAAATACACACCAAAAAATATCAACCCTTCAGAATCTGATGAACACTTTATAAAAATTGTCTCTTATGTGTCTCTTTCCCTTAATCCTTATTCCTCATACAGAAAAATTACTAATCTGTAAACATGTTTATCAAAATATGTATGTACAATGCTAACCTAAGTATTCACCAATGAGGGGAGGGGTGTGGGAAGGGGGGGGTGGAAGGAAATTTTGTAACTTAAAAATATACACATGCATTTGGATGAAAATAAATAAATAAATTTTTAAAAATTAAAAATGAGTAAATAACATAAAAATTTTAAAATAAAATCACTCAAAAATGTTCTTAGCATTTCTGAAGCAAGGAACTATCATTTGTCCTTGTTATATAATCTGGTGGCTGTGTGGGAATTAGATCTGTGTCAGCTTTCTATGCACACAAATGCTTCATCATATATAACTGCTACTTGATATGACATAAGCAATATAATTCTTTAGCTGGCAACTCTATCTACTTTTATACAATAATTAAAAAGCAAATCACACAATCAAATCTACTCTGTCTTGGCTTCAAATCAACCTCCCACCACTTCTTCAGCAAAAAGCAAACTTTAAGCTACTAATAAGAATAGGCATGACTAACCAAGGTAATTTCCTCCTGCATTAATCTTAAACTCTTTAAGAGTCATCATGGTTTTTATTTCATTGGCTCTAGATTGAATTGTTGGGATGTACAGAAAGCATTAAAAGTTAAACTAGAGAGATTGAATGAAAAGGTACCAGAGCCATTAAGTCAACATTAAAGATTTCATGCATGTATTAATATACATATGTATGTATCTATACACATATTTCTTCTCATTTTTAAATAGAAAAGGAACATACATTAAGGTAAGTTAGTACTTTTTTCTCCTTCCCTCTCCACTTTGTTTCTTTTTTTCTGGCTGTCCCTGAGTCTCTCTTTCTCTGTCTCTGTTTCTCTCTCTCCTTCACTTCTCCCCTACTTTTTTCCTATCTCTGCTGTTCCCCTTCCTCTCTCCCTCCCTCTATATTCCCACACTTCCTGCCCTCTTCCCTACCTTCTCTCTGTCATTTATCAAGTTATGTGGAGCTGATAGGATAAACATGATATTAAACATAATTTTAATTGTTAAAACTTAGATGATGGCCATCAAACATGCTTAAAAAAGTTCACAATATTTGGATTTATGTTTTATTTTAATATATATACAGCAAATTTACAAAGAGGTAATTAATACAAACATGTTTAATAGATACCTACTATGTACACAGTTCCTGAACTGTGCTAATTACTTATTTAAAAAAATAAAAATTAAGCAGTCTTTGCCTTAGAGGAGCTTATATTTTAATGGGGAAAATAATGTACCTATATTGGTAGATGCAAAACATGCATAGAAGGTACTAACATCCAGTGGAACAAGGAAAGAACTTTCAAAACAGGTTGTGCTTGAGCAATGTCTTGAAGGCTAGTTGAATGAATAGAGTCAAAATATTTGAGTTCATGTCCTACTTCTGAGCCATAGAATCTGTATGACCATGGGTAAGTTATCCACTTAGTTGTCCCAGTAACTCCTTAAGTTGCCCAAGGTCTACTTATCTTGGTTGGTAGAAGACATTTCTACTCTGGGAGTCTCCAACATCTGTAGTCTCAAACAAAAAGGTCTATAAAATTCAGACAGACTATGTAAAAATAAAATTGAAATTATCCTGAAATTCTGCAATATCTCTCCTTGGCATTCTCTTAGAATTTTCTCTTTCCAACCTCAGTTTTGGGCTGTTCTAACCAAGACAACATCAGTGCTACAGATGTCTTCCTCACTCCTGTCTCTTCAAAGTTCATTCAAGCCCCACTGATGAAATGTCTATCTATCTATCTATCTATATCATTTAGAAATCTATTTATATAATTTCTTTTGAGACCTCCCCTCATACTTCTCTGCTCTAACTCACAATCCCTGAAAACCACTAATTTATACTTATTTATTCTTTTATCACATTAGCATTTACATTTACAAAACATATGATATGGTTTTGTATTTCTATGTATGTATATATTTCTATGTCATTTTGACTTTGAAACTGTTAGGTATTGTGGTAAAGTATTGAATGACAAAATCAAGGAATACCTGTTCAGATCTGAATCAGTTCAAGTAAGTTAAGAAACTTACCCTATCAGAACCTGGTCGAATCAACTAGCTTCTGATTGCCTCAGTTTTTTCATCTGTAAAGTGTGGGTTATAGTAGCAGCTATCTCACAGATTTATTGTGTGGATCAAATGAGATGGTATTTAAAAAGCACTTTGTAAACCTTTTAAAAGCTCAATATAAATGCTAGCTATCATAATCATTGTCATCATCATCATCTTCACCATCATCATCATTTTCTAGTTTCATTTTTCAGAGTTTTATCCCTTCAGATAGAATGTTGAGTCACAGAGGGCAGCAGTTATCCATTTTTCTTTGTGTCTTTTCCTCACCAGTTGACACAATAAATGCTTTATGTTATTAATTACTGAATGTTGAATAATAAAATATATATATGACTTGAAAGCAATACTTTCATTAAGAGGAACTTAATATAAGAATACAAATAATAGCATTTAAATACTGCTTTAAGGTTTGAGATAACAGTAGAAATTTAAGAAATTTAAAAATAATTATTGCATGATTATGTATAACAATGAACTAAAAAGTACCATGTTGGATCAATGCCATTTAGAGCAATGGTCCATCCAGTTTGCAGTTCTATCTGCACCCTGTGATATTTTTAGGCAGACAGGACCATCCCCATTTTGCAGATGGAGAAACAGGATGCATAAGTGACTCAAACAGGTTATAAAACTCAATGAACAGTACCAGGACTGTAATTGGAATTCCTTTTTCCAATTTCCACAGTTGCTCTCTGGCCATACAATGACTCTTAGACCCCTCTCTCTTCACAAAAAAGATGCTCCAGAGATTTTTGTTTTCTCAGGGCTTTTTTCTTTTGGTTCAGTGTCTTACATGGTGGTACTTTTTTATTAGCTAAGTGGTTTTATTCATTCAAGAATAATTTTTGATTGTTGAATTTTGAAAGCTGAACATCTGTTCTGGAATGACTTTATTTTCAAATAATCTTGAATTTATTTTCAATCTATTTATTAAGACTTTTTTTCAACAAACAAACCATCTTACAAAGTATACCTCTCTAAAGGTTTATCAGTTGTTAAAAGAAAGGAGAGTTGTGCCTTTTAACTTCGATGATAGGAAGGGGGCTTTGTTGTTGTTCAGTTATGTCTAATTCTTTCTTACCCCATGGACCATGCTATGCTGTTCATGGGATTTTCTTTGCAAAGATGCTAGAGTGGTTTGCTATTTCCTTCTCTATTGTATTAAGACAAAGAGAGATTAAGTGACTTTCCCAGGGTCACAGAACTAGTAAGTGTCTGATTTAGATTTGAACTCAGATCTTCCGGACTTCAGGCCCAGGACTCTATCCACTGAGTCACCTGCTTATCTCAAGTAGGATGCTAACTTCAGCCATTGTATTTGATCAGAATCTTGATTTTAATTTTGTTCTGATTTCATCACTCTGCATCATTGCATGAAATCATTTTGTAAATTAGGAGTTTTTCATATTCATAGATTCATTGATTGAGTCATGAATTTAGAAATGGAGGGACCTCATCTGACCCCATGCTTCATTTTGAGGATTAAAAAAAAAACAACTTCAGATTCAGGAAGGTTAGATAATTTCAAATTTCACAATATCACAATATTATCACAATATCAATATCACAACAGTAGTAATTGGAAGAAGAAAGCTTTAAACCCAGATCGTTTCACTCAAAACCATCACTTTCAGCATTTCACTATTCTGTATGTTCTAAGGTGAAGCCATATTTCATCACTTTGGCTCTGCCCTCCTAGATATTCAGGACTAGTTATCAATGTCGTTCTTTTTTTTTCTCAACAGTTTCATTCTAGACTCACCTCACTCTTGCCTAAACTTGATCTACCATCATACCATCTCTGGTCTATGACTCTGTTCTGTCTACTCATACAATTCCCATCTTGATGTAGTCCCTCATGAACTGACTTTAGAAGCAAGTGGTAGTAAAATGGATAAAACATTTAGTCATGGAATCAGGAAAATCTGAGTTTAGATATGGCCTATGTGATCCTGGGAAAATCATTTAAACCTCTGTTTGCCTTAGTTTACTTATTCATAAAGTGAGGACAATAATAGCATTGATCTTCCTGGGTTATTTTTTGGATCAAATGAGAAAACGTTTGTATAATACTTGATAGATAACTTGCATTTATATTAAACCTCCTATGTGCCAGGCATTATACCAACTATCTCACTCCTGTACTACAGAATTAGACTACTGGTTCTTCTTTCTGCATCATCTCTCCCTGGCTCTATTACACTACACTGTCTTCTCTGTTGCCAAATGATCTTCCAAAAGTGAAGGTGTAACTATGATACCATACCTCCCACCCCACTTCAGTGGCTCCCTATTACCTCCAGAATCAATGATAATATTCTCTATTTTAGTTTGTATTTTATTATTATTTATTATTATTATTATTTATTTATTTATTTTTAACATTCTTTTTTTTGTAAATTTGGAGTTCCAAATTCTATCCCTTCTTGGCTTACCCCAGCCAATGAGAAAGCAAGTAATATGACATAATTATATATGTGAAATCATACAAAAAATTCCAAAATAAATCATATTGTGAATGAGAGTGAGAAAATTCTGCTCCAATTTTATCATTTCTCTCCCTGAAGGTGAGTAACATTTTTTTTTTATCATGAGTTCTTTGGAATTGTCTTGGATTATTGTATTGATCTAAGTGGCCAAGTTTTTAACAGTGGATTATCATTACAATATTTCTATTGTTGTGGACAATGACCCCCCAGGTTCTCCATATTTTACTTTGCATTAGTTCATATAGGCCTTATCAAGGAAATCCTCTTCCTCATCATTTCTTATGGGACAATAGTACTTTAACAAAATCATACACCAGGGGGTGGTGCCAAGATGGCAGCAGGGAGGCAGGAATTCCCAGAAACTCTCCTCCAGAAAACTCCAGAACCAAATTCTAGAGTGGCAGAAACCACAGAAAGTTTGAGTGAAACAATTTTCTGGCTCAAGACAACTTGGAAAAACCATAGGAAGGTTCTGTTCCACCAGTGTTGGAACGAGCTGCATAGCAACCAAAGCCAGACTGCATTGAAGCAAAAGAGCTCCAACCCTCTAGGAACAGCCCTTAGAGCACCTGGGTCCCTGGCTGCTTTTGAATCCATGGCAGCAGGGGCAGTTTCCAGACTTCTCAGCCCAGGAATCTCCAGGGACATCTTGGAAGCTGAATGGGATCACTCTGCCACTATAGAGGTAGCACAGAGCCCAGTACAGCTCAGACCTCAGCATGGCTTTGACAGCTGCTTCCAGAGCTCTTAGCCCATGGGTAGTAAGGGAGTCAGGGATGACTGTTGAAGTCTCTCCACTATATCTGGAAGGACTCTTGTACTTTGTCCATACTAAGACCCTGATCACAGTATGAGGCCTCCTATTGCCAAAGAGAACAGGGACTGTTCTCACAGGTTCAAGGCAGAGGGGAGTGCTTGTGATCACTTACATACCAGAGTACAGGTCAGGAGAGCAGTCAGAACCTCTCATAAGACCTTGAAGGAATTGTGGTACCTAGGATGGTGTCCTAAAAACCTTCAAAAGCTTGAGAAAGTGTGTTAAAATAACTTTATAGGATTAGGAAATGAGTAAATCACAGAAGAAAAAGAATCTGACTATAAATAAAAACTTTGGTCCCAAGGAGTATCAAAATATACTCTCAGAAGATGACAGAATCAAAGCCTCTGTCTAAAGCCTCTAAGAAAAATAGAAATCAGGGCAGCTAGGTGGCACAGTGGATAGAGCACTGGCCCTGGAGTCAGGATACCTGAGTCCAAATCTGGCCTTGGACACTTAATAATTACCTAGCTGTGTGGCATTGGGCAATCCACTTAACTCCATTGCCTTGCAAAAAAAATAGAAATCTCAAGTTATGGAAGAGTTCAAAAAAGATTTTGAAAATCAAGTAAGGAAAGTAAAAGAAAAATTGAGAAGAGAAATAAGAGCAATGCAGGAAAATCATGAAAACCAAGTCAGCAGCTTGGTAAAGGAGATACTAAAAAATACTAAAGAAAATAACATGTTAAAAACCAGTTTATTTCAAATGGGCAAAGCAGTTCAGAAGGACAATGAGGAGAATACTTTTAAAAAACAGGATTTGTCAGATGGAAAAGGAGATAAAAAAAGTTCTCTGAAGAAAATAACTTCTTCAGATGTAGAATGGAGTTAAGGGAAGCTGACGAGTTTGTGAGAAATCAAGAAACAAACAAAACCAAAAGAATGAAAAACTAGAAGAAAATGTGAAATATCTCATTAGAAAAACAACTGACCTAGAAAACAGATTCAGAGAGATAATTTTAAAATTATTGAGCTACTTAAAAGTCATGACCCAGAAAAGAGCTAAGACTTCATTTTTAAAGAAATTCTCTAGGAAAATTGTCCTGATATCCTAGAAGCAGAGGGTAAAATAGAAATTGAGTAAATCCACCTGAAGGAGATGCCCCCCCCCCAAAAAAAGCACCCTGGAATATTATAGTCTAATTTCAGAGCTCCTAAGTCAAAGAGAAAATATTTCAAGCAGCCAGAAAGAAACATTTTAAATATCATGGTGCTACAGTCAGGGTTATATAAGATTTAGCAGCATCTACATTAAGGGCTTATAGGGCTTGGGATATGACATTCTGAAAGACAAAAGAGCTTGGATTACAACAAAGAATCAACTACCCAGCTAAACTGAACATCCTTTTTCAGGGGAAAAGATGAATATTCAATGAAATAGAGGACTTTCAAACTTTCCTGTTGAAATGACCAGAGCTAAATAGAAAGTTTGATCTTCAAGTATAGGACTCAGGTGAAGCATAGTTGGACAGGAAGGGCAAATATTGAGGGATTTAATGATGTTGAACTGCATTTATTCCTGCATGGGAAGAAGATACTGATGACTCATATGAACCTTTTCATTTATAAGAGCAGTTAGAAGGAGCATATATAGACAAGTCACAGGAGGGAGCTGAATATCAAGTTATAATATATAGATGGAGTCAATAGGTGAATGTACTGGGAGAGAGGGAAAGGAAAGGTAGAATGGGTCAAGATATTTCATGTAAGAGTCAAGAAAAAGCTTTTGCAATTGTGTGTAAGGTGAGGGGGAGTGATTGAGCCTTCATTCTCATAAGAAGTAGTTCAGAGAGGAAATAACATATACACTCAATAAGGTAGATATCTATCTTATCCTAGAGGGCAAAGGAGAGGAAAGGGATGAGACAAGGGGGGGCTGGGGGAGGGGAGGGGCTGTAGGTGCTAGAAGAGAAGGATGATTTTGGGAGAGGGTAGTCAGATACAGTACACATTTGAGGAGGGACAAGGTGAAAGGAGAGGGAGAGAATAGAATAATTGGGAGTGGGGAGGAATAGAATGGAGGGAAATGCCATTAGCAATAGCAACTGTGGGAAAAATATTGAAGCAATTTCTCTGATGGACTTATGATAAAGAATTCAATCTATTCCAAAGACAGAGATGGTATTTGAACACAGACTGAAGTACATTTCTTTTTTCTCTCACACTTTATTTTTCTTGAGATTTCTCTTTCCTTAAGGGGGGGGGGGAGGGGGGGATTATGTTTACTTTTACATCCAGACTATTGTAGTATTGTGAAAATAATTATATAAATTAAATGTAAAAAAATAAAATAAATTTTAAAAAATCATACACCACATTCTGTTCAACCATTGCCCTATTGATAAGTATATTCTTAATTTCCTACTTTTTGACACCAAAAAGGTGCTGCAAATACTTTTGTACTTCTAGATTTTTTTTTCGATTTCCTTTGATCTTTTTGTGGTGCTGATCTTATAGTGGGATTTCTGGGTCAAAGATTATGCATAGTCCTTTGGACATTATTCTAAATTGTTCCCAAGAATAGTTGGACCAGTGTACTGCTCCCAACAATTCATTTGTGTGACAATTTTCCCCTCGTTCTCTTCAATATTTTTCATTTTTTATAGGTATGAGATGGCATCTTTTAGTTGTTTTAATTTGTATTTTTCTAATTAATAGTGATTTAGGCCATTTTTTCAAATGATTATAGATAGCTTTGATATCTTCTTCTTCTTCTTAAACTGCCAGTTGATATCCATTGACCATTTATCATTTAAGGAATGGCTCTTATTTTTATAATTTGACTCAATTCTATCTTTAGTATATATTTGAGAAGTGAGGCCTTTATCAGAGAAAATTAGTGTAAAATGTTTGCTATTAGCTTTTAATGAATATAACTTCCCTGATTATTTCTTTTAATTAGGCCCATTTTTGTTTTGCTTTATCTGGGATCAAGTTTGCAATCCCTGACTTTTTTACCTAAGTTGCAGCATATCTGTTCTAGTCCTTTAGTTTAATTCTATGAATGTCTTTCTGTTTCAAGTGTATTTCTTGTAAAAAAAAAATATAGTGTATTCTGGTTTCTAATCCATTCTGCAATCTGCTTCCATTTTTATGGATGAGATCATCCCATCCAGATTCACATTTATGACTGTATATTTCTCTCCATTCCATTTTTTTTACTGTTTCTTACTCTATCTTTTCAGCCCATCTGTCCTCAAACTCTGTTTTACTTTGAACTACTATTTCCCTTAATTCTCCCTCCCTTTTATAATCCCTCCCTTAACTCTTAATCCCTTCCCCATCTATTTCTCTATATTTCTGACCTATATTTCTATGCACAATTACATGAACATGTATTTCTTCATAAGTGAGATTCAAGCATCATTACCAGCCCCCTGGCCAGCATTTTCCTCTCCATAGTGAAAGCCCTTCCTTATATAGCTCTTTAATGTGAGAAAAATTCTCCAGTACATCTCTCTTTTCCATCCCTTCATTTTTTGGGAGATCATTCCAACATAACTTGATTCACACTCATGCTTTTTTGTCTATGTAAACTCCTAATAATGACAAAGTTCTTTGGAATTATATGTATCACTTTCCCATATAGGAATTTCAACAGTTTAAATTTATTGATTTCCTTATAATTACTCACCCATATTTACCTTCTCTGTACCTTCTCTTGATTCTTGTATTTGAAAATCAGTATTTCTCATCAGTGCTTTTCTTTTCATCAGGAATGCTTGAAAATTCTCAATTTCATTAAATATCCATTTTTCTCCTGAAAAGATTATACTGGGTTTTATTAGGTAAGAGCTTCCTAGTTGTAACTCTAGCTCCTTTGGCTTCCAGAATATCATATTCCAAACTCTCTCTTACTTCAGCATGGAAGCTTCTAAATCTTATTGTGATTGTGACTGTGGCTCCATGATAGTTGAATTATTTTTTTTGACTAAAGTATTTCCTTTTTGATCTGGAAGCACTGGAAGTGGCTATATTATTGTAGTTTTCACTTCAGGTTCTCTTTTATGACATGATTGATGGATTCTTTCAATTTCTGTTTTATATTCGGAATCTAAAATATTGGAACATTTTTCCTTGATAATTTCTTGAACTATGATATCTACACTCTTTTTTGATCTTTACTTTAATTAGAATAATAATTCTAATTAATTTCTCTGTTTTATATTCAATTTTTCTAATGAAATATGTCACATTTCATATTTATTTATATTGTTTCTTAATGTATCACAATGTCATTTGATTCTAGTTACTCAATTCTAATTTTTACTTTTGTATGAATAATATTTGTTTTTCCCAATTACATGTAAAATTAGTTAACATTATTTTTTTCAATTTTGCATTCCAAATTCTCTTCCTCACTTCCTCTCTTTCTCCCTCTCTGAGACAGTAAGAAATTTTCTACAGGTTATACATGTATAATCATGCAAAATATATTTCCATATTAATCATGTTGTGAAAGAAAACAGACCAAAAAACTCCCATGAAATAAGTTAAGTGAAAAATAATATATTTCAATCTACATTCAGACTCGTCCCTCAGTCTTTGGAGTTGGAGAGCATTTTTCATCAAAAGTCCTATGGAATTGGATCATCTTGGATCACTGTAATACTGATAATAGCTAAAGCATTCAAAGTTGATCAAACAGGAATATATTACTATGTATAATGTTGTCTTTGTTCTGCTCACTTCATTTTATATCATTTCATATAACTCTTTCCAGGTTTTTCAAAAATCATTCTGCTTGCCATTTCTTATAATGCAATAGTATTCCATTCCAATCATTTTGGTTAGCAATTCACCCCATTGATGTATATATATTCCCTTAATGTGCAATTACTTGTCACCACAAAAAGAGTTGCTATAAATATTTTTGTACAAATAAATCCTTTTCGCTTTTCTTTGATCTCTTTAGGATACAGACTTAGTAGTGGTATTGCTGGATCAAAGGGTATTCACAGTTTTCTAGCCCTTTGGACAGATGGTTGGATAAGTTCACAACTCCTCCCACAAAATACTAATGTCCCAATTTTCCCACATCCCCTTCAAAATTCATAAACTTCCTTTTTTTTTGTCATGTTAGCCAATCAATTCTAATTTTTAAAGAATTATTTTCTTCAATGAGGCTTTGTACCTCTTTTTCTTTTGGTCAATTCTGATTTTTAAGGAGTGATTTTCTTTAGTGATTTGTTGTGCCTCTGAATAATTCTGTTATTTTAAGGTATTATTGTCCTATTTTTTGCCTCTTTGCCAAGGTGTTAATTTTCTTTTCATAATTTTCTTACATCACTTCCATTTCTTTTCCATTTTTTTCCTCTATGGCTCTAATCTCTTCCTTTAATTCTTCAAGGAATTCTTATTGAATTTTGATTAATTAGCACATTTCTTTGAAGTTTTTTTTTTTTGGTATCATATTGTTGGCTTTTTCTGAGTTTATGTCTCAGTCTTCCCTATTGCTGTTATAGTTTTTTATTGGAAATTCTTTTATGTTATTTTTGTTCATTTTTTAAGTATTTTTTTTTACTTTGAATTTTATCTTAAAGTTGGTCTCTGTTCATCCAGGGCTGGGGAGGTACAGTTCCAAACTGCAGGTCTTCTCATGATCCTGTTTCAGATCTAGTTCTTAGAGTCTGCAAATTTTTGGTGCTTCAAACATAGTATGATCCTGGGTAATATGTGGTCAAAGCTCTCTTGGTTTGCATTCTGGTATTTGCCCAGGAAGGCTCCCCTGGTCTTCCACAGCTCCAAGTACTAGGACTTCTTTAGTCTATTTAGCTTTTAAAGTTTTGTACTATCCCTTTCTGTATTTCCAACCTCTTTACCCAATTGTACCTATTCTGTACTTTTTATTCTTCCTCAATCAGAACACTTCATCTCCTGATTCTATGTCATGTTCTGTCTAGAATTTTCTGGTCTCTCAACCTTACCTTGTATCTTTTCTGGTTTTCTTTAAGGCCTACTTCAAGTTCTGTCTCCTGATAGAAGTCTTTCCTGATCTCCTACTGCTAATACCTTTCCTCTGAGATTACTAATTATTTTTAGTTATATCATTTACATATGTGCATGTAATATAGACCTATGGACAATATTTAATATTGTCGTCCATTTTAGAATGGAATATCTTTGAAGGCAGGGTCTCTTTTTTGCCTATCTTTGAATCTCTAGCATTTAACATAGTGCCTGGGTGGCGCGCTCTTAAAAAATGATTGTTGACTGATTATTTTATAAATCCTTTTAAATATCATCATCAGACCTTAAACTTCTCTCTGCGTTGGCGTCTATCAAAGTCCTTTAATATAGTTTTTCTTATATGAATGGGATATATTTGTTGAAAGACAGGCTTTAATACTGAATTTTTTTCCTAGAATTACTATTTTTCTTTTATAATTAATAAACTAAAAACAAGATATATGATATTTTATAATATATTTATTTTTATAATATCTTATATATGTTATATAATATTTATATGATATATTTATTTATAATGTATTTATAGATATAATATATGTATTTATATAATATAAATGATATATAATATAATACAAAAAGTGCTTTATACCTTTTAGTCAATTGTGAAGTTGTAGCCTGTTATAGCAAATTGTCTTATAAAACAATTCTGATTCATTTCTCATTTATTCCTCAAGTATATCTTTGTTATATTTACAGAATATTTTCATAGAATTATGGAGAAGAGAAAGTAGATATATGTCAATAGCTGCTGAAGTTAACTTGAATTTTTCTTGTATTAATAATATCACAGGATCATAGAATTGGACATCTAGTCTAATCCCTTCATTTAACAGATGAGGAAATTGAGACCTAGGGAAATTAGGTGATTTGCCCAAGTCCATATAGGAAATGAGCATCAAGTACTATCTTTTGGAGAGTATGAAAAATAACATCTTTGACTTTTTTCATTTAGAAATCTTTTCTTTTATGAGATAATTTGAAAATTGATCATATAAGGCTTTCAATGTTGTGCTGTATGTAGTATGGACATATATATGCATATATACATATATATGTATATATGCATACACACACACATATATATGTGTATATATATATATATATATATACACATATATATGTATATACTTATTCTGGTCCAGCAATTATTCCTGCCTATCTTAATTGACATTTTGATTTCATTATTCTACTGTCATAATAGATAATGTAGTAGGTAAGAAGAAAAAGATGGATATGGAATGATGTATTTCCTAAATAAATGTAAGTGTGAGTTTCAAAGTGTTGAGAAAAATGATAGGTAAGATCCACAGATAAATCTGCCCAAAGAAGAATGGCAAGCTCTTAATAATGCAATTTTGAATTAATTTACAAGAATTTTTCCAGTGCTGAAGAAAAAAGGAAACTATTTCAAAAGACTATAGGTCCCTATGGCATTTACTAGACGAACTTAGACTTTTAACAGAAGTGTGTAGAAGAGGGAAGCAAGGGAAGGTGATGGAGGAACATTGGTTCTTAAGGTAAATATGAAGAGTGCTAAAGTTAAGAATGCATAAAGCCTGAGAAGAATGCTAAGAATGGCAAAATATTCTTTTAGTTGTGTTGCAAACAAGAGGAGAATATATTTGTTTAGCTCAGTATTCCCTGACTGAAGAACTCGTTATTAAATTGGGGTTGGGTTATTAAATTACTATCAAAATTATATCTACTATCAAAATGTAGAGAATTTCTCACTTCTGGGGTGAAGTGGGAAAAGAGAGAGAAACTGAGCTGAATAGAAAGAAGGAAATTTCATGAGTGAGCTAGAGGGGTTTGAACAATTGAAATAGATCAGAAATTGAATTTTTTCAGGATAAATTAGAAGAAATTAAGTAAACTTGAAAGGGAAAAAAATCTCCTGGTCTACACGCTGCTCTAGATCATAAAGCTAGGTTGATAAAAGGATCAAGATCAAGGAAAATTAAGGATGACCTTTGAAATAAGGAAGTATGTACAAGAGTAAAGGAGAAATCTAAACAGCTGCTTAGGAAAAGCAGCATCCTGAAGAGGATGGGAAAATTAGATAAGGCTTCATGAAGAAGACCACACCCAAAACAAGTTTAGAAGGAAAATAATTATTTCAAGATCCAGAGATGAGGAAATCATGGGGATCATATGATGTTGAATGTTTGGAGGAGGGGGAAAGCAAGGTTAACATTAGGGGAACTACAATTAAAGTAGCCTGGAATGAAGAGTGCTGAAGGGGTATAATGTTTAGTGGAAAGTTAGGATGGAATCAAATGGTACAGCTCTTTAAATTCCAGGTTTAGAAATGTATAAATGTAATTTATACAAAAGAAATATATAAATGCAATTTATGCAAAAGAAATATATATAAATTTAATTTATACAAAAAAATGTATAAATGTAATTTATACAAATGAACATAGTGAACCCTACCAAGTTTTTGAGCAGAGCACTCACATGGTCAATTATTTATTAAGAAAATTATTTTGATCAAATCCAGCCTCAGACACTTAATGATTACCTAGTGGGCCTTAGGCAAGCCACTTAACCCCATTGCCTTGAAAAGTCAAAAAAAAAAAAAGAAAATTATTTTGAAAGTCTTGAAGATGGATTAGAGAGAGTAGAAACTGGGAACTAGACGAAAATTCAGAAGACTATTCTAATAGTTCAGTAGGAGTTTATAGTAAAAAAAAGGCGTGGATCTGAGACATATTTTGAAGCCAATTGTTTGGATATTAAGTAGGAACTGGAAAACATCAACAATAATTGAATTTGGGAGGGTGAAGAACTGAAAGGATGTCAACTGAGAAGTTTGGAAGATATATTTAAGAAGCAAGATGATGAGGTTAGTTCTGAACATGATAAGTTTGAGTCACAAGTGTGATAGCTAAGTGAGGATGTTTAGTATCTGGTACACAGGTTGAAATGAAGCACTGGAGTTGCATATTAAACTATATATCATACATTATTATATGTTATATTGTACATTTCATACATATAAACACATACATACATATAGGGTCAGCCTAACTTTCCATTCTTATTGCCCCTTACTTCCCTTTACAATTTTGTATTCAAGCTGTACTGTTATTTACAACTTTCCACCTCTTATTTCTGTGATTTTTCAAGAGTTGTCTGTGTGTGTGTTTCTCTGTGTGTATATATACACACATGTGTATATATACATGTGTATGCACAGTATACATATTTACTAAAGAGTAAAAATATATACAATAAAGAAATAAAAATCATATATATATATATGCACACATATATAAAGGAATAAAAGACCATTTATTAATCACTTATAATGTGTCAAACTCTTTTTTAAATTCTGAGAATACAAAAAAAGAAAAGAGAGTTCCAGATCTCAAGTAGCACCCATTTAACTATATATATGAGAGAGAGAGAGAGAGAACACATTGTTGGGGAGTCATCATGACTGGAGTATTTCAGGACTTTGTACATGAGATCCTTGGGACCAGCAACAACCCCCAATCTACCAACTTTATTTCTACCATAATCCGCCACAAAGTGTTTCAGTCCTCATAGCTACTTTTCAGGAGAGCAGCCACTGTGGAAGTACCTTTATCAATCTCACTATTACCAATATTAATTAAAAACTGCCATAGCTACTGAGGAATCACAGAAGAAAATTCTTGCCACCATATTTCCTGGCTCTGCCAGGTGTTTCAACACCAGAATGGGTTTGAGTTTAGCAATGCAAATTCTATAAAAGTATATGAATTATCCTGTGAAAGGAAAGAATGTTAGAATTTGAGACCCTTGAGAGTAGGGACTCTTGAGAGTAGTAACTTTCTTTCTGAATATATAACTTTAAACACAATGTTTGGCTCAAACTGGATGCTTAAAAAATGCTTTCATTCTTTCATTTACTTCTCAGCATTGAGATGACAAATGAACCAACAGACTTGGATGAGATCACCAAAGCAGATAATGTGCAGAGAGAAGAGAAATGGGTAGAGGAAAGAACAATTGGGAGATAATAATAAACCAGTGAAGGAAATTGAGAATGAGTGGGCAGGAGAACCAGAAGAAAGATTAATTTTACAGAAGCCAAGGAAAGAGAAAGTTTCAAAAGGCGAGGCTGGTCAATAATGTGAAATGCCACAGAAAGGTCAAAGAGGATGAGGATAGAGAAAAGACCATTGAATTAAGCAATTAAGAAGTCAATGGTGATCTTGAAGAGGGCAGTTTCTGTAGAATGACAGGGTAAGCCAGACTATAATGGGCTGAAAGTGAGTGGGTGGTAAGGAATTTACAGCAACAAGTATAATCTACTCTTTCTAGAAATTTAATAGAGATTGGGAGGAGATATGTAGGTTGATAGCTCAAAGGGATAATAGCCACTGGAATTTTGTTTTTTTGTTTTTGTTTTTAGAATCAGGAAGACCTAGCTTTGTAAGTAGGTAGCAGGGAAGAAGTCATAAAAATAAGACACTGAAGTTGAGAGAGGAAGATTGATAGAGCAAGGTCCTACAGAGGATCAGAGGGAATGGATCAAAGGAACATGAGGAGAGTTTATCTATGGCAAGGATCAGTGCTTTGAGGAGATTTGAGCATAGGAGGATATGATGTTAGGCTTGAAAGTATTGAAGATAGGCAATCAAAAGATTATAGATTTAGAATTAGAAGGGAATTGAGAGGTCATTTAATCATTTTACAAATGAGGAAACTGAGGCCCAGAGAGGTCAAGTTATTTATTCAAGAATATACAGGTAGTGGCAGAATTGGAATCTGAGTTTATTGGAGATAATCTGACTTCCTTTCTTCCTTTTCTTCCTTCCCTTCTTCCTTCCTCCCTCCTTCCCTCTTTCCCTTCCTTCCTTCCTTCCTTCCCTTCCTTCCTCCCTCCCTCTCTCCCTCTCTCTGTCTCTCCTTCCCTCCCTCCCTTCCTTCCTACCTTCACCATTTATTAAGTGCCTATTGTAATTCAGGTACTCTATTAAAAGACAAGAAGTTCCTGGCTTCAAAGAGCTTACATTCTCATGGAAAAAATACATTTGTGTAAATAAATGCAAAATATAGACAAAGGAAATTGTAGGTAACCTTTGAGGTGAGCCTTGAAGGAAGGTGGAGTGGAGGTGAGCTAACCACAGAAGACAGGTCACAGAAACAGGGGAGAGAATGTTGTGAACAAGGCAAAACAAATAGGTCAGTTTGTCTTTAATGTAGAACACACAGCAGGATGATGTGCAATCGGAATGGAAAGGTGGGCAAACACCAGATTTGGAAGGACTTGAAATACCAAACCCAGGATTCCTAGGCCGCATTCGCTGGCAGCTCAATATTGATCCCTGAATTCCCCTTCCTTATGTCAACAACTGTGGGTTCATTTAACCCACACACACACTCTTTAGAAAATGAACTGTGTTTGAATTTTGTGACAGCCCTTCCTCTTTAAGCCCTTTAGAGACCAACTATAGGAAATTCTTATGCTTAGAAAACGGACGCCAAGAAGCCTCATTCCCTGGGACTGTAGCCATAATCAGTAAGTGGCTATTTAAGTATGACTATGCATCCAATTACTGTATGTATTCATCATGAAGGTTGTTACTGCCATTCCCTTCATCATCCTTTTTACCTTAAGGACTCAGGCCATTTATTACTGATGGAGGCCTTGCCTCACCACTCTCAGAGATGTTGGTGGATTCAGGGCAGCCAGTGATGGAGAGAGCAAACGAGGGTTTTAAATCTTTATGCTTCCTGGCTGTTGTTCTTCTGTCATATCCTTCTTTTAAAATGGTTTGGGGTTCTCTTCTCATTACGTATGCATAACTTCCATTAGTGTTAATCACATGCTCCATTTTAGAGCCGTTTTGGCCCCTCCGGTTAAATGGGCGTTTAAGCAGTTTTTAATGCATTATATGTGCTTATTTTTTAAACGAGTATTATATGCCCAATTGACTGGAATGAATGCAAAGTCCATCAGGTGAATACAGATTTATAATTGTTTTTAAAGCATGTATTATTTACTCGACAGACCATGACAGCCCTTTTGGAATCATTCCAGCTGAGAGTAGAAATACTTGTTTATGTCAATACCAAATAAGCCCTCATGAAATCTTTCATAGATGTTCTCCTTTTCCCTGAAAAAAAAAACATCTCATCTGAATAATCCTTTTCTCTGCATGTGTGTTTGTTCTATGTGAGCAAATAAAATAAAAATTTTGTGAATTAATTTTTTCTTACATTCCCATAGAATATGAAAGAAAGAAAAAAATACACAGGTCCTCCTTAATAGGATTGTAGATTTATACCTGGAAGAAGCCTTAGAGACCCATCTAGTTCATCTCTCTCATTTTCCAGATGAGGGACTAAAGCCCAGAGAGGTTAAATTATTTGCCCATTGTCAAATAGTTAATAAACAATAAAGCTCAGATTCAAACCCAGTCATGTACACTCTTTCCACAATACCAGCCTGCGTCTCTATTTAATCCATTTTTAAACTACTAGATCAGTGCTGTTTTTCAAAGGAAAATAAAAGTGGGGTCACTAAATTGAACATGAGGATCTCTGTGGGCTGTATATATTGACTTAGAAAACAACATAATAGCATTATATATATTCTATTGTGTTTTTGTTTATTTTGTTAAATATTTCACAATTGTATTTTAATCAGTCCCACTCGAGTGTTATGGACAACTTGTTTCCAATGTGATACATCTAGGCTAGATTATAAACTCCTTGAAGGCAAGTCTCTGTCTTACTCATTTTTGAATCTCAGTGCTGAGAACAATTCCACCTACATGATAGCCTGGCAGGGAGTGGTTAGGAGAGGAGGTGGGAAAGATATTGACATGACTGAATGAATTATATGGAACTGGCCTAGAGAGTTATTCTACCTCAAATGATTCTATTGCCTACAATCCCTTCCTGTCTAGCACAAAGAGTAACCTTTTTACTCCTATTTGAAAATAAGTTAGTTGGGCAGCCTCAGGGAAATGGTGAGAGGCCCTGCTTATTTCCCAGTAATTCTATAGTGTACTGTAGTTAATACTATTAAAACTGATTATCTAATGGCAATGATTTGGTAAACATCCCCTTCCTACTTGATAGGACATTACCAAAATTTAAATTACCCCTTTAACTTAAGTTATTGTCTTTAGATAGTGGCTTTTAACCTGGTGTCTGAAGTTATTTTCAAAAATATTTTGATAATTTGCATTTCAATATTTTTGTTGCTCAGAAACAGAAAAACACTGTACACCCTAACAGCAACATGGGGGCAATGATCAACCTTGATGGACTTGCTCTTTCCATCAGTGCAACAATCAGAGACAATTTGGGACTGTCTGTGATGGAGAATACCTTCTGTGGAGTTTGAACAAAGACCAAGGACTATTACCTTAAATTTAGGGAAAAAACAACCTGATATCTTATTGTCTGATCTTGCTCTCTCTTATACTTTATGTTTCTTTCTTAAGGATATGATTTCGCTCTCATCACATTCAATTTGGATCAATGTATATACCATGGAAACAATGTAAAGACTGACAAATTGCCTTCTGTGGGGGTGGGGGGAGGGAAGTAAGATTAGGGGAAAAATTGTAAAACTCAAAATAAATAAAATCTTTAATAAAGAAAAAATATTTTTGTTGCTCAGTTGTGTCTGACTCTTTGAACTTATTAAAAATATTTTGATAACTGCATTTCAATATTTTTGATTTTCAATTGTGTCTGATTTTGTGGTCCTATTTAGGGTTTTCTTGGCAAAGAGTGGTTTGTCATTTTTGTCTCTAGATCATTTTTACAAATGAAGAAACTGAGACAAACAGGCAGGTTAACACAGGTAGTAAATGTCTGAGGCTGGATTTGAACTCAGGTCTTTCTGATTTCAGACTGGGCTATTTATCCATTAAGCCATCTAGGTGCTCTGCATTTCAATATAATTGGTACCTATGACTGGTACTTTTCCACCTCTTCCCTGTTCTTTTAGTTCATGCATCTGAGTGTGTGTGTGTGTGTGTGTGTGTGTGTGTGTGTGTGTATGTCTCTATGTGTGTGTCTGTGTGTGTGTCTGTGTGTGTGTGTGTCTGTGTGGTGTCTCTCTATGTGTGCGTCTGTGTGTGTGTGTGTGTGTGTGTGTGTGTGTCTTTCCCTCCATTAGAATATAACCTTCTTGAGGACAAGGACTTGTCTCTTTTTGCTTTTATTTGTATCCTGAGTGTGTAATACATTACCTGGAACAAAGTAAGTATTTAACAAAACTGTATTTCCTTATTTCCTTTATAATCCTATGGATTCTATTTTATGCATTTAAAAATCTTATTCTGAGAAGAGGTCCATAGGCTTTATCAGACTACAAAGGATTTCATGACATAAAAAAAGGTTAAGAACTCCTGTGGTCATAATTAAAATGCACACATAATGGGGGAGGGGAAGGTTAGGCAAAGGCATTAGCCCTCTCCCATTAAGAGACCTGATTATGCTCTATGTGCCCCTGTCATTTTCTGGCTTGTTATTATGTGCATAGCTTCCTCCTCTCTCTTCACTTATCTCCTCCCTCCCTGACTCTGGCTTTTCATGGCTTACTCTAGAAACTGTAGCCAAATGAGCTGTAATCAAATGTATACTACCACTTTTTTTTCTGGTAAGGACATATTAACTGCTCACCCTATTGTTCCACTCACTATCTCTAACTTTTCAGACCAAAACAAAGACCATTGTATTTCTTATCTGCCCCTTTACTTAGTATCCAAAGTGAGGTCTTTGGCTTGACCACATGAGGTCAACCAAACAAAGTGAGAATATAGGTCCTCTTCTCTGAATTATTGGGTGTTATCTCCAACATAACTACTCCAACCCTTCACCTATGATTAGGTCAACATTTTCCCTCATCACCCCCTCATTATCTCCCTACACCTTTCCTATGACCACACATCCTACTATTAACCTTTGAAAATGGTAATAATAACCAACCTGGGACTGGTTATCTATGATACCTATAAAAGTAAGCTCCCTATCTCCCTCTTGCTCCCAGCCTTTCCGTACTGTTGCACCCTGGATGACCTTTTGTCTGTTTCTGGCACCATTCAGTTGGCAGAGAAAGTACTCAGGGACAGAGTAAGACCCCAGCCCTCTTCAGGATTTTGTTTGTTTGTTTGTTTATTTTTGGTGGAAGATTCTGATTTAGTAGCTCACAGACATGGGTGATTTGTAATGTGCATTGCTGATTTCTTATCTTTCCTGTCAGGACCACCCAGCTTCCAAACTTTTTATTTGCACTGAGGGTACCATTACCAATGTGCCAGATTATCAACTTCCTTTTTATCTCTGGATAAGAAATACCAATGATGTTTTATGGGTCAACTCAAAAAAAAATATATTTATTGAGCACAGGCAACAATGTACTTTTGCAATTCAGATCTCTGTATTTTGTGATGTATTTTTTCCAATCATCTTTAAAACCAAGTATCAGAATAAACTAAACTTAGAGTCATGGTTTCAACTTAGTTTCACAAAGTATTTAACAGAAATTTAAAAAATAAAGCATATTCAATCAAATTGTTCTTACCAAAATATTGCTATTAGTGCTTTTAGTAAGAAGAAAAATTTGTATACTGTTAATAAATGAAATATTTTCAAAATATTTTTGCATCTTTCTCATCTTTTGTCATTTATATTTGCATGAAAGATTTATAATTTACATTCTTATTTGTATAATGGCAAATATATGTAACATAAATAAGTTTTAAAATAATTTATAATGGGGGCAGCTAGGTGGCTCAGTAGAGAGAGCACCTACCCTGGAGTCAGGAGTACCTGAGTTCAAATCTAGTCTCAGACACTTAATAATTGCCCAGCTGTGTGACCTTGGGCAAGTCACTTAACCCCCATTGCCTTAAATCTTAAAAAATAAAAAATTATAACAATTCATAATAGTTTATAAATACATACATATGGTTGCATGCTTAACTTTAAAAAATATATATAAGTATATAATCAAAGAAGCCTAGATACCACTATCCTATTAGAATGCAAACTCCATAATGGTGGAAATTGCCTTTCTTTTGAATTTGCAATCCCTTGTTGGTATTCATTCTTTATTTTATAAGAAGAACAGTTATGTCATGTCAGTGGGATGATGGATGATGACTTGACTTGCAGGTGAATTGGAGTTAAGTGAGGCAAAGTTGCACAAGACCTCAACTTCATTCTCTCCTCCAGAGTCATCAAAGTCCACTGGCAAGACTAAGTCAGGACAAATGACCTTGGATCCAGTGGATAACCTTGGCATTCTCCTCAGTCCCTGTTTCAGCCACCTACATGCTGTTGGACTAACTTATTCCCATAACCACCTAACATGGTGCACCCTCATCAGAGAGGGGGCTGTGCTCTATGAGCAAGGCAGAACTGAAATAGCTCAAAGGAAATGTGAGATACGTAAGTTTAGAGTAACCACACCAGGTGTTCACCTGTACTATTTGTGCCCAACCTGTGGTAGAGCATTCTGAGACTGTATTGGTCTGATCACCCACAGTTGAACACTGTGTGATTTGTCTCTAATACAAAGATATCATTTTCATCTTCTTCAATAATGAAGGACAAGAACAAACCAACCAGGAAAAATCTTTACATGGTAGGGGCAGGAATTCCCTAACTCAATAATAGGTTTGAGGCTTTTCACTTATCCTTAACCTGGTTTAGCCCATTTGCCCAGATAGTTTTACCAGGGTGTGACCATAGGGCATGTTACTTCTTGGAGCCACAGGTGAAAGTTGGACACAGTTGGTCAGGAAAGGTAGATGAGGAGCCCTAAAAAGGGCTTGGCAATCCTTCACCCCAGAGTGACTAGTCCTCCTGACACCCTAGCACTTAGCATACTCCTTTGTACTCCTAGCACTTAGCATATTGGTTGGCTTTAGTAAGTATTTATTAAACTCTTTTTTGTTCATCTATTTATTACAGGTTTAGTTATTATATTAGCTATCTAAGTAAAGAAAAGAGCAGCACCCCCAAGACAGTGAAGCAGAGAAGGAAACAAAAATTAAAAAAAACCCCAAAACAACAAAACAACCAGCATACTAGACAGGGTCAAGAGACTAGACTTTGCCATCAACTAACTGTAATCTTGGGCAAGTCACTTAGCCTGTCTCAGCTTCAGTTCCCTCATTTGCAAAATGAAGAGATTGGTCTAGGTGATCTCTAAGACCCCTTCTGGCTCTCCCATTCTTTGAGACAGTCACAAGGCAGATAAGTGTTCAAGGGCAAGGGAGAACCAGGAGCTTGAAGAAGAGTGTGAGTCAGAACACCTGGGGAGGGAGACAGGATTGTAATAATAACCATACCTTCTATTTGCCCCTATATTATCTCACTTGATCCTCACAGTATTCCCGTGGAGGTAGGTAGGACAGATATTATCCTTTATTTTTATTTTTTCTCTCTGTACAATCTTCATAACATCATTATGAACTTTTAATATAAGAATCAGGGTTAAGTCTAAATAAGACAAGAAATAATTTGCAAAATGACATTAAAAAAACTAATTTAACAAAGTTTTGGACAACTGCATCACATAGTTATGTACAATGTATTCGTATTTCAGGTCCTGTGACAAATGAAAAATGGTTTCCAAGCTTCAAGTAGGTAAATCGTGCCTATGGTTAGCTGAATGGGAGTCCTTATCAGCTAGGAGATGAAAAATCACCACTTGTTACCAGAAAGATGCCCTGCATGAAAATTCAGTTTCTAGATGGATGAAGTTCAAATTTAAAAACTGCTAAGAGCTTTAAGTGGACTCTGTGTGTTTATGTGTGTGAATGACACAATCACATATAAATATATCTTCCTGCTGCCCTTTTTAGTTAAATAATGGAAACAGGCTATCTCTCTTTCTCTGTCTCTTTTTTTCCATCTCTTTGTTTCTGTTTCTCTCTCTCTTTTGAAAATGAGTAGTTATGTTTTCCACACTGTACACATGAGAAGTTGTTCTTTGATCAGAGGCTGTAGCCTCCATTTGCAAAATCAGAGCTTGTTTGCCCATCTTTCTGCTTCAAATCTTAAGGTCAGTCTGAGGAGAGCCAGTCTAGTTCTGATTGCTACTCTTGGGTCTGCATATCTGCTGTGGCTGATCCTCCTGGTTCACAGTTGTTCGACAGTAGCTGAAGCAGTTCATCAGAGCCTCTTGAATCATTTCTTCTGGTTTCTTTTTTTCATATTTACTGCTGTTCCACATTAACTCACTACACAGAAGCTGTTTGGGGGCCCTGCGGTTGGCACTTCTTGGGATCTGTGCCAATCATTACAGACAGCTGTTGCAGTGACCATGGCCTCATTGCTGCTAGGCTGACTACTTTTTGGGGTCTCATGGTTGGTGACTTGAAGTTTGGGCAAGGCAGGTTAGGAAAGGATAGAAGAAAGGATCAGCAATGGACCCTGAGGTCCAGTGGAACCAGATATATTTCAGGGTTATTACCCAGCCTAAGACAGAGTAAACAGCAACATAGGTCTGAGCCACAGAAAAGAGACTTATTGAAGATTTTGACTAAGTAATATCATATACTTTGCTTTCCGGTGGAGGAAATCTTTTATTTCCACTTAAGATACCCACCTAGGCAACTCTGAGGATTCTTTGCCCTTTTTCAGTTTTGGAAAGATGGAATATCATAATTTTTATGTAACAAAGGGAACTTTATTTTTATGTGAAACTATTTGAATGCATATCTTTTTATTCCCTGTCCTTTCAGGAGAGGGTGAGAAGTCACTTCACCCAGGTTTGCAAACCTAAAGGCATTCTCAACTCTCTCGTTCTGCCCTCCCAATAGTTAATCATTTGCTAATTCTTGTCCATTATACCTCCACAACATGTCTTATATCCATCCCCTGCCTCCCCATCTTTTCTCCTCCTTCATCTTCCTGCTTCTCCTTCTTCACCTTTTTCATCTCCTTCTCCTTACTGCTTCAGGCTGTCATTTAAAAAGCCTTTCAGAATTAGATTGCAGCCTGCCTTTCAAGACATTTTTTTTTCATGTTATTTCTCTTACAAACTTTACTTTCTAGGCCCAACTTGCCTTTCTCCATCTTCAACTTCTAGATCTTTGCATAAACTTCCCCTCATGTTTGGAAGTGTCTCCTCACTCATCTCTGTCTCTTAAAATACTTCTTTTTAAGCTCAACTCAGTTTTTGCTTCTTATCTGAAGCCTTTCTTAATCCCTCTAGTTCAAGAACTATTAACCAAGGGGTCTGTATAGATTTCACGGGACTCTTGAACTTTGATTAGAAAAAAATTAGATCTTTATTTTCACTAATCTCTGTTATAAATTTGACTTTTTTCTTCAATTATGAATGCAGGCAAAACATTATTTGGAGGACTACACAGGCTTCATCAGATTGTCATGGGCACATCAGTTACTATTCTCTCCCTCTCCAAATTATCTTTTTTTTTTTTAGGTTTTTGCAAGGCAATGGGGTTAAGTGGCTTGCCCAAGGCCACACAGCTAGGTAATTATTAAGTGTCTGAGACCGGATTTGAAATCAGGTCTCTATCCACTGCTCCACCTAGCTGCCCCTAAATTATCTTTTAAAAAAAAAAAAACTATTTGAGTTCCTGTATTTTTCCCAGAAGAATGCCCTGTTAAGGATGAAGAATGAGCAGAGTTGTAAATCTCTCTCCCCATTTTATTGAACTCAGGGCTGAAGGTAATGTGAAGACTAACAAATTAAACATGTAAAAGCAGGACAGTCTTGGTAGAAACAGATTGAGTTTATTTTTACTTTATAAAACTATGCTATGTGTAACAGAGATCTATAATTTACCATAATTTTCCTTTATCTGTTTTACTTTTTATGTGGAATTGTTTCACTCAGTCTTTGTCTTTGCCTTTCTTTATCTCTCCCTCCCTCTCTCTGGTGTTAATTAAATTCAAAATTAAAAAAAAATGACTAACCCTATTACAATGTCTGACTTGTGCAGATGTTTTTAAGTTTCAGGACCTTCTAGCAGGGTGCTGTGGTCCCTGATTCTCCTAGGGATATGCTATATGAAGAGATTCTTGAGACCTCTAAACTCAGTTGAGTCTCATAGGCCATGATGTATTGGCTTTTTTGTGGCAATATCACTTTATCCTAACCCTTTCAGTCATTCTATTCTGTTGCACAATAGATGATGATGATGGAAATATTCCCTGTGGCATCAGGGCAAGTTCTGTATCTTACAACCAAGTTGGAGATTGGACTTTATCATCTGCTGTCAAACATTCTACTCCCCTCCCTTTCCCTCCTCTTTTCGTCCCTCACCTCTCCTCCACTTTCCTTTTCTCTTCCTCTTTCTACTGAGAGCAGCTAGGTAGAGCAGTAGATAGAGCACCAGCTCTGAAGTCAAGAGGACCTAAGTTAAAAATCTTCAGATACTTGACACTTATTAGTTATATGACCTTGAACAAGTCACTTAACCTTGATTGCCTCATTTCCAGGACCACCCCCAGCCACTGGACCTAAATGGCTTTGGAGGAGAAAGTGAGGATGGTTGATTTAGCACAGTAACCCCATCACTCAAATCCAATTCACTTGCTGTTTGGCATCACCTCCCTGATGCCATGGTTTTCTTCAAGAATGAAGGAAAACATCATCATTTTCATCATCATCATCATCATCATCATCATCATCATCATCATTCTTCCATTTTTTTCTTCTTCCTCTTCTACTACTACTACTACTACTTCTTCTCCTTCTTCCTTCTTTCTTCTCTCTCTTTTTTTCTTCTTCCTTCTTTTCTTCTTGTTCTTTTTTCTTCTTTTTTCTTTGTCTACCTTGTGCCTTGTAAAACAGAGGCAACATGATTTAATGCAAAGAGAACTAAACTAAATTCAAGAAAAACTCAGTTCAAATTCTTCTTCTGATGTTTTTAAGCTGGTAACTCTGGGAATCATTCTAAACTTAACCTCTCTAAGCTGAAGTTTTGGTTTGGAATTAAGAAAATACCTTTTCAAGTGGGTTGTTAAGATCAAATGAAATAATGTACTTTACAAAAAAGTGCTTTCCCAACTTTAAAGCACTGAATTATTGTGAGTTATTATTTTTTCTGTCCAGATCTTATTCCTGGGGAATAAACTCCCAGTACCATTGAAGATTGACTATTATCCTGTAATTTATATCCCTAAATAGTTTCCTGGGAGGCAGCTAAGTGGCACAGTGGATAGAAAACCAACTCTGAAGTCAGGAGGACCTGAGTTCAAATGTGCTTCAGACACTTAATATTTGCCTAGCTGTGTGGCCTTGGGTAAGTCATTCAATCCCATTGCCTTAAATAAAAGTTTTTTTTAAAGTTTTAAAAGTTTTAAAAATTTTCCCTGGGACACTAAAGGTTAAGTGACTTTCCTTGGATCACTTAGGCAATATGTGACTAAACCTTAAAGCAGATTATCCTTACTTCAAGCAGACCTTCTATCCACTACATGGTGTTTTCCATAGACTTTAGGAACTAAGTACATTTGAGTTACAATGATTTAGTATTGATGATAAAAAAAGAGTAAAGAAGAGAGAAGAGAAGGGGAAAGGGGAAAGGGAAGGGGAAGTATAATAAGAAAGCACAAAAAGAACAACCACAACCAGAAGAATCATTTTTGGGTTTATTAATGAAACTCATATATGTAATCTCAGGTCTTATAGACCATGAATCTACAGTTCAAAGTGAGGTCGCCTATTATATTCCTCTCATTTTGGAGATGTTATCCATCTACTGATCCTAGAATCAGTGCTCTTTCTACAACCCCTCCCCCTTATTCCAATAGATGCCAAAACTTACAGTAGAATTAGTGAAAATAAAAAAAAACCTTAATAACAGCTAAATCAATTTGTCCAACAGATAAAATGAACAAGTCGATGGACAAAATTCCACCCTTTTAAGAGGTTTTATTTGGTATCATGTAGACAACAGCCTGAATATTGTTGGCATCTTGTTGCTTATTCCTTTGACCTGGCAGTATGAGAAGGATTAAGATCAAGTAGGAATTGGCAAGGATTGGAAGGGACTCACTGGTAAATATGCCTGGGGCCAAGGTAGATTTTGAGAGTTCAGTATAATTTTGTCCACCTAATGATTTTTGAAAAGTATTTTCCCCAGCTGCATGATGCCGTTGTGTGACAGCTTTCAGTTAGGAATGAAGAATCCACACAGCTGAGTTATAAACCCTTGTAAGTGGACTTTAAAATATGAGTGCTGACAAAACTTAAACTCTGGTGATGTGAACATGCTGCTGTGAGCTCTCAATGTCTCCCGAAGGAATGGAGATGTCTTCTATCCGATTTTTACCTAACTAGCCATTGCATGTCACAGTTTTTCCACATTAATCCAGTGGAAAGGCCAATTATCTGGCAGTAAAAATGTGCCTGTCCCAGAGGAAAGTTTAGTTGTGATGCTGTAGTTGGGGCACATTTGGCTGGGATGGTGAGGTGGGTTGCCCATGTCTCTTTAGTTCATTTCAAAAAAGACAAATCCTAGCCCTCAGAGGACACATCTATAATGATTTTGGGGAAAATAAAGATGAAGTTGATAATGTAGGAAGAAAAGAAAATAATCTTCTGGTTGAAAGTCTTACTTCTGGATGAAGTTTGCTTTCCAGCAGTTGTATTTAAATTGATTTTATTTAATTAAGTGTGCTTCTGCACCTAATTCACAAAGCAGTTTCAGTTTACTCTTAACAAAAAACTAAAACACCACATAGAATTTTCTTTTTTCTTACCTATATCATTCCATTCCTCCAAATCATTAATTTTAGACATTTCTCACATCATGTTCGGATCTGGAAAATGTATTTCTTGGTGTGGGAGGGAGGGAGAAGAGAAGGGTGGAGTGAGGGTGTGGGAGAAAGGAAATCTGATATTAATTGGAGAAGCTGTGAGGGGAGATCCAGCAGGAGAGTCCCTTTAACTGCTGGCCTGAGGTATTATTGTGTTTCTTGATTGAGACTTTTCTTTATAATGATTAATCTCTAGCAGTAGGAATATTCTTACTTTAAACTGAAAAAAGCCCAATACCCCTGGCAGTACCAACAAGTATAAGTGCAAATTTAATGACTAGATAAAATAGAACCTTTTGGGCCATGCAGAGGAATTGAATGCCTTAGGAAAATTAATGTAGATTTTTACCTTCTGCAAAAGGCCCTTTGGTGAAAAAGTGTGCATTTTCAATAATGTCAAAATTTGAATTTATTTTATAAATACCATACAATTAAAAACCATCACATATCACAAGGAGAACTTGTTAAACACTGCAAAATCTTTTTTTCTTTTTTTTTCATTATTGCCCACTTGTTAAAGTAGTTCTTAACTGGGAGTCAAAATCACAGAAGAATACTCAATGTTTTCTTGGTAGCACTTTGTGTCTCATGACTCTTCTGTTCAGGGAATTGTCTTGATCATTTTGCAAGCACCTGATTATATTTTCCTTGGACCAGTGACATAGCACTGATTTCGCTCTGAATGATCTTTTTTATAGACTGAGTTTGTCCCAATCTGATCATTCATTATTAACTGATTATCCTGCTCTTTAATTGTTAAGTTTGAAGCTTAAGGCTGCTGGGGACACCATGGATAGAGTGATGGGACCAGAGCCAAGAAGATCTGAGTTCAGATCTAGCCTTAGACATTTATTAACTGTGTAAACCAGGGCAATTCTCTTAATTTCTGTTTGTCTTAGTTTCCTCATCTGTAAATTCCACATACCTCTCAGGATTGTTGTGAGGATCAAATGAGGATAATATTTGTAAATCATAGCACAGTGACAAGTACATATGCTATATTAATATTAACTGCATTACTATTGTTATTATATATATATATAATATATATATATATACATATATAAGTTTCTAATACAACTGGTGAGAAAAATTACAGGGATTGGCACCATTATTTTTTTTTCTTGTTTTGGTTTACCTTCATTAAATTTATTTAAAAAAAAAATTCTGGCTTCTTTCCCCTGCATTACAGAAATAAAAAAAAAAACAACTTATTGGAATTTTTGCTGAAATATCTTAACAGTTTATCAGAATTACAGAACCTCTTGCTTCTGGACTTCCTAAATTTAGTGTGCAAAGGGCTGAACCTATATCTTCCTCCTTATCCCAATTCACTTACCATTAAAGCTGGCATTAACATGAAAATCATCGAACAAATAATAGTGTCAGTGCTATTCATAGGCTCTGAAATAAATGCAAAGGAAAATAATATTTATTTCTGTGTTAGAAATACTCCATTTCTACAATGGGTCTGCAATCTCATTAACGTGGGTATTCCCTCTGCTGATGCAGATTGCAACTCATTCGTGAGGGTCCTTCTTCTATGATTCTTGTACATACCCCACTTCCCCCCCCAACCTAATATATAGAGTCCTTCCCTAAGCATGTATACCTATGGAACATGCAGACTGACAGCAGGTTATCACTTTACTCTCATAATATGACCAGTCTCCATCTGTTGTTTTTTTCTTTTTTTTCTCATGGTATTCTCTGATGATATCCTTTATACCTCAGCTCCTTTAATGTGTAGTAGACTTTTCCCCTTTATAGACAGTAACTTTAGTGAGAACTGTATTAGCTCAAAAGACTGTATAATTGTTCTTTAAATATAATTTAAAAGCATGATATAAACTTGCATGTAGTAGAATATTCTCTTAGGATCAATATGGAGTATCAAAATTATTTACAATGCATTTTACTTCTACCTTTATCTTATTTAGATGTTGATATTCAAAGATATATATACTTTTCTATGTTGTTTTTAGAAAACAATGAGTGTAATTCACATTAACCTATCAATCTATTCTTTAACATTCTAAATCTTTATTTGTTAAAATATTACAAACATTGGAATCAATTCAAACAAAAATAAATCAATTTGGCAAATATATAGCAATAACTAATAAGTAATTTCTCCCAGAAATAAGAAAACACTTTTCAGAGGAAAGAACTAGCAAATGCAGTTCTATCTTCATTCTCTTTCTCTCTGTGTCTCTGTCTCTGTCTGTCTGTCTGTCACACACACACACACACACACACACACACACACACACACACACACACATACACAAACACACTCACATACAATTCCCTACTTTTAATTCTCCCTCTTTTTCTTTCTCCTTTTCAGCACCCCAGAAATCTAAAATAAAAAATGCAGCAGAGCTGACTTCATGTTAGGAAACTGTCCTAAATACATACTGACAGAGGAGCCCTATGAGTGCACTCAAAAACTGTCTTCTCACACTCTCACAAAGCTGCACACATTCTTAAGTCTCGGCATTGTTTCAGGAGCCAGTGCAAGCAGTACATGATTATTTAAAAATATAGTTTGATCAGAGGTGTATGTAGAACTCTGTGCCCAGACATGTGTCTGTCTTGAGGCTGAAAAGCTATTTCCCTGATGTCTAGTCTAATGTCCATTAGAAATATTATAGAACCATCATCTGCATCTTTATCGGGTATTTAACAGCAGTAGTGAATATTCTGATTGATCTACACTAAAATGTTAGCGTAAAGGAGAGTAAAATGCCTTAACTCTGTGTGGACTGTGCTTAGGAAATGATTGCTTAATTTCTTAAGGTAAAGAGTTCTGCATAATCTAAGAGATTTTTAAAAAAGGAGTGTGACACAATATAATCAAAGTATGCACATAATTAAGTGCTGCAGCAAAAAAGGCGTCTTTGAAACCAGAATTCTGCTGATTTTTTATTTTATGTGATTGCTTACAGATTAGTTCCCTATTTGCTCTTAAAGAATACACTTAAACACTCAATCAATGAATAACCTACAGCAGTTTGTTGTAGATTCAATAATGGGGAATGGTGCATTGTACCAGGATAGTCAGATATACCCATAGGGAGTGTCAGTGGTCAAAATGCTTCCATTGCCAGAAGGTAGTCTGAAAATGGTCTGGAAATTCAATACAGCATTGACCCTACATTGTATACATGATCCACAGTCAGTTTCTCAAGCTTACTTGAAGTTTTTTAAAATAGAGCCTTTTTATTTATTTTTTATTTTTGAGGGTAAATCCAGGAATCAGAAAATAATCTATATTAAATGAGTTTCTCTTTGTTGAATTTATAGCTTGTTAAATGAACAAACAAATTAAAAGGTAAATTTTAAACATTCAGATTTCATGCTAAAAATAATCTAACTTTTATATCAAAGATATGTATGTATATGTATATATATAATGTATATATAAATAAATATATCTAAATATAATATATATATATATATATATGAAAATTGCTAATTATTCCCATTTACCTAGATTATCCATACAAAATACTTGTTCTAGCCAAATGGTGGGATATTTCATCCATTTACAATTTCTTAAATTATCAATGAGAACAATCTGCTTCCCACTCCCCCAATCTTATTGTCTGCTTGATCTCTATTTCTCCAGTTCTTATCTTTATTAAGTCATTGGTTTGGGGACAGGGTAAGTGGCAGGATTTCTGAGTAAACAGATTATAGTCATTTGCCAAATATCATCAAACTGTGTTTACTCTCTTCTCCATTTTAGGTATTACTTATCTACCCAGCTTAGGGCTGATTATTCCAGACAATAGGACCCATGCATTTGGTTATGCTAAATTAATTTAAAAATGTTCTCTCTCTTAGTTTAAAATAAAATATGACAAAATGAGAATTAAAAAATACAGAAACTCAATTGAAATATAGCATAAATAGTTTGAGAAGTTATAAGATTTGGAAGCATAAACATTCCTTGACATTTCAAATTTTCAAATTCATTAAGAAATCCCATTTCAGAGCTATAATAATTAGATATCATAACTATATATCCCTAGAGTGTGTCTTAGCATGTTTTGCAAATCAATTTCCTTCTCATTTTCACTTATTTCCTTTTATGTGTTACTATCTTAAGAGCCACATGTATTTTTAACTCAGAAACAACTCATAGTATATGCTACTTAGAATATGCTGATGTATACTTTTAATATCTTGCCTTTGTTAATTAAATAAATAATCTGTGGAGTAAAAGGCACATTGCAAACTAGAATTTTGGTTTAAATTTGATGTTGTTACAAATGATATGTTCAAATAAACTGAACAAGTTTAGTATTTTAGAAATTAAAAGGAGCAATTTTGTCATTTGTTATATAAAGTGAAGACATTAAAGAATGGTGCTTCTTGATAATAAAATCTCTTTGAATTTACAAATAACATTTTGTAAAACATGTAGACTCTCCTAGAGCACAAAATACTTTGGATTTTTCAGAAGTTGCACAAACTCTTTGGGATTAATGATTTATTAAGTAACAAATTTAACCTTATAATAACCTCTTTATGGGGAAGACAACTTGCATTTATTGAGAGATTTCTACATTCTGCTAAGTATCTGAGGGCACTTAGAATTCAAGTCTTCCTGATTGCAGCCCCAGTACTCTATCCATTGTGCCAATTGACTTCCTCTCTGATAGATTTGTGGAAACAGGGATTTTAACCTTCATATTAACTATGATATTAAGCAAAGTTTTCTATTTTCACATAATAAGGAAGGAGGGTAAAGAAAGAACTGTAACTCAGGTTTTGTAATTGTTATCTAGTACTTTTCCCTGTAGACTTCCTTTAATTTAAAGATAATTTTATTATCATGGAAAAAAAATGAACCCATCAATGAGAGTCATTGTCATTAATGAATAGCATCGCCTTTTGTCCATGTAGGCCCCTTGATGAATGTCATGGTCGTGTTTGTTTGTATGCTATAAAAAATGCTCTTTACTAAGTACTAACTCATTTCATTCAGACCTCTAATTTTGGAACCCTATATTTCTAAATTGGTTAAATTTGCTTTGGAATTGAATGGTCTTATGATAATGACTCAGGTACTTCAGGATTCAAGATCTGTTATGAAAATGTGTCACTGTGACTTAGTGGGAATTACAATGCCTCACTTGGTTTGGAAAACCTAGGTTCAAATCTTCCCATGAATCTTATTAACTACTAGGTAACAATGGGTGAGTCAACTAACTTCTTGCAGCCTTGATTTTCTCAACTATAAAATAGAGATAGTAAAACTAGTGCTACCTCCATCACAGACTTGTTATAAAGCTCGGATGAAGTTGTTTATGTAAAGCACTATGAAGTGTTAGTTTATGTTAGCTTTTCTAACAAAGAATTCAGTTCAAAGTGTAGATCCTATACAGAGTACTAGGAAGAACCCATTTTAGTTCAGATACCCTTATAACAAAATGTTATAATGTGAACTCCCAAGGGTGCATTTACAGGAATACTCTGTGTAAGGCAGTGTAATATGAAGAAACATATATCCTAAGCTCTATGCTCAGCAAAGTGGTTTGAAAGAGGGTGAAACGGGATGGAGTTAGCAGTCTGATAGATGTTAAAATATTCAGATCCTTCCTGTTTAAAATTTTGACTAACTACCAACTCCACAGCCCTGCCCTTAAAAAAAAAAAAGGTTGGTCTAGGCAGTTTCTTTGTTTTCTTCCTTTCCCATAATACAGATTTCTGTTTGTTTACTGATTGGCTGATGACTGGAACTGAGTGATAGAAGTGATTTAAATGTAAATATCAACACAAGCCAAATCCCAGTAAGTGGTTGTTTCTGGAATCAATAGGTACTAACTATTTATACCAGAACCTATGGTCCATTTGCCCAATGAATAAATCTTTTTTTTTTAAGATTTTCAGATAATAGAATCCTATATTCACTTAATCATTCATTTACTCCTGAAATAGTTTTTTTTTAATTAGCTGGATTCCACTGAAAAGTATTTTTTTTCCCAATCAAAATGATTGATTTGGTCATAGTGCTCATATTCTTATGCTCATCTGTATAATAGAAAATAATGCCATACTGGTTATTTAGAAAGAATATGTCTGGTTTTTGACACACTATTGTACTGCAGTATTGTATTTAGCACAGTTTTCCTACCTTGACTACATTGGATATAAATGTTTAATTATCTTAATTAAAGAGCTGATCATCAACTTTTTTCTGCTGGCATTCAGCTTCCAAACAAAGACCTTTTCCATTGGAGTTTGTGGGAGGAACTGATGAAAGCACACTTCACATATCCAGGTATTATCACAGGCTGTACTTTAAGAGATGCAAACATTTACTAAAAGCAGAAAAAGAAATAAAAAAAAATAACCTTTCAGTGTTTTTCTTTTTTTTGCCCCCTAAAACCTAAAAGTGTTTTGTTTTTCCAGCTCTCTATGAAAGTTCAGTGCATAAAAGGTTAGGAGCTTGACTTTTTTCTGTCTTGTATATCTTTGAAAAATTGGTTTATGAAGAGTCATACATCATGTAGCCAGACATATGGGAATAGTTAAAGATTAAGGTAAATAGACAAATTGAACTGCTTTAAATCATTTTCCTGGTTTCAGTTTTATGAAAGAGCTTATGAACAAAAGCTGACATTAAGCAATCACAATAGGCTATTCTATATGTTTTAGACAGTGGTAAAGACTTTAGTGTCAGAAAGTGTTGCATCACTGAGAGTTACATCAATTTGATTGGTGTCTAGATTTCAAAAATGTTACCTTGTCAAACCATAACCTTTTCCAAGTCTTTCATTTGTCATTGTTTTGTGGATTATATCATTTATTTTACATTACCTGTATCAGAAAACATGGATCATAGGTTATGAGATTTTAAAAATTATATATATATATATATATTTTTTTTTTTAAATAAAATTAGTATAGTAGGCATTTTGGATTTCAGAAGGACTAATCAGATATTTTGGAAGAAAGTTTGATTTCAAATAACAAATGCTACTGTCACTTCATACAAGGAAATGTTTGATCCTTTACTAAAATAAAAATTCTTGGAACCATTAGGAGAGTACTTGCAAACAAAGAAGCAAATACATTAAGACCCTTGTATCAAAATGCATCGCAGAGAGATGCTGACTACTTGACTTTCAGGTAGGCCTAGGAATTTTTCCAGTAATATCATGATAATCCTCTACTCTTAACATAATTACCATAATATCTTAATGTCCCTAAAGAGGCAAGATTCAAATTTTCTGGTCTTGTTTGACAAACTCCCTATATAAGAGGCTAAACTACCTTTGTTCCAGTCCAATAGATTATATGAACTGATATTTTCATATTTATGAAATAGCTTTTGCCTTTAAAATAAAAACAGAAATAAAACTAAATCTCTACAATCTCTACCCCAGGAAAAAACCAAACTCTTTAAAATACTTGGTCAGGGATCAGGCCTCTATAGAGATAAATAATAGTATTAACTTTTTGTTTTTGTCATAGTTTTCCTTTCAAGGCTCAGTGGGTAGAGAGAGATAGAACTCTTTTACAAAAATACCTTTCCTGGTCTGAGTGTGGAAATGTCTGTCCAGGGTTTGGAAAATACTAGATGGCAAAAATACTATTATCAATGTCCCAAAAACTAGTCTTTGATAATTAGTTCTTGTTCAATCCCTGTTTGTAAGATACCTAGAAACCTGTGTACTCCATTGCAATAGAATTACATCTTCATATTATTATTCAAGGAAAACATGACATATCCATATTGTATTTGTTGTAGAGTTTGCTGGTAGCTCATCTAATATTTTAACCATGAAAGGAAATACTTCTTTTTCTTTTTTAAAGATATTCTGGGGGAGTTTAAGATATTCCTAAAATTCCCCAGGATGCTCATTCTCTTAGAGAAATCCTTGCTTCAGTGAAGAAAATCTAGGATTATTTACTTTAGACTTTTTTTCTAGCTTCAAAGAGACAAATTCTATCATGATCTATTTTTGCAACTTTTGAATTGCTCTGGAGAGAGCGCGTCCATTTTGACCATACTGTCAATTGTACCTGTGCTTGTGTCTTTGTGTACATATTGGTCTAGTGATTTCTATAAATTTATGTAATGTAGTTAGTAGGAAGAACATAGTCAAGCCATTAAACTGCTTTTTGTGTTTACATACCACCCATGAGAGTGCTATAATCTTACTATAAATTTAAATTCTTTCAAAATTTTGGTACATACCTCCAACCTCCCTGCCTCCCCTGTCATTTTTCATCTTAACATCAAAGGCTTTTCACTTCCATTATAATTGTAATACATATTCTAATGTATGAAAACATTGGGGAATACAGTAATGATAATGATGATGATAGCAAGTAGAGTGGGAAGGAGGGAAGAACTTTTTAAAAAAAATCATAATTTTGTTGTGTATTTGAAAGTGCAAGTTGTGCATAGTAGATTAGTAATTTCATGTACAATCATCTTTTGTTATATTATAGAAATTCTTTTTATTCCATAAATTAAATTAAAAACAAAATTTAAATATGTATGGATATGTGTGTCTATCTATCTATCATCTATCTTTATATCTATCTATTATCTATCATCTATTTATCTATCTATCTATGTACCTATCTTTCTATCTAATTTCAAATGTCTTAGTGCAGTTTTATAACTTAATTTACTAATTTACTCATAATGTCTTTAAATGATCAATTCACTTTACATATATGTGCTTATTTGATCATCATAACAAATCTTCTGATGTAGGCACTATTTTTTTATATTCACTTTTACATTTGAGAAAATTGAGGCTCATGAAGGATAAGTGATTTATCCAGTCATATAACTAGCAAGTTTCTGGAATGGGATTGAACTCAGTTCTCTCCTGAGTTGAACTCTCTTGATCTAGCTACTATAAAATCTAAATGCTTTCCAGGACATGAACCTGAACTGAAGGAACATCTTTATTTGTAGTTCTCTTTGTGAAAATCTATTACAATCTATTACAAACTATAATTTTTGTAAAATTTTTATAGGACTCAGAGTTGGAAGAGAACAAAGAGACCATTGAATTCTACTTGCTTATTTTTTAGATAAGAAAGCTAATCTAGAGTGAAATGACTTGCCCAGGGTCACTCACATATGACTTTCAATTTGAACCTAGTTGGGTCTTATGATTTCTACTGCAGTATTCTTTTCACTGTGCTTTGTTTCAATATTTTGCAAATCTTGTTTCAACAGTCATCTAATCACTTCAAGGTATTTCCCCCACATATATGGAAGGCTAAAATATGATTTCCTTGTGTTAGGGAGAGAGGGATAGTTGAGTAGGAAAAGAAAACAACAATATCATGTAACATATGATTGTCCTTTATCACTTTCTTATTAATGAGGCATCTTTATGGTGGCACAATGGGAGTCAATCAGGAAGACTTGAGTTCAAGTCTCATTTCTGACATATATAGTATCTGTGTGACTTTGGAGAAGTCTTTTATTCAAATTTTTGGACAAATCTTTTTAACTTTTTAATTTGGAGAGTTATCCAGGACATAAATAGTGAAATGATAGTGGGATACCCTTTACTCCTAGAAATCCAGTCTCCTATTTTACCTTTTATTTTAATTCTGAATTTAGAAGGAGGTTCCTTGTGTGGGAAACTTATCCCTTGAAAGTACAAGTATGGTACTTATCCCTATCCTATTGTCTAAGAAAGAAGGGTATAAAGATACATTATAATCATTGGATTTTTTCCCTATTGTTACTGGAAACAATGTAAACTCGCTATTTCATCAGTTTCTGGTACTGAGTATGAGGCAACCTTTCTCATGAAGGGGCTGCCATTAGTTAAATCTTCCCCCAGTCATCATGGCAATTTAAAACAATTAAAACATCCCAAAAGATCCATAAAATTCTGAAATGAATCGTTGAAGTGGTACTTGAATAAAGTTAATGCACCATTGTACCGCTTTAAAAAAATTCTTAAATCATTCTTAAACTTCTCCATTCTGATCACCGAATGAAATTAAAACATTTCTAAGTTTAAAAGGGACATTTGGGTCACTTCTGATGATGGATTTACTTTTTCTAAGTTTCTTAATATTGCCTATAAAGTAAGTGTCAGTTAGCAGGAGCTGCATACAAATGCTTCTCCTTATCCACTGCACTCTGCAGTCCTGGGCACAAGAGGGTGCTGTTGGAACTGAAACTGAGGAGGAGACAGCCTAAACTTTCTTTTAATCAATGAATTGAGCTCTTAATATTTATCTAATGAAATGCTTTAATCATTATTAGTTCCTTGCCTCATCCTGTATGAATGCTGCCGACACCAACTTTCAAAACAAATGACAAAAATAATAATTTAAGTAAATAACCCTATAAATTGATAATTATTTTTTTAATGGTAGTGTCTCTTCCCCCCCAACCCCTCCCCCCAACTGCCTTCTCTCTGTTCCCCCAGCCTTTCTTCAGAATGTCTAGGTTGGTGACACATTTTTACACACCAAGAGAAAAACAGGCTTGTCAGGCAATTAGCATTTCTTTGGAATCAAAACGTGCATTACCAAAAAGGTTGCTTCTTGAAATAAATGTGTCAAAAGGCAGCAGGACCAACTTTCCTAATGGCGTTAGGGAGCAAATACACACTGGCACCCAGGTGCTCATCTCAGAGAGTGTTGTTTATATGGAAATCGAAGACTGATCTGTTTCTCCTCTCTGTAGTTATTTATAAAGGCATCATTGGTAGTTGCCTTTCTTAGACCTTCCCTACAGGCATGATCAGACTCAAGCAGGCAGCTATTTTCCTTTAATTTTCCCCAGCAAGCCAGTAATGCTTATGATTATTGTGAAGTCAGGAAAAGTTTAGTTTCATCAAGTGACATGTAGTGATACAATTAGTTACTTAAGCACTTCTCATGAAATGTTCCGCCATGGAACCTAGTTTGTCAGATGCAGCTAAATATTAGCATCTCATATTAAACTGAAGAGTAAAACATCAGAGCAGAAAGTGCAGCTGACAGCTCTCAACACGAGCTGAATGATCACTCTCAATTGTAATCGATTCTGTAAGTACTGAACACAAACCCCCAGGCAATTGAAGAAAATAGGATGATGAAGGACTGCAAACTAATAAGTTACACATCTTCATTGATTAGTCATTGATTAACCATTATTTTCCTGAATGACAAACAGCTAGTGGTAAAGTAACTGAGGCTTGTGATTTATTTACATCTTAGACAGAGATGACTTCTTTATTCGCTGCTGGTGAGCTAATGTTAAACCAGGAGGCAGCAACAGTTTAAGAAGACTGCCTGTTTTTTCAGATTTTTTTTTTCCTGGACACTATTCTTAGATTTGTGACATTTTAAAAAAAAATTGGAAATAAATCTAACTAGATTTAAAAAAAATCAACTGAATTCAAACACACTAACATGTACCTGTTGTATAACTACATTTAAAGAGAAGATCATTTTATGGACTTGGTATTTACAAGCATATTGATCAGTGTTTATTGAACTTTTAATTTAATTCTCTGTTCTGTGCAGTGCCTTATTGGCAATTATACACAATTGTAGAAGGGGCCAAATAAGAGGTTTTACATAAGAACTGCATATTTTTCTTCCCTGAAAGATATCTGGACCAGAGGCAAGTGAATCTATTGAAAGAGGATAAATATAGGCTAGAGATAATCTACAATGTCAATAATTGTTAGTTCGATGAAAACACTACTGTTACCGGCAAACTTGTACCAACATAAGGAGAAATTTCATTGCGATGTGGTGAGATTTCTTCAGGCAACTTGAGACACAGTTAAAATGTCTAGTGGATCATTTTGATCTCAAATTTTCAGCCTGCCTCTGGTTTTGTTGGTTATGTTTTGTTTGGCTTTGCTTTTTCAGTGTAGAGGACAGAGCAGTGTCCTCTCTGTCCCTGCCAGATAACTACCCGAAGCAGGATGGAATGAACCTATATTCCTCTTCTTTGTACCAATCTTTTGAATTTTAAAGATTTGTTAAAAACATCTGTATCACACAGAGAAATCATTATGGTGCTCTAGTATTCTAACATAACAATAATAATATTCTTATAGACATAATACACTTCATAGGAATTCTGTTGCAAATTAGCAGTAATTAATTCCCACTTAAACAAAATGCTGCATAATTGTGATCTAGACCAGTTAGTAAAATGAATTTCTGTGGCAAACCTGTTCTATCAAAGTATATGCATTTGGAGTAACTGTTGGGTCTTCATTAAAAAAATGCATATTAGAAAAATATATCACCATTGCTAGTGTTACAAGTCAATTAGAGCTTTACATAAATTAGAAAAAAAGTTAGTATACCATAATATTGCAATTAATGTACAGATGTGCACTATACCTCTTTTAATAATTATTGAATTATTAGACATGTAATTGTGCAATTTCATTGTCTTTTGCCCTCTAATAGATTTTTTTAACTCTGTAGGTGAATAAATTGGATATCTTTCTTATGGACTTTGTTAATTCTTCTTGAAGTAGACACACCAAGATTGCTTCCCCACAACTTGTGCAAAGGCTCATTGAAGATCTCATATTTTCTCTCTTCTAGACACTTTTTAAAGTTAAATAAAGCACTTGGGTTACAGATCTGTTGGGTGACAGTGCTAGGCTTCTAGGGGTGTTGGAATGGACTAAGGAGGAATGTGCAAAGTATTTCTGCTCCTGTGTCATTAAATTTAACAACCAAGAATCAGATTTCTGACAAATTTGTTAAAGAAACAGAGCATTATGTTGTAAGAGCAGGCATGTCAAGTTTTAATAGACAAATAACATTTGTTGTGAACTTTTACAAACCTAAGTGGTACTTGAATTTTACCAAAAAAGAATCCTGGCTGCTCATAGTTTAGAGAATCTCAATGGAATCATCTTAATTATAAATCATTTCTTCATCATCAGTTAATCAGCACTGTGTGTTTCTAAAGGCTCAAACAAACTGTTCCCCTTACTATTAAGGTTGCCTCATACTGCCCTTGGGATTTAAGGGAAGAGACCATGCTGATTGGCCAATGGAGCATGAAGAAAGAACAAATGAAAAATGACCCAACAGCCAAATCCCAATGGGGGCTTGGAACCCTAGAAAGAAGCATAACGGTGTGATTTCCTTCCCCATCTATGTGAAGGTAGGTTCTGCACCATGGAGGTCTGTGTGCAAATGTTAAACTCAGAAGACCAAAGATTTTAAAGCATCTCCTGCAATGTGATATTTGAACAACAACTCCCTTTTGGAAAAAGAAAAGAAACACTCCTTTGATTTTTTCCTTCTTTCCTCCTGAGTGGACATGTATGTATATATACATAAACATAGACATACATACTCAACCTTACAGGCTTATGTGGAATAGAATATGTTTCAATTTCTTCAAGCATATTTAATATCTTTAAATTTTCAAATGAAAATGTAGCTGTCAATTTTAAACTAATTTGGATGGACAGCAATAAAATGCAAACCTCACTTCAAATTAGAATTTTCAGTGAGGATTTCTAATGGAAAGTAATTGCTGACAATAGGAAATGACAAATTACTAATTACTTAGTTCAATTAGACTTTTGTGCCTTTGGTCCTAAGTGGCAAGCATACAGCAAATCTTGCACTTTTATAACAATTAATGACACTAAAACTATTTAAACTGCCAACAGATGTGAGTAAGAAGACATGAATTGAAACTTACTTAATTTACATACTATCCCTATTTTATATCAAGTAAATGATGTTTAATTTTTATGCTACAATTAAATATTACTGGTATAGGATAATTTCTGCAGAACTTTGAGGGCAAAATATCACTATGCAAAAGCCAGTCAGTGTTAATGTGCCTATTTCTCTTATCACAGCAGTATTTCTCTTTAAAAGATTCTTAGAGGATAGATTTGTATCCATACTATATTCATAGCTATATATATCAGTCTTAATTAAAACCTTTTCCTCTGCTTTAATCTTTTCCTCTTTTCTCTTGTTTCTTTTTCACTTCATCTGTCCTTCAATTTTCTAATCATCTATTCACCCCATATCAATGTCTATGTGATATGTGTGTGTGTATTTATTCTTCTCCATTTTCCCTGTAAGACTAACAGCTATTGTTTGGTGAAAGGAGGTTGTTTTGATGGTTAATCTCAATAACTGCCTTTGTGTAGTGAACTTTTGGTTGTATCCTATGGGAATTCATTTGGTTTTGCTATAATTAATAGTATATTTTAGATATCCTGAATATATATATATATGTATATATATATATATATATATATTCCTTTTTCTTTCAATGTTTTTTCTATAAGTAGTCAGAAATTTACTTTTTTTTCCTTCCAAAGGTCTGGAAGCTCAACAGACAAATTGCAAATACATTGTAGAATAGAAAGGAAAGGTTAAAAAAAATTCAATTACATTTGTAATGATTAGTTTCCTATTAGGACTCTCTCTCTCTCTCTCTCTCTCTCTCTCTTTCTCTCCATACACACACACACACACACACATATATGTACACACATAAAAATTTCAAATCATATATAACAGTATCTCAGCTGGTAATATGGAAAAGTATTAATCAGTGAGTACACAAATTCACCTGGCACATTATGTATACAGAGTAGAAGAAAAGCTTCTACATGAAGCCCAAAGATCAAGAAATAAACATTAAAAGATTTTCCAGAAAAGGAAACATATAACAACGTTGGTAAAGTTAATGGCTTTAAAATTGTCGTGTATCTAAGCTGTGGGTAAAGTAGAGAGAGGAAAACTAAACTGATTCTATTATTCCAAGAATCTCCTCTGGGAAATTCTTCAACCCAAGAGATTGTCTTCTTGTCACTACCAGCTCTGGAGTAAAGCACTCTGTCCCCTTCTACAGTGTTCTGCACACCCCTGAAAGCATCCCATTAAAATTAAATGTTCATTCTTATCAAAATCATTTACATTTGAAGGTGGTACGTATGTCAAGTCATATTGCCACATTATCAATAGATGAAAGACAGCTTTTTGCTCTAGCTTCCTTGTAAGAGAATTAAAAAAAGTAAACATACACACTTTTATTATTGGTGGTGTTGATGGGGGGGGGGGGACTAAAACTGATGGCAAACAGATTTTCAGAAGTGCATTTCTCCCTGGATTTTTCTTGATTTTTTTCGATCTTCATCATGTGTGCAATTAAACTATTGTTTTGGGACAAAATGGTAAATGGAGAGCTGAATAACCAGAGATAGTTTTGGACAAACCTCTGTTGTTTCACAACAGCTGTGGTTTTATTTTCCCACAAGCTCTGTGAACTTTAAGGGCTAGAAATATAACAGAGAGCATATTGGATAATAGAGGAAAAAGGAAAAGCTTAGGCAGGGGGTAGGAGGCCTGGGCAGGGACAGAGGAAAGAAAGAGTTTCACAAATCATAAGAAAAAATGGCATTGGCATTGTGCTTAGAAAAAGATAATGTGGAAAAGAGGTGATAGCAGGGATAGAAGTAGCAAATATACCTGGAGCAGGAAGGACAGAGAAAAAGAAGTGGCCTAATTAGAAGAAAAAAAGAGAGACAGATGATGGGGGAAAGCAAAAGAGGGGTCAGAGATACCAGCAAGAAAAAAAAAATAATGAAGCTTAAGAAAATTAGCAGGACAGAGATGAAGCTAAGATTATGGCATCCTTACTCATGCAACTATGAATCATGAGAATGTTTAGACTGATTTAACTGATTTAATCGTCCAAAGAATGTATCATTTCCTTCCTAGTTCCATCATCATTATTGAGACACAAGCACCAGATAAAATGTCACTGGAGGTGATCAGGTTTTCTGATTCAACTATACAGGATTTCCTGAGAAACAGGCTTTCTTATTTTTATGACTTGATTCCCAACTCTGCTTCTTTCTTTCTCTGATATATGTAGAATACACATGCTTCATACATGTCCTATGTCCAGTGAAGTTTTTTTGGAGAATTAGTTTTGAGAACCCTCTATTAAACACTCTATTAAAGGGAAATGATACTGGAATGCATGTCCTTAGGAGTATGGATAGAATTGAATTCATGTATTTATTTGTGCATTTAAAATAACCTAAGAGAAATATATTCTTACATAGGACTGCTTGAAAATAATAAAAAATATACCAAGTTTTATATTGTTAATTGGGACTTTTTTTTCATTTACCTGTGTTTCATTTCTGGGAACTTAAAAATCAACTCTGTTCCACTAATATGAGAAAACTGGGTACTCACTTTAAAGTACCAAGTTACAACCTTTCCATTTTTGTTCATGCTCTTCATGTCCTCCACAGAAGCCACAGAAGTTTTCCTCTCATTTACAGAGAGCACAAAGTTTGTCCATTGGTTAGCTCTTGCTCTCACTGCCCATCTTTTCTACTCCTCAGTCAAGAAACAAGCATTTATTAGGCACCTATACATACAAAACAGGGCATAGAGAAGTTTAAATGATTTGTTCAAAATCAACCAGATAGTAAGTGCCCAAATGTAGAATTTGAATACAAGTCTTCCTGACACCAAATGCAATTCTGTAACCTCTATACCATGATAACTTTGCTATTCTTAAATTATTCTTTCTCTGAAGGGATCAGAACCATTGTACACATTAACAACAACATTTTGAGTTGATCAACTTTGATGGATACAACTTTTCTCAGTTCAGAATTAGGACAACCCTAGCAGAGCGATCTCCATCCAGAGGAAGAAAACAAAACAAAAACCCTTCAGAATATGAATGAACACCACATTCACATGTAAAAATTTTCTCTTATGTATTTCTTTCCTATCTCATAGCTTTCTTTCTTTTCCCTTAATCCTAATTCCTCATACCAAAAATGACTAATCTGTAAACATGTTAAATACAAATGTGTATGTACATTTGTTTGCCACTGAGGGGAGGGGAGTGGGAAGGGACAGTGGAAGGAAATTATGTAACTTAAAAATATACATATGCATATGGATGGATGTTGAAAAACTTTCATACCATGTAATTGGAAAAAATAATTCTTCTGTATTATATCATAACCTACTCATGCCTACCATGTACCTCACCATTGATCTTTGAATCATCTAAAGTAATTAAAAAAGAAAACGGCTTGAAGATTCACTTAATTAGACTATGTTAGTATTTTTTTTATAGATGTGCAAGGCCTCAGAGCAGGTTTGTGTAGACCTATATACAAAGGTCTACATTGTAAATTTAATAAGTTGATATTTATATAACAGTAAGATATATAAGGAACTTTTTCTTACTTGATATAATTTGAGACCTTTGATGGACAAGGAAACTGAGACTCAGAGAAATTAATTGACTCACTTTGTTTCACAGCTAGTAAATATTCAGATGTTGAATTCAAACTCAGTCTTCTTGATTCCAAGTCCAGAATGTGGTCCACCATGCTATGCAGAATCTCCATAGTTGACTAAAGAGGAGCATGAAAGGTTCTTTCTGAGAGGTGGCAGGAAGAGATTTTTCTCAAGGATCATTAGCAGAAGTGCTTCAAGATCCATATAAACTTATAGAGCAGGGACAGAATTTTTCTGAGAGGTAATACTTTGGGTTCCCAGAAAATCTTAGATAAATGGGTGCCACAGGGCTATGGGTATAACATCAAAAGATGTACTTGAGAAGGGAGAGGAATGTTGGGCATTCTTTAATTTGAGGTAGTCCTTGGGGAGATTGTTTGGGAGCAGGATTGGTAAGAGACAACATAAATCCTTTTGGAAAGTTTATTTGCCCAATGGAAAATATCTTTTGATGTACCCTTCTATGGAGAGGCAAAGGCTAAAAAGTAATGTCAGGAAATAATATATTTAAATGGGCTGTTATTCTTATAAAAGAAAGGATTCATTTTATATATGCACATATGTATATGGTTTTGTGTATATAAAATAAATGGATGCACACATATGTGTATATATATATGTATATGTAAATGCAAATCTATGACTTTTCAAGTCTTTTGGTTTACCTTGAACTTACTCTTTGTCAAGTAACTTCTAATTCAAAAATATTTAAAGTAACAATCTCAAATGATTATCTTCATTTATTTCCTAAGGAAATTTGGCTTAGTAAAATGTATGTAGACATTGAGCTCAGAATTCCAGTTTTCTTTGTAATCACATTCACTTCTTCTATAGGAGTGAGGCCCAGACTTTGTTAGTGGTGTGGTGCAAACATCTCAGTAGAGAAAGGTGTAGACTTACAAACTGAGCAAGAGAAATTTGACATTATAAGATAGATACTTTGTAAAGTACATTTTTCCAGTTTCAAGCGATTCATAGGCTTCAAAGTGATCTCACAGAGAATGCCTATTGTGCCAGGAACCTGTATTTATATCATACATTTTTTAAAATTCATTCTTGTTTAATAGTGCAAGTTAGAAAAGTGATCATATGCCTGGATAAACACACAATAGAAGTGTTATTTTATAACATGAAAGAAGTTGATATCATATAGTTCCATGTAAAGAAAGATGTGGGCAGCTAGGTGATGCAGTGAGTAGAGAGCTGGGTTTGAAGTCAGGAAGACTCATCATCCTGTGTTCAGATCTGACCTCATACCTTTCCTGTCTTTGTGACCCTGCACAAGTCACTTATCCCTATTTGCCCCAGTTTCCTCATCTATAAAATGAGCTGGAGAAGGAAATAGTAAATCATTCCAATATCTTTTTCAGGAAAACCCCAAATGGGGTAGTGAAGAGAAAGGCATGACTTAACAACAACAATAACAATGAAATGAAAAAAAAAAAGAAAGAAAAAAGTGCAGCTTACTAACCTAGAACAGCTTTGAACCTTAGAAAGAGCCTTCATTCTGGAGTAAGTGTTTGGGAGTCAGAAGATCTGATTCTACTGTTCATATTTATTACCTGAGAGACTTTAGTCAAGTGAGGACCTTTTTGGTCTTCAGTATTTTCATTGGCACAATGAGGGGGTGGTACTAGATAATTTCTAAGATTTCTTGTAACTTTAGAACTCTTATCCTTGTATCTGTGTTTTCTAAAGAAATAAATAAAATTACAGAATGATAACATGAAGATTCAGTTTCAGGTTTTTTAAAACCCATTTTTAAAGGTTTTTAAACCAGATTTTAAAACCCTTGAAGGAGAAGAAAGGAAAATCTTTCTAACTTTTGAAGAATCTAGCTCAAGTCTGCCTTTCCAGATTTTTCACACATTATTTGCTTTCATATATTCCTCTTTCTAATCAAATTATTCTACCAGCTGTTCCTTATAAAAAAATAACCTACCTTCCCAAATCCTTGACTTTGTATGAATTTTCCCTTTTTAGCTTTGAATGTATTTCCTTTTGATCTCAGCCTTATATCATCTATGCCCTCTCCTACATGATCTTTTTCCTGATTTCCATACTTTTGTATCACCCCTGGTAGCTCCAAATGTTTCCTTTATATGTATTTTATATTTGCTTATATATACAAATGGGTCAGCTAGGTGGTGCAGTGGTAGAGCACCAGCCCTGGAGTCAGGAGAACCCGAGTTCAAATTTGCTGTCAGAAACTTGACATTACTAGCTGTGTGATCTTGAGTGAGTCGCTTAACCCTGATTGCCTTGCATGCAGGGTCATCTCCAGGCATCCTGCTTCATATCTGGTTATCTGGTCATTGGACCCAGATGGTTCTGGAGGAGAAAGTGAAACTGGTGACTTAGCACAGCACCTCCCTCAGTCAAATCCAAATTAGGTGCTTGTCATGACATCATCTCCCTGATGTTGTGGTCTTCTTTGAGAATGAAGGACAAACATCATATATACATATACATATATATGAATGTATATATGTATGTATATATACATACACTGTATATGTATATGTATATGTATATATATATGTATATGTATATGTATATGTATATGTGTATATATATATATATATATATATATATATATATATATATATTCCCCTTCCCCAATAATATAAGTTTCTGGAAGGCAGAGACAGTTTCGTGTTTATCTCTATCACCAGTACCTAGGACAATGTCTGGCACATAGTAGGTGTTTAAGAAATATTGTTTGAAACTTAACTGAAATTTAGTGACTGTGGATTTAAAAGTTTCTGGAGATATGATTGATTGATTCTGCTGTTTTGGATTTTTCAGTTTAAAAAATGGACCTGTATATTTTTATCAAGAGTTTGACCTGACTATCTACATCATAAATAGTAATCTGTTCACATCTTCAAGGGACATGAAATGTATTCCCAGTAGACAAAAACTCTAATTTAAGAAAAGAAAATGTTTATCCTAATGTGAGCCTCTTATAAAATCAAAGGAATGATTAGAAAAACCTTCTTCAATCATAATTACAGATCATTAGGATTAGATGATGCTGATGATAACCCCAGTTATGTAACTTTTTTGTCAGTTTGCATAAATCAATGAACAAATCATTGAGGTTCCTATTTGAGTCTCCTTTTACTAATCAGCAAAATGGGGATCATGAATCTTGCCTTCTTTATCTTGAGTAAGATAATGTAAAAATACTTTGAAAAAAATCAAGTGCTATTAAATTCTTGGATTTTTTTTAGCAGTGCTGCAATAAGCTACATATATTTGTACACAAATATAGAAATATAATGCATAATTGACATATATATATATACACACATGCACATCTACTTTTACATATAATCTTCCTAGTGTCTTTTCACATAATTAATTGCTTCCAGTAAATTTCTCCTTCTTCAAAACCTAAGAAGCTTTATTGTCATAAATGGCATTTTCTGATTGAAAGCATTCCAACAAGTTGATCATTATGAAATTGAACACCTATGACCTGATTCCATGTATTTTTCTTCATTGGATAGTGGGATGGATATGCACACATGCATGCAAACATATCCATGCATGTGCACACACATGTAATGAAGGGACAAAATTTTATATGTTGGTCACAACTAATAAGATGAAATTTTAGGAAATATGTGTACATTTGTGTTTATACATGCATACAAAGTTAATAGGGATACAAATATATATATATATTACACACATATGTGTATATCCCTATTAAGTTTTATTTTATTGTTTGTGAATTATGTAGAAAATTTTGTCTCTTAATTATGACAACATCCAATATAGCATCTATCTGTTCTAGTTTGGTCATAGGAAAATTTGATAAATATGTCTTCAGTGTTTATTAACTAAATAATTGGTAGACAGTTGTCAAATACAATAAAATTAAAGATAGAGTTGCAACATTCCTCAGTTTGAGATTATTGTAGTTGCCATTTTTCAATCGTGTTTGACTCTCCATGACCCTATTTGGGGTTTTTAGAGTGGTTTGCTATTTTCTTCTCCAGCTCATTTTATAGATGAGGAAATAGACAAACTTACTTGCCCAGGATCACAGAGATGTAAAGTATTTGAGGTCAGATTTGATTTAGAAAGATGAGTCTTCCTGACTCTAATCCTAGTACTTTATATAGTTTCCTCTACTTACCTCCAGTTTGATGGATGCTCTTTAGTATAGTTGTTAAGCCATTTGTTAGTTCACCTTATTTCATAATATTATCCATAAATTAGAGTCAGACCCAGAGTTCAAGTTGTACCTCCAAATTATACTTAGTTGAGGCAGTTAGAAGGCACATTGAATAGAGCACCACACTAGAATCTAGAGGACCTGAGTTCAAATCCAACTTCAGACACTTAAATACTTACTTAGTTGTATGACCTTGGGCAAGTCACTTAACTCCATTGCCTTGCAAATCCCAAATAAATAAATTGATTAATAAATTATACTTAGTCTTTATGACCTTGGACAAGTTAAGGTAGTGCTCTAAGAAACTGCACAAAGATTGCTTAACCAACATTGTAGAGGAAATTTCTTCATCAGGAGCTGTCTAAATGACTGAATTCACAGGTCTGGATTATACACCCATGTAATATATGTGTACACAGTTACATGCACACACATACATATTCATATATCATAAGGATATATTACATTTTATTAAATGTATTGCTAAATCAAGATATAATATTTCTATTGAATTCCCCTGCTCTTCCAACCTAATAACTCAATCATAAAAAGGAAATGAAGTTAGTTTGGCATGACTTGCTCTTAATGAACCCTTCTTGGCTCCTAATTATTACTACATTCCTTCTGAAATGGTCACAAATCATTTGCTTAATAATCTGTTCTAGAATTTTATTGGGGATAAATGTCAAAATCACCAGTCTGTAATTTCTAGGATTTATCCTTTTCTTTTCTTTTTTTTTTGGTCCGGAAAATTATTTGTCTATTTCTAAGCTCCTGCTTTCCCCAACCTGTTTTTCACGACATTTAATCTGGAGTAAAGAAGACTTGGGGAAGTAAAGATAGTTAGTATATCTGTCTCCAAATATTGAGAGTAGAAATGAAAGAAGAATTGGATTTGCTTTGGTTAAACCCAAACAGGAGAACTAGAAGCAAAAAAGCAGAATGTGTAGAGAGGCATATTTCAGCTTGATATTAAAAATGAAAAAACAAAGCGAAACAAAACAGCAACAGGTTCTCAACCCCTTCCCCCAATCTATACACAGACACACACACACACACACACACACACACACACAGACACACAGACCTTCACTCTTCTCAACAATTAGAGCAATGAAATACTTTAAGAAATAATGAATTCTCCATTATGGGAGGTTATCAAAGAGGTAACTAAATGACCATACCTCAGAGAAGTTGTAGAGGGAATTTATGAGGAGACTAGATGATTTATGAGTTGCCTTCCATATTTGAGATTCCATGATTTTTCAAAGATTGCCTTTAGTAGTTCTGCAAATTTTTTCATCAACCTGGAATGTAATTAGTCTGGACATAGACACTCAGACACATTAAATGTACTTAAATGCTTTCTCTTCTCTCTTCAACAATAGGGCCAGAATTCCCTCATTAGTCCTATCCCTTCTAATTTGAAAAAAAAATCATTTTTGAAATATATAACAGAAACAAAAAACAGAAGTCTGGTTTTCTCTGTCTGCATTATCATTGCATATCAACTTAAAGCAATGAGACAATCTATTCCTTGTTGCTTTTGTCCCCAAATAAATGATAAATGCCCTTTTTCTGTGTTTTTTTTATTGCTGTTAAAAAGTTCTGCTTGTTCCAGACTTTAATCTCCCAAATGCATATTATGGTGTCTAGAGCATTCCTTTGAATTCTGCCTTCTATATATTCCCCTCCTATCTTTTGTACTTGCCCTTTTATGTGATTACTTAGAAAAGACCTTCCTTTGTGGCTATACAGGTGCTCCTCCTGCCTTTTTTGGTAATTGAGATTGTATAATTAGAGAATTATTTATTTGCTTATTTATTTATAATGATTCCTACTTCCTTGTCTATGATAATTCTTTTAAAAGAGTATTTGTCACAGAATATTTCTTTTTTCTTGGAACTTTTTAAAATGGGGGTCCAAAAATAATAGACATGTCATGACTAAAATTATTAAGGCTAACATAGGTCAAGTGATTTAATAGTATTGCCTTTTTAAAATATTTGGTTATTATCCAAAGAAAAGTCAAAATGCCCGCATTGCATTTACAAGGTCCAATGAGAAGTTTTAAGGTGTGGAGGGGCTTATATCAAAGCACTCTTTACTCATGTGACTTTGGTTCTGCTTATTTTGAAACCACATTATAAGGATAATTTAGCAACAATTTCTTTTTAGTGAATTATAAAGGAACACTCCTATCATTTTTAGTCATTCATTTCTTTGGTGTAGGGTAAATTTACAATATGTTCCCACTACTCTTCCCCTATGGATAAGTGATATGGAATCCTTTGACAAAATGCTGAGGATTCTAGGGAAGGTAAAATGATCATTCTGTGTATATAGCTGTATTTTAAATATTTCTAGCTCAAATTTAAATTGAAGCATTTGGAATTTGGGTGTCATTCTCACATAAAATTAAGTATGTTCATAGCAGTTTCTTAGGTCTGTTTGTTTTCAGCCTGTTTAGAGTTTAATTTAATTAGAACTGTGAGCCACTTTCAAAGGGGTAGTACAAGATTAAACCTCCTTTATCTCCTTATATATGCCCCTCTTCAAAGGATATCTTCATAATAGAATTTTTTCTGCCTTGCTTCATCTTGTGCTATTATTGTCATTAGACCATGTCAATTTTGTAGTGAATTTGATAGACTTACTGCCCCTCCCAGATTTGTATTAGACAATGCAATGACATATAATATCACACACATTAATAGTATTGGTCATACAGCTAAATAAAGAGACCTATTGTTGTGCTTTGGCATTCCCTGCTTCTGTGACATTGGGTGAGTCACTTTATTTCTCTAGGTCTCATCTTCCTCCTCTGTAAATTGGTAGAGTAGGATTAGATGATGTCTTACTTAGCTCACTTCCAAGTTTCATTATTTATTCTTTTTAAAAGGTTCCCTCTCTTACTCCTTTTCAGATCTGTGATTTCATAAGTGGAGAAATTCCAGCATGGGAATTCTCTTGACTGATACTGAATGGAACCCATCTGTAATATATGGTTTTATATCTATCTATCTACCTACCTATCTATCTATCATCTTAAATAAGAGTTGCCAGTGAACATTGAGAGGTTAAATGATTTTCCCATGGTCACTTATCACTCAAAACACCTCTGCCATAGTATATAAAAGTCTTTAAATATGCGTTCATATTTCTTAGTATTAATCATCCATTCAGAACAATATATTAAAATAAGTTGGCATTTTTTGGACTTGTCAGGGTGATTTTGAACCAAATTTGATCCTTTATGTAGAATACCACATTCTACTCTCTCTCTCTCTCTCTCTCTCTCTCTCTCTCATTTTATAGAAGATATAACAACAGCAACAATAATAATAGCCTTCATTAATAGATTGTAGTTTAAGATTTATTAATATTGCCACCATGCAATTATCTAGTGTGAATATAGATAATTGATAGTAAATGGGCTACATTTGTGGATTGTTAACAATGATCTCTTAATGGCAAAATTTCCTTTTCTTGATCCTTGTTCTTCGAGACTTCTCTGTAACATTTGACACTGCTGATCAACCACTCCTTTGAATATTCTCTCTTCTCTTGGTTTTAGTATTGTTGCTCTCTGCTAGTTTTCTTACCTATGTAACCACAACTCTCTGAATTTTCTTTGCTTGTTCATTTTATACATATCATAATTCCTAACTGTAGGTGTTTCCCAAGGCTGTACCCTAGGTCATGTTCTATTGTGTCTCACTTAGTGATTTTGTCAGATCCCCTGAGATTAATTATAATCTCTATGCAGCCACCTTTCAAATCCCTGTATGTCCAACCCTAGTATCTCTCCTGAGTTCTAATCATGCATCTCTATCAACCTACTGGATATTTTGAACTGAATGTACTCAAAATTGACTGTTCCCAAATAGAGTTCATTATATTTTCCCTGAAATTCTCATATTCTTCAAAACTACCATAATTCTCTTAAGGATACCACCATCTTTCTAATTATCCAAGTTTACCACCTTAGTATGTTGTCTAGTTATTGTCATTGGCTTGGATGAAATCACTAATTCTTTCTATAATTTATTATTTGATCCACTCATTCTTTAAAATGAGGTAATTTAGTTTCCAAGTGATTTTAGCAAGTGATTTTTTATTGCATCATGGTCAAAAAAGGAAGCATTCAATATTTCTGTTTTTCTACATTTAATTATGAGCTTTTATGTCCTAGTACATGGTCAATTTTTGTGTAGGTGTCACATACTGCAGAAAAAACAATTTCAATTTTCTCCACAGTTCTATCATGTCTAAGTTTTCTAACATTCTATTTACCTCCTTAACTTCCTTCTTATATATTTTACAATTAGGTTTATCTAATTCTGAGAGAGGGAGGTTGAGGTCTCCTACCAGCAGAGTTGTACTGCCTATGTCTTCCTGTAACTTATTCTGCTTCTCCTCTAAGAATTTGGATACTATACCACTTGGTGCATACATTTAGTATTGAAATTGCTTCACTGTCTATGGTACCTTTTAGGAGAATAGAGTTCCTTCCCTTATCTTTTTTAATGAGATCTATTTTTGTAGCTACTTTATTTGAGATAAGGATTGCTACCCCTGTCTTTTTCACTTCAGATGAAGCACAATATATTCTACTCTAGCCTTTTACCCTTACTCTGTATGTATCTCTATGCTTAAAATGTGTTTCTTGTAACACATTGTAGGAATCTGGTTTTTAATCCACTTTGCTAACTGCTTCCGTTTTATGGGAGAGTTCATCCCATTGACATTCAAAGTTATAGTTACAAACTCTTTATTGCTTTCCATGATATCTTCCCTACATTTGTGTTTTCCCCTTTTCCCTATTCCCCAGTATTTTGCTTCTGAATGCCACCCCTGTCTGTGTGTTTACTTTCTTCTATCCAATCCCCTCCCTTTCTTTCCCCTTTCCCTTTGCCCCTTCTCCCTTCCCTTCTTTCCATCACTACCCCCTTTCCCACCCCTTCCCTCTTTTCTCTCTTAATACTTAAAAGGTAAGATAAGTTTCTAAACTCAACTGAGTGTGTGTTAATCCCTTTTTGAGCCACATCTGATGTTTTATTCCCTCTTGGAGCCACATATGATGTGAGTAAGATTCAGGCAGTTCTTACCTCCTCCCTTCTTCCCTTCTATTGCAAGAGGTCCTTTGCACCCCATTCAATCTCTTCTTTCCACCTGTCTCTTTACTGTCCCCCCCCTTTTTAAAGAGATAATATTTTAACTCATTCCATCAGAGTCACAGACAAAGTCATGAGTGTCCTTTACTTCTGGCTATGTATATTCCCTCTAATAGAGTTATAATTCTCAAGAATTATGAGAATCTTTCTCCCAAGTGAGGATGTAGCCAGTTTCATTTTATTCAATAGCTTTTTCTTTTCTTTCCCCTCTTTACCTTTTCATGTATCTCTTGAGTCTCCTGTTTGAAGACCAAATTTTCTGTTTAGCTCTGGTCTTTTCATCAGGAAAAGTTGAAAGTCTGCTATTTCATTAAATTTCTTTTCCCAGTTTTCCTACTTGATTTTTTTTTTTTTGGGTTTTTGCAAGGCAGTGGGGTTAAAAGTGACTTTCCCAAGTCACACAGCTAGATAATTATTAAGTGTTTGAGACTGGATTTGAACTAAGGTCCTCCTGACTCCAGGGCTCTATCCATTGTGCCACCTAGCTGCCCCTTATTTGATTTTTAAACTCCTTTCTGATCTCTTCCAAGAAGTCTTTCTGGGCTTGAGACCAGTCTCTCTGAATTAGGATCCTTGTCTTCAAGGTAACATTCAATGGACCCCTCCCCCCCCTTATGCTGCCTTTTCTTCATTTTGGGTCCTTTCCCTCCAGACTTGTGCTGGGGTAGGGGCTAGTTCACAAATCCTTGGTGTTGAAAGTCCCTAGAGGCTTTGCTCACTTCAGGGGTTATTCAGTGGATCAGCCTGTAGAGGATGCCAGAGCCTTTCTCTGACTTGTATGTGATTAGTGGCTGAGAGGGTGGGGTTGACAAGATCTAGGCTGTATTGGAGCTGGGTCCCTGGGCTAGATAATCTACTTAATACTCAATCGGGGGCAGCTAGGTGGAGCAGTGTATAGAACACCAGCCCTGGACTCAATAGTACTTGAGTTCAAAGTTGGCCTCAGATACTTAATAATTACCTAGTTGTGTGGCCTTGGGCAAGCCACTTAACCCCATTTGCCTTGCAAAAAAAAAACCTAAAAAATATTCAATCACAACTGGGGGAGACTCAGGGCAAGGTGCAAACACCAGTGGGAGGCTATTTGTTCTGAAGAAAGTCTAGTTCTCCCACAGGAATGAGGGGAGGGGCTCAGCTGAAAACATGGGGCTCAAAGTCTGTGTTTCGACTAGCTGTGTTGATCAGACAGATGTCTGGGTCACTGTTTTGGAGGTCTCCCAACCTTCCATACACACAATAAAAGCTTCTGCTGCTGTTCTCAGATCAGAACCCCTGACCTCACCCTGAAGCCCCTGTGCTGGCTCTGACCCCCAGCTCACCGATGTTCCCTTGTGACAGAATTTGTTGGTAGATGTTCTTTTCTGGGTTCTGTGGTTACAAAATCTGTTAAGAGATTTAGTTCATGCCAGTTCTGAAGGAAAGTCAGAACAATTTAAAACAGTCCCTGGCTTCTCTATGGCATCTTGGCCCCAGATTACTCATTCTTCATAGAGATAATATTTTATCTGAGGATTGGAATCAGAATTAGAATTTCAGAACTAGAGGGGATCTCAGCTCTATGGAGCATGGCATCTTGAATCAAGGGATTTGGGTTCCATAATGCTTATTGCTACTCAACCTCCCTGATCCTCAGTTACCTTATCTATAAAATGAAAGGGTTGGTTTAGATGCCCTCTGAGGTTCCTCACCCCACATAGCCCTTCTGTTGCCAAATCTTGTCACTTCTACCTCCTCAATATCTCTCTCAAGCATATCCAATGCTTCACTCACAACCACCACCATATTTCAAGTCCTGATTATCTCAAATCTGAATTATTTCAATCATCTTATCATTGATGTCCTTGCATTGACTCTTGTCTCCAATCCATCTTTTGCATAGCTGCTAAACTGACTTCTCTAAAGCACAAGTAATACCATGTCATCCTTTTCCCAAAACAAATCACCTTGAGAATCACATGCAAACTCTTCTGTTTTGCATTTAAATCCCTTCCCAGTCTGGCCTCATCATACTTTCCCAACCTTATTCTGCTCCTACCACAGTCTCCTCAGATGGGTATTCTTGTTCTCATTTCCTATTTCTAGATCTTTGCTCATTGCTGTCCCTCAACTATGAAATTTGTTCCAATTACTCACAATCCCAAATTTTCTTGGAGGTTCTGCTTACATATCACCTTCCACAGGAGGTCTTCTGATCATCCAGGTTGCCAGTGTCCACCTACTCCCATCATCTTTTGTCTGTTTTTTATATATATATATATATATATATATATATATATATATATATATATATATATATAGCTATATATGTACATGTGTCTCTCATCTAGATTGTAAGTTTCTTGAAGGGAAAACAAATATATATTTTTTCTTTGTATGTCCAGTGCCCAGAACAGTAATTTCTTGACACATAAAAAGGAAATATTTATTAATTGATTAGAAAAAAGAAGAGCAATATATAAATATTCTTAAGGTCCATATAATTTAATTTTTAATTCAACACATTTTCATTCATTTGAGGTAGTCCAACAAATGTTTGAACTCAGTAATAATGCCTTTCTTAGTTAAACCATCTATTTCTGTGATATTATTGCCAATTACATATGGCCTTGTGCTTGCTGACACATTTTCAGTGATTAATGATGTGAAAAATTTTCCTTCCGACACAATTTTGCCTCTTCATGCATCAATTTAGCCCTCCTTTCTTGTTCAGTTTTAGCCTTACCCTTAGCCTTCCTTGAAGCCATTGTGAAATAGTTTAATTTAAAAAATGTCCCTTGGTAAGACTTATGGATATTTGTTTTTGGGGAAAAATACTACTAAGTCTCAGATGCTAAGTAATTAATTCCATAAACTTTAATGAATGCTATCACACACCCCAAATGACACTTTAAATAAAAACTTTCCCAGCAATTTTCAGCCTAATTTCCTGCCTTCTGCACAGGCCTTGCCAATTTTCTGAGAATCTTTACCCCATCCCATTTCACAACCATATTCCCATGTCACCTTTATGCTTTTCATTCATGACTGCTTTTTATATTCTTTATTCCAAATGTTCTTTGCCAAATTGTGTGCCTAGATTTTCTTTTTTATGGCTTGACATCTTATCCCACATCTTTGTCCTTTACATGAAGGACATGGTCACTGGTTAGCAGTAAGTCTGTTGGTTTATGAATTTTTCAAAAATTTGATGGAAGGCAGAATATTCTAATAGTAGCAGCAACTGATATTTATATAGCAATTTAAGATGCACAAGGCCTTTCAGATACATTATTTCATTTGATCCTCACTCCAATGCTATGCAATAGGCAATGTTATTTCCCCTATTTTTATAAATGAGGATATTTATTTTTTAATTTACATTTCTGAGAGTTGATTCCATATGCTGACCTTGGATATAACTTTTGTTGCTAAAATAATTTGGCTTATCCTCAGTCCTGTATGACTTGTTCTTCATTGCTTGGTTGATTGTTTTTAATATTGACAGACCCAGTGAGTGTTTTCTCTTATTTTCCCTCATTTGACTCAAATGAGAAGTCATAATTGATTCACACTATAGAGTCTGTTTCACAGAATAACGTAAAAGAATCAAGGAATTATGCCATTTGAGAGTTAGATAGGACATCAGAAGTCATCTATATATACAAAAGTTATCCCTTAGCAAAATGCTTGGTGCATAGGAGGCACTATAGAAATTCTTTAATCACCATCTTCATCATCCTTCATCATCATCATCATCATCATCATCATCATCATCATCATCATCATCATTATCACAACTGAATTTCACTTTATTAGAATTCAGCCTTGCCAGGGTTGGTGGTACATGCCTGTAATTATTTTTAATTATTTTTATTTTTATTTTTCAATTATATATATATATATATATATATATATAATGAAAGTTTTTCACTTGCCTTCACATGCATATTTATAAATCACACAATTTTCTTCCACTCACCCTTCCTATACCCCATCCTTCAACAGCAAGCAATCTAGTGAACATTGTGTTTAACATGTTTACATATTAGTCATTTTTTTATATGAGGAATTATGAGATAGGAAGGAAAAACAGAGAAATTTTTAAAAAGTGAATATAAAAATTCATTCAGATTTTGTAGTTTGATCCTAAAAAAACACAAACAGATTTTGTAGTTTGGTTTTTTGTTTGCCTGGATATAGAGGGCATTGTCCATAATAGGTCTCTGGGGGTTGTCTTAGATCTCTGAATTACTGAGAGGAGCTGCATCTATCATAATTGTTAATGTGTATCACAATGTTGTTGTTAATGTGCATAATGTTTTCTTGGTTCTTCTCCCTTTACTCAACATCAGTTCCTATAATTCTATCCTCGCCTGTCTAGAGCCTGACTTTTCATGGTTTCTTTTAGAACAATAGTACTCTGTAACATTCAGATACTATAACTTGTTCAACCATTCCCCAATTGATGGGCATTCTCTCAATTTCCAATTCTTTTCTACTACAAAAAAAAAGAGCTGCTATGAATATTTTTAAATATGTGGAACTATTCCCAATTTTTATGATTTCTTCTGGATATAAACCTAGTGTTGGTATTGCTGTGACTAAGGCTGTGATCAGTTTTATTGCTTTTTGACATAGTTCCATATTGCTCTCCAGAATATTTAGATTAGTTCACAATTCCAACCAACAGTGCATTAATGTCTTGGTCCTCTCACAAACTCTCCAACATTTATTGTTTTCCCTTTTGGTCATATTAGCCAATCTGATAGGGGTGAGGTGATACCTCATAGTTGTTTTAATTTGCATTTTTTAATCAGTAATAATATGGAACATTTTTTTTCAAAAGATTATATATAACTTAATTTATTTGTTTGAAAACTGTCTCTTCATATCCTCTGACCATTTATCAAATGGAGAATGACTTATAAATTTGATTCAATTCTCTATTTTTAGAATTGAGACTTTTTTTCAGACCCCCTAGCTGTGAAAATTGATTCCTAACTTTCTGTTTCCCCTCTAATCTAGGCAGTATTAGTTTTATTAGTGCAAAATTTTTAAATTTAATTTAACCAAAATCATCCATTTTATAATTTATAATGTTCTCTGTTTCTTGTTTGGTCATAAATTTCTCTATTTTCCATGGATCAGACAGAGTATTTCTTGATCTGTTAACTGGACTATGGTATTCCCTTTTATGTATAAATCCTGTATCCATTATGACTTTCTTGTGATGTAAGATGTGAGATGTGGGTCTATGCCTAGTTTTCGCCATACTATTTTCCAGTTTCCCAACAATTTTTGTCAAATAGTGAGTTTTTTGAGTTTTTTTTTGTTGCATACCCAATTCATTGATTTCCTCCTCTATTTTTTTTTAGATTTTTTTTTTCAAGGTAATGGTGTTAAGTGGTTTGCCCAAGGCCATACAGCTAGATAATTATTAAGTGTCTGAGGCTGGATTTGAATTCAAGTACTCCTGAATCCAAGGCCAGTGCTCTATCCACTGCACCACCTAGCCGTCCCTCCTCCTCTATTTTTAATACAAACATTTAGATATCTAAAATTTCCCCTAAAATCTGTTTGACTGCATCCCATAATTTTGGTATGATGTCTTATTGTTAACATTTTCTTGGATGAAATGATTGATTATTTCTGTAATGTGTTGTTTGATTCACTTATTCTTTAAAATTGTTATTTAGTTTCCAATTAACTTTTGGTTTATCTTTCTATGAACATTTATTACAGGTAATTTTTATTATCTTATGATCTGAAAAGTGTGCATTTATTATTTATTCATTTGATTGTAAGGTTTTTATGCCCTAGTCCATGGTCAATTTTGGTATAGGTACAATGCACTGCAGAGAGAAAAAGTGTATTCTTTTCTATCTCCATTTAATTTTCTCTAGATGTCTATCATATCTAAATTTTCTAAGATTTTATTAATCTTCTTCACTTCTCTTGTTTATTTTGTGGTAAAATTTACCTAGTTCTATTATAGTTTTGCTGTCTATGTCTCCTTGTAATTCATTCAGTTTCTCCTCTAAGAATTTGGATACTATACCACTTGGTGCACATGGTTAATAATGACATAGCTTCATTGCCTATGGTGCCTTTTAAGAAGATGTTTCCTCTCTTATCCTTTTAATGAGATCTATTTTTTGCTTTAGCTTTGAGATCAAGATCACTACCTCTGATTTTTTTTTTTACTTCTATTGAAGCATAATATATTTTGCTCTAGCCTTTTATCTTTACCCTGTGAATATCTCTGCTTCAAATGTATTTCTTGTAAACAACATATTGTAAAACTCTGGTTTTTAATCCACTCTGCTATCTATTTCTGTTTTATGGGACAGTTCATCACATTCACATGTACAGTAAAGATGATTAATTCTGTATATCCTTCTATGCTATCTTTTTCCCTATTTGTACTTCTCTCTTTCCTTTCCTCTTATTCCTCTTCATCAATGTTTTGCTCCCTTTCCCCTTTAACTTTTCTATTACATTTTAACTTCAAGTTTATTTTCACTTATACCTTTGACTTCCTTTTATCAGTTCTTTATTCCCATTGCTCCACCCTTCCTTCCCCTTCCCTGTGGAGTAGGTTAGATTTTTAAACCCAATTGGGAATGTACATTATCATTCTCTCTCTCTGAGTCAAATCTATTGAGTAAGATTAACTCAGGAGTTCTCACCCTCCCTCTTTTCTCTTTACTATAATAGATCTTTGTGTTTTTTACCCCTGATGTTATTTATCCACTACTGCCTAGTCTTCTCCTAGTATAGTTCTTTTTATGCACTTAAGTTTTAATTCTGTCTTGTACTTACATCCCTTTTGTCAAAATATACTTTTACCTGACCTGATAGAAATACTATTCTCAAAGGCTGATTGATTACTTAATTGATTGATGAGCAGCATTGCCTCAGAGTCACTAAGTACCCTCCCCTCTTCTGTCTGATTAAAAATACACCTCTCAAGAGTCATGAATTACATTAAATTATAACTCCTTTATACCTTACACCCTTTTAAGTGCTCTTCACAGACAAACAATCCTCATGATCCAAAGCATCATGCAAAGTCTAATCATTTCATGAGGATTTTATACACCTTCCCTCAAGCTTACTCCCCCCAATTGTAGCCAAAGTATCAAGCTAAGCAAAATCTTTTCTTTATGATTTCATGTCCAGTCCCTCTAAGTGTACTCTCTCCCTTCATCTCTATAGTAATCCAACCATAGCCCTTCAGTCCTCCCCATCCAAAGTATTGTGTATCCTCTTTCCCATAGTCCCTTTAATACCCCAACCATGGTACTTAAATCCTCATTAACAAAAGTATTGATCAAGATAAGATCACTTCCTAATCTCTTTATGTTCAACACTTCTAGGCAGGTTCCCATCTCTGTCTCTATGATACTACAAAACTCTAAGTATCTAGTAAATTAAAGTCACTTCTGATTTAATTAAGTATACAGTTTGTAAATATTGGGGCATCCAGAACTCAAGAACTTTTCAAATGATTGCAATGTATGGGAGACCCTGGCACAGGATTGCTTAGCATAGGAGGCCCTCATCAGAGAAAGTGTTGAACTCTGTGAGCAAGGCCGAATTAAAATAGCTCAAAGGAAATGTGAGACACAGAAGTTTGGAGTAAACACCATCGTTTTTCACCTGGACTATTTGTGTAGGATCTATGGTAGAGCATTCTGAGCAGGTATTGGTCTTATTGGCCACAAGTAAACACACTGTAATTTTTTTTTAGGTTTTTTTTTGCAAGGCAAATGGGGTTAAGTGGCTTGCCCAAGGCCACAAAGCTAGGTAATTATTAAGTGCCTAAGATCAGATTTGAACCCAGGTACTCCTGACTCCAGGGCTGGTGCTTTATCCACTGCACCACTTAGCCGCCCCTAATACACTGTAATTTGTCTCCAGCATTGATCTTCTTCAATAGAAGGACAAGAACCAATCATACACAAATCATCTAAATAGAATCTCTTCAACTATATTCAACCCTTTAACTATCCTGAGAGGAATACCTAGAATTATCTTTCCTTGTAGGGTTGTATACAATTTAATGTTCTTGACTAACATTTGTTTTTGTTTTTCCCTTTCTGTTTATCTTTTAATGCATCTCTTGAGTCTTGTTTTTGAAGATTGTATTCTCACTCAGTTCTGGACTTTTTATCAGGAAATGTTGGAAGCCCTCTATTCCATTGAACATCCATCTTTTCCCCTGACAAAATATGCTGAATTTTGCAGGATAGCAAATTCTTGGTTGCAATCCAAGGTCCTTTGCCTTCCAAAATATTATATTCCAGGCCCTCTGATCCTTTAATGTTGAAGTTGATAAGTCCTGTGTAATTCTAATTGTGCTTCCTTTCTATTTAAATTGCTTCCTTTTGGTTGCTTTTAGCATTTTCTCCTTTATTTGGGAATTCTAGAATTTAGTTATGATAGTTTTTAGAATTTTTATGCTAGCTCTGAATAAGCTCTGTGTATTCTTTCAAGAACTATTTTGTCTTCTTAATCTTGTATATTGGGACAATTTTCCCTGGTAATTTCCTGAAAGATACTTTTCAGGCTCTTTTTCTTGATCTAAGTTTTATAGTAGACCAATAATTGGTAAATTATCTCTTCTTGATCTGTTTTCCAGGTTGTTTGTTTTCCCTAAAAAGTACTTTACATTTTCTTCAATTCTTTCAACCTTTTGATTTTATTTCATGTAATCTTGGTGTCTCATAAATTCATTAGTTTCTAATTGTCTAATTCTAATTTTTTAGGGTTTATTTTTCAGTTAGCTTTTTTGTATCTTTTTCCATTTGCTTAATCTTACTTTTTGCTGAGTTAGATTTGCTTTCCAGTTGGTTGATTTGAGTTTTAGATGAGTTGCATTCCTGTTCCAGTTGACTGATTTTATCTTTGAAGAGTTACATTCTTTTTTTCCAGTTGGTTATTTTTACTTTTAAAGGAATTTATTTCTTCGGTCAATTTTTCATAATTTTCCTGCATAACTTTCATTTATTTTTTCAATTTTTCTTCTTCCTCTTTTCTTTAGTATTTTTTTAAGGTCCTCAATGAGGTTTTGAATTTCAGTCCAATTTATAGACTCCTTTGAGACTGTCCATGTAGGTAATTTGTCACTTCTTTCATCTTCTGAGATGGTATCTCTAGCTGTATAATATAATATATAACTGTATATAGGGTTTTTTTTTTGCACATTTTTATCCTTTGTACTCTCTCCTGGGGTATAGGTAGTTTGATCCTAAGTTTTTTTATGCAGGGACTGATCCCTGACTTATAGCTAAGATGTTACCTATACAGGCCAGATATTGACTATGCAGATGTTTATTTCCTCCTTCTTGTCCATGGTCTGAATATGCAGTGTTTTGTTCCCCAATACTATTCTGTCTGTTGCCCCAGTATTACTAGATTTCAGACTTTGACTGGAAATACCCTCCCTACCAGCTTGTTATCTATCTGGGACTTGTGTTGTTGTCTAGCTGCAGGACCTGGGATGCACTGTGGCTAAAAACCCACCATTGATTTTCCCACTCTCTCACCCAGCTGAGCTTTACTTCACCTTTCCTCCCAAGGAGACAGATCTTCACTGAAGTTCCTCCATGATGTCTACATTTGAAAATTTGTTTTGATCTTTTTTGGGGGGATGGGGGTGGGGGATATTTAGCTTTAATATCTATGTAGAAGCTTCATTTAAGATTGTAAAGGGAAAAGCTCCAGGAGCATGCTAGCTTCATGTTTTCATATTGGCTCCTCCCTGCAGGTCCTATGCCTTAATTCTTGTTCCTGGGAAGAATAAGTCTGATGGATTGTCTTAGATCTGGGGTTCCTCCGTGCAATGGGTTAAAACTTATCAGATTTATTTAAATATTGGTCTAGTACTAAGTCTAGCATCAATGTGATGAGTCCCTTGGAGAACAAATAAACTTGGGCTGCCTAAGGTGGGGTGAACTGGTATAAGAAATGGAGCAATTCAAAGTTTCAGTGATGATCAGTGATAGAGTCAGGTTTGTCTCTGGTAAGGTGAAATAGAAAGACTGGGTCTCAAAAACAAAAAATTCAACCCTTTTTTTCTGGTATATCACAGTCTTTCTAAATCAGATTGACTCTGTTGTCCATTACCTTAACTGTTCCTCTCACTTTGATGTCATCATCAAATTTGACATTTATTTATTTTTCATTTTAGAAAGATTTTATTTATTTTGAATTTTATAATTTCCCCCCTAATCTTGCTTCCCTCTCCTCATACCCCACAGAAGGTAGTCTGTTGGTCTTTATATTGTTTCCATGGTATGCACTGATCTAAGTTAAATGTGATGAGAGAGAAATCATATCCTTAAGGAAGAAACATAAAGTATAAGAGAGAGTGAAATTACATAATAAGATAACTTTTTTTTTAAAATTAAAAGTAATTGTCTTTGATCTTTGTTCAAACTACACAATTCTTTCTCTGGATACAGATGGTATTCTCCATCACAGATACCCCCAAATTTTCCTGATTGTTTCACTGATGGAATGAGCAAACCCATTAAAGTTGACCATCACCCACAAGTTGCTGTTAGGGTGTAAAATGTTCTTATGGTTCTGCTCATCTTGTTCAGCATCAGTTCATGCCATTCATTCCAGGCTTCCCTGAATTTCCATCCCTTCTGGTTTCTAATACAACAACAGTGTTCCATTACATACATATGCCACAGTTTGTTAAGCCATTCCCCAATTGAAGGACATTCATTTAATTTCCAATTCTTTGCCACCACAAATAGGGATGCTATGAATATTTTTGTACAAGTGATATTTTTGCCCTTTTTCATAATCTCTTCAGGGTATAGACCCAGTAGTGGTATTGCTGCATCAAAGAGTATGAACATTTTTGTTGTACTTTTGGCATAATCCCAAATTTCTCTCCAGAAGGTTTGGATGATTTCACAGCTCCACCAATAATGTATTAGTGTCCCAGATTTCCCACATCCCTTCCAACATTGATCATTGTCCTTTCTGGTCATATTGGCCAGTTGGAGAGGTGTGAGGTGGTACCTCAGAGATGCTTTAAAAATTTGACATTTATGCCACATATGCTTTGATCTAAAGCAGGGATTAGGTAAACTATGGCTTAAGTACCAAATTCAGTGAATGACTTTTTTTAGAATAGCTTTTAAGCTAAGAATGTTTTAAAATTTTAAATACAATAATTCTTTATATTGAAATGTAAAAATGATTGTGTGAGAGGGAGAGCCATACAAAAATGAATGGAATGCCTTGACCATAGTTTGCCAACTCTTGATCTTTGATAAAGATGTTTAATAACTAAAGGCCTAGAATATTCTACTGGAGACCTCTTACCATGGTGAAATTGAATTTATAATTATTATCCAACCATCCAACTAGTTTTGAATCATCTATTTGTGTCTAGTTAATATCTCTCCATCTTCTCCAAATAAATACTTACTATCATCTATCTTATCTATCATCTATCTGTCTATCTATCTATCTATCTATCTATCTATCTATCTATCTATCTATCTGTCTGTCTATCTATAGCATTCCCCTCAAGTAATCCTGTCAAAATGAAAGTAGGTTTAGTCTGGCATAGTCTATTGTTGATGACCCATAGCAGTTAACCCATGCTTCCATTTGTAATCATTTTTTTCTTTTTCTATTTCAACAGCCATCTCTTAAATGGTCTATAAGGTTCACTATCCCTTTAAGATAAATGGAGCAGTTTAGTGCTGAAAGTGACAGAGCAAATATTTTTGTGTAAAGAAAAAGATTTATATGACTTGTCAAAGGATTAAGATACTGTAGTTATAGATGAACATTTTGATACTGAAAAGGTGTAAGTATCAAATAAAATAAAAAATAAAAATGAATTTCCAATATATGTGTTTATAGAAACAGTTTTCAGATGGGGTTTGAATAGTCTTAGAAAATGAACCATGATGTCAATATAAATACTCTACCTTGAGAACAACATAGAATGATGTTTTGCTGATGTTTTGAATACTGCTTTTTAAAAAAAGTTGAGAAAGATCTTATTTATCAAAAATTGAAGAAACAATATAAATGAATTCAGTTTCAAGGACACTAAAGGAAATATCAGGCAGTTTCTAAGAGTTTGGAGCTATAAGGGATTATGGTACTGCAGTTCATTTGCACATAATTGTTTTATGATTAAAGGAGATAAAACTGAAATGACTGAAAAGTCATATAAACATTTGGAGACATGTATAGATTAAAAAGGACTATCAAGTTGCTAGAGAAATTTGTGGAGTTGTGAATTTTAAGTGAAAGGTGATTCACTGAGAATAATGAGATCTTTGTTTAAATCATTATAGGTATAGCAACTAGCTATAGGAACCTAAGAGAAAAACCTGACAAAAAGTGAGTACAAAAAGCATAGGAGAGGTGAAAGGGTGAAAAAATGACCTGTCTTAGCTAGAAACAGCCAGTTTACAGAAGGCTTCAGCTAAGTTCCTGATTGGTGGGATGACTGAAATAATTAGCCAGACATTACTGGGGTTCTTGCTCTCTGCTGCCAACTCTGGCACAAGAAGAAAAAATGCAAAGTTTTGCTACTCATTTGCATCCTGATGGTGAGGTATGACTGCTTGGCCTAAAGAGTCAACCTGATCTGTGCTGCTGAGAGCTCCATTCTCAATGGATGATGCTGAATTCAGATAAGTTAATCACTGTAACTGCTGGTCTGTATAACCCAGAGATAGTCAGTTTGATGACCTCTGCAGTTTTCTGGCTTAAAGAGAACTGTTATTCACATTAAGAGGTAGCACTTTCTAAAAACCCTTTTAAGGTTTATGAATTAAAAGAGCTTGTAAATACTATGTTTGAGTAGACAAGATAAGAGGATTTGCCCAGCTGGAGTGTGAAGACCAACAGTCAACTAGTGAGCTGTTTCCTAAAGTGCCCAATCCTCACCATGGATATTGACACATTGGAAGGAAAGTGTGACCTTGTGGATTGTAATATGTTTTATAATTTATGAATTTTCCTTAATGTGTGAATATGATGTTATTTATTTGCTTTGATGACAAAATGATTATATTAAAATGTGTTGTGAATGACTGATTATGTATATTATATGCATTAGGTAGGTAAGGTACATTGTAAGTGGCTATGTCAATGGGAAATATATTGGCAGGAACTCAAGTGGGGTGAGGAAAAGAATTCCCTTCTCCATAGGGTTACTCCTCAGAGCCTGAGAAAGTTTAAATATAACCTTGTAGAGGTGTTGGTCCCTCCATCTTTTGAAGAATTAAATGTTCAAGAGGACAAGACGAAATGTTATTCTGCTTTTGGCAGAGGCAGAATGCTAGCAGATGTCTGGATTATTGATGACTCTAGATCTATTATATTATTCTTCTGGGCACCAAGTTGGTTCCCCAACTCATTTATTTCCTCTTTCTGTCCTGGTGGGATATAGTGTACTCCAGTGGCAAAATCATATCTATTTCTCCATACATTCATATCCACCAAAATATTTTCTACTTTGTTTTCCCTTTTGTGCTTTTTTCTTTTGTATTTTCTTGCTTTTCCCACATGGTTATGCCTCTTAAGATGGAAATCCTTCCTAGATTTTTAAAAATAAGGTATGTCCATCTAGGTGATGGACTTTATTCCAAGTCTCAGTGATATCTAAGAGGCTGAATTTGCTTCCTTGCATTAGGACCTCTGGTTTCTCATCCTTGGCATCTAAAATTTGGGCATTTGTGTATGAACATTTTCGGCCAGAAGTTTTATTATTGATTCAATTCTTAGATTTGACTTCTATGAACTCCTAAATATTTCAATGATATTTTTTCTTCATTGAATTTCCTTTTTGTGGTAACTAGATTTGGAGAAATATCAAGACAGTCTTTTTATTATCCTTTTCAATTTAAAGCTCTTTTGATTGGATTTGTGAAGCTCTAGGAAAACATTCTTATAAGTTTGTTAAATATAGTTCATCTCTGGTTAGGAATCTGACAAACTGTACATTCCATGTTTAGTCTAGGAGTTCAAATCCCATATTGAGGCATGACTTTCTCAGTCATTTGTTCATATCAAATTAATTTTTCTCTTTTGTATTTCTTGCCTTCAATGGGCAAAAATGAGGAAAACAACCAGAATTCCTTTGAACAAGGATTTCATAGTCAGACTTCCTGTATAGAAATGCAATTTTGTTTCTATCATCACCAGAAATAGGAAGAAGACATCAGCTTTTTAAAAGTCTTAGGGGTAGGAGGTTTCTCTCTAATGTCTTACATATGTTCCCTTCAAGGCATACACTTCTTTATTGGGTTAACAGATAGAAAGGAATCAATAGATACTATTTACAATTTTTTTCCAAGTCATACTGAAAGAACTCTCATTTTATACTTTTGTTGCTCTCATCTGGAATTCTTTGAGACACAAGAAATTCCTTCTTTCTCCAAGTACCCATCTCCCATCCTCTCATGAAGAACTCTAAGGGTAGAGCTACTTTTCTTCCCTTTGTCCTCTAGGCAACAGTCTTCCCAGATAGCCGGATAGTCCTCTTCCATCTCAAATTCCTTTATCTTTTCTCAATTAAATTCACTTTCATTTTCTTTAGAAACTCTTCCTTCTCCATAAGAATTGGGAGAGACAGTCTGAGTCATTTTACTTTCTCCTCTAGGAGGGTAATTGGTCTACTTTGGGGATTTAGATAACAGTAATTCAATTGTGGTAGAACTATAGACATCATATTCTTTTTCTGTTTACTTATTTCCTCAGGTTGTGCCTGGTTTTGGGGTGCTTCCTGAACTTTTGATTTTTATTGGGACATTCCCCCCCCCCCCCCCCCCCCCCCCCCCCCCCCGCAAGGAATTTAGTGTGTGAGGCTCTGACTGATCTCCTGGTCTGTGAATTACCACAAGATCACTCCTCTGCCCCAGAGGCTTGTTCTAGGGACAGAGGACAGACTTCAGCAGTCTCCCTCTACTCCCTTACCTTCCTTGGGCTGAGCACTTCAAGGTGCAGCTGCCTGGAGGCTCCCTGGATTGTTCCATGGGCCTGCTTCCATTTTCTGGGATCTGGACTACACTGAGTGCTGGCGGGCCGCGCTGGGCTTCACACTTGCTGTGGCAGAGGTCTCCCTGCTGATCTTCCAAGCTGTGCTTGGTGCTCCCCATGATGCAGGTCAGGAAACTGCTTCTGCTGCTGGGAGCCAGAGCTCCCAGGCACCCTGGGGCTGTTCACAGGAGGCTGAACCTCCAGCACAGTGCCGCTCCTCAAATTGGATGGAATAGAGCTTCCCACTATTTTCCAGGTTACCTTGGACTGGAGAATTGTCTCACTGGATCTTTCTGCAGGTTCTGCCTCTCAAACATTTAGAGTCATAATTTTAAGGTTTTTGAAATATTTTGGAGAGAAAACCTAAGAGAGTCTCTTCTCTTGCTGTCATCTTGGCTCCACCCCTAGACATCATGTTCTTGATGTAATTCTTTGTATACTTTTCATGATTGAGGCTTTTTAGTATTGTTTACACCTTAAACCCAAGCACATGGTTAAATATTTTACAACTAATTTTTATCTCTTAATATCCTTTGAATCTCATTTAACTTTATTCCCTTAGTCTCAGTAACTTCATAATCATATCTCTCCTTTTCTTTAGCTTTGTGCCAACCTCTTAACTGTTTTACCAATTTTCCCCACTCACTAATTCAGTCTATCGATTTACTTTACCATTCAATTATTCCACTTACCTTTTCTTACTCACTTTGCTTTGTCTTGCCAACTATCCTCTTCTTTTCCTTCTTTACATTTCCTCTGCATCACTTACCCTGTGAACTTACTTGATCCTTCTTAATTCTTTTATATCTTCTTCAATTATCCTTAATAATGTTATTTTTCAACCTGATAATACAGTTTGGATTATTCTTCCGATCTAGTGATTGTTCTCTTCCTCTAAAAAAATTATTCATTCATTTTTTTTATTGTTCTCTTTCAATTTTCCTTGGTTTCTCCAAAATTTCTTCTCCTCAAATTCTACTTCTGTTTTATTTCACTAGACCAAATCTCTCCAAATCACATACAAGATTTCTTTCTCCTTATTTATTTCAAATTCTTTTCTTCTCCCACAACTATAATACAGAAGCCAGAAGAAGAATGAAAGAAGGGACCTTTGATGTTCAAAGTTATAAGCATTTTTTGTTTATATTAAGTGGAGGCCATTGCTATGGTATCAATATAAACATTCAATCATGAACAATCCCTGCCCTTGAGGAGTTTTCTAATATTAATGCAAGTATTAGTAGAGCCTAGTATTGTTGCAGATACTGATAAAATCCACCAGCACTGATGTTGTGTAACTGGATTATTTTATGGTGGAGAATTTGGCAAGAATAATACTTAGAAAGAGGAGAATAGGGAGAAGGCTTAGGGTCTCAGATAGTATTCTATACCATGGAACCCTAAGGGCAGATGCTGGGCACCCAGTTCTTCATCCTCTTCATGGAGACTGCCAAAGAACAATAAGAGTGTGGAGTGGGTATTGCACTGATGAGGACAATGATTGGTGAGCTAACCTCAGTATTCCTCAGAGATATGGTCCTTCTCCTTTGTTTCTGGGTCAAGGAAAGATCCTAGGTGTAGCTTTCCTCCTCTTTCTCACCTGGGCTAGGGGATCAAAGAAGAAAAATCTTTTCTATTCCTTTGGTCAGAAGCACCTGGGACTGTTCACTGTAAATGCACTAAATTGTACCCTATATGCTTTTGCTGTTATGTATTGTCTATTTCCCATTACATAAAATAAATTAGTGGCCACTGGATCTCATTTCATAATCAATTTGAGAAAATAGGAAGACTCCTTCAGCCTCTCTAGAGAGAGGTGCACAGGGAGATGACATAGAAATGATGTGACTCCTAAAAGAAACCTGCCTTTTTGTATGCTGCAATAATATCTATTAGTCAACCTGAAGTTGATTTACAGTACAGTGGAGAGAGAGAGAGAGAGAGAGAGAGAGAGAGAGAGAGAGAGAGAGAGAGATTCATGACTTGAAACGAATCAAATAGTCTCTAGAAAAGAGAAGATAAACTCCTTGGGGTATATTCAACCCAGACTGATGTGAAAGGGAGAAGGGATGCTTTTTGTGAGCACTATTTTAAATTTGACTCAGTATCTGCTTAGCCATTCAAAAGTTTGCTGATGGGCATGCTAATAAAATAAAGAATTTGTCTTAGGTTCCTCATTAATCATCATCTTACATGTAAATTTCCTATATCATAAACTAAGTTAGCATTACCATATATGTATATATTCATATTTTCATATACTCCCACACACATGTATATATTCAGATATTTATATGTGTGTACATACATATATGCATATATATATGAAAAGATATGGAGGATGCCTCATGTGGTAATTTATTACTCTTCAAAGTTCAAAGAGACCTTCCCATATTGAGAAGTTTCTCTTATTCCATTTGCAGTGGATTTACCCTCAACCATCTCACTATTTTGTCCCTATATTATGCTGCATCATTTCCTGGTTTTTATGTGTTTTTTATTCCACTTCAAACTCTTTGCCCATATAAATGTATTTTTTGCTTTATTAAATATTTCCCAGACATGTGAAAATTTTCAACATTAATTTTTTAAAAATTTGAATTCCAAATTCTCCTGCTTCCTTCTGCTCCTTCCCCATCCCTTGGAAAGATAAGCAATATGATATTGTTTATATGCATTAAGTCATGTAAAATATACTTCCATATTTGTTATATTACAAAAAACCCACAAAAATATAAGGAAAGAATGTTCTTAAAAAGTCCATCTCATTATACAGTGTGAGTTCATCAACTCTCTCTCTGGAGGTGGATATCATTTTCCATCATGGACCCTTTGGAATTATCTCAAATCATTGTCTTTATCTGAATAACAGTCTTTCACAGATGATCCATCATTACTTTTTTTAAAAGCTCACAATTTCTTTTTTTAAATTTTTTTATTTATTTAAGGCAATGGGGTTAAGTGACTTGCTCAAGGTCACAGCCAGGCAATTATTAAGTGTCTGAGGCTGGATTTGAACTCAGGTACTCCTGACTCAGGGCGAGTGCTCTATCCATTGTGCCACCTAGCTAACACCTACACTGTTGATATGATATACAAGATATTTTAATATCAACAATTACATTTGAATTAGTTTTCCACTTTTACTGTGTACAATGGATGGGTGGCCTAACTTTGTGGATATACTAGAAGACATGACCTTTAATATATGTTTAGGAACCTCTACTCTCCCTCTCCTAGTTTTGAAACTATTTTGATACTTTGCTTCCACCACTAAAGAAACAGGAGTTCACATAGGACTGAAGGCCATTTTCTATTTTTCTTCTTTGTTTCTTATGTTATGATGACTAAATAATTCACCACCCAAAGACCAGATACATGTGGAGACTAATTTCCATCACTTTATAGAACATGTCATATTCTGTGATACATATTACAAATAAATCCAGGAGTTTATATCTGGCAAACTATACCCCCTGCATATTTTTCTGTTATTATGAGGGCCATTTATAATTATATAAAATCAATTATCTCTTATTTTTAATTTAATGTCATCATCAAGATCAAAGTAATAGTCTCTCAATTACAGTTCTGAGTATTGTTTGTTGGACTGGTTAAAACTTTGCTTTCATATTAGAGCTTTACAAATTTGCATCCCTTCTAATCCATAATTTCATTAAATAAGCAATTATTAAATGCCTACTAAGTCCCAAGAGTTGTACTGGGTGATGGGATCCAAAGACAAAAAGAAAAATGTTCCCTAGCCTCAAGGAGCACTCATTCCAGTGTAATGGAAAAGTTAGGCTATTGATGAAAATGATAACCTTTCAACCAAGATTAATTCATGTATTAATGGATGTAGCACAATGGAAGAGACAAAGGCTCATGTGTCAAACATGGCTTTGAATCCCCTTTGCTCCATACTATCTGAGTGACCTAGGGCAAGGCACTTAACCTTTCTAGACTTCAGTTTCATTATCTGTAAAATGAAGGGTTTGAAATCAGTGATCTCTGGGTCTAAATTTGTGATCTCATGACCCAAAGTTCTTATGAAATTTCTGATTCTTATTCTGAACCTTGTTGTTCACATTCATTCCATTTATTAAAGCATGACTTGTAATAATGGTACACTGCTCCCTACCCCTGCTCCAACCATCAATGTTGTACCAGCCTTGGTTATAATCATTAGAAATTTAGAAAGAAATAACTTCATTAGAATGGTTTATGAATATTTTAATGAATGTATACAATTAATAAAAACTGTCATGTTCCTATTAAATAGTTTGATGCCAAAAGTAGCACATTTTGTGTAAATTTATAATATCATACACAATATATAAATTACTTGTAATGTCACACTCCAGTAATATAGTTATTATGAGCAGAGATTAGGGAGTGCATCAACCAAGTTTTTGACAATATTACAATTAGCCTGAAGCTTAGCTATGTAGATATAACATCAAATATAAATACTGCCAGCAATGTGTAAAAAAGTTTATTGCTACTAATTATGCTTAAGCAAGATATAAAATCACCAGAAATCAGAAAATAACTGATTCAATTATAAAATATGATCCATTGCCAAATATTTTGTGATAGAATCAAAATATCTTACTCATCTTTTTCAGTGGTTGCTAATGGACAGGTAACTAGGAAAAGTTGGTTATTTAACACTTTTCTGTATAAGATTTTGAACTGAGAAACTTTACTGGGTAGGTCTGATTCAGACCATTTCCTTAGTAGGTTCAGTGTGGAGATACTCATAAGGAGTTACTCATAGGTCAGTTAATAATTAACAGAAGGAGATTTACTTAACTTTAGTGTAGAAAAGATATTCAACAAAAATAGTATAACTGAATCTAGGTGGATACAGTCCCCTTGGTTCTGGCCTTTTCAGTAAGGTAGAGTGTGGGATATCTACCTGCTCCAACTCTATGTGGATGGGTGACCAGGAAGATAAGAGGATAGAATTTTCATTTGTGTCAACTTTTAACATTATTAATTGGAAGACATCAATCACCTACTAGTGGTAGGGAGGAATAGAAAAATAAAAATATAATTGATAAGCATCCTTATCACCAAAATAGTCAATAGATTCAACATGGATCCTTTGAACTCTAGGAGTTCCAGAGAATGGGAACTAAATTACCAAGCATTTAAATGTAGAGTCCAACTAGGATGAACTGGTCTAATTGTTGGAATATCAAATGTTTGTTTGGCAAAAATATTATTTTGTGGAGAACTTGTACAAGGTAAATACTTATGGGGAGTGGGAGAGGGCAAAAGAAGAAATACAGGGACACCCTGAAGGTCTCTCTTAAGAACTTAGGATTTCATTCAGTATGGGAGACATTGGCACAGAATTGCCCAACATGGCATGCCCTCATCAGAGATGGCACTGTGCTCTATAAACAAGGCTGAATTGAAGCAGTTCAAAGGAAAAATGAGATGCTTAGTTTAGGGAACCCATGGTTATACAAACTATTTGTGTGCAACCTGTGTGTGGTAGAATATTCTGAGATCATATTAGTATGATAAGCCAGAGTTGGACATACGGTAACTTGTCTCTAACAAAGTGATGTCATTTTAATCTTCGATAATGAAGGACAAGAACCAACCAACTCTACAAAAATTTATGTAAGCCCCCTTGAGAAACTTGCTTTCTAATGGAAAAGACAAATTCTACACAAATAGGGATTTTCAAGCCACATACAGAGATAATACAAAAGGAACCTTAGGGGGAAGGCACCATAATCTGGGGGAATGAGAAAAGCCTTCCTCAGAAGCTAATATTTGAGCTCAGTCTTGAAGGGAGTCAGGGATTCTAAGCAAGAGGGGTAAGAGGATAGGGAGAAGGAGAAAAATTATTCCTGTTATAAGATGCAGATTGTACAAAGGCACAGAGATGGGAGATGGGAATGTCACATGTAAGAGAAAATAGATCAAAGAGGTTGATATAATTGGTTCACAGAATATGTAGAAGAGTGAAATGATTTTTCCAGACTGTGGAAAAGCTCCAAGTGACCCATAGAAAGGTAAGTAGATATTTTCCTTCTGAGGAAACTGGTAACCAGTGAAGTTTATTGAATGGTGGTTTAATATGACCAAACCTCCAAACCTAGGCTTTAAAAAATCACTTTGATAATTGGGTGGAGAGATTAAAAAAAAAACAGAACAGGAAGACCAATTGGAAAGCTATTTCAATAGTTCAAGTGAGAAGTGATGAGGGCTTGAACTAAAGTAGTGACTGTGTGAGTGAATAGAAAAGGATGGAAACAAGACATGTTCTTGTGAAGAAAACTGCAAGATTTGGTGATACATTGTGCTTTCTTTTGTTACATAGCTTTTATGGAAATATGTTTTCCTTGATTTCACATGTATAATTGATATCAAATTGCTTGCTTTCTCAAGGAGTGGAAAGGAGAGGGAGGAAGTGAAGGAAGGAGAAAATTTGGAACTCAGAATTTTAAAAAATATTGTTAAAATTTTTTCATGTAATTGGTAAATTCATAATAAATGAATATATGTTTATGAATACATGCATACATATATGTAAATGTATCTACTGGATAGCATATTCTCCTGAGAGCTCATGACCTCTGAAAACTTGTATTCTTCAGTAAATTTGAGCATTTCTGGTGCTATGAGATCACAGAATTAATTCTAGAGCTAGAAGGGACCTCGGAGGTCATCTAGTCCATTCCACCCCTTCATTTGGCAGATGAGGAAAGTGAAACATCAGGAGACTGAGTTGCTCAAGGTTGCATAGATAGAAAATATCAGAGGAAGGATTTGAACCTGGGGCCTCCGACCCTAGAGTTCATGCTATTTTTACTATATGATACAAACTCCCTATCTATTAATTATTTGAAATTCATTTCTACTTATCCATTTGTCCAAGAAAAGAAAATCCTATATCGTTTAATCTCAGTCTTATTTTCAATTTCCCAAACAGGCTTTGGAAACCCTCCAGGTCCCTCACTCACAGGAAAATGAACTGATGCCCAATTGCTCCTCATTTTGTAAAATACATTTCTAATGGAGCTTATTTTATTTTGGTCTCAGCATTGTCTGACTGAAGTCAAGAAGCATCTCTTTCACTTAATATATCACCTCTGAAGAATTTTTTTCTTGCATGTCTAAAATGGCACCATCCTAGGCAGATGAGTGTACATATTTAAAAAAAAGAAATTCCTGCCATCAAGTAACCTATGATTTAATAAGACAAGATTGAAAATATATAAGCAGAAAATATATTAAATATTTTAAAATGTATAGAACTAACCCATGTGAACAGGCTAGGTCAGTGATTATGTTAGTTACAATGTGAATTAGGTTAATCCTAATCTAAAAGACTGCCCACTTCCTATCAAATAAAATATAAATATATAATGCCTATCTGAATGTAGTGGACAAAAACCAATGGGAATTAGTTCAGTTTTTCTTTCCTTCCAGCATATGCTGAGAAGGCATGTACATAAATCTATTGAATAGGATTTTCCTAATTGACATATGTGCAAGATATGGTTTGGGATGTCTTGTGAGAGATCTAAGGGTAGAGATAGTAAATCAACATTTCTTAAGCACCCACTATGTGCCAGGAGAAATAGAACTATACTGAGAGAGAACAAGAATAAGGCTAGGCATAGAAGATAGAAGCTGTTGCCAACTACTGAAGTCATTTAGATAGCCAATGCTGAGTATAGAGTTGACGATACTGAACTTGTACCATCAGGTAATATGCTGAAAATTATTTTCCTCAGAGAGAGAGAGTGCTAATGAGTGTGTATACATACATGTTTCTTTTTTCTTTCTATACAAAGCATTAAGGGGCTGTGGACTGCTTGAACTTTCAGTGATGGACACTAAGTTCACTGGGAAAAAATGGAAGTTTTCCAGTTTAAGTCATTTCTATGTTTCTTGCTATCTTAAATAAGTCATCTTGACCTTTATTTGCCACTAGACTTCGATGTCTCTGGAAGATAGAGCAAGGATGTCAACTTTGCACAACTCTGCAATTCAATTAAATCCAATTTGTGCACAAGTCAAGCTATCATCTGCGGTCATTATTCCTCTTTGAAAATGAAAGAAACAATAAATAAACCTAAATTATGTTTAATGTCTCTATTAACCTGAGTATTTATAGGAGAATTGAGGGCCTTTTGACAGACAGAGCTCTCATTTCTGCCCTTAAACCGGATGTTTGTGTTCAAAGGAAAGACTGTGGGTTGAAGAATAAACCATCAAGAATTTTGTAAAGGAAAGACCTTAGAGGCAACATAGTTCTTTGTATCTGACACAAAGATTATTTTAGTATTCAAGGATATTATTATCTACCTTTAAATTACTTTTTTTTCAGATTTCACTCATTTTATAATTCTTTTTATATCATAATTTTCAGTAAATTTGAACTAATCACCATTTTTAAGTTTTGCCCTGTCTTCCTCCATCTAAACGCCCCTTTTTATGTGTTTCCAGTTTCTGGAAAGGCCTCTTTCCTCCATTCCTTTATAGCCCATACTACTTTCTTTATGAAGTCTTCCTCAAAACTCCCAGGTGGAAGTAATGCCTCCCTTTTCAAATCATAGGCAGATGATTTGATATGATAGGCAATGGGGAGCTATTGAATGTATTTGAACACTGAGAGATTTATATGATAGGAAGATAATTCTGCTTTGGATCATTTTGGAAATCTGTTAGAGGGCTTTTATTATAATCCAGGTGATAGACAATAAGGGACAGAAGCAGGATAAAGGTTGTAAAAATTATAAGAAAACGTATATTCTAAAAATATATAATTATAATTGACAGGACTGAATAACTGATTGGATGTGTGGGATGGAGAAGGCATGTTTGCAATTAGATTATTTTGTTTTTTGTCTTTGTTTCAAATATTTACCATAGTGCCTGGCATAGAACATATATTTTATAAATACTTATGAATTGATGGTAGGTGACTAAAAAAATGGTGATGCTAATTAATGGAGATGGGACATGGGAGATAGGAGATGGGAGATGAGAAAGTCAGAAGAAGCTGATCACAAGTTTGTAGGTGAAAAATTTAAAGGACTAAGAGGAAGGGAAATAATAGTTTTTTTCTTTAGTATGAAGGGCCATATTGTATAATCATTTATATGTATGTGTGTGTGTGTGTGTGTGTGTGTATGTGAATTAGCTAATAGGGAAGGCAATGGAGAGAATTAATCCTCCATTTTCTCCCCAATGTAAGAACTCTATTGGTCAATGATCAAGTGTGGCCTGGGGAGAGGCAAAAAGAGCAAAACTACCGCAGTATGATGAGAATGATTTTTTTTTATTATTTTGGCATCTAGCAGCTTCTACTGTGCCTAGTTTCAAACCTCAAGATGTGAATATCTGCCTTCCCTGTCACAGGAGTCTGAGTATAGAGAATATGATTATCCCTTCTAGACAGCTATAAGTAGGGGAGGGGGCACAGTGTGACCTATCTCCCATCTGTGCCCTGAACCCAAAGGAGAGAATGGAACTCAGTGGGTGTCACTGTTCAAGCTCTTTTCATTAGCATTCAGTTTTGGTCTATTGCTTATGATGAGATAGGACAAGCCTTCTAAGAGTCCTCCATTAACTTTCATTCAAACATCGGAATCTCTTCAAGATAGTAAGAAGATACAGATGTCCTTGTCTTCAACGTCCTTTTATTAATCACCCTAAACTGGTTCTCAAGTGTCTCCATTCACCCATTCTGTAGCCTTACTTTCCTAATCTTTGTCGATTATGCCTCCATTTTTTTTTTTGAAGACAGGGCAGTTGGCTCTTAAATGTTTCCTGCGGTCCTTTCATTTCGCTGAATTTTAAATATTTCAGCCAATTTGAAGAGTTCATAATGATGAATAAGATTAAGCTTGGAGCTTAACCTTTTGAAACCGGGTGACGCGTTAACTCGGCTGGAACGCTGGTTAATTTAACAGCAGGAGTTGAATTAACTTGTCACAGCTCTGCCATTGTTAAAATTCCCTCTTCCTGATCCTTGTCCCAATCTCACAGAGTTGGATGCACTGGGCCTAGGTCGATGAGCCAGGGAGAGGAATACGGAGGTGGTAAGGCAGTAAAGAAGGGATAGTGAAGAGAGTAAAACAGGTAACCAGAAATAGCTAGGTGAGGAAGTGGTTAGTTCAGGAAATCAAGAAGAAAGTAATTTATTATAAATAGGGAAGGGAGGAATTCATAAAAATATCATAATGAAGAAAGTAAGGAAAAAATAGAGGGTAAGATATGAAAAAGTAAATTAATATTGTCAACATATTCTGTTATTTTTATCTATCTCTAATTTCATTAGTTTGAGAAATCCCTGGTGGGGAAACTCCCACTACTGCTATAGATCAACAGTTCCTTTGTGGCTCAAAGACAGAATTGTCTAGGAGCACTGACAGCATAAATGAATTCAGTTCTTGATTCCAAGATCCAAGATTGGATATTACTAATTCATCAAGTCATAACTGCTTCTCATTCTGGTGTTTGTTTTACTGAAAACTATATTCAATATGTTGAATATTCAGTATTACAAAAAAAGACATTGTTTTTGCCCTCAAGGAGCTGATTTTTAACTATGAGGGTTATAACATGTACATGGAAGATTGCTTTCCATCTGTCCTGTAGAACATATATTTTATAAATACTTATAAATTGATGGTAGATGACTAGAAAAGTAGTGATGCTAATTAATGGAGATGGGACATGGGAGATAGGAGATGGGAGATGAGAAAGTCAGAAGAAGCTGATCCCAAGTTTGTAGGTGAAAGATTTAAAGGACTCTGAGGAAGGGAAATAATAGTTTTTTTTTCCTTTAGTATGAAGGGCCATATTGTATAATCATTAGAATTGGAGCAGCAATTTTTTAGAAACTAGGACTCCAAAAGGGGCAGAAATTGTTTTATTATTGTAAGACTGATTTTTTTTAAAAGTCCTGAATGTTGTTTATAGAGGAAAAAAATCTTTGTTCATGAAAACATATTCTAAAGGTATTGTCTCTCCATAGCTAAATCAGAGATCTTTTTTTGTTAATTCCATTTATCTGTTACATTTTAATACTCAAACATTCTAGCACATATCTGTTCACAAGGAGAGAATCTGATAAGGAAAAGACAGAAAGGAAAGCACAATAGGAGCAATATAATAAGGGTAGATCCTGAGTGAGAGGAGGACCAAAGAGGTAGTAAGAGGAAACAAGGGAGTTCTCTTTTAGAGAGGGAAGTCAGGAGGAGGTACTAGAGGTCAGAACCCAAATAAGGGTTGTGAGTGATTCAGGAAAAACAGAACAGATATGCAGACATGGAAATTGGACAAGGAACCTTCTGTTCCTTAAAACGTGGAAAAGACCACTGCTGGGAAAGAATGGTTCTATGACTTGTTACTTTATGAGGAACTAGGTCAAATATGCATTATTTTCTAGTCTCACTATGTACAATTTGCCAGGAAGCAGAGTGCTTTAGCACAATTCATAGACAAATCTTTAGGGGAAAAAGACCCAGTGACACCTCAAAATACAGGTAAAATAACCAGTCTGCTTATAAGCACTAGTCACTTTGGGCCCCATCAATAGAGATCACACAGAGCCTTTCTTCTCTCTCAATTGTTTTGGTAGCGCCTTAACTTAACACTGAAAGGACATTTTCTTTTCTATTTGTATGATTTTGTTGCAGGGCTCATGTTCCTCCACTGATACTGTAACAGGTTTTCAATTTCCAGGATGGTTGCCTGAAAGACTGTTGGCTGTATAGGAGCCTAACTGGAGCTCAGTAGTTGGATCTGAAGAGGATTACTAAGGATTCCAGGGCATTTTGCTTCTGTCCAAAATTACTTTAAGGTATAGGTGTCAGATGGCTGGGTTATGTCTGATGGATCAAGAGAATGGAGTAAGTGAGAGAAGGTGAAATGGATAAGGGGAAGATAGAGGACAAAGAGAAGATAAGAAAGTGCAATGGGAAGAAAGGAAAAGAATGAACAATATCTTATTTAGTGACAAGAAAGAAACTCTGACAAGGTATTTTAAATTCATCGAGCTGTATAAAGGACACAAAGCCATTTCTGAATCTAGTCTAGTAGCATGTGAGCAATGCATTTTGCAAAATAAACAAGATGAAAAAAATGAGCAGGTAAGATTATTTCTTTAGGTAACTTTGGAAATGCATAAAATACATTGCCTATTTTACAGAAGGAAGTCACACCAGTTCTGCTTAAGAAATATTACATAGAACAACAGAGGGCTGTTAATAGGGAAGACATAGTGGTCAAATCTTGGGGATAAAAATTAGCATAGTGCAAATTGAAATTGATTATATCCTAGGTTCTATAAATTTTCTAAACATTGTACTAAAATTAAATAAAAATCCCTCTAAGGAATAAATTTCAACCATTTGTGACATATAAAACTCAAAAGATTGCATTTTTTTAGCTTTACTGGCTACACTTGCTTCACTTTATACTACAGTTACATGTATACATATGTATACATAGGTAGTCAATCCTCATTTTCATGGGATAACACTCCTAAAAAATGACTCAAAAGTAAAAAATGTGATATATGGAACTTATGGGGAAAATAGAGAGTTACATTCCTGCAACCACCAAAAATTGTAATATTTTGTTAGAGTTTGCTGAAAATACACTTTTTTTGTCTTAAATTCTTTTTAGAAAAACATTAATTCTGACAATATACACTTTTTTCCTAACAAAGTAACCATGACATAAGCCATAAAATACAGAGAGAGAGGAAGAAGCAATAATGGGCAAGAAGGGAGGGACAGGAGTAGTGATGTCAGAAGAATCTTGAGGTAAAAAAAGGGAAAGAGGAAGCCTGCCATCTCTATTCACACTTTCTGCTCTATAGTTAAACTGTACTCCCATGAAAAGCACATCCCTTGGAGTCAGAACTTGGCTTCTATCCAAGCTTGGAATTCCAGGTGCTACCTAGTTGGTCTTTGAACTGGATATGGTGGGCAGGGCTTTGGAGGGAGGTGACCACTCTCTCATTTATCCATAAACTTAACTCTTTTCCATTTCTTTTCAATTCTCTCCTCTTACACTTGAAGATTACTTTAGCATTTTCTTTTTTATTTTTTGGATTGTTTTTAATAAATATTCATCCATTCATTTGCATAATTAGTTTACTGGTATATTAGCTCCATATAATTGCTGTAATTTCATTGGGCATTCATTCTTCTCATTTTTGATCCTTGTAATTTGGTTTTCTTTTTAAATTAAATTAGGCAATAAAAATGAAGCCATTTCTTGGTTTTATCTTGTCAATTGTTTTAGCTTTCAATGTTTTTCTTGATTTAACTTTTTTTTTAAATTTTAGTTGAAGTGGAGATTTAAAATTTGTTTTTTTTTAAAGTTGCAAACCAAGATTCAGGTTAGAGGAATTATAATCAGGTTTATAGGAAGTAGGAAATGAGGCAGTGGACAGAGAAGATTTGAGAAAGGAATGGGGATGACAGAGTGGGCAATCTTTTGTAAAGAGGCCAAGTAAGGCCATTTCATTTGACACAGGAGTGAAGGAGATAATGACAAAGGCATCTGAGAGATGAAGAAGGGGGAGTCATAGCAAACAGCCTTAATTTTTTTTTTCTGTAAAATATGAAATGGAGACTTCCATGCCTGAGCCAAGATAGCAGTATGAAGCTAACATGCTCTTGGAGTTTTTCCCTACCAAATATAAATGAAACCTCTGCACTGACATTCAAGCTATAGATCCCACCAAGAAAAAGAGAAGATCTAAAGAAGTTTTCAACAGTAGACATCATGGAATATCTTCAGTGAAAGTCTCTTTGGGCGGAAAGAGGAAGTTAAGCCCAGGAGGTGAGAGAGTGGGAAAGCCAGCCAGAGGCTTGCCGGAGGCTTTTAGCCACAGTGCAATCCAGTTCCCAACAGCTTAAAAACAGCAGAGGTCTGGGCAGTTAGATAGCAAGTCAACAGGGAGGGTCCCAACCCCAAACAAAGTCTGAACCCTGGAAACACTGAGGTAAAAGACAGGACTGCATCCTGCTAAGTCAAAATCTGGACATAAAGGAGGAAATAAATCTCTACAAAGTCAAGGTCTGGATTGTATAGGCAATATCTTGGCCAATGGCAAGCCAGGGATCAGACCCAAGTCCTATCCTCCTTATACCCCAGGAGCAGAGCTAAAACAACAAAGATGAGTAAAAAAAAGCTAAAAGTGCACTCATTATAGAAAACTACTTTACAAAGATGATAACAATGTTATGTCAGAAGAAGAAGTCAGTGAAAATCCCTCACAAGGGAAGTCTCAAAAGAGTCTATGAATTGAACTCAAATCCAAAAGCTCATCAAAGAGCTTAAAAAAGAATTTAAAAACCAAAGAAGAGAGGAAGAAGAAAAATGGAAAAAAAAGAAATGAGAGTCATGGAAAAATTGAACAGAGAATTCAAAACCTTTAAAAAGGAAACACAAAAAGTAATTGAAGAAAATAAAATCTTAAAAATTAGAATTGAACAAATAGAAACCAATGAATCTATGAGACTATAAGATTCCATTAAACACAATAAAATGGCTGAAAAAATGAAGAAAACACAAAGTACCTTTTAGGAAAAACAAGTGACCTGGAAAATAGATGGGGGGGGTGATCTAAGAGTCATCCGACTATTAGAAAACCTAGATAAAAAAAAGAACCTGGAAAACGTCATGCAGGAAATTATTAGGGAAAACTGTCCATATCTCCTAGAACAAGAAGACAATATAACCACTGAAAGAACACACAGAACTCCTCTAGAAAGCTATCCCAGGATAAAAACTCCAAGGGCTGTTATAGCCAAATTCCAGAACTCTCAAATAAAGGAGAGAATCACTTTACCACTTTCTGGAGAGGATTCATAAGCACTTTTTACAATACTTTGTTCATTTTTTTGCAGTTTTTACAAATAACTCTCTTCATAGTAATAGCAATCTAGAGACTGACAGCATTTGCAGACACTCAGGCACTAAGTTTATCTAACATTTTTGTTTCTCACTGAACTGCATCACAGAATTTACATATTTGGCATAATTGTAACATAAAATTTGAGTTTTAATAGCAAACAATGAAAATATGCACAAATATAGGTGTAGTCCTTTACTTTGCAACATGAGTAGGTGAACAAGGTAGTTAACACTTAGTAGAACACTAGTCACTCCACAAACTTGCCCACATTGTGCCTTTCATTTTTTCTACTATTGCACATAGCCACACATGTGCCTGATTGCCATACAAAAGTAAAAATGAAATTATTAATAAAATCACTAGAATACTTGAAGTTGGGAATGATAAACACACAAATAGTGAGATTAACTGTATTTTTTTTTCCTCCCCAGAGGTTAAGTTCCATACGGGGTGGGGATCATTTTTTTAATTCTTTTTTGTATTCCCCCTGCCCCAATATTTAACCTAACATCTTATACCTGAGATACAATAATACATGTCTGTTGATTGACTGAGTTAATAGGATTTACAGTAGCCAGGATATTTGATTAAGATATATTTTTCTTGTTCTTCATCAAGAGAATTAGCTACTCAAGTAATAAGAGAATTTTCATTTCAAAGGTATTTTCAATTATAAATTGATAGGGGAAAGTCTAGAATATTCTAATCAGCACTAAAGAGTGCTTTCAATATCATTATATATCTACAACATACCACTGTGAGGTTGTTAGGTCTAATAATTTAAACAAAAATATTAGCAAATTAAAGACTATGGCTCTGTTAATTTCCCAAGATTTACCAGATCTGGTCCCTGTCAAACTCTAAGAATGTCCTTTTTTTTCCTTTTTGTTTTTTGTTCATGATGGTTATCAAGGGATCTCTGACCCTAAAGAGAATGAAGACTTTTTAATTTAAGAGCAAAACTGGAAATTTTCTATCTCCTAAAGGACTCCATACTGTGAGTGTGGCAAAAAGCCCCCTACATATTGGGTCATTCATTCAATTCTTTTCTATGTTCAATAAACTATGCTTGGTGCTGGGGCTAAAGTTAAAAGAAAAATTGAAATCATCTCTAACCTCAAAAAGCTTCAGTTCTACAAGGGGAGAAGCATATACTCAGATAAGATAAATCAATACAGTATAATTTCATGATTGAGGAGAACAGGGGAATCAGGAAAGGTATTTATTATTTGGAAATAGTATTTTATTTTTCCAATTATAGTAAAGGTAATTTTAATATTAATTTTTAAATAAAACTTTTAGTTCTAAATTTTCTTCCTTCTGTCTTGACCTCTCCCACAGGATGGTAAACAATTTGATATAGATTATACATATATATACAATACATGAAATCAATTTTCATATTAGTCATGCTGTATAAGAAGAGACAGTTTTCAAAACAATTACAATTTATTAAAAAAAAAATGAAAGGATAAAGAAATTGAAAAAACTAAGATTTAATTTAAATGTGGACTCCATCAGCTCTTTCTTTAGATGTGGATACATTTTCCATCATGAATCTTTTGGAATTGTTTTGGAATATTGTATTATTGAGAAGAACTTTCTATCCTAGTTCTGCTCATTTTACTTTGCATCAGTTCGTGTAAGTCTAGGAAAAGCATTTCTGTAAAGACTTTCTCTTGAGGTGAACTTTGAAGGAAGCTAGGCACTATATGAAGCGAAGTTGAAGTCAAATGACATGAAGATCAACTGGTACAAAAGCATGGGAGAAAGGAGGTTTCTTTGGTTCCTAGGGAGGGGGCTAAATACATTCCTTATCTCTCTATTTGTTAATGGCATTGCTCATCTCCAAAGTCTAGAGGTAAAATCTTTGAGGATTTATCCATTTAGATTATTGACTCGACCTCCAGCCCCCAGGAAAATTTTTTCCCCTTCTCTTCACACTGTATTTGATTCACTCAAACTAGTACCCAGAGGTATTCTGTTTACCCAAGGGTAAATGTTTAATCACTATCTCACTGAAAAAAAATATGCACAATACACTTTTAAGTTTAATCTTCAGCAGTAACATTTTCTCCATCACTTTAAGTCTATTCAGTTAACAAAATAGTAAATCAAACCTTGAGTTGCCATTATTTCTTATTTCCAAAGTAGTATATAACATTTCTGCATAAATGCTCACACTAAAAATGGAACATGATTTCATTATAAATATGTATATAGGTTTATTTAAACATACAGTTATACAATTATGACATATATGTATATATGGTTAACTATGTTCAAATGTAGCATGCTCAGAAGTGTGCTGAAATGTGCTCTGGATATATGATAAAACATATACATATATATGTTTAATCACACATGCAATTATATACATACATACATAATATAACGCTTTGTACTCTTTGAAGCAAATGAATAAAGGAAATTTAAATAACTACCAGGCCTATAGCAAGTTCTCTCAGGTCATTAAAAAAGCCCAAATTTTATCTCTAAACTCTAAAACTCTAAATTCAAAAGGTTTAGGTATGGTTTACCTAGATGCTGGTTTCCTCTTTAGAGGAAAGAAGAAACATGAGCCACAAAGGGTCCTTGCTGTCTAAGTCCTGTAAGTCCCTGCTGGCTTTCTACTAAAAGACAGAGCCACACAGATAATATACCCTTGTCTAAATGGTTCCCTCAAACCCTATGTCAAAACTTACAGAGTTCAAATTTCAGTGATGAGTAGGAAAACTGTGAACTCTGCTGTATCTGGATATCTGCCAAAATCTGCACTCTGCATTAAATAATTACTCCAGCACCTTAGTATTACTTGATATCTCTGTCATTTCTACTCTCAACTATTTCCACAATCAACTATTATCTTTTGGCATGTATTTATTTAATGTTCTTAGGGACAATTGAATGTAACACTGGAGCAATCTCCCTGGAGATGTCACTCGTGACATCTCACATAAAATGTGTAGAAGCTGACTATATTAAGGTGTGTTTATCAAAACCCTCATATTTTAATATACCGAAGAATAAGTGAAACCCAATAGAAGAAGAGTTTCTCTTGTTTTGGTGCATGTTACCTAACTGCTTCTAAGAAAATCAGAGATTGGAAGATTATAATGGGTAAAATGATAGGTGGTGATAGGCACCCTAGAAAGATTTGAGTTTTGTGTTTTTTTTATGGAAATCTCCCTTTAAATCAACATTTAAAGTACAACATTAAGGCTTACTTGTCTTTCTCTCCAGATGACATCCATGGAAATCCTGCTTTTCAAAGTTTGCTTTTGAGGTACCACTGAATCTAAGGAAACCAGTGTGGTGGGATTTTTATTACAAGTCCCAACACAGCAAGTTTATGTGGATTCTGATGTTGCCTGCTAGGTCTGTTCCTCTGAGGTACAAAATTGATCAATAATTTCTAGAGATTCATCCTGACTGTGCTAAAAAAAACACAAAAAAGAAGACCAGAACCATTTATAATGGAATGCTGACATGGAAAACTCCAGGAAAGCCATGGTAACTATGCACTAGTAGCCATGAGTGAATGGGACACATTTGATCTCCATCTTATCACATATAAATGGCCACATTTTGAGCAAACTGGAAGAATAAGAAAAGAGATTCCTTTCATGACTATGGATATGGGAAGAATTCTTGAAAAAAAAAACAGGTAGAGAGTATCATAGGAGATAAAATGGATATTTATGATTATAGAAAACTGAGAAGTATGTTTTTGACAAAGAAAATCAATTTAGATAAAATTATAAGAGAAAGAATTAACTGGGAATAACCTCTGAAGTATTTTTCTTATAAAGATCAAGATATACATATATATATATATATATACATATATATATATATATATATGTATATATATATATATATAAACATGTCTTCAAATATATAAGAATAAAAGTCATTCCTTACCATATAAATTGTTAAGGACTATGAAGAGATAGGTTGAAAGTCTTTCTTCCTGTTTTGGGGGAAATATCAATAATTATAAGAAATGCTTTGAATCACTTAAAATAAGAAATTCAAATCAAAACAATTCTAGGATAAAAACCATCATATTGGCAAAAATGGAAAATTATAGCAGTTGGAGAAGCTGTGGGAGACTGGGCATAGGGAGCATGTTGGTGGAGTTGCAAATTAGTTCAGCCATTCTGAAAACTAATTTGGAATTTGAAAGTAAAATATCAATGCGCTATGCATCCTTTTGACCCGGTGATATCACTACTAGAAGGTAAGAAAGGAGGAGAAGAAAAACTAGTCTTAGTATTGCTTCTCACAAAAAGGAAGAGAAAGGAGTATGAATGAAAAATTTAGAAGACTTCATAGAAAAAAATTTAAGGAGGCTTAGAAGAAAACTATGCAAGCAAGAGAATCTTGAAACTAATGGATATAATTTATTATAGATTTTTAAAGAGGAAAAAGCTGGATAATTATGGGGATTTACTATATTTTGCAATCTGCTTTTCTCTTCTTTTTTATATGTAAATATTTTGTGTGTCAAGAATAACTAAAAAATCAACATTTAAATAAACACATAGTGGTACCTAGGTGGCTCAGTGGATAAAGCACCAGCCCTGGAGTCAGGAGTACCTGGGTTCAAATCCGGTCTCAGACACTTAATAATTACCTAGCTGTGTGGCCTTGGGCAAGCCGCTTAACCCCATTTGCCTTGCAAAAACCTAAACAAACAAACAAATAAATACATAAATAAAACACATAAAAAGAAACATTGTTTTGATTTTTCAACTATACTTCTCTTCAAATCTAGCAGGCAACTTATTTTACTTCTGGTATAACCATGTAATAAGTTTGTCTTTTTTTTCTGAGCAGTTCTATTGCAGTGTTTTGTGTTTTATTGGGACCTTTTAAAGGAAATGCTTATTCCTATTTGTTGTGCTTAGAGTGTCTATATTAAACTGTTTGGGATGCAGAATGCCAATGTCACTGAGCATTGGATGGTAGTGGATGTGGGCAAGTGCCTAAATTTATAATAGATGAGGCAGAGGCAGAGTCATAATCACGTATGTAACAGTAACCAGTGGGAGGATTGATAGCAAAGGTATAAAAATAATAGAAGAGGCAGGAACTGAATGGGGATATGTGGTTAAGATAGCAGGCTAGAGCTACCCACAGAAATGGGGATAATAAACAGAAGTCGAAATGGGTCTTAGAGTAAGTTGACAGGCTAAGAAAGGGTCAACTTTTCCTCTAACTGTGAGGTCTTTTATGCTGGGTTTTCATGCCCCAGAAATATTTCCTTCTAGTTCTCTCAATTTATCCCATGAAAAGAATTTTTTACTAGAGTTGGGGTAAAGTCCCATTTTTGACTCTTAACTTGATCTTTACCAAATTAATTACTTAACCTCCCTGGGTCCCAGTTTACTCATTTTTAAACATAGCAGCTGGAATTACTAAATTTTGAGATTACTCTCAGCTGTTTATCCATGATTCTGTGATTCTATCTCTTCACACTTTCCATTTTCCTTTTTCCAATCCCTTTTTGTGGGAATTCCAGAAGGTTGCCCTCTTTTCTTTTTCTATTTTCACTCTCTTCTTTTTTTTTTCTTTTTCTTTTTTCTTTTTCTTTCTTTTTTTTTTTTTGCAAGACAATTGGGGTTAAGTGGCTTGCCCAAGGCCACACAGCTAGGTAATGATTAAGTGTCTGAGGTTGGATTTGAACTCAGGTACTCCTGACTCCGGGGCTGGTGCTCTATCCACTGTACCACCTAGCCACCCCTCATTTTCACTCTCCATCAAAAATCTTAACTAATTTTCTCTTCTATATAGATTTATCTTTATATCTTCCTCTTAATCTCTCTAGACATGCCTTCTCCCCTGGGTTCCAGTCCCAAAATTCTAGATCCATCCAAACACCTCTATATGACTCTTTGCCATCTTAAATTCAATATGTCAGATCTTAGCTTATTTTCCTCAGTGCCTGCCCCTTTTCTAACTTGTTTTATTTCTGGTAATATCAGTCCCTGGAGCTCAAATTTTCTTTTTCATTTTTAACTTTTACTTCTTTCATTCCTGCTACCAAGTCTTGTTAATTCTACTTCTTCAGTCTGTCTTCACAGCTACCTCCTCTTTTACCATCACCCTGTTACAATTATAATTCAAATCTTCATTATCTCTCAGTTGTACTACCAGTAATAGCCCCTGAACTGATCTCTCTATCTCTCTTTCCTTCTTTCTCCAGTCATTCTATTACCAATGTAAATTTGCTAATGCATGGGACTGATCATACCATTTCTATGTTTAAAGATAGGTCTTCAATGATAAAATATAAAAAATATTTTCTCCGCATTCAGGGGCCTCCCAAATTTAGATCCAGACTATAATTATAGACTTATTTCATACCATTAAACTTAAGACACTCTATAGTCTAGTCAAATTTGGAAGGAAGGGAAGGGCATAAGCATTATATTGTACCTATGATGTGCCAGGACACACTGTACTAAGAACACACATCTCATTTAATCCTCACAACACCTCTGAAGGTTAGTTTCTGTTATCACCCTTATTTTATAGTTGAGGAAACTGAGACAAACAGAGGTTAAGTTACTTGCTCAGTCATGCAACTGAGATCACATTTGAACTCAGGACTTCCTGATTCCAGACCTGATGCTCTATTCATTGAATCACCTAGTTGCCAGATGGGCTACAAGTTATTTCTCTCATTCCATGTTGTCCTTTCCTACTTCTCTACACTTCTCCTGGAAAGCATTAGATTCCCTAGGTATCTCTACCTGTTGAAAACATTTCCCTTCAAGACCTAGCTTCAGTCACCTCCCTTTTTGAAGCTTTCCCTGATTTTTTTACTATAGCTAATTTATTCCTCTTTAAATCACTATACCATTAAAAAAATCCTATGTGTTTTTTAATATTGCAATTTGTGTTATGGTTATTTCTATATCTGTCTTGTCCTCACTACTAGAATCTAAACTTCTTTTTATTTTTAAGTAGATTTTCTTCATTTTTAATTTATGAAATGACACAACTATTTCCATAACGTAGTAGATGATTACACATGAAAACTGAAAATCTATTATGAACAAGTTACTATTCTTATAAATATAAATTACTCATGTAACTTTTTTCTCCTTTTTTCTTCCCTCCCCTGCTCTAGAGATGACTAGATAGAAATTTGTATATGTATATGTATATGTATATGTATATGTATATGTACATGTATATATATTTGTATAGAAAATCATTCTATGCATAATTCTATTTATCAGTTCTTTCTCTGGATGTGGGTAATGTCTCCCTTAATAGTTTTTTTTAATAATTAATTTCAATTTCTTTTTTAGGTTTTTGCAAGGCAAATGGGGTTAAGTGGCTTGCCCAAGGCCACACAGCTAGGTAATTATTAAGTGTCTGAGACCGGATTTGAACCCAGGTACTCCTGACTCCAGGGCCGGTGCTTTATTCACTGCGCCACCTAGCCACCCCTTAATTTAAATATTTTTAATAGTCAAAATGACTTAGTCTTTCAAAGTTGTTTTTAAAACAATAGTGATGTTACTGTATACAGCATTATCTTGGTTCTAATTTTGTTCTTCATTATTTTGTGTAAGTCAATTCATGTTTTTCTAGTCAATGAACTCATTCCTTATTCCATCACAATCATATACCACACCTTGTTTGGATTTTATATTTTTTCTTTTTTTTTTTTGGATTGTATATTTTTGAAGGCAGGTATTCTTTTTCTTTGTAACTTGCCAAGGAAAAATCAACAACTACCAAAAATATGCTTACTTTATCATCTATTACATTTCATGAGACTAGTTTATAGAAATTTGAAGGGTGCTCTTATTGAAAACATGGTCAGGAAATAGGTTGATCTTTATAGTTAACTCTGTATAATAACCTTTATCTTCATAGTCACAAAATGCCCAAGAAATATAAAGTATAACATCCCACTCTTTTTATGTGCTTTCAGGATTCATTCTAGCTCTGGATATTCTTTCTCCAATACCAGCTAGGCCAGAAAGCATCTGAGTTAATAAACTTTCCCTGGTTGACTAATACCTTTTGAAAGCACCCCAGTTCTAGCTACACAATAAATCAAAATACCTCCTCTTCAGCACATCCTTTGTAGGCCTGAATCACTAACAGTGTGGCAGTGCATGGTTCAGAGTTCATATTAAATATTTTAATCATCCAAGATAACTGAAGGTGTTGATGAGACCTTGATTCGTTGGCAAAACCCCTTTCCCCTTAATACAGGGTACCCCTAAAATACTAACTCATTTGAAACACATCCAAGTCACTGCTAAACAGCTCAGGGAAGATATAAACTTATGTGACTCACAATAAAAATCCCTCTCAGTTAACACTGGTTCAATAATGTTTTCTTTAGGTCTAGTTATTTAATGAGTTTGAAATTTATTTCTCAGTAATATTATCAGATTGATACATCTCCATCCTGTTCCCAAGGCAGAATGGGAAACTTTGTCAAATGATTTACCAAAATCTAAGTATTATATATCTGTGGCATTCTCCCAATATGCCAATCTAGTAACCCCATCAAGAATGAAATGAGTTTATAAGTGATGTAAAGGATATTGTCAGACAGGTATAACTGGAAAATTAGGTGCTCACATATCAAGTGTGAGAGATAGCTTAGGTTGGTGAGGGTCCTGGAGCATCTGAGATTGGTAGATAGCCTAAACTTGGGAGTTATGAACTGCAGTTAGTCAATAAGCATTTACAAAACATAAATTCCAGATATTTTTCTATAGAGATTTTGCCTTTGGAATTACTTTAATATTCAGAATGGGCACTGTGCTAAGCTCTGGAGATATAATGAAAGGTAAAAGACAATCTCAACTCTCAAGAAACTTCATTTAGGGTGGCTAGGTGGCATAGTGGATAAAGCACCAGCCTTGGAATCAGGAGTACCTGGGTTCAAATCTGGTCTCAGACACTTAATAATTACCTAGCTGTGTGGCCTTGGGCAAGCCACTTCACCCCATTTGCCTTGAAAAAAAAAAAGAAGCTTCATTTAATGAGGGAGACAACATGCAAATTAACTGTGTGCAACTAAGTTATTTGTGGGATAAACTGGAAACAACAGAAGGGCAAAGGCTTCCTGTAGAAGATATAATTTTATCTGGGACTTTAAGAAAGCTTAGGAAGCCAGAAGTTAGAGACGATGAGGAGAACATTCCAGGCATGAGACAGTCAATGAAAAGGCATAGAGTTCAGAGACTTGTCTTGTATGAAAAATGGCATGGATGCCAATGTCACTGGATCTCAAAGTATATGATGATGTGTAAGGTGTAAAATGCCTGAAAAGTTATGTGTGGAGACATCCATGTGTGGAACTCTTGAATGACAAGGATGGGGATTTTTATATTTGATCTTGTAGGTGATTGTGAAGCATTGGAGTCAATTGGAAGCAGAGAGGAGACAAAATCAAACTTGTATTTTGTAAAAATCCTTTTAAACCACCCCCTTTAGTGGAGGAAATTGGAGTGAGGAGAGACTTAAAGCAGGGAGCCTAATGAGCAAACTCAAATATTATAGGTTGGAGATGATGTGAACCTTCTGGGATGATAATTTTGTCAGAGGAGAGAAAGGGCTATATATAAAAGAAATAAATAGGTAGAATAAACAGATTTTGGCAACAGATTGGATATGGGGGGGTGAGAGAGTGAAGAGTCAAGGATGACATTTAGTTTGTGAGTCTAGTGCTAAAGGAAATCTAAAATCAATTGGGTGTTTGTCCTAACAGGTGCAGAGTCCATCAGGTTACCTAAGGAGGGGCAAACTCACCCAAGTCAGAAATGCAGGTGGTCAGAATTTCTTTGCAAATTATTACTGGTATTGGGTCCGTGAGTGATCACCACACTTTTAGCCGGGTGAGATGAGACCCAGCCTCGAAAATCAAATTAACAAACACACAAGTTCTGAGTGATGATTTAGAGCAACATCAGCCTGTGTTGTGATGGTATAAATAGAAGACATCCATGTTGATAAAATCACAAATACATCAGATAATATTGCGATAAATCTAGGGGAACTTAGCACAATATTTTTCACATTCTAAGATTCTGGGTACTTAGTTGATAAATTGAATACAATGAAGAGGAATTGAACACCAGAATGTTGTTCTTGAACGACCCTACAAATTGGGCCCCATGACATGTTTATGCTCCTTTAAACTTCCAGACTTAGATGTCTCCACAATTATTTTAATTTAAACAAAGTGCTTTATACATGCTGTGAGATAATAATGACAAAGCTGAAGAAAATTATTTTTTTTCAAGCTTGTCAAGAGTAACAGTCCATTATAGATATCAACTATCATCAAAATTTTGTTCAGAGTACTTTATTAAGGGGTTTGGATAAGAGAGTGCTAGTTCTTGCCTTTAAGGATATACTAAATACAAATTATAATGCATTAGAAACCTCAGAAAAGAGTTCAGAAAGTTTTGCTTAGCCAATTATAAATATACACAGATCATTTCTAAGTGGTCCAGGATTTACAGAAATTATAAGAGTGACCCATGATACATTTGGGGAATATGAAGAAGCTGCCTAGGAGAACTTAGAGCTAGACTTTGGAAGGTATTTTTTTTTTCCTTTTTTTGACCAAAAGAAGGAAAAGCCACTGAAAGTAGGAGAAATAATTTTATGTTGGAGTCAATGATCAGGCTGTTCAGCTAGGGTAGAGATTCATGGTTGCCTTTGTGTTGTGGAAAATAAGGATAGTCACATTGTGAATGGCAAGAGATTAAAGCTCCGAATTGGATCTTTGTTTATATCTGCAAATTAAAATTCAAATAGTAGGCATTGAGACTATAGTATAATTTCTTTGTTGTTAAGAACTACCAGCTGAGGAACCTCTACCAAAGGAGGTTGGTATCTTCTGTATAGGGCAGTTAGGTTGTACAGTGGATAAAGTGTAAGGTCTGGAGTCAGAAAGACTCATCTTATGAAATTCAAATCTGACCTTAGACATTTACTAGAGACAAACATGTACATATATTCGAGTTATTTAGCCTTGAATGAACTGAAGATGAAAGTTAATAAACCATTCCAATATCTTTGCTAAGAAAACCCCAAATGGGGTCATGAAGAATTGGACAATGCTGAATATATTCTGTATAGCCTATAGTCTTAGATTGCTGCCTAGAATATTGAAAAATTGAGCGATTTGTCCAAGATCACAAAGCTATGTGTCAAAAGTGGGACTTGAACACAGGTTTCCTGACTCAGCTCTCTATGTGACTATGCTACACTGCCTTGAAGTCTTTAATAAATGTAGGGAAACAGTCTCCCCTAAAGAAATGAAGTCAAATAATATTTGACTCTACTCCATGTTGTTAAGTGCAGCATCAACTAGAGGGTAGAGAGGTTGGTGGGAAAAGTCTTTGAGTGGAAGCTAGTATTGTAGTTTGGTCCTAAATAGTTAGAATATGGAGTATGAGGGTGGCTAGCTGGCATAGTAGATAGAGCACTGGCTTTGGAGTCAGGAGTACCTGAGTTCAAATCCTGCCTCAGCCACTTAATTACCTAGCTGTGTGGCCTTGGGCAAGCCACTTATCCTCGTTGCCTTGAAAAATCTTAAAAAATATATATGGATTATGACTATTGCAAGAAAAGAATGGTTTGAGATGGAAAAGAATATTGATGGGCTGCCTGTCAGAGGAGAGTGGCAAAGAGATTTAAAATACCCTATAGGACTTGGGAGTTTAGAGTCTGGGAGGGAAATTCAGTTGAATTCAATAACCTTTATTAAACACATATTCACCTGGCATTGTAGATGCAGAGACAAACATGTAAGTAGACTTTGCTCTCAGAGTTTCCATTATACTAGTAGAGATATAAATATATTCACAAAATATACAAATAAGTCCAAAATATTCATAGAAAGTAAAACTAAAAAGAAATGTAGAGATGATTGGATAAAGAATGGAAAGGGCTACCAACTGGAGAAAGGTCTACTATGAGAGGTAATACTTAGCCTAATATGAAGCTAGTGATTTCAAAAGGTAAATGTGAGAGAATATTCCATACATAAAAAATAGTCTATGCCAAGATATGGGGGCAGAAGGCAGAATACTGCTGTAAAGTGTGGTCAGGGTAGTCACTTAGTTGCTCAACTGACTAACTTTCCCAGATTCATGCGGATCATAAATGATGATATCATTGATTTAGATCTGGAACAAACTTTAAAAGTCTTTGAAGACAGTCTACTTATTATTAAAATGAATAAATTGAGGCCCAGAGAAATAAAATGATTTTCTTAATGTTATATTATATATATATATATACATATATATATTATATATAATATTATATAATGTTATATAGAGCTAGGATTTGAACCCAGAACTCTTTACTACAAGTCTAGTGTGTTTTTCAAGACTGAATCAGACATTTTGGAGATATAGAGCCAAAGTGAAGGCCTGTTCTCAATGTATTTATCACCAAATACCCTGAAGTTACTTCAAGTTCTGAGGACACATCTCCAAGAAATACAACTCAACTCTTGCGTAGAAGAATTTCATTTATATCATTGTATTACTTTTTGGGTCAAAATACTTAGATCTTTGAAAGAAGCAGAAATCCCTCTTATGATACCTGATAAGTGAGCTAATTATTGAGTTATAATCACCAACTAGGTTTATATTCTGGGACAATCTCAGTAATTAAGTCACAAAATCTCTTCTTTTTGTAACAAGCTTTGAATTAAAGCTTTTTTCCCCCTTTGAGGAATATGAAATGTAATGCCATCATGGCCATCATCTGAGATTAATTTTAAAAAGCCTCCTCAGTCTACTACTTATAAAGACCCAAGTCTACCTTTTTCTGATGCTCTTTTTTTCACTAATTGCCATTATGGCTCTATTGACTCCCAGCTGAGGGGAAAATGTATGCAAAGGTGGAACCATATAATGTTGTCATCAGCAGATATTTGGCAAAAAAAAAAAAGCAATAAAATTACAGTATTACTAAAGTCTAGGTTTGTTGCATTTGTGCATGTATTACATTAATTGTTTTATAAAAAAAGTGAGTGAACTTTTTGAATAAGAATACTATCTATTCTGATGACTTTGGAACATTGATAAGATCTTTTTGAAATGTGGAAAGAATTCTCTCTCTTTGTCTCTGTCTCTGTTTCTCTGTCTCTGTCTCTCTGTCTCTCTGTCTCTCTCTTTCTCTCTCTCTCTCTCTCTCTCTCTCTCTCTCATAAAACTGCAGTTTTATTGCAGGATAATATGGTAAGAAAATTCATTGTAAGGGTTACCTAACAACGTTGGTGGTGTTGATGAATAGTTGCAATTAATACATTCCCTTAATTAGTCTGATACCCAGAAGATGCACCTGGCAGGTCATTTTAATACTACAATTGATTTATAGCTGCTAGAAATGATTTTACCAGCTATCTTCAGAGAGCACAATTAGAGTGGATTTCATTTTTTTATGCATTTTCACTGAGGAATAAACATAAAAGGTCTATGTAATTCAGAACAAAGCAGCTATAATGTACTAATGGTTTATGGATTTTATTAATATTCAGCTAACATTAGAGGCAATTTTAGGGAATAGCAACCTATTTTCTTTATGAAGTATTCAGTTTTTTTTTAGTATCTGAGTGCTTTGTTTAAAAAATAAACTGCATTTTTTTTTTGATGAGTTGCTGCTGTTTCTTATAGGAAAATATTTTCCATGTTGTAGCATTGAAAAAGACATCAGAATTTTAAAAGTGTTATACATTGGTTGAATATACATGCACTTATCTATTATATATTTATTTCTTATAGATGCATAATTAAAAATAAGTATTTGTGTTTGTGTGCAATTTAAATATTGGCATCATTAATGAAATTATTAAGCTAATTCATTGTATCCTCTCACTGGTGGAAGGAGGAGTATTTTGGAGTTGAGCAGGTAAAGAATTTTTTCAAGTCCTATATTGAATTTCTTAGCTTTAATTCTCTAGTCACTTGGGGGTGTGGCATTAAGCAAATCATGAATCTTTCTGTTTCACTTTCATCATCCTTAAAATAGGACCAATAATTTTTACTTAGTTATTTATAAATCATTTTAAAGTATATAAATTATATACTAGAGCTTTGCACATTTAAAAGAATCTTTAAAGAAGCTTCATGTTTTTAAAATCTTGCCCTTATGAAGTTAAACACACAAAATCGTATCTCTACAATAGGTCCATGATAAACAGATTCTTCAGTTGTCATTCACATTTCAAAACCTGAGATGAAACAAACATGGATATTTTATAAATCTTACATGTATAAAGGAATAGGACATGATCTCAAATCTGACTCCAAGGCTGGCCCTCTATCCACTAAGCCATACTGCATCTGATTTTGTGTGTGTGCGTGTGCACGTGCACACACAGGCATGTGTGTATGTTTGGCAGTTTACTGTCCCTCCCATTCCTCCCCACCCTCACACCTCCCACATCTCTATTTAACTTTTGGTAGTTAAATTGCTCCAAGTATCCTCCTTCCCTGACTATTCTCAGACAGACACCAGGGTTCTGATCTGGAGAAATCCTACACAAAGATAGTAGATTCTAGTCTCTAGTGGGAGAAGAAATGTCTCTGTATTCTTTCTGTCCTCCTTCCCTAAAGAAACTCAGTCTTAGAGATAACAATAGTGGAGAGACAATGACAGAAATCCCAGAAAGTGTTCCTGTAGGAGAATCATCAAATGTAAGTGTTTCAGGACCCAGTTTAGTGGAGAAATGAGGAGTTAGTAACCTATCCTGAATTCTTACACTAAGCAACAACTGGACTTAAGGAGAGGCAAGAGATAGAATCCAGAGACAGAGGAATAGAGGTGGACTTAGTTCTTCACTGGTATTAGACCCAGACATAAAGTTACATTATTATGTTACCAGGGGAAATCCCAGGTGAATCAGGACATAAACCAAATAAAGCATTTTCTGAGATGCCACCAATATTAATCCCTGTCCATGTAAAAACCAGATTTTTGGATCTGGGTCATAAATTAAAAAAGATCATAGCATCACGTTTGAAGAGAACTTTAAATATTCCTAATGCTTTCACATTTATTATTTTAGTAATCCCCCTTCTCCTCTAAATTGTTGTTACTCCCTTCTTTTGCAAATTATATTTTCTTTTCTTCCCTGTTGTCATGTTAATACTGCAAAAGAATCTTAGTTCCCAGAGGGTAGGAACTGATTTAATTTTTGTCTTTGTAGCCCCAGCACCTATGCACTTAAATGTATGTTAAACTGAATTGAAAAGAATTCAATTCTGGTTAATGGACTTAGGTTGTGGGTTATATTTTTATTTTATTTATCTAGAACAATTAAGTTTTTGTGGTTGTTCAACTCTTTGTGACCCCCATTTGGGGTTTTCTTGGCAAAGATCCTGGAGTGGTTTATCATTTCCTTCTCCAGTTTATTTTACAGGTGAGGAACTGAGGCAAGCAAAGTTTTAGGTGACTTGCCCAGGATCACAAAGCTATTAAATGTCTAAGGCTAGATTTTTTAACTCATGAAGATGAGTCTTCCTGTTCTCTATCCACTGCACATATCTAGGGGTTCATATGTAAAATGACTTTTATTTTTTCTTCAAATAAGTAACATAAGGAGCTCTTAATCAAAAAAGTCTATGTGTCTCAAATGTATATCATAATAAGAAAACTTATTGACTCTGTTTCATTCTATAATTAGGTATTTCTCACCAAAATCAGAGAAAATATTGAGTATATTAGTTCCCTTCTAATTCTATGATTTTTGTTTGAAAAACTCTAATACTTTCTGTAGTGATTCACTAAGTGGTATAGAGAGTTGGGTCTATGAGTAAAAAAAGTGACTGTGGTTTAGTGGCTACTGGAAGTCAAAGGGTGCTAGATGTTGAGTCCTACCCCTACCATTATTTCAGCATGGCTGACTGAGGGTTAGGGGCTGCCTTGTGGCTCTCGATGCCTTCTGACCCCTGTATCACTTCTTGTGACTAGGGTTCTATTGGAGAAACAGGAAATAGTTCTGGCTTTTAATAAATTACAGGACTGGGACATTAAAAGGTCATCTAGTCCATTCCCCTGCTTCTGGGAAAGATGAGATGCAATTATTTTAGCTTCTGGATCTCTCTCTGAAACCAATTGATGCTCCAAATATGGAAGTAAATGTATGCCTCAGGAAAAGCATATGCTATCTAGATAGGGCAGTTTTATTTTGTATTGTTTTGGGTAAATGGATATTTGAAAGTGAAATATCTATCCCTTCTGATTTCATTCTTAACTTGGTCAACATTAAATTTTCCTTCAATTCAAGTGCTGCAGGAGATTTTTAATACTGAGCATCACCATCATTGACAGCCATATGTGCATACAGCTCCAGGCATAGATATATCTCCTAGGAGATGTCTACACTAGCTTTTCAACATTTCAGGATTTGACTGCTCAGATCACCTGAATTCTTTGTATTGAAAGATTTGGAAACAAAAGCTAGGTGTGAGAGTTACCTTTTTTTTTTTTTTGTGATTTGTTGGGCCATAACAACTAAGTTTGGAACTCTTTCATGCCTTTCATACTTTCCTGTAGAAACAGCATATAAACAACTAATTTTATCTACCTTTCTTCTTTTCTTCCTTCTTTCTCCCCTTTTCTCTTTTTTTTTTCTGATTATGGGCTTCTGTTGTTCCTCAAAGGGAAATTTCCTTTTGTATCAGCTCTTTAGTACTTGAAATGATTCAAGGATTGGAACTTTTGTTCAGGGTTCTAGAAAAAAAGACACACAATCTAATTTTAAATATTTTTTCCCTTGTTTCCTATTCCTATTTATGTCAGGATGTTATATGGTAAAAATGATACTATTTTTATTCCTCTTGTGTTTTTGTAGCTTTTTTCTACCATGATTTCTAAGAATGGATTTAACCAACATTTTTCATCATTCTGTCATTCAGTTGTATCTGACTCTCTGTGACCCCATATACCATAGCACACCAACTCTGTCCTTGGGATTTTCTTGGCAAAGATACTGGAATGGTTTGCCATTTTCTTTTCCCATGGATTATGGCAATCAGAAGTTAAATGGCTTGCCCATGTCACAAAATTATCAGTGTTCAAGGTCAAATTTGCAGTAAGAGTTTCCTGACCCAGGCACAGTGAGCCATCTAGGTTCCCTTTAACCAACATTAGTTTACTGAAATAAAATGCTATCATGTCTAGATCTGCATGAGAATATACAAGAATTTGCTTTTAGTGATCCAACTTTCTAGGAATTCATATGGAAAATGAATTTGATTTTGTCTTCAAATAAGCAACATAAGGATTTCTTAATCAAAAAGTCTAGGGGCTCAAATATATTTCAGAAGAAACCTTATTGATCCTACTTCATCTAAAACTAAGACATTTGATAAACTTGTGGAATTACCAGAAATACAAGCATCCTCAGCTACCTTCTGATTTGTAGTTCACACAAGGAAGCTGTAGCCATAAGAAGGCATGATGAATGTTTGGGTTTCTAAGTGGTGCTGCCAGCCAAGTGAGGCAGTGGATAGAGTGCAAGGCCTGGAGTCAGGAAAATGAGGGTTCAAATGCTGCCTCAGATACTTGACAGGTGGGTGACCCTGTGCAAATCACTTGATCCTGTTTGCCTCAGTTTCCTCATCTGTAAAATGATAAAGAATAAGGAAAACCACTCCAGTATCTCTTCCAAGAGAACTCCAAATGGGGTCAAGAACAAATCAGGCAAGAGCTGGGACATTGGTTGGCTTGCTCTATGGATTTCATGATGGACCTTAGTTGGGCTTCTTTCTTATTGATACCTAAATTTATGTTTAAAAGGGTCCCAAAGAAAGTCTTATTTAGCCTTTGGAACTGTAGCACCAAATGTGTTAAAAATTAAAGGAGTAGTTTCTAATACAAATGCTGTTTGTAACACTCAGTCAGCGGGTTCTTGTCAACAGGATTAATAAAACACAGGAAATGCGCACTGGGCAATATCCGCAGATCAGTTCAAACTGCCTAACTCGTGGCCAGACTAGAAAGATTGCAGCAATATTCAACTTGCAGATTTCAGGATGTGGGATGCATATTCTGCAAGAAGGGTCTCCTCCATCAGAGGGAAGCCAAGGAGGTTTCAAAGTAATTCATGTCACCTGGTATCAAGTGATTTTGATTATTTACCTGATAGTAAAACTCTAGAGTTGTAATATATTTGGAGGATTGATAGGAAGATGCCTCAGGATATTGTTGCATTACTCATAAATAGTAATAAATATAAGAGGATACTATGGAAAGAATCCTGGAGTGACTAGATTAAAGTCCTATCTCTTTTTATTTCAAACTGTATTACCTTGGGCAAGTTATTTCCCTTCTCTGGGCTTTATTTTCCTCATACATGAAATAAAAGGTCCCTGAGCCCCATATAAATCATCAGATTAGTGAATTCTATGACTCTCCTTGATGTCTATGAGTAATTTGTGGCCACATTTCACAACATTTTCTTCTAAGAAGTTGTCAAGAGGGGCGGCTAGGTGGCACAGTGAATACAGCACCAGCCTTGGAGTCAGGAGTATCTGGGTTCAAATCCAACCTCAGACACTTAATAATTACCTAGCCATGTGGCCTTGGGCAAGCCACTTAACCCCAATTGTCTTGAAAAATCTAAAAAGAAACAAACAATAAAAAAAGAAGTTGTCAAGAAAGTTGTTGAGTCCACAATGCATTAAAAAAAAAGATTGATTACTTAGTTGATATTGATGGAATCTTTGTTGTTAGAGTATGGTATGATTCACACACACACACACACACACACACACACACACACACACACACACACACACACAAAGAAACAAAACCCTTTCTGTATGCCATTGGAAGGGGTAATGGCCAAAGTTTCATCAGAAAGAATGCATTCTGACTGAGGGAAGTAAACAGAACCAGAAGAACATTATTCACACAAACAGCAACATTGGGTAATGATCAACCATGATGGACTTGTTCCTTTCAGCAGTACAATAATCAGAGACAATTCTAAAAGACTTGAGATGGAAAATACCATCCATATCCAGAGAAGGAACTCTGGAGTTCCTATAACAAGGCTCAAAGCTTATTATATTCAATTTTTAAAAGTTGTCTTATGTATATGTCTTTTTCTCTCTAATTTTTTTCTGTTTGGATTTGATTCTTCTTTCACAACATGATTAATATATTTCTATGTTTAACATAATTCAGGGGGAGGAGGGAGGGAAGAGAAGAAGGAGAAAAAAATGTAAAACTCAAAATCTTGCAAAAAAACTATTGTTGAAAATCACCAATGCATGTAGTCAGATAAATGAATGAATGAATGAATGAATGAATGAATAAAATATTTAAATAAAAATACATTCTGGAGTAGAGCTGAGAACATTGTATAGTTGGAAGGATATGGAATATTGCATGTATTGTCATATATGCTTAATTTTTTAATTCCTTGTTAAAAGAGGAGAGACTGAATGGGGTTTTATTTGGAAAAGAATCAAAGGTAAAAAGAAAAGGTACCTCTCTGATTTTGTTTTATATATAGACCTAAAATGTAAATATAATAAAATAAATATTAAAAAATGGTTTTACCTTTTAGGAATGAGTATCCAAAATATTCATGCAATTAAAACTGTCTGACCAGTCAAAGTTAATATAATTGTTTTGAGAAGTGAGGACATACTAAACTAAATTAGTATCATTTCATCTGAATTTATGTCTTACATTAATGCATGGGAAGGTTAAAATAATGCTTTTGGAAATGAATACTTCGTCATGCTCAAAAAAAGGGAAGGGCAGCAGAAGTGTTGATCAGGCTTGGTAGCAAGTTGGGTCATACAGTTATCACAAACTAATTTCTTATTGGATATCCATTGGGATCACAACATAACTCACCAGTATAGTTAGGAACAAATAAGATAAAATGTGGTGAAGAGGCATATACAAGATACCAGCTGGTTTCCCTTTCTAGGTTTCCTGGGGGAACCAAAAAGGCACACATGAAAGAAAGGAGAAATTCTTACATATTCTCTATCTCTGCCTCTGTCTCTTTCAGTCTCTTTCACATTTTCCTTATATCTGACTGTCTGTCTGTCTCCCTCTCTCTTTATCTATTTCTATCTCTGTCTATCTCTGTCTTTCTGTTTTTTTTTCTGTTTTTGTCTCTCTGTCTGTCTATCTCTCTTTTTGTCTCCCTGTCTCTGACTCCTCTTGTCTTGTCTAACTTTGTCTCTTTTTTGTCCCAACTCTATCTTTATTCATCTGTGTCTCAGTCTCTTTCCCTGTTTGTCTTTGTCTCTATCTCTTCTTCTGTTGGTCTTGGTTTTTTCCTTCCTCTGTTTCCATCACTCTCTGTCTCTGTCTCTTTCATTGTCTCTAACTCTTTCTCTCTTTCTCTGTCTCCCTCTCTTCTCCATTCAGTTATTCTCTCCATCTCTGTCACTCTGTGTGTGTGTTTGTGTGTGTGTGGAGGGGGGTAGTCTATGTCTATCTGTTTGTGTCTGTCTCTCATACATCTGTTCATTCTCAGACAACAAAGTTTTAGTCAAAGTACCACCAACCATCAATATTGCCTTTTCCTTAGATCGAATGATACTGGTGAATTGCAGTTGTTTGTGGAATGGAAACAAGAGCCATGTGTTTCCTTGCTGTGACCACACCTGCCTGCTCCCTGGTACAAATCCACATCCTCCCAGATGGTGCTAACAACTTTGATCCTAGATATAGTGATGGAGGCTCGAAAGAGACTTACATCAGATATTTATAGTTTCAGAATGATCTAGTTCAACCCCCTCATTTTACAGATGTGGAAACGGAATCAAAGAAGACCTGGAGTATTTCATCAGATTAGGTGTCCTGGAATTCAGGTGGGTTACACCAATTGTGCAGCTTAATAGGTAAGGTTTGTATTGTTAGTAAAAAATTGCACTGTTAAGCAGTTCCAGTATTGTCTTTTTTTCTGGGTAGCAGGAAAGATTTTACAAGTTCTTTCAATGGTAGGATTTGGGTGCAGTATTTCATGCCTATAATACTTGCTCTGGGGGAGGCTGAGACTGAAGGATCTTTTGAGTTCAGATGTTCTAAATTGAAGTGGACTAAGCTGATCAATTGTCTGCTCTAAGTGTCTAATATGAATATGGGAAATTCTGGGAGTAGGGAGTCTACTAGGCTGCCAAAGGAAGAGTGGAATGGCTTAGAATGAAGTTTCTTTGCTGAACAAGGACCAGACCTGGGAGTTATTGCCCATGCATTTCCAGGATAGCACAGTCTTAAAAAAAAAGTTGAAGTACCAAGTGTATTGACAACTGATTGTCAATGATGGTAGCAAAGCTAGTTAAATGATCATGACTTATTGAGAGTCATTTCAAGCTAAATAAACTCCTTTCTGGAATTTCTGTTACATCTGTGGAGAGTTTCTAGTATTCTAGTTTCTAATATTCTAGTACTTTCTAGCATTACAAGGTTGAAAATTTATACAATGTCCTGATCACATGTTTCTTAGTCAAAAAGTTATTTTAACTGTTGGCAGTCATAATGATTGATTTTTGTCCAGTGCCTATCAAGTTTATATCCTGTTATAGAAACTGAACAACATTCATAATGGCATACTGGCCATGAATAAAACAGGAGACATATAGTAGTTGTAACTAACTGTAAGGATAATTCATAGGATCTTTTCAAAGAGTCATTTTAGAAGAGATGGAGAAATTGTTTTTAACAGGGCTAAAAAAAGATCATATTTAGAGACATTTGATGTTTTTCCTTATGATGATGTCTATGAAGATAATGGTGACATCTCTACCAAATTCTGTTTCAAAGGATAAAGAAAATGAAACAGTCTATGAAGATCTTGGCAAATCCTCTGAACTGAATCAACATCTTTGAAACTTCCTGACTCCAAAGAGAAAGTGGGTTTAGAAGAGGAAGACAAAAACCATACTGGAAAAAAATAGTTTGGAAGAAAAAATGAAAGAGGCTAAATATTCAGTATATCATGAATAATTTCTTAAAGAAGAGAGACAGAAGGCATTAACTACTGTGAACACCCAACATCATTTTTAAAAACATGAAGTTGATGGCACTTTAACAGATAGGTGATGACTAGTTATTGACATGGGAGTCATTTCAGAAACAACTGCCTGTGCATTTAGATCATCAACTACTTAGAGCAAAGGCCAAAATCAATACCAAATTAGATAAAAAATAGTTGAAGAAAATGTGCTGCATGCAATTATAATACCTCCAACTCAACCTATTTAACTCATTTGTTGGTGGTGAAAAACAAGAAATGAACAAAAGTAAGGACACTGATTCTATTTCCATTTCTTTGATGATTTTAGCCTATATAAAACAGTGGGCTAGAGTAAGACTGCATCAGTCAGCAAATATTTGATATTTTTGCCTTGCAAAGTGGCATGGTAACTGTGTGTAGAGTACAAGGTCATTTGCAAAACATTATGGAAGAGAATGACTAAGGCTTAGAAATAGGATTGTTGCTCAAAAAAGTCCAAAAATAAGAACAAAATAAATCTTCACGGAACTTTGCAAGAGGCTTATATAAACCAGATCATCCCAAGTTAATTTGGAACAATAATAGGAACAATAAATGGCTAAGAAATGGCAAAGATATACTTGTGTCTTTTGTGTCATCTATTAAAAAATAGTGGAAACCATCATATGTGGACCCTACCACATCAGCTACTCATAATATAGGGAAGTGTAAATGGTACATTAGAAGAAAAAGTCATGGTCACTAGATCATGCACATTCATACAGAAAAGAGATACAATTTTGTGGGGGGGGGAGATACAATTTTAAAGGCACTCAGGAATCAATTTTCAATATGTTTCCAAATTCCAAAAGAGAGTAAAGATCCAATTTGAGAAAAGAAAGTGGGTAAGTAAGAAAGCATCATCAAAAACAACCAAAAACCTACTTTAATCTTTAGAAAACAACTTTTGGAAATAGAATTTTTTTCCAGTTACATGTAAAGATAATTTTCAACATTTGAATTTTGAGTTCTGATTTGTCTTCCTTCCTCCCTTTTCTCTACCCTTCACAAGATGTGGCATGTAATCTGATATAGGTTGAACATGTGCAATCATGTAATCATATTTTCATATTAGTCATGTTGTGAAAGAAGAAACAGAACAAAAGGGGAAAACCACAAAAAAACAAAACAAGTAAAAATACTGTACTTTGATATGCATTCAGACTTCATAGTTTTTCCTCTGGATTAGGATAACATTTCATTTTGAGTCTTTTGCAATTGTTTTGGATCATTGTTGAGAAGAGCTAAGTCAGTTATAGTTGACCATTGCATACATAATGTTGTTGTTACTGTGTACAAGTTTCTCCTCGTAGAACATCTTCATGAAGACTGTCTCTGTGTTTGTAGACATAATTTCCATAATGAAAACAAGAGAAATGATGAGACAGGCCTTCACAAAGGCTCTTTCTATAGCAGAATACATGCTCATGATCATTCAGTTGACAATGTAGTCAACAAGAAGGCATTATGTCTGTTTATCAATTACTGCCCTCCTTCAGAATCATTTGATTCAGTAAAAAAAAAAAACAAGACAATCTATAAAGACTCTATTTAATGATTTTCCCGTATATATTTTTATCATATGATTCTGTTAGATGTGATCACAGAAATTATGTTGTACAATAATCTTCTTACTACTAACCTTACCCAGGCTGACAGTGTCATGGAGAATGTGCTATGCTTTAGATTTCAGGTAGATGCAGGCTTTCAAAAGATTCTGCTGTTTATGAATGATAGTGTATGAATTTCATCAAGTCCAGAAACCATACACAATCTCCTCAGTGAGTTCCATAGTGATTTTATTTATTTATTTATTTTTATTTTCAGCCATTTATATATACATATTTCCAAGTTACAAAATTTCTCCCCACCCTTCATTCCCACCCTCCTCCCCTCAGTAGGGAACAGTCAGATTAGCATTTTACATACATATTTTGATAAATATATTTACACTTTAGTAATTTTTGACATGAAGAATTAGGATTAAGGGAAAGAGATACATGAGATAATTTTTATAAAGTGTTCATCAGATTCAGTAGTGATGCTTTTTTCCTGTGTTTGTTTTGTTTTGTTTTTCATCCTCTGGTTGGGATAATAAAGATCATTACCAGTCTAATATAGTTGTCCTAGCTCTCTGGACAATGAGAGGAGTGCTTCCATCAAGGCTGTTCATCTCATAATGTTGTTGATGTGTATATTGTTCTCTTGACTCTACTCCCTTCACTCAACATCAGATCCCGTAAGTCATCCCATCCATCTCTAGAGTTCAACAATTTATGGTTTCTTATAGAACAATAATATTCCATAGTATTCATGTACCACCTTGTTTAGTTGTTCCTCAATTGATGGACATCCCCTCAATTTCCAATTCTTTGCCACTACAAAAAGTGCTGCTTTGAATATTTTGGAACATGTAGGACTTTTCTCTTTTTTTACAATTTCTTCTGGATATGTTCCTAGAATTGGAATTTCTGGATCAAAAGGTATGAACAGTTTTATAGCTCTTTGGGCATAGTTCTATATTGCTCTCCAGAAAGGTTGAATTGTTTCACAACTCCACCAGCATAATGCATCAATGTCCCAATCCTCAAACAACCTCTCCAACATGGATCATCTTCCCTTTTTCTCAACTGGGCTAATCTAATAGGTCTGAGATGATACTTCATTATTGTTTTAATTTGCATTTCTCTAATCAATAGTGATTTGGAGCATTTTTTTTTTTTAGGATTTTGCAAGGCAAATGGGGTTAAGTGGCTTGCCCAAGGCCACACAGCTAGGTAATTATTAAGTGTCTGAGGCTGGATTTGAACTCAGGTACTCCTGACTCCAGGGCTGGTGCTCTATCCACTGCATCACCTAGCCGCCCCTGGACCATTTTTTCGTATGATTATATATAGCTTTGATTTCTCCATTTGAAAACTGTCTGTTCATATCTTTTGACCATTTAGCAATTGGGGAATGACTTGTGACCTTATAAATTTGATGCAGTCCTCTACGCATTTTAGAAATGAGACCTTTATCAGAACTCCTGGTTGTAAAAGTTGTTTCCCAGCTTTCTGCTTTTCTTCTAATTTTGGCAGCATTTATTTTATTAGTGCAAAACCTTTTAAATTTAATATGGTCAAAATAATTCATTTTGCAGTTTATAATGTGTTCTGATTCTTGTTTGGTCATAAATTCATCCCTTTTCCATAGATCAGTCTATTAGTTTATCTATAGTAGCACTCTTTTTGCCTAAATCCTGTACTCATTTTGACCTTATTTTGGTATAGAGTATGAGATGTGGATCTACGCTTAGTTTTTTCCATACTATTTTCCAGATTTCCCTACAATTTTGTCAAGTAGTGAGTTCTTATCCCAGAGGCTGACGTCTTTGTGTTTGTCAAATAGTTGATTTCTGTAGTCATTTACTGCAGTTTCTTTTGAACCTATCCTAATCTACTGATCTATTATTCTATTTACTTACCAAAACCAGGAAGTTTTGATGACTGCTGCTTTATAATATAGTTTTGATATGGTAGAGCTAGGCCACCTTCCTTCACATTTTTTTTTTCTCTATTCCCTTGCTATTCTTGCCATTTTGTTGCTCCAGATGAATTGTGTTACTATTTTTTCTAGCTCAATAATGTAGTTATTTGGTTGTTTGATTGGTGTGGCACTGAATAAGAAATTAAATTTGGATATAATTGTCATTTTTATTATATTAGCTCAACTTAACCATGAGCATTTGACATTTTACCAGTTATTTAGATCTGACTTTATTTGTCTGAGGAGAGCTTTATAATTGTGTTCATACAGTTTCTGAGTTTGTCTTGGCAGACAGACTCTCAAGTATTTAATGCTGTCTACTGTTATTTTAAATGGAATTTCTCTTTCTATCTCTTGTACTTGGGCTTTGTTATTCATATATAGAAATGCTGATGATTTATGTGGGTTTATTTTATATCCTGCTACTTTGCTGAATTTGTTAATTGTCTCAAGGAATTCCATAGTTATTTGAAAGAGATCAGCCAAACCATTCCATTAGGTAAAGAAGGTGAAACAAAAAAAAGCATAAAATTTAGATTCTAACATTGTTGAATAAACATCCTGTTTAATGCTTTCTCCTACACCAAGATCTAATCCATGTTGTGAATTAAACTCTAAAACAACAATAACAATAAAAATCCAAAACAATAAAGCAAGAACTTCAAATGTCTTATTTGAAAAGGCTCAATTTTTCTTATTTTTGTCCATAAAAGGAAATTCTTGCTGAGTTAGTTCATCACCTACCTCAAAAAGGAGCCCTATGATCTTAGACTTACCAAGACACTTTCCAGAACACTAAGTTGATTTCAAAGTCTGTTCTAGAACACAGCAATAATATTCTAGAACCTTTGGGAGAACTGAGATCTGTTTTTGGTTGAGATGAGTTAAATTTTGGTATTCCTGAGGATTATTAAATAGGGTAGTAGCTACAGAGATAATAATTGAGAGCAGTCCTCCTATGGTACCAAGTTATAGTGTTAGGAAGCCATAACACATAATTCTAATCTGTTCATAGTTGTCTACATATTGCCTCACTCATTAGATTGTGAGCTACTTGAAAACTCTAATGGACTTTTACTTTCCTTTGTATCTCTAGGACTTGGTATCTGGACACAGTAGGTATTTAATATATGTTCATCAACTGTTTGAATATACGTAGTGCAATGGGGGAAAGTATTTAATAATGCAAAAGTTCTAAATTATATTATCATCAGGAATTGTATAGTGCTATATAATGAAATCTGACGACTGCATAAATTAAAATGAGTGAATCCTCTGTCAAATATATATAACAGAATTTTGTGCTCTTCTTCCTGGTTCTTCTCTGCCATAATTCTTAATGCTATTTTTGGTAATCTGAGCCTACTCTAACATAAAAGTCACCCAGAATTATAAGCTTTTTTTCTTTTGGTACATTGATTATAAATATTTCCATGTCTTCATGAAATTTTTCTTTGACTTCATTAGGGTTAGTCATGCTGGGAGCATAGACACTGATGATAGTGCCATTGCATTTTCCAGGAGGTGGCAAGCCCAATTGTCTCGAGCCTGTTGTTCACTCCTTTTGGTAGACATTCAAGAATGTTGACTACATTAGTTTTGATTGCAAAACCTACCCCAGCTTCACAGCTCTCTCCTTTACTGCAGCCACTCCAGAAAATTATGTATCCAGCTCTGATTTCAGTAAACTGGCTTTCATTTGCTAGTCTTGTTTCCCTCAGGGCTGCTATTTGAATAGGAAACCTGCTTAGTTCTCTTAAAATAAGATCAGTACCTCTTTCAGGTCTATTGGATCTTATGTTATCTATGTGTGTGTGTTCCATGCATATTCTCCATTTATGGAGAAGTTTTTGAAGATATTTTTGGTGTCTCAACTGCACTAACACTTACCTACCTTGGTAATCAGGCCAGGGTTGGGTAAACATACAATTTTTAGGGCACCTTTTCTAGCCCCTCCCTCACCTCAGGAGGTGAGCAGTGAGGTCTTCAAAAGGACTACTCAGTCATGTAGGGGACTGGTGAATCTCCTGCAAAGAAGTATGAATCGATTCTCTGCTGCTTATTTTAAGAAACTCAGATGCTCCATCACCCAGCATCACACCATCCATATGTGGAACCATCAATTACAGCAAATGGAGAAGTTTTGACTACTGTGGACAGGTTCACTTACCTTGGCAGTCAGTGTCCTTTCCAAGGAGGTACACATTGACAATGAGGTTGACACTCTCATTGCTAGACCTAACTCAGTATTTGGAAGGTTCTGAAAGTATGGAAGAGAAGAGATATTATTTTGAATATTAAATTGAAGGTCTGCAGAGCCATTGTGCTGACTGTATTGTTCTATGCTTGTGAAACCTGGACAGTCTATCAGTGCCATGTCAGGAAACTGAATCGCTTCCTTGTCTCAGGAAGATTCTGAAGATCACCTGGCAGGAGAAGACACCAGAGACTGAGGTCCTTTTTTGAGCTAAATTGCCAAGCATTCTAACATTACTACAGAGAGTATGTCTATAATGGACTGGATGCATTTTTAGAATACCAGATGTACACTTGCCAAAATAACAATTTTATGGAGAACTCACAAGGGGGTCAGAAGAAGTGATACTGAGACCCCCTGAAGGTCTCATTGAAGAAGTTTAGAATAGATTGTATAGCATGGAAGACACTGGCACAGAACCACCCAGCATGGGGTGCCCTTATCAGAGAGCATACTGCACTCTATGGGGAAGGTAGAATTGAAGCAGCTCAAAGAAGATGTGACATCTGTAAATGTAGAGGACCCACCCAGGTGTTCATATGGATTATGTGTGCCAACCTGTGATAGAGCATTCTGAGCTATTGGTCTGTTCAGCCACAATTGATAATTTGTCTCAAACATAGTGATGTCAATTTGGTCTTCTTCAATAATGAAGGACAAGAATCAATGTTATTTTTGAGCAATAATTTCAGTGTTTGTAAATAATAGGCTACATTTCAGGGTTTTAAAAAATGTTACATATACTACCTCATTTAACTGCCTCAATAGTTGACAATATGACCCCATTTTAAGGATTAGCAAAGGTATAGAAGTGATATAACCTGTTTCTGACCTCAATGATATGGAATTTGGTCTTGAATTCAAGTCTCTGACTAAGTTTAGTGTACTTTGTACAAACTCCTGGTGCTTATTTAATGTGATTTCTTTGCTGGGGTATTGCCTCCATTGTTGCAGGCTGAAACTCTCTACAACTTGTAAACTGGTTTTCAATAATTTTTACAAAAAATTCCATGAAATTAATTGATCTGGTGATAAGATTCTCCAAACAAATATAGTCCCTACCTTGTATAATAGAAAAGACTAGCATTGCATTTGAAGACTTTCCATCTTGATAGAGCTTGACCACAATGTTATCATTGTGAGATTTCAGCAAAGCATTGTTTCTCTAAGGCTTTCTCATCTGAAATGGAAAACAGGAAGTATACATGTTGAAGTACCATTTCCAAATCCTGTCCCCTCCATCCTAGTTGGAAACTGACTGGAACCAATTTCGTAAGTCCATCTGAAAAATGATAGTCAATTAATAATTAATATCCACATAGAATACAGGTTACATGAAACCTATGATGTTTATGTACCTGTAAAGGGTTTGAAATGGTTTTATTGAAGTTATTTTCTCATCTCTCTTACAGTAATAATTCCTGGAAATACATCAATTCTTTCCTCTCAAAATTTTGAAGCATTTCATGTCAGTCATTCTTATGTCATGACACTGAGGCATAGAATGGGTAACTATTTTTCTCCTCGATAGGATTAGAAACAGAATTTCTTAAGATCCATCTATCTATGAGGCAGTCAGTAGTAAGAATAATATTAATCTACCTTCAAATGAGATGGAAATTTGGCATTTTATATAGTGGTAGTGATGTTTTTTGCAGCTCTTTGTTTTCCTTCTCTTGTGATCAGTCATGATCCTCAGTGGTTAAGATTCCTTCCAGGATTTTTACAGTTTCAGTAAGACTATTACTCCTAATATCTACTAGTATCTAGAAGGATTATCTCCCAGAAGTGGTACTTCACATCCTGCCATTGAAATAGAGTGTTATTTCCTCTTGAAGGCAAAGGTTGTATTACTGGAGGAGATCACAGAGGGCTCCTTAACAGAACACTAAGATCCTATCTCTTGTTTTACAAGGGGTAAACAAAAAAACTCAGAAGAGGCAAATATTTCTTCAGGTCTACAATTATAAATTTGAAATGAAATGAAAAATTTTCTTTTAGTGATAATAAAAAGATGCAGAGAATTGAAAAGGCAGATTCTCAAAGGAGATAGAACTTCAGTTTATAAGATTTAGAGATGGAAGATGTCCTGGAGAGAGTGTAATTTCTAACTCCCTTATTTTACATAGGAAAAACTGAGGCGTAGAAAGTTGGTCACATAAGTTTTGCATTTCAGAGGTGAAATTTAATATTGATTGATTTTCCTGCTATGGATTATAGTTTAATACTAAAGAATAATAATAATATTAATAATCTGAGTTTATATAATATTTTAAAATTTTGAAGGTGAATTACTGACATTTCATTTGATCTGCCTGATAAACATATTAGATAAATGGCATACATATTGTCAGACTAGCTTACAGATCACAAACTATACCTATAGATGTATATTGACTTGGCCAAGGTTATTCAGTGAGTAAAGGACAATCAGAACTTGAATTCAGTATCTCCAATTATAGGAATCTATAACAATTTTATATATATATATATATATATATATATATATATATGTATATGAGTATAGTATATGAATGAATTCATAGGATCACAAATTTAAAGAGAGAAGGGACCCAAAATGTCACTGAGTCTGGTTTCTTTATTTTACAAATGAAGAAACTAAAGTCAAGTAAGGTTAAGTGACTTGTGCAAAGATATCCTGGTTATAAGTAACAGAATTCCTGGATTCATATCCAGGTCCTTTGACTCCAAGTCTAACCTTACACTAAATAACACTGAGTTGATTTGATTTCAATTAGCTTATCATACACCTAATTGAAACCTCTCTGTAACTGCCTCTTTCTTTTGAAGTCTTAGCAAAGTAGATAAAACATTAATGGGAAAAAGTACCAAACCGACAACCAGATTTTTCTTTCACCAAGAAGTGTTTTTTTCTTTTTCTTTTTTTATTCCTGAGGATTGAGACATAGTGACTTGATTGCAAAGGGCAGTTCATATTGAGGCTGTCATTTATATTGATGTTATTTTTTTAAAATGACACCACCATATAATTTTTTTTCAGGAGAAAAATTGGACTTCACTGTTCAGGGTCATTGGTAAGGGATCTTTCACCGATTCAAAATTCATTAAAGATTTTAGAAAGAATAAAAAAACCCAAAACTCCAGAAAAATACCTCACACAATAATAGTATCTAAATGAAAAATACTCACCATGGCCACCAGCCCCTACAACCCCAACACCTCAATACCTTTTGAAGGGACAAACCAAAATAGAGATGTAGCATTTCACTTGCCATCTTAATATGAACACTTGGGGTTTTCCTTCTGGGGGATTTTAGCAAAAACTTACAATTATCATAGGACTGGGAGCAGTTTGTTTGCTTCCTATAAAAGCAGAGATGATTTTTATTGACCAATCTTTGATCCGAGAGATTAAAGAAAGTACTGCATGAGCAGTGCAAAGGATAACATCATGGGGGTCAATAGGCTTTTCTGCTACTTGGAAATGAAAGTGAACCATTCCACTGGGAGTTGGAGTAATTTAACATTCTTATTGGGAACCCAGGAGTTTTTGTTTTCCTTCCTCCCTTTTTAGGGGAAAAAAATTCATCTTGCATCCCTGCTACTCCATGACTTAATACCATGGCCATATATGAGGTCATTTGGAGGGCACTAGATTCTCCAACATAATTCTGCACAGAGCTTTTTAGCCCAAATGGCTTGGCTGTCACATTCTCACACTCTTGATTGAAATGTCTCTGGTAGACTTTTGGAATGCAGTCTGAAGGCTTAGTGACTCACTATTTTCAAAATGAATACATTTCCAGCCTCTGAGAAAGTTGCCACTAACTACATCAGAGGTTATATCTCTTTCTGGTGTCCCCTGAAAAGCTATGACTGGAACTAACGTATGGTGAAATAGAATTTCCAGGGAGCAGTACAGAAGATATCAAAACACCTTGGCACTGCATTCCATGATAATTAGTGTCTCTTGCTATAGAGAAAATGAAGAAAGCAAAGACACAAAAAACTCTCTGACTTGAAAAGAATCTTCACGTGGATGGATAATGAAACAGGGGGATGTATTTTCATACATAGTTGCTATCCCCTTCCATATTGGTATAGGCTAGAGTATCAGGGCTGTCAGAACAACATCTGGTGTGACTTTGGGGTTAATGCCACAGTGATTGTGTTTACGGAATATCCACCAAGACTCTTGAGGCCTGACAAAATATTCATGTCATGTTTCTTAATTTCTATGAAGAAAAAATCCTTGTGTCTGAAAGGGGACAGTTACAGTTATTTCATAATTTGTAAAAACTTTGGAACTTGTTTAAAATGAACTATTTTATTTTGTCAAGTATATTAATATTTGCAAGACATCAAAGAAACAGAGACAAAATACAAAAACAAAGACTGTGCTACCAAGAGGCAGCTAGGTGATGCATAGAACACTGAGATTAAGTCAGGAAGATTTGTGTTCAGATTTGACCTCAGAGACTTATTGACAATGTGACCCTGTGTAAGACACTAATAATATCTGCCTATCTCAGTTTCCTTATCTGTAAAATGAGGATAATTAGAGCCCAAGCTTACAAGATTATTACAAGGATCAAATGAGATGATGTAAAGTTCAAAACAATGTTTTTTATATAATATACATTTAATAAATACTTGTTATCTATTTTCTTTTTTAAAATAGATTTTATTGAAAGATGTTTTCTTTTAGCAATTCTTCACTCTATTTCATCTCCTTGCCTCCTATCTGCCATAGAACCATTCCTTAAATAAAATATTCTTTTGGAGAATAAAATATTTAGTAAAACTGATTAACACTTTGAAAAAAATCTCACCTTATATACAAAATTCCATCCTAGATTATCTACCAATTCTGCAAAAATACTTTTGCTTTAGGACTATTTATATTCTTTATGATTTTGTAGAATTCAGTTTTTATTGTTTTGCAATTCTTTTTTTTCCCTATGAACACAGTTACAGTCATTTTATATTTTGATGCCTTGGCTCTGCTTCCTATGTCAAACTGCATTAGTCCATGGAAAGATTTGAATACTCTATATTTGACATGTTTCTATTGTCTTGCCTCACAATAACAGTCCATTATATTCACATATTTCAATTTGCTTACCCTTTACCTAATCAGTGGGCATCTACCTTGTTCCTAATTATTTGCTAGCACAAAAAGTTCTCCTAGAAATCTTTTGGTGTCTATGAAACCTTTTACTATGTCAGTGACCTCCTATGATGTATGTCTGACTGGGGGTAAGGATGGAGATGACAAATGAGACATGATAAAGAACAGGTAGTAGAGTAGTCTTGTTTGGTTTAAAGATAGCCAGAGAAGTAAATTTATAGTTGAAAGACACCTCAAGGTCATTTGAGAATAATAGAAGAGAGTAAATCTCAAGTCAAAAGTCTGTATTTTATTTAGTGGGCAGTAAGGAGTTACTGAATGTTTTTGAATGAAGAAATTACATAATTATAGCAGAGTGTTATAAAGAGTATTTATTCGGTGGATGATGGACTCAAGTAAATAAACTGAAGCCAGGGAAACAAGTTAAGAGATATTCAAGAAAAAATGAGTGCCTTCAATAAGGTAGTTGCAGTGGGATTAAAGAAAAGGGAATGAATATGAAAGATGTCTTGAGGTAAGATCAAAAGGATATGACAACTGATTTGATGTGGGAAATAGAGGAAAGGAAAACAACTGGACTGTATTTTCAAGTCTGGATGAATGGGGAAATTGTATCAATAGGAATAGAAATTGGGAGGAAGCACGGGTTTAGGAATGTAAGGTGACAAACTCAATTCTGATTTTGAAGAACTAGTATATCATACAAGTCATGATGGGAAGCTACTGGGGATAGGAGAGTTGAGTACCCCCAAGATTTAGGATTCATATTCAGAGATCATTATTATTGTTTGTCCTTCATTCTTGAAGAGGACTCTAACTTTGGAAAAGTGCTGTCATGACTTGTAAATGAATTTGGTTAAAGTGAGTCAAGGCTATGCAGAAATGAATGGCATCTTTGGAGTGGTAACAGGGAAGTCACAGGTGTGGATGAGATAACCAAGAAAGAGAATGTAGATGAGAAAAGAGGGCCAAAAGCAGAATGTTTCCCTTTTTATTAGTATGTTTGTGAAGTCAGTCATTCAGCACTTGAAATTTGTCCAATTAACTGGTGCTAAAGCTAAATTGCCACTGAGGTTTCATTGATGTGTATGGTATTTGGGGTCAAGACTCTTTCTATATTTATACCATAATGATTCCTGGAAATTGCTTCAGTTCATTTCCTTAGAAGATTTTTGTCAAAAGAATCCATGACTTCTACCCATGTATGAGAAAAAGACATTCTACTAAGAGATTTGAAAAAAAAACAATTATCGCAAATTTGAGATCCTTGGATTCAGGTCCCAGTTCACCCATCCCAAGTCCACCATTTACTATCCAGATGTCTTTAGACAAGTTGTATCATTATCAAGTCCAGTTTCCTTTGCTTAATATAAAATGTAAAGATTAGATGACTGTTGAACTCTTTTGGAATCCTGTGTCTCTGTGAGTCCAAGAGATTTCCATTTTTAGTCCCTGCTCTATAACTCTCTGTGTGACCATGGGTAAAGCTACTTTTTCCTCTCTGAACCTCAGTTCCTTCTTCTTATCTATATTTTAACACCTTGCCATACCTACCCCTCAGGATCACTGTGAGAAAAGATTTATGAAAATGTTTGGGAAACACAGAGTATATTAAGAGTATTTATTATTCCTACTTTTTTTGGTGGGGGGGGAATGAAGACAGATCTGAATCTGTGATTTCATGAGTTTAAGGGAATTCTAATGTGGAAACTCCCTTTAAAGTGCAGATCAGCTTCTTATATTTAAATTGCAGGTCTAGATGGTTGCCCTGCAGGGATTGGGGGTTGAATGACTGCCTGTCCTCTGTCATGTAGTTTCATATGTCAAAGACAGAATTTGAGTTCATGTTTTCCTGACTACAAGACTGGCACTGAACTGCTTTTGATACAATCACCATATTATGTTATTATGTCAGGTTTTAGTTTATTTGAAACACCATCCTCTTCACAATCTGATGATTATGGTTAATGTTTCAAAAAAAAATCACAGAATGAGGAAAGTCTAGAGGTGGTGAGAAAATCAGAAATCATCTACTCCAGTTCTTTTCTTCAGTAGCTAGGTGGGCAGCATAGTGTACAGTGCTGAGACTAGAGTCAGGAGTAAAAGTCCTGCCTCAGATACTTAGTAGTGATAGGACCATGGGAAGGTGACTTAACCTCTGTTTATCTCAGTTTTCTCATCTGAACATTGAGGATAATAGTAGCACCTATATCCCAGAGTTAGTGTAATGATCAATTAGAATATTATTTGTAAATCACTAACTCAAGGTCTGGCAATTATATAGGCAAGGCTATATAAATGTGAATTATTATTAGTAGAGGAAATTAGTAGTAGTAGTAGTAGTAGTAGTAGTAGTAGTAGTAGTAGGGGAAACTGAGGCCAGAAGAGTGAATGAAGTGCCTAACATCATACAGCTAGAAACTAGCAGATTCAGACATCAGGCCAATCTTCTGGACTGTCCAGTGCTTTTCCAGTTACAGAGTAATCCAGCTACATCATTGTAAGTAGAATTGTGATTTGTATGGAAGAAAACAAAGAAAACTCTGTGTTTTTGAAAAGTATGTTTATAGGCTTACTAAAGGTTTGGTGAACACTTACTGATCATTCAATCGATGATCAGTCATCATGCCCTAATTTCTTTATGTATCAGAAAAGATGCCAAGAGTTTATGCAGGAGATAATTTTATTATTTCCAAGAAGAGGCAACAGCCTTTTGCTATGTACATGAAAACCTTCACTCTTGGGAAAATTCAAGATTATTCCTGAACTTGCCACAGGCCAATGTTTGACCATTTCAAGGAAAATATTTGCTCTGGTTTCAGTGAAAAGAAGCAGTTTTGTGGCCACACAGAGCTTTTCACCGTTTTCACTTTAATCTCTACCTAAATGTCTTAACTTCACTCATTTACTTTCATCATCTTTTCTAGGACTTGGTCTATGAGCATAATATTTAAAAAAAAATACAATTGCAAGAACAATTTGCATGTAAACACCTTCATTTGACCCCAAACCTTGGCTACCTTTCTGGGTAAGGATGAGCCAGGGAGGTAGCTGACTGTTTCTGAACTGTGCCACTTCTATGAAAAAGAGGAGATTTGGCTACTGGGAGAATTTCTGCTCTCATAAAACAGTGCCACAGGACATTTAATGTCTTTCTAGAGTTAATAGAGCCTCAATTGCTGAATCTCATTTGCAAGATCCCAAGAGAGTATTGTACTCACTTTATCTACCTCTGAAGGATGAAAGGCTAAGTAAAATCTACTTGTGGTTGAAGCCTCAGTTCCTGGATATAGTATTTGCTTATTGGGGAAAGAGACTGTTAAGAGAAAGAACTCAATTTATTAATATCTGGGAAATGGGATCATTGCATGGTAAAATTATGTGAGAGAGAAGTGCTAGGAATATAAAAAATGGAAATTAGCCTTATGCTCACTGAGAATTTAAAAATGCATTTATAGAAACTATTGTCACATACTGTGTATTTCTGATCTGTCTCTTTGTGTGTGTGTGTGTGTGTGTGTGTGTGTGTGTGTGTGTATGTATGCAGGGCCATTTGTGTTTGTTTATAAGTAAAATTTAATGTATTACTTTAACTACATCCTACTAAAAAAGAAATGTTAACAATAATAAACCATCCTTTTAATTGGACTTATTTGATTCTTAACCTCATAATTTTGTATATTTTTACTCCTCCTGACTGAACTGTCTCCTTAGTCACCATATGTTAATCACTTCCTTCAAACCTTTGATCAAGGTGTATCTCTTCCAAGGAACCTTCCATGACTGCTTGCACCTAATGTTAATTACTTCCTTACTTTTCAATCCCTCAAAAACCAAATATGCAATTTGTACTCTTATTGTCATCCAATTGCTCATTTCCCTGCTTCTTCTGTCAGGCTGAGTGGAGAGGGGAGAAAGGAGAGAAACAGGAAAAATCAAGGGCAAGACTGAGAGTGAAGATTTGGGCATAGGCCAAAGAAGTGGAACCTAAAATATTACCTTGGTCCACATAGAACCAAGAAATCAGAAATCAAGCAAACACACCAAAGCAAGGTGGCATGAGAAAATTAGTCAAGAAGTTAAAAACCAGTGAAAACAGATTCTAAAGGACAAGGCAAGGCAAATGAACAAAAAGCCTGGTTAGATGGGAATTGAAATGTAGGGCAAGGCAAGGTTTTTGAAAAGCAGAGAGGCAACATGAGCAATCCAATCCAATCCAAATTCAAGAAACAGTTATTATGCATTTACTACATGCTGAGACCTAAACTAGGTTTTAGATGAGATAGAAAGATCAATATGACACAGTCTCTGTCATCAAAGAGCTAACAAGTCTTGTAGGGGAAGACAGTCATCAGAACTTAGGCAAGGCTTCTGGGCAACAGTGAGGTCAGAATCCAGAAAATTAAGCCAGGGAGTAGATCTGGGTGCCAGGAACAAGGAACTTGGTACATTTGAGAACTTATATATATTTTCTCTTAAAAGAGCAACCAGTTCCCAAGTGTAGCAAACCTAGGGCCTCTGGGAAGATACATAATAAAAACTGACATTTATATAAAAAATTTAAAATTTACAAAATGCTAAATGTACTTTATTTCATTTGTTCCTCACAAAAGTCCTATGAGGTAGTTATTATAAGTGTCATTAATTTCATTTCATTTTACAGTATGGGAACCAAACTCAGAGGCATTAAGTGAATAGCTGGACCTTCTTCCATAATAAGTGAAAACTTCTCTCTCTCTCTCTCTCTCTCTCTCTCTCTCTTTCTCTCTCTCACTCTCCCTCTCTCCCTCCCCCACCTCTGTCTCTCCTCTATCTCTCTGTGTGTGTATCTCTGTCTCTGTTTTTCTGTGTCTGTCTCTATTCCCCCCCCCCGTCCTCTCTCCTCTCATCTTTTCTCTCCATTCCCTTCTATGTCTCTGTCTCTCCTTGTTAAAGGGACTATGTGGTACTTTTCCATTAATTTCATCATCTGGGGGATAAAGTTTTTAAAACAATCTATATTATTTTATTCTGAATTTAATAAACAATAAAAGAATATTTCCATATGCCAAGTATAATAGAAAAAGGACTATAAGTACTTTAAAAAAACACATCACAAATTCAGTATGTTACTTGCAGGCTTTCCTGCTGGTCTATGTTTCCTTCTGAACATCATTCAAGTCTTTTCTGGACATTTAAACATGCTTCAGTTATGCTCTTTTATTTTTCTCCTCTGGTTTTGCTTATTTATGAAAACATTTTATAACCACACGCACTGTCCCTTGGTGTTATAAGAATATAAAGACATTGGAGATGGATTCCTTATTAGTTAGGAAGGAAATAACTCACCATTTTTATCCCTCTCCCCTGGGGAGTTACCCTGATGTTAAAGCTTTGAAATTGGGCTTTGACTTCTATTTCTGAGAGTCCCATTGCTGAGAGGCTGAGAGAGATGAAGACTCTGAGGAGGCAGCATCATCAATGACATCCTCAACATCGAATTGTAGTAATTTACTCATGCAGATGAATCGAAAGAAAGATAGAACTGTGCTTGTAAAAGTTTTAACAACCAGCTCTCCAAAAAAAGAAATAAACTCATCACTCATCTTTAAGTTTAACTGCATTATTTATATTTTCTTAAGTCTAAACAACAAAAACAATAAATCCTACTTTGACATATATCTTTTGCTGATTTTTTGAAGTATAAATAATCACACAGAAAATTTAGCAATCAGCTCTCAAAAACCAGTTCTGGGTGACTAATGTAGCCCCTTGGAAAGAGACTGTTGCTAGAACAGAACTTGTGATGTTGAAAATTCTTCCCTTAGACCCACTTAGGGACTCCTCAAAATCTTTTTCTCCTTTTTCCTTTCCCATCTTCTTCTCAGGACAGTGTACTTCTTGAATCTTTGTTTTTTAAATTTTGTTTGCCTCTCTGTTTACTCTGTGTGTATGTTCGTTTTTATTTATATTTATAATATATCATTTATATTTATATTATATTATATTTATATATAAAATATCACATCTATATTTATTTATATAAGATAAATGTTAAGCATTGAATTGTTGTTTTATTCATGTTTTTGCCTAAATTCTGTTTATGGAGGGGGTGGCTAGGTGGTGCAATGGATAAAGCACCAGCCCTGGAGTCAGGAGTCCCTAGGTTCAAATCTGGTCTCAGACATTTACTAATTACCTAGCTGTGTGGCCTTGGGCAAGCCACTTAAATCCATTTGCCTTGCAAAAAAAAACAAACCTAAATTCTGTTTATGGAGAAGTATCGAAAAGAAAAACATAGGAGGAATGAGACAGTTATACATCATTGATTTTTTGCCACAGAAAATTATCTTTGGCTGAGGGGTGGGGCTCAGACTTTATAGTGATTTACTTTTTATGACCACCCAAAGCAAGAGAAAAATTTCCACCAAGATCATTCTAGGTTAATGAGTTAACTGTTTGAGAGAAGCAGTGATTGGCTAACTTTGGACAATGGAACTTTGATCTCTTTCCTTTACCATTGTTTCCTTTTTTGGAAACCCTCATCAATCTTCCCCCCATATATATACATATAATATATATCAACAATAGTAATTATAATATTACCACAAAAATGAGATTCATCACATTTAATCCTGTTTTTTCTAAGAAACATCTTTCACTCTTTTGTCCTGTTTTTACAGGATTTATCTTGTCCAGTGAAAAATGGATTTTGGGAAGGGAGTTTTGTTTGTTTTCAACATTGATGAAGCATTCCCCAGCTATCAATGCTTGCATTTTATTCTGGCCAAGAAATTTTCCAGTCGTTGCTTCTGTTGACTCTCCTTTAATCATCAAGAAAATGTAAAAGAGGGGGAGCAAAAAAGAATTGAAACTGGAAGTTATTATGAAGGAAATACTGTCTTTTTTTTTTTTTTTTAGGAACAGAAAAAAGTAGTAGTTTGTGTATCTAGTCATGCTAAGAGTTGTATCCACAGAGGAGGGATGTGAAAGAATGAGCCACTGGATAGAACAGTAAGAGTCCCTTGGGGTGTCAACTTGAACAAAATTAAAAAATGTGTGCCCGCGTTAAGTTGGCATTTCTGAGTTCACTTCACTCCAGTCAATGAGGCACCTTAGCACAGTAAGCACAATAGAGACAAAGAGATACCTTGCAACTGACAGAGAGAGAAAAGAGTCCTTTGAGATGAAATGTGAACATAAGAAGGGAAAAGGGTTTGTCATAGTCTCAAGCTGGCTCTTTGGGGTTCACTTATCTATAGTGAGTGAACTATAGTCCCATCCCCTAACACAGGAGTCTCTATAAAATTAGAGCGATGGCCTAAAAAGGACAGAGGGAGACGAAGGGAGAGAGAGAGAGAGAGAGAGAGAGAGAGAGAGAGAGAGAGAGAGGGAGAGAGAGAAGGAGAGTTCTTTTTTTGTGATAAGAAGCTTAACAAAAGTGGGAAAAATGTTTTATGTGGATGTTGGTTTTCACGGCAGTCTCAAGCTGACACTTTGGTTTCCTTTATTACAGACAGTAAGCTACTTTAGCAAACAAAGGATAATCGAGTGACAGAGAATGCTGAAAACAACAGTTGGAAGGGGAAGAAGCACCTTTTGACAGAGGATGTTCTCTACCAAAAGCAGTGATATACAATTTCTTTGTATTTTTCAAATGCTTCCATCTATATGAGAAAGAATAATGAACAAACCATTCCGCCCTTCTCTGAAATCCTCAAGTCCCTTTGGAACCCAACCTAATTGAAATATTAATTTTTACATTTATAAAAATAACTCATCACTTCACTATTAGGTCCAGGAAAAGCTTAGAAATATTAGGAAGAAGAAACAATAGCCCAGCTGGAAACTGGCAGCTGAAATAATGAATCATTTAAAAAGTTTTCTTTCCCCCAACACTGCACTGTGTGAAAGGAGGGGATGATCTCTCTACCAGTGATAAACAACCAAATCAATCAGGTCTCTTGGACCTTCACTTCCTGAAACACACACATGGGTCAGCTATTTTAGAATTGCTGGGAGAGAAAAAATAATTAAGGAAACGTAGGAAATCACATGCCATTTCTTTTAGATCTCCAGTGTTGTATTTCACATAAATTCTTCTGTGTTTCTCACATCTATAAATCATATCTATTTTCTTAGGGTCTTGTATCTCTTCCCCACCTCCATCTTAGCTATTTCTTCCTATTTTTAGATTACCTTCTAAATGTGAACTTATTACAGTTTCTTCAGTTTTTATTTGAAACCTACCTTTCCAACCCTGCCTCATCCTGCTCCTTCATGTATTCAATGTTCCTGGCAAAATAGACAGTTCACTATTTCCTTAACTCTTCCATTTCTTCCTCTGTGGGTTATTCTTTTGTCTAGAATTATAATGGTGCACATTTATATAATGGTAATTGACATGTATAAAGTATTTTAAAGTTTATGAAATACTTAATATATGTTATTTTATTGGAATCTCCCCAAAATTCTGGGAAGTAAGTATTCAGGTTTTGTTGTTTCCATTTTATAGATGAGAAAACAGAGGCTCATGGAGATTAAGTGAGTTGCCCATAAAACACAGGTTAGAAAACACTAAAAGAAAAGTTTTTCTTAATTCAAAGTATATTGTTTCCTCCTTTCTTTATTTTCTTAATGATTTTTCTTAAATCACCTTTTAAGTGATTTAAAAAAAAAGGAATAGTCATATATCTTTCCCTTGGCCTTTGAAATTTCTTTTAAAACAACCAAATTAAAAACAATCAAAACCAAATTCATTTTTTCAATTATCTTTAATATTTGTTATTGTTCACTTCTAAATATTATTAGATCTATATATTTTTTTCCCTTTAGGGATTCTTTTATGTCTTACTCATGTTCTTCTTCTTAGAGTTGCTTAAGAAGCATATTTTCTTCAGTCAATCTCTGTGTGTTTTATATTTTTGTAAGTATTATTTCCCTTCATTGAAAGTTTTAGATTTTTCCTTCCCAATGAATTGTTTCTTTCTTGTGACTTTAGAATTTTATTCTTAAGGTTTTCCAGTCCTTCTGGGCTTTTTTTTAATATAGAATTTTGTTCTGTGGGTTGCCACCTATAAAACCTCTCAACCCTTTGAAATATTCTCTCTCCCCCTCCCAAATAATGGCAAATCTCAGTCTATTTCCAGCTTTCTTCTTCTCTTTTACAAACTCTTAGAGCTAATTTAATAACTTTTTTCCTTTCAAATTAAGCAACAAGTTTCTGTTATTCAGAATTAGATCCCGGATAGAATTTTCTCTTGTCTTTTCTACTTTGTTGGTTTCTTTTGATGGATGAAATTATTCTTATAGTAAACTCAGAATATTACTAGAAGTTTTGCTTTTTGTAAAAAGAGGAAAAGTGAAAATAGAAGAGAAAGAAAAATGTAAAAGAGAAGAGATGAGTATGAGAGAGAGAGAGAGAGAGAGAGAGAGAGAGAGAGAGAGAGAGAATCCTTTATTTTTTCCAACAGTTTATGTTGGTTCTTTGACTTTATCAGCTATATTCTTTTTTCTTAGGGTGAATCAGTCTTCTACTAGCTCATTCATGTATTGGAATTTGTTTAGCCATACTTCCTTTGATCTACCACTACTTTGTTACCAGTTGTTTGTTCCTACAAAATTGCTGCTATAAATGGATTTTTTTGTTTGTTTGTTTATGGATCTTTTCTTTATATCTTTGACCTCCTTGGTCTATGTGCCTACTAAAGGATATACTTTTTAACATAATTCTAAACTGCTTTCCTGCATGACTAAACTAATTCAAAGATTCAAATATATATCAGTGACCTTGCCCTTCCAAAGTTTCTCTATCATTTCTCATTATCAATTTTGCAAATTTTTTCCAACTTCCTCATATGAGATAAAATTTCAGAGTTATTTGTTCAGTATTTCTTTTATTTTTAAGGAATTTGGAGCAATCTTTTAGATTTTTTGCTATTTGCAGCTCTTAAGAACTATTTACTCCTATTTCTTATCTTCTTATCCATTGGGGAATGGCTATTGGTCTTTTATATTTCGATTAATTACATAAATTTCTTGCAATTAAAAAATTAATTGAGGGGGCAGCTAGGTGGCACAATGGATAGAGTACCTGCCGTGGAGTCAGGAGTACCTGAGTTCAAATAATTACTTAGCTGTGTAACCTTGAGCAAGTCACTTAACCCCTTTGCCTTACCAAAAAAAAAAAATTGAGAAAGCAGATGTAGTGAGAAATCATATAGAAAATGTACCTACCATGAAAGAAGAAGCTGTCAGATACTATTCCCTTAATCTCCTCCCACAACTAAATTTAAACTTTTCATTTTGAGCATCAGTCAATTGTTCTATATTTAGTTCTAACAGAACTTGTATGGGCAACCCAGAAATTAGTTTGCTTCTATTCTCCTATAAAATAAGGAGAAAATGGTGAGCATGAGCTTTGGATACCAGTATATTGCTTTACAAAGATGTTCATTTTTAAGAACCCTCGTACAACTTAATATTTTCAAAGCTCAGCATCTAAACAGTCATGGATGCCCCCCCCCTCAAAAAAAAAAACCCAAACAAACCAGAGAAGCCATAGCTATTTCTGGAGCCATCTTTTTGCATATCTGAAGTCCAGACCTTTTTCCTTTATCTACGCTAACGCTGTGTTCCAAAAATAAGCCTGTCTTAATTTTCTCTTTCCTTTTCATATTTCCTTTGAAAAGTACAATCCCCTGATTTTTTTTAACCAGGGTATTAATTATTAAAAAATGGAGACAAGGGGGTAGGGCGGGTAGGTGGCGCAGTGGATAAAGCACCAGCCCTGGAGTCAGGAGTCCTTGGCTTCAAATCTGGTCTCAGACACTTAATAATGACCTAGTTGTGTGGCCTTGGGCAAGTCACTTAACCCCATTGCTTTGCAAAAAAAAAAACCTAAAAAAAATTGAGACAAATTATCAAAATTTCTGTGTAGGCCATCAAAAGAATATTCCTGATATTACAAATAATATAAACAATACAATTACTCATTGACTATTACAGCCCTTTGTTTACTGAGTGAAGAAAACTACCTATAAAACAATATTACTTTCAGAGTGCTGGTATTGCTAGCAAAGTCTCTTTAAACTTTCTTTACCCAACTTTTAATTTGCATGGATCATGATTGATGTTTTGTGAGAGAAAGGAGCTGGATGCAATTTTCCACTCAAATAACAGTTTAGACTAAAAGAGACCCAGAAGCAGTTAGAAAAAAGCCTTTCAAAAAAAAAAGACAAAATGCCTAAGGGCTTTTCTAGCTAGCTGGCTAGGGTCTGTATCACAAAAGTGCTAAGATGGTACCTGGGGCTATAACTAAAGAGCTAGCAGAACCCCCCTCTCCCACACCACCACCACCATTAATGAGGAAAAAGATATCTGTAGATAAGTACAAGGAAGCAAAAAGCAGAAGAAACTCAGTGATGAAGCTTCATTGAAGTTGAAAACCAGTAGATGATAACAGGAAGTAGTTGAAGTTCAGTAAGAAAGGGACATTGTGATTGAACATCCCCATATGGCATCAGAAAGCAGTAAAAACTCAGCAAAGATGCCCAGAAGAGAACAGAACAAAGAAACCATCAGAGGACATCAGAGATTCTGTCAGAGGTATGAGGTGCCTGCTCCATAGCATGTGTTTTCTGTCAGCATATGCTCCCTCTGCTGACTCTGTGCTTGTTACTTGGTCATATATGTTCCCAGGGTGTCCCCTATCCCACATTGGTTGTGGAAACTTGTGGATATATGTATTCAAGTGTATTTGAAGAGTTTCTTCATATCACTTATTTTGCTAGTGTTTAATTAATTGTTTTTGCTTTTAACTTGCTGGCTTGCCTAGTTAGAGGAAGATACATTCTTGGAGGCTTGAGAGCTTTTGTTTTGACTAGATGCTGACCCATATGGAATAATTTTCTGGGGTTCTTGGGTGCAACAGACATGTAACAAAAATGAGAGTGCAAGAGTGCAGAAAGGCCAAAAGACATTGTTAGCCTCTTTTTCTACTCTTCTCCAAGGGAGACTTTCATTCCAATCAAGAGGTGAAACTGAAGGTTGGGGTCAGAGGCCACTCTGTTCTCTGCAGAGAGAGAGAGAGAGAATATTGGGATGTAAATATATCTAACTGCTCCATTAAGTATTGTTGGTCTAGGGAGTTTGATCAAGTTTGAGCTAACTTATGAATACTTTGCTATTTGGGGTGGGGGGAAGAGATTCCAAGCTATATCCAGGATTTAATCCCTTCCCCATTTAATGCAAGTTCAACATTGAGCACACTTAGCAAGAAACCCCATTTATATAAATCAGGGACAAAAACAGAAGTACGTACGAGAAGATACACGGGAGAGGTTTTATACACCAGACAAAACTGAATGAAAGAGCTCTCCCATTGGAAATGAGATATCTCAACTTAACTAAGAGGGAAGATCCTGAATCTCCCCCAAGAAAATTCCACAAAGTCTCAGAAAAGCAGCCTTGGATTATGCACTCTCCTCTTATGTCTTCCCAGTTTTTTCCTTCAGTAACCTGAAGTTGGCCTTCCATCTTCTCTTTTGTAGTTGATGAGTCACCAAAGGAGGCCTGGGGAAGTTTTGAGCTCTTTTGTCTTATCATAACTCTGACCTGCTCTTTATATAGGGTGGAGTCTTCATTTCTTCCGATAAGGAGATGGAGAGAGAAATTCTTCTATATCTTTCTCTGAAAGGTCTTAAATTAGCAAGCTATGTTCTAAGGGTTGCATCTTGAGCACATTCCATATTTCATATGTTATTTATAAAATAAGAACATGTCTATCCTCTTTCTGAGGGCCAGACTCAACATATTCTTCCATTCTTGGGTTACTGGGGAGTCCCCTTAGTCAAATGCCTCAGGATCCAGCACAGAGTTTGAACAGTTAGAGTTCCTGGGGTGTACATTCTTTACAATGCAATTTTTCCTACATTCTCAGTATCAGTATCAGTATCAGTATCAATATCAGTATCAGTATCAGTATCAGTATCAGTATCAGTATCAGTATCAGTATCAGTATCAGTATCAGTATCAGTATCAGTATCAGTATCAGTATCAGTATCAGTATCAGTAACAACCCATAAGTCACCCAAGGAAGAATTCAACAAGCTTTTTTCCCTTTGGACTGAACAACAATAGAGACAAAACAGCATGGGGATCTACTGATCCGACCCTTCAAACATCTGAACTAAAATTTGCTTATATTCCTATCAGGTCATATTTGTCTCCCCTCTATGACGGTATCTACTGGCTATAAGCTATCCCCCTTAGACTATTTGACAATTTAGTTACTTTGTCAAGTTCAGTATTTCACTGTCTCAGGCATACTCTTACTGTCCAAACTGAGTCTCTCAGGGTTGCTCTTTTGGGAAACATGTCTCTTGTCAAGAGAAAAATGCCCATTTGAATCCCATGGTAATTATATCCTGCAGTGGGATATGGCTCAGTCTTACATAGATGGAACACATTTCTTGGATATAATTGGGTAGAATTCAATCTCACAATGGAAATTCTTCCTTTATTGAAAAGGGTTTCCTACCTCTTTCAGTTGTTCTCTTCCTCAGAGGATGGAAAAATGTCTGAAATTTCCAGGAATAAGATCCTACTATGAATTCCTCTGGTATATCTCCATAGTCAATATCCTCAGGCAGGATCAGAAAATTTTCCCAAATTGATTCACTTGCCTTAAAATCACCGATTTTAATTATATACTCTTCTAGTCCTTTTACTTTTCTGCCATCTTAAGGTCTGGGTCCTGTATTCCTATATTAGGAGTCATCTATGCTTTTCAACTGCAAAAGTAAGTGAATACCCCTCAAATATCTTAGCTATCATCTTTTCTAGAGATTGTTTCATGTGTGCCCACATAAAACACAAACATTAATTCAAGGAATGAAAGGGACAATATTTTAGCAAATAATGAACTTTTAGATCAATATACTTTGCTTAAATGATATTATAGTGCAGCAAAGACATGGATTCAAATCATGAAACAGTACCAATGACTTTTTCATGTATCAACATATAACAAGTAATTATACATTCAAAAACATTTAGACTTTTAAGAAAAATATATCAATAAATGAAGTAATTATATAATAGTAAGAAACATCAAACCAGGATAGGTTTGTTACTCCTTTAAAAATTAATATAAGAAAATTATATTTTAAAAAGTCAGATATAATAGGGAATAAATGGGGTTCTAAAAATATCTGCTTCATATGAAGAGAAAAATAAAAGTAAAAATGCAAATAACAATGTTTCCCAGAATGGGAAGACATTGAAATAAAACTGACCACAGGAAAAAAAAGAAGACAAAACTTTCTTTCTAAATCATGAATATTTTCCAGACCTCACTGAGCTTGTCTGTGGCAGTACTCATTCAGTTAATAAAATCTATATAAGAATTAAGGCAAAAGAAGATGATATTATTCACCACTACAAAAATATCAGTTTCGGAGAGTAAAATCCTCCAAATTTCTCACCAGACATTTCATAGAAAGCAGTTGCTATTTACACTCATTTTAAGTCATCAAAACTTAAACAATGAACCTTTCATGACTTGGGCTGGAGGGGCTTTTGTTGGCTAGTCAATAAAAGCCTGAGGCAATTTGAGCTAGTATTAATAACACTACTTAATATTTTGTATAGACCATGTTTTAAAGGAGATTAGCACTGAAAACTTCATTCCCAAATGGGTTTCATACAAAGAACTACCCTGTTCTCCATCAGAACTGGCTGCCAAGTTAGTTATCTCATTTATGCATGGTATTTTTCAAAAAAAAGAATCTAGTTGGACTGTATGAATAGCTTCACGTATATGATCATGTTATTAGCATCATCTTTATACATAGATAGTCTATGGTCATTTCAAAGGTATTTTAAGAGAAACATAAAAAATACAACATCCTCATTCCATATATTATAACATCAAGTAATTTATCAACAATTACCTATTAAAATTATACTTGGTAGTGCTGTGTTACTGATATAATTTACTAGTGACTTGTACTCAAACTGTTTTTACTTAGGTTAAGTAAGTTTTCAGTCTTTCAATTGAAAATGTATTTTTATTTTAGTCTAAACAAGGTCCCTATGATCCAGCAAGCTTTTCAGGATTACCTCTGTGATCACAAAACTAAAGGGCCTTGGACTATTTGGATTTAAGTATGAGAAAGCATACCTTTATTTTATACTATCAAATCCCCTGCTCCCTCATTCTCTGCAGTTATCACCCTATAGCTGTGAGAAGAGAAGGTCTATGCTCTATTGTTTCATTTGTGTCTAACTCTTCATGACTCCCCCTTTGGGGTTTTCTTGGGAATGATACTGGAGTGATTTGCCATTTCCTTCTCCAGCTCATTTTACAGATGAGTGAAATGACTTATCCATAATCACATAGCTAGTAAGTGTTTGAAGGACCAGATCTGAACTCAGGTGTTCCTGAATCTAGGCCCAGAGCTCTATTCATTATGTTACCTAGCTCTATTCTCTTCACAAAATAAAATAGGAATGTTGGGCATAGACTCAGCACAGTCAGATGATCCTGAAAGATCTTCCATCAAGAAACTTCAAATCAAGGTAATCTTCCTTTAACTTAGGTCCTTTAACTGATAGAATCAAATGCAGGAGGTAGACAAAGCTCTTTTTGATTAGGTCATAAGGTCAGATGGAGCATTGGAGTCTGTAAATCCATCATTTTTGCAAGTTTAGATCAAAGCATAGGAAACCTCATGGAAAAACTACAAGAAAATCAAAACTTCTCACCAATAAAAGAAAATGTGCATTTTCTCTTTTTCAGTTGCCAGTCCATTTTATTAGACTATCTTACCACTTTTCTCTTACCATTTTAGGTCTCTCATGTGGAACTACCTGTGCCTTTCATAGAATGAGCCCAAACTCTGGAAGATGATGGAGCTCAGGTCTTTCTTAATGGGCTCTGAGGTAATTTGTCAAAGTCTGATTCAGGGTCTGGTTCCAAATCTAATTGACAAAAGGAACAAACAAGCAGAGTAGCAGGCTAAAGGAAAAAAACATGGAAATCAAGAGCTGAGGGAAATAGGTGGGTCCAACTGGAAGCAAGGATGGAAGCCAAGGTGGTTTCCAGGTCAAAGACAGCAATACAGAAATTCAGTCTCATTTACTAAACCAAAGTCAGAGAAAGAAAACACTGTTGTATGGGTTAGAATTAGATAAGGTCAAGAGAGACCTGTCTCCTGCAATGTCTGAGGTCTTAAATACCTATGTGAAGAAAACTATTGTATTTCTAAACCTTTTTGAGGGTACTGTGAATCTGGTTAGAATTCCCTTTAATTGCTTTCCTTAAAAGGAATAGCTGTGTTTCTTAGTCACAGGAGCTAACAGCTTTTGAGGTCAGTGTTTTAATTAAGGTCCATTGTCTGAAAATTATTTCTTTGAGAGCTGGTGGGGAATAAGGGACTTGAAGGGAAGTTCAAACTTGCTAGAGGTGGGATCCTTTAGCCAGCCCCAATCCCTAGCCAATAAAGATTCTCTTAGTAGGGCCATAAAATCTGGTGGAAAAAAGAAATAACAATACAAATTAACTTAAAATTTTGCAAAGTGCTTTAAAAATATTTTCTTGTTTTTTTCTCATAACAAGCCTGAGAAATAGGTGTTATTATAGTACCTGTTTTATGATGAGGAAACTGAGGCAAATTGAAGTTAAATAACTTACTGTAAATTACACAAATAGCAAATATCTGAGACTGGATTTAAACTCATCTTCTTGACTCCAGATCAGTGTTCTAACTACATCTAAGAAGTAATAGCTTCAAAGAAGTGGTAATTCCACCATATGTTTAATTTATTCACAGTTTATACTAGATCATATAGGAATAAAATGACATATACCTAACGCAATGACAGAATGAATGAGGATAATGTAGTATGCAGTGGCAAATTACTACCAAATTATTCAATGACAATGTTTTCTGAACTCTAAATGATATGTGGTTTGTAAAATGTAACAAGTCTGCTTTCCAGGATAGAGGCCCACAGTTCAGGAAATGGCTGAATGTTATTGTGGCATGTGGAATATTATTGTACTGTATGGAATGATATAAAGAATACAGGGATACAAGAGAAGATTTATATGAATTAATGCAAAAAAAAAGTAAGTGAAAACCAGAAAACCAATATTCACAATGATAATTGTTAGTCTTGAGAACAAACCCCTAAATCTGTAAGTTTTAGAAATGTAAGCTCCCTGGTCATTCTCTGTGAAGTTTACATTATGTAGAGTTCAAATTCACTTTAACTTTCTAGACATTGGTTTTCTCTCTGTAAAATGATCTTTAGTCCACCTGGGGAAATTATGCAAATAGTTTAACTTCTCAGAGACACAGGTTTCTTATCTGTAAAAGGAGGGAATTGTATGAGATGACTAAAATAAAGTTTCTTCTGGGTCTAATTCTATCAGTCTATATGATTCTGAGTTCTAAATCCAATCACCCCAAGACAATAATTACCTAAATATTAGAATGCTCTCAAAACTGTCAAAGTCCTCATGTGCTCTATCTTTGGTGACATTAGGAATGACAAGAAACCAGAATGTGGGACATTGTACAGTTGTGGTACTCCTAAGATCCTATTTTTATGGGACTGTGCTGTAGTTTAGGTTAATTGTCCTTTCTGTAAACTTATCCCTATTTTGCAGGCTGAATCTTCCATATAAGGCCAGACACATTTATTCCTTTAAGGATCCCTGACAACCTTACTTTTTCTCCCAAATCCCATTACTTTTGTGGTTTTCCATAGAAGCCAGGAAATTCACTAGAGAGGTGCTGAATTGGAACTAAAGAGGTAGCCCATCCTACGTATATAACATTACTCTATGCATGAGGCCTTTCCATGTTACCATTGGTTCTACCAAACCATTCCTCACCTTTATCATGCTTCCGAATTGTGAACAGCTTTGCAATAGAGCAGTCCTGGTGGAGGGGCCTCAGCTTTGGACTTAGATTCAAGTCCAACCTTTGACAAAGCTTGACTATGTGACCCTAGGCAGCAAATCTAATTTCTCAGTGGATATTCTAAGTAATTTGAGAATGCTATAAATTTTAGGAAAAGGTGTCAACCTGCTTTGTAGATTGATTTTCTTTACCTGAGAGTTCCCTCTATCATTGAAGTCAAAAGTCTAGGCTTAGGTTTTCTATATGCTTATATCTGTACAGACACAATGTAAACTTCTTAAGATCAGGGATAGTTTCATTTTTGTTCGTGTATCTCTAGTACCTTTGTATCTAGGTGGTTCATTGATTAGAGTGATGGACCTGGAGTCAGGAAGAACTGAGTTCCAGTTATTTGCTAGCTGCATGATTCTGGGCAAGTCACTTAGCTCTGACTTAATCCACTTTGCCAAGAAAACTCCAAGTCAGACCAGAATGAAAGGTTTAAAGAACATCTCTGGTACTTAAGTACAACCTTTAGTCATTTAATGATAGTTTGTTAATTCCTTGATTTTGTTCTGAATTTAAACTTCTAATAAGGATCCTGAACATGCCATGATATAGAACTTTGATTTAACTTCCAGTTAGAACAGGGAATTTCATTTTGTGTCATTCATGAATTGCTGAAGCTTGGATTGCTGTTATGAGGGCCCTATAGAGAAAAAGAATCTTTTCTAACTGAATAAAATTGAAAAAATTCCATTTGATATAGTTACCCAGTAAGACTCAGTCTAACTGAAAATAAGATGTAAAACTGACTCCATTTCAGTTTGAGTCAATTCAGTGGACAATTATTAAATAATTATTATGTTAAAGGCACTTGGCAGTGAAAATAGTGGAGACAAAAAAAGTGAAAAAAAAGTCTTTACCCTTACAAGAAGCTTACATTTTCTTGACTGGAAACTATCATGGGCAGGCTAGGTGGTGCAGTGGAGACAGCACTGGCCCTGTTTCTGACCTTACCCTCACTCACTGGCTGTGGGATTCTGGACAAGTCACTTATTTCTGTTTGCTTTAGTTTTCTCATCTGTAAAATGAACTGGAAAAAGAAATGGAAAACCCATCTAGTATCTTTGCTAAGAAAATCCCAGTGTGGTCATAAAACATCAAAAATGACTGAAATATAATGCACAAACACATAAAATACAAAAATGTAAATGAAGTTCTATAGAAAGTAATTTCAGAACTAAAAACTGAAGGTATCAAGAGAGATGTTATGTAGGAGGTGACAGCTTAGTTATGTTTGAGGGGAACTGAGGCTTCTAAAAGGTGGATGTGAGGAGAGAGGAAGCACATTTCAGTCAAGGAGAATCCCCTCTTGAAAGGCATAGACTTGAAAGAGTCAAATGACATGGAGAGAGCTGCAATTTGGAGAGAGTCATTTCTCTGGGAAGAGCAGAGAATAGACCAGTTCACAGGAACTAGCAAACCAGTCTGATTGAGTATATGAATGATTCTTGAAGTGATTATGGGGTTTTATTTTTGTTTCTCTTAAAATTCCAGTTCAAGCTTTGGCACAAAATACTTATGTCCCCTTGGGAAAGCACTGTAATTTTTTCAGGCCATAATTTCTTTTTCTAATATTTAACTAACTCCCTGATATCCCTTCTAGGTCTAACATTCTATTATTACATTTTGAGAAATTTGTTAGCCCTCAATTTTAAGGTGAAGGAGGATCCTATAATTAAAGCAAAAGACAGGGTCCTCTGTGCAAAGGCAAAATGTATGCTTCTTGCCAAGCCATTAAGTTGGCAATTATTTTTTTTTAAATAGTTTCTACACCATGTTATGTTCCAGCCACCATACAGTGTCCAACCTGAATTAACATGACTGGAACAGATGCTAAATGACTGTACCCAAGTCACTTGTGTCCTATTTTAGACTTCACTTTGTGAACTGTGCTAGACTATGAGAACATTTGATATCCAGCTCCAAGGCACACCATATGCCTTCAGATTCATAGACTATAGATCTGTAATCAACTTAACTAGACACCTGATATCACCACTGCTCTAAAATGCAAATGGAAGTGAATTTATATTATCCTCAAAGTCTGAGTAATAAAAATCTAATCATTTATTGTTTAAGTATTTCATTAGTAACATTTATTCCTATTTGGTTAGGATTAGAGCTATATACTGATCATTGATTTTACAGTTCAATCTATGTAATAGCCTAAAATTCATCTGTTCATCCATCCCCCCCCCATGTATGCATCCACTTGTTTAGTCTACATTTACTAATTACTTGCTTTTTATAAAGATTGTGCTATTTAAGATACAGTCCTCAGGGAGCTTTGTCTCAAAGAGAAGAAGTAATCAGGTACTGGAAGTGCCATACACAATATTACATAATAAGTGTTTATTGCAGTTTCCAAATAAAGCCATGGCACATCCAAGAGGGAAAATCATTTACAATACTGGGAGAGAAGGCAAAATTTTATTTGACTTTAAAGAATTAAACAGTGAGGGGGAAAGAAGGGTGACTTAGAAAATAGCAAAAAGTATGGATTTGAAGCTGAAAAGAATCCAGTTGTGCTAGTATGAGGTGAATAATATGAGATAGGGCAGAAGGGGATTTTGCAAGCATGATGGACTTTGAACTTTCTTTGGTAGCCAATAGGGATCCCATGAATATTTTTGAGCAGAGCATTGAGAAGATTAGATTTATGCATATAAATGATCAAAGAAGGAATGGAAATGAATGGAAACAGAAAGACTTAGGAAACCATTTACAGTAGCTTAGGCTGGTGGCAATGAGAATCTGTCTAAACTATCATTCCAAAGTTCTTAGTCTGTATTTCCCTTCATGTATTCTACAATGCAGTGACCCTGGTCTTATTGTTTTTCAAACCTGATGCATTTCCTGACTTTATACCTTTTAACTGGCATTCCTCCATAACTGGGATGCTCTCTTTCCTCATTTTTCCCTCCTGACTTTCCTGGGTTCCATCAAGACTCAACTCAAATCCCAGCTTCTTCAGAAAGGGCTTCCCTAGCCTGTCCCCCTTTCCTAAGTGCTTTCTGCTATATCTTGTATTATATCATTCCCTATTAGAATGCTCTCCTGAAGCCAGGAATGATATTTTTTGCTTTTCTTTTTATTTGCTTAGCACAATGCCTGTCATGTACTAACCATTTTATATATGCTTATTGACTGACTAATTGTGGTGAGTTGTCACCAACAGGACCAATGAAGACCCATTTGCTGATTGTCAAATCAATAAAATTTGGTAACTGACTCCATATGAGAAGTGAGGGAGAGTCAAGTCAAAGAAAACCTCATTATTTCTAAAGTTTTCTTTGTTCTATTTTTTTTTACCCAAGTCTGTAATTAAGAAATAAGAAAAATAACTACCATTATGAATAAAGTGTGTTATTTTGCCACTGTTATGTCTTTGAGCATTAATACTTTCACCAAGTTTCAAGTAATTATTCACAGATGCTTTATTGACCTTCAGGTACCTTCTACTTTAGTCAAGTAGAAGTAATATCTCCTTCCTCTGAATTGCAATAATTCATTTGATTTCTGATTGCATTATCATATTCTGCCTTTTTTACATTACAGTTATTTGTCTAGGTGTCTTATACCCCCAACTATATCATAAGCTTCCTGAGGGCATGACAGATTCTTTGAATTTCTCTAAGTCTTAACATATACTAGGTCCCCAATAAGAAAAGATTGAGTGAATAAATAATGCTTGACAAAAACAAAACTTTAAAAATAATTAATGAAGAAAGATCTGGCTTATTTAAATTTTTATAATATGAATATTAATAATAACTGATTTTTATATTGCTTTAAAATTTTCAAAACTAGAAATATTATGTGATTTGAGTCTCACAATAGCCTTATCCAGTAGATTCTAATATTATTATTTTCTCCATTTTGCAAATGAGGAAACTGAGATTTAAAGAGGTCAAATGGCTCAATTGCTAGGTCATTTTTCTACCAAATAACATAGTTGCTATTTTGAATTCATTATGAGATTATTTATGCAAATAGTCCTTTTTTCTGATTTGTTTCCAAATATCTTGGGAAAAACACTGGTTCCATCACTTTTTGTTAGTAGAAAATATTTTCATGATAAAAAGTATTAGCTATGCCATTATATTTAACTAGTATTTATTTAAATTGAATTAGATTTTTAATTATACTTTCTATCTCTTGGCTTTTGTCTTTTTTTTAGTTTCCAGTGTTTACATCAGATATTTATAGGCAATTCTCATATTTCTCCTTAGTCAGTCTACATCTGTGTTATTTATTCTTTTAATATTTTCTCATGAGTAAATACCTCTGGTTCCTTAATTATTCCTGTTGATTTCTTCTG